>NW_027266279.1:6217500-7475000 GCF_022045235.1 Haliotis cracherodii | reverse complement strand
AGCAGCGTTAAACCCAACTCACTTCAATTTACCACTCAATCAATCACTCACCCACTCAATTAATTGCTCAACCACTAACTCACACACTCAACCACTCAAACAATCACTCAGTTGACAAATCACTCAATCAACAAATCACTAACCTACCCACTCGAACAATCAGTCACTCAACCCTGGGAAGAATTATAGGTCTTCAGCAACCCATGCTTGCCGTAAAAGGCGACTATGCTTGTCGTAAGAGGCAACTAATGGGGTCGGGTGGTCAGGCTCGCTGACTTGGTTGATGTATGTCATCGTATCCCAATTGCGTGGATCGATGCTCATGATGTCAATCACTGAATTGTCTGGTCCAGACTCGATTATTTACAGACCGCCATCATATAGCTGAAATATTGCAGAGTGTGCCGTTAAACATCAAACCAAATTAAACCACTGAACCACCCACTGAATCAAGTACTCACTCAATCAATCATTCACTCACCCACTCAAACAATTACTCAATCAACCACCCACATGCGTACTGCGTCACTCACTTACATGAGTCATACGCTTGTATAAATATTGTGTTTACTTGAGACATGTTGCTGTGGATGAACACCCTTCCTGAACACAATTTCTTTGTAGGTGATGAAGGACCTTTGATGATGGAACTTGTTTTAAGAGGGTGGAGTCCACATAAATGTCACATGCAGGGAAACAAGAGATAAAATGCAAAGAATTATATCACATATGAACAAACTATTCCCCTGCCCTCAAGGTCGACTGAGTATATATGTACAGTATGGCTTCTTACATCTGTCACAGCATATTCTCCTCCAGAGTTAGAAACATCTTCATGACGTTTATTCTAGAAGCAGTGGTGTTTACTCTCACATTATGAGTTCTTGTGCCCTTTTGTGGTCCAACTTGGGACTGTGTCAGGACAATGTCAGGCCTTCCATTTTTTAAAACCATGATGGACCCGTGAAGATGCGGGGTAGAATAGGTCTTCAGCAACCTGACCGCCTCCGTGGTCTAGTGGTAGAGCGTCTGCCCGGAGAGCACTTCTGGAAAGGTTGGTGAACACACATATTTTCTTTGTTCTGTTTTCCACCCACATACATTGAATTTTGGGCCAATGTTTGTTCAAACCAATTAATCCAAAATAATCAGCTTGAAAATAATATTCTGCTGGCAGTATGCACTGCAGCTTGTCATGACACCAAGTGGTGACTGCATGACATTCATCCTGCCCCAAGGTGCCTGTCGATACCTCTACAATATGTGGTGTTGTGCACATTAAATATAGTACTGTAATTACTCTGATAATATATCACCCTCGGGGATTCCGGATAAGAATATAGGTTCCCAGCAACCTTTGCTTGTTGTTATACCACTGGCAAATACTTTCGCCCAGTGGGTGGTCACTATTTTGGTCATGCACGAACTGTACAGTTTATATAAAGTTGTGCAATCTGCTTCAAATGCGAATGGTTGGAGTGCGACCTGCAGTTTATAGTTCGACCTGCAGTTTATTGTTCGACCTGCAGTTTATAGTTCGCAGTATTGGAGTACTTGCCTGTGCTCTAAGAGCGGGTGGCCCAGTCGTCTAAGGCACCGCGATTCGCTGTGCAGAGTTGCGCCCCTTGGGCAGGCCAGAAACCTATGATTGTGGGTTCGAATCCCGGACGGGACTCAACCCAAAAAAGTACTAGAATCTGTACTTTACTAAGAAAGTGTTATCCCAAATATAACATCAGTTACATTTGACCACTTTCTAAATGGCATTGTGTATTCATAATGTTGGTTGGTTGGTTGTTTAACGCCGCACTCAGCAATATTCCAGCTATATGACGGCGGTCTGTAAATAATCGAGTCTGGACCAGACAATCCAGTGATTGATATCATGAGCATCGAACAACGTAATTGGGATCAATGACATGCATCAACCAAGTCAGTGAGCCTGACCAACCGATCCCGTTGGTTGCCTCTTACAAAAAGCATAGTCGCCTTTTACGGCAAGCATGGGTTGCTGAAGACCTATTCTACCCCGGATATTCATGGGTCCAAACCAGTGTGAAGTATGTAGATAAAGAAGCAAGACAATACAGTTTGGGCACACATTTCATTCTGTATCTCATGAAACGAGTACCCATGAAATGTTTTGAACCTGTGGTTCTGACGGGTAATTAAATGTGTACATTGAAAGTGTATCTTGAATGACAGCAAGGCAGCCTTTAATAAGAAACTGCTGACATGACTGTCGCTCTGATGTACATAACAGCTGGCACCATGCCAAGTTTCAATCTTTGGATTGGCCCCTTGACTGCCATTTGTGGTCTCCCAATGAAAGATATCACGTTCCAGGACATATACACTGACGTGTAGAGCCATTCATGTTCATGGTGATGAGAAGAAGTTAAAGTTATTTGAAAATGTAAAACTGGAAGTTCATGTGGCCTTGGCAGTGGTAACTAAGGTCAACAAGATGATAATTGTAATAATTACTTGGCAATGCTGGGGAATGTTCTTGAAATAGATCAGTTATACTCTCACTTTGTTATTCATTGAACAGATAGTTCCTTACTATAAGGTTAAACTTGATTCTGGAATTTTGATCAAAGACCAGTCATTTGTACAACTCTATTTGAGCTACGAGATACTGCTAAACTGGCATCTTGCTAGAGTTGCAGATCAAACAGAATAGGGCTAATTTGTAGTTAAAGGATGAATCTCGTAAGGTAGTTATTTACCAATCCTTTCAGTGTAATGCATGAAAAAAAGACAAATTGATCAGTGTGGTCTGTGACCCAGTTTTGAGAATCTGAAGCACTGCAATGCAGTGTTCAGTGTTGTGTCCCTTTGCTGTACCAGGATCCTAGGGTCGGTCGGGTAGCCTTGTGGTTAAAGTGTTCACTCGTCACGCCGAAGCCCCGGGTTCGATTCCCGACATGGGTATATTGTGTGAAGCCCATTTCTGGTGTCCCGTGCCTTGATATTGCTGGAATATTGCTAAAAGCGGCATAAAACCATACTCACTCACTCACTCACCAGGATCCTAACTTGTCATAGATTTGCCAGTACCATAACCATGCTCATGGGGTTTCTATGGTTAACCTAAAGGACCTGCAACACTTGGGCTTTCCTTCCCAAAGATTTACTGAATACTGTTAAAAGTACTATCAGCCCAAACTCACTCACACACTCACTGGCTAAATTGTGTCCAATGTCAAAAGGGAGACATTTAACTGTCCAGATCGTTGTCAGTATCAACACAATGTCCTGTTATATTTTCAAGATGTCTTAACAATAAATAGATGACTTTTTTTTCAAGAAACCATCATTATTTCTATATGGAGGTGCCTTCAGGTTTGAGCGGACATTTTGGTAATTTCCTGTTTTCAATTTTCAGTGACATTGCATTTCTAGATCATGCATCATAATGATGTCAAACTAACAGCTGAAGTACATCAGGGCACAGTTTATGTTCACCTTTGCATGTGTGAGTTGTCAAACAGGGGAATTTTACTTACTTGATATGGAACCCCAGATCTACAGCAAAGGGACCTTGTCTGTATAGCCCAATAATCAGGGGGTCCAGTCAATGCCATAGTCAAAATAACAGCTACAAGATGAATGGGAGTCTGCAAAATGTGTGATGCTGAGGTGATATCAGACACACCAGTAGGGGTCAGCAGCCATGTCTTGGTGAAGTGCTTGTCTCCACTCCAAGTGGCTCCATGTGCAGGTAGTGGCCTCTTTCAGTCTGTAGCCAGTGTTGGTCTTCCCAAGTGGTTCCCTACTGTCTTCACTCAGCCAGGAGCCAGTGTTGGTCTTCCCAAGTGGTTCCCTACTGTCTTCACTCAATCTGGAGCCAGTGTTGGTCTTCCCAAGTGGTTCCCTACTGTCTTCACTCAGCCAGGAGCCAGTGTTGGTCTTCCCAAGTGGTTCCCTACTGTCTTCACTCAGCCAGGAGCCAGTGTTGGTCTTCCCAAGTGGTTCCCTACTGTCTTCACTCTGCAAGGAGCCAGTGTTGGTTTTCCCAAGTGGTTTCCTACTGTCTTCACTCAGCCAGGAGCCAGTGTTGGTCTTCCCAAGTAGTTCCCTACTGTCTTCACTCAGCCAGGAGCCAGTGTTGGTTTTCCCAAGTGGTTCCCTACTGTCTTCACTCAGCCAGGAGCCAGTGTTGGTTTTCCCAAATTAAAGTGGTTCACTCTGCAAGTCATTCAGTCAGCAGCCCCAACTGTTCCCCCAACTGTTCCCCCAACTGTTGCCCTGTCCGAGTGTTGTCCTCAAATGGCAGATGACCCTACAGAAACCAGAGTCATTGTCCCCCGAGAAATAAACCTTATCAATGTGGGAATGTTGCAATGTGTGACCTGTCTGAATGATGTGTTGTGTATCCTGATTGCAAAGATCATTGCAATCAAGTAATGGTCTGTCTGGTCCAGACATGATTATTATTAGGCTGCTTGGATGTGACTGCTGTATTTTGTGCTGATCAAGAATATTCACTCACTCACTTATCCCCCTTCGGTTATTTGGTTCAAATATAAAAAAAGGTTTAAAAAAGTCTATTTACTCAGTGATAAGTCATAACTGCAATTTGACTCCAGCACACATACACATAAATACAAATCGAAAGAAAAAGCAAAGATTTTGAAGCCATCAGTGGTAAATATTGCATGATCAAATGTCACAATCTGAACTTCCAAATGGTTTGCTCGTTTCCAGAATAGCAAATACCCCAATTATTCTCCAAGAGAATGTTTATATGTGGTATGTATTATCATCTAAAGAGCAAATGATTCCCCAACATGCAAATGACAGCGACAACAGTGAGTGATTCTGCTTGGAATGGTCTCCATTAGAATAAGTTTCAATAAATATCCAAAAAGCATCAGAATATTGTGTAACATGCTTCACAAACGTTTGTTAGGTTTTGAAATTTATTACACTCATGCATGAAACAAATGCACTGTAGACTGATTAATGTAAAAATAAATGTGATGTCTTCATGCATAATGCATACACTGCTAAGGTCTGTCTAGATGTTGAATAGTTGTATGGGAAATACCATTGCTAATAGGTGTGCAGGAATTATCCTGGAATTTATATATATTATTTATGTAGCAATTGCATCAAAGCAGCCATAGAATGACAATACTACCTTCCAGATTAGTGGGAGAATTCTATCCTTGACTGCTTGTGTTCTCTGTATGAAATCAGGTCAAACATGCTATAAATCTCCCTTCCTATGCATAAGTGCTTGAGGATTTGAAAACAGAATAACTTGAAGGGTTTGGTCTGGCAGAGGTAGAATTATGCCACTGCCATGGGCCTCTCATCTTAAAATGTTTCAGATCCAGGGTAGAATAGGTCTTCAGCAACCCATGCTTGCCGTAAAAGTCGACTATGCTTGTCATGAGAGGCGACTAACAGGATTTGGTGGTCAGGCTTGCTGACTTGGTTGATGCATGTTATCGATCCTAATTGCGTTGATCGATGCTCATGATATCAATCACTGGATTTCCGGTCCAGACACTATTATTTACAAACCACCGTCATATAGCTGGAATATTGCTGAGTGCGGCATTAAACAACAAACCAATCAACCAACTTAAAATGTTTAAACTTACCCAGTTCTGGTGTTCCCGTTACGATATGGCTGGAATATTTCTAAAAGTGCCATAAAACCATATTTACTCACTTACTTCAGTATACCCACAGTGGAACTAGGGACCTATTGTGCTCCATAGAGAAGTATAACAAGGTACATGTTCTCCTCTAGAATACCCACAGGGAGACAGGCATCGGAAAGTGGGGACCTTCTACTCAAGATCCCACAGGGAGACAGGCATGGGAAACTGGAGACCTACTATTCCAGAATACCCACAGGGAGACAGGCATGGGAAACTAGGGACCTTCTACTCAAGAATACCCACAGGAAGACAGGCATAGGAAACTGGGAACCTACTATTCCAGAATACCCACAGGGAAACAGGCATGGGAGACTGGGGACCTACTATTCCAGAATACCCACAGGGAGAGAGGCATGGGAAACTGGAGACCTACTATTCCAGAATACCCACAGGGAAACAGGCATGGGAAACTGGCGACCTTCTACTCAAGAATACCCACAGGGAGACAGGCATGGGAAACTGGCGACCTACTATTCCAGAATACCAACAGGGAGACATGCGACCTACTATTCCAGAATACCCACAGGGAGACATGCATGGGAAACTGGCGACCTACTATTCCAGAATACCCACAGGGAGACAGGCATGGGAAACTGGAGACCTTCTATTCCAGAATGCCCACAGGGAGACAGGCATGGGAAACTGGGGACCTACCATTCCAGAATACCCACAGGGAGACAGGCATGGGAAACTGGCGACCTACTATTCCAGAATACCCACAGGGAGACAGGCATGGGAAACTAGGGACATTCTACTCAAGAATACCCATAGGGAGACAGGCATGGGAAACTAGAGACCTTCTATTCCAGACAGCACAGGAAGCAGCATGACTTCCCAAGGGAAGCTGACAAGCTGTGGCCGCCCAGAATGGTGTAAAACAAATAAGTCTTTTTTTTGTACAACATAAAACAATTTAGAAAATAACAAATTGACCGTGTGTGATAACCTGAGACATGATGGGATGTCAAGAATTGTGTTGTTGTCTACTTTGGGCCACTTTGTCCTCCGAAACTCGGGGATTTGCTACATATAGAATACTAAACGAGCTCCCGTGTAATACCAATTTTATGAAACGAGTGAATAGTTGTGGTATTTGACGAGCGAAAGCGAGTCAGATACCACAACTATTCACGAGTTTCATAAAATTGGTTTTACACGGTAGCGAGTTTAGTATTTTATTTATTACTTGCCATTTAAAACGTTTTTAGAATTATACTGTCGAGTGTGAATAGGCTGACACCTACACGATCCACGGCATAATACAATTGAGTTTAACAGAATAATACTTCAAACACGTCAAAAGTTGAAACGTATGAATTTAATACCATACAACTGTCTATCTTTAGAATTCAAGCGTCCGTTCCACAAAATTATCATAGCGTTAAGGTTATCGCAACTCACATACTTAAACTTAGACCAACGACTGTCGTTGCGCTACAGCACGATCGCCTTGTGGAACGGGGCCTTGCACCTCAAAGTTTACAATCACGTCACAATACCCGATGACGTAATTTGTGGAATTTTGTTGCAAGATCCTTCGGCGAAACAATGCCATGTGACGTCAGCCTAGCAACAAGGTTGCTGTGGTCATCGAGTGTGCTTAAGCTCCTCTCAGTGATCTATCATCTCCACACGCAATGTCGTTGAATAAGCCAAGGGATGTTGAGAGCTTTCAATATTTTTCGTGAAACGTGTTCCGAGAGTACATAAGCACGCGTTTTGGTATTACACAATGTGTAATACAACTGTATGTTTATTAAACGGGTGATCTCTTCACGGGCAAGTAATAAATATCCTGTTCTTCCTGATGAAGACATGGTGCTAATAACACTGATGGTTCCCTTGCCAGTGGTAGATGTTTCCAGCTCGAGCCTCAAGTTGCCATTGTCCCAATAAATCCAATGAAACTTTTTAATATCTTTCATCCACTCCACACCGTGCTCCTGTCCAAAGGTCCATTCAAACTCTTATTCAAAAAGTGCATCAGCGATTGCAGTCTGGATCCAAAAAATGCAGAATTGACAGCGAAATCGTTGTCATTGACACTTGAAATAATCCCCCTAATGGAGATACCCCTTCGAAGCAAACGATCCATCGCAGAACGTCCTAAACGGAGCCGTGTTGGACACGGAGCTTTTGATGTCGGATGTTATCGAGAATAGTGTAATAGGGACCGCCACTGTTAGAGAACGCCAGCTAGACAAATTGAAATAGCTCTTTTGTGTTTGGGGGTCGCAGTAGGGATATTGGACCTGATTAAGAGGCACTAGTATTGATCTACATGATCATCTGAAGTCTCATGGGGCATTGCAAATGAGAAAAAAACATTTGGTAAAGAAGTTATATTTTTAGTGCAATTTTTAAATGGTCTGAAATTACATCGCTCAAGTCGCCTGTTGCTTCTTCCGAGGATCCGGTGATATCTTCATCCAGTGACAAACCTTTTTTCTATCCTTGGAAGTTTAGGTAAGTGCGTTTTGGAATGGAGTGAATTATTTCAGATTAAAGCCTGCTGGATAAAAGAGAAATCCGTATTGGAGATGTTTTTCAGCATCTTGATAAATATTTGACGAACTGACGTCTTTCTGTAGAAACAGCTTTTGTTCATGTTTTTTTCTCATTTTTCCTGAATAGTGACGCTGGTATTTCCTTGAAATGTGTTTTTTAGTAAGTCGTTATATGCTGGAGGGGAAATTAGGATTAAACTGATATTTTATTTTGATAGATGGTGCTGTTGTGGTCATGTGTGTTGGTGACAGGAAACTTGACGTAGTATAATACCCTTGAGGCTGAAATCTAGGTAAAAAACCTAGAGATAACTGACTTACTTGGGATAGTTACAGAAATTTATTTCCTGTGTAATATTTTTTCATGACAGTTAGATCTGTTTGGTAGGGGAACTGAAGGTGTTAAAGGAGACATTTGTGATGTTGTGAAGGGCATGTCAAGTCAAATAGTGTGGCATCATGATCTCCAATAGGTCGACTGATATTAGGACGTGTGATGATTTTTATACCCCAGGCTTACAATGGGAGAGATATTGTCCGTCTGTAGTTCGTTTCCGGAGCATATCATGAAAACCATGAAAGACTTTTTATCCCAACTTGGTACTTGAATTATCATATTCATCGAAATAAACGCCCTGCTCTAATAAGCGCCCACTGCGATATTTGCTAATATATTGGCAAGTGAACAATCCCAATTAGCACCCCTTCCGATTGATCAGTTTACACAAGACCTATTTATTTGTGTATAATACACACTCATATGTAACATGCACCATTAATTATGGGCAATTAGATTCGGGTAAAATATATCTGTCGTATATAAACATTTCAGGCTGTCTGCATAAACCACGGAATTCTTCTTTTAACTCTGATTCGCTTGGATTATGTTTCTAGGTTTGTCAGCACCATACCCCTGCTCGTGGGTTTCACCGAAGTGGTAAACGTCTGAAACCTGCATCACTTCTGGCTTTCCTCCGTGATACAACTGGAATACTGTTAAAAGCGGCGTTAAACCCAACTCACTCACTCACTCACTCACTCAGTCACTCACTCACTCATCTTGTGGAGGGGGACAGATAACTGCCATGTCTTACTTCAAACTGACAACAACTGAAATCTCCTTCTCCTGAGAAGCAGATTGTAGACCTTCTTCTGTGTACCAGATAATCTACATTACACAAGCAGAACATGAGCCCCCTGACATCACAGTGTTGCCAGCTTCTGTCTGTGGTAGCCGTGCATAACACACTTCTCATGAGGATGTTTTTGCAAGCTTCCACTTTTAACTAAACTAGAAGCCACTTCAGAACGTGTTGACCACATGATGTGAGGAGCATTACAATGATCTCTCTTGCCTTTTCCTGTGAAAAGGGGCAGATTTGCAAGGAAATACCTTCATTGTGTCCCAACAGATCAATGGCAGTGTTATAACTGTATAATGTTGCCCCGAACTCAAGGCCAGTTTGGTCAACTGAAGTGCAGGGTGTGAAACCTTTAGCAAACACTGATGGTTTACAATACGAACACTTTCCGCCGAGTTGATGGGCCCTTCACCCCTGGTGTCCCTACTGGCGATAAAAACACATTTATTCCAGGTTGGATCTGCCGTAGAATAACCGTAAAAACGTGCCTGTGAAAAATAGGGTGGAATTGGTTCATTATCACCCTGAAGAAGAATCGGATGTGGGCTGGGATTGGACAGTTTCCTGCATCCTGCAACAATCATGCATATACAAGGGTTTTTCCAAAATTGATCTTTTGATGTGCAAATGATTGAGTTATCAGCTTACATCTTTCACTGAATCTGAAATGAAGGTTTGGTGAATGTCTCAATTTTTCTAGTTTAGGCGGAAGAGGATGCTGGAGGTTTCTTGTTTGTAGGAAATTCTTTGATCTGGCTCATCCGTCTGCTGCTTTCTGGACGAAGATATTCCATGTTTTCCCTCTCTGTGCTCTACTTCAATGGCTGCCTGAGAATGGCATGAGTTGCATTTATGGACATTGAACAATTTTTTAGCTGAATTCATTTTAGATCCTTCGTTGTGGAATATACATGTGAGTAACATCAGTTATACCACTGTTTGCTTCATGATATCCGTGCACACGCAACATACCGAGTTGGAATGATTGATGAGGAGAACAAGCCTCAGTTCACAGTTTTGCATCATCGTGCAAAGGGCACCAACTTTGTGGAGCCCATGTGGCATAACCTGGTTAGCAACCTGCCTATGCAGGTAATAAAAGTCCATATCAACCTTTATAAAGGCGCTAACCTTTTCTTATTATCCCTAAGGGTAGAAATGATAAACGTCATAACTTTCCATGTTTGCACGTGTACATTTTGGAGATTGTCAATAATGGTCACTTGAAGAGATATGACGTCACATTGCTTCATTGTTGAGAACAGAAGTTAATGTTGTTTTGCCTCTTTTAGGATTTGAATTTCATTGGTTAATCCTTATCACATGATGAGACAAAAAAGTCAATGCCAACTAAAGAAAACTTATCCCATGAGGTGAACTGTCGTCACTGACCTTGATCACTATTGACCTGTCATGTGATCAATACTGACATCGTCTGCCAGAAAAAAAAAAGGTGAAATTAATCACTTTTCAAATGAATATGACAAAAAACAATTGATTACTCTTGGTGAGATCATCCTAAGGTCAAGGTCAAGGTCCGGTCACATTGGGTTGGGTACTTGTTTTCATATAAAGAAGAAACTAGTCATTATTTGTATAATGTCTTCCATTGGTCATGATGTCGATCTATAACAGTATGTATAATCTTAACAATAGGTTGTTATAATTAATTTTGTGGAGTTGACATTTTTCTTCATTTTATTTCTTGAAAAGACAGTGAGTAATATTGACCTACCTACTCGAAACTCAGAATTAATATTATCTCTCCTTTGTGAATGCATGTAAGTCCAAGGATTGGATTTAATTCTGCAAATAGGAACAATGTGTCCCCTGCCAGGATATTGCTAGAATATTGCTAAAGTGGCTTAAAACCACTCTCACTGACACACTCACTCACTGACTCACTCACTCGCTCGCTCGCACGCACGCACACACGCACACATGCACGCACACACTCACTCACTCACTCACTCACCCACAGTATTGCTCATGACACAATTGTTCACGATATTGCTTTTATGCAATTTTTCAAAATTTTGTTTAGATAAAGGAATACAATTTGAAGGCTCTTCAATCAATCACTGAATTATATACAGGGCAAGATTTGCGTTATATCCAATAATATCATGTATGATTATAACACCTCATCACCTTCCCTGAAGGCAATTCCTCAGATATTTCACCGTCATAAATATTCTATCAGTTCACAAGAATAATATTGATGTGATCCTCTCTGATGTTAGATATTATCTCTGAAACAACAATCCATGTTGTTAGTTTCTTTGTTTTCTTATGTGCAGTTACCTCCCCTGTTATATCAATAGTGCATGCTGGGAAAGTTGTCATGGATGGCAGTTTCATGCTGTAATAGTTTTCACAAAGTTTCTTTTGATAGCAAATATATCAACATGAGTCTATAAAAGTTTAAAACCCTTGGCTTGTATTCAGGATAATCGCGGTTTCTTGGTTGTGGAGTTTTCAGATTAGTCTGCCATTAAGACCCGAGAGAATAAATGGCTTGCTCAGTTTTTACTCAATCTGAAATTAAGAATTGTTCTTGGCTCCATTTGGATTTTTGTTTTTTTATTTTGTAGATATATTTTTTACGATTTCATAAGTCACAGTTTCTTGGTTGAGGAGTCCCTAGATTCCAGTTACTGTCTTGGTTTCGATGCATCTGCTCATGACCAGGATAGATGACTCTTTTGAATTATGAACATAATATCTATGAGTCATGCTGGTTATAAAACAACTTAACTGTGGCCTTTTGACATTTACGCAGCTCGTTTGTCCCCATGTTACATAGAAACCAGTTAGTTTGGTTTATAACTGGCAGTGAAAGTTCAAGACTATATTTTATTACTCAAATGTTTTTGGTTATACTTTAATCTTTATTTCAGTATAATTTTTAGGAGCATTGTGAAATTGACATGGAGATATTATGTTTCCAGCTGACATGGTATATTGTTCAAAGGGAAAGCCATTATATGGAGGCATTTAAAACTACTTATTTGCCATAATGCTTGTAATATGTCTGAAACTTGGTATCAAAGTTTCTGAATATTACTGACAATGGCGAAAGAACAAATTAAACATTTATATGCATGCAGAGCCAACATCGTTTTGTTTGGTGATAATCGTAGTTTCATCTATCAGTCCATATTATTTTCATCCTTTCTTAACCCATGAGGATTCTGGATTAATGTACATAGGTCCCCATTTGTTGACTTGGTAGATTGCATGTCATCGTAACCCTGTGGCATGAATATTGCTAGTGGCAGCATCACACACTACTCTCTCACTATTACATAGCCTTTCTACAACAGTTTTGGGTGGGATGGGTGGCCCAGTCGTCTAGGGCGCCGCGATTCGCTGTGCAGAGTTGCGTCCTTTTGGCACGCCAGAAACCTATGATTGTGGGTTTGAATTCGGGTTCGCCCTGATAATGTTTCTAGGTTTGTCTGCACCATACCCGTGCTCGTGGGTTTCACCGAAGTGGTAAACATCACTTCGGGCTTTCCTCCAACATTAAGCTGACACGCCGTGATATAACTGGAATACTGTTAAAAGCGGCGTTAAACCCAACTCACTCACTACAATGGATTTGAATGGTCCCACTAATCTGTCTCAGTCCCTGAAGTTTCCCTTCCACCCCGCCCCTACTGTAATGCTAGGGTCTATATTTCCCACAAGTTCAGGTGGGGCGTGGGGTAGCCTTGTGGTTGAAGTGTTCGCTCATCACGCCAAAGACCCGGATTCGATTCCCCACATGGGAACAATGTGTGAAGCCATTTCTGGTGTCCTCCGACGTGGGAATTGCTGGAATGTTGCTAAAAGCGGCGTAAAACAATACTCACTCACTCACTCACTCACTCACTCACTCACTCACTCACTCAAGTTCAGGTTATATGTTCAGAGGCTAAGTCCGACCTACTTGTCACTATTTGAGGAGGAACATTCATTGAGGACAGGAAGGATTCAGTCTCGTACATGCAGTAAACCCGAGTGCTATCTAAATGGCTTTCTTGTTGAGTTGAATAATGAGAACATTATCCTTGGAGGTACTTGTCCTGTTCAGGGATGGCCCATGTAACATATACAGTTATACCTGTTATGGTCTTGAACAAGAAGTGTTTTCTTGACGGACATGTATGTTTTGAAGGCATATGACTTGAATTGGTTCAGATTTCATTCTCAAAGAGCTGAAAGTTTGCATGTACTGTTAGTAGGTTCAAGATGGTGAGATTTGGAAGAATGTACCTAGCCTATCCCTGTCCTGAGTGAATTTTAATTTTAATCACTTGAATCTCTATTTGTGTACTGACAGAGGTGTATATATAGTAGTGAAGGGGGTGCACGGGGATTGTAACCTCTTATCATTATCATGCAGGATGCGTAAGGTTGTCAAGTGCAGGGACGATCAATCTACATCTCCCTACATTTCACCTTTTTAATATTTTACATACCCGGGTACTTAGTGTTATATTTTGCCTAGGCTGTATTATAGCTGATGTAGTAGTGATTTACTTGTGACTGTCGGTTTTAACCTGTGGGGGATTCAAGGTGAAATAGGCCCCAGCAACTCTGCTACCAATGAAAGCAAGAGAGGGTGAAAACAAATCTTAACGGTTCCCACTCATCTTATGGAAATAGAGCATAAAAGAGATATTCATGCTGTCATGCCAATGTTTGTCTCTTCTCGATCTGATTTAAGTTAATTAAATTGAAATTGATTCTTGACTTTGCCACTCATTTTCTCATTGAACATAATATCTGGCAAGATTGAATATTCACTGTATCTTGTAAAGGTGCATGAACTCAGGCTCACACTGTGACAAATGTATTTAGATTTACCGCTATTTTTGTGAATATTTCCTTTACTCCAAAGCCTTAATGCCTGATTCCCAAACTAAGACCCCAATATCCAACTCCAGTCCTCAACTCCCTACCCTAGTGCTCAACTCCCTACCCTAGTGCTCAACTCCCTACCCTAGTGCTCAACTCCCTACCCTAGTGCTCAACTCTCTACCCTAGTGCTCAACTCCCTACCCTAGTCCTCAACTCCCAACCCTAATGCTCAACTCTCTACCCTAGTGCTCAACTCCCTACCCGAGTGCTCAACTCCCTATCCTAGTCCTCAACTCTCTACCCTAGTGCTCAACTCCCTACCCTAGTGCTTAAATCCCTACCTTAGTGCTCAACTCCCTACCCTAGTGCTCAAATTCCAAACCACAAACTCCTGACCTCTACCCTAGTGCTCAACTCCCTACCCGAGTGCTCAACTCCCTATCCTAGTCCTCAACTCTCTACCCTAGTGCTCAACTCCCTACCCTAGTGCTTAAATCCCTACCTTAGTGCTCAACTCTCTACCCTAGTCCGCAACTCTCTACCCTAGTGCTCAACTCCCTACTCTAGTGCTCAACTCTCTACCCTAGTGCTCAACTCCCTACCCTAGTGCTCAACTCCCTACCCTAGTGCTCAACTCTCTACCCTAGTGCTCAACTCCCTACCCTAGTGCTCAACTCTCTACCCTAGTGCTCAACTCTCTACCCTAGTGCTCAACTCCCTATCCTAGTCCTCAACTCTCTACCCTAGTGCTCAACTCCCTACCCTAGTGCTTAAATCCCTACCTTAGTGCTCAACTCCCTACCCTAGTGCTCAAATTCCAAACCACAAACTCCTGACCTCAAACCATTAAAATCCAAACACACGAAAATCAGATCCCTAGATCCGAATTTTAAATAATCCACCCTTAAGTTCAAATTCCCAATCTGGAATACGCAGCCCTCAACACCTCCCCAAACCAATCCTGAAGGCCTTCCATCTCATGACGCTTCT
This sequence comes from Haliotis cracherodii, assembly GCF_022045235.1. Lineage (NCBI taxonomy): Eukaryota > Metazoa > Mollusca > Gastropoda > Lepetellida > Haliotidae > Haliotis > Haliotis cracherodii. The sequence continues at coordinate 7,459,832 of NW_027266279.1, read as the reverse complement.
TGAGTCTTTGGACAGGGTGCACACATAATCTGAAACGGCCTTGAATTTTAGAATTTGTCTTGAAAAGGCCCTGATTTTAGAGTTTGTCTTGAAAAGGCCTTGATTTTAGAATTTGTCTTGAAAAGGCCTTGATTTTAGGGTTTCTCTTGAAAAGGCCTTGAATTTAGAATTTGTCTTGAAAAGGCCTTGATTTTGGAGTTGGTCTTGAAAAGGACTTGAATGGTAGATTTTGTCCTGAAAAGGCCCTGATTTTAGAGTTTGTCTTGAAAAGACCTTGATTTGAGAGTTTGTCCTGAAAAGGCCTTGAATTTTAGAATTTGTCTTGAAAAGGCCTTGATTTTGGAGTTTTTCTTGAAAAGGCCTTGAATGGTAGATTTTGTCCTGAAAAGGCCCTGATTTTAGAGTTTGTCTTGAAAAGACCTTGATTTTGGAGTTTCTCTTGAAGAGGCCTTGAATTTTAGAATTTGTCTTGAAAAGGCCTAAAATCAGTGTTAGCTGTCAAAAAACCTTGAAAGTTGGCACTATGCCTTGAAAAGGCCTTTAATCACCCCCAAACTGCATGAGAAAGAGCAATTTAAAATTTGCAGGTGATTTTGCAGACCTCTTTTGCATGATGATTGCGTGAATTACTCGCGTTCTTCCAAATGATTGCAACCCGGATGGTGTTTTGCCTTGAAAAAAGCCTTGAAAAGGTCTTGAATTTGTTGAATCTGTACCAACCCTGTTGGAGGCTGTCATTGTAATGAGTGATTTGTTCTATGAGCACTTCTAGAAAAACAGACAAACAAAAAGGAACACGGAATATTATGATGCTGATGCTGATGCTGACATATTTATTGTTACATTGCAGAGATTGAAACTGTAAAGTGCATCAAATCAAGCTTCATGGCTTCCACCAAGAGATTTATAAAGCGCAGCCCGGTCCAGTAACAGTAAGTAATTTGATTGATTTCAGTATCGTGTTGGCCCAGAACCGGGAGACGCTTCCTCGGGGTGACATCATTTTGCATACGCCAGATCGTCGCATGGCACAGCCTCAAATCATTGTCGAGTCTCCTGAGGAATAATCTTGCCATTTCAAAATCAAACAAGTGTATCTAATGCAATTTCCTAGATTAAATATCAGAGGGTACCATACTGCCCATTTTAGCTATGAACAAATATCGTACAGACTCCAAAACAGACTTCGGTGCTTGCAGTGGCCATTTTCTGCTGGAACAGATTAAAAATATTATTTGATGTCATCTAATGCTTGCTTTAGTGTTGAAGCTGGTGAACGTTTCCCAGAAGGTAAACAAATCATTGAAGTCAAATTTACATCCAATTTACAATTAAATACATGTATTACTAGCTCAGGTCTCTATGCAGTGGTTTGTATATGTAGGATGTTTGTTTAATGTCGGCAAAGATGTAATTAGTTTTTTGCAAATAGACATTGGATTTATGCAAATATATTTGTTTGGATAAGTTACCTGGCAAATTGATTGATGGAGTGAATTAAAGATGCACTGTCACCACTCTCTTTGTGATAATCACATTCATTTTCTGTGAAGGATAGAGTATAGGTATATGTGGTCTCTACAGGATGCACTGTTAAAAAGGGGCAGTGCTAGGGTAAATCTGCAGCTCTGGTAAACAAGTTTGTTTGCCTGGTAACTCCTGCTTTTTCATCTAGATCAATAAGACGACAAAAGGATACCTTTTTACTGGAGGATAATGTCACCCAAGGTCCTTAGAGTGTCTAGACCTACGCTGAAAATTGGCACCAAACCATTCAACATTCAAGGCCTCAGTATAACTTTAGAAAAGTTTCATTGTTGACATGTGGAGGACATTTCCAAATTTGATGCATCAGTGACTAAAAGATGTATCATGCAATTCCCTATTCTGACTTGTACTTTAATGTCCTATGTTTTTCGGGTGAACAATTGACTTGCCTTTGCATGTGTTTGTGATGGTGCCACTGGTGGTTAGGATACACTCACCAGGTCAAAGCATCTCTTAGCAGAGATATCTTATGATTATGGAAAGGGTTTTGACAGTTGATTTGAATCAGAGACGTGGTCCCAGTTCTGACCCTTGGTTACACCAACCTCAACAACTAACAACTATCAAATCCTTCAAAATGGAACTTACCTCAGCAAGCATCAGGTTAGCTGAGAAGTAAATCTTTCTAAAGTGGATAGCAACTTATTCATAGTTCATGACGTTTGATAAAAACTACAATTCTTACTAAATCTCTACCTCTATTACATCTCTGCCATAAATCCTGTATTTTGGCTTCAGTCACACTAACCAAATTTTCAGATTTTAAACAGATGTCCTCTTCACTGTTAATTACACACAATTAGTTGTTCCCGAATAGCACTATAGCAATACAAGCTATGACATGTGTAATGGCGAGAAACCTCACTTCTTTCCTGTGTGTGCTAGAGTCAACACCTATTGTATTAGTTGTAACGATATAGCACTTGGTTGTTGTCACATTTACTTGTAATTTAAGATTGTTCAATAGTTTTCTTAAAACAGATATATTACCGTATTCGACATAACAAGCGCCCCGCTCTAATAAGCGCCCACGGTGATATATGCTTATATATTGGCTCGTGAACAATCCAAATTAGCACCTTTTCCGATTGATCGATGTACACAATACTAATTTGTTCGCGTATAATATGCACTCGTATGTTATATGCACCCTTAATTATGGGCAATCAAATTCTCGAAAAATATATCTCGTATATAAACATTTCAGGCTGTCAGTATAAACCACAGAATTTATCTTTCAACTCTGTTTTTTTCGACAAAATAATATTCTAATAAGAGCCCCCTATTTCTAATTTTGAGAGTGCCCTGGGCGGTTATTACGTCGAATATGGTAAGTCATATTAAGAGCTGCTAAATGACAATGACGACGGTGATGGTGGTGGTGATGATGTAATAGTAGGGGTGATGGTAGTAATAATGAGGTTAAGTTGAAACAATGGAGAATGTAAACTCGGGTGAGACTGATTGGGTAAATAAAGGTAAACACTCTGACGTCCGTCTGTTTGGGCATGTGCAGACTGTTAGGAAGTGGAATTGTGGGAAAGATAGACTTTTTCGTATTCCAGACGGAAATATCAAATTTAGATGATAGTGGTTTTTGGAATTGTGTAGAGAACAGTAATGGAGTGGCTGACGTGTTATTGTGGTGAATTCTATATGCATGAATATAAGTACTGTTGTCGTTGCACAAACTAAAATATTGATTAACCATCAATATTGATGATAATGGTAACGACAATGATGATGGTGATGGTGGCGATGATGGTAAAAGTGGAGGGGATGGAAGTGGTAATGACAAGGATGATGATGATGATGATGATGATGATGATGATGGGGTGATGGTAGTGGTGATGTTCGAGATGATGGTGATGATGATTGTCTTCCTTAAAAATATGATAATTAAATTTTTGTTGTGTACATTGAAATTCCTGCATCCTGATTAGCTGAATTGGTCACGTGTTATTGCAGTCATTTCCCAATGGTGATGAGACGGTGCTACGCGGATTCATACAGTTTGCACATCGGTTTTTGGATTCATACCTCAATGAACCGAACAAAATACACAGTCAATCCTTAATTAACACGTACCACACAAAGTATGGTATTTCATCACATGGTACTTTTTAGCCATTACAACATGAACTGATACCATATCATGGACTGATGCAGCGATGCAGTATTTTGTACATGATATCATTCCACATGGTCTTCTAGTTTTTATTTGAACCTTCTAGTTCTTAAGCTTTTATGGGTCTGCATTTTGATGGTACTCAAGAGACATATCAGGCTTTGGGCACCAGACAAGATAGATACGTATATGTTGTCATATTTCCAAATCTTCACCGAGGGGTTTTAGCCAGATGAAGTATTATATACAGAACCCTTTCTCGCCTCTCGGGTGAATCTTTGCAGGTTTTATGCATGAGTTGATTAAAATGGCCACCATTTGTCGACTGTGCTGCTGATGAAGTGAGGGCGACGAACTCGGACCCCAGATCGCAACTTGATTGGTGGTTCCAAATCTCCTGGGTTTGTAGTCTTTCACTGATTTGATAACCAGTGGTATAATTCAGGGTTTGATTTATGCCTTATGATTTGAGTATTGAGGTCTAGGTGTAGAAGAATTTTCTAGTCCATGAGCAATGAGAACAGTATTTGAAAGGCATTCATCATGGATTGAAATGTACGTATCAGGACTTTTTAATGACTATTAATTTTCAGATGTTGAATGATGTTTGTTTCCGGTTGAATTAACGTCTTGAATTGGAAGAGGTCCGTTCAGTGCTTTCTATTCAAGCCATAGTTACCAAGCTATGTAAGAAATATTAAACATTAAAAATATCTCAACTTTTAAGATTTTTTGGTAAATGTGTAATTCAATTACATATTATGTTTCGTACTTACTTGAGATACCAGACATTCCAAGAGACAGGTCATTCCGTGAGTGTTAGTTCGGAATGACAATAAAAAAGCACATTTAGATTTGGAGATCTGCAAGATCCCATTTGTTCACATTACTTCGAAAGTTGTGTCATTATTCATTTCAAAATGATGACATGGATGTCTGTGCATATTAATGCTTCTTCAGATATCATTCTTCACAAGAAAAGAAAATCAAAATGTACTGGAACGCTCAGATGTAGATTTTCCACCTTAATATTTGCATCGACATAACTTACCCCCTAATGTTATTGTATCATGACTAAATCTACCAGTAATACATGTCTTTATACAAACGAACTGTAAAATCAACAAACAGTAATGTGTCATTTTCTCTGTGGGGCCAAAACCTCTAATCATTGCCTCCACAGTTGCCATCGGCAACGACCCAACTTGGTGCTTGAAAGTAAAACATTCACTTTCTTCAAATATCCAATGTTGTTTTCAAAGTGAGTTTTTATATCTCAATCTGGCACAGTATCTCTCCCTCGCACACGCGCCAGACAGACCACCCTTGCAATGTTCTGATTGTATTTTACTGCATGCCGTTTCTAATGCAATGGAGCCGCTACTCACAAATATGTTTCCACAGAAATGGCAATCGTCAAAATCACCACAATTTGTAGCTCGACGGTTGTTGAACAATACAAACGGTTTATTTTGGGAGATGAACCTCCAAAATCTAAACCGTTGAAGGAGCATGTTTAGATAGTCAGATATACTCGCAGCATTCCGAACTTCACCCAGTAACTGTGTGGATTATTCGGCAACCATTTCAAGTGAGGAAGGTTTGTTTTTAGGGACATAGTATATGTTTTACATGTAAATTGATCTGATAACAGGCTGAGTACAGAGGTCTAAGAGACAGCAGAGGACATAACTTCTGGTTTGAGTACCATACCAGCTGTCCATCAAGGCCTTTTGGTGAAATTTTCCACTGAAATTCTCATGAAACAGTTTTATTTGTGAGCGTTTCGTTTTTATTGTTATTTTTTTAAAAGTTTTCCAGATTTTGTGAAATTAGTCAATTAAGACTTGGCACATTGTGGTATGTTTTATAAATTTTGTGTCAGTTTTTTGTCATGGGAGTACACGTATTTCTTTCAACTGAGATGTTATATGACTTTATTCAGTGAAAAAAAGGTTTTAGATTGTGTTTTTTTGTTTTTTGAAATTCTGTGATTTTCTTTTACATACTAGTTCAACAGTTTGATGTCAGAGTTCCAGTATAAAGGCTGTACATGTGATTGTTGGTTCTGTTTTAGAAACACTTTAATCGTCATATTTTTGTCTCATCTGTTGTTAAAAAGACTTAGGAAGCAAAGAAAGGTTTAAAATCCTGCTTTTTACCTGGTAGTTCAGAGTATATTTACTGATATCTATCTTGAATGATCCTCTGTAACCATTATTATGCCAATTAATGCGAACAAATTCTATGTTTTGAATGGAATGGCGCATTATAAAAATGGGCCTATTAAAGTTGTAGTTTTCATTTTTTATAAGGAAATCCCATACATCAAAATGATGTCCATACTATAGTAGACCCACGAAGGTAGAATAAGTCTTCATCAACCCATACTAGCTGTAAAAGGCAACTATGCATGTCGTAGAGGTGACTAACAGGATCAGGTGGTCAGGCTCGCTGACTTGGTTGATGCATGTCATCGTATTCCAATACGTGGATCGATGCTTATGATGTTAATCACTTGGTTGTCTGGTCCAGACTCAATTATTTACAGACCGCCATCATGTCGCTGGAATATTGCTGAGTGCGGCGTGAAACAACAAACAAACAAATAAACAAACAAACATATTGTAGTTGACTGTAATTACTTTAGATGATCCCTTTGCCACATTCAACCACAAACATGTATTTAATGTCATAAATATTTCGTCCCATGGGAATTCTGTGTTTGAATAGGTCCGCAGCAACCTATGCTGGTCGTAAGAGGTCAGACCTCGTGACTTGGTTGATAGCATGTCCTCTTAGCCCAATTATAGCATCAAATGTTTGCTCACAATAACGATCACTGTAATATTGATGATGCAGCGTTAAACAACAAAGAAACAAACAGATGAAACATGTTCAGATTAAAATAAAATAATGCAACAAAGATGGTCTGGGTGTCAGGCTGGTTATTATTATTATTATTATTATTATTATCATCATCATCATCATCATCATCATCATCATCATCATCATCATTATTATTATTATTATTATTATTTTTATTATTTTTATTGGGGCGGTCGGGTAGCATAGTGGTTAAAGCGTTCGTTCGTCACGCCGAAGACCCGGGTTCGATTCCCGACATGGGTACAATGTGTGAAGCCCATTTCTGGTGTCCCCCGCCGTGATATTGCTGGAATATTGCTAAAAGCGGCGTAAAACCATACTCACTCACTCACTCACTATTATTTTTATTTTTATTATTATCCCCCGCCGCGCGAAAGCGCGAAGCGGGGGATATAGTATTCACGACCGTCCGTACGTCCGTCCGTCCGTACGTCCGTACGTCCGTCTGTCCGTCCGTCCGTACGTCCGTCCGTACGTCCCACCTGTTTGTTGCCGCGATATCTCAAGAACTAAACACTGGATTGTCTTCATATTTGGAACTATGGTGTATATACAGACTCCGCAGACACCAGTCGGTTTTGGTGACCTTGACCCCATTTTCAAGGTCACAGCAGGCATATCTGCTTTTGGAGTTGGAAAACGGTGTTGCCGCAATATCTCAAGAACTAATCTCTGGAATGTCTTCATATTTGGAACTATGGTGTATATACAGACTCCGCAGACACCAGTCGGTTTTGGTGACCTTGACCCCATTTTCAAGGTCACAGCAGGCATATCTGCTTTTGGAGTTGGAAAACGGTGTTGCCGCGATATCTCAAGAACTAAACACTGGATTGTCTTCATATTTGGTACTATGGTGTACAGGCGGGGGATATTTCGTCACTCTGTGACAAATACTTGTTATTATTATTATTATTATATTGCTGTTTTCAATGCATATTGGGGGGGGAAAGTCACACAGAGTTTCTTTTCCTTTCCAGCTGTGGCGCATGTCTATTTGATGATGAAAGTGCTGTACACCGAATACCTGTTGGCCATGTTTTAATCAGGTGATGCGCTTAAGACCAGAAAAAAGTTCCAAACGCGAAAAATACCCCCCAAAGCGCATTCAGAATGATTAATAATCACAAAATAAACTTAAGCAAAAAAAATTATATGCAAGTTGTACAGAAACTCATGGACAAAACTAATTCTGCTTCCCTCTTATTGTTAGTTTTTGCAGGTTAATGCAGGGATTTGTGAAGAGGTAGCTTGAAACTTAGGAGCGTGAACTGGTATAATTTGAGTAGGGAAGTTGGTTGCGGCATCCAATGCGGACACTGTGATACAATAGGAGGAGGAGCTGTAGATTTTGATGGGAGTACCATATTTGATGTAGTAAGCACCCAAGGCACTCTCAAAATTAGAAATAGGGGGCTCCTATTAGAATATTATATTGGTGAAATAAACAGAGTTGAAAAATAAATTTTGTGGTTTATGCTGTCAGCCTGAAATGTCTATATATGACAGATATATTTTTTCAGAATTTACTAACCCATAAATAAGGGTGTTATAACACTATAGTGCGTATTATATGCGAATAAGTTAGTCGTGTGTACATTAATCAATCGGAAGGGGTACTAATTGCGATTGTTCACTGGTCAATATATTAGCAAATTTCGCCATGGGCGCTTATTATGTCGAATACCGGTACAGTAAGTTAGGGAGAGGGAAGCAGGTTGAGGGACAGTGGCATTGTAAGAGAGTCTGGAATGTGTTTTTTTGCTCCTGTCGAAGGAATGGTTTTACAACACACTCAGCACTATTTCAGCAAGGAGATCACTCCCACACACTGTTACAACAAAACATCACTACACTGCTTATTATGAGGGGTTCTGCATACACAGAATAGCATCGACAAATTTATGTTATTTTTGTTGTTGATCGTTCCTGTAAATAATCCTCACGGAAATGACTTGCAACTTAAGTTAATTTTCAACAAATTCCTTCAAATACAAATGAGAGCCTTGATGGCTGTGATATATCTGGATGTGATCTTGTTGTATACCCCTTTTCCAACTGTGTCAAGCAGGAACAAAATGGTGACTGAAAATGTGATGTCCGTTGCAAAGGCATTGATTTGTGCGTGTTATTTGTGCTGTCGAACAAAACAGGATGATGATATCTGGTATCAAGCCATGAAAATATCCAGATATTTTGCTATAGCACCAGCCAAAGAGGACTTTAGTTGTAGCAGGATCACACGGGAGTACATGGGGTTATATCTTGCTGTCATTTTTAATATGACATTGTAAAATAATTCTAATAAATTCCAAATTGATAGGAAACAGTTGCTCGATTGAGCTGAGGTTAGCTTGCGCTATTTCATTTGACATCCATTGTTTTGGGAAAAGCGTGCTGCTTTTTGCTTTGAAGCGGGGTATAAAGGATTTTTTTGTCTCTCAGAAATCCACGTGCAGCCTGATTTGCTCATGGTGGGGTATAAGAGATTTTTTCCCCCATTGAGAAATTTATTACCCTCCAAGGCGGGTTACAGTGTATTTTATCATGATCCCGTGGACCAATCAGATCTCATCTTTTGTCATGGAGGGATGATAATTGATTTTATGAGCTTCTCACAAATCACAGGTCAACGATTAAAATATGGCCACAATAACTGTTGTTGATATTTGTATCAGCCTCACTGCTGGACCAAATGATGTTACTTATATAAAACCAAGACTGGTCAGCCTGAAGTCAGTTTTCTGTGTCTGAGTTGAGTAATTATGTTAAAACTTTGGCATGGTATCTCAGTGGGCTAGCACCAGAAACATTACCATACACATGCAACGCCACGCCACGCCACGCCACGCCACGCCACGACACCCCACCCCACCCCACCCCACCTAACCCCACCCAACCCCACTTAAATCCTATCTAACGCCACTCCACCCCACCCCACCCCACCCAACCCAACCCAACTTCACCCAACGCCACGCCATCAAACGCCATGCCATCCAACGCCACGCCACCCAACACCACCAAACCCCACCCAGAGCCACCCAACACCACCCAACCACTCCCAACACCACCCATCGCCACCTAATGCCACACAACCCAACCCCACCTAATGCCACGCTACCCAACCCCACCCATCGCAACGCCACCCCACGCCACACAGGTATGGTTATTAATATTTTAACACGATGTTATCCCCATTTTACCCCCTCACCCAGTAATCAGCTCTTCCACCCAGCATGGAGTCCATAACTATATTCAGATAAGATGTATGTATTTTCATTTAATAACTGATATGACTGACAATAAAAAGATTTAAAAGCTTTTAGCAAACTTTATCTCTTTGATCCAGTCAAAGTCGCCTTCAACGTTATATTGTCATCAAGATTATTCAATATCAATGAATCATTAGCCCATTTTTATATCGGCTCTCAACATTTTAATATGTTGTATGAGGAATTATGAAATAAACACATGTAGGCAATTAACTTCTCAGTTGGAGCCATGTCACACTAATTATTTCAATGTCCCTAATCTGATTCTCGGATCCTCTGCTAGCCAGCTAATACTGATAAAATGGGAAATGCATATTATTTTGTAATTTTGGCAGAGCTCGGTCTCTGGTATCATTAAATGGTTCTCTGTGCAGTAATTTCACACAGCATTCAGGACACGTGCTATTACATGATTTTTCTGCGTGTCTGAATTCTCTCCCTTATCATCTAGCCTCATTTTGAATCAATCAGAATACCAATAAATAGATTTAATGCTATCTTGATTACCGAAATTTGAATTTGGGAACTTTTAATCAGGCCCTTGCTTGGCATTAGAGCATGCCGGTCAGCCATTCAGTGTTATTCTGATCCGGGATTCCATTAGAGGCGACATTGGCTAATTACAAAGGGAAAGCTCCCTACAGTGACTACTGAGAATTTCATCTGAGTCCTACTCCACCTTGCCTGAAGGAGATGGACTTGGCCCTGTATGGGAGTTTGAACAATACAGAACGCTGGCATTGTTTTGTGAATTAGGTGACATGTTTGGAATACTGTTTATGGTTTGGGAACATTCCGTGTTTCTCCGCCCAGATGAAAAAAGAAATCATTCCAAGCAAGTCTATTTGTGAGCAAGTCTAGGTCATAACCAGTGGTACAATGATGATATGTGGCTTTGTTAAAACTATAATTTTGAAATGCTTTGAAGTACTTTCCACTTGAAGTGTTTTATTACAGATGGTTGACAAATTTACTTCTCTCTAAATAGGATGTAATTTTCATTATCATATTGGCATTGTTATATAGTACAGGAAAAGTCCAGTTGATAAAATTTCAAATTTTATTGTTCAAAGTAACAAATTTCTGGATCAATAACTAATGGGTCTGGAAGCTGGGTAGACAAATTTGATGAACAATAGAAAGAACCAGGACAATTTTCTGTTGATAATTTGGTTACCGTTTCATGCTGAAAAGAGTTTGGGTCGATAGTTACGAAGAAGTTGACTGCACGAGTCACTGTTCCTGGATTATCACTATGTAAATAGAAAGGGCGTATGAAGGCCAGAAAAAACAGTGGTTGACAGCATGAGCAACACCTCATGTCATCATGAAACACAATCAGCCAGGCCACTCATTGTAGTTTGTTGTTTAATGCCACACTAGGGGGCACTGGTGGCCCAGTCGTCTAAGGTGCCGCGATTCGCTGTGCAGAGTTGCATCCTTTGGGCACGCAAGAAACCTAAGATTGTGGGTTCGAATCCCAGTTCGCCCCGATTATGTTTCTAGGTTTGTCAGCACCATACCCATACTCGTGGGTTTCACCAAAGTGGTAAACGTCTGAGACCTGCATCACTTCGAGCTTTCCTCCCACATTAAGCTGACACGCCGTGATATAACTGGAATACTGTTAAAAGTGGCGTTAAACCCAACTCACTCACTCACTCACTCACTCACTCACTCACTCACTCATGCCACACTGAGCAATACCAGCGATGTGATGGTGGTCTGTAAATAATTAAGTCTGGACCAAACAGTCCAGTGATCGACATCATGAGCATTGATCTACACATTTGGATGTGATGGCATGCATCTACCAAGTCTGACAACCCGATCCTGTTAGTTGTCTCTTTCAACAAACATGGATTGCTGAAGAACAAATCTGACTCAGATCTTTTATGAGTGCCCACTTTGCATCCATCCAATCTCCTGGGAACCTGACCCGTGAAGATCTGGGGTAGAATAGGCCTTCAGCAACCCATGCTTGCCATACAAGGCAACTGCTTGTCGTAAGAGGCGACCAACAGGATCGGGTGGTCAGGTTTGCTGACTTGGTTGATGCATCCATCTGAAATTATGTGGATCTATGCTCATGATGTCAATCACTGGATTGTCTGGTTCAGACTCGATTATTTACAGGCCGCCCCCATATAGCTGGAATATTGCTGAGTGTGGTGTTCAACAACAAACAAACCAACCAACCAACCTGGGAACCTATTCTAACCTGAAATCTTCATTGAGTGGAAGAAATAAAATGTTTCCTTTAAGATTTTGTTGGAAATGTCCTGCTCTCAGTCCTTCAATTTGTTTCTAAAACTATAAGAATTACAGAAAAGCTAAAAGAAAGAATTTGTGGATGTCTTCTTATGTATGGTAACTTCTTTCTTATGAGGAATACGTTTCAGAATCGATTGCACTCATTCCTTCATCAGGTGAGGTGAGGTGAAATGGGGCTTAACGTCGCGTCCAAGATTATTGCACTTATATAGCGACGTGCATGCGCATGTGTGTATGTGTGTGTGGCTGCTTTTTCTAGTTCAGACTGATGCCGATTTATAGTGCTAACCCACTGAGATACCATGCCGTAGTTTTAACATGAATACCCCACTCAGACACAGTATACTGACTCCGAGCCGACTAGTCCTTGTTTTAGTCCCTAAATGCCGAGCGCCAGACAGGGTAACAACAAGTACCATCTTTTGACGTCTTTTGGTATGACCCAGCCGGGGATTGAACCCCGGACCTTCCGCTCTTCGGGCGGATGTTCCACCACTAGACCGCGGAGGCCTTCATCAGGTGAATGAATGTGTGCGTGCAGAGAGCATATATATATATATATAAGAAAACAGGTGGAAACATTAACATGCAAAGCTAACAGTCAATGTGTACAGATCAGTGATGAACAAGGGACAAATGGAAGCCAGGAGTTACATTAGAACTGATAGTAATAGGCAAAGACTCAAAGTACTCATGGAAATGAAAAAAACCTGTTTTTTCGACCTCATATCTTAAATTATTGCAGTTAATATACAAAATATGTAAATATTCAAACAACTAAATTAGTACTAATTGGGCCGTGGCACAAATACGGCGTATCAAATGTTTTGATGCCTTTTTACACGTAAAAATGTGAATAACACAGACTATTGTGAAACAGAGCATAACCAGGTGTAAGTAGATCAAGGTGACCTATGTCAAAATTACCTCCTGTAAAGTACATTTTGTATTGTTCACTGAGATCAAACTAGCAAATCCAGACTAGTACTTTTCGAGATGTTTTGTTATTTCGTATTTACAGCTACGTAACACTTTGTGTCGATTTTAAAATTGAGAAAAACAGTTTTTTTTCATTTCCGTGAGTACTTTAGTTGGAGTTGTATCTGTAATAGAAGTTTGTTTGGTTCTGAATACCTGGCCACGTCATACCAAAAGATGTAAAAAAAAGGGTACTTGTTGTTACCTTGCCTGGCACTTGGCATGAATGAGATAAGTCAAGGACTGGTCGACTCGGAGTCAGTACACTGTGTCTGAGTGGGGTATAAAACCGGCATTAGTCACTATGTAAGTGCAATAATCTTGAACGTGATTCTAAACCCTGTTTCACCTCCCACTGACTATGAACTGGGGTTATCAGCGACATACCTGTTCTCATTGCTGTCACCAATGTGGTAAACAACCAAGTCCTGCATCACTTTGGGCTTCCCATTATCATGGGACTGAGCAAGAGCGTCAACTAGGCTTTTTTATCAAAGTCTTGTTTCAACCGTTGCCACATCAAGCCCACTTTCCTGATGCTAAATATGATTGGAATAATAAAACATTTCACAAAATCAGCATCCACGACTGGTACACCTTTGTATGGAAGTGATTTGCACTGCCTGTCTTTTTCATCTTTTAAACCCCCCAACAATCACCTATGTTTCAGGGGTGAAATCGCAAATATTTTTGTTACCTGGGTTGTTGCCTATTGTAGTCACCACCTTTGTCAAGCTGTAGGAGATAAGAACAGCGATCTGATTGGATATCATGTTTTCATTACAAGGGGTACAATTCGTAATCTGTGCGAGATGACGCGGGATCGAGCCAAGAAAAGTGGCCTTGATGTGGCAAGTGTAGAAACCAGGCTTTGATAAAGGCTAGTGGACACACTTGTCTCGGGAAGATGTAGAAACTAGGCTTTGATAAAAGCTAGTGGACACACTTGTCTCGGGAAGATGTAGAAACTAGGCTTTGATAAAGGCTAGTGGACACACTTGCCTGGGGGAGATGGTAGAAACTAGGCTTTGATAAAGGCTAGTGGACACGCTTGTCTTGGGAAGATGTAGAAACTAGGCTTTGATAAAGGCTAGTGGACACACTTGTCTCGGGAGGATGTAGAAACTAGGCTTTGATAAAGGCTAGTGGACACACTTGTCTCGGGAAGATGGTAGAAACTAGGCTTTGATAAAGGCTAGTGGACACGCTTGTCTCGGGAAGATGTAGAAACTAGGCTTTGATAAAGGCTAGTGGACACACTTGCCTGGGGGAGATGGTAGAAACTAGGCTTTGATAAAGGCTAGTGGACACGCTTGTCTTGGGAAGATGTAGAAACTAGGCTTTGATAAAGGCTAGTGGACACACTTGTCTCGGGAGGATGTAGAAACTAGGCTTTGATAAAGGCTAGTGGACACACTTGTCTCGGGAAGATGGTAGAAACTAGGCTTTGATAAAGGCTAGTGGACACGCTTGTCTCGGGAAGATGTAGAAACTAGGCTTTGATAAAGGCTAGTGGACACGCTTGTCTCGGGAAGATGTAGAAACTAGGCTTTGATAAAGGCTAGTGGACACGCTTGTCTCTGGAAGATGGTAGAAACTAGGCTTTGATAAAGGCTAGTGGACACGCTTGTCTCGGGAAGATGTAGAAACTAGGCTTTGATAAAGGCTAGTGGACACACTTGTCTCGGGAAGATGGTAGAAACTAGGCTTTGATAAAGGCTAGTGGACACGCTTGTCTCGGGAAGATGGTAGAAACTAGGCTTTGATATAGGCTAGTGGACACGCTTGTCTCGGGAAGATGGTAGAAACTAGGCTTTGATAAAGGCTAGTGGACACGCTTGTCTCGGGAAGATGTAGAAACTAGGCTTTGATAAAGGCTAGTGGACACACTTGTCTCAGGAAGATTTAGTAACTAGGCTTTGATAAAGGCTAGTGGACACACTTGTCTCGGGAAGATGTAGAAACTAGGCTTTGATAAAGGCTAGTGGACACGCTTGTCTCGGGAAGATGGTAGAAACTAGGCTTTGATAAAGGCTAGTGGACACGCTTGTCTCGGGAGGATGTAGAAACTAGGCTTTGATAAAGGCTAGTGGACACACTTGTCTCGGGAAGATGGTAGAAACTAGGCTTTGATAAAGGCTAGTGGACACGCTTGTCTCGGGAAGATGTAGAAACTAGGCTTTGATAAAGGCTAGTGGACACGCTTGTCTCGGGAAGATGTAGAAACTAGGCTTTGATAAAGGCTAGTGGACATGCTTGTCTCGGGAAGATGGTAGAAACTAGGCTTTGATAAAGGCTAGTGGACACGCTTGTCTCGGGAAGATGTAGAAACTAGGCTTTGATAAAGGCTAGTGGACACGCTTGCCTTGGGGAGATGGTAGAAACTAGGCTTTGATAAAGGCTAGTGGACACACTTGTCTCGGGAAGATGTAGAAACTAGGCTTTGATAAAGGCTAGTGGACACGTTTGTCTCGGGAAGATGGTAGAAACTAGGCTTTGATAAAGGCTAGTGGACACACTTGTCTCGGGAAGATGGTAGAAACTAGGCTTTGATAAAGGCTAGTTGACACACTTGTCTCGGGAAGATGGAGATTGGGATATGAATGAAATCCGGCTCAAAGCTCATTCTCTCATTCACAAGACAGTATGTGGTTTGTTGGAAAATGACAGAGGATCTCTCGGGGAATCTTTTGAACATGTTATTGACTGAGGTTGATGGAAGCAAGTTGTCTAAAGAATGATTCAAAGTCTGAATTTAAAGAAATTTTCTAATGAAGGTGATATAAATAAAACATCTTACAAGACCATATGTCCATGTTATGGGTCTCCTGTGCCGAACTGCTCCCCCTGATTCTGATTTTGATGTGAATGATGATGATCGATCGATGCGGTGCAGTCGTTCTTTGATACGCCATACCCATTATGATAGCTCAAAGACGATGTCGGGATTGGCTTGGGGCTTGCACATATATGAGCCTTCTTGAAGGGTATACTGTTTCATATCAGTGTATCCCATGAAAGAATTAATACATTTCAGAGACACAATTTTTGGATAAGTCATATTGATCTGAAAGAAATAGTGAACAGGATCTGTGACTAGACATGAATTGAAGTGGGTACAATTAAGTCCACGTATTATCAGGGTCGCCTGAAGCTCAAAGTCAAAAACACACAAATGAGTTTTTTGTAGGGGCCATGCTCCCTTGGTCACTGTATGGTTCTAAAAGACTAATCAAGTTCTACATACATCTGGTTCACCCTAAGGATGTTTCTAGCTTTGTCAGCACCGTACCAGTCCTTGTGGGTTTCACTAATGTGTTAGACAATCTTTAGACCTGCATCACTTTGGGCTTTCCTCCCATATCAAGCTGACATACTGGGACATAACTGGAATACAGTTCAAATCGGTGTTAAACTCAACCCACTCACTCTTCAGACATCCAAAAAGTTGGACGAAATGAACACTGAGATTGACCGAATCCCCATTGTCATGGCCATGCTCCCACAATCATGGCTCCTAAAGGAGTTCTAGTCACAAGCATCCCCAGCATTGGGTGATGTAAGCATTGATTGTGTAGGTGCAACATTGTTGGAAGCCATGCTCCCATAATAATCTGTCCTTTTGAGAATAATTATCAACTTCCAGGAACAAATTTTGTAACGAGCATCCATTATAGGAAGCCAACGTTTGATGAGGATCGTGACGTTTCACTGGCACCATAGGTGGACCGCTAGATTTAGGAGAAGGAAAAGCAATACTATTGATCAATCTGACTGGAGACCTCTTTCATTGAGTCAGTTAATTACCGTCCTGACACTTGGCGCCCACCATCCAGCCCCGATTGTAGAAGGTGTGGGCCCCAGCTGGGGCCCTGTTAAGGAGCAGTAATCAGAGCACCTTGTTAAACTTTGCTGCTAATGGCTTTCATTATTGATGAATCTGTGTGAATGATCTTAAGATGAAAATAGAGACTGTTACCTCCACTGACGGGATAATGATGTTGAATCACCTCATCTTCAAATCAGTTTGACATTTGACGGTGTCGCAGTGGCCTTCAACATCGATGTCAGGAACTTCGTCATCACTCTATGTACGTTATGTTATGTTGGTCAATGTGTTCATTATTACCACCCCATCATTATCATTGTCATTATTAATTAATATCACCATCATCATTATCATCATCATTTCAGTAATCTGTAGGTCCTCAGCAGTAGCACACCTAATCTCATTAAAATCGCATCAGGTGAACTTGAATAAGCCAATTGGTGTCTTGGTTTCTAAATTCTCGGTATGACTAAGCAAAGCATTCAAGCTAGAATATCTGTTTCTATATCTTGAAGGTGAGGTGAAATGGGGTTTAACGTTGCGTCCAAGATTATTGCACTTATATAGCGACGTGCATGTACGTGTGTGTGTGTGTGTGGTTGGTTGTACTAGTCCGGACTGATGCCACACTGAGATTCCATGCCGCAGTTAAACATGAATACCCCACTCAGACACAGTATACTGACTTCGAGCCGACCAGTCCTTGTTTTAGCCCCTTAATGCCGAGCCCCAGACAGGGTAACAACAAGTACCATCTTTTAACATATTTTGGTATGAAGCAGCTGGGGATCGAACCCGGACCTTCCGCTCTTCGGGCGGACGCTCTACCATTAGACCACGGAGGCAGTCCCTATATCTTGAAACAAATTACAAGTAAAAAAAAGTGAAAAATGTAGTGGCGCCATTGTATTGTTGTGGATATTTTTAACACCCTGAGCACCATGCTCATCAGCAATGAAAAGGGGTAATTTCGAAGGAGTGTTTGTGTTCTGTGTTCTGTGTTCTATGTTCATCATTTGTACAAATCAAAATTTCATAAATCAAGGTGGAAAAATTAAATCATTTTAGAAAGTTGATTGGCTCAAGAACCCTCACAGCCTTCTTCCGAATGGGTTCACCGGACATAACCGTCTATGGAACAGGCCTCAGATTCTGACATGGAGAGATATCACATGAGAGTATAGGATCCGAGATTGGGGTCCACCGAACACTTGCAACAAGACCAGCATCAGCATCATTGTATTCATTATGTTTGCAATCATTTGCATTGTTTTCATCATACCAAAAGACGTTAAAAGATGGTTCTTGTTGCTATCATCATCGTTGCCGTTTTCACTATTATGAAAATAATCATTGCATCACAAAATATTGATTTTTATCATCATCATCATCATCATCATCATCATCATCATCATCTTCCTTCAGGTTCTTCCCTTCCACAAGGGGCGGTCGGGTAGCCTAGTGATTAAAGCGTTCGCTCGTCACGCCCAAGACCCCGGTTCGATTCCCGACATGGGTACAATGTGTGAAGCCCATTTCCGGTGTCCCCCGCCGTGATATTGCTGGAATATTGCTAAAAGCGGCGTAAAACCATACTCACTCACTCCCTCTTCCCTTCCACAAGCGTTAATGTGTGCATCTTCCACCTGTGCACTGCTCCACAATTATGTTCAAAGCTCAAATTGAGGGATACAAACAAAAACAATTAATCTGTAATAATTAGTGACTTAGAAATCCAATTTTGCAAATCCACTTCCTGGAGGCTATATCACTTCCTGTTATTGACCGCCTTTGTGGTCAAGTGGTAGAGTGTCCGCCTGGAGAGCGGAAGGCCCGTTGTTCGATCCCCGGCCACGTCATACCCAGAGACATTAAAAGATGGTACTTGTTGTCTAGCGCTCGGCATTAAGGGGCTAAAACAAGGACTGGTCGGCTCGGAGACAGTATACTGTGTCTTAGTGGGGAATTCATGATAAACTGCGGAATGGTATCTCAGTGAGCTAGCACTATAAATCGGCATCAGGCCAGACTAGTACAAGCAACCACACACACACACACATGTGCATGCACATCACTATGTAAGTGCAATAATCTTGGACACAACGTTAAACCCCATTTTACCTAACCTCACTCCCTGTTATTTATAGAATAGAAATAGTGAACAGCTTTTGACATTGATACCTGCTAATCAAAATTATATGCATGAACTGACACCATATACAAGTATTCATCTACAGGCCTGTGAAGATCCGGGGTAGAATAGGTCTTCAGCAACCCATGCTTGCTGTAAAAGGCGACTATGCTTGTCGTTAAAGGCGACTAACGGGATCGGGTGGCTCGCTGACTTAGTCATCGATCCCAATTGCATGGATTGATGCTCATGATATCAATCCTTGGATTGTCTGGTCCAGAGTGGATTATTTACAGACCACCATCATATAGCTGGAATATTGCTGAGTGTGGCTTTAAACAACAACAAAAAAAAACAACCAACTCATGCATGAGAACTTCCAAGCCTATTTAAGAGCAGGTATTACAAATGCAATTATTTCTTTTATGTTTGTGTCTGATAAGCAAAAGTATTGATTTTGTGCATATATGAATAAATCCATATCAAACATGAATAAATCTAACTTCTTGTCAAAAATGATATCTCGCATTTTGAGATAATCCCTCAAATTTCAAAAAAATATGCTTGTCCTTCCTGTTTTAAGCAACTTAAAGCAAGGCAAGGTTTTTTTCTTGGAGCCCACCAATATCTAAACTTTTGAAGACCTTGTTTATGCAATGACCATAATAGATTGCAAAGATTAGGGAAAAAGCCCTCCTGAGGTCAAATCATTGGTGCACTCAGTTGTTCTCAAAACAGGATTTGGTCGGATGTAAGATCAAAGAGGTGTAGGCCAAAATATCAAAGTTCTTTTAGTGAATACTGATAAAAAAAGCCTTCAAGCTTTTAGTTCATTGCAGAATCTTTTAAAAGTTTCAGGTTTTATGATGAGGAAGCAAGCGTACATGGAAATCAGGAATTCTAACATCACTCTTCTCGGCTAGGAAATAGAATTCATCGGGACAGAATAATGAGTTGAGACATGCTTATTAGCGATCACTGAAGATTTGTTTTTATTGTTAGTTAACTGAAACCAAGTTGATTTTTAAAAAGGGTGATGGACAAAAAAAGTGATTTTTTTATGAATTAAGTTTTCTTTAGAACTTTTTGACCATTTTTTAACAATTTTCTTAAAAGTAGGTAATTTAAGTTTTTGAGTTGTGTTCCCCAGACAGGTGAGGATCTTCATGGATTCAGTTTGATCATGTTCTTGGTTTGTCAGCACCACACCTGTGATTATGACTTCTACTAAAGTGGTCGACCCATGAAGATCAGGGGTAGAATAGGTCTTCAGCAACCCATGCTTTCTGTAAAAGGCAACTATGCTTGTTGTAAGAGGTGACTGACGGGATCAGATGGTCAGGCTGGCTGACTTGGATGATGCATATCATCATATCCCAATTGTGTAGATTGATGCTCATGATGTCAATCACTGGATTGTCTGGTCCAGACTTGATTATTTAGAAACCTACATCATATGGCTGGAATATTGCTGAGTGCGGCATTTAACAACAAACAAACAAACAAACAAACAAACAGTTTGGGCAAACGGGGCAGAGTACGTCTTCAGCAACCCATGCTTGCCATAAAAGGCGACTATGCTTGTCGTTAAAGGTGACTAACGGGATGAGGTGGTCAGGCTTGGTTGATGCATGTCATCATATCCCAGTTGCGTAGATCGATGCTTATGATGTCAATCACTGGATTGCCTGGTCCAGACACTATTATTTACAAAGCTCCATCATATAGCTGGAATATTGCTGAGTGCAGTGAAAAACTACAAACAAACATCATGTACAGTCTGGAATAAATCAGAGACTTTCCAAACACAGGATCTCAGTGAGTGAGTGAGTTTGGTTTTACGCCGCTTTTAGCAATATTCCAGCAATATCACGGCGGGGGACACCAGAAATGGGCTTCACACATTGTACCCATGTCGGGAATCAAACCCGGGTCTTCGGTGTGACGAGCTACCGCTTTAACCACAAGGCTACCCGACCGCCCCCACAGGATCTCAATTACAGACATCAGACAGTTCTGTGTCTTCAGACTGTATGTATCCCTGGCTCCTCATTAGAAAACAAATCAGTGCCCTGACACAGATTGAGGATGAGGAAAGCTTGACAGCTTCCGACAGGGTTCTTCCAATGGGGCTTACTGTGTGGAGGCTGACTTGATGACTTCTCCTTGCCACAGATCTGTAGACTGTTATCATTGATGCCTGATTGAGTCTTTTTTAGGTATGTGTTGTATTGTATCCTCTATGAAAATAACAAAAACAGGCTGACCTATCTGTTGAAACCGAGCCCTGCAGACTAACATTTTGTTTAGAGGGAAAACATTTTACTATTTTTTGTGTTAAATTGTCTTTAAAAGAATCCTAGGGAATCTCTTCATCTTCAGAAACTGACTTGCCAAAGTGCTGTAGATATTTGATTTGGAGTCTTGGTGATTATTGTGTCCTGTGGGGGTTATGTGTTAGAATGGGTCCCCAACAACCTGTGCTTGTCTCCCAGTGGGGGTCCAGGCTTCAAATGGTCCCCAGCATCCAATACTGGTCATCCCTAGCCACTCAGTGAATCTGGTGGTCAGCCTGGTGACTTGGTTGATAACATGTCATTGCAGCCCGATGGCCTGGATCATTGCTTATAATATCAATCATTGGATTGTCTGGTCCCGACTTGGTTATTTACAGGCTGCCATCATAATGCTGGAGGGGCGGTCGGGTAGCCTAGTAGTTATAGCGTTCGCTCGTCACGCCGAAGATTCGGGTTCGATTCCCTACATGAGTACAATGTGTGAAGCCCATTTCTGGTGTCCCCTGCCATGATATTGCTGGAATATTGCTAAAAGCGGCGTAAAACCATACTCACTCCCTCACTCACTCACTCACTCATAAAGCTGGAAGATTGCTGAGTGAGGCATTAAACACCAAACAAAGAACCAAACAAAGAACCAAACAAACCTTCCATTAGTGTGTTTTGATCTAGTCCGATAATGTCAATGACACAGAGAGAATCTCACCCAAGTGTCTTTTCATATAAAATATATCAACATAAAAGTTTAAAACTCTTAGGCTATTAAATATCTAAAGACACAAAGGGAAAATTCTATTTATCATCCCAAAGCAATCTTCCAACTTTTGCCTTGATTGGAAAAGAGATATGAACGATGTCATTTGATTGTGACGTCATCTGTGAACAGTTATATAACAGTGATTATAAGTATCTTCAGCGTGAAAGGTTCAGCTTACTTGCTTGAACGGCAGAGATATTAGTGATGTCATTTGATTGTGATGTCATGGTAACAGATGATGTCACAATGGTCTACAAAGGATTTTGATGAATTTTGAAGATATGGCTATCTCCGAACCATCAAGCCTAACGCCACTTCATCTCATCTTGGATCTCCCAGCCTGCCGGTCCGTGACCCACATAATTAAGCCAGCTGTGTGTTGCCGGACCATCCTTTTAGATGAGGGCCCTATGGAGTTATCCATCAAATCCTACACTAAATGATGTCAATGGAACCAGTAGTAGCAACGCCACCAACAGCTGATTGCAACATGACCAACAGCAGATTACAACACCACCAACAGCTGATTACAACGCCACCAACAGCTGATTACAATGCCACCAACAGCTGATTGCAACGCCACCAACAACTGATGGCAACACCACCATCAGCTGATTGCAACGTCACCATCAGCTGATTACAACGTCACCAACAGCTGATTACAACGCCACCAACAGCTGATTACAACACCACCAACAGCTGATTACAACGCCACCAACAGCTGATTACAACGCCACCAACAGCTGATTGCAACGCCACCAACAGCTGATTACAACGCCACCAACAGCTGATTACAACGCCACCAACAGCTGATTACAACGCCACCAACAGCTGATTGCAACGCCACCAACAACTGATGCCAACACCACCATCAGCTGATTGCAACGCCACCATCAGCTGATTACAACATCACTAACAGCTGATTACAACACCACCAACAGCTGATTGCAATGCCACCAACAGCTGATTGCAACGCCACCATTAGCTGATTGCAACGCCACCATCAGCTGATTACGTCACCAACAGCTGATTGCAATGCCACCAACAGCTGATTGCAATGCCACCAACAGCTGATTGCAACGCCACCATCAGCTGATTACAACACCGTCAACGGCTGATTGCAACACCACCAACAGCTGATTGCAATGCCACCAACAGCTGATTGCAATGCCACCAACAGCTGATCGCAATGCCACCATCAGCTGATTACAACACCGTCAACGGCTGATTGCAACACCACCAACAGCTGATTGCAATGCCACCAGCAGCTGATTGACCCGACCTGGCCTTCATTAGAAGCTGGAGTATTACCCTGTTTGTAGCCCATTCAACTGAGCTGACCTCTACAGCCTCACTGACCACTCCATTCATGCTGACCACTCCCTGGGGCACTGGTCTGTGTAGATCCCCTAATGCCTCGATCTGTTCTATCCGGTATAGTCTGTGTGTATTAATATTCATACACTTGCTGCTTAACATCGAGGGAACCTACTTAACCTTTTGTAGTCCTTAATTTGTCGGTCTTCATTATCAGCATTTATTCAGTTCTCTGCTAGGTTTCAATGCAATCAATTTGGGTATAGTTAATTATTCCGTATGAGAGAGATGGTGGGCATTAATGTAGAACTCTAGAGTTACAACTCTCTAGTTACCCTACTGTCAAAACTCTCCAGTTACCCTACAGTCACAACTCTCCAGTTACCCTACTGTCACAACTCGCTAGTTACCCTACAGTCACAACTCTCTAGTTACCCTACTGTCACAACCCTCCAGTTACCCTACTATCACTACTCTCTAGTTACCCTACTGTCACAACTCTCTACTTACCCTACTGTCACAACTCGCTAGTTACCCCACTATCACAACTCTCCAGTTACCCTACTGTCACAACTCTCTAGTTACCCTACTGTTACAACTCGCTAGTTACCCAACTGTCACAACTCTCCAGTGACCCTACAGTCACAACTCTCCAGTTACCCAACTGTCACAACTCTCCAGTTACCCTACTGTCACAACTCTCTAGTTACCCTACTGTCACAACTCTCTAGTTACCCAACTGTCACAACTCGCTAGTTACCCAACTGTCACAACTCTCCAGTGACCCTACAGTCACAACTCTCCAGTTACCCAACTGTCACAACTCTCCAGTTACCCTACTGTCACAACTCTCCAGTTACCCTACTATCACTACTCTCTACTTACCCTACTGTCACAACTCGTTAGTTATCCTGCCGTCAGAACAAACAATGACCCACTCATCATGATGTATATTTTTCAAGTCTGGAATTTCCATGTTCCATGTGGGGGAGCGGAAACATTTCAAAAGGTCAGTCCCAAACAAACCACATCTCCCCACTCTCATCTATGTTATCCCAATATGCTCAGCCTGTGTGTGTAAGTGATAGTTTTAACATTGCATAATGTCAAAACATTCAGCATGCAAAATTTTAAGAGTAAATATTTTTGTTTTATTTTCAACCAAGTGATATTGCATATTTACCAGGGCCCCGTTCCACAAACCGATCTTAGGGCTAAGTTGATAGTAACTCACTAAGTATGCGATCTTAAATTTTTGTTACGATCAGCCGCCCGTTCCACAAAGCAATCTTTACTAAGAGAGTTGTAAGTTAAGATCAAAATGCTAAGTTGCCCCGGACCAACTTAGGATTGCTAAAATCGATCTTAAATATTGTACCATAACAACAAAGATGGCGACTTTTATTTTTTGGTGTGCAAGGAAATGTGTCGTCTGCTAAACATGACCAAGGGAGGCCACTCCAAGGGAAAATTTCGTGTCTTTATGGCTGAAGATTCCGATCTTTGTTAAGATCGGCTACTTAAGAACTTGTAAAGTTACAATCACCCTAAGATCGCTTTGTGGAACGGTTGTAAACTTTAGCTAAGACAATTTTAGAATCGACGTAAGTCTCTAAGATTGAATGTAGTTATGATCGCTTCGTGGAACGGGGCCCTGGATTATGTATGCATATCACTGAACATAATGGTAGAGTAATACAATGTATTTGAAAATGATGGACACAATGCTGTCAAACACGGCTTTGTCTCTCATGTAAATACTATTTCTTACTGTACACTAATTACCATGATACGATATCTCTTCATTTCTTTAAACAGATGAAATTATTTTTTCAGAATTCTGTTTCTTTTCTAAAATTTCAATTAAAACAAATCCTATTTGTAAAATGATTGAGAGTGTGAATTTGCAAATGCTTCAAGTACTCCACAGCAGTGGGAAACCCACATGGTCCAAATCAAATCTGTGACTATTGGTCTATAAATAGCCCAAACTTAAATTCTTGGTCTCAGTCTGTATAAGAATAAATTCCCCACTTATGAAAGCCAGTCTCTTCTGATCCGCTCTGCTGGCAGTGTTGTGGTGCTGTGACTGCTATGACAGTTCTCTGGTGCCTGTAGCTCCCTGCGGTACTCAGACAGTACCCTTACCTCCAGTCTGCACAGACCAGCAGCAGAGCAGGCAGTAACGGCAACCACGGAAGCCCTCGCAATCCTGTAGTCGACCAGCTAGTCCCAGAGTCTCCCAGTGAAGAATCAATTATCAGTGTACTCGGAGCTATTAACAGTTGCTCCTGTCTGTGGAGCCAAGCAAATGGCGGACAGTTGCTCCCTCTGCTGACGACTCCCAAGATAAAAAGACAAAGAACTATTCCTGTAAATAATTACCATATTGGTTCCAGGAGGCAAGAGAATGGGCCAGGAGTTGGTGGATATGTGTGGCACATAGCCAAGCCCATATCCTCTACCTCTGTTTTGGTTTGAGTCCATGGATTCGTTCCTCCATGGGATACTGAAGCCCATGTGTGTTTTAGACTGACCGAACAGAGTCCAGTTACTGAGCGACCTGTCGGACAATCCAACGGATATTTTGCCAGCGGACAAGCTCCCCCACCAGTGCACAGGTTAGAATCGTGGTGTTGTGTTCCCCATGTGTGTGTGTTGGTGTGTGAGGCTTCCACAGCAACATTCTCATTCCCCAAATGTTTCCATTCAGGATTGGACACATGAAGCTCAAACTGTAAATTTCAGGTCTGATTTAAACTGACCATCTCTGAATTGGGCTGTTGCAGGTTTGTGAGGACTCAACACATGTTCTGCTCACTGTTGTTATTGATTTAGCCCGGTATCGAGCTCAGTCACATGTATCAGGCAAGGCGTTGTGTAAACGGGGATTTTACTGACTGAGAGTTCATGCTGGTAGTGAGGCAGGGTAAGTGGTGGTTTGATAACACATGTAGTGTTTAGGACTCCGTCACACACAACATTATGCATTGTCAGGTCAGGATGAGATTCCTCAAGGGTGCATTACCGCAATCTCTGCCAACTCGCTACCACTTAAAGGGGCATCGGCAGTTTTTCAGTTCCAAGTTTTAAAAAAGTGGAATCATCTTGAGAGTATCCGGGAATGTTTACATTTGTTTCTATGTTTTCACAAAAGTTTATAAAGGCAAATTGCCACCAATGTGTTTTCTATGCCTGCAGCTTGTTATCGGGTAAGCAGACATACAGATTGCAGTTGCAGGTATCCGAGATTGGCAAGTAGTGCCTGTTGGTTGAAGGAAAGAAGCAAAATATCGGAAATTCCTAAAATATTTAAAGATTTATCTTGAGAATTTATTACATGAGGAGTAAAGGAGAAAGACTATGACAAGTGAAAGGTGAACATGGGTAGGTTGGCTTAGTGGTTGAGGTGTTTGCTTGCTGTTGCCTATCTGTATAGTATATCCCTGTGTGAAATATATTTATATTGATTCCATAAGTGAAAGGTGAACATGGGTGGATTAGCTGAGTGGTTTAGGTGTTCGCTTGGATTCGACTCTTCACATAGAATATTACTTGTCCTGTGAAGATCCAGAGTAGAATAGGTCTTCAGCAACACATGCTTGCTGTAAAAGGTGACTATGCTTGTCGTAAGATGCAACTAAGGGGATCGGGTGGTCAGGTTCGCTGACATGGTTGATACATGTCATCGTATCCCAATTGTGTGGATCGATGCTCATGATATCAATCACTGGATAGTGTTGTCTAGACTCGATTATTTACAGACAGCTGTCATTAAGCTGGAATGTTGCTGAATGCGAATTAAACAACAAATAAACAAACAAACAAACTGGTGTGAAATGTGGATTTGATATTGATTCCTCATTTGAAAGGTCAACTCAGGTAGGTGGCCAAGTGGTTAAGATGGTTGCTTGGAATTGACTCTTCTTATGACAAGGGATTTCATAGAGTATATGTTGGTCAAGAAATGTAGATTGGATGTGGATCCTCATTTGGAATTGAACCAGAACAGGGTAGCTCACATCTTCCCGAGGCAAGAGAGTTAACTAACTTTAAAAGTCCAGTTTCCACACTTGCTGAACTCGCCTGGTATTATGGAGTTACATTTTAGCTGGACTAACGAGTCTATGCATAATCCAATCAAAATCGTGCAACGAAATCGAAATCCGGTTCATAAAGTGTCGTGCAGATTTCGGTCGATTGCAGGATTTGCAAAGCATGTGCACCGCCAACTCGTTGTCAACAGATATTTCCCCAAATCTTTTCATGTTTTTGATCAAGGTGCTCACGTGATTTAATGCATTTCGCGATTTAAGACCCATTTTATCACAAAATAGACCTTGTTTATCGATCAGATTGTCTTGACTGGGCGCACCGCTGTTTCGTTTGAAGCAAATGCAAGTGATACAAGAGGTGGATTCTGATTGGTCCATAGGAGAGGCTTAGAAGGGACATTGGTGGCGCTACAATCGAGCCCATGAATTCCAGCCTAGATCGGCAAGGGTGGAAACTGGACTTTTAAAGTCAGTTAACGCCCTTGCCTCAGGAAGATGGGTAGCTGAGTGGCTCAAGTGTTTGCTTGGTTTCTGTTCTCCGCATGCATCATGTGAAGAGCATTGGCTGGAATATTCCTAAAATCGGTGCGGAACGAGACCTTCTGTCGAAAAAGGGGAAAGTAGAAGGGACCTCACTTCTTTGTGAATTATTTCCTCAGTCAAAGTTGACACACTTTATGGATTACAATTTCGTTAATACTGTTAAGGCGACGTTTCAGTATAGATCCTTATACTGTTGTCAAGCAAGACTGAATGAGGTGGAGGATTAACAGTTTTGGACTAACAGTAACAACAATTGCATGCATGAGTGGGATAACATAAGTAAGTAATGACAACACGATGGACAGAGAACACACAGGTGGGAGCCAATGGGACATGAATTTAAATATGTCTACTGACTTATGAACAATAAGAAATAGTTCCAGATTAAAGTCCTGGGATAGGCACTAGTTTTGTTAACAATTCCAGGACACTTGTGTCAGGGTGGGGAAGGATAATTCCATGCATTTTGAAGAGATAACGGTTACATGAAATCAATAAAAGTCTTTGAATATATATTGCAAATTAGAGTTAATTTTGTTGTGCAACAGATGTCTCCAGGGAGCCGTCTGCTGAACACAGAAGTTGCATTAACATGTGCTTTGGTGGCATTAGGATTGTAATATGAATGTAATATGAATTTAATATCATTACAGTTGCTAAGAAATACTTGTAGGTTGTTTTTTTATGTTTAATTTTTTTTTTTTTAAAGAATTATATAGTTTTGCTCTGAGGTAACTCTGACATCCCAGCTTTTTTAAACTGGTGATGTGATGCAGTCAGTGGTCTCGTCATAATTACTAGTTGAAATGTTGTGCTCACTGTTACAGTTATTGCTAAATTATTGTCAACCATTGGCATATTATCAACAAACAAAAAACACAAAATATGTCACTTCACTTCCTATATTTCATAAGATTGTCTTTTAAATGCCCCTTGAACAAAAATCAGATACCAAAATAAGTTGAGGAAGTGGTTGTCTGTCTTTGATGTTCTGTGTCGGAGTATTCAACATAGCTGCTTGACCATTTGTAATTGCCGTCTGCTGTTCCAAAATAGCTGTCTGCCTGTTTTCCCATGTCTGGTTCTGTTTTAGACAGGCGAGAAATCGCTTGACTCCTTGCCAGTTCTTCTTGTAATTTTTCTTCAAATTGTTTCACATAATTATGACTCAATGGTTTTTAAATGCATCTGAATGAAAAAATAGTATTTTCACAATTGCTGCTTGTATGTGACTGGTGTTGATGATTTTGGTTGAAGATCATTGGGTTGTTCTTGTGAAAATCAACCGGTCTGTTGTGTGTTTTGGTTTGGTAGTTTTTTTTAAATTTCTGAGTTCACACAATCTGGTTATAAAATTCTGTGAAACAAATAAATAAAACGACAGTTCCGATTTTGTTTTTGCTTTTAAAAAAGTGATCTGAATATGTGTTTGGAGAGTAGTGTTGATCCCGTCTCGTTCTTCCTGCAGTTTTTCCTATTTTAATCATTTGGAGTCAAAGTACTTTGCAAACTGTATTTTTGAACTCTATTTTAAGGTCTCTTCTAAGTACTTAGGACTATTCAGCAGTGCATGAGCTTAAACTGTAAGCTTGTTTGATTAACCTCAAGAACATTACCCACTTCAGTCGGGTCCCTCTACCCAATAGTCCCACGGTATGTCAGTACTGCGTGCTATGATTTTCAGTTATCTGCTGTTTATGGCGTCTTAATTACGTGTTTACACATGTGTCCATCCACGCTGTGTTTATTGCACATGGTCAAAACATTGTATTAACAAGTCAAGTGCTGTCATTTCATACTGGTAGTATGCACTTACCTCTCTTGACTTTCCACTGCTCTTGTATGAACTCCAAATATTTACCAGATGATGAAATATTAGAAGATTCTCTATTTCTTAGTCGATCCAGGCTTTCTTGCTTGGAATGTGGTCTGTTGAGTGAAAGTGGAAACTCTGTGTTTGATGTTCAAGTTTTGTGGAATGGGAGGGCTCCTTTAAAAAAGTGGTTTGTTGATAATTATCATTGATTTACATGTTGGACTTAAGTGTCCATTTTGTAAATGTGAAATGAAATTCCAAGAGTATCGATTTTGATTATTTATTTATTTGGGGGTAGTATGGTGCAGATATTCAGGTAGTTTAGGTAGGGTTTGTTTGTGGTGGGATTGGGAGGATTTAGAGTATTGATAGAAGGATTGGTCAATGTTTTAGAGAACTATTTGTTGAAAAAATAGACGCAACGTCGAGGCCCTTTTCACTGCAGTGACTCAACTAGATTGGAAACATGGACAGGAGGATTGGGGGAAGGCATGACAACAATGCCTGATGAGGATTAATCTTGTTTGTTTATTGAAGTGTGTACTTCTAATGAAAAGAGGTATTTAAACAAATAATGCAGAAAATGAAAAATATATTCATAATTTTACCGAATGCATCATCAGTGCCATAAATCTATACTCTTAATCTTATCACCTTATTAAATCTTCAGATTTTCAACTGAAGTCCTCGTCACTGTCAATTGTCCATAATAGGTTGTGCAAGTAATATACGACTCAACATTTGCAAAGGATTATATACATATGATTATATTAGTCCTTGGCAAATGTTGAGTAGTATAGTTTCTTGAAGCTTCCTTCACCCCAGAAAAAAAATAAATTTGTGGAATAATCATGGACCAATCGTAGAATGTTCGTATAAGAAGTGTTGCCTGAACTGCATCCCTTGTGAGACTTACCTGTGTCAGCTGTTGACTTACACAGCCGCAGTTTGTTTGCCCAGTGGCTATGCACACAGTTCAAATCGGTCAGTGTTGGGAGAAGAATGTGTATACATGTTCCTGGACTTCACAATATTCCCCAGTTGGACTTCCATATCCTGGGGTGAGGTAGCTGACTGGTTAATGCTTGTCACAGGTTTGCTTCCCTACAAAGGTTACAATGTGGAGCCCATGTTCGTACTCTCCGACGTGTTGTTGCTGTAATATTGCTAAAACACTCTCACTCACTCACTCACTCACTCACTCACTCAAGTTCAGGTTATATGTTTAGAGGCTAAGTCCGACCTACTTGTCACTATTTGAGGAGGAACATTCATTGAGTTCATTGAGTTCTTGTTGAGTTGAATAATGAGAACATTATCCTTGGAGGTGCTTGGCCTGTTCACTCGCTCACTCACTCACTCACTCACTCACTCACTCACTCACTCACTCACTCACCCACCCACCCACGCAACACCAAGAAGTAAGATAAACAAGCTATTACTAAAAAGGCTGTGACAAAACCACTCACTCACTCACTCGCAAACCTCAGAGTTACCAGTTGAAATCATCTGTCTAGGTTTCATGGATAATAAGTGATATGTTTGAAGAAATGATATCCGTCAACACAAAATAATAAATTGTGAAATCGAGAAAACATAAATAATTCTGTAACAGCCAGGATACCAACAAACCAGCTTGTTCAAGAGACTTCATCCTTTGAAGCCAAGATGGTCTTCCACTTGCAAAGTGATCGCATTACATCATCTGTTCCATGTAATCCCAGAACACATTGTCAGACATGTAGAGGGAGGATCATCAGTGGGCTCTCCACTCTATTAATTCCTAATCGAGCTCACACACTCCATTAGGCAAGCAGGTGTGTGACATGGAGCCCCAGCCTGCCAGTCTGGGTTCAAATCTAGGGGGATCAGTATTTTATGGTAAATAAGTCCCTACCTCCCTGGAAGAGGTTTTTTTTTATCCTGTGGGCAGCAGTCTTCCTCTACCCTCTGTTTAGCTCAGATAAGCAGGAGTGAATGGACTGTGATAGCCTTGTGTATATAGATCTGGTATGCTCATTACAGGGTGGTATTATGTGCAGGAGATGCCATTAAGGAGGATGCCGGTGTCACGATGGCTATTATTTTGATATTGTCTTTCGGAAGTAGAAGAACAATTTATGTCGATATATGGATCAGTTCTTGCAGTTTTTCCTTGGGGACACAGATTTAGAGAAAAACCTACAAGATGTTTAAAATTATACATGACCTGTCCCAGTGAATACAATTTGTAAATCTTGAGCATAGGCAAGGCAATTTCAACATTTTACTATACAAAGGATTTGTAAGCCAATTGTCTTTTACAAGAAGGCCTGAAAAAAATATATTTCAGCTTTATTAAAAAATGTCTGTGACGTCATGAATACTGTTGACAAAGATGTCTCAGAATCAATGAAGGCAATGAAACAACAAGCATGGACTGGTCATCAGTGTAAATTTTTAATTGGAGGTTAAAGTGAGAGCTGTCAAAAGCTATGTCACCAATATCTGCATGCCCTATACAGCGTTAGAAATTGGCACTCGTCCTGTAGTCCTTGCCAAACTGCTGAATAGTTAAGGTATCATAAGGACTAGAAGAAACTTGCCATTTATGAAGGGTTGTGCCATATGTTATCATTATAAGGACAAGTT
Source organism: Haliotis cracherodii (assembly GCF_022045235.1). Lineage (NCBI taxonomy): Eukaryota > Metazoa > Mollusca > Gastropoda > Lepetellida > Haliotidae > Haliotis > Haliotis cracherodii. The sequence continues at coordinate 7,427,367 of NW_027266279.1, read as the reverse complement.
GACTAAAAATGTTAGTTTCTACCGCTGCTATTAGTCTAAATTGCAAAAAGACCCTGACAATTAAGTTGAAATGACAAAACTGATGACACTATCTGAAATTCATGAATGAGTCCCATGTGACAATCATAAATGAACACATTTGGCATTGAATTTTAACTCATTCATTCTTTTATATGAAATTCATAAGTGAATGGCATTATCTGATATTTATAAATTAATGGCATTATCTGATAATATTTAGCAGGCATATAGAAACTGGCAAATTGAACGTGGATTTTCTCTATTCCTAAAATGATAGCCTCTCTCGTCATTTCATTTCCACCAAGTGCTGTAACCCTTCCCATGTCCATGATAACCCCCCTGGGTGTGTATACGAGATGATATACTTCACCTGTCTGGCCAGACATGACGAGAACATGCTGTATTGTCTGTTATCTCCCGGAGAGAATATTGTATCTGTGGCTTCTATAGACTTTAGCTGGAACCAAGGGAGCACTGTGGTCATCAGGACTCGGAGCTGTTGGACAGGACAAGGTTAAAAGGAATTAAGTTGCTTGGAGTCCATTTACTGTCACTTGCTTGTTTTAAGTAGAGGTAGTTTATTGAGTTAATTTTGAGGATGGTCAGATAGAATTCGTTAATAAGTCACCTATTTGAAGGATCTCCTCTGAGATATGGATGGTAGGTTAGCTTAGCGTTGTTGTATTCTCTCATCATATGCTGATGGCCCAGCTCATTTCAGAATAGTGGGACCACTTCTGGGGTCTAGTGGTAGAGCAGGAAGGACTGGGGTTTGATCCACAGCTGCGTCATAACAAAGGAAGTTAAAAGATGAGACCCGTGAAGAGATGGGGGTAGAATAGCTCTTCAGCAACCCATGCTTGCCGTAAAAGGCGACTATCCTTGTCGTAAGAGGAGACTAACGGGATCGGGTGGTCAGGCTCGCTGACTTAGTTGATGCATGTCATTGATCCCAATTGTGTGGATCGATGCTCATGATATCAATGACTGGATTGTCTGCTCCAGACTCGATTATTTATAGACCTTCGTCATATAGCTGGAATATTGCTGAGTGCAGCGTTAAACAACAAACAACAACAACAACGTTAAAAGATGGTACTTGTTGTTACCCTGTCTGGTGCTCGGCATTAAGGGGCTAAAACAAAGACTGGTCAGCTTGGAGTCAGTATTCTGTGTCTGAGTGGGGTATTCATGTTAAACTATGGCATGGTATCTCAGTGGACTCAAGACAGTCGAGACAAGTACAAACAGCCAAACAAACTTGGCATGCACTTCTCAATATAAGTGCAATAATTTTGGCCGCGACCTTAAACGCCATTTCACCTCACCGCAGACAAGTGGATTATTCATTACAACTAGTCCCTCCAGATTTTCTCTTGTCTCAAACTAACGGACTTGTGGCTGAGAGGATCTCTGCTTACTCACTCAAAGATCCATAGTGAGGCCCTAATAGGGTCAAGATAGGTCCCCAGCCCTCTGCTTGTCACAAGACTGACAACCCATTGGGAATCTGAGTTAGAATAGGTCCCCAGCGACCTATGTTGGTCGTAAGAGGCAACTTAATGGATCAGGTCGTCAGACTCAGTGACCTTGAACTTGCTCACAAGACCAGTAGATAGTCTGGTCCAGGTTCATTTTACAAGGGTGACTATGCTTGTCAGAAGAGGTGACTACGCTTGTCAGAAGAGCCGACTAAAGGGATCGGGTGGTCAGGCTCGCTGACTTGGTTGATGCATGTCATCGTATCCCATTTGCGTGTTTCAATGGCCATGATGTCATTCACTGGATTATCTGGTCCAGGCTCGATTATTTATAGACAACTGTTTTATAGCAGTAATGTTGCTGAATGCAGTGTTTAACAACATACAAACCATCACCACCCTACCCAATAACCTGCTGCATGTCTAAAGTATATTAAAAAACATGCAATTTTGAGGCTGTTTTGTGGAAACCATCTTCAGCCTTTATAGCAGACTTTAAACCCTGTTCTACTATCTCACGGACCATATCTACCCCCAACTGACTGCACCTGTGCCCTATCTTTGAAATGGAAAAACAACTTGATGATGTTGTTTTGTCACTCAATGACGTTATATTAGCCCATGCTTAAATGATGAAAGTGCTCAACAACTTGTGGTTCTCTACTCACACCCCAGGAGGATTGCCCTGAACTCGGGCTTCGCAAGGCGGCCCATGATTCATTCCTGCTGTAAGATTGAGCTGATATTGGTTGGCCACAATCAAACAGTAAAACCTTGTTGATCCAGACAATGTAATTTCCAATTAAATCTTGGATCAGCAAATTTCCAGATTAACAAAGTTCCAGATTAACAAATTTGTGGATAAACTGATTTCTGGATTTGTATATAATCAGATCATAGTTATTTGGACATTATACGATTTCGGCCATGTTCATCACGATTACTTGCACTGTAACAAGGGGTGTGGCATCACACAGACATTATAAATACTCAGATGATGACCTGTATTTAAGATAAAGTCGTCTTTTATAAATGAGTGAGATATTTTACATTTATTCTTGTGAATAGCAAAAAAACTATGAATGTTTCTCAAGGGTCCGAAAACCCATTTCTCGGGGATATATTAGACGTTCCTAACTGTAGTTGTCCGGAAGACGGGATTTCCAGGTTGCCAGGGTTTCCAGGGTTTCCAGATTAGCAGTGTTCATTGACTGATGAGGTTTCTCTGTTTAAGGCCATGTATTACCAATTGCCATGTTATTGCAATGTTTAAGTATGGAGTTATAATGTCTTAGCACTGTGGGGGCAGTCGGGTAGCCTAGTGGTTAAAAGCGTTTGCTCGTCACGCCGAAGACCCAGGTTCAATTCCCGACATGGGTACAATGTGTGAAGCCCATTTCTGGTGTCCCCCGCCGTGATATTGCTGGAATATTGCTAAAAGCGCCGTAAAACCATACTCACTCACTCACTCACTCACTCACTCACTCACTCACTCACTAACTCTTAGCACTGTGATCCCTCTCTGGAACAGTGCCTGATCTCAGCTGATTGTGTCATCATGGATTAGCACTGGGGTTTGTCTAGGCCAGGCATGATTCCTTTAATGGCTGTCATAATTTGATTGTAATATCGCTGACGAAGCCTAAATGCCCTGTTACCCACTGTTTGATGAAAGAGATTGCTCGCTGGGAAGACTAGTTCGATGGTTATTTAATCGGCAACTTATTTAGGTAATGAGGTAGTACGTCTGACAAGACCATTAAGATGTTTATGGAAGTCTTGGGGTAGGGGGAGGGAATATATGCCCTCAAACTTGGTCTGTGACCTTGTCCAGAGATGGCGCTGACTGACATCAATGCCAAACAACCTTGACAACAATATCAATCTTTATTCACCCTTAATATGATGATAATACTATTCCCGGTATATACATTGTGAGACCATGTATCATTATGGTCAGTTGGGTACATTAAATCCTTGTGTATTCAATGTGTATTCTTGATGCCCTTTCATGTGAATCTAATGTACTACAACTATTTTTATCAAAAATTATTCAATGTTGATGTCAATAATCATTTACATATACATATTGTTTGCAAAGCTGGAATTAGCAACTTTTATTATTATCAAATTTTGTATTCAAAATGAGGCATCCAAAGTTAAAAACATTGATGTTTCAGTTGAACACATACATGTCTATCAATTTATCAACAATTCTTCACTGCATTTGAAACTTAAGGACTTTCCGAAGTTGGTAAGTAAATAAGAAAATGTACAACTTTATGGATAACAACTTCTAGTCTATTGTTTTTTGCGATGTTTCGATGTAGATTCTTACACCTTTATCAAGCTAGACTGACAATATCCATTAAAATTGTTGAAATATTGTTTTACGCTGCTTTTTTAGAAATATTCCAGTTTATCTCGGCAGATGCTAGAAATGGGCTTCACACATTGTGGGGAATCGAACCCGGGCCTTCAGCATGATGAGTGAACACTTTAACCATTAGACTACCTCACGCGGGCCTTCTGCATGATGAGTGAACACTTTAACCATTAGACTACCCCACTGCCCCACGTCTTACGTCACAGAGCACGTTGAGGAACTCCTCTTCAACTACGGAGGTCTTTTCCTTGTTCTTGTGTAGGAATTTCCTTAGGCTGAGTATATGTATCAACACAAGAACGCCAGGACCTTGGTGTCTGTGTTGACAATGAGAACATCATGTATAGACTATACCAACACAATGGAGTTCAAATGTATTGCCTTACAATATGCGTAAATGGTTCCGATCTTTGCTCTTTCTGACAGAAGTTGCAAAAGGTGAATCCAGCCGAAATGTTACGTGGAAGGTTATTGTTTCCACATGGACTCTCCCAGTTCATCTGTGCGCGATCGTGACCATGTGTGTATGTTCATGGGGCAGTTGTGTGTTGGGTTGGTGATCATGCATGTTTTTGCCGAGAATTCAAGGGTTGAGAGTGGTGTGAAGCAAGGAGGATACATTTTACCTTGTTTGTTCAGCCCACATTGTGTTGTCATAGTGACATCGTATACCATTCTCCAGGCAGGGGGTAGGACTACTGTTACATCATCCATGTTATAGGATGGAGGAGCTTTTGTCGGATTGTTTACGTTGGTCGCCAGCATAATAGCGGTAATCCAGATCTGATTAGATTATAAAACAGTTCCCAGAAATGGGATAGCTTTACCCCCTGTCAACCACTTCTTGGCTGTTTGTTTTGTGTTTCCTTTTATGTGGAGGTGATGATGATGACGACAAACCTGATGATACTGGTTACCAATGATGATGATGATGATGATGATTGTGGTGATGATTGTGGTGATGATGTTAAGGATGATGTTTGTGGTGATGATGATATTAATGATGTTTGTGGTGATAATGATATTAATGATGTTTGTGGTTATGATGTTATTTGTGGTGATGATGTTGTTTGTGGTGATGATGTTAATGATGATGTTTATGGTGATGATGTTGATGTTTGTGGTGATGATGTTAATGATGATTGTGGTGATGATGTTAATGATGATTGCGGTGATGTTGTTTGTAGTGATGATGTTAATGATGATTGTGGTGATGATGTTAATGATGTTTGTGGTGATGATGTTAATGATGATTATGATGTAAATTTCTTTGACTATCCTACTTGTTTTACATCATGGCCAATCATCCTGCCATTTCGAACTAACAGCATCAGCCAGAGGTTTTAAATGTTAAAATGTCTTGGCTTCGAATGTTTATCGACATTGTAAGATACAAAATTTATCCATCATTTTCTGAAGCACTTTTCTTGACAGCTGAGACAGAGGAGACGTCACTCTGAACTGAAATCAAAGTCATTCTTATAAAGTATTGATCAAACTTAATATTTAATTCATATGGTATCCATTTCACCTAGCAGAATGTATTTCCTTTCAAATTGGGGATACAGAACCAAAAGACTAAATAGCTCGGCCAAGAGATTGCCAGGAATCAAATCCCATTTATTCATATTTTTAAGCCAATCAGATAGCAGCACACACTCCCATTCATAAATAAATAAACCCTTAAAGTCTTGTGTGAATTTGTGACATGTAAGTGTGAATGTTGTCAGGTTGAATCAGATAATATAAAACTTACAAGATAGAAGGAACACTCATGGCATGAAAGTTTGACTACAGACAACTGAAAAAATCAGGTGTTCTTAATTTCTTTTGACTTGTATATAAAGTCAAATAACTAACAAGTTAAGGGACTTAGTAGTCTGTCTTACAGACCCTGATACAAATATATATAAAATACAGCACATGCAAGTTTGGCAAGTCTAGATTAATGAACAGAGTCACTGGGCTCCCTTTTATTACATTTTTATTAAGATAACTGAACAACCTGTACGATGTGTTCATTTCAGAGACTAGTTGTTAGTCTAGGGACTTAGTACAAGCAGGGAGTATTCTAATGGGTATGAGGGCCAGTCGGGTTGCCTAGTGGTAAAAGCGTTCGCTCGTCATGCCGAAGACCCGGGTTCAATTCCCGACATTGGTACATTTCAGCCCATTTCCGATATGTTCATGTGAACTAGGGTGCGGTCGGGTAGCCTAGTGGTTAAAGTGTTCACTCGTCACGCCGAAGACCTGGGTTTGATTCCCGACATGGGTACAATGTGTGAAGCCCATTTCTGGTGTCCCCCGCCGTGATATTGCTGGAATATTGCTAAAAGTGGCGTAAAACCATACTCACTCACTCACTCACTCACTCTAATGGGTATGCTGTTTGGGAGTATTGATATAAATGACTACTTATCATAACAAATGATTACTCAATTCCATCACTGTAGTCATCTGAAAGTAATGGACGTCAGTCAGTGCTTTGTGAATTTAAGTTATCTTAATACGGCTTGCTGTCGATGTTTGCAAACTCATCTCAGCAACATAGGTATGATAAGTATTTAATAGAAATTCTACTCTTTAAATATTTGTTTAAGAAAAGATAAGAGCAAAGTAGATCATTTCAATACCTGAGTTGTAGAAGTATCAAAACACCCTTAATCTTGGCGCCAACAATCCAACAAAATGAACTCCTGATAAGAGTGACCTTACTTGCCAAGTTGATTTGCTGGCAAGTTTGCCATCCCACTTTATCCCAATTTATTCTGCATCACAAGCCAGTGTGGAATTCCTCTTTTATTTCTCAGCTTGTCACCAGTGATAAGTGATTAGGATAAGTGATTACGTCTCTTGTATCTTTCTTTGGAAAGATTCGTGTTTGAAGTTGGCAAATCACAGGCGTTAATAATCTTAGCGATTGGGAGGGGCACAATAATACGAGAAGAAATGCATTTTTTTAACAAATGCTTGTAATATTGTTTCTTGACAAGCTCTTTATTAATTATTGATTAGTTACATTCTTGATGTGGTATTGGTATTAAAATAACTTGAAACATTTTCGCCCACACGATATGCATTATTTAAGAAATTAGCAAAACTTTAAGAAATTGTTATGAAAGCTAGTTATCCGATATGTTCATGTGAACTAGGGTGCGGTCGGGTAGCCCAGTGGTTAAAGTGTTCTCTCGTCAGGCCGAAGACCCGGGTTCGATTCCCGACATGGGTACAATGTGTGAAGCCCATTTCTGGTGTCCCCCGCTTTGATATTGCTGGAATATTGCTAAAAGCGGCGTAAAACCATTCTCACTCACTCATGTGAACTAGACTTTCTTAATTACAATACATCCATATTATGGATTCTGTGTGACAAGAAGCCTGGAAGCAACAGAGGAAGTTCAATTGCACAGGGCTCTTGGGTAATAGTTTGAATCATAATTTCTAGATTATATATGTATGCAAACATTAAGATTAAGGTGTCCCTATGGAAGACTGACATCCTTTGTGCTGTCCGCCTTTCTAGACTTGCCTGTTATTAGGACAGAATTACTGTACATCCATGGACTTATCATTCAGTACAGCCTTGGAGCAAGGCTACAGGGGAAAGCTTCAAGTGTTCCTGTCTTGATGTACACAGCTTCCTGCCAGATCAAAGCTAGACTTGCACAAGTCTAACATTATTATATTATTCAATAAATAATTACCAGTTATATAATTAGGTGTTGCTGTTGAAAAGGGTTTTAACGTATTGTTTTCCTAACAAAGTTGGCCAGTTTATCCAGAATTGATAATTACAAATAAACTAAAACCTCACTGATGTGTTCTTCCACTTATCCTGGAGCAAGGCTAGTTCCTGTGTTCCAGGTGCTATATGTTCATTTCAGGGGGTTAGAGGTCGCTGCTGGGGTTAGAGGGTATATAATCCTTAAAGGTTTTATCACAGATAAGTCTCTTTTATGTTCAGTGGTGATGAGGCTATTAGACAGGGATGCTTGTGTAAGGGAGGATGCGATGTGTGGGTTCGTGTCACACTCGTCACTTGCAGTATGCCTTGTATGGTTCACAGGTGTTAATGAGGTGACAGTCAGCAGACAGGGTTTGGTGTGGGAGGCCAACACAAAGCCAGTCAAAAGTACAGACAAATTTAAGTGAATGATATTCTACCACTTCAGAATTTAAAATTGTGTTTTGTTTTTGTTGTCGTTTATATCAATCACTGGATTGTCTGATCCGGACTCAGTTATTTACAAGCAGCCATCATATTGCTGAAATGTTGCTGAGTGAGGTGTTAAACAAATTGCACACACACCACAACACAACACACCACAACACAACACAATGCAACACACCACACACACCATGCGCACACATCACACACACTCTCCTGTTGCTGGAATGTTCCTGAGTGAGGCTTTATACAACACCCACACACATGAACAAGCGCACATACGCACGCACGCACGCACGCACGCACGCACGCACGCACGTGTTGCCATCATATAGCTGGAACATTTCCGAGTGAGGCGTTAAACAACAAACAAACAAACAAACAAACAAATATTATATGAATCCTGTGTCACTCGCCTCTTGGTAGCGGCCAAAACAGACAAACCAGTGATTTATATTATGAGCAACGATCCACAGCTTTAGCATACACCTGACTACTGAATCCTGTCACAAGAAACGTTGCTTGGTTTCTGGAATTATCAAAGGGTTTGTTGTGTCTTGTTCTTGTGCCAGTGTTGCAATAGTGCAATGTCTTGTATAAGTGTCTTCATAATCCTGTACAAATGTTTAAATGGCAGTATTTTTTTCCTGTCTCAATTAACTGCCTGTTTAGACATTGTCATACAATTATACAATTCGGGCCAGGTCGCAGAGTTTCATCGATTTCTTTGTTTTCAGATCTTATGAAAACAATCGCTGGGTTTTTGTTTCCACTTTTCACCTGTAAACCAATTTTGTCAAAAGGGCACCTTGATGACTGTGGGTAAATAAAAAAATACACAAGGCATTTCAGAGTGTGTCATTATGTGTAATTATGTAATTATATTTAGTCCACCAAATGAACTCGCCAAATATTTTTGAAATTTCCAGTTTTGTTAATGATCACTGAGTACAAGCTAATTAATGCTGTAATAAAGTCTAATGATGAAAGTATTATGATTTACTTCAGTCAAGGTCAATCAGCAATCAGTCAATCATGTTTTGTTGGCCAAGAAATTTAATCATGCAACCATGCACCTAAAAACCTTACATGAATTGAAGAACAGAATGAAGGGGGTTCAGACTTCAGGCCTTTTGGTTTAAGTATATTATAGATTTGTTTATTAAAACATATTTATAAAAATTAAGAAGTAAGTAAATTTCAGCTGTTGTTTTCCCTTCCAAACATGACATGGTATGTCCATCTAAATTGGGGGGCACGGTTGGCCCAGTCGTCTAAGGCGCCGCGATTCGCTGTGCAGAGTTGCGTCCCTTGGGCACGCCAGAAACCTATGATTGTGGGTTCGAATGCCGGTTCGCCCCGATTATGTTTCTAGGTTTGTCAGCACCATGCCCGTGCTCGTGGTTTTCACCGAAGTGGTAAACGTCTGAGACCTGCATCACTTCGGGCTTTCCTCCCACATTAAGCTGACATGCCGTGATATGACTGGAATACTGTTAAAAGCGGCGTAAAACCCAACTCACTCCCTCACTCACTCCATCTAAATTGCAACTTCAGCAGTTTTGACAGTGAGGCATACGATTGAGATATTACGGATGCATGCTATAGATACGGGAATTCCGATCCCTATGTAGCCGATTCCAGGGGACTATGGAAAGAGATGCCCACATTTCACAGGTGTATGAAATCCTTGGGACCATAAGCAGTGTCAGTTTGTGAGGGATATTGTGCTGAATCAGCAAACATTTACTGACTTGAACCATTTCATAGGACTTGATGGGACTAGATAAAAGTTAAAGAGTGTCTTTATGTCAGAGATTATCGTTATAAAACGTAGATTGATTATTTTAAAAATTGCGTCATTTTTACCACACGTGAGGTTTACAGCACTGTTGGTTTGGGATTTATGGTGTTGTGCATGTTTTGGTTTTATTGGGCTGCATTTTACGACTAACGTCCAAGTAAGTGACCTGAAGTCGTCTCTATGACTATTGGATTGACTTGCGTTTTTTGTCCATAAATTTTAATTTTGAACCATAAAAGTCTCATCAGACAATTGCGTCTATTATGAAAGCAATCTTGAAAAATATAACTTAAAATTTTTGCTTCCCATAAAAGTATTTTTATGTTTGATTGCAAAGTATAAAACCTCAAAATGAAATAATATGGTTACATGTAACATCAGCCAAACTTTAAAAAGGAAATTGATCAATACTTCGTTTCAACAAATTTTCATTGAATTGTGTTTCCTTGGAAGGCTATATTATCCGAATAGGCATCATTTGAGGCAATTTCATAATCAAATTGCTTTTATGGGTCAATTTACTTGCAGAAATCACATCATTTATGGAAATAATGATAAAACAGCCTTCCTTGAAAATTGAAATGGACACTCGTTAACATGATGTCAATATTATGCGTCACTACTGTAAACACAATCTCAATCTGTCAAATATTCATCAAGTGAGGCCCCCTGTTAGCAACTGGAGAGTAATTCATTACATTAATGTCTTCAAGCTCTTAGAGTCCTTGTTTTTGTTGTCCATTAGCACAATCTTTCTCCAAACTAACAAATCTTTCATTATTTTCAGATATACATGCGTAATCTGCATGAGAGAATGCCCCTTACATGACTGCCTGACTAAGTAGCCATATCAGGGTAAGTATTATACAGCAGTTTGCTTGATTGAGAGAGAGAGAGAGAGAGAGAGAGAGAGAGAGAGAGAGAGAGAGAGAGAGAGAGAGAGAGAGAGAGAGAGAGAGAGAGAGAGAGAGAGAGAGAGAGAGAGAGAGAGAGAGTAATTATGTACTTGTCATGACCAAATATAGATGTTCTGACATATTTAGCATCAATGAAGTTTGGGATTTTATTGATTCCCTGAAGTATTGATTCAGTGTGTTCATTGATGAGATGTTGTAATGTCATGACCAAGACACAATCGGGGTGACGCAATGCGCCTACCTCACGCAGCCCCCTTTGGGATTCTGGGTTAGAAGAAGTCCCCAGAAACCTGTGCTTGTGGCCCTGTGGGGATTCCAGATTATACTGAGTGTCCAGCAACCTGTTGGGATTCTGGATTAGAGTAGGTTCTCTGCAACCATTGCTTTATGTTAGGTTGGTATATGTCTCCCTGTTTGGATTCTGGATTGGAATAGGTTCTCTGCAACCATTGCTTTATGTTAGGTTGGTGTATGTCTCCAGAAATCTATGTCCGTCTCCCTGTTGGGATTCTGGATTGGAATAGGTTCTCTTCAAACATTGCTTTTCCGTGGATATGTTGGGTTAGAATAGGTCCTAAGTGACCTATGCTGGTCTCCCTGGCATATGTTGGGTTAGAATAGGTCCTAAGTGACATATGCTTGTCTCCCTGTGGATATGTTGGGTTAGAATAGGTCCTAAGTGACATATGCTTGTCTCCCCGTGGATATGTTGGGTTAGAATAGGTCCTAAGTGACATAGGCTTGTCTCCCTGTGGATATGTTGGGTTAGAATAGGTCCTAAGTGACATATGCTTGTCTCCCTGTGGATATGTTGGGTTAGAATAGGTCCTAAGTGACATATGCTTGTCTTCCCGTGGATATGTTGGGTTAGAATAGGTCCTAAGTGACATATGCTTGTCTCCCCGTGGATATGTTGGGTTAGAATAGGTCCTAAGTGACATATGCTTGTCTCCCCGTGGATATGTTGGGTTAGAATAGGTCCTAAGTGACATATGCTTGTCTCCCCATGGATATGTTGGGTTAGAATAGGTCCTAAGTGACATATGCTTGTTTCCCCGTGGATATGTTGGGTTAGAATAGGTCCTAAGTGACATATGCTTGTCTCCCCGTGGATATGTTGGGTTAGAATAGGTCCTAAGTGACATATGCTTGTCTCCCTGTGGATATGTTGGGTTAGAATAGGTCCTAAGTGACATATGCTTGTCTCCCTGTGGATATGTTGGGTTAGAATAGGTCCTAAGTGACATATGCTTGTCTCCCTGTGGATATGTTGGGTTAGAATAGGTCCTAAGTGACATATGCTTGTCTCTCTGTTAAGATTCCAGGTGATTATAGATCTCCAGCAACTAGTTTTAACAGTCCAACATGAAACTACTGCATATGTGCTCCACTGCAAGGTTTATGATTTCAATTTTGTTTTTCAAACAAAGGATCTCTATTGATAACAATCCAAACTATTCCATTCATACCTGTTGCATGTGTTACGACCGCACTACCTCTCGTTAGGTCCAGCAGTGTGAGACAAGGTAAGATGTTTCATTACGGTTTCAGCTTTCAAAGCCATTCACAAGTTCTGCCCCAGTAAATATGCTGAAGTCTATGTCGTCTTAACACCAGTGTTGACTATAAATCTATATACACTTACAGCTTGAATTGTTTAAGCTGTGAGGCCTTCTCCAAAGAGTTGGAGATTCGAAATGACCATTCTGTTTACAACCACTGACACAATGGGGGGAACCTCAGCAGTAAGTTGTGGCTGTGTTGACTATAGTGTGTTTGATTTATAATATTGGGTCAGTTCTAACAAAGACACTTTAAGGAAGGGGTGTTTTATGTGACCATCTTGACTGGCCTGTGGTATGGGTTCTCAATTGGAGGCAGCCTTAGCCCTTCGCATTTCACCTTATCGGGTCATGTATGCTTGGGAAGCAAAACACAGGCAACACTCACAGCTTCCAACGTTTACAGCATTATAACAATACCTGACAAAGGAAAAGAGAATGCAGAGACATTATCATGTACACCTTTTCTTAAACTAAGAGCACACATCTTGAGGTTGTGTGGTAGGCTGGTGGTTAAACCCCAGATTGAGTTCCCCATTGTGGTACAATGCATGAAGCACATATCTTGTGTCCCCAACCCCCACCCCCTACGATATGACTGGAATAATACTTGCTCACCCTCATTTTGCTCGCTGCAGTGTGGTAGCCTTGTGGTACTAAGCCTTGTGGTACTTAGCCTTGTGGTAGCCTTGTGGTACTAAGCCTTGTGGTATTAAGCCTTGTGGTACTAAGCCTTGTGGTACTTAGCCTTGTGGTACTAAGCCTTGTGGTACTTAGCCTTGTGGTAGCCTTGTGGTACTAAGCCTTGTGGTATTAAGCCTTGTGGTACTAAGCCTTGTGGTAGCCTTGTGGTACTTAGCCTTGTGGTACTAAGCCTTGTGGTACTAAGTTTGTGGTAGCCTTGTGGTAGCCTTGTGGTAGCCTTGTGGTACTAAGCCTTGTGGTACTTAGCCTTGTGGTAGCCTTGTGGTACTAAGCCTTGTGGTACTTAGCCTTGTGGTACTTAGCCTTGTGGTACTAAGCCTTGTGGTACTTAGCCTTGTACTAAGCCTTGTGGTACTAATTAAGCCTTGTGGTAGCCTTGTGGTAGCCTTGTGGTAGCCTTGTGGTAAGCTTGTGGTACTAAGCCTTGTGGTACTTAGCCTTGTGGTAGCCTTGTGGTAGCCTTGTGGTAGCCTTGTGGTAAGCATGTGGTATGCTCAAGCATTTGCTCGCAGGCTGAAGACTCAAGTTTCGATTCCCCACATAGTGTTATAAAGGATTTCAAAGATGTTAGCCTGCATAAAACACTCCTCTCAAATGTATTTTTTTCATAATTGTTTCACCTCTTTAAAACAAACATGTAAGTTTTCTGGTTTATTAGTTTGTTATGATCCAAAATATTTCTTATTTGACATGCCCTTAACACGATGCAAGAAGACTTCATGTTACATTAACACACACAGTGAGGCATGTAGACATGCACAAGTCTCTAAGGCAATAATTGAAGTTTAAATCATAAGTTCAAGATTATGTAAATAATAGGAACGAGTTGCCCCCATAAGAGACTGGAGTCCTTGTACTGTCCACATATCTAGACTTGCCTATTAGGAGGAAAACATTACACATCCATGGACTTTTCTTTCTGTACAGCCTTGGAGCAAGGCTATGGGGCATGGTTCAGGGCATGAACCTGCCTCGTTATAAAGGTTGGTTGGTTTGTTGTTTGAAGCCGCACTCAGCAATATTCCAGCTATATGACGGCGGTCTGTAAATAACTGAGTCTGGACCAGACAATCCACTGATTAACATCATGAGCATTGATCCACATAATTGGGATCGAGGACATGCATCAACCAAGTCAGCGAGCCTGACCACCCGATCCCGTTAGTCGCCTTTTACGACTGGCATAGTCACCTTTTACGGCAAGAATTGGTTGCTGAAGACCTATTCTACCCCGGAATCTTCACTTGTATCGTTATAAAGGAAGCAATATGGTATATGCATGGGTTATCAAGATATACAATGTGACAGAAATATTGGTACTTTGAGGTCTCAGAGAGGAGATGCAGATTTTCTTAGCACGAACAATTTGTGAATGAGAGAGGAGACATGTTTTGCAAATTAAGAATTAAATGAACCCTGTCTTGGGTTGATACCATTTGGTTGATGCGTGTGTGTCGCCAACTTTAAGTGATTTGTTATCTGTTTTCCATGTTGAGATTAATTGTTTCTTCGTTGTTTGGCCATCAAATAGAATTACCATATACATTAAGTCAACCAAACATGCATATTAACCATTTCATAGATACTTAATATTATTCCAAAAGCAAGTGTATAATGTGCTTTACATCCATATAAATGTTGGCAATTTGTGATAAAAAATACTTGCTCAGCTTTGAAGGTAAAGAAGAAAATATTATTCCACCATAAACACCCTACTTCAGAATACTCGGAAATTACTTTTTGGAGCTTGAAAAATTCTCAACAGAATCTTGGCAAGTTTTGCAGTGTAGTGTGAATTAACACTTAGGCAAGAGATAGCACCCTGCTAGCCTTTTGTTGTCATTGACACTTTACAAAGGAATGTTAGCCTTCTCTTTGAGCGGCCCTGTAGGACAAATAGATCTTGGAACAATACAACCTGGGAACAATACAAAACCTATCATTTATTTTGCCGACAATTGGAGTTGGCAAGCCAATACATTCTGGACACTGTCCAGAGAGTTGGTGGCCAGTGCGGGTCACTGGACGTGTCACTCAAGGTTTCATCTGATGACTTATAGCCGTGATTAATATAAAATATGAATAGGGAACTGGAGACTTTTGACAGAGGCATGGTAGGGATCCTTTGGAAATATGACGATGTGATGGTGTCCGTGATTGGTTGATTTAGTCGGGTCATTGTCATTGGGGAAACAACACCAAGGTAGCCATTGTGGTGGTTGTTTTTTTCAATACATGACAAGCACTGGTTTGCGTGAGTAAATATTTTGCTGCTATGCATTTTTGATACCTCTATTAAGAACTTAAAAAAATAACTATTATTTGGCGTGATTTTTTGTAAACCACGTCTGAAATCATTGGTGTGTATGTTTTTTAAAAATCATGCCTGTTTATTTGATGGAAGATCTTTGTCAATATTTTTCAGGGATTCAGATTGGTTTACTTCCTGGCACATTGACTCATTGTTATTCAAAATGTCTCACAGATGTTTCTGAGTATTGATGTAGAATAATGTCATATCCAAAAATGACAAAAAATCATGAAAATGCTATTTGATAGTGATTCATAAACACATGCTCATGATATAGTCGGAATTGTAAATTGTCTCTGCTATATGCAGAGATTTCTATTGGATATGGATAGGGTTTTGTTGCTTTTTTCCAAGCATAATCACTGCTTTTGAAACCATTATTGACAGTTTTGTGAAAATACATTATTTTCTTCTCAGTAACAGGTGAGCAAAACGAAATGGAACTATCTGGTTGAATAAGGAAGTTAAAATTGGAATCAAGGGTTGACTTAGGGTTCACATGGTTTTATTCTTTCAATGCTGGCGTTATGTTATGTGTATGCTTGCAGCACATCAACTTTATATTGAACATAAAAGCAAATTATTTGTATGTTAGACGATACAATGGTGTTTTTATACCAATAGCTTGAAAGTCGTATCATTCCTTTGAATACCTCACCTCTATTGTATCCAAGCCATAAATTCCTGTCTTGTCTGTAATCATGCTAAAAAATCCTTAGATTTTTCAACGGACGTCCTTTTCACTGCCAACATATGTAATAGTTTTGGGGTAAACCCTATCCTGTGCACTAATGTATACATTTGCCTTCCTCTTGCCCCAATGGTAAGAGTGAATGTTGTTTTGTGGCTCTGTTAAGATGTCTGTTTGAGCCACATCCATTCAGGGGAAACCGAGAATGGGCTTCATACATGTGGAGAATTGAACCAAGAAAACTGTCAAAGATAGTGGATTCAGGGGCAGAATCCCATTTCCTATTGCTTGTAAGAGTGGATCACAATGAAGATCATGTGGTCACAATGATTGAGTGACCTGGATGATTTGTGACGTCATACTTAAAGGCATGGATTAAATTTGGCTGTTCCAGACTGTTCACATGGTCCAGTTTGGGGCACATTTTTTATTCGCGAACACCTGGTGTCTACACTGACTTTCAGTGATCCCTTCAAATCATTTTCACTGCAATTTTGGCTTTTATGCCCAATGGAATCTGTTTTGTCATATAATTAAGGCTGGTTATTCTGTCAATTTTTTTTTATTATATCTTAGGTCACTGCTTCCTTGGGGGCGCTGGGGTAGCCTAGTGGTTAAAGCGTTCACTCGTCACACCAAAGTCCCAGGTTCAAATCCCCACATGCGTATAATGTGCCCATTTATGTTGTTCCCCACGGTGATATTTCTGGAATATTGCTAAAAGTGGCGCAAAAACATACTCACTCACTCTCTGGCCTGGACATGTTATGTTTATGAACATTCATAGCAAATGCTATCTTCTGGAGAGATCCAAAGTTTAAGTACATTATAGTCATTGACCTGGAATATTTACTTTAACAAAAGAGAAATGTTCCATCAACAAGATAAGAATCTGATTCCGAATTTTGTTTGTGTTCAGAAGCCCCTGTCGAAAACTTTCATCATGTTGTTCATCTGAGGATGATGATGGGATTAACACATTCTTTCACAAGGTAAACAAGACACCAGATTTGGTTAGGTGACTCTTTCATGTTCAACAATGGATGGAGGTTTTTTGGTTACTTCTACCAGAAGATTTGAGGTCAGATGAGTCCTTGTGTTGTATCCTGTTTCCACACTGATTGGATTAAGGCTTTGCTTGACAGCTTGTCTTCGAGGCATGATCGTGAAATTTTCTCATTAATCTTTTGATATTAAATATACCAGTTCTGAGCTGAGGTGTAAAGTATTATGGCCTTAGAGAAGTGATAAATGTGGGAGTTTGTTAGCAACTCTTGATAAAAGTTTATTTTGCTTTTCCAGGGCTGAACTTGAAAGTACTACGGTATTAATTCGGGATTATGGAAAAATTCTGTGACATTAACCTGAACCAAAATAAATGGTCTTTATGCCTTTGTGGTTGACTTGGAAAGAAAATAAGGTCCTAAAAGAGATTAATGCCATACGTTGTTTGTGCAAGAGGTTTTTGTCTCAGATTGTGAATAAAAGTTGACCTGTTTAAGTTATGGAGTGTCTGGGCAAGTTCATGCGAGGGCACTTTATGGAATAAGCTGTAGTGATGTATTTCATATGTGGAATATTCACAGACATATTTTTTTTATGAGGAAATTGACAAGGAAAGTGTAAATCTCAGCAGAGATTTTGACAGGTCATGATTGCAGACACGTGGAACTATGTGTCAAAGTTGGAGGGAGGACTCCCAGGTGGAAACCCAGTGTAGAGCTAACAATAGGAGTGTGGAACAAAGTGGAACAGTGGTATCTGTGTGGAACAATGGCAGTAATATAGAACAAAAGTATCAGTGTAACAATAGTATCAAAAGGGGACAATAGTATCTATGAAGGACAATGGTATCAATGTAGAAAAATATTGTCAATGTGGAACAATAGTATCAGTGTGGAACAATAGTGTCAATGTGGAACTACAATAATATCTGTGTGGAACAATGTGGAACAACAATAATATCAGTGTGGAACAATAGTATCAATGTGGAACCATAGTATCCATTTGAAATAAAATATCGATGTGAAACAACAATAATACCAGTGTGGAACAACAGTATCAATGTGAAACAACAATAATACCAGTGTGGACCAATAGTATCAATGTGAAACAACAATAATATCAGTGTGGATCAATAGTATCAATGTGAAACAACAATGATATCAGTGTGGATCAATAGTATCAATGTGAAACAACAATAATACCAGTGTGGACCAATAGTATCAATGTGAAACAACAATGATACCAGTGTGGACCAATAGTATCAATGTGAAACAACAATAATATCAGTGTGAAACAATAGTATCAATGTGAAACAACAATAATATCAGTGTGGAACTATAGTATCAATTTGAAACTAAAATGAAATATCAATATGAAACAAACAGTGTCAACATAGAACAACTAAAAACTACAGCAACATTCCACACTGTTGGTGTATGATGACACTCAGTACAACAGTCACCGAGTCTGACCACCCAATCGATTAAATAGCTGGTATGACAATCATAGGTTGATGGCGACCCATTCTAACCCGGATTCCCCACAGGGTTTATCAGTATAGCAAGGCAGGTAGATCCTGTTGCCACGAGGGTATTGCTTATTATGTTACACTTGTGATCCATGGGAGATGTTTATCTCTCAAACCGTACTCCTATCAAGAAATATAAACATCCTCTGAGAACAAGCTGTCAGCTTGGGTCAGTGTTTACTTGTTATCTTATAACAGACGGACAATCAACGCGTACAGTTACGTGTCTGTATCAGGTATTATCCTGATTTCAAGTTATTGCCTTCAATAATAGGGACATTATGTGTCTCACATTTGTTGTTTACAGACTCCGTTAATAGATTTCCGTAATGTAACATGGGGCATGCGAGACGTGGTCGTTAAAGTCGTCATTTGAAGGTTGAAAAAGGTTTTATTTATTACATTGTTGCAGTTTAGTAGCAGCAGTGGTTAAAATAGATAATGGACTTTTAATTGGTTGTCACCATTTATCACATAACCACTGACCTGGAACTTGACCTTCAACAGTTTGGCATAGCATTTCAGCTGTATCATGCGGTCTCAGTTTAATGTTGGTGGAAGTTGAAGTCAAAGTGAGACAGACTTTTAATAACTTTGTGAAACCCCAAAGCAGAAGTAAGTGGAATTCAAACCCATAATAGAATTCTTGTATGTCTAGCTAGGCAACACATAACATTTTATATGGTGCCTCACACAACAGGGCCACCTATCCCTCATTAGAATCCTGCCTCAGAGAACAGGGCCGCCTATCCCTCATTAGAAACCTGCCTCAGACAACAGGGCCGCCTATCCCTCATTAGAAACCTGCCTCAGAGAACACGGCCGCCTATCCCTCATTAGAAACCTGCCTCAGACAACAGGGCCGCCCATCCCTCATTAGAAACCTGCCTCAGACAACAGGGCCGCCTATCCCTCACTAGAAACCTGCCTCAGACAACAGGGCCGCCTATCCCTCATTAGCAACTGACCAGCTAGAGTCCTTGCCAAAATGTCCAATAAAACTTGATTATGTCTTGGATAGTTCATGATCAGTATTAGCCATGATACCTTATTTATGGCCCCAGTCCTTGGATTCCCAGCACTGCGATACACAGCTATTATTTTATATAGACTTCGGCTGTCATAACAACACAAATACTTTGTGGATCACTGCCCTGGTATGTGCATTAAACTTCAAGAGGTGTCACAAGTTTACCTGTCCTATTGACCAGGTGGTAAAAAGGATTGTTCTGTTTCAAATAAATTAGATTTCGTAACTTTTGATTCAGTATTGAGGCACCTGCCTCATGGCCTGTGTTTGCCAACTACTTAAACACATTGCTGTTAACTTTTGTCTTATCTAACTTGTATTTGATCAGTAAAGCCTCCCTATAAATCCAAGCTTTAACCCTATATTACCATAGGTGTAGTATGGTTATTACATATGTAAAGACCCGTGAAGATCCGGGGTTGAATAGGTCTTCAGCACATATGCTTGTCGTAAGAGGCGACTAAAAGGATCGGATGGTCAGGCTCTTTGATTTGGTTGATGCATGTCATCGTATCCCAATTGCTTGGATCGATGCCCATGATATCAATCACTGTACTGTCCAGACTCAATTATTTACAGACCGCCGTCGTATAGCTGGAATATTGTTGAGTGCGGCGTTGAACAACAAACAAACAAGATATTTAAAACTGATCTGTGGAATGAAGGATCCTAGTTGTTGAAGCCTGTTTTAGGAATGAAGAAAGGTATGTCATTTTTCTGTTTTGACTCTTTCATTATGTGTGGCAAGTTTTATTTACACTTGTTGACATTTTTATTTGTGATAATTATACAATTTGAAGATTGACATATTTCTGTAATTCAATGCCAATGATGTACTCATTAATCCATTTGTTAATCCTATGATCGTGGGTTCAATTCCCGATTTGTCACTATTATGTTTCTAGGTTTGTCAGCACCATACCTGTGCTCGTGGGTTTCACCGAAGTGGTAATTACACGTTCAAGACCTGCATCACTTCAGGCTTTCCTCCCACATTAAGCTGACATGCCGTGATATAACTGGAATACTGTTAAAAACGGCGTTAAAACCAACTCACTCACTCACTAGTTTGTGTAGGAGCAATTGCATTTTTAGTTTTATCAATAAGAAAAGATGTCCCAAGAAGCACCATCTTGGCTCGTAATCAAGATTTGAGATTTGATTCTAAGAGGGTTAACTCAAAAAGTCGCCAGTACTTTATGGTCAGGTTGTTTGAAATTTCAACTTCTAATACAATGAACCACTAATCAAAGGCGAGATTTTCCATTAAGATGATCCACTGAAGGGTATTCTTGACTCAGGGGATATTCCTTACATTCTGAGAGCATATTGATCCTGGTGTAGTATGGATTTGGCATGGTTTGTGAGTGGTTAGAATTGTCAAGAATAGATTTGACATGGTCACTAAGCAGTCTGGTCTTGCTTAAAATAAGAATTGGCATGCTATCAAAATAGTCTGGAAGTGATAAGGATAGATTTGACATGGTCCCTGTGTGGTTTGGCAGTAAGGACAGATGGTATGGATCAATTGACATGGTCTCAAAATGGATGTTATATTGATAGATATAACATAATCCCTGAATGGTGCAGAAGTGACCAGGTGTATTATGACATGGTCCCTATATGGGGTGGAAATGGTAAGGTGTATTATGACATGGTCCCTATATGGGGTGGAAATGGTAAGGTGTATTATGACATGGTCCCTATATGGAGTGGAAATGGTAAGGTGTATTATGACATGGTCCCTATATGGAGTGGAAATGGTAAGGTGTATTATGACATGGTCCCTATATGGGGTGGAAATGGTAAGGTGTATTATGACATGGTCCCTATATGGGGTGGAAATGGTAAGGTGTATTATGACATGGTCCCTATATGGAGTGGAAATGGTAAGGTGTATTATGACATGGTCCCTATATGGGGTGGAAATGGTAAGGTGTATTATGACATGGTTCCTATATGGGGTGGAATTGGTAAGGTGAATTATGACATGGTCCCTATATGGGGTGGAAATGGTAAGGTGTATTATGACATGGTCCCTATATGGAGTGGAAATGGTAAGGTGTATTATGACATGGTTCCTATATGGGGTGGAAATGGTAAGGTGTATTATGACATGGTCCCTATATGGAGTGGAAATGGTAAGGTGTATTATGACATGGTCCCTATATGGGGTGGAAATGGTAAGGTGTATTATGACATGGTCCCTATATGGAGTGGAAATGGTAAGGTGTATTATGACATGGTCCTTATATGGGATGGAAATGATAAGGTGTATTATGACATGGTCCCTATATGGGGTGGAAATGATAAGGTGTATTAAGACATGGTTCCTATATGGGGTGGAAATGGAAAGGTGTATTATTACATGGTCCCTATATGGGGTGGAAATGGTAAGGTGTATTATGACATGGTCCCTATATGGGGTGGAAATGATAAGGTGTATTATGACATGGTCCCTATATGGGGTGGAAATGGTAAGGTGTATTATGACATGGTCCCTATATGGAGTGGAAATGGTAAGGTGTATTATGACATGGTCCCTATATGGAGTGGAAATGGTAAGGTGTATTATGACATGGTCCCTATATGGAGTGGAAATGGTAAGGTGTATTATGACATGGTCCCTATATGGGGTGGAAATGGTAAGGTGTATTATGACATGGTCCCTATATGGGGTGGAAATGGTAAGGTGTATTATGACATGGTCCCTATATGGAGTGGAAATGGTAAGGTGTATTATGACATGGTCCCTATATGGGGTGGAAATGGTAAGGTGTATTATGACATGGTTCCTATATGGGGTGGAATTGGTAAGGTGAATTATGACATGGTCCCTATATGGGGTGGAAATGGTAAGGTGTATTATGACATGGTCCCTATATGGAGTGGAAATGGTAAGGTGTATTATGACATGGTTCCTATATGGGGTGGAAATGGTAAGGTGTATTATGACATGGTCCCTATATGGAGTGGAAATGGTAAGGTGTATTATGACATGGTCCCTATATGGGGTGGAAATGGTAAGGTGTATTATGACATGGTCCCTATATGGAGTGGAAATGGTAAGGTGTATTATGACATGGTCCCTATATGGGATGGAAATGATAAGGTGTATTATGACATGGTCCCTATATGGGGTGGAAATGATAAGGTGTATTAAGACATGGTTCCTATATGGGGTGGAAATGGAAAGGTGTATTATTACATGGTCCCTATATGGGGTGGAAATGGTAAGGTGTATTATGACATGGTCCCTATATGGGGTGGAAATGATAAGGTGTATTATGACATGGTCCCTGTATGGGGTGGAAATGGTAAGGTGTATTATGACATTGTTCCTATATGGGGTGGAAATGGTAAGGTATGTATTGACATGGTCCCTATATGGGGTGGAAATGATAAGGTGTGTATTGGAACGGTCCCTATATAGGGTGGAAAGGGTAAGGTGTGTATTGACATGGTCCCTATATAGGGTGGAAATGATAAGGTGTGTATTGACACAGTCCCTATATAGGGTGGAAATGGTAAGGTGTGTATTGACATGGTCCCAGAGCCGTATGGAAATTATAAGGATGGGACAGACATTGATCTTTAAGAAAATGTGATGGATCAGTGTGACAAACAGTACCTGGATGGTTACGAATGATTTGATAGTTTTGACAGAATGATTTGGTAGTTTTGACACAGTCCCAGAGCATTCAGAAAATGTTAGGATAGATTTGACATGGCCCCCAAGTACCGGGCAATGCTGTTGACATGCCCACAAATGTGGGTCAGAATTAGACAATGGGCTACACAATCAATCCATCAACAGGAGTCACCAAAGTCCAGCTCTGGCCATTCAAGTGTGCTCTCTGAATGAGACGTTACATCCATGCGATATAAACCTACTTAGAGACATTATCGTGACACAGGTACTTGACTGTTTGTGCAACATATGTGTCTGAATGTTGACAGTGTGTGTTTTACATGAAGGTATGTGACAACAATGATATATGGTATAAACAAAGATGGACATTATTTATACTCACTGCCAAAAGAAAGGCGAACCAGAGAAACATTTTGAGAAGTATGTTTCCCATGTGTACTAGTTAAAGACATAAGTAACAATCAGTCAAGTGTAACCCCAGACTGTCTATATTAACCAACATGTCTGCTGTTGGTGTTTCTTTTGGCAGTGAGTATATACAGCTCAGACTTATGCTTCTGATTTGCTATTATTATTTATTATATATTATTTTGTTTTTTGACATCTTCTGAGCTCAATTCATGAATCAATATATCAAACTATTTTTTGTATAATAGACTGTGATTTACAATCAAGAAACCTGAGTCCTTTCTCTACCTTTTTCTACCACCTCCGTGGTCTATTGGTAGAGTGTCCGCCCAGAGAGCGGAAGGTCCGGGGTTCGATCCCCGGCCACATCATTCTTAAAGACGTTAAAAGATGGTACTTGTTGTTACCCTGTCTGGCGCTCAGCATTAAGGGCCTGGTCGGCTTGGAGTCAGTATACTGTATGTGTATATATTTACTACTTATATGTTTCCTGGTTGTCTTTTTTCTTTCTTTTTTTTTTTTTTGGGTCGGGGTACAACTGGATAAAATTGTACAATCTGAATACAACGCTGAGAATGTCTTCACTAGAATTGGTTCTAGTTGTGTCTCTTTTTGGTAAAACATGACAATTTGATATCTAGGTATTCTAGGGGCTGTTTTTAAGTTATTTATTCTTGTTTATGTTCAAGACTTCCTAGTGATTATTTGTGTAAATATCTCCTGTAAACTGTCACCAGTTAAGATGTCACATCAAGATAAATATGGAGGCTTCTATAAATCTTCATTATATCTGCATAGCCACATGTCTGCGAGATTCCATCACACACTAAGGGAAATAACCTTAAAGATATATGATAGTGAATAAGGAGTTACATTTTAATCTCAAAATACAACCTCATAAACTACAGGGTGATGGAAAACAAGAATTACTGACAAACATTGCACAAGTTCAAATGTGAAAAGTATGTGAATGTCATCATGGCTGGCTCTAGCTGACTTTTGTCTTTCAATCAGTTGTCTTCTTAACCTGTAACTTACACCAAAATAGAAACAATTTAGTTAAGGCACTTATGAATATTTATTTTAGAAGTCAGCAAATGTCAGTACCATTCCTGAATTGAAATTATAAACTTCCCAGTTCATATTAACATGATTAATATATTATAGCTCATGGTATTGTTTTGTAGAGGTGACTTGTGAAGTTAAGGTAATAAGAAAAATATCTACAAAATTGTATTTATTCCCGAGGCACTTCGTCTTGAATCCTAGATAAATCTCTGTTGTCTGCATGGAAGGGATTATCTATTGTATCTTATGAATATGGTTTTGGAAAGATTTCCTGCTGAAGAGTATCGTCCACTTCTTTGATACATTATGTGTTTTTAATGCATTTTTTTATTGAATTACTGTCAATCCTGTTTGTCACATTAATAAAAATACCAAAAATTCAAGCATTTCTTGTTGGAGTGGTATTGTAGTCCAGCTGTTAAAATGTTTCCTCGACACACCGAAGGCACAGAGTCGCAGTCCTTGGTCTCGCCAGAAATCGATTGTCATTGGTTCTTCCGATTGTGTCGCTATCTGATTCAGAGCACCATGCTCGTGGGTTTCACCAAAGTGGTTAACGTCTGAGACCTGCATCACTTCGGGCTTTCCTCCCACATCTAGCTGACACGTGATTAAACTGGAATACTGTTCAAAGCGGCATTGAACTCAACTCACTCAATCACTGTCTGACTTAAATCTTTCTCCAAACTTGAAATGTTAATGAAAATATATCAGTCTTAGCCATAACATGATCCAAGGCTGCTTCACACAAGGTGTCCATGTGGGGAATATTTCCAGGTCCTGCGGCATGTGATCAAGGCTACAACGTTCAAGGCCTCAGTAAAGCTTTCAAAAAGTTTTATGGTAGGCATGTGGAGGACATTTCCAAATGTGACGCATCGTTGACAAAAATGATGTCCGATGCGATTCCCTAATTCGACTTGTACCATATGTTCCTGTGTTTTTTCAGGTGAACAATTGACTTGTCTTTGCATGTGTTTGTGATGGTTGCCACTGGTGGGGCAGGATACCTTACCCACCTGGTATCATTACTATTTGATAGTGATTCATAAACACATGATATACTAGTATTGTACAATTGACTCTGCTTTATGCAGAGATTTCTATTGGAAATGGAAAGGGCCTTGTCGCTTCATTATTCAACCAGTTAGCTGAGCAGTCACCTCCTTTTGTGCAATGAGATCTGTGTTTGAAATTAAGAGGACTCCTGTTGCCTTGAAGGCATGCGAATCTTGAACCCTAAATCTTAAACATTTGAGCTATTGCAAGGACTACATATACTACTCTAAATATGTTAAGGAACACCTGATTTATTAAGACTAATAGCATAGAATACATACATAATCTACATCCATCCAAACACACTAAAAATCAAAAGAAAAGATAACCTTAAGGTATCAATTAATATTTTCCTTAATAATTGTATGTGGCCTAATTGTCATGAAAGTTTACTATGGTTGATTTTTAATAGTTTTACAAAACTACTATCATGAATATTTTTTTTTACTTTTGCCCCCAAGATGCTAGTGTGTGAACATAAACAATCAGAGAATAACCAGTCTACATGATCCACCGAAACAGATTCCATTGGTTGTAACAGGCGAAATATCGTGGAAATTATATGAATGGATCACTGAAAATAAATGATGACACCAGGTGTTTGTGAAAAGAGTAAGTGTCCTGCCGTACCAGAAGCACCGACACTCACACATTTATATCAAAAAGTAAATGGTAATTTGATATTTTAGTTTGTGCAACAACAGTACTTACACGTTCATATTTAATTTACCGATTACAGGTCAATCACCCCTTTACTTTTATATTTCTTAAAAACTCTGTCATCTGAATGTGTTTTTCATTCCGTCTGGATCATGTTACAGTAATTACTTCCAACAATGCACTTCCAAACAGTCTGCGCATACCCAGTTAGACGGACATGACGTCACAGTGTTTACCTTTATTAACCCATCAGCCCCGCACGAGGTTACTTTCTCCATAAAAAAGTAAGTGTTTTTTGGTGCCTGACTCCGCGCAGCAGTACAACTCCTCCCACTTTCTCTGTACTTTTATGTGTAAATAATTAAATCTGAATCCTACCTGTATTCTGTTTCTCCCAAGCATCACAGGATCTGTGGTTTATCAGAGTTTTATGACTTTATATTTGAATTAAAGAAGCCCATGATTGTGATTTAGTAGCAGGGTGCACACTTCCACATCATAACCGGAGAAAGTGCTTTTTTAGAACCACATTTGGCATCAAAACATCCATTAAGTCGTGAAATGTGTCCTCATTAATACACACTTAATTCAGGCTTGAAAATGCCTTGAAGTTGGACCCTGTGGGAACTCCAAGCTTGTCACTAGATGTCACTGTCAGAGATAGGGAATCATGGTTATACCATGTGTGATCTCCTGATCTACATCTGTGCCCCAGCCTTGTGGATCATGCTATCGACCACTAGTTTGGGGATTATTTTCAGGTCACCATGATATGACTGGAATTCAGGCAATTTGTCTTCCATGAATGCTTAAGTTGGAATCCAAGATTATGTCAGGATTCAGGCAGTGATGGCAGTGATGGAGTTGTTTGCAAATCCAATGAAACTCATGTAATGGCAGTGTATTTTTAATCATGTGCCAAGTATTCTTTGTTAGAGGCATCAAGGCTTCAAATGAATTTTTTTCTGGTAATGTCAGTTTAGTTCTTTTGGTTTTAATAATATCTATTTTGGCCTAAAATTTGTCAAGTAAATTTCTTTTTGAACCCTGTTATGACATTACTATGTAGTTATTCATCATCGTTATGCTTACAAAAAATAGTTCAACCTTTGTCTTTGAGTATCAGAATTACAATAGAATGATGCTATTGTTCAGCACATGTGTCAGAGCATGTTTGATGATGATAATGATTATGATGATGATGATGATGATGATGATGGTGGTGGTGATGAACAGAGGTGTAACAAAAGAATTTCTTTTTTTATTGATCCTGATAAACAAGATTTCATTTTTTTAGTCATGTTATAGATGTTTGATGCCAAATGAAAAAATATCCTTTCGTAGTGTGAGTTTGGAGATTTATGTTTTAGACATAAACATTTCAGAAAATAATTATCAGGGCTGACTGACAATTTTTTTCATCTGTAATGCAGTTATTTATGTACCTTATGCAAAAGATCTGTTTGTCTCTGTTTTCCTCATTTCTTGATTATGAATTATAAAGTGCATATAACAGAAAGGTAATTGTTCAATTAGACTTACCGTATTCAACGTAATAAGTGCCCCGCTCTAATAAGCTCCCACGGCGATATTTGCTAATATATTGGCTAGTGAACAATCCCAATCAGCACCCCTTCCGATTGATCAATGTACACAAGACTTATATATTTCTGTATATGGGTACAATGTGTGAAGCCCATTTCTGGTGTCCCCCGCCGTGATATTGCTGGAATATTGCTAAAAGCGGCGTAAAACCATACTCACTCACTCACTCACTCACTATTTCTGTATAATACGCACTTGTGTGTAATATGCACCCTTAATTATGGGCAATTAAATTCTGGAAAAATATATCTGTCGTATGTAAACATTTCAGGCTGTCAGCATTAACCACGAAATTTACGATCTTTCAACTCTGTTTTTTCTCTCACCAAAATAATATTCTAATAAGCGCCCCGTATTTCTAATTTTGAGAGCTCCCTGGGCGCTTATTACGTCAAATATGGTAATTGTGTGCCTGTTTCACTGCAAAAATGATACAAAAGGGCAGTTTGTTATTGATTCCATTTCAGATCATTTTGAGAGTTCAAGTGTGTAGTTTTTAATGAGGATTGTCATCTGATCCATATATATAAATATAACACAGTTTTCTAAGCATGATATGTAATTTATTACAGATTAGCTAAAGAAATGAGGACTAGGACGTATGTGGGCATGTTAGCTCATAATTCTAAAACACTACAAAGATTTGCGCAAACAGTATCAGATTACACAGGTTATCTGTGGCCAGTTTATATCAGCACAGATCATTAACTGGGGTTTTATTTGTAAGCAAATGATTGCCTGAATGTAACACAAGACACAAGACACAAGACACAAGGTTCAGAGGCAGGTTGTCTGTCTGTAACCCTCAAGGTATTATTACTCGCTTGTCATCAGATATGCTATCAAAGTCTTATTGTAAAACATATATGTTCAGTTAAAAGAACAGTATCTTATAAAAGTGATGATAATTGCACAACTTTTGATAAAAGTATGTTTGATGTTATTTTCTTTAATTCGATTTTTCTTTTAGTAGATATTAAGTCTAGTGTTTTAGGTATTGGTTTGACAGTTTTATGATTTCAAGCAGACAAACAGACTGGTTTCTTCAACACAAACAATTTACATGTTAGATTAACATGCGTGTTCAGTTTTGTTCGGGCAGTTTTCCTGTGACGGTGAATTATGCATTGGATGATCTAAACGCTCGTGAGCAATTTGTTCCCAATCACATTCCTTCAATTGCAACAGCCTCCACATCCACAGAGAACTGTTTTTTCATCAGGTTATCCACTGGCGTCAATAGCTGGCATATCCAACCCTGAAAGCAGCCTGCATTCCTATGGTTGAGCTGCCATTTTGGGTTCAAAATGTTGTTATTTATGTTCAGAGGTCTTTGTTGAGGGTTGTAACCCAATACTGTGCCAGGGTGACCCTGCACAAGTTCACAAAAAGCTCAAACTTTAAAGCTTTGGAGGCTGGAGGATTTCCCCCTCGCGGAAAGGAAAGCTTAGTCTGGTTGTTGCTTACTTGTGCCCTGATCATGATCATTAAGGTGAGTTTATGATAGCTTCTATAATGGACGGTAACATGTTACCTTGGTACACCCTGTGAGGAGTTTGTAGATATGTCATAGACGGAAACATTACTTTGATACACCCCATGTAGACTAACATTTAGTCTCTGAAATCTTATATTACACAATATCCTTCTTGACTCTAAAAATAAAATAAAAATTCCCTATGCTGATGTGGACTAGCTAGAGCTGGATAGACTTGCTTTTGTATGCGTTTCTAGAATTTTTTAATAAAATAAATATATTCCATGGTTATGGTGCAGGACTACACTCTGTGAGGAGTTTGTAGATATGTTATCTTGATATACCCTGTGAGGAGTTTGTTGATGTGTCATAGACAGTAACAAGCTACTAAACTGCACACTGTGTTTAACTAGTTATGTATGGTTTTAGTAAGCACCTCCTTTTATCAATCGGTGATACATCTATTTGGTACGTCACAGTGTTTGATGAAGTCACAGTTAATGTCATTGGTGACATCATTTTTGACTGATATCTTCTGAACACTTATTTTATTCTATTCTTGCCTGGAAATTAAGAGAATTTAAGAGAGTTCCTTTGTACTCAATGGTTCCTATATACAATATATACAAGGCACCTCTTCACAACAGGTAATCGTGAAATATTCATTATAGAGAAGGACTTTTTCCGTTGTTTGTTGATTAGGACAGAAGGCAGTTGGTTTGATCCCCTGTCACTTCATATTAATCCCTTACTGGTGATGGGTTTGTCTTGCTTACTGAGACAGACTGATGTAGTTGTTTAATGTAGATGTAGTCTTATTGTCCTGAAATCTGACTTAATCAAATTTGAAGAACACATGCAAAGGCAAGTCAACTTGGAAATCGCATCGGTCATAATTTTTTAATGTTTCTTTTCATCAATATCTTCAGTAAGTTTCACACATATCTCTGTCAAGATTCTTCTTCAAATTTAATTGAAAAGAAAAATGTGTCCTGTTTGGTTTCTTATTGTTTCCTTCCAACATTGGTGCTCTTGATGTAAAGTGATAATCTCAGAAACTATTTCATCAAGTGAGAAGGTTATCTTTATTTAAAGACTGATGTATCATAAATCAAGAGTACATCAGATGACATAGTGAACTGTTACAGTAATAAAGAGAAATATTGCTGTGCAACACACAATTATTCTACATCATAGCAGTATAATGGTAGGTATGACCTTTCCATCACACCAGTCCCTTAATCGCTTATCTCAAATATCATATGAGCTTACTGTTTGTATGCAGAGATTAGTACCGGTACACTTTATGTCCTTGAGGCTGTGTCATCTCATGAATACATTATGCAAATAGTAATAAACATGACTTTGCCCTCACACAAGTGAAGGTGGACTCAATCCACAATTATTATTATCAGAAACATGATAGCCCACAATAATTAAGTTTTGTGGAAGTCGTTCTTGTCACGTGCTAACAAAACTACCACTTAAAGACCGCCTTTGTGGTCTACTGGTTCGGTCCCCGGCTGCATCATACCAAAAGATGTTAAAAGATGGTATATGTTGTTACCCTGTCTGGCTTTTTGCATTAAGGGGCTAAAACAAGGACTGGTCGGCTCAGAGTCAGTACACTGTGCATCTCACACACTTAAATACTCCTTCCTCAAGAGCTGAGTCATTTAATATGTGTTCGCTTCTCCTCCTATGCGACTGCCTCCATGGTCTAGTGGTAGAGCATCTGCTTGTAGTGCGGAAGGTCCGGGGAATTCCCCTACTAGTATATCAAGTCTTCACCACCATAGTTTTGTGCTTGTTGTTACCCTGCCTGGCGCTCGGCATTAAGGGGCTCAAACAAGGGCTGGTCGGCCCGGAGTCAGTTTTCTGTGTCTTTGTGGGATATTCTTGTTAAACTGCGGCATCATCATCTCATTTGGCTAGCGACCAATGAAGATCCGGGGTAGAATAGGTCATCAGCAACCCATGCTTGCCGGCAAAAGGCGACTATGCTTGTTGTAAGAGGCGACTAACGGGATCGGGTTGTCAGGCTCGCTGACTTCGTTGATGCATGTTATCGATCCCAATTGCGTGGATCGATGCTCATGATATCAATCACTGGATTGTCTTGTCAAGACTCAATTATTTACAGACCGCCGTCATATAGCTGGAATATTGCTGAGTGCAACATTAAACAACAAACCAACCAACCAAATCATTTGGCTAGCACACTAAAATCCACAAAACTAGACCATGTCACAAATGTAAGAAATTCACATGAGGTAGCATGGGGCACGGGTGGCCTAGTCGTCTAAGGCGCCGCGATTCGCTGTGCAGAGTTGCGTCCCCTGGACACGCCAGAAACCTATGATTGTGGGTTCGAATCCCGGTTCACCCCATGATGTTTCTAGGTTTGTCAGCACCATACCCTTGCTCGTGGGTTTCACCGAAGTGGTAAATGTCTGAGACCTGCATCACTTTGAGCTTTCCTCCCACATTAAGCTGACACGTCGTGATATAACTGTAATACTATTAAAAGCGGCGTTAAACCCAACTCACTCACTCCCTCACATGAGGTAATAACAAAACTTGTCTAAGATTAAAATGCAAGAAAAATCAGCATTAAAGAAAACAACAATATGCATGCATATGTGGGCGCATACATGTGGAGATATGCATGATGCATGCTGAGTGAGTACATGACAGCGTGAACTGATAAGAAGCAGGGATGTAACCAGTGCACTAGGACTATGATCGGGGGGGGGGGGTGGGGGGGGGGGGGGGGAAGCACTCCGTCCTATCTGCCCATCAGCTGCATCTGTGTTATCAGATACCTGGACTCCCATTAGCAGATAAAGGTGACAGAATGTTGTCATGTCAGGGTTTGAATGTGATATTAGATTCTAAAATGAATCGATACAGTATCTTTGTTGGTGGTGTATAAGTGCATTTTAATGGTGTATAAATACATTAGGAGTACAGATACTGGTGGACTAACACTTAGTCAATGAAAATATTTCTTAAAATAATATCTTTCTTCAAAAGAACCTCACTTCTTTTGCTGTTTTCATGTGGAATCATGGAAACTAGACTTGGTTTAGTTTGATCTAGACTTACCAAGGCTTTTAGTAAAATAAATACCTATATATAAATAAAAATTACACAGTCATTGCGCAGGAGTAAGATAGCGGTAATATAGTTACTTTGGCTTTTCTTTAGGCAAGTTTAAAGTACACTGAAACAATTTACAGAAATTATTTCATCAAACTTTAATTTTAACTCAATGTCAGTCTGTGTTGAGCAGATGTGATTCTTGGTTTGGAACAGTTTTTTTATGCTTTCATTAGACTAGAAATACAATTTTGATCATGTAAACATGTTTCACTGAAATTGCATGTTTAGAAATCAATCCCACAATTTCCATGTGAACATGCTTCATCAATGTAATCAAAGATTGAAATCAACATTACCACCTTTGGTGTTTTCGAAAGGGAAAGTGATAAGGTTGCCAGAAATCTTGCCATCTCATCCATAATTCACACCGTAGTGCAGCCCCCCTCGAATGAAAGGGGACTTTACAAAAATACAATCAGGCAATCATGTGTTGTATCGTCACAGGTAGGGAGTTCCTTGTTGAAAATATTCAACCTTCAAATCCATGGCAGATTCCCAGATCTGTGGAATATCTTCTATGGTAAGCAGTGCTAACTAACATCTGTGGTAGATCTTACTGTGGCATATCCACAAATATGTCAAATTAAGAATATAATATTATCCCAGTAAACATACCAAATTCTGTGAAAATGGAGTATTTTCATGCATCATGAATACTACTGTTAAATTAGGCCCTATATATTTTACTAGTAGTTCACAACAAAATTGCCCTAAAATTCAATGTTTGTTGACCAAAATGATATTCAAAACAAAATTGTAACTTTCAGATAAGCTGTAATTAATGAAAACAAACAACTGGAGGTTTTTGTTGTTAGAATCGAGAATTTGTTTTCTCAGTAAGAGTGGTGAGTAAGATCTCGTATGTTTTTTGCATTTCACTTGATTGCGAAACAGTTAGCACAATATTTCAAGAGTCATTTTATTTTTTCTAATTTCAGTTGTTTCTTGTTGGTCGGTAGGTCTCATAAACCAACTGAAAAAAATAAGGTCTAAAGGCTGCTGTGATTGCTGTCAATATTGATACTTGATGCCGTGATACACATCCCTTGATGTCAACATATCATCATCACGTCATCTATAACTGTAACTTGGGTAGGTAAAACAAATCTAATCTTTCAACCCAAAGAAAAAAATAATTAACGCCTTTGAAAATCACAGGCACAAACATTAAGCATTTGGTTCTTCACAGAGCTTGTCCTCTTGGGACTGAAACATTCCTGTAGTCATTCAATATGCTATGGTGGCTCTGTGTCTTATAGTTGGTGAAACAATTTCAACAGATGTTTAGTTTATTATTTACCCATTGAAAACACACAGTTCGTTCATTTTTCAACAAAGACTAAACCCTTGCAGACAAAGAC
This sequence comes from Haliotis cracherodii, assembly GCF_022045235.1. Lineage (NCBI taxonomy): Eukaryota > Metazoa > Mollusca > Gastropoda > Lepetellida > Haliotidae > Haliotis > Haliotis cracherodii. The sequence goes on along the minus strand of NW_027266279.1, from coordinate 7,393,303 downwards.
GTTCCTGAATTCATTCACTATGTTATGGATGCTCTTAAACTTTGAGGGAGTAAAACATATTCTTTTTTCATTTTAATAGTCCAGATTGAAAATTACAGCCCCATCGTTTGGTTCCATACCAAAACTTTGTATTCCCTCGTGGATTCCAGAGTTCCCCAGGTGGAGCTGCTGTTTCCGTTTCTGTTGTTACCATGCTTTCCATCATTATAGAGATATGGATTTATTTATAAGGAAACTCATGTGTATTTATATGTAAGGCACCAAGATATGAACAAAAGAACATAGAGATGTTGATGTAATGCACTTGGACTTCCTGCCCGAGGTGGTGACTCGTCAAACTATCTTTAACCTTTCCATCCCAGCTTTCTATATCCTTCACATACCGCTTTCCTGTAAACTGAGTTTCTATTATTGAATCTGTCTGAAACCATGGAATGCTTGTCTGTTCAAACCCCATGTATGATCTATATAGTAAGTGGTAATTCAGTTGAAACGGTTTGCTTTTATCATGGCAGGACATATTGATATATGTTGTTACATGTTGCATTCTGTGTACCTTTTTATGATGCTATGACTTTGCCATGTCAGTACCTGTCAAAGTAGTCGCTCTATAAGTGCAATAATCTTGGACACAACATTAAACCCCATTACTCCTCACCTTACATATCAAAGTATGTGATTATTCTGTATGCTATGAAAATGCATCGTCAGCACATGTCAGAGTAGGTGGTAATTATGAAAATGCATTGTCAGCACATGTCAGAGTAGGTGGTAATTATGGAAATGCATTGTCAGCACAAATCAGAGTAGTGGTAATTATGAAATTGCATTGTCAGCACATGTCAGAGTAGGTGGTAATTATGAAAATGCATTGTCAGCAACTGTCAGAGTAGGTGGTAATTATGAAAATGCATTGTCAGAGTAGCTGGTAATTATGAAAATGCATTGTCAGCACATGTCAGAGTTGGTGGTAATTATGGAAATTCATTGTCAGCACATGTCAGAGTTGGTGGTTATTATGGAAATGTATTGTCAGCACAAATAAGAGTAGTGGTAATTATGAAAATGCTGTGTCAGCAGATATCAAAGTTGTGATAATTATGGAAATGCATTGTCAGCACATATCAGATCAGTGGTAATTATGAAAATGCTGTGTCAGCACATGTCAGAGTAGGTGGTAATTATGAAAGTGCATTGTCAGCACAAATCAGAGTAGGTGGTAATTATGAAATACATTATCAGCATATATCAGATTGGTGGTAATTATGAAAATGATTTGTCAGCATATATCACATGGTTCTTGTGTTGACTATGGTTTACCTTGGTCATGCTGTGACAATGCTGCGTCAGCACATATTGGAGTAGGTGGTTATTGTGTTGACTACGGCACATGGCATTTTGCCCATACTCCATGTGAGCCGTCTTGTTATTTCTTGGTGTTTACAAGTGATGCTTGGTTGTAACAGCAACCTTTCATCGGGATGTTGCAGGAAATTTAGAAAACATGGACGGGAATTCCGGTGCAAACAAATTCAGAATATTGCTGAATTTCAGATTTAAAGTTTAGTGCAAAAAAGCTGACTATCAACTGAAGAGCAAGAGGCCTCAAATGTTCAAATGTGTCTGTTTGTCTTGCTATTACATTAAAAGAATTAGTTTGATTTCAATTTCAAATATATTTTCAATATGCACGTAACACCTAACATATGGGAGTGAAGTGAATGAGTTGGCATTGAACAGTATTCCAGTTTTATCACGTGTCAGCCTAATGTGGGAGGAAAGCCCGAAGTGATGCAGGTCTCAGACGTTTACCACTTCAGGGAAACCCGCAGGCACGGGTATGGTGCTGTGAAACCTTGAAACATAACCTCTTTGGTGAAACCTCAGGCATGATACTGACAAACCTGGAACACAGGAGCAATCGAGATCTGAACCCATGGTCAGAGGTTTGTGGCATGCCTAAGGGACACAACTCTGCCTAGCAGTTTGGTGCCCAAGGTGACTGGGCACCCCTTTCCCCAGATCATGTGAATTGGTGAGTCCTTCATGTCTGTTTAGCGCTGACAGACTGAGGATTAGACTAACATTAAGTTCCATAAATAAAGTTATCTTTTTTGAAATTATGTATCAACAAAATAAAAATCACAAAATCCAAATGAAGCCAAGGGACCCGTTCCACAAAGCGATCTTAGCACTACGACTACCGTAAGTTTATGTTAAAGTATGGGAGTTATGATTGTCTCATCGCTAAGATCACCTAGAGCTAAGGCAGTTGCGATTCCTTTTTTAATTTATTCTCTAGAAGACAGGGGGCGGTCGGGTAGCCTAGCGGTTAAAGCGTTCGCTCGACACGCCAAAGACCCGGGTTCGATTCCCGACATGGGTACAATGTGTGAAGCCCATTTCTGGTGTCCCCCCCGCTGGAATGCTGGAATATTGCTAAAAGCGGCGTAAAACCATACTCACTCACTCACTCTAGAAGACAGAAGGAGACAGACTAACTGAAGATAGTAAATATCATTATGACCTTGCGGTTCTTTAGACCACTCTCCCCTCATGTCCCCCAATGCTGTGTACTGCAATCCACTCTGCAATCTCTGTGAAAATCCGTGTTAGAATTGGCTTTCAGCAACCCGTGCTTACTGCAAGCAGAGACAAATGGGATCAGGTGCTCAGACTCACTGATGAGCTTCATGCATGTCACTGTAATTAATTGCATAGATCAATGCTCATGGTGTAAATCACTGTATTGTCTGATCCAGACATGATTATTTGACTGCTGTCACATACTAGTATATGGAATATTGCGAAGAGCTGGGTTAAAATGCTCTCACACCCTTGAGTAGCTTGAACATGCTTTAAACCCTAATGTCTTCGTATCTCTGGACAAAAATGATCAACAGTTTTAAGGAGAAAATAATAATGGAAACAAGAAATTAATTTCAGGAAAGCCATTTCACCTGACTCTTTGAAGCTATTTGAAGCACAATGTCTCCCTAATCAACGCATCTATATACCGTATTCGACATAATAAGGGCCCACGGCGATATTTGTTAATATATTTGCTAGTGAACAATTCCAATTAGCACCCCTTTAGATTGATCAATGTACGCAATACCTATTTACTTGTGTATAAATATGTGTGTTATATGCATCCTTAATTATGGGCAATAAAATTGTTCAGTTAGACTTACTGTATTCAACGTAATAAGTGCCCCGCTCTAATAAGCTCCCATGATGATATTTGCTAATATATTGGCTAGTGAACAATCCCAATCATCACCCCTTCCGATAGATCAATGTACACAAGATTTATTTATTTCGGTATAATACGCACTTGTGTGTTACATGAACCCTTAATTATGGGCAATTAAATTCTGGTAAAATATATCTGTCGTATATAAACATTTCAGGCTGTCAGCATAAACCACGAAATTTACGATCTTTCAACTCTGTTGTTTTCCATCAAAATAATATTCTAATAAGAGCCCCCTATTTCTAATTTTGAGAGTGCCCTGGGCGCTTTTTACGTCGAATACGGTACTGGTATCAAAGTAAAAGGGGATGTTTTATTAATGTGTTCTGTGTGGCAGGATTTCCGTGTGTTCTCTATGGACAAACTCTCTGATACTAATGTGAGGGTTTTGAAAGGATGGACATGTTAATTACCGAGTCACTGACATATACTACTCAAAACAAGTTCAAGAACACCCGATATTTTCATGTGACTATAGTTAATCTGTCACAGCCATATGAAAAAATCAGTTTTCTTTAAAAATGTTGACTTTAATTGGGAACATTTCAAGGAGGACATGGAAGATCATCATTGATTTTTTTTAATTTGTTCTTGGCTTTTACTCTTGAAAATATGGCAGGAAAAGTTGTATGGAATGTATGATGTACAACTGGTGCCATTTTGTCTGTCTTATCAGAACGTATTTTGCATCCAATTTGTTCTATGTTTGTTCAAATGAGATGTGTTTTAAGGAAAATAACTGTTTTTGTAGCTTTGATTGAGTGCTTGTATTGACAGTAAATTATTCAGTTTGGTTTGAGATTCAACCAAAATGTTCAATATTCTGCTTTCCTAACCACTAAATATAATATGGCTCCCACTTAATAATACAAGTCCTTTTATTTGAATGTTTAGAATACTTAAATTCTTTCACACTCTCTTCTCATAAAGAAGAATCTGCTTTGATACAGTCTAGACTATTTTCCCCACAAGTTCTATTACTGTCTAGATATCATCAACTGAATCTTAATCTTCAAGGCTCCCATAGGAAATCAAATTTACATGGTTGGAATTTCAAAGCAGAGTTAAGATTTCCTCAAGGTACATCTGCTGCTGGGGTCTATTTATTCCCTCCAGTCATCAATTGTCCCTGCAGTCGTTCTATTAAAGGATCTACTGACCCAGCTTGCTAATTATTGGTTCTCTGGCAAACCAAATGTTCTCTATCATTAGCAGATAACCATTTTCCCACTAATGAGGGTTTCTGTTTTAGAAGGCCTTTTATTACCGTGTCAAGTTGGTGGAGATAGTTTGTGAAAGATTTATCAACCTTAAGAGCCTTGTTGGTTTAAGATTTAAATAATACTGTTTTAGTAGGATTGTGAAGACTTTAAATGTTTTTTTCTGTCTTTAATGCTTCACTAGATTGAGCCTTTAGATTGTCACCCTGACTTTTGTGATGACCTTTTCATTGTTGTCTACCTTTTGGTATCACAAGAGGCATGGCTGACGATGCTGTTAAGGCCCCATAATCTGATGTACAGAGTTGCACCCTTTAGCTGTCCCAGAATCCAGTGATAGTGATCCTTGGTCTATCAACATCATTCTTAATTCAATAATCTTCATTTTACTTGGAGTTTTCTTCCTACATAAGCTGACTCGCTGAATGGGGAGTCGATACAGTAAAGTGCCACTTACCCTGACTCTTTGGTTCTGGCAAGAACGTCTTGAAATAACATGAAACATTTACAGCATTCAAATACATGCAACCTTCACTTAGATTTGGAAACAAACTAAGAGTGTTTGTAACATTTTCAACTGGTCTCCAGCACAGACTTGTTCATGAAACATTTGTCTTGTCTTTCATTCAAAATTTTGACAAACATTTAGTCCAAGAATAAAGTTCTCTTTTTTCAAAATATATCTACAAAATAAATAAATAAAATCCATCTGGAGTCAGGAACAGTATTTAATTTCAAATCTGAGACAATCCATCTGGCCAAATAATTTCTAGTTGATTGATATATTAATATTTTCTTTGGTGTCTGAATTAACATTATCTGTTGATGACAATAAAGAGATTCTCTGGGCTTCTTTATGTTACATATAAAGAGAAAACTCAAATACATTTTGTTGTTGATAACAATTTCACAGAAGTAATGTTGGTCTACCACCTGACTTGTTCTGTACATAGCATTAAACTTTTCTGTCTTGATGTTGGCACAAACAGCAGGAGGTGATTCTATAGAATTTACATCTGATGAGCTCTTTCTGTAGACATTAATTATCTTATATAAATATTTAACTTTGGAGCAGAAATTCAAAGAATCGAAACTAATTTCACCACTTCATCACTTGGGAATTTGAAGAGATTTTGTAAATGTTGAACACTTGAGAAAGTATTTCCAGCGAGGATTCATCGGTTTAAGCCCATCTCATTCACTTCTGTTCAGTTTTCGTATTCCAAAGTTTTCCTCATCATTGTTTGATGTTTTTCCTCTTTCATCAGTGATCGTGTTTCTTGAGTGTGATGTCTTTTCCAAAATGCCTGCATGCAGTTTGTGATTATTTTTAATGCAGACTAATGTCTTTGCCCTGACTGCTAATTATCAGGAAAACTGCAGCAAATAGTTTATTCTTAATTTCAGGGTTTATACTTGTCGGGGATATGGCCGTCCTTCAGGAAAATAGGTTTCCCTTAATTGGAGAGTATATTGGTGGCAGACAAATACTGGATCTTTAGAACCACAACGTGTACCAGCTCTTTTGGATTTAAATGACCTGTCATGTATTTAGGATAATGGTTATCCAGATGATTAGGGAAATGTATTTATGATAATGGTTAGCGAAATGATTAGGGAAAATGACTTTGTCATGAAATAAGGTGCATATCTCCAAGATTAGATTTGGGTTTCAGGCTTACATTTCCTGTAAATGATAGAGAAAATGTTTATTTGCAACTTGTGTTTAGAATGGGTCTAAGAGTTGAAAATGCTTGAATTCTGTTTCCGAAAAGGTCAAACACGACATCATGATTGAAATAGTAGAACTGGACCGTCACAATGGCCACTCAAACCGCCTCCATGGTCTAGTGGATAGAGCTACTGCCTAGAGAGCAGAAAGTCTGGGGTTCGATCCCCGGCTGCGTCATATTTCAAAAGATGGTACTTGTTGTGACCCTGCCTGGTGCTCAGCATAAAGAGGTTAAAAAAAGGACTGGTTGGTATACTGTATCTGAGTAGGGTATCTATGTTAAACTGCGGCATGGTACCTCAGCGGGCTGGCCAGAATGTCATTCAGTGATTCATGACTCGATTATTGACAGGCCTCTGAGATATTGATAGAATATTATTACTGTGCTCAGCTGCAGGTTTTCCTGGTCACAGTATAGCTCTGTGGTCCAGTAGATAGAGTGTCTGCCCAGAGAGCGAAAGGTCTTGGCTTTGATCCCCTGACGCATCATACCAAAAGACGTTAAAAGATGGTACTTGTTGTTACCCTGCCTGGCATTTGGCATTGAGGGGATAAACCAAGGACTGTGACATGGTATCTCAGTGGGCTAGCACTATAAAATCAGCATTAGTCCGTACTAGTACAAGCAGGCACACACACACGTTAAACCTAACTCACTCACTCACTCAGACTGGTTTGTCTGGCCCAGGTTTGATGATTTAGGGGCTGTCCTGATGTTGATGGAATATTAAACAAATGTCGCTCAGTCATCCAGACTTCCATGTGGTATTGTCTGTGCTCATAATTGGTTATATCACTCAACATGGCCAAGTGTTTACTCAATAAATCCTCTCCACCAGGAGGGGAGTAGTCCTCACCCCTGACATCTGCTCGGGTTTCACAAGGTCCACTGTAGACCCTGCTGAGTGGTTATTGTAGGAGCGGACCTAATTAAACAGGGTCTTCCTAATGGGCAGTGAGCATGAAGGATATTTTGACCAACTGTTGGCTATTACCTGCCAATACATCATGTTATGACTGGAGTACTGTTCAAAGTGGAATAAGACCCGTGGAGAACTGGGGTAGAATAGGTCTTCAGCAAAGTGGTAGACCTGTGTAGATTCGGGGTAGAATAGGTCTTCAGCAAAGTGGTAGACCCATGAAGAATGCGACTATGCTTTTTGTAAGAGGCGACCAATGGGTGGATACTCCCAATTGTATGGATAGATGCACATGATATCAATCACTGGATTGTCTGGTCCAGACTCAATTTACAGACCGCCGTCATATAGCTGGAATATTGCTGACTGCAGCGTTGAACAACAAACAAACAATCAAAGTGGAATTAAACTCTCTCACTTATTCACTAACCAACACACTAAGGCACCCACCCACCAGATAGAGTATACAACTCCACGAATAATGAGAAACCAGCATTTAAGTATCATGGCAACACTTCAGTATTCTTACCAATCCTTCTACAGAGAGCTAGGGGCGGTCGGGTAGCCTTGTGGTTAAAGCGTTTACTCGTCATGCCGAAGACCCGGGTTCGATTCCTGACATGGGTACAATGTGTGAAGCCCATATCTGGTGTCCCCCGCCTTGATATTGCTGGAAAATTGCTGAAAGCGGCGTAAAACAATACTCACTCACACTACAGAAAACTCCTCAAAGTTCAATTGAGAGCAAAAGAAGCTGTAAACTAAAATACTGAAAATGAAGCCCATAGGAAGTGTGTTCAAGCTGGCCATTGATGCACAGATCTCTTAAAACACTTTTATCCAAATAGCAGCTCTTAAATGACAAATATTTGGTTATAACGAGCCAGCCCATGGCTGCAACGAATCGAGAGGAGAGCGCTGATTGTACAAATTATTCGGCAAAGACATTTCGTTTCTGATTTCCACAGACTGTTAAGTCATTAAGGCGACGATGCTATTTTTATGGAGGTTTTCAAACAATTGCTGTGGATATCTTCTTGTTGGGCAGGTGGGAGGTTTGTGCCAGACAGCTCAAACTCCCAACACCACCATTAATGGTGTAGCTTATGTTCACTGTGAGTACTTGAAAGAGGAGAACTAGTTCCTGAGGCTATTTTACATTGGATGTTGAGGGAACATTTGTCTTGGAAGAGAAACAGTGTTAAGGACACAGGTGGAGCTTTGGTAGGGCATATTGTCAGCAAGGTGATGTGGTAAGACATATCAGACACAGCTTTTTAGAAAGAACCAAATGGGAAAAACCTGGTCAATAATAGGTGGAGATGATTAAAACAAAATAAGCTTTTCAGATTTAGACTTTTTCTGTGCATTTTGCATAAATGTTAACAGATGAAATGAGCACATGCACACGCACATGCACATGCACATGCACATGCACATGCGCACACACAAACATACATGGACAAAATCTGTACAGGCTGGGTGTTAGTCTGTCAAACAGACCCTGAAACAAATATATCCAAAACAGCCCATGCAAGTCTGTAATGTTTGGAAAGTCTAGATTACTGCAGAAAATGAAAGAAAGTCTCTGGGCTCCTTTTTATTATATTTTATAACTATTATTTAACAACTGTTTTTTCTGTAAAATTTGTTCATATCAGGGACGAGATGTTAGTCTAGTTGGATGTTGACTCTGTTTTATATGCATACAATCCTTAAACTATAGGTTTGGCAAACTGTCACTTCAAAAATAGCCAATTCTTTTAACCAAAGAATAACCAAATATTGCCTTAGATTTGAATCTACTGTTTTTTTCGTCGGGGGGGTAAGTGAGAAAATAGTCCAGCCTTATTACTGTGTCAATTACTGAGTCTGTGCCTTACAAACCAATGATTGACAGCATGAGCAACCACCCACGCTATCAGTGTACAAAGTCACAGAGCCTGACCACCAAACCTCTTTTGTATCATTTACGGTTTCATTAGCAAATATATTAACAAACATACATCTCTCTCTCTCTCTTTCTCTCTCACCTTTATGGTTTGCCAAGCAAATGATCCTCTCCACTCTCCCGGAGTCCCCAAGGGGTTGGTTGTTTTCTGTTGTTCAGTGATACTGGCTTGTCAGGTTGGGTGTGTCCTGTCTCATAGCATTAAGCCAGCGAACATTTCACCACGCTCTCCTACACAGGCAAAGTGCCTGCAAGGGGATCCCTCTCTGTTTAGTCTTCCTTTTGATCACATCACTTAGTAAAAATCTACACTTTTTCCACATGAATTAATTGTAATAGTGTGTTCGTTTCACCTCCACTTAGCGCCCCATGGCTGGACTTGTACCCAAGGGAGCTCTTATTAAACCATCACTCTCTCAACAATCCATGTTTTAAATAGGTTGTCACTACAATGTGATCTGTTGGTGATGCATTTTAGAATTTAATTTTTGTGTAATCTAAGTATAGAAAAGTTGTTTTTGAAGGGTGAATGATTTTTCATGACATTGAAAGTGTTGTAGTCCCAGACCATGAAATAGCTGCCTCGGGATATCCATATAGAAGTTCTTCCATCTTTAGCTGATATTCTGTTTCCCAGTCATAAACTTGGTGAAGCAATCTTTTTGCATGGTACTCTAGTCCAATTTAGTAAAACTTTGTGTTTGTAGAATTTCATTATTTATTTTTAAAGAAGTTAAATAAATACCAAAACGTTCGTGATACATACATTCAATTTTGCAGACATTAGTTAGAGGATATTTACATTACTGGAGACATTATAGGCATATAATATGCTGTATTTGGCATTTCTATGAAAACTTGTGAGTCTTTGTGAATTTCTCAATCACCAGGTAATAACTATTTTTTCCTCACAAAAGTTATACGATGTAATGTGACTTTTGATTGGATGCCTGGCTCTGAAGAATCCTTCTTGTAACATTGTATTGTATGATTCTAACACTGTCCAATGCATGCCTCAAAGTTTTTAACTTTTTTTCGAATCGTGTTCAATATATTTGATATCAAATGTCACTCAGGGGAAATTCTCTATATATAAACAGAAACTCAAGTCACCAAGTTGCTTTTATTTGTTGAAAGAAACCTAGATCTTGTTCTATTTGTGTTTTCTTTTTGACAACTGGTGTGGGACATATCTACAGATTAATGCAGCCTCTCCTGAGACTGTCATGGCCCCAGGGGTCTGTAATGAGGGTGAGGATGGGGACATCGCTGTTGCTGGTGCCGCTGTGTTGTCCCAGCAGGGGAGAGATTGATCTGGCGGGGCTGGTTATATATGTGTCTATTATTCAAGTGTTCAGGCTGGATGTTACCCTGGGTTGTACGGCCATGATGGGAGGGGCTGAACTGGTGTTGATTTGTAAGTAAATATTGCATAATGGTAGGTCCCTCCCTCTGAAACAGTCTGCACTGTGTGGTCGGGCCAAGGGAACTGGAAAGTGTTTGTAGTTGCACAAACTTCTCTCCCTACATAAAGCTGTATTGCCTTTCGAGTGCATATGTATCCTGTGTATATGACTGAATAAAAATTTATACAAAACCCAACTTCTCTCCCTAAGTAAAAGAAGTTTGCTTTTCAGTCCTTATGATGTCCTTGAGTTGATTGTAAAAGGGTGCAGTACAAAAGCTGTTGAGTTTGGAATTGTTTTGGTTTTTTTTCTGTTTTAGCAGGATTATACATTTGTTCAGATTGTTATAAATATTTACTGCTTATTGCAGGATTGTTTGTGTACAGGTTTGTAAAGTTGGGATGTCTGTTTTATTGATTTTTGTAGGATTGCAAGCATGTTTAGCTTGTAAGGTTATGAACATAATGAAAATCGTTTTTCAATGCTCTCAGCCTGATTGCAATTGTGTTGAAATTTGTAACATGAGTATTGTGTTTAATTGCCGTCAGCAGGGTTTTAAGAGGGATTGAAACATTATTAATGTTGTTTTTCAAACCTTTGCCAAACTGTAGCATGCAATGAAGGCGTACCCAGATGTGACGTGCTATCACTGCTACCACTAGGCTATTGTCCATAGCTTATTGTAGTGTAGGATGGGAATATCAAGTTACATATGTGAGTGCATTGCAAGTGATTCCGTGGCATTTGATTGGCTAACCAAGCAATTTGTTTACATTTACATTTCCATATTTAGAAAATCTTGCCATGGCTACTGCCTGACTGCTGTTCACTGATTGGGTGATTATAGAAAGGACATGGCTTGTGTTACATCATTGCGATGAACGATGTCTTTAGTTAATTTTGGTTAATTTTTTAATAAGCAGCCTGTGATGTTATTATTGTATTTAGTTTTAAGAGTGAGTGAGTGAGTGAGTGGGAGGAAAGCCCAAAGTGATGCAGGATTCAGACGTCTACCACTTCGATGAAACCCACAAGCAAACCTAGAAACATAATCGGGTCGAACTGGGACGCAACTCTGCACAGCGAATCGCGGCGTCTTAGACAACTGGACCACCCGTGCCCCCTATTTTTAAGAACAGACTTCAAAATGTTTTTGGGTTTATTCAGTGAGGATAAGATAAGATATGGAAAGAAACATTCCATTACGGAACATATAAACGTTTTACATATATACATGACCTTGAAGATCCAGGGTAGAATAGGTCTTCAGCAAACCATGCTTGTCTTAAAAGGCGACAAACGGGATCAAGTGTTAAGGCTCACTGACTTGGTTGATGCATGTCATCATATCCCAGTTGCATGGATTGATGCTTATGATGTCAATCACTGGATTGTCTGGTACGGACTCAATTATTTTCAGACCACCATCATTAACTGGAAAGTATCTGAATGTAGCATTAAACAACACACAAACAAACAAATATTTATATGTAAAACCAGCGTGCACACATTGCATAAATCTGCAGCGTTTTTACAGTGTGCACACCGTTTCTTACATTAATACCTCCATACCTCTAACATTATTATACGCGATGTTGACAACTTTGCCTTCCTTAAGTCCCTGCTGCCAACTATGTGACACGCGTTGGAAGAATGCAAGCCTTCAGTTCACCAAGGTTATCAGTTTCTTGAGGTAACAGTCGTATGAAATATATCATCAAATTTGCTTTATCGGTTTAGTCAAGGACGGAGCCCCTTTTTTCAGAGAGACCTTCAGGTTACGACTCTCTAGTGCATGATGAACTGTGGGCATTAGAACAGTCCTTGCTGAGACCACTTTGTGAATATGGATCCTGTTTTCTAAAGTACCTGTGTGGCCTTGTATTAGATCACTGACTTTGTGTGTTGGCGATTACGTGCATCATTCTGACTGTATGTGTTCGAATACCCAAAAGTACTAGAATATGTACTTTACTAAGAAAGTGTAATTCCAAATTGTTAGGTATCAGGGGGCGGTCGGGTAGCCTAGCGGTTAAAGCGTTCGCTCGTCACGCCAAAGTCCCGGGTTTGATTCCCGACATGGGTACAATGTGTGAAGCCCATTTCTGGTGTCCCCCGCCGTGATGTTGCAGGAGTATTGCTAAAAGCGGCGTACTCACCATACTCACTCACTCACTCACTGTTAGGTATCAGTCCTGATCACAAAGGATGATGAGGATCTAGAAAGTGTAGCACTGTTGACAACTTGAATTGATGGACCACCCCTCTTCAAGACAAACAAAGTGATGTGTCAATCCACATTATTAATCTTCAGAAATGGAATATATTTTAAGCTGTCAGTGGATTTAATACAAATTTCAATAACTGAATGTGACTCAACATTAAATCCTATTTGTTGAGCTCCAACGTTTTGTGGTGTCTCTGGTTTTGAAGAGAAGGTGATCTTAAGGTGTCTCTTGAAAATAGGACCTCCATCACTGTGCTAAAAAGTTCAGTGAACATTCTCCTTAAATGACAAGGCTTTATTCAATTTTAAAAATAATTATAGTATTTAGGGATAAAAGGTTTTATGAAACAGCTACTTCTAATCCATGGAACACCTCTGCGAACATTACTTTCAAAGAATGGCCATTACTGTTTCTATACATTAACAGGGGAGGTGTAATTTCATCAGCAACCTCACACGGGATATTTTCCAGAGGGCTTGTCAAACTGCCCTGGTTACGTACTATTAGTCATGAAAATCTCTTTTAAGAAATATCTTGTGACTGTCTAGCCATACCTTTACAGATATATCATGGCTCCCAAATAATGAGCCAGTTGTCAGTATAGATTTTCCATCTCACTGATTCTGTTAGTGAAGATGAGGGAGGAACAGTTGTTATCACCATGGAAATGTAGACTGTGTTCCACATTGTTCATTTGGGGTCTGTGTGTAATACTGGCCTGGACAGCAGAGGAGGATGTTGTGCAGGCATGGATGGGTCCTGTGGCGGGAGGGGAGGGGGAATGAGAGAAAATATGGATATCACCTGGGAAATGTAGACAGCGTTGTACCTATTCATTTGGGGTCTGTGTGTAATACTGGCCTGGAGAGCAGAGGATGATACTGTGAGTGCGTGGAAGGGCGCTGTGGTGGGATGGGGGAGGGAGGGGGAGTCTGAAGTCAGTGTCTGCAAGTTTGTGGATTTTGGAATCAGTTGTGGTTAAAGGGAGGGGTGGAATTTAGACAGATGGGAATAGTTATTGGTAGTTTGTTGAATGAACATGCCCAGGATATTTGGGGAAGTGGTTGTTATAGAGAGAGCCAGGTTGATATGGGTGGGGAATGTTGCCTGGGGATGTGAGGAAGAGATGCTTCGTTGTATATTATTGGGGACAAGATATGAGACGAATGGGGTTTGGGGAACTCCTGTTCATCCACGGCTCTATTAAATGATGCATTCTTAGCACTACGATCATAAGTCGGTTAGAATATGTGAGTTAAGATAATTTATTTGTGGCATTAAACATCTTTATTGATAGGATCCATAGCGATCTTAATGCTAAGACTGTTGCTCTATTTCATGGACCCATGGCCTCATTCCACCAGCTGATCTTACCGCTAAGACAATCATAACGCCTATACTTTAACATTGACTTAGGACAGTTGTAGCCACGAATACATTGTGTTATTGATCAGAGCCCAACAGCTGCCTTATACAACATAGTGCTGTTAGCGCTAAGATGATCATAACACCTATGACCCATGAAGATCCCGGGGTAGAATGGCACTTTAGCAACCCATGCTTTCCGTAAAAGGTGACTATGCTTGTCGTAAAAGGCGACTAACGGGATCGGCTGGTCAGGCTCGCTGACTTGGTTGATGCATGTTATCAATCCCAATTGCGTGGATTGATGCTCATGATATTGATCACTGGATAGTCTGGTCCAGACTCGATTATTTACAGATCGCCGTCATATAGCTGGAATATTACTGAGTGTGGCTTTAAACAACAAACCAACCAACCAATCATAACACATACACTTTAACATTGACTTGCGACAATTGTAGCGCTAAGATTGCTGTGTGGAACACGTCTGGGATGATGCAGGTGTCTTGTGGAGTTTACCACTTCGGTGAAACCCACAAACAGGGGCATGGTGCTGACAAACCTAGAAACATAATTGGGGCAAACTGGGATCGAACCCACAATCATAGGTTTCTGGCGTGCCCAAGGGATGCAACTCTGCACAACGAATTGCGGCGACTAAGACGACTGGGCCACCCGTGCCCCCTTTTAGTGTTAACTGACCACTGATTCATGCCTCAGCATGATGTAGAACAGGCACACAGGAGGGAGTTTAGCAATCAGATTTATTTGAATGACTCATGACAGAAAATCTTGTTATTGAACTCTCAGGCTGAATTAGGTTTGGAGAAATTGGCAAATTGAAAACTTGCTTTATGATTATGGTGTGAACTTATCTTAGGATATTAAGGATGGATTTGTGGAAGGATTGAACAAAATTGTTTTTTGAATCCAGTTTGTTTTGAGTCAACAAGTCCTCTGTGTACCCAACCAGTAATGTCAATGTTCTTGTCTTCCATGCTTGATAATGTGAGAATATTGAACTTATGAAAAATTGTTTTGCAGTGTCTAAAGGGACGACTTCATTGAAAGTTTTTGTTTGATTTAATGTAATATTTGAAATTGAAGGTTACTGTTGGATAAAATATTCAGCATGGTTGAGTTTTATTATTGTCAGAGGGATTGTTTCCTGGGTGATCAATTAACAAAACTGATTGTTAACAAATGTAATTTCCTAATGGAAGACATCCTTTTTGGGATAATTGTGTTTCCTTATCGAGTAATTAAAAAGGGTGTGTATTCTTTGAAAACGTTATGGCAAGATAGTTTTCTTAAAATGTTATGTCAGAGAGATATACTGTGTTGAAATCAATTAATATTGATGAATCTGTGTAATATCTGCTCTTTTTCCTTTAAAAAGATAATGAAACAGATAATCAATTCGTGCCTTCATATAATCTTCTTGTTTTACTTTCCAATAAATACATTGTTGATACCTAACTTGAAGTGAGTATGGAGCAATATACTATTTTATTTTTAAAACATTTGTTGTATATGATAAAACATGTTCATAGCGGCTGTTTGTAAATCCTGTGTTGAGTTGTCTCCCTTTCTAAGTTCGGTTTTGTTCATGTTCCATCAGATCTTTCACTCTTCTGTTGGTTGCGTAACCTAATGGTGAAAGTGCAACAATGTTTGCTGGTCACACTGAAGATCTGATTTGATTCTCTACCTGGGTACCATGCTTAAAGCCCATCTTTGTGTCGCCCACGTTGTCTTTTGCAAAGATATTGCTTAATAGTGGCGTAAAACTAAATTATGAACTAATCGTTCTGTATTATTCATCTTGTCTTCTTTAGCCAAGGCCTCATGGGGATACCGGGTTAGAGTAAGTGAGTGAGTTGGGTTGAATGCTGCTTTAAATAGTGTTCCTGTTATATCGCAGCATGTGAGTGAGTGAGTCGGGTTGAATGCTGCTTTAAATAGTGTTCCTGTTATATCGCGGCATGTGAGTGAGTAAGTGAGTTAGGTTGAATGCTGCTTTTAATAGTGATCCTGTTATATTGCGGCATGTGAGTAAGTGAGTGAGTTGGGATGAATGCTGCTTTTAATAGTGTTTCTGTTATATCGCGGCATGTGAGTGAGTAAGTGAGTTAGGTTGAATGCTGCTTTTAATAGTGTTCCTGTTATTTCTTGGTATATCAACTTAATATGGGAGGAAAGCCCGAAGTGATGCAGTTTGAGTGAGTGAGTGAGTATGGTTTTACGCCGCTTTTAGCAATATTCCAGCAATATCACGGCGGGGGACACCAGAAATGGGCTTCACACATTGTACCCATGTCGGGAATCGAACCCGGGTCTTCGGCGTGACGAGCTAACGCTTTAACCACTAGGCTACCCGACTGCCCGATGCAGTTAGAAGAGATCCTTTCACCCTTTGCTGGTTGTAAGAGATGGGAGGCCAGGCACAGTTGATACATGTCATAATACCCTGATGGCCTGGATCATTGCTCACAATATCAATCGCTGGAATTTCTGGTCCAGGCTTTACAGGCTGTTATGTTATAGCTGAAATATTGCTGAGTGCAGCGTTAAACAACAACAAAAATCTTTATCCATTTTAAGCAGCTGAAGAGACAACTCTTGATGGAATTCCTGATAAAGACAAGTCTTATATAATCGTCCCCTGTAGGTCTAGACAATGTCCATACCAATACTGGTTTAGTGTTCAGTCAGTCGTGAAAGTGGCTTAGCAGCAAATGCGCCCATTATCCTGTAGGCCTAAGCCTGGTAGAGTCTTCCACATGTACAAGCCTTGCTTCATTGACTGTCAACAGTGCCCAGTAACCCCTGCCCTCTGGAGATAAGGGCATTTAGCATGGCCGGAGAAGCTAGGGGGCAGCATGGTGATTGGCTTTGGTCTTCATTTACAAGAGAATTAATTCATCTTGTGCACTGAGACATGCTGAAGTTTGTGAGGTACAAGAATCAAGAATTCAGAATTTATTGTACACATCCACCCTCGTGGGGCAGAGTACAAAGTCTGTTTACACAAAAATAATAACAAAGTTTATAGATACTAGTAACATATATATATAGTACATACACATGTATTTATATACACAGGGAGAGAGAGCTACGTGTATGCTATTTGCCACAAAAGAGTATTCATTCTAAACATACTGATGATACAATAATAATTTCAGTGGATATAGCTGTAATATTATTGGTTTTCTTGCATAAGTCTCACAGAAAAATATTTATGATTCTAAAAATATCCAATAAAAGATTGACATCCTTGTACTTTTGACCGATCTTCCATACATCTCCGTCTATAATAAATAAATTCATAACATGTTTTTATCATAATTCAGAAGGTCAAAATATGAAACCTTGCTCCTTCAACCATGGATGGTGACCGTTCTGTATCCCTAAGGGGCATTTAAAGGGGAACAGACACAAAAGGGTATCATACTTTTTAGAGACACTTAATCGGCATTTTTCAACTTCTTGGGTCTGAAATCACTTAGAGATAGGTGAGTATTATGTAGTCTGGCTGCTTGTTCAAAGGGGTTGTTGCAGGATCGGCTACACAATCTGACACCCGGGGTATTTCAGGGGTCACACCTCATCACAGGAGAAGTCAGTTTACTGTTCTGTTTGTATCATATGATGGCTTTTTGTAGGTGTTCTTTAGTGGGTTTCTAGGTCAAGGTGGCAACAGGGCAGTTTTGAAATGAATCTCAATGTGGAGAGTTACAAAATAGGGATTGAAGGGGACCTGTGATTGTCAAAAGTTAAATGGGACCTTCGCTTGACGTGATGAAGCCAAACGTTTTGAAGACCACCTTTGCGTTTAACAGTCATTGTGTATTAGAAACATACAGCCTGGATAAACATGTGTATAAATATACACCCCTGTACACCCAAGTGTCTGAATATAGGTCAGATTAACATATAGCCTGGCAAATCTTTTATTACACAATGCAGTTCTCTACTTTAAACATTACTGATGCTGATATGAATAGAGCAGTCAAGTTTGTGTTTCTAAAATACATGTATTCAACAATCATGGCGTGGGACTAGTCTCTTGTGTCCCATGGCTGTCATAATGGTTGACTAAGATAGATCGGATTGTATTATGCAAGGTGAGCATAATACATGTTTAATATTCCTAGTATTTGTTATTTATGATGGTCATAATCATTGTATCATATAATGTTATTCTTACATTATGTTTTAGTTGTAATATTTATAAGTCTTATTATTAGAAACTGCGTATAAATAGTGTGTGAGTGATCTGTCTCGTTTATCATATAGTGCTTAATGATTTGCGGCCATGTTTGTCTATATAATCACCTTAATGATTTGCGGCCATGTTTGTCTATATAATCACCTTAATGATTTGCGGCCATGTTTGTCTATGTAATCACCTTAATGATTTGCGGCCATGTTTGTCGGTATAATCACCCACCATCATATAGCTGGACTATTGCTGACAGCCTCCGTGGTCTAGTGGTAGAGCGTCCGCCCGGAGAGCGGAAGGTCCAGGGTTCGATCCCGGGCCGCGTCATACAAAAAAACGTTAAAAGATTGTACTTGTTGTTACCCTGTCTGGCGCTCGGCATTAAGGGGCTAAAACAAGGACTGGTCGGCTCGGAGTCAGTATGCTGTGTCTGAGAGGGGTATCCATGTTAAACTGCGGCATGGTATCTCAGTGAGCTAGCACTATAAATCGGCATCAGTCCGGACTAGTACAAGCAGCCACACACACACATACACGTGCATGCACGTCGCTATATAAGTGCAATAATCTTGGACGCGATGTTAAACCCAATTTCACCTCACCTCACCTGGAATATTGCTGAGTGCGGCGTAAAACAACAAACCAATATAATCACCCACACTTCAGAAAACCTGTTCTAAACATTTTGGGAAATTAGCAAATAGTTAACTGAGCAAGCAGATATTGAATTGATGGCTGAAGATTAAAAGTAGCTCATGCAAAGTGACCCAATATATTGGATTGTGATACCAAGTTTATCTCTTGGTGTTATCAACGAGGCGAACCAATCCATCATAAGATAATGCATGTTTATGATCATATCCCAAAGCATAGGGGTCATTGCCCATGCTTCCAGTCATTGGTTTGTCTGCTCCAGATTTGATTATGTACACTGTCTTTTCCTTGGAGTATTGCTGACTGGTGTATGTAACACTCACTCACTCACTCACTCACTCTGTATATACTGATATAAAGAAGTAAGGGAACAGAATCTGTTATGAACTGTGTAGCTTGTATTGATGATAAAATCATTAGTTTTGTTTGGTTTGTTTGTTTAACAAGGCACTCAGCAATATTCCAGCTATATGATGGTGGTCTGTAAATAATCAAGTCTGGACCAGACAATCCAGTGATTGAAACAATGAGGGTCGATGTAATCGATAGGCAACGGTGACATGGTTCGTGTATTTGCTTGAGGCGGAAAACAGATAGATTCAGTTTCCAACAAGACAACAACGTGTGAAGTTGATTGGTTTCTTTCATCACATCTTATAAACATATGAAAGTGAAACAAAAGTCATGCAATCAATTAAAATAATTCTTTTTTCCAAAGCCCCACAGTTGTATTCAAATAGGGAAACTAAAACATGACTTTTGGATCAACAGGAAGATCAAGAAAAGACAGTGACAAATTAGTTTATTAGCTTCAACTGTTGCTTTGACGATCTTGAAATCTTTCAGATCAGATATAAACTTCATCTTATCTTAAGGATTTAGAAACGCAGAAATTGTTCCTGCCATCACAAACAAAATACGGAAAAACTCTATAAATATTTCAGGATGTGTCACCTTGTAGCCCAGTAATAACTGCTCCAAAGGTCAGGCGGTAGATCCAGGCAAATAATTTGTAATCTACCTGTCAAAACTTTAAACAGATTGTGAATTAATCATAGTTGTTACAGCTCATATCATTCAAGTGGCACCGCCATGAAGTTAAACTGTCAGTATTTCTTTATGACAAGGCCACATTTAAATAGAACCTGCAATTATGAGATCTCTGCTTGTGAAAGGTGTTAGAAGAGATTGATGTAGAGTTTCAGGTGTGGAAGTCTTTGGCGACGGGAGCTCCAGATGGGGTGAGTGTTATTGGGTAGAACGTCCACTGTCTCGCTCAGATGCAACATCAGAAGCTTGTCTTGTTTTTTTCTGTCAAATTTCTCCATGACTGATTCAATAACTCAAGTATTGAGTCAGGTTATGCCTTGAAAAATATGTTGATTTCATTTACATATCTTAAAAAATTGTCTTTAGGAAATCAGAATGTTTTGGATTGGCCATTTTGTTTTGATTCAAGATTAGATATTATTTGTGAGTTGTTGTTTTTTTCCTTGTATTCAATTCCAGAATCAATTACATAAACAAATATAACATGAATATTAAATGTTCATAGAAAATCCTGATTGGCATATTTTTGGAAGATTAATTTAAGAAAGGCATTTAAAGATGGTACTTGTTGTTACCCTGCTCTTGGCATTTAATATAAGGGGATAAAACAAGGACTGGTTGGCTCGGAGTCCGAATACTGTGTCTGAGTGAGGTATTCATGTTAAACTACAGTATGGTATCTCAGTGGGCTAGCACTATAATGTGATCAGAGTCCCGACTATATAGTACAAGGAGACCTCTCATGGTACGTATTCACATTCGACATCCCCTGAATAGCACCTGAATAGCAGTCAAGCAGAATGCAGACAAGTCCAGCTGTGTCACATGTTTAGCAACAGTTAGAACTGCAGGATTACCGATGGGAGATCTCATGAAATATGAACTGTTGTCACACAAAAATGATGAAGTGTCTTTAATATGCAGACACATACAAGTAGTACTATCTTCATCAAATATGCCCATTTCTCAGAAACTTTCTTTGTTTCACCCGTCACCAATGCCATTGAATCAGAGCGTCTCTACGGTAACAGCACCTCGGAGCCTGGCACAAGGGATAGGAAGAAAGAGTGAAAGAAATCACTATTATCAGCGGCAAACTCTCAAACGAGCACTATTACAGTAATTTGTTATCACACGTCACAAGTTGATACTTATGTCCTAAGACCCACATTCCAGTTTGTCAATGGATGTTTGAAATGTTTCTGCCTCCAAGATTAAAGAGTATCCATATCAAGGGAGATAAGTTATTGGTTGATACAATCATGGCTCAGTGATACCTTTCTTTAATCTATTCACACCTCGACAACAAATTCTCCAGTTGCTGTGTGGAACTGTTGGAGATATGGGAACAGTATTGGGACAGTTTGCGTGTATAAATCATGAGCCTTGCTATAAAATGACTGTTAGGACACCTTTAGAGTGTCTTGTTTCAAAGATACCAGATAATGGCTTGCTTGTATACTGTAATGGGGAATACTGCATGGTTAGCCGTTGTTTGGCTCAGTGTTATACACACACAGGCCTGGGCTGGGTTCATTTTGTAAATTTGAAACTTGTTAAAATTATGACATCACAGTACAATCTTCTTGTTTAGACTGATTTTGGCATCTATATTTTACGGCCAGAGAAGGTCAGGTAGCCTTGTGGTGAAAGTGTTTGCTTGCACACCAAAGACCCGGGTTTGATTCCCGACATGGGTAGAATTCGCAAAGCTTATTTATGGTGTCCCCCGTCATGATATTGTGGGATTAATGCTAAAAGCGGTGTAAAACCATACTCACTCACTCACTCACTCACTCACTCACTCACTCACTCACTCACTCACTCACTCACTCACTCACTCACTCACTCACTCACTCACTCACTCACTCACTTGCAGCCAGCAGAGTTTGCTGGGGATCAGTTCTAGCACAGAATTCTTTTTTTCTTTTTTTCTACATTTTATTTCACCTTTTCCCTGTTACATGAGGAGGATGGCCAAACACAGAATTCTTGACAGTGGGGAGGGATGACACTGAAGTTTGTTTGGTTGTCACTCTTAAAGGGTCTTTGTCCCAGTTGAGTGGATCAATGCTCATGATGTCAATCACTGGATTGTCTTGTCAAGACTTCATTATTGACAGACAGCAATTATATTGCTGGAATAGTGCTGCTTTAAACAAGGAACATGCCTAGGTCTACTGGGTTGATGTTTATAAATGGCCCTTTGTCTAAGCTAAAACATGTTGATGTCAACGGCCTTAACCTACGGTTATAAAACATTAAAACATCAATATTTATGAATTTGACTTGCAAAGTGCCAAAGGGTTTCCTTCAACACTTGAGCAGGATATATGGGGTGCTCTTTGAAGTGGTGAACTTGAAATTTGATTTTGTTTTTTTCAAAAGTTGAAAAAGCAGACTGAATCTGAAAAAGCAAGAAGGACAAACCAATAAGTTCTTGTTAATGTCAATTTTGTTTTACAGGAAACATTTGAAAATATTTAGGAACATTATTGACAGAAGAACAATCCCACCTAATCTCTTTTGATAAAGGTACATGACTCAAGCTATTAATAAATGGAATTTAAAGATTTTGGAATAGGCAAGAGATATAAATTCTTTTTCACTTAAAAATTTTAAATATCTCTTTGCAAAGGGAAGATGTTCTGCAAACATGTTGGGGTGGTTTATCATTGTTTTGAGAAACTTCCTCGTTGAATTGACGGCATGGTTGTGTAACCTGGTTTTGATATCAATCAGCCCCTCAGTGCTGATAAGGCATTTATCAGTATTCCAGCCGTTAAGGACGTTTCCATAACGAGAAAATAATCTTAATTCCTGTGTAAGCACTTCTTAAGTTAGGGCATTACCTACACAGTGTTCATATGTGTAGAAATATATATCAGAAGGCTTATCATGATGGGGACAATCTGTTGATTTTGATCATCGTTTATCATAGAATGTGTTGGAAGTGTTTGGGCTAATCATGTGCATTATCAACTCTTGAAAGTTATCTCTGAAAAATTGTATTGTATAAATTTTGATTTCATCCCCCCACAAAAAAATGTGATTTATTGATAAATCACAAATGTAATACAGACTTGTAAATTTTTTTATGTATTCCAGGGTAATATTGAAAATAGAATTGGTTAGTCACTCAGAATAACGAGCATAAACAACAATGTGTATTGTAAGAGGCAACTGAGAGAAATGGGTGGTCACCGACTTAGTTGATGTATTGAGATTGATGATCATGATGCCAATCACTGGATTTTCTGGTCCAGACTCAATTATCTACAGATCGCCGTCATATAGCTGGAATATTGCTGAGTGTGGCAATAAGTATCAAACAAGCAGTACGTTTTATTCACAAAACCTTTTTCTTCAGCAATATAATGATGGTGTACACCAAATAAGGTGTTTCCCCCCTAAATCCCCCTTCAGCACCGTACCCTTTTACATAACAACTGACTGTCAGATGACCTCTCTTCCACTAGAACAATAGGTTTGGAAGTTTATGTTTACTTAATTAATCAAAATAACATTAAGAGCCCTTGCAATGGCTCTAAATGAGGATCGATCTGACTACTTGCTCATGCTATAAACTGCTTTGTCTGCGTTCTGACTGAATTATTTACAGGCTGCCGTGATGAAGCTGTAATATTGCTGACGAAAAAACTACAATCACTCACTCACAGAAATACATCAAATAATCCTACAAATTAAATCCATTGATCCACTCTGCATGCACTTCATGTATATTTATTCTGAGGGAATCTCGGTATCGCGTTTCCCTGGAGAGGATTGATGTTTTCCATGCAGACATCCCCTTTCCTCGGGTTTTGTCAATTAACACAAATTACTTGAATACTATTTAGTTGGAAAGAATAAAAGTTGATCCGGAGACACGTGATAATGCCCACTGTATCAATACAGACTCTACAATCTTAAAGATTCTGACTAGTGTGAGCAAACTGTCCTTACAATCAAAAGGTTTGCGGGGTCCGTCTCAACCAGGCTGTACCAGAGCTGGTATTCTTGTTACTCAA
The DNA here is from genome assembly GCF_022045235.1 of Haliotis cracherodii. NCBI lineage: Eukaryota > Metazoa > Mollusca > Gastropoda > Lepetellida > Haliotidae > Haliotis > Haliotis cracherodii. Next base: position 7,369,265 of record NW_027266279.1, on the reverse strand, counting down.
AATCAGGCTTATGTTTAGATGAGTTAAAGTTGTTCACACAGCTCTTGGTGTAAATGAAACTTTTTTATCTTGATGTAAATAAATCGTCCTTGAAGAGCCTTGTAAGACCCTAGGATCTGATTAGAAGGGTAGGGTTTCATTATATTTTGATAACCACAGGAGCAGCTAGTCAGCTTTCTGCTTGTATATGTACAGGTGAATACCTGTCGGACACTCGTTATCTGTCAATCTCAGTCATTATTCACCTGACACGTCAGTTTCATGTCAATTTCATTGTCATCGAAGGTCATCGGCTACTGGACTTTCATGGTCGTTATGTGACTTCCCTGATCGGGTTGAGTGGAGGTGTTGATTTCTGTCATAAATATGTAAATATCTTATCTGGGACTTGAACACTTTGACACATTGGTATGGTAAATGTTTCCTTATAGCTCCTCTCGTCTTTCTCTCATGTGTACAGACCGCCTCCATGGTCTTGTGGTAGAGTGTCCGTCTGGAGAGCAGAAGGTCCGGGCATCGATCCTCGGCCACGTCATACCAAAAGACGCTAAAAGATAAAACTTGTTGTTACCCTGTCTGGCGCTCTGCATTAAGGGGCTAAAACAAGGACTGGTCTGCTCGGAGTCAGTATACTGTGTCTGAGTGGGGTATTCTTGTTAAATTGCGGCATGGTGTCCGAGTGGGCTAGCACTATAAATCGGCATCAGACTAGTACAAGCAGCCACACACACACACGTGCATGCACGTCGCTATATAAGTGCAATAATCTTGGACGTGACGTTAAACCCAATTTCACCTTACATCTCATGTGTACATATTCTTATGGAATCTTTTCATTACTCTTTTGTCTTACTTTCATTGGCAATATGGGGGAACAGGTGGCCCAGTCGACTAAGGCTCCGCGATTCGCTATGCAGAGTTGCGGCCCTTGGGTACACCAAAAACCCTTGATTGTGGGTTTGAATCCCGGTTCGCACTGATTACGTTTCTAGGTTTGTCAGCCCCATACCCGTGCTCGTGGGTTTTACCGAAGTGGTAAACGTTTGAGACCTGCATCACTTTGGGCTTTCCTCCCACATTAAGCTGACACGCCGTGATATAACTGGAATACTGTTAAGTGGCCTTAAACCCAACTCACTCACTCACTCATAGGCAATCTGTCTTCGTATTAGTGTTAAAATTAGACACTCACTCATTGTCTCTCGGTGGAAGCGTTAGAAGAAATGAGTTATATAATATAGACTACCAGACTATAAAATCCCCCAAAATATCAGTCAGACAACCAGACTGGCAACTTTGCAAAGTTACTAGACCAGATAAATTTGGAAATTTTATTCATCAATAACATGTTTAATGTTTACAGTTAATTTTCCCCTTACTTTGTATTAAAACTACAATGCTCAGGTAATATAGGGAATCAGTAGTATAGCCCAGACATTGGGCGTGCAACTGTTCAAAACTGACTGTCTGTCAGCAAAATCGACCGTCAGGCAGGTGGGTATTTTAAGCACTAATACTACTCAACTTTTGATAGGGGTAATCAGATGCCAGGTGGTTTTAAGAATACACTATATGAAAATGACTTACGTGTTTCAAGGAAAGATAAATAATATCCCTATCGAAAGTCGGGTAGTATATATACATATATACTAGCATTGTGTAACTGATGGCTCACAATTATTTACATTTAGTTGTCTGGATTGTGGAATTTGACCCTGTTGACTGTTTGTTTTACAATTTTATGAATTGTCAGTTGTGAAGAATGAAACTTGTAGGATGATTGTTATCCTTCTTGCGCCTAACAGGCAGTTTGAGTTGTATACTCCCCAGGGAGCTGAGATTGATTTTTGAGTGCACACTGATTCAGTGACTGGGGTGAAAATAGCACTTTGAACATGCCGGTGAAAGGTGTGGAAATATGTGCAATATAAATGGCCTATTATTGTTGTTAATACTATTATTTTGTGGGTAACCGTGGTGACTTTATACATAAGAAATAACAGACCTGAAACGTAAACACAGTTCTCTCTTTTACTTGTATTCAGTGCTTGTTGATTAGTATTCCTACTTGCTCACTTTGTAAGCTGATCTGGGACTTATAAGTGAATGAGTGTGACAGCTCATCTGTCACTGCAGGTTATGTGCGGTCTGAGACCACCTTTCATTTCTTAGAATATGAACGTACATCATTCCGAGCTGAACATTGAGTCTCCATAACATGTATGGGAGCAGGGATGGCCCAGTCGTCTAAGGCACCGTGATTCGCTGTGCAGAGTTGCATCCCTTGGGCACGCCAGAAACCTATGATTGTGGGTTCGAATCCCGGTTTGCCCCGATTATGTTTCCAGCTTTGTCAGCACCATACACGTGCTCGTGGGTTTCCCTGAAGGGGTAAGCGTACCTGCATCACTTCGTGCTTTCCTCCCACATTAAACTGACAACTAGTGATAATACTGTTAATAGTGTTAAACCCAACTCACTCACTCACTCACTCACTCACTCACTCACTCACTCACTCACTCACTCACTCACCCACATCACTTCGTGCTTTCCTCCCACATTAAACTGACAACTAGTGATAATACTGTTAATAGTGTTAAACCCAACTCACTCACTCACTCACTCACTCACTCACTCACTCACTCACTCACTCCACCCACCCATTTCTTAGAATATGAATATACACCTTTCCGAGCAGAACATCGGGTTAAACTGATAACGTCAGATGCACATTTCCTGCAAGGGGAAATGTCATATCCCTTTAAGTGACTGTACACTGTTATCGCTTTCTGTCCATCAATAGCTGGTGTGTATCGCTTTCTGTCCATCAATAGCTGGTGTGTATTGCAGATGCTGGTTGATACAGTATCAATTATCAGAATGAATTATTGATAGAACTTTGTGTGACTTTGAACCAAAGGAATATGTAAGTACTCTTCAATGTGGGTGTTGATGCAACAATCATGTCATGATAACTGTCTGTCAACATTTGTGCTCAGGAGAGTACTATGAATGAAATATTCATGATCTGACATTTTGTATTCTACGAAATTCCCAGCACATTGTGGTCTTGTTTATATGAATATAAATGAGATGTGATACATCACAATATGGAAATCAACACCATTTTATTAGCACAAGAACTGTTAGAAATCAATTATGCTGACTAATTTAGTTTTGTTATTAAATTCTATGTTCGTTGTCAATGTTACTTAGTGTAATCTACAAGTTAATAAGATAAGACTTTTTTTTACAAAACTTGTTTAATATACTTCTTTGCCTTGAATAATGTCATGCTTTGATTAGTATTTACATATATTTTGTTTATTTTGGCGCAAATGTAAAAATAACATCATGTGTAGGCCTTCTGTGTTTTATTTGCGGCAAGATACCAACAGAGAATCGATTGTTTCTTTAGTTAGAATAAATTTCTTCAAATGTTATAGTCCATATCATAAGTCCTATTTTTCACCTAACAGTAAAACCGACTCATCAGAAATTGTTTTTGTCGAAAGTCAATTTATTTTTATTCTATTTTCAGGCTTTTTGGTTGGTATGTCTTGTTAACCAACTAAAACATAATATATGGCTTGTAGTACAAGACAGTGTCTTAATTTGACATGTTCGGTCATGTGAATATCATTTTCATTTTAGACTTTTGCGTTGTACACTAATTCCAAGCTGATCTTAGGTGATAGTATAACAAGTTTTACTCTGGAATTTGTACATGGTGAATATTTCTCCAATATCAGAATTTTGGTAAATAGATGATTTCTGGCCTTCCAAAAAGATACTGTTTTAGCCAAATGTATTACCAGGTACATGAATTTCTGCGCGACTTTCATTATTGATAAAAATTATTCAATTATACCCATCATGAATAATGATGAATTAATAAAGAAACAAGATGTATCTTGGCATCATTTTCTGTTTTCTGTTATCTTGTTAGAGTATGGTGAAGTCCTGAATTGATGAAGTAAATGTATGAATATGATGATAAGTTTATTAAAATATACAACTTCTCAAAAGTAGTCAGTCAAAATTTGTGGGATTAGGGTTTTTTTCCTTGTCAAAACATATGGGTAAAGGTCATAAGATTATTTATATTTTTAATGTTTTGGTTGCATTGGGACAAACAAATTTTGATTTGTGTTGGCCTTGCAAGAATACTTGCTCCTCAAAACCAGACATAGATCTTCCTCAGTTTGATCTTAACAGGGGCCATGGCAGCTACCCTGGCTTAACCCACATGGGCATAGCTATGTTGAATTCTTTATCAGAACACAGTGATCAGTAGATAACCTTTTAATTATCTGTGTGTAGATAGCACAGGAGCAAGTTCCTGTCCTGTTTCGCTGACAAGCATAACTATCACCAGTCTCCTTTTGAGACCATTTTGTTGAAGTTGCGTGAAAAGATGTGAACCGATAGGAGCTCAGCATCTTCTAGATCAGGTAGGCTCAGTGTAAGGGGTCTTTGTTTGATGGGCAGTCAGCTGTAAAATAAACTATTAGGTCACAACGTAACCCTTTCCTGAAGAGGGATACGACCCTAATAGTGTGAAATTGTGTCCCCTTTGTGTTGGGGAAGGAGTATGGGAGAGGGAGCATGGTGATAAGTGCATCGTTAATGTTAGCAGGGGTCATGTGACACTGACCACTATCGACTAGATCTGTCCTGGTGGCGTTGGTCATTCAAGGATTGGTCCTCGCTGACTTAGCTTCGATCTGAGGATCTTAGCTGTGGTTTGGGATAGTCTCTCTTGCTGTCACGGAGAAGCAGATGGATTTGTTGAGTGTGGGAAGGATTTCTTTGATTCTTACAGTGTTAATGCTCAATTCGCTCAAACCTTGACCTGAAATAATTATTCCCAAGTCTGACATGTGGGAATGCATTTGAAAGGCAATTTTAGTCTGGTTCATATGATTTGTCACACATGTTGATAATTTTCTCTGTTTTTTTTTCATCCAAATTTGTCACCCACCATATGGTACATTGTTTGAAAGAGAATTTTGAATCCTTTTATAAGAAGTATTGTCACAATGGTTGTTTTTTAAAACGTTTGTACCTAATTTTAACAAAAACAGATTAAGGTTATGGTGTAGGGACTGTGAAAGCATTTGTGTGGAGCAGACGGCAGGTGGTAGAGCAAAGTGGAGGGCTCGTGTTACGACCACCTGGTCCGGGATGATAGCCATGGTTCACAGGAATGTTTTTGTCATACACAGGTAGCACAGGCTTGGATGTACTTGCGGAGTGATGGATTTTACTGAGCGTGTGCAGCCAACATGTAGAGTGCCCATGACTGATGACTTGTGAGAAGTAATGGACTTTACTTCTGTTGAAAATCAGGTAGGTAAATTACCTTTTGGTGTGTGTACGTCTCATCAGATTTAGGAGTTATTTAAATGCGGTCAAGAATGTGATAGCTTTGGGCAGTTTTTCACCTTGCAACATGAATGGACCGTGTCTCCTCTTGGCCCTAAAGCAATAATATGCTTGAGTCAAGTCTGTATGTGGATGCAAGTCTTTAGCCCAGTGAGGTGTTGATGTGACCTCAGTGTTTGCTAGAGTTTTGTGGAGTGTTACCAAATACCTTTTGATGTCACGTCTCTTTTTCTACATGTTAATGTGTTTCTTAACTGGGTACTTGTTGATATGTTAGATCGCTACCTGGCTGCACTATTGAGAAGCTGTGTCAAACTTTGGGCTCACTGTTGACATCGCCTGTAAATCAACATTACCGGGTACTAATTTATATACTGTAAAATTAATTTTCTTGTTTTGGGTTTGTTTGAAATCATCCTGAAATAGTGGAAAGATAAACATTGAAATATCGTCAGTATGAGTCCAAACACATACAATAAAAAACTTCAATTAAATCCAAAAATGAAGAAATATTTTGAATCCCAAAAAGGATTTTTCTGTAACAACAATTACGACAAGTATATTTTCACTACAATATCATGAAGTAGTAGAGCTGTATCAAAAAAATATTTTGAAAATCATTTTCAAAATAGACATCAGTTTAAAATGCAGTGGTTGTCAAGACCATTCGTATTCAAGTTTACAATTATCAACAAAAGCATCTTTTTAAACAGCCAACATAAACTCAGATTATGTTTCAAACGAAAGGATTTTATGTGGGATAAGTGAACAGAATAGAATATAAATTTACAGTCTGCTGGTTCTGTATAGAGTGTCTCTATCCCTCATCCTGTATATGTATTAGAGATAATTAGTGGCAAGCAGTGTCTGCTTTGTATGCAGGTAGTACTTGGCGTTGCTAGACTGGTTTTTACTTACGTTTGTATATATGCAGAGCCTGGATTATCGGGGAGGCTTCGGGAGTTAGTATCGGGTGAATTGACTTCCCAGCTGAGGTTGGTACTGGTTTTGTTGTTAAAAAATGGTGGAATGTTAACTCATTCCCTTTGAAAAAGTGAGGATGTTTGTCTGGAAAGTATATCTGGTTCATGGTGTAGATGTTTATATGTTTGATGTTGACATTACGGGGGTTATTTTGACAGATGCTTGTAATTGACGGTTGTGAACATTTTTCTGTTCGATCCGTGAGTGTAAGTTTCTTATAGTAGAGATATCAGGAGATCAACCTTAATATGATGCTGTAGATTTCAGAAGATATCTCTTGATGTCCAGTGTCTTGTACTAAACATGAATGTGTGAATATGGTGTGATGTCGCGTTAAGCATTATTCCAGCAATATCACAGCAGGCGACACCAGAAATGGGCTTCACACATTGTACCCATGTGGGGAACTGAACCCGTGTCTTTGGTATGACAAGCAAACGCTTTAACCACTAGGCTACCCCACTGACCTTATGTGCTGAACTTTCGGGAAGTTGTTATCTATCGGACCGTCATTCAGACGATGTTTCTGACAGATCACGATCTGAAAAATACTATCATGAAAGTGTATCCCGTGTATAAGCCGACCCCTTTCTACAGAATCTTTTTTCTGGTACTCAAAATTCGGCTTATACGCGGTCATATACGGTAATCACTTACTCACTCCTTGTATAACCCTGATGTTTGAAGTAGAGTGAGTGACTGAGTCAGGTTTAACACCGCTTTTAACACTATTCGAGTTATATCGCGGCGTGTCAGCTTAATATGGGAGGAAAGCCTGAAGTAATGCAGGTCTCAGGTGTTTACCACTTCAGTGAAACCCACGAGCACGGGTATGATGACAAACCTAGAAACATAATCAGGGTGAACCAGGATTCGAACCCACAATGTTTGAAGTAGAAGATTTTAGGGGTCCCTTGACTCAAGTGTTACTGATTATGATCTATGGTTTACACAATGTAACAACATACTGTAAGTATGTGATATACAGTATATGACACATGGACGGATACCACTCTAACAATGTGACAAAGGATGCAGTGAGCAACTGGATATATATAGCAATTAGTGACAGTGATGTCATTGTGTGTCTATTCATTAGCAGAGTTTCTGGTAGCAGAGTTTGAACAGATGTTTATACAACTTTTTATCATCTTCTTACACAATTCAAATGATAATGATTATCATGTAGTAAACGGTCCAGTGGTTCTAAAATACAGTCAGCTGTAACACAGGGATGTTATATTTTACTTCCAGTCCGGTAAGCTCAGCTATTTATAGTCCAATCTTAATAAAAATCTGACTGTCTCTGTATAAGTGCAATAATCTTAATTATTGACTTAATTTTTTAGGCAGGTTTTTATAAGTCGTTTAATAGTAGTTCATCAAATATGGTTAGATTTTGTATTGAGTTTTGAACAGAAGTAGCTCTGTTCTGGTCATGGATGATAGTTTCTATATTTACACTTGACATCTCACTGCAAGTACTGGATAAACTGTTACTGTCAGTAAATATACTGTATGTGCTTCAGGTGCAGAGTTGCATCCCTTGGGCACGCCAGAAACCTATGATTGTGGGTTCGAATCCCGGTTCACCCCGATTATGTTTCTAGGTTTGTCAGCACCATACCCGTGCTCGTGGGTTTCACTGAAGTGGTAAATGTCTCAGACCTGCAACACTTCGGGCTTTCATCCCACATTAAGCTGACACGCCGCGATATAACTGGAATACTGTTAAAAGCGGTGTTAAACCAAACTCATTCACTCACTCACTCACTATGCGCTTCAGTGAATGACAAAGGTAGCCCAGTGGAGCAGAGTTGCCTCCCTTTACTACCAGTATCTGCTAGTTTTTATCCAGATTCTGATCCATAGTTTTGCGGCATCATTTGATACTGAGGGAGTCATGGTGATTCTACATTCCCATAACCTCGGTCCCAATGTTCTGTCACATAAGGCTGACGTGCAGTGATGTAATTGAAATCGTAAAAAGCTTCTTGCCTAATTTGTCAAGATTCTGAACGAAATCCTCCTCCCGCAATGCCCCTATGTTATGCAGTTGAATAACTGATGAATACTTTCCTCAAACCAGCTCATTCCCTTGAGTTGAGCTAATAATTGAAGGTGAAAACGAAGTGTTATTTTATTGCTGTGGAACAGGGACAGGTTCTTGTTCCTTGAGGCAAGATGATCCCTGTAAATGATCAACCCTCTGGTCATGCACACGTACATCAACAAAATGTCTACTTTCTTATATAATGCATGCCGACATTCAGCTGTTGCGTCATCTGTAAATGATGACGAACCTCATTGCTCCAAGGGACAGCATTTTAATCTTCAAACAGAATAAGTGCTGTAAAATAATCACAAATTTGAATGCGGTTTGACGCCTTGATTGCTGTTAGTCTCCATCATGTGGGGGGGGGGGGGGGGGGGGAGGGGCAGCCGAGCGTGGAGTTATCCCACAGCTGACAACTTGATGTGGCAGCTTGCTTGCAGGGAGAACCCTCTTTAGTCAAGTTGACAAGGTGTCGGAGCAGTGACTACATGGTTTGAATCCCAGCATGAGTTCGAAAATGTCATGATGGCTTCGTGTGCAAGCTGGGTCATGGTGTCCAACTCCCCCCTGCCTCCTCCCTGTTCATTCATCCCAGGGGGACAAGAGGGAAGCAAGTGTGATTGAGTAGGCCAGACATTGTGATAGATCTACCAACTCACCCGTCTCACATCTGGTCCTGTTGGAGCGTCAGACGAAGATAACCATTCTCCTTGCGCAATTTGCGTGAAATATGGCGGCTTTCTCTCTGTAGTATTTATTTTATTGGCTAAAAATATGATAATTCCATTGTAAGTTTTGTGAATCTCCTTCCAAGTCTGTTGCAGTATGGTTGCTATCTTGATAAATGGTTGCATGTTTGGTTAGTTAGGTTTTTATGATGTCTCGGGTGCCGTTTCCTTGCTTAATTTTGTTAAATATGTTGGATATGTGTTTTTTGGCCAGTTTTGTTAGCAAAAAACTTTCATTGTGATGTTGTGCCTCCCCTTGTGTGTTGCTGCAGAAGTGAGATAGTTAAGATAGGCTGACTATACGAACCCATTCACCCACAAAGTATTGTTGCTGCAAGTGTTTTGTTGTGTGCGATGATCTGCCAAATTGCTTGGGTGGCACTGATTGACTGTTGACATGTCTTACTTATGTGGGGAAAGAAATCCCTTCTACCAGGACTTCTGTCTCAAGGAAGTTCTGATTGGCTGTTTATGATAATGGTTTTCTTAGACTAAAAAAAACAAGATTTCCAATTACCTGACAAAGCTAGCATAACTGTGAAATAAGGCTTGATTAATTGTTTCTGCAACCACTTTTTGTTGAGTAATGTGCATCTGTTTAACTGCTGTATCAGACATGCAGGGGATGTTTTTTTTGTTCAATCAGATAAGATACTTTTTTAATTACTTCAATCACAGACTTATTCCTGTGGGACCCCATGGCTGAATGAAGAAATTTATAAAGGCTTTTAGAACAGTTGTGATCGGCAAAATCAATGATTATTTTTTATTGGCTTGACAAGAAATATTACAAACTATCACAATTGACTTCACGCCCTTTTTCTATTTTGGTGTTTAGTTCACTCGGAATAGATTGTTTGTTAGTTTACTGGAGAAAGGAACACGGGGCCCTGTCATCCTACAGTTGTGTCCCTTGGCTATGCCAGGATCAGGTGAATATGTTTTCAAATGCCATATTCGCCCCAAATAATGATCTCTGGTAATATTTTTTTTTAAGAGCCCCTTAAAACCTTACAACATAACAGTGAATTAAAATAAAAATTTAAGACACAGTCTAGGTCCCAGTCTCGCAGTCTCACAGTTGGCTGTGCTGAGTTGGTTTATCCCTTGGGCACACCAGAAACCTTTGAGTGTGGGTTTGAATCCCAGCTCGCCCCCTTTGTATTTCTAAAAAAAAAAAAGGTGATAGCCAGGGGTTCTGTTTACAACATTCTGTGGGGTCCTCGCTCATTCTGAACAGTTATTGTTCAAGCATATTTAACAATAATATCAAAGTGCATTTGATACGGTATTAATCATACTGAAGTGAGCACTATGTTATATGGTTCATGCTTTTCAATTTCTGGTTTCTTGGGTTCAGACTTTATAATGTACATGCTGTCATTTTCTTGTTTCAAAATGGCTGACTGCAGTTTTTAAAGGTCACTCACTCACTCACTCACCCTAGACCCAAATCGTATTCAACAATGCATTATCACCAAATTATCACACAAAAAATAGCAAACTGTCACATTTTATGGTTTTTGTAGCCTTTAGAGCTACATTTGACCATAAGCTTAACATCCTGCCAAATATTTTAATATGTTGGAGAATAAAATATGGCAGTGACTCTGACAAACAAATAATCAATTTGTTGTAGCCTTCAAATGACTGTTGAATATTTGCTGAAGCATAACTTTGACTATATCAAATATTATTCAAAAGAATTACAGATGGTAGAAAGCTTTTATGCTCCCAGCCTATTTAAATCTGAACAGACGTTTTCCAAGTATTGAGCGTTGAATAAACATTTTATATTGCCTATTAGAATCACCCCAAAGTTCATTCTAAAACCCTTGAAAACTCAACATTATATGTATATTTGCTCACTGCGATGAGCGTAAGGAAAATATCATTTGTTTTTAACAATAACATGAACTTGAAAACTTATGCCTGTTGACATTTAACTACATAAACATCTTTACTACGTTAGTTGTGTTGATCGTTGCTGTAAATTAGGTTGCAAGGACGCTGATGGTGTCATTAAAGACACTTTTCAAACTCATTCCTGAGTAAATAGAAAGTTGATGGTGTTTAAGCTGCGTTTGAAGTCGTCATGTGCAGACTGAACAGCTAAATGGTAGTTTGATGGTCGACATGTTCATGTTCAGATCACATTTTGAAGATACTACTTGAGTGAGACTTATTGGGACTTGTAGCCATCATATTACGTCTTGGAATACATTATAATTTTTCCTGATTTTTTTGGTGGCATATATTAGTTCACAGGTTGACAGACGAGTAATTTTAATGGATGCAGATTGATAAAACATTCTTACATTGTACTTAGTAAATGATAAGCAAATCAAGGAAAACCCGGATTACTGAATTCATCTGAATGGTGATCATGTGCTACCCCACCACCCCAATCTTCCTGAGGCAAGAAAAGTCCAGTCTCCACCCTTGCCGAACAAGGCTGGAATTCCTGGGCTTGATCGTAGCGCCACCAGTGGTTATTACCAGTTATGTCCCTTTTAAACCACTTCTATGGACCAATCAGATTCCACCTCTCGAATCACTTGCATTTGTTTCAAATGAAATGGCGGCGCCCAGTCAAGACGATCTGATTGATAATGAAGATCTATATTGTGATAAAACGGGTTTTACCTCGCAAATGTGCATAAGATCAAGTGAGCACCTTGATTAAAAACATGAAATGATTTGAAAAATATCTGTTGACAACGCGTTGGCGGTACACATGCTTTGCAAATCCTGCAATTGACCGAAATCTGCATGACATTTTACGAACCAGTTTTCGATTTTGTTGTGCAATTTTGATTGGACTATGCATAGATTCGTCAGTCCAGCAAAAATGTAACTCCATAATACCAGCCTAGTTCGGCAAGGGTGGAAACTGGACTTTTATATCCAGCAATCAGTCACATTCAGACCCAGCTAGATACCCCCTTTCACTATCAAGAGTTGAGTAACATACAGAGGATGTGATGACATATGTTCATATCTACTGGGACATTTGTAATATAACAACCTATTAATATATACTTGTTGGTTGTGGCTAATAATACCACCAGGCAATATTATGTAATTAGCATATGATATAATTGTATTCATGAGTCAGTGGTGGAAATCGTGTCAGGAAATTAGTTCGGTTCAAGTCTGTAACAGCCAATGATTGTTGAGCGTCATAAATAAATTGGATCTGTGCCATGATAACCTGGCTGTGACATGTGGGACCAGTCTTCCTGCGTCAACACTGTTGTCATATGTCAGTTTTTGCCACTCACCACCATCCGAAAATATTCAAAATATGAGATTATTTTTTGGTCTAAATCCTGATTGATTATAAAGTAAAAAAAGGTGAGGTGAAATTGGGTTTAACGGTGCGTCCAAGATTATTTCACTTATATAGTGACGTGCATGTACGTGTGTGTTTGTGTGGCTGCTTGTACTAGTCAGACTGATGCTGATTTATAGTGCTAGCTCACTGAGATACCATGCCGCAGTTTTAACATGAATATCCCACTCAGACACAGTATACTGACATCGAGCCGACCAGTCCTTGTTTAAGCCCTTTTATGCCGAGCGCCAGACAGGATAACAACAAGTACCATCTTTTAACATCATTTGGTGTGACGTGGCCGGGGATCGAACCCCGGACCTTCCACTCTCCGGCGGACGCTCTACCACTAGACCACAGAGGCGGTTATAAAGTAAAAAGATCAAACTACAAATGTTTGTATCAATATAGGAAGCGGGCGACTGTTTACTTTCCGTATAAGATTGATCAAATGCATTGTATAAAGTCCGTGGTCACTGTAATTCTCTCCGGAAGTAATCAGTATTTGCATTGTCTTGCCATTTCACCTCTAGCCAAAACAATGTTATGCCAAATACAAAATTATGAAAGTTAAGCTGCACAAGTGTATTTTTGTTTTGACCGACCCAAGCTAATGGATTAGCTGTAAACCATTAAAGATGAAAAATATGGCCCTAATTGCCTCCAGGAGTTGTCAGCAGTAGTTAATTAGTGCGTCTGTCTAATAATATCCTGTCAGACTTTAACGAGCAGACTACTCCCACATGTCATGAGCTGTGCATGTCAAGGCAGGAGCTCTATTTCATGAAACAGCCGTAGTAACACTTGACATGAGGTATGAGACCCATCCAGTGACATAGATCTAGTTCTCTCTCACCTGTCTTTCACAGCATGCAAAGCTGTTATCTGTAGTTGTGTTCAGCCCTGGTGATTGAAGTGGACATACCAGATAGGGAAGCATGTTCATATGTGTTGGTAAGGGTCTATAAGTTGGGTTATGCAGTTAATAATATTTTATCATGGTATTTTATATTTCTTTTTGTTTCCTGTCTAAATGTTACCTTGATTCTAGCCTCCCATGTTGCCTGTTCTGTAGTCTGTCTTACAGACCCTGATACATTTATATCAACTACAGCCCATGCAAGTCTATAATGTTTGGCAAGTCTAGATTACTGCAGTATCTGAAAATGAAGAGAATCACTGGGCTCCCTTTTTATTAGATTTTTATTAAGATAACTGAACAACTGTTTTTTTCTGTATGATATGTTCATTTCAGAGACTATATGTTAGTCTACCTGTTCTGGGGCCAGGATGTAGAATATCTGTACTGTGGTAGGGTCAAATTTGTTAGAGGGCCAGGTAACTGATGTGATTGAGTTAATCCGATGTCCGAGTTGTATCATAAAAACAGCAAAAATAGACTTCTACAGTATAGACACTCCCTATTGCAGGCGGGGTGGTGGGGTAGCCTATTGGGTAAAGCATTCGCTCATCATGCCAAAGACCTGGGTTCGATTCCCCACATGGGTAAAATGTGTGAAACATATTTCTGGTGCTCCCCCCCCCCCCATCCCCGTGATATTGCTGGAATATTGCTAAAAGAGGCGTAAAAACTCACTCACCCATGTGACCCATGAAGATCCGAGGTAGAAAAGGTCTTCAGCAACCCATTCTTGCCACAATAGGCGACTATGCTTGTTGTAAGAGGCGACTACTGGGATCGGATGGTCTGGCTCGCTGACTTGATTGATGCATGTCATCGATCGATGCATGGATCGATGCTCATGATGTCAATCACTGGATTGCCTGGTCGAGACACGATTATTTACAAACCAGCCATAATATAGCTGGAATATTGCTGAGTGCGGCGTTAAACAATAAGCCAACAAACCAAATTTTAGGCTTTTGGGCACCATACTCGCTCATGGGTTTCACCAAAGTGGTGAATGTCTAAGACCTGCATCACTTTGGGCTTTCCTCCCATTAAGCTGAAGCTCAATGATATATTTGGAATACTGTTCAAAGGGGTGTTAAACCAAACTCCTCACTCACTGAAGATAGTATGTGTTGTCGATTGCCAGCGTTGAGATGATTCATGAGATGTTCTGTCTGGGTCCTTTCAACTGAGCAAGCTTCACTTCCGTCCCGGACTGCTCTTCCTTGCACCTCACCTCGTACACGTCAGGATGCGCTTTTGAAGTGTATTTTGAAGTGTTAACCTTCCTGCGCTGTGTCTGTTGTTACTGAATGTAGGACAGCAAGCCGTCAGGTCCGTCTTGGTGACAACGCAGGTTTTAAATTCTCGTCTTCATAGATACAGCGAATTGGCGTGGTGTTGGTCTTGGCTCTGTAAACCAATGTAGACTGTAAACCAGCTTTGCCTTGAACGCATCGACCTCAGTCACGAAGGGAACAAACTGGTGGTTGTGACCTCTGTCAGTGACTTGACCTCAGGTATCTGAAGTGACGGCAGTAATCTCACACCCAGCTTTGTCACAGAACCAAGATGAAACTTCACACTACTTCTTATTCCATGATACTTGTACTTCTGATAAGTTGATGAAGATGCTCCCACTTTCCAACTCAATGAAGGCAGCACGTATCTGGGCAGTTGTACCCGAGGAAATACATTATGACAGATGTCTGTGCCATTTATACCTAATTAAACATCATCTTAAATTATTTGCCACAATGTTTTGATATTGTTTGCGAGTTAACAAAACATTGCTCTTTCCTTGCGTGTAACAGTCATCCCATATTAATGGTACACGTGTGGAACTTTAGGCAAAGCAGCTTAAAGTTTACTTACAAAACTTGCTTTTTACTTACCCAATTGTTCTGCATATATTTCTAAGATCAACTTTTCAGTTAACTCACAAATTGATTAATAAGAGTTTTACTACCAAAATATATCTAAAACAATAAACTTTTACAAGCGCTTTACTCTTTAATTGTAACTTCTTACTGTCATATGTGTCTACTATTGCAAAAGTTTCCGTCAAAAGGTCTTTCTTGCGTTGGTGATTATAACCATGTGGATGTCTGGTTCATAGATGTTACTCGATGTTGAGGTTGTACTGTTTTCATTTTTTAATTGTTGTCCCGGTCTTACACCCAGCTTGCTCCCCATGCAATTCTGGTGCAGAGAGAATGGCATGCCATGGCATGTTCAAAAAGTCGGAATCCAGTTGCAAAATGGAAATTGGAGTTGCGAAAGTTGGATCTTAACAGTGCTTCAATTAATGTGTTAGGAGCAGGTCATGAGAAACAAGCCTTATGTGCTATACATTTGTGTTGCTTCTTGTAAGATGTAGTTTGGATCCGTAACACTTAAAGAGGGTTACTACCAGTGGTATGGTTATACAGGGCTACATGATACAGGGAATATTTGTAATGTATTTGCCGAAATAAAAACTAAAAAAGCTCCATGGACTTAAAACCATGCATAGAAAGTAAAATTTTGTCAGATCAAGTTACGGAAAGAAACTTTATAGTTGAAACATTGATAAACGGTGATTGACACTGTCTTTCTATTTCCTGTTAGTGTAATGCTGTAATCCATATTGATGTTTGTGATGACCCAGAAATAGTAATTGCATTGACGTATGTTTGCCTTTGCTCCTACGCGTTACTAGTGATTCATTAAACGATGACGAAGTTTATGTCAAGTCATGGCATGTATGACAGATAAATAAAAAAAATACCTAATTTAACAACTATGGTTCACAATCTCATTAAAATCAGATGTTAGTTCTTGCGATCACTGAACAAAGATCTGAGGACATCCCATTACGGGTCATGTCAGAACCACCTTTCGCGAACTTTGACAGACCACTGAAAGGGCTAACAAGAAGCCGAAATCAGCAAAAAGCTAGTAGCTTTCTCGAGCTTTACGGCACTTGTTTCAACCTGGCGACTTCTATTTCAGACTACGCTTAAAAAATATGTTGACACAGTTCTTGATTAAAATTTTGAAAACTGAACAAACGAACATTCCAGAATGTCTAATATATGGTTGAGATTGTATGGCAGTGCTTCCCACATATTGTGCACTGCCTCCTCTGTTCAAATGTTTATCCCACGGAAGCGAGAGATAGACAATGATTTTAACGGAATCAGTCGAACAGGCCATAACTATCGTTTGGAATACCGCGTGTTAACGTTTTCGAGGTTGCATTTATTAGAAAACACATTCGGACTGTCACTTTCATGATCTGGTAAGCGATGCTTTGATTGGTCGGATGAAAGGTCGTTTTGACGTGACCCGTAATGGGTTGTCCTCAGATCTTTGTTTAGCGGCAGCAAGAACTTAGATCTGATTTTAATGCGATTGCTATGGGTCATTTCAAGGCATTAGTAGGTCAGTGTTACATAATACAATGGTGAGTTGGTACGATCTGTCGATTAGTTGACACATGATTTTTACCAGATTAAATTGAACTATTTTGAATTGAATGTAGAATAATTTTAACAGGGTTTTGAAATGCATCGTAAATATTGAACAAGTGTGAAAAATGCAGTTTTTATGACCAACCCCCATTTGATTATCCAATATTCCCCCAAAAACTTTTTAACATCAGGTTCTATATCTTTCTCCATTGATACTACCCTTTTAATTTTCCTCAACTTCAAAACATCAACGTCAGAATAATCAGTCTCGCAAATCTGCCCAAACAGATTCCATCAGGCAAAAATAGCAAAATAGTGAAAATTATTTGAATGGATCACTGAAGACACCATCAATGTAAACAATCAAGTCTGGACCAGACAATCAAGTGATTGATATTATGAGCACCATATACCTACATTTTAGAGGTCACTGACACATATTGTTTTTTGGTTGAAGTTGTATTTTGTGGAGAAAAATACTGTTTTGCTTTTGGCCCTAAAATTTGTAAAGTGTGTGAAACACAAAATTGTCACCATTTCATTTTTACATTCATCTCTTGGAATTTCCCCAGCTGAGGTATATGGCCTACATGTGTCTTGAATTTGTCTGCCTGCATGTTGTGTGTCTGCTGACATTGCCAGTCTGTAGCGGGTCGGTTTCAGTTTATGTTATATGAATTTTAGAATTACTTTTGAATGTGAAATACATATGTTGGATATATCCTAGTCTTTTATAAGAAATGAACGTTGATGCTTATGAATTCCATATATATAGGGGCGAACACCTAGTGGCCTAGTGGTTAAAGCGTTCGCTTGTAACGCCGAAGACCCGGATTCGATTCAATTTCACACATGGATACAATGTGTGAAGCCCATTTCTGGTGTCCCCCCGCCGTGATATTGCTGGAATATTGCTAAAATTGGTGTAAACCCATACTCACTCTCCATATATATATATGTGTGTGTGTGTGCATCTTTGACATTGAACTTCATTTGTATATTTCAGTCTTGATTATCAGATTTTAAAAAGTAATTTTGTATTTCGTTATAGAAAATGCATTACCTAGAGTTATCATGATTGGCAAAAATGGAGTTTAAAAAAAGCATGGTTTTGCTGTTTACCACACACAAAAGTGTTAATAACATTTGTAAATCTTTAAAGTTAATACACCGTAGAAACTTTAATATAAAACCAGTTTATTTATTTTTAACCTTAAAATTCAAAACAATTGCCCACAGGATAAAAAATATGCTCAAATTACGTAAATTGCATGAATATTTAACAGGAAATCAGCAGTATGTGTTGAAAGATAAATTGATGTGAACCATGCTTCATTGATCGGTACAGCTCGCTGTGAATAATGGATGTGAGAAAGGGGAAATGTATACTTGAATTACAGGTGTTTGTGTGTGGGGAGGGAGGGTGGCTGTCATTCACCCGCCAGCTCTGTGGTTTCATCGGGGGGTGGGGTGGGTGGGGGGGATGGATGAGAAGCAGCAGAGCTCGCTAGTGTGTATAGTGGTTTGAAAAGGAAGGGGGATAGCCCCTGCTCCCAGTGCATGTGCGAATGTCGAGAGTATGTGACTGTGAATGTCGAGAGTATGTGACTGTGTCAAGTTTTTCCGGAGCGGGATCACAGGGAGGCTGAGTTGATGCTAGCTGTGCATTTTTGTGTCCGCTTTTTTCAAATAAGTAAAACTTACGAAATTTACAATATCATTATTCCGAATTCAAAATATGGTTCCTTCTGTTATGTATGATTGTCCCCTTAAACTGGGTGGTATGAGCCATTTTGTGATGTTATTTCGTCCCCTTAAATTGGCATGTGTCAGTATTTTGTGATGTTATTTCGTCCCCTTAAATTGGCTTGTGTCAGTATTTTGTGATGTTATTTCGTCCCCTTAAATTGGCTTGTGTCGGCATTTTGTGATGTTATTTCGTCCCCTTAAAGTCGGTGGTATGAGCTATTTTGTGATGTTATTTCGTCCCCTTAAAGCGGTTGGTATCGTCACTTTCGTGATGTTATATATTTATAACACCCCCTTACCCTGTGATGTTATACCTTCTCCTATGACGTTATGTCTTGCCTTCAATGACACTTAATCGTGCCCTTTAATGATGCTATATCATAACAATCTACCCTCCCCTTTCATGGTGTTGTTCCGTCCCCTCTCGTATCTTCTCCAATAATAATGTTGTATCATCTATTGTCAACAGTGACACATTGATTGACATACTGATATGCTATCAACACTCAAAGTCGCTGCATGATGTGTTGTGTTAGCATGAGTCATGCTCTGCCCCACTGCAGGAATTGCACTGATATTGATGAGCTTAGAGAGGACGTTTACAACACACCTGTCCGCAGTCTGCCTCTACAGTAGGTAAGGGAGAATGTATTCAGCTTTGCGATAATGTTTTTGTTCTCTTCAGCTTTTTAGCAGGCTTGGAAGATTGTATCAATTTGTAACTGTTCTTGTATGCATTGATTTTTGATAGGTATTTCTACTTTTTCTGTTTAACAAGATTAGAATGAATGTAAAGAGCTGTAAACATTGCATTGTCACTTTTTGAAACTGTTTTTGCTTTACAAGGTTTTAAAAAAGGTATTTTATTGTAAGGCATTGGTACTTTCCTTGTTTCGTATTGGCCTGATTGAAAGATATCATCACATGGATGTGAAAAGCATGGATATAAGCTGATTTAGACTGTATGTATTGTGGAAAGTACCACATGAAAAGTACGAGAGAATATACCGAGATATCATCACATGGATGTCGAAAGCATGGATATAAGCTGATTTAGACTGTATGTATTGTGGAAAGTACCACATGAAAAGTACGAGAGAATATACCGAGATATCATCACATGGATGTCGAAAGCATGGGTATAAAACTGATTTAGACTGTATGTATTGTGGAAAGTACCACCTGAAGTCATTACATGGACCACATGCTTGCTTTCGTCAGGTAAGCTGGAAAGACCTGGAATTCACTGAAGTGTAAGTGGTTCACGCTGAACTGCACATTTTGTGAACATTTAGTACTGAGTAAGGGATGCATTTAAATCCACTGAAATATTCAGATTTATTCTATACACCATCACTTTCACTACATTAGATTCTACTTTCTATCATTTTAAAAGAAGTACATTTTTAACAGCTTGGATGCACTGACATTATAATGGTAGACATTATAATGGTGGTATTTCATGCATGACTTTCCTTATAATCTCATTGCCAGAAACACACAGTCTTGGTTCACTATGAAAAAGTGCATTTCAAATCATTTCTCATCCTTTTAGTAAAGTTTTGATGAGATTCTGTCATTTCGTTTGACTTACATGGTGTATTTGTCTTGTTAAGCGTACATAAACAATGTGGGTGAACAGCAAAAGATGCTTACTTTATGTTATTCCAGACTTGATATCTTTATGTTTGACATTTGGTTTGTAACCAGAAGATCTAAAGAGAAAGCATGCTTAAAAACCTGCGTCAATAGTTGTCATGGTGACCAACTTCACAAGCCTTGAGAGGTGGTCGGGTAGCCTAGTGGTTAAAGCGTTCGCTTGTCACGCCAAAGACCCGGGTTCGATTCCCCTCATGGGTACAATGTGTGTAGCCCATTTCTGGAGTCCTTGTCCATGATATTACTGGAATATTGCAAAAAGTGGCGTAAAACCATACTCATTCACTCACACAAGCCATCATTGAGTGAGTTTGGTGTAACGCTGCTTTGAACAGTATTCCAGTTATATCACAATATGTCTGCTTGATGTGGGAGGAATCCCTGAAGTGATGTAGGTCGGGTGTTTACAACTTTGGTGAAACTTATGACCACAGGTATGATCCTAACAACATACCAGGATGAAACATTTATTCAAACTCAAGATCATAGGTTTTCAGCGTGCCCATTGGACGCAACTCGACACAGTGAAATGCAGCGTCTAGGATGACGGGGCCATCTGCACCCTCTTTATAAGCTTATCAAAATACAAGGATGTTGACTCACACTTCTTCTCATTTAATTACTTTTGTGATGGCTAAAGATGGGTATATTGTACTACAACATTCAAAGCCTCTGTAAAGTTTTCAAAAGTTCTATGGTAGGCGTGTAGGATGTTTCCAAATTTTATGTATCAGTGACAAAAATGATGTCTTATGCAATTCCCTATTTTGACTAGAACCATATGTTCCTATGGGGGTTTTTCAGGAGAAGAATTGACTTGCTTTTGCATGTGTTTGTTTAGTCTGTCATACAGACCCTGAAACAAATAAATCCAATACACCCTATGCAGGACTATAATGTTTGGCAAGTCTAGATTACTGCAGTGTCATGGAGAGTCTGTGGGCTCCTTTTTATTTATTTTTACTAAGATGATTTAACAACTGTTCTTTTTTTCTGTAAGATGTGTTCAGTTCAGAGACTAGATGTAAGTCTCGAGTTTGTCGTGTGTACCTTTTCACAAACACCTGGTGTCAACATTTTGTGTGACCTAACAGTGTGTCCTGCCCAGACTCTGCAACTAACCCTGCTGATTAATGGGATACTTGTATGTATTGTGAGACATGGCTAGAAGAGCATGAGGTGGTAGTTTCTCACAGCAACACTTGAAAATTTAAACAGACAGTTGGTATTCGATAGATCTGTTGTGAAGAAAAAAGTCTTTTTGTTGAAAAAAAAGAAAAAGAAAGAAAGAGTATTTCATACCTTTCTTAGTCACTGTGACCGTTTCACACAACAGTTGGTGAGTGAAAGTCTGGGTACAGTGAAAGTTTCTTTCCATCCCCTAGCAACAGGCATGCAACAGACATGTACGTCTCCTAGCAACAGTGTACAAACAGTAATGATTTATTGATACAGAAATGCATTCTTGGCATAATTATTTTTGTAAATATGTTGGAAATATCTTGTAGAAACAGACACATGTAGATGAAGTTACCAGCAACATTTGTGAAATGGGTTCACTGATTGGAAAACATAACACATGATTGGTAATCTGCTTCCGATTGATCTGACTGACTTGGTATTATGATACATGATAAGTTTCGGGATTGCAGCACAACGAATACCTTTGCCTTTGAGTTATATTAGGTTTTTGTCTTTTGTGGATGAATCATTCCACTGAGCTCGAACATATGTTCAATTTTAGATTTAGAAATACTAGCCCAGCATGGCCCAATGATGTGCTGCAATTAGTTGTGTAGAGTTATGTCCCTTGTTATGTCAGGATCTTAGTTTTTTTCATCCTGATTTTGCCTGTTTATGACTTCACATCTACAACTTCACTTAAAGGTTTCCTCCTACATTAGTTTGGAATACATTGGTGACATAACTGAATTCTGTTCAAAGAGGCATTCAAACCCAATTCACTCACTTACTCACCCGTGAAGATCCGGGGTAGAATAGGACTCCAACAACCCATGTTTGCCGTAAAAGGCTACTGATGATGCTTGTCATAAGAAGCGACTTACGGGATCGGGTGGTCAGGCTCGCTGACTCGGTTGATGCATATCATCGGATCCCAATTGCGTGGATCGATGCTCATGATATCAATCACTGGATTGTCTGGTCCGGTCAGGATTATTTTTCAGACCGCCGTCATACAGCTTGAATATTGCTGAGTGCGGTGTTAAACAACAAACAAAAAAAGCTGAGTCCCATTGCAGGGTCTCATCTGTCCAGGATATGTACAGGAACATATTCAGGATATGGATTTGATCAGCCTCTTCAACTTTGAAAACACTCAGCAGATTAATGACAATATCAACAACAAATACTCACTCATCATTTATTCATGATAGATAATTTTTTTATTGTTCTTCATGTAAATAGAAATAACAAAATTAATGTACTTGATTTTTCAGAAAACTTTGAAAGTCTCTTAAATTTTTGACCTGTGTTCGCCATCATTCATGGTGTCATCAATCTTGATTTACAGCATGCCTGTTCACACACATGCAAGTGATTCGTTCATTATTCAATGTTTTTTCCTCAAATGTCTGTTCAGGATAAATCATAATGATTAAACTTGGCGCCATGGCACAGGCTCACAGTGTGTAAATCAAGGCAAAAGTGTTTAATTTTCAGCTTGTATTTTTAAAGAAAATGTGATTGTAGTCAAATTTATCTTTCCTGTCCAACTTAAGCCACATCATCTTGTCTTGCTGAGGCAAACTTGAATTAGTCCCACAAGTAATTAGTCAATTCTGACATTAACAGAGTAGCTGGTGTTGGAGATTTCTCCACAAATGTGTTAAGTAATCGTCCCAGCATTGGTAACACACAGGGCCTTCCAATTCATCCCTCATTGCAGATCACCTGTTGAGTCTCGGACCCAGTTTAATGTGGTGATGTCATCCCCTTTTATCTGCCATCAGTCACCTTCGACCTCTGTCTTTCACCTTTAACCTCTCTATCCACAATGCACAGGTGGCAACCACAAGGACTGCCATCTGTTTGGCCCAAGCATAAAATCAGGTACTCAGTTCAATCAAATTTTATGTATTTTGGTGTTTTTTTTTACCTTTTTTCATCTAAATCTTTAAGATTTCGACAGGAAGATCATCTTGTGGCTTAATCTTTAAGATTTCGACACAGAAAGATCATCTTGTGGATGTTCCAATGATAGATATTTTCCCTCTTTCAAACAAGCTACCATGTTCAATTTCTCTCGAGGTTTTGTTCACCATGTGACACTGTATATCATGTAGGTATTCATTTAACTGGGAATATTGCTGTCTTTGAAACCAATTACCATGCTCATTGTGATCTATGTTCATCCAACAAAACAAGACAATAACTCTTGATTCTATGTTTTTATACATCATATGATTTTTATGTATCATGTATCATGTATCATGTTATTTGATTGTTCTTCCCCCCCCCCCCCCCCCCCCATCCCCCCTCCTGATTTTCCTCTTTCAAACTAGGTACCATGTTCTGGAACTCTTCATTCTATGTTTTTATATGGGGCGGTCGGGGAGCCAAGTGGTTAAAGCGTTTGCTAGTCACGCCGAAGACCCGGGTTCGATTCCTGACATGGGTACAATGTGTGAAGCCCATTTCTGGTGTCCCCCGCCGTGATATTGCTGGAATATTGCTAAAAGCAGCGTAAAACCATATTCACTCACTCACTCACTATGTTTCTATACATCATATGATGTTGTGTATCATGTATCATGTGTCTTGTTATTTGATTGTTCTTCCCCCCCATACCCCCTCCTGATTTTCCTCTTTCAAACTAGGTACCATGTTTCGGAGCTCTTGATTCTATTGGGTTAACATACATCATAAGATGTTGTGTATTCTTAAAATAAGTGCCTAGATCCTCCTATGATCCTTACACAACTCCCCTTCCATAGGAATAGTAATATTGATAAAGGTAAATATTTACGTCCGAAGGCGACAGTTAAATAGGCCCTTATGATCCCACTTGAGACATTCACAAGAGTGCCATACATCCGTCAGGAGAAGTGATTGTGCCATATGCATCCATAAATTCCAACAACCATCTGTCTAATACTATTAACCATGCTGAAAGCAAATAGTCCTTCATCCCAAAGTACTTCAGCCCTGGAGGAGGTGCTGGTGTCGACCTCACTGTGACCTCATTTGTTCAGCCAATGAGGCGTGGGTGGGATACACAGCCCCGTGTATGAATGAGAGATCTGATGGGTAATACAGGCCGATGATAACAATGCTTTGAAGAGGCGATATTAATGTAAACAGTGTGCAGACATGACAATAGTACGGTGGACTTTGGAGGCCATGGTTGAGATGCTAGGTGGAAAGGGCAGTATATATTTCACTGGGAAAGTACCTCCATTAGCATGTGTTGGAGATGACATCTTCATACCTATATGGTGAGTACTGTAGATCAGTGCTGAAATCTTGAGTGTCGGCCACATGGCAATGGCATATTGTCTGGTTGGGATAGTTAACTTTTGAATGTTTTACATTTGCGGAATGTTAACTTTAGAAGATGTCATTTTCTTCCAAATTGAAACTTCTTTATCAAAATGAAATTTTGAAATTGTTAAGAACATTCTGATGGATTCATGGAAATATCTAGACATTTTAGCTGCCGAAGACTTTCTCAGTCAACCTGTCCAGAGTTGGACATTACAGTTACATATGGATGTAGTTATTGGGTTTCTGAATTCTATTCTCCTCAGAGGGGGCATGGGTGGCCCAGCCGTCTAAGGCGCCGAGATTCGCTGTGCAGAGTTGCGTCCCTTAGGCATGCCAGAAACCTATGATTGTGGGTTCGAATCCCGGTTCGCCCCGATTATGTTTCTAGGTTTATCAGCACCATATCCGTGCTCGTGGGTTTCACCGAAGTGGTAAACGTCTGAGACCTGCATCACTTGGGCTTTCCTACCACACTAAACTGACAAGCCGTGATATGACTGGAATACTGTTAAAAGCGGCGTTAAACCCAACTCACTCACTCACTCACTCACTCACTCACTCACTCACTCACTCACTCTATTCTCCACATGGTACCATGAGTGAAGCCTCTGCTTGATGTCCCCCTAAACTGTGTGAATAAACGCTACAATGAGTGAAGCCCAATTCTGGTGTCCCCCGCTTTGATATAGCTGGAATATTACTAAAAGTGGCATAAAACCATACTCGTTCACTGACTCACTGTATAAATAATATCGTTTTGACCAAATATGTTTGACACATTTATTTTTATATATAACTTTATATTCATGACTCACTTGTATATACATCAACTTGTTCTTGTCACGTCTTGGCTGAAATGTGACATCAAATTTTAACTCACTCACTCACTGATATCCCCTATTGTGATATGGTTGGAATATTGGAAGAAGATTCACTCACTCAGAGGATAATTTTTTGGCATATTGTAATTTGAATGGTCTAAAATGTCCTGAATTTTGAAATAAGTCAATGTAATGCCTTATGTGCCTTTATAGCTTGTGGTAAGTTTTAATATAATCATACACTACATCATGCGTGTGAATAGATTTTTGGGGTTAATTGCATATTTTGTCGAAGAATGTTATTTAAATTAAACATTGTGGAAAACTTAATAGGACTACAGTGTGATACAATAAATGTTTAATTAATTCTAACATAATGTTGTAAAAATGGGTCAAAATAGAGTCGCAACAATTAAATGTTTATGTTTGACTTAGTGTGTGACAACATCTGTATGTGTGTCACGACAGAGTGAACATCTGTGACTATCTGTGACTATCTGTGTCTATCTGTGTAAACTGTGACTCAGGGCCCCGGCATGGCACCAGTCAGTGTAGACTAAGTATAGGTTTCGGTAGCAATGACCTTTACTAAATACACTTCTCAGTGTGCAAGTACTGTTACTCTATGCAGGGGATGTATCAAGCATATGCACAACATTTTACAGTGACGGTATGGATTGAAATCACGATATGATGTCTTTCTTCTTTTAGCCATGTGGCAAAAGTATGGACTGATTAGGAGATATACTGTGTTTTCAATGTAGAGCTAGGTTATTTGTAGATTTAACCCCGCTAAATTGAATTTGGAATTTCAAATGTTAAATTTAGCGCGGTTAAATCTACAGGTAACCTAGTTCTACATTGAAAACACAGTATGTTTATCTCCATTCGACCATGATGAAATAAAATGCGAACTCTTTGGTGTTAGCAAATATACTGAGTGAAAAGGCATGGGTTGAGTTCAGTGTTTTGAGTGGGTTGTTGATCTGAATTACGCCGAAAAAACTATGGCGCTGTATATACTCAAGCAGTTTTTTTACACAGTAATACTTCACTCGATCATACGACAGGCATTTAAAGCATATAAGCATGGCAACTTGGTAAGCTAACATGAGGTGGGCATCCCTAAAGAAAACATCACACGTCACCATTATGACGTCATATTGCTCATTGTGACGCAAAAGATATGACAGTCGTATATAGAAAAGCGCCAAAATTCCAAGCTCTATGTTGTCTCCAAAACATAACTACATTCCCTTTGTAGATTTCTATTGTTTTTTTTGCACGAATTGTATTGCCACACATCCTTTGAATATTGTAGTAACCGCATCTGTGCATTTTGTAACCTGTAATTGTAGATATAATTATTTAAATACGCCTACCGACAATGACTGAAAAAATAGTAATGCTACAGCTCTTAATGAAGCAAAAAATTTAATTTAGATTTTGCATTTCCCTTCTCACTGGTGTTCCTTTTCAATTTAAGTTGAGTTGTTTGCTAGAAGAGTGACGTCAAGGTCACCTTCATAAAGGTCAGCTACAAAAACGTTTTTTTCTGAAATATCGGTTGTGGCTATCAACAACAAAAATAAGTTTAAGTTTCCAAGCAGACTGGAAAAAATCGTAACTTTGTTAATACGTGAGAAGTTTTGGTTATCTGATTATATTTTATCTGGTTTCTTTCTTTTTGCAAAGTCTCCTTGTGTCATCACTAAATTTTTGTGATCCATTCATATAATTTTCACTGCTATTTTGCCTTTTATGCCCCAATGGAATCTGTTTTGATGGATAATTGAGATTAGGTATCTTTTTCATCATTGACTTATGAGTGTCAAAGGTCAAGGACACTGTGAACACTGAATGCTGAAATAGTGAATGACAATTGTTCTATTCCACCTTTAGCAATATTTCAGCAATATCACAGCAGGGGACACCAGAAATGGGCTTCATTTATATTGAACTAATTTGGGGAAGCGTTTGCCCCCCAATGTGACTAACCATGTTTAAACACTTGGCAACCTCACCTCACCTATTTGAAATACTAAGTCAAGACATGGTGACAGATAGTGTGTAGGTCTAATCCACCCATAGTTTATGTCTGTGAATGTTCCCAACGGTATGTGGCTGCCTCACAAGATCATGTTCCCACCTTATGTCTATGTGTTGGTGTGGTGGATAGGGGCGGTCGGGTAGCCTAGTGGTTAAAGCGATCGCTCGTCACGCCAAAGACCCGGGTTCGATTCCCCACATGGGTACAATGTGTGAAGTCCATTTCTGGTGTCCCCCGCCGTGATAATGCTGGAATATTGCTAAAAGCGGCGTAAAACCGTACTCACTCACTCACTCACTGGTGTAGTGGATAGAGTGTTTGCCCACACAGGAGGGCGGTGGTTTAATCCCTGGTAGCATCATACCAAAAGATGGTACCTGTTGACATTTGTTGTTACTTTGCCTGGCGCTTGATAAAACAAGGATTGGTCTGTTCTGATGCCGTACTCTTTGTTCGAGGGGGGTATCCATGTTAAACTGTGTCATGTAATAACAGTGGGCTGGCACTATGAAGTCAGCATTAGTCCTGACTCAAACAAGCTGATTTATTAATGTATGCACAGGCAGATGGACAGACAGACAGACATGCAAATAAACCTCATTTCACGCCACCTATTTAAAGGCAATATTTCCTTCATAATTGTCCTGCGTATTGATGACAGATAGGTAGGGTGATTGTGTTAAAAAATTATTTTGATTCAGTTCAATTTAAACAATTTATTGTGTAAAGTTGTCTGAATTTCTATGTTATCTACATCATGTAAACTATATTGTTTGCAATAACACTCATAAAAGGATGTTGTGGACTATAGATGATGTTATGGTACTTGTGATGGTTGTATCAACACCAGATCATACAGAATCTCAATTAACAACAAAGTTTGTTAAAAAATATACAACTTTACTTTTGATATGACCCCTAGGTACATGTTGGCCTTTTGTGATTGATCAACTGTCAACAGGTGTTTATTATGAACTCCTACTAGTTACATACTGACAGCTGTTAATCAACAACTATTGATCTTAGAAGCCACAATAAGCAGCCAAGTCATCTGCCTTTGATTGAATGAATGTGTTGTAAAAATGTCTCATAGTTTTCTTTTGAAATTTTTGTAATTCTGTGAGCTTGATATGGTTCATCACTATTATTAAAAGTTGTGTTTATCACATATACCATCCTATGAAGATCCGGGTAAGAATTGGTCTTCAGCAACCCATGCTCGTCTTGAGCGGCAACTAAAAGATCGGGTGGTCAGCAATCTCATTAAAATCAGATCTTAGTTCTCGCTACCACTAAACAAAGATCTGAGGACATCCCATTAGGGGTCATGTCAGAACGACCTTTCATCCGACCAATCAGAGCATTGCTTACCAGATCATGAAAGTGACAGCCGGAATGTGATTTCTCATCATGCAGCCTCGAAAACTTTTAAACGGGGTATTCCGAACGATAGTTACGGGCTTAACGACTGAATCTATACAATCTAGACCATATATTAGCCATTCGAGAATGTTCTTTTGTTCAGGTTTCAAATTGTTAAGCGAGAATTTGTCAAAATATGTTTCAAAGCGTAGTTCCCGAATTGAAATTAGTGCCCTAAAGCACGAGAAAGCTGCCTTCTGCTTGGCTAATGGCAACTTCTTGTCAGTAATTCCATTGGTCGGTCAGAGTTCGCGAAAGGTCGGTCTGGCGTGACCTGTAATGGGATTTCATGGCAGCGGGAACTAAGATCTGATTTTAATGAGATTTGGTGGTCAGACTTGCTGACTTGGTTGATGCTTGTCATTGTATCCCAATTGTTGTGTGGATCGAGGCTCATGATGTCAATCACTGGATTGTCTGGTCCAGAATCAATTCTTTGCTTGATTATTTACAGACTGTCGTCAAATAGCTGGAATACTGCTGACTGCAGTGCTAAACAGCAAACAAACAGTACAAAGAATTAACTAGTGAAAATGGTGGAAGCAATTTTAGAGCCTTCGACACACTTATAACGACTAAGAAAAACTCTAAAACATGGTAATGTAACTAATACGTGTATACACTTCATTTATCATTAACGCCGTGTGTAGCAATAGAATATCTTTTGCAACATTTGTAATGATTTTGAAGCCAAAGTAATGCCTTTATTAATAGTTAACACAATAAATCGCAGTAAAACTTAAGTAAAACGATTCTCGAATATGCCAAAGGTGAAAACATATTTTTTGTTTAGCGTTACCTCTTGAAAATACATTAGCAACAAGCCTGTTGACAGACATTGTCAATTTTATTTTCTGGTGCTATTTTAGCACTTTCATTTCCTCTCCTCCTGGGAAACTAAACTTTGCTCTCGTCTTTTACAAAAACACTTCAATAAGGAATTCATGAAGAAAAAACAAAAGGTATCAATACTATTGAGATGCACATGTTTGCTCTGACAGGAGGAAATAGACGACAGGATCGGATCAATACACTTAAAATGAGATCTTGATAACGAATGCTTAAAATTAAGAAAAGTATTGTTTCAATGTAAATGCAAATATTTTTCACCACCAGTTTAAACTGTTTAATGGGTCGTGCAAATATCTACGAAATTGATCGTAATCAGATGCTCTTTAATGTAGTGGAGGGATTCTCCCAAGGTAAACGAAACTCCCCCTAGCTGTATGCGGAAAAGCAGGGGCATACAAATACTGGGACTATAATTAAGATAACAAATGTTGGAGATGGGAGCCATGTCTACAAGCGTGTATGCAAATCCGGAATCCTTGGGGTGAAATTATACAGCAGACGAATGTCTTGCGATCATGCGGTGGAATATTTTAATCAGGATAACAAGAGCTCATTCGTCATGACGTGTTCTGGTGAAGAAATACAATCACCATGAATAATTTTTATTTTTGAAGTTTAATTACAAAAACATGAATTCGCTTTGAAGTACTTTTCATCCAATAATAAGTTTCAAATGAAACTATTGTTGTTGATCTCTCCTTTGTTTGTAAAAGGATTATGTTGTTGGAAAGAAGTGTCTTCATGCAACATTTGACATTAATTGACTGACATCATTATTTTGGGGTCAGTGTTTTCCTCATAAAACTTTCTGATGGAAAGCTAGGTAATTCAAATGATGGTAATACTAAACAAGTAACCATGGTCAGTAAAGCTCTCGTCATCTGATATAATGACGGGTTGGCAAATACATAAGTTAGACCTTAAATGTTATAATATAAGATGAAATGAAACCTCAGTGGATTATATGGGAGGTCAGTATAGATATCCGTGATCCACTTGTAGATATCTGTGATCCACTTGTAGATATATGGTCCATTTGAAGATATCTGTGATCCACTTATAGATATATGTGATCCATTTGTAGATATCTGTGATCCACTTATAGATATATGTGATCCACTTGTAGGTATCTGTGATCCACTTGTAGATATATGGTCCATTTGAAGATATCTGTGATCCACTTATAGCTATATGTGATCCATTTGTAGATATATGTGAACCACTTGTAGATATCTGTGATCCACTTGTAGTTATCTGTGATCCACTTGTAGATATGTGGTCCATTTGTAGATATCTGTGATCCATTTGTAGATATCAGTGATCCACTTGTAGATATCTGTGATCCACTTGTAGATATGTGGTCCATTTGTAGATATCTGTGATCCATTTGTAGATATCAGTGATCCACTTGTAGATATCTGTGATCCACTTGTAGATATGTGGTCCATTTGTAGATATCTGGGTCCCACTATAAGATGTACTGTGAGATATAATATGATCCACCTTGATATAATAGAAATACACTCCTGATAAAAAAACTGACCACGAGAAGCTTCTTTGATGTAAATTACATGATAAACGAAGATGTGTCATGTTCACTGACCTGTACAAACATTCAGCAAACTGCTATGTTAACATGGACATAAAGAAGGTTTTTTTGTAATGCAGATAATACAGGCGATTAAAAGCACATTACATGGTTCATGTTATGCTGGGGTTATCATGCCGAAGGTTGCACTGTCTTGAACATTAATGTTGTTGTGTGAAACAGCTATAAGACCAAGGGCCCTGGACTGCACAATGCAGACAATGGAGATTAGCAAACATTCCACAAGTTAGTGCAAGTTAGCCATCCAACAAGCCTGAATAGACTGACTCAGTTGGGGATGCCTAATGCAGCTCTTGTTCATTTAACCATCATGCCAGGCAACTGAATGAGTTGACTTTGTTAGGCTTATATATGGCTCTCTTGATGGGAGTGAGTGAGTGAGTGAGTGGGTGAGTATCCGGATGTGTGAGTGAGTGGGTGGGTGAGTATCTGGATGTGTGAGTGAGTGAGTGAGTGAATGGATGTGTGGGTGAGTGGATGTGTGAGTGAGTGGGTGAGTGGATGTGTAAGTGAGCTGGTGAGTGGATGTGTGAGTGAGTGGGTGGGTTTGAGTGAGTGAGTGAGTGAGTTAGAGTGGATGTGTGAGTGAGTGAGTGAGTGGATGTGTGAGTGAGTGGGTGGGTTTGAGTGAGTGAGTGAGTTAGAGTGGATGTGTGAGTGAGAGTGGATGTGTGAGTGAGTGAGTAGATGTGTGAGTGAGAGGGTGGGTGGATGGTGGACTGTTAGTGACAGCTTGAATGAGACAGATTAAGTTTACACTGCATAGGCAATATTTCAGCCTTATTTCAATGAAAATAAGTTTTACATACATAGAAAAGCATGCACAATAAATCAGTAATGTAAATATCACAGGTTCAATCAAACTATACAGATAAAAAGTGAAACAATTAAACTACATATAAGACAAGAAGTTCATTATGTTTCCAGAAACACAATATTGTCCCCTTGGTGTAGATTGTCCTTGATGGAGCCTGTCATGTGTGGACACATAAAGCATGTTTCATATTATGTTTTGAATATGACCATTGATCTAAACAATAACTTTAAGTTATCCTTGGTTCATAAAAGTTGTAGTTAAAGTTCGGTTTGAGTCGGTTTTTACTGTTATTCCATAATAGTAATCTGATCCCAAATTCAATGCTTTTGGATTCTGTGTTTAAAGTTTCTTTCAATAAACCTGCTCTATTGAACCAATTTATGACCTTGAGCCATGAAATTAATGACAACCAACTCGGTAAATGTACAAGCATATGATCTTTACACATGCATTATAATGCAAGGCATATCACATTGCTTTTGTCAAGGGTAAAATGGCCTGATTATGGCGAAGATGCAAACACGAACACAGTGTCATATTTTGAGCTAAAGAATGGCACAATTTGGGCAAAACATGTCAGCGTTTGTGACACGCAATTAGAAACAGATTTTCATATATTTTCTGTCAAGCCAGTGAAAGTGATCTGATTTGTCAATCAAAAGTCACATCTGCCATTCACCTGTCAAGCCTGTGGACAATTGAGTGAATTGAACATACAACAGAGGAAAATGTATTCGCGATGTTTGTTTCATATGTGGAAACTTAGCTTTGAGAGCTTTGTGTCTCAGTTGAAAGAAAATAGAATAGGTTTAAGTGTTTTCTTGTGGCACAGCTTGCTTAGTATTGACAAAAGGGATTTCTTGTCTTAAAGGCTCATGGCCTGAATTTGATAACGAGGAAAGAATTTCATTTCAAGATTTAAGTCAGTTTTATGTATAGATTTCCAGTGGTAGGAATGCTTGGGGAATACAGCTCTAATTGATTAACTACCTTGAAATGCATGTTGTAAACATTATTTTTTTTATATTTTAGATGAATTTCTTTCACAATGATCTAAAGCTTAATGTGTGTGTTTTGTGAAGTTTATGAGGGTTCTGTTAAATATTGTCTGAGATTATTAAATGTTCGTCATCCTTCTCTCTCTTAAAGTGAAGTTTATTTCATCTTTCGCCTAGAATGACAAGATAGATAATTTGATTGAAAGAATACTTCTTTCAAAATGTTAAGTGCTTGAGTAAGCTTCATTTGTCAAATGTTCAGGTTGTCAGTCTGAAAAACAAACCCTGTTGTTTTTAAGAGATCTTTTAAACTGTGACATTGATGGACAGATTTTGTTTGTTTTTTTGCCAGTTTTTTCTTTTAGGATGGATCCAAATTACTGGTTTTAACTATCCTCTTAGCCATGAGTCATGCTGAATAAAAATATTCCTAAACATTATACTTGGCCTGTCTACTCCTGAAGGGTTAATGATTGATTACATTGCTGCCATTGGCAGTGCAAGAGTTAAGTATGGCCCTGTAGAGCAGAGAGAGGCAGGTGAGTCCTGATGTCATGGACAATCAAAGGTTTGTAATCAATTACATTGCAGTCTTTGTTTTCATAGTGTAATGAATGCTGACAAGTTGTTGTGGGTTGGGGAAGTGATAGACATTTTGTCCAGGCGTAACAACGGTCCCTGTGAAATGGACAGGTGTTGATTTGTTATAAACAGGTCAAGGGTTCTATGAGAAACGATTTTGTTTTTACTTCAGATGTTTCTATGCAGGATTTTTCTAAGTGTTATTTTCATGAGCTGGTGAACCGCGAAAAATGTTAAGATGGTTTTGTGGATATTTTTTTTCTGAGCAGAATTTACATTTTTATATATGTTTTTAAATTTGTTTTCATGTTCTGAATTTATAAGCTGTTCTAAATCCTTGAATTATCGGTTGTTAGCTGAAGTGTTTGGAGGCTTGAAGTGTTTTTACCCCCCAAAATTGTAAAGATGTAGTCATTTTGTTTGATCACTTTGTGAAAATATTTTAGTACATTTTCTCTTTTGTAAAAAATAGTGACAGAGAACTGTTGAATTTTGTTTCTTAAATTATTTTTCTTTTCTTTTCTAATTATTATTATTATTGTTATTGTTGTTGTTGTTGTTGTTGTTATTAATATTATTATCTATGCACATGGTCTCGATGACTAGACCCCCTATCCATGGCTGTAAATCTATATGTAGTCCTCCACAACTCTTCATCAGTGGGTGACACTCTCCACATCGGAAGCCATTATGTAATATTTAATCATAATTTGACATCCAGCTGACAGAAATATTACAGTCTGATTGATTGTCATCTATTTCTGTTGAGGCATGGATATGTTTCTGTCTAGACATGGCATCCTAATATATGGGATGCATCCCGAAATTTAGAATATAAGTAGATATCATGTATGAGCTATGAGGCATGTTGGATGCTGTGGATCGTAGTTTGTGTATGATTTATATAACATTATTGTCGTTGCTTCATCTATGCAGTTAGTGATTGACAGGATGTTATTAATTATAAGGGATTGGCTGTTGCATAATTTATGTTTCATACATTGGTTTGCCTATCGTCGGCATTGTTGATCAGAATATTGGTAGGTAGGTAAAATTAATATTAAATTCTTTTGCATTTTTTTTTTCTCTAACAGACACACCCTGATATATAACGGAATACTGTTAAAAGCAGCGTTAAACCCAACTCACTCACTCACTCACTCACTCACTCACTCACTCACTCACTCACTCACATTTCGACCAAGTAGAGTAGAAATGAATAAAAAGAATTGGTCTGGCACTAATGGTGAAAAAATGAAACCATTGATTGATGTAATCTTTGATATGATAAATGATAATATACCATTGTTATGTGCATGGAAACATACATTAATGTGTTCAGGATATATAATTGTATTTAATGTACTTGCAATAATGTCTACAAAGACACTGTGAATCATTTCACATTCATGGTTTTGGTTAAAGGTATGATTACATGTGCACAGTTTTAGGACAGTAGTATCATTATATATGCATAGTTTTAGGATAGCAGTATCGTTATTCATACATATAGATAGATGCACGATGGAACGGAAATGTAATATTCAACATTGTGACTGGCATTTAAGAGACCTCAATTTGTAGTTATCATGGGGCAACATGACAGAATCGTTGTGTATTCAAAGGAAATTACAGATCACAACAAAAACCAGACTCGGAGAGGAACTATGAGTCACAAGTGATTGTCAATGCAGATTCCAGTTCCTTGCCTGCTGTTTTCTTGTAGGCCTCAAAAGTTAAATCGTGGAGTGTCAAGGGACAAATTCATCTGATCAATCGATGCGAGGAACCACTTGATGTTCATGACCAATCAAGTCATGTTATGACATGGGGCACTGTCAATTACATTGCTGCCATTCATTTGTTCGAAATAGCCCTGTATCCTTCCTATGAGGTTGTGGTTGAGATAGTCAGAACAATCCCCCCTGACACTGAAATATGCACAAAAACTCAAGGATGAAGCCCTGGCTGGGAGTTCAACCAATGGTTATATCACACTGGTCTGAAATCTGGGATCATCTCCATATTGCATTGGAGATGAAGATAATGACTTAAATACTCTGCCTTGACAATTTATGAATATTGTCATTTCATTTTCCTTGATGGTTCACAGTGGTTAACCAGTCTTTTGTTAAAGATCTCCATCTGCAAGTCTTCTTGATGTTTTCACGTTTTTCCCCAAAAGAGTGTGATTTGGTTTGATGGGAAATGTGTGTAGCATTCCTTGAAGGATACGAGTCTCGAGTCAATTGGAAATATAATTCAATGCATTCCCAAACCTCTTTGATTGTCTTTTAAGTGAAATTTTATGATGTTGATCAATCTTTTTGTTCTTGATTACCTTAATTTACACAAGGACATTTTGATATAAGTCGTACATGCTACTCAATATTTGAAAGGTATATTCAGATGTCATTCCATTTAAATACATGATGTGTGTCATGGAAAGATAGAGATATCCCTTTCAAAAGTTGAGGAGTATATTCCCCTAAGGGTTGTGAAGCGATACATTTATTGGGATGAAGGGATCTAATTCCATATGTAATGCAATAGTAGTCGGACACAGGAGGATCACGTTATGATACAACATGGTGAGTCAAGTCTGGGAGAAATCATTCAATTCGAAAATGTTTTACTCATTCAAAAATACTGTTGAGATGTTAGAACCCAGAACGCAAAGCTTGTATGTAATTGAGAATGAGGGAGAAATCAGTGAATTCCAAATGGTTTTACTCATTCAATAATACTGTTGAGATGTTAGAACCCAGAGCGCAAAGCTTGTATTGTAATTGAGAGTGAGGGAGAAATCTGTGAATTCCAAATGGTTTTACTCATTCAAAAATACTGTTGAGATGTTAGAAAAAGCTTCAGTCAACTTCAGTATATGCATGACCAGATCGTTGCATACATGTATCTAAATACATTTTGCCAGGGCTACTGTCAATCTATTCTCAATCTTGAGACCAACAGCTGGTACTGGCAGGGTAGGGTAGGGTAATAGGGGTGGGGTACCCAGGTAGAAATTTGGACTTGTCCCAGCCCTATAGCATACACATGAAGACAGTTAACTATTGTCGTTGTGCTGTCTCGGTACAGATCCAGTGAAGATTTAAGGAAGAAGAAAAGTATAAATCCTTTAGCCAACTGTGCTGGCATTGCTATGATAGTTTCAGAAATGTCACTTAAAGACATCACAAATAAAATCTAATAGGTGTCTCCCTCTTTGACCTTTTAATATTTGTTTAAAAAACTTTATCTCCATGACAGGTTAGGACTTTCTGATCATATTTACAGAAGCTGTGCTTTGATTACATACGCTCTACTTGCTTTTTATTTCAATTTAAAGAAATCAGTGACGTTGGTTCCAGGCGTATGGCCTACTCATGAGGCAGCTGGAGATTTAGGCTTGATATACAATGCCTCAGATTTGTTTTTTTATCTTTGTTCAACTCAATAAATTCAGAAGCTGGCTGCACAATAGAATATAGTCAAGTATTAATGAACATAATTCCAGAGGAATGCCTTCACTGCCCTTTGAGGCAGCTGTGCGACCAAGCATGGTCTACGACTTTCTTTATTTAGGATTATTTGTCGATAATAACATTGAACTTGGTGGCAAGAGGGCTCTTAAATCTTGGAACTGCACCCTTCATTTCAGGACTATTGACAAAAATGTCTTCTTCCAAATAAGCCACGAAATATATGATGCAGACAGTGGTTATTTTGGTAATCTGAATCCGATTTCCTGGTGAGTAAGTTTTCACCTAATGTGAAATATTATCTCACTCTGTTTGGGTCTGTATTTTGAACAATGCTGTGAACAGTTTATTGGAGGATGTTTTGTTGAACTTATTTCTTCGCTTCCCTTCTTAATGTGTGATATGTTAAAGGAGTTAAATGTTTTCAGTCAAAATAGTTTTACAGGTAAAACTTTTCATGAGATGACATTGATTGGGTGAATACTGTTGAAAATCAGTCAGTCAGTAAGTCTGTCAGTCTGAAGTTGCCCAGATGTCTAACAGACTGCAGTTCACACCGCAATCATGATCTATGATCATGATTTCGTATCCAAGGTCACCCCAAGGTTTGTCAGCACCATACCTGTGCTTGTGGGTTTCACTAAGTGGTTAATGTCTGAGACCTGCATCACTTCAGGTTCCCCCCCTCCACACACACACATGAAGCTGACATGATGTGATGTAACTGCAATACTGTTCAAAGCAACATTAAACCCACGCACTCTTTTCAACTTCCAAAGCATGAATAAAATGCATGTTAAAAATTTTACAATAATTTATTTTTAATTGGATAGAAGTATCAGGTTAAAAAATGAAATATAAAATCATTCTCTAATTAAGTGTTCACAAGGGACGCAGACTAAGGCGCCAATGTTTGGTAGCAACTGTCATTTCACTTGTAACGCTGGAAGAGCGAGAGATGTGGCCTGTTTTTGCACAACGGCTGCAGTTGTTGGCTTTCTAGCAGTGAGAAGAAAATTACCAGTGACACATTCTGACCAAAAGCTGAGAATAACAGCCTCAAGAGTGTTGAAACTATGTTGGTTTCAAGGATGGGGATATTTTGATGGGTTTGCCGGGAGGGAAGATTATTCCGAGTGTGTGACACCACTGAGCTTCTCACCCGGCCCAGATGGTTGCATCTTTAGATGGTGCCCTGTTTTAAAATGACTTAAGAAAGTGGGGTGTTTTAGAATTGAGGGCAAGCATTTTGATTTGTTTTTTTGATAGCTTTAAAAGTTGCTGAATGAGACATGTTGGTTTGTTTGTAGTCCTGCACCATGACCGTGGAATATATTTATTTTACGAAAAAATAATAATCTAGAAATGCATACAAAAGCAAGTCTAGCCAGCTCAATCTAGCTCTGAAATCAGCATAGGGAAATTTTTTATTTTTAAAGTCAAGAAGGATATTGTGTAATATAAGATTTCAGAGACTAAATGTTAGTCTAGTTTGTTTGGTGTGTGTGAGGAATTGATCATATGTATTGCAGATGTCAGTAATTGCATATCTTGTAGCACAATTGTAACAGATTGCTCACTTTAAATGAAGCATTGAAAGTTTTGCTTGTCTTTTTCAACAGTAAAAGGATAAGGAAGTTTTGAGATGTTTGGGTTCGTTTGTATGTGATTTATTGTATTGTAGGCATGACATCAAGAACTTGAATATATATTAGTTGAATGACTAAAACTGGGAGCATGCATGTTCTGAGACTGGGAATCGCTGTGAAGAGATGCATCTGGTAGTTGTGTCAGAATTCTATGATCATGGATTCAAATCCAAGACCTGCTATGATATTGCTGAAATATTGTTGAAAGCAGCTCACTCACTCACTCACTCACTCACTCACTCACTCACTCACTCACTCACTCACTCACTCACTCACTCACTCACTCACTCACTCACTCACTCACTCACTCACTCACTCACTCACTCACTCACTCACTCACTCACTCACTCACTCACTCACTCACTAATACTGGCTTCAGTGTTTCTGCACATTCTCAGATTATGGCTGCCGGTATTCTCATCTGGTGGACTGGTAGTCTAGCCGTAAAAGCATTTGCTCATCACGCTGGAATATTGCTACAATATTGCATAAAACTCACTCACTCACTCACTCACTCACACCCTCATTTACTCACATAGATCAAATGAAACATTAAACATCTCTGTTTTCAAAAGTGTTTTGTAAATTTTCCTCCTAATTAGAACAGGAATCTATATCTGTGCATGTGTCAGGAAATGTTCATGTAATTACACAGGCAAAAGCCCACTACCTCTTTTCAACATCAGAGGTATCCAGTTGAGTTCAGTTAATTTGATAGTGGGGCTAATCTGATATGAAGTTTTTAGGTCTGTAAAATTAATCATATCATTATAATTAATAGAGTTAACCACATCAAAACCAGTACATAATTTTATATCTTAGAAAAAAGGTTGCAATGTCATTAGGAGAAAATACTCACCTAAATTGGAATTCATGGATGTAAAGCTTGTCGGTTATTTTAAACACTGATCATAAGATAGATTGATAAATAGATAATCTGACAGACTACGTACATACATAAATGGCAAACAGTATGAACAAATATCACTACTTTTTAAAACACTATGCATAGATGCAATAATAGTCCTGCACCATGACTGTGGAATAAGTTTATTTTATACAAAAATAATCTAGAAACACATACAAAAGCAAGTCTAGCCTGCTCTAGCTAGCTCTATTCCACATATGGAATCAGCATAGGGAGATTTAAAAAAAAAAAAATTAGAGTCAAGAAGGATATTGTGTAATATAAGATTTCATAGACTTAATGTTAGTCTAATGCAATACCAGCTTGTTCAAAGACCTTTGTATAATATTCCCCCAAATTGTTTTCATTTTCCTCATGTGAGTGCTGAGGTGAACAAACATGGCTGCAAGTCGTTTGGCACTATATTATGGGGCAGTTCACTCAGGCGTTGTATTCATGGGCTATTTCTAAAGTTACTTCAGTAAACTTCAGTAAACTTCAGAAAACTTCAGAAAAACTTGAACTTTGACTACACATGACATTTTATGATAAAGTGATTGTTGATATCATATATTTTAGGGACTATTTTTTTGTATGGTTAATAATCGCTATGTATTGTAAGGTTTGAAAGGAAATATGATTAAATGTGATATTATGGCTTTTGGAATTTTAAAATAAAAGTAAAATACATACCAAAATCAGATACATGTATAAAACATTCAACAGATTTTGTAAAGACTTATTTTATTGGTTCTGAACGAACCAATAGAAAATATGCTCACAAAGTCGGTGCCAGTCTGTCACTGGATTGTATTTCTAACGAAATGAGATCCCTTGTCTAATGAGACTGCCAGTCAGCTGACTGAATTAGCCCGATGAAGGCCCAACTTGCAGATAAGACTGACACAATCCTGACAGCTCAGAGATGGGGTTGAGGGGCTGACTTACCAGAACCCTTGTGGGGATTTGTCCAGGGTGGATATTGAAGGTGTCGAGAGAGGATTGGCTGTTCAGATTGACTGCAATTGTGTGGGATGGATGTACCACAACAGGAAGCTGTGACCTGCAAATATTTAAGTGGCGAGTGTCGTACCAAAAGACGTTAAAAGATGGTATTTGTTGTCACCCTGTCTTGCGAGGCATTAAGTTCATAAGGACTGGTCAGTTCGGAGTCGGTATACTGTGTCTGAGTGGGGTATTCATGTTAAACTGTGGCATGGTATCTCAGTGGGCTAGCACTG
Source organism: Haliotis cracherodii (assembly GCF_022045235.1). NCBI lineage: Eukaryota > Metazoa > Mollusca > Gastropoda > Lepetellida > Haliotidae > Haliotis > Haliotis cracherodii. Next base: position 7,328,063 of record NW_027266279.1, on the reverse strand, counting down.
TAAAATCGGCATTTGTCCGGACTAGTACAAGCAGCAACACACACACACGTGCATGCACGTCGCTGTATAAGTACAATAATCTTGGACGTAATGTTAAACCCCATTTCACCTCACTTCTTGAAAGACACAAGATTTTCAGCTGCACTTGTTTGCATGGTCCTGGTAACAAGACGCCATTGCTGCTTACTGGGTAGAACCCTAGCCATCACATAGCATACATCGCTACACCGATTCACTGAGTGAGTGAGGTTTTACTCTTCTATTTACAACACTGCCCACTGCCCTGACGGTTCAGAAAATGTAGACTGTATTTTATTTTTATTTATTTTTTATTATTATTATTATAATAATAATAATAATAATAATAATAATAATATCAGCCTGATATGTGTTCCCCATTTTGATTTTTTCGTGTGAAAATTGGAAATTGTACTCCTAATATGCAACCATCCAGTTGATCAGACAATTCATTATTTAGTACTAATTTGATGATAATGATTATTGGACGACTGATTGTGTTAAATGCCACTGACTCGATATCGGTGTCAGTGTTATTGTCCATCTATTGCAAATATCAGGTTAGCTTGTATCATATCTTCGGTCCATCCAACATCGATAGCATTGTGGTCCATACACAATCAATTAGGTTTTTGTCAGTGTGTAATTGTTTGTCCAGATCAATTGTAACAATGTTGGAAGTTCATTGGAATCCAATGTAGACTTGAAAATACCGCAACACTCCAGAACAAAGACATTGTTATCAGCATTAGAACTCGTGTGATTACCAGTAAATGTCACCCATTGTCTGACAGGGCGCATCCGAGCAAATCCGCGTCTAACTTTCTATAAAACTATTGATAATGGACACTTGAGTATCCACTAAATACATATTACTTCCAACCCCACTGTGATAAAACCAAGCTGACCTTAAGTTAAAGGGAGGTAACTCTTGTTATGCTGTCTTCATGGTTTGAACAAATAGGCTTTACCAAAGTCCATTTCATGATGAAATGCTTTGAAAGAATTTGGTGGGTTGTTTTATTGAAGCAAAATGTTTAGAGCAGTTGCAGGGTTATAAAGCTGTGTTTGATCACTGTCACCTCTGGTCGCCATATTGCTCCAGTTTACTGTTAAAAAGAGACTCCATGTGGTATAAATATTTGGCAAAGTGTTAAAAATGTCTTTCAGGTCTTCCAAATAATCCTGACGATGTTAAAAATGCAGCTCACATCTCCCAGTCGTAATGTTTTCAGCTGATAATGAAATTATCACAGATTGTAAGTCCGAAGAAAAGTGTGAACGAGTTCTGTTTGTAAAAAGTTGATACTTGGAGAAACTCAATGGAGCAGTAAATGCTATTTAGGAGTGAATTATGCATGGCTGCTAAAACCTTTTAATGCCCTATCTTACTTTGTGTCATATTTTCTTAATGTTTACAATGTTTAGAAATGTTTCTGTTCAATAAAAATATTCTGCCTTTGAAAGTTATTCCCAATGCAAGATGATTGTGCATCTGATATAAAATTTTTTTTCGTTGTTTAAACAATTATGAAGTGCATCAAAACTTAAAAGTTTTCTTAGTGAGTGAGTGAGTTAAAATGTAACAAATACAATTGTTCCTTGGGTATTTTGTCAAATGGAAAGCATATCTGGGGCGGTCAGGTAGCCTAGTGGTTAAAGCGTTCACGCCAAAGACCCAGGTTCGATTCCCGACATGGGTACAATGTGTGAAGCCCATTTCTGGTGTCTCCCACCATAATTTGGCTGGAATATACTAAAAGCGGTTTAAAACCCACTCACTCACTCACTCACTCACTCACTCACTCACTCATACAATAGAGTCCATTATCTTTCTTTTTTTCTGGAATGTTGGAATAGACATAATTGTTTCAAAGGCAGATAACTCTAATGTCTCTTCCTTTTTGAACGGGGATGGTCCGGTAGCCTAGTGGTTAAAGTGTTCGCTCTTCATGCCGAGGACCTGGTTATGGAAACAATGTGTGAAGCCCATTTCTGGTGTCCCCCGCCATGATATTGCTGGAATATGCTATAAGCGGCAGCCCTACTCACTGATTGGTGAGACAAGAAATACATCTTTGGTTCTTTGTCAGTCTTGTGATTCCGATGACGTGGACAAAATTACAGGCTGTCATCATACATCTCGAATATAGCTGAGAGCGGTATCAAACAAACAAACAAACAAACAAACAAACACTCTTAGGACCTCATCCTATTCACCGGATGAACTAAGTTCACCCATATCTTACATCATTCTATGGCTGAAATATTGCTGATGCACTGTAAAATCTTAACTCACTCATTTGCTCACATATCTTACACAGCCAGACTAAAATTCCACGTGCCAGCAATCTTTAGGATCTTCCATTTTGAGACTTGTGAAGAATGAACCCTTCAAACCTAATTAGAAAAAACCCACGGACATAAGTTGAATGGTTGAAACAGTTCTGGTTGAGTGAACACCTTTGTGTCGTGGAAGGCCTCAAAGAACCAAATCAAGAATTTCCGTTTTTGGCAATCTTGCTGAGGCTCTTGTTTTGTGTGTGTTGTAAGGTAGCATATGTTTGTTGGTTTGTATGTACTGAACTTTCGTATCTGTAGATGTAAGACAGGACACATGTAGTCACTTACATTCAGTACACTCACTGAACCAGTCTTCTGGGGAAGTCTTGTCAGAAACAGATGGAAGACATGTTGGATCGCATCCTCCAAATTAGTTAACTGTCATTTGGAGCTAATTTGAAAATCTTTAAGACTTCCTGTTTTCGTGGAACATATTTGGTTTGTGACTTATGTTCTTTGTAATTAGCCAGTTGTTTTTTTCTTTTCAGTCCATTTGTCACACGTACAGAGAATATGCTAGTGTATATACAACTTTTTGGACAAATTAGAATTACCGTATATTACCGCAGATAAGCCAACCCCGTAGATAAGCCAAGGTTTTAACTTAACCATTGAAATACGAAAGAAAATGATATGACCCGTTGAAAAGCTGAACAAGAAAGTGAAGGGCAAACAACACTGCGAAGTCGGACTGCAAGACATGTGCTGGTACTCGCAGATATTGAATAATATAAGAAGAAAAACGTAATTATACTGAAAAAGTCATCATTATTTCTAATAAAGATTTAACAAACCAGTCATCCACTCTCATAATGTGGGAAGCATCTCTTGTCATTTTTTAATCCCATAATGGTCGTTGAATGTTGCCTTCAACAACGAAGCGCTATTTTGTCAATCGGTGTATATAGAATTATGGACCCGTGAGAAAATATATCAGCTATATTTTTTCAGGCCAGTTAGGATTTAACTTCTTGATGTAAAAATATACTTGCAGGATACAACAATTAAATAGAATATTGTAAAGGTTAATTCTTAAGAAAGCTCTTGAAGGAAATGGTTTGAGAAAAAGATGGTTTCTTAAGGCATATTTTCAATCTTACACAGCAGTTTTATTTATATCTTTTTTCTATTTTACTAAATTTTGGATGAGGTAATCCTTAATCAATAAGATATATTTTTCTGGTTTAAATGTTAATCACAATACTATACAGTCAAGAAGATTAGGAATATGTCCCCTCAGATCAAAATGTCACATGATATTGTTCACAAAGTGCTAGATTGTTTTCACTACTTAGTTTCAGTTTCAAATGTTGTTTTTTTTCGTGGCAATTCTGTATTTATATTTGGCCTATTGAAAAAGGCACTTAATCCATGAAAGTAAATTTTTAGATGCACTTCAAACATTGAAAATATTTTTATTTTCATCTTGAACTTCCAAGTGTTTCATCTCCAGTCCTCAATAGAATTTCAGATAATTTTGATGAGAACTGAAAGATGGTTTTAACAAGAAATGTAGGCATTTTAATCAAAGAACATATTGGATGATCACAGACCTCTGTACAGAGTACATTCTGTGATCTGCCCTCATGAAAGAAATTCCACCCGCCAGTTTTCACTGGACCGAATTAAGCAATCCATGCATTTTACATGTTAATTGGTCTGTATGTATCTCAGCACAGGACTTCCATGCAAACAGCCCATTAAGGAAGTGCAGTCAGATGATAGATATGTGCAGTGTTGGGGCTAAGTCATGCATTTAGAAGAGAGGAGGGATAAACCAAGGAATGACTTATCGTTATTGAAGGACTGGGATTTCTCTGGCGTCAGTGGTGAAAGAAATCTAGGATATCAGTTGGTGAAGGAAACCCTGTTTAATTCCATTCTAGGTTGATCAGTGCTCAAGTTACAATTCTCAGCTGCTAGCTGGGGTGGAACTTTGAAATATATGCTAACATACAGCCTTCCAAAAAGAGTTTTTTATACTACTCAAAAGAAGTCAAGGACCACCCAATTCTTTCCTGTTGCTATGGTTAATTTGTCACAGCATGACACTGTAACTATGGTAATAGGAAAGAATCAGGTTTTGAGTAGCATTTGAGGTTTAATACAAAAGTATTCTGTAAAGGAGCTGATTATTAAGGAGCTCTCAAGTCTCTTAATTTCAAGCCAATTTGGCCAACCTCCACAGTCTAGAGCCTCCACCCCGAGAGCAGAAAGTTGGGGTTCGAACCCCCACCGTGTCATACCAAGGGACATCAAAAGATATTACTTGTTGTTACCCTGCCTGGCACTCAGCATTAAAAGATGATACTTGTTGTTACCCTGCCTGGCACTCAGCATTAAAAGAATAACACAAGGACTAGTTGTCTCGGAGTCAGTATACTGTGTCTGAGTGGGGTATTCATGTTAATCTGCTACATGGTATCACAGTGGTCTAGCACATCGCTATAAAGTGCAATAATCTTGGATGCGAGGTTAAACCCCATTTTCAACCTGTGAAGATCTGTGTAGAATAGGTCTTTAGAAATCCATGCTTGCCATAAAGGCGACTAATGTTTTTTGTAAGAGGTGACTAAGGCGATCGGGTGGTCAGAATCGCTGACTTCGATGATGCATGTCATCGTATCCCTATTGCATGGACCAATGCTCATGATGTTAATCACTAGATTGTTTGGACCAGACTTGATTATTTACAGACCGCCGTCATGTAGCTGGAATATTGCTGAATGTGGCTTTAAACAACAAATAAACAATCAAACCCCATTTCACCACACCTCATGCCAAATTGGGTTTGAGAATGGACTCCTAGAGCTTGCTGAGAACTATTGTTTTGTGAAAGATATATGCTAGAGTTAGCTTGAAAGACTAATTGAAATAGTATACTGCATGTACAATGTTTTGTTTTCGGTCTCTCTCCCTTCTTACAGTTTGAGGGGCGGTCGGGTAGCCTAGTGGTTAAGGCGTTCGTTCGTCACGCCGAAGACCCGGGTTCGATTCCCGACATGGGTACAATGTGTGAAGCCCATTTCTGGTGTCCCCCGCCGTGATATTGCTGGAATATTGCTAAAAGCGGCGTAAAACCATACTCACTCACTCAATGATGAACTACTTTTAATCAACTTATAAAAACCTGCATAAAAATTTAAGTCAATAATTAAGATTATTGCACTTATATAGCGACGTGCATACACGTGAAACCATATTCACTCACTCACTCTAAAAGTTTGAAATGAACTGTTGAAACATCTTAGTGCTATCCTTATTGGTATATCTCAAATGTTGAACATTGCAGCTCTCTCCAGTACAGACGTGCACAAACAAATTCTATGAGTTTCACTCATGGACCTGAAGGATAAAAAAATCAGCTGTCATTGTTTTCATTGCATTTTGACGTATTCCCCGGAATAACTTAAATGCATTGGAAAAGGAATGCTCAACTTATCTGGTGTTACAGGAAGTAGAATTGCAAGATAATGTCATTTTAGGATTTTTTACAAATTCATTTCTTGTGGGGACCCAGATAACTGTGACTATGCTTTATTAATGATGGCCTGGGAGAAGGGGGGACATATCACGTTGATATCTATATTTACAACCTTTGAAATGACATCAGAGCAGCTGACAGTCGGGTCCTAGAGCCGATTCTATTAAGATAACTTTTTTTTAATGATAACATAATGGTTGCCGATGTTAGAGGCGTTTGTTGAGAGACAGTAGATAACAAAAACTCATTCACCTACCTCCTATCTCTGAGACTTCATCACCAGGCTATTTTGTTCTTTTTGAATTTCGAGATACATCTTGGTGTGAATTGTTATCAAGGGCAGTTCGAGCAAAGCTTCATGTTCTTGTTGAAACTGAATGTGTTTAGGTTTGGATGCGTTGCTGTGTAAGTAACTCGTTGTTTGCTTTGATCTGTGTTTGATGCATGGGGACTTGGTATTTGGTCTTTGTATTTGGGAATGTATTAAGAAACTGTGAGTATATTTTTTACTTTGAAAGATTTTAACAACAGCCAAGGAACATTTTGAATTGCATATATATTGCATGTGTATGGAGAAGTCGGTACATGAATATGTGGTATCTCATATTGTACCTGTAGAATGTGTAGTATCTCTTGTTGTACCTGACAGAGTACCCGTATGTACCTAATATGTGGTATCTCATATTGTACCTGTAGAATGTGTAGTATCTCTTGTTGTACCTGACAGAGTACCCGTATGTACCTGATATGTGGTATGTGAGGTGAGGTGAAATGGGGTTTTACGTCGCGTCCAAGATTATTGCACTTGCATAACCACGTGTTTGTGTGTGTGTGTGGCTGCTTGTATTAGTCTTAAGATGATTTTTAGTGCTAGCCCACTGAGATACCATGCCACAGTTTAACATGAATACCCCACTCAGACACAGTATACTGACTCTGAGCCGACCAGTCCTTGTTTTAGCGTCTTAATGCTGAGCGCAAGACAGGGTAAGAACAAGTACCATCTTTTAACGGTGTTAGGTATGACGTGACCTTCCGCTCTCCGGGCAGATGCTCTACTACTAGACCACGGAGGTGGTGGTGTATGATACGTACAGTACCTGTAGTATGTGGTCTGTGGTACAGACTTGTAGTATGTGGTCTGTGATACAGTACCTGTAGTATCTGATACAGTACATACCTGTGCCATGTGGTGCCTGATACAGAACCTGTAGTATTGTGATTCCTGATGTGTAGTGTCTGTAGCTCCTGTAGTACATAGCATGATAAATGTGATCATTTTTGGAAAGTTATGAAGATTTGTACACGTTTTTTCTACCTTGCTCGTTTTAAAATAGAAGACTTAACGGCTGTTTTCAGTTTCTCTGCTGTTTTTTTACTGATCCAAGCAGGCCATGAGAAGGAACTCAGCCTGAGTGTTGACACATCCACTGTGAAGACTCCATAATGCTTCTTGCAAATCTCCCAACAGCTGAAAGATTGGCAAAACTACAAGTTTACGATTCGTACAGATTGGGACGGTTTAGGACCATTTTATTACCAACTCACTAGAATGTTTAAGAGAGTTCTGCACAAATTGGTTTAAAAATGTCATACAAATATTCTTCTTTTCTGATGTAAAAAGGTTGATTTATGGGGGTTGTCTTGTTTAAAGAAATTATATTTTCCCTTTCCCTTGCTGGGCCTTATGCTGGGCCTTATGTTGGTCTTATGCTGGGCCTTATGCTGGCCTTATGCTGGCCTTATGCTAGACTGGTGCAGTGGTGAAGTAATTGATACAAAATTTAATTCTTAGCATTGCCTCATGGGTTTCAACAGATCTGCATTCATTTCATGTAACGCAAAGGTTTATACATAGACAATCTCACCTGTGTGTCTTCTAATATCACACAAGTTGATAAAAGTTTACACCTCTGATGAGGGTTAACGTATTTGATATCAAAAGAAACAGGGGTAACATTCCATATATTATCTAACTGCCTCCATGGTCTAGGGGTAGAGTATCCGCCCAGAGATCGGAAGGCCCGGAGTTCGATCCTCAGCTGCGTCATACCAAATGACATTAAAAGATGGTACTTGTTGTTACCCTGTCAGGCGCTCGGCTTTAAGGGGCTAAAACAAGGACTGGTTGGCTCGGAGTCAGTATACTGTGTCTGAGTGGGGTATTCATGTTAAACTGCGGCATGGTATCTCAGTGAGCTAGGACTATAAATCGGCATTAGTCCAGACTAGTACAAGCAGCCATACAAACACACACACACACACATGCATGCACGACGCTATGTAAGTGCAATAATCTTGGACGCAACGTTAAACCCCATTTCACCTCACCTCATCTATACATTATCCACAATCAATCGTCCAACATTTTCAGTGTTGCTATCAGTACTCAACAGTGTTTCGTGGGAAAAGCACAGCTAACTATCTTCAAGGGCAGAGAGATGGTGAAAGCCAGATTGGGATTAAGAATTCACTCAACATTTTATGCATTTATGGAGGTATAAATTTAAAAACAGATGTGCATAGTGTGTACACCATTTTTTGTATTTATAGCTCCATAAATGCAAAAACATATTGAAATCAATTTTTACAAACAATCATGTCAACAATAACAACTTCACAGACTGCTAGTAAGTTAACACAAAAACAATGTTGACATTTGTGTGCTGGCGATTAGGTGCCTCACTCTGGCAAGTGTGGGTTCGAATCCCGGACGGGACTCAACCTAAAAAGAGTATGAGAATCTGTACTTTACTAAGAAAGTGTTATCCCAAATATAACATTTGTTATAATGTTGACATTGTTCATTCTGTTGTTGGCCAATCAGGGAACTGTAGTCTGTTAGAGGGCGTGGCCTAAATTCTTTTTAGTTTATGGAAACAGAAACAGAAAAAGATTGCTTGGTTAACATATCAAATGCCATGGAATCACTTCTGGTTTTATTATTGATGGATAACCCAGTGTGTATTCAATCTGCTGTAAATGTCAGTTTAAATGTACCACATTTGGTGGTCAAATGTTTTCCTTGGAATCTGTGTCATGGCACCTTGTAGCTCTGATTGTTGGTCATGCTGTAAACCACTGGTTGTCCTGGATCCTGCTCGATTATTCAGCTGGAATATTTTTCATTGCTGCATAAAAAATCATTTTCACTTAAAAAGGATATTTAAGGGTAATTAATCTCCATACAAGAGTGAAATTCAAACTAAAAGCTGTCGGATTTGTATGAAAGTTATATTTTTTGCAACATTTCAAGGTATAAGTTAAAACAGATGTGTTTTCAAAAGTTTTAGCGTGTTTACTTTTCTGAAGTAAACTTGCCATTTTTGAACACATTTCTCTCACAAAAAATTCTCTTCATACACATGTTAGAAAATATGTCATATTCAAAAGCCCAGGGGCTGTTTTCAATACAATTTATTCCAGAACTAAGAAACAAACAAAACATGACATGAAACCAACTTCAGTGATTTATGTTTTTTATGAATTGTTCCATTTCCACAGCCAAAGGGGTCTGTACCCTACACTCAACCATAAAGCATTTACAGATATCTCGCCATAAAAATGTTTTCTCTGCATGACAAGGAATAACGCTGCTGAATTGGTGAAAAAGTGGTTATTGTCTTGCCTAGGGTTTGCAGGAACGTACGTACATGGGGATGTCAGCATGATATGGAGTCAGTCCTGGAGTCAACTGGAGCCAGTGAGTTCAGACAGTATGAAGGCATCATTCATTGTGTCAAAAAGCTCGGTCCGAGCCTGTTGGTGTAGTTTTGGATGAACATTTCTTCTGCTTGTAAAAGACAAAATTTGTTGTAGTGCCTTGAGCGATTGTGCAGGAAAAGGTTGGTTCTGTTGGTTAGTTTTTTATCTATATTTTCATGCATGTTATTGAATTCGGTGTGAAGTTCATGGGAATGTACTTATTGCTGTTGGTGTGATAATGATCCAATCAGTGTCAATTATGACCTATTTAAGGGTTGTATAGACCAATTGTCTAAGGTGCTGCGATTAGCTTTACAGATCATTCAGTGTCAGGATCGAGGATGATGGTTTCAAATTCTAGACTGGTACTGAATATGGTTCTTGGTTTGTCAGCACCATTCCAATACTAATTATTTTATCCAAGTGGAAAATGTCCGCCTGCTTGAGGCTTCCTCCAGAGATACGTCATGTGGCTAAAATGTTGTTTAAAATCGGTGAACTCAACTCACTCTTTGACTTCCATTTATAGGTGAGGTGAAATGTGGTTTAACGTTGCATTCAAACTAATTGCACTTATGTAGCAACGTGAATGAGCACTTGCTGGTGCTGGTCAGGATTTATGCCATGTTTTTTTATATAGTGCTAGCCCACTGAGATACCATACCACAGTTTAACATGGATACCTGATTCAGGAGCATTAGAAATTTGACTCTAGTCCTGTAGTCCTTGCCAAACTGCCCAATGGTGAAGGTATCATGAGGACTAGTAGAAATTTCCTTTTTTAAGTGTTTTGCTATATGTTATTTAGTGGACTAAATATGATAGTATCTACAGCTGCTCAGACACATTATGCTGACCAGTCCTTGTTTTATCTCCTTAGTGCTGTGTTCCATGCAGGGTAACAACAAGTACCATCTTTTAACATCTTTTGGCATGATACGGCCAGGGGATCGAACCATCAACCTTCTGCACTCTTAATTTATAAGAATTTATGACGGTCCTCTGTGCTTCTGCTGCTGCTGCTGATGATGATACTGATGATGATGATGATGATTCAGTAGATAAAGCCTGAAGTTAAGGCTGGGAGGACTGAATAATTAACTGATTAAGTTTATGTAAAAGTGCAGCATCAAATATAACAGTTGCAGTCTGAAAACCTGAGTGAAGAAAGTCTAGACAAGGTCCTATTTTAGCTGATGATAAATTAACCTAGTCAACTGTGTGTTTGTTCTGGTGCTGACAGATTCCATTGTCCATAACACCGACACAAGTGACACAAATGACACAAGAATAATTGAATCTGACCATGATTACCCTTCCCTTCACAATGCATAAACAAGAACTTACTTTAAAATATCCACACTACCCACGTATTGTTTTGTACTTTTCCAAACATATTTGTACTGGAAAGGTCTGAAAATCGATGTTTGCCTGCTGACCAATCCAGTTTTCTGTTTAGAATATTCTACACCAAATGTATAATGTTAATACAGTCAGCCTATTCTCTGCTCCCGAAATACATTCGCAAACAGAATGAAACCCTGTGAACAACACCCTACAAAAATAGTCCCGATTATGTCATCTCATATTGATTTTATTCTGAAGGAGATAAGGAATATTGATAAAATATTTTTGATCATTTATGAAACTAATATCATTGGATATTTTCTAATCTTTATAGTGCTTCAGTTTATTTTTAACGGATCTTTTTTGTGATGAGAGTTCTGGTGTTTCCGTTCAGCCATGATACACAGTGTAAACTGTAATGGATATTATTGGCAATCTATCCGAATGTCAAATTTACTTTTCAATTAATGCGACTACTTGCCTCCCACGCTTGTCATTCAGCAAAATATCATTTAATCAACCACAACAGCCATTTTGGGAACTTATTCCTCTTATGTGTCACTTAAGAAAATGAATTATTTATTAATATCGTACCCCAAGGCTCTTTGGCAACTGAAGAAGAAAATCGCCAAACGTCCAGATAAATTTGGAATGTTTGTCTAAAGAAAGCTATTTGTGATATTTCTCGCAGGTGTAGACAGTTTTACCAGGTTTGGGTAAAGTCTTGGCAGGATACTATGTATAATGTTTGCAGGTTAATGAGATCAGTGTTGACAGGTGTGTTACGTCATAATGACGAAGTTGGCTACAGCATAGATACTACCTGCTTCGTCATTACGCCTGGGAAGGTTTAGGTGCATCTGGGCTGGAGATGATTAATATCTGCCTTGCTAAATGTGGGATCTTGGAGTCAGTTCATAAATTTGAAATTTATGAGTTTTAGCTTTGAACAGAATATCTGCATGAGAAATTGAGGTTGCATATTGTCTTGAGATGTGGAGCGATTTTCTTTTTTTAACAGTTGTGTAGATTATTTGAAAGTAGTTTTGGTTGTATGGAAATGGATGATGGGATTGGTACTGCTTCGTATAAGGATATGAACAGCAGACGGGAACAGATGTCTACCATAGATTGGAGGAGTTTGAAGGGGAATACTTGCGTGAGATTCAACAGTTGAGAAACATTGTTGAGTCTGTGAAGATAGTCAAGCTGTTGCTTTCAGGAATGTTAACCTTTGAAGGAATATGGTTTCAGAAAAGCTGTTGAAGTTTCGGTTCTCATTGATTCTTATGTTTTGTGTTTTATTTCCGGTGTTTTTATAATGGTGACACCTACATTTTCATTGTTTTTGTATTCGTTTCTGATTCCTCCTTTCCAATGTTGTTATATTAATTGTTGGCGACGTTTTACTGCATCATTTGCGCAGTGTGGATGGTCATTGTTTCCCATATTATATCTTTGTCAATTCTGATGAGGATCTTTGATCTTAGTATTTCCAATATATCTTTCAATGTTTTGTATTCGATATTCCTCATGCTTTGTCTTCCTTGTTTCAGATGCGAGATGGCCGTATGAGGCAATCTGAGGATGCGAAGGAGTAGAATCATCAAGTTCTTCGCGGCAGTGGTCGTGTCGTCTGCCTTCTTGTCTGTGTGTCTATGGAGTCAGTGCACCATCAACAGGCAAGATAACAACTTCTACAGGTACAATGTCAAATCATTCATATTCATTTTCTGCATTCAAGAGGCATGGTTGGCATTCTTTAGCACTATTCTGTTGTCTAAATTTCGGAAAAATATTGTATCAGATTTGACGCATATACAGTGACGATCCAGAATTTGTTCATAGCAGTTCATTTTACAATGAAATATTTCCATATGTCTGCGATGCACTTCCTATAAGTGAAGCCCATGTCAGATGTCCCCTGCCGTAATATTGCTGGATAATTGCTAAAAGCGGCGTAAAACCATACTCACTCACTCACTATCATGCAGTGTGGTGATACTAAAAAAGCCCCAATAATCAAATTTGTATGTATTTGTAACTTTCCCAATATAAAATATATTTTGGCGATTTTATTTAAACAAGTATTTGTAAAATTTATGCTGAAACTTTTCGTCCACCTCTCCCAAAGTTTGAATGAATGATTGCATGTGAATGAATGATTGTTGTGGAGATCTCATTCAGCTCGCTGTGTTATTCATCAGACTGCCAATACTTAATACACACAGTTGTATCATCACAATATTTCATTGTCAAACTGGGGGTAAGAAAGTAGGCAGTTTATATTTCAGGAGTGTCAGTGATGGATTGAAGTGTCGATGTATGAATACACTGTCTTCTCATGACGGTTCAATACACAGAGCAGGAATATTGCTGATAATTACACAAAATATTGCAAGCTGTCTATGAAATTGTTCACAAGCCTGAGGTCTTTTATGTACTTGAACGATATCATAGCATGTATTTCAATCAGTGTAGCGATATAAGAATCCTAAATCACATATTTGATATTTTGTAATATTTGGCAAAATGGGCCCAGAAATCATACGAGGCATGAGGTGATCAAACACCACAATGTTTTGGTTGATGTGTTTTGAGATGGACTTGAGCACAAAAACTCTGATACTTCAAAACATGATTATTCATTTTCATTGTGTGAGTAGTTCCATTTGTACTGATAAATATCCAGTATCAAGGAATAAATTGTTACTTTCTATTGGTGATATATCGAGACTGGAAAACTTTATGATAGAACATTGTTGGAAATTCCATCATGTGGTGAAGGACTATAACTCATTTCATTTTGGTTACACAGATATGTTTTGCTGAATGGTAGTTTATTTTCTACAGAGAAGACGTTACAGGCGAGAGGAGCTACGATGATCACATGAACGTCCCCCGGGGGACCAATTCCATCAAAAACAAGGACACGCCCCTCATCAAGTACAAGGAGATTGATTGTGTCATCAATGACGACTATGCCGTCAAGTGTCGCCGGGAGGGAAATGAGGTCTATGTACCTTTCCGGTTCATCCAGGACTACTTTGAGGTTTGCAGCTCACCATTCAACCAATCCTTTTCATTTACTGTACAGAGTTGCCTCCCTTGGTTGTGCCAGGATCTGTGATTCTTAGGTTGTCTTATCTCTCGCATTAAGCTGTAATATGACTGAAATACTATTCAAAGCAGTGGTAAACAAACCTGATTTTCTTCATGGGGGAATACATGGGTATTAATTAATCCCCAACATGACTGACTATAACAGTTTTCTTCTTCATGTATGGAGTTTACTTGAAGAAAGTGAATGTATAAATATTTTCCCAAAACAACACAATATCACATGCAGGTGTAATATTGTATTCATTCACACCATCCTGGTGCAATTATGTACAACTTTGTTATGTAATAGAATTTGAAACAAAAAAAATTGGCATTTGATATTTTTTATCAACATGCTATATGACGTAATAAGCGCCCCGCTCTAATAAGCGCCCACAGCGATATTGGCTAATATATTGGCCAGTGAACAATCCCAATTAGCACCCCGTCCGATTGATCAATGTACACAAGACTTATTTATTCGCGTATAATACGCACTCATGTGTTATGTGCACACTTAATTATGGGAAATTAAATTCTGGAAAAATATATCTGTCGTACATAAACATTTCAGGCTGTCAGCATAAACCATGAAATTTATCATTCAACTCTGTTTTTTTCACTAAAATAATATTCCAATAAGAGCCCCCTATTTCTAATTTTGAGAGCGCCCTGGGCTATAGGGTATACGGCATATAAAACTTACTACAGGGTTTGTGCAATGATTTACTGATCTCGTCTTTTATATAACAATGCAGACAGATATTTAATAACTCTGTTACTATGGTTATGGTAACATTGGAACCATGAATCAAATTAGTTCTAAAATTCTTCTGTAACTGGGGGCAGTAGGGTGGTTAATGGGTTTTCTTGTCCCGCCAAAGGCCCAGGTTCTATTCCCTTCATGGATACAAGCCAATTCCTGGAATTCTCCACCAGGAATTTCCTGGAATATCGGTCACTTCTGTAAATTTTACAATGGTCAGCATTATTTGGAGAATGTGTTATCTTCGTGATTATTAGGTATCTTTATTATTTGTGTTGCAGATATATGGTTCCATTGTCAACACAGACGGTTACGACCGACTGGAATGGCAACATTCGAATTCAAAGATCCACAAACCTCGACCCAAATATTCTCCCAGCGGCATTTTCATGTCGTTCGAGTATTACAACGTGGAACAGAGGGACAGAGTGAAGTGCATCAGTGGCTTCGAAGGTATCTTTTCACGCTGTTTGTTTGGTTTAGTTAGAAAAATCTGTTTGAACATTTACACAGGATAATCCCCATGGGAATGTGCTGTTGTTTGGGATTTTTTTAATCCCTTTGAAGTGTTTGAGTTATTGAAATTAATATATTTTTTTTATTTATCCAAATGCCATTCTGTTTCATGTATAAACAGACTTAAGTGATTGGAATTGACACAAATGTTTTACCACATTTGAAAAACGTTCAAAACTCACCAATTAAGAAATATGTCATAATGGATGTCACTTGTTGTAGAGATTTCCCTGGTCAGTAGGCAAAAAAAAGTAAAATAATACATTGTCAGGGTTTATTTCTTGACCAAAACTTGATTACAAAATAAAGGTAAAAAAGAACATTTTAGAGTCTTAGTCATATTTGCCTTTACTTTTTTTTATGGATGTTTATGACTGTAAACAAGGCGAAAGAATTGCTTTTGGCTCTATGAATAAATAATTCAACTTTTTTAATTGCAAATCATTGTACTTTCATTCTGATTTATTTATTTTACATTTTGGCAGTTTTTTTGCCAACAGGTTTAAGTAATATGTTTTGTTAATTTTTCATGGCAAATATCTATCCTCTCATCTTTAAGTATTTTTGTCTTTGTAAGCTCCTCGCACAACTACTCACCTGCTATGTGTTACACAGGTGTCCCAGACTCCATACAGTGTTGTCCCCGCCTCTCATCTTTAAGTATTTTTGCCACTGTAAGCTCCTCGCACCACTCCTCACCTGCTATGTGTTACACAGGTGTCCCAGTATCCACACAGTGTTGTCCCCTCCCGCATCTTTAAGTATTTTTGTCACTGTAAGCTCCTCGCACCACTCCTCACCTGCTATGTGTTACACAGGTGTACCAGTCTCCACACAGTGGACTCCAGAAGGACACTACTACCCGATACAGATCGCCCAGTATGGCTTGAGTCACCACAGCAAGTACATGATGGATGGAGAGCCGGATGTGATAATCCTGGAGGATGGAGAGGAGGACAGCCCTGCAGACTGGATAGTTCCAGAACAGCGGTCATTTGCTGTTTTGAAGAATGATGCCTCCAAGTTCTCACACGTAGTACAATTTTCGACATCAGGTATGTTGACTTCATGAAAGAGTGAGTGAGTATGGTTTTACTCCGCTTTTAGCAATATTCCAGCAATATCACAGCAGGGGACACCAGAAATGGGCTTCACACATTGTACCCATGTCAGGAATCGAACCCGGGTCTTCAGCGTGACGAGCAAACACTTTAACCACTAGGCTCCCCGACCGCTCCTCATGAAAGAAGTAACCGCCTCATGGCGGAGTAGATAGAGCATTTGCCCAGAGATGGGAGGGTCGGTGGTTGGATCCCCTCATACCAAAAGATTGTAAAAGAATGTACCTGTTGTTACCCTGCCTGGCATTAAGGGGATGAAAATGACTGGTCAGCTCGGAGCGGGGTATCCATGTTGAACTGTGGCACTAGCACTCTAAAACCTGCATTTGTCTGGGCTTTGGGGCAGTCGGGTAGCCTAGTGGCTAAAGAGTTCGCTCGTCACAGGGAAGACCTGGGGTTGATTCCCAATGTGGGTAAAATGTGTGAAGCCCATTTCTGGTGTCCCCCGCCGTGATATTTCTGGAATATTGCTAAAAGTGGGGTAAACCATACTCACTCACTCTCACTACAAGCAGAGACACACACTACACATAGAAGAACAAAAATCTTGAATGTGTCCTTACATCCCATTTCACCTAAGAATAACCACGTGCAGTGTTCAGTGTTCCTTGGTATGATGTTAAAATTGAAAGGGATTTCCAGACTGAAATACACAACTCCAGATCAATATTTATTGAACTAACCCACATAAAATTGTACACTTTCTGTAATCCTTTGACACACCAAGTAATTTTGAACATTATGAAAAATCTGTAATGCTTGCTATGATAGTGGCCCAAATACACCACCGGATAGTTGGGCACGGTAAGCCTGTAGGAGTTATCTCCCTTTAGTCAGCATTCATGCTGAGAGTCCCATTAAATTTCGTTGTGGAAATGTTTTAAGTAATAATCTGACATGAGAGGATGAATAAATATTATGAATTCGAAGCAATGAATTATTTTTTTCTAAGAATGAACCCTGGTCTGCATTTGTTTGGAGACCTTTAACATTCTGTAGAAACTAACAAATATTTCAAACAAAATTATATCAAGTGATGAGATAAGATATTCTAAGAGACTCACTGGTGTGTTTATATGTGACATATCCATAGATACAGTGAAAGCTAACAGTAACCTAACTTTTCTAATTGTTTCGACAATTCCAGATTCCACCAAGCTCCCGGGTATAAGAATTGTTGCTGATGAAAAGGTGAACAAGTATGTAACAGCCGACCTGAAATTTTCCACCAACGGCAGTTTGACTGTGAGTGTGGAGACCCTCAGTACTGTTGTGTTCAACCTGCACTACGTCCTGAGCAACACCCTCATCATATGCGAGGGCAAAGACATCTACTACGGCCTCGGGGACACAAGAGGACGATGGCACCACATAGCAAGGGATATATCTATAGACCTCCAGAAGGGCCTTGGACTGAAATATTCCAAAACAAAACGAATTAAAATGAAATATCAGTTTTCCAAAATTCGGGAGATCACCATACGGGGTCATGGCCACCTTGATAATTTGACGTTATCATCATCAGCACATTTGGAGCATTTCTATGATGCTGCCAACTGGTTGGTCAGTCATCAGAATGACCGTGGAGGATGGCCAATCGCTGTGCGGCGTAAACTCATTCCGAATCTGCTCGAGCTTCCCCCAGGGTGGTACTCCGCGATGGCCCAAGGTCAAGCAATGTCACTTCTTGTAAGAGCATACTGGAAAACAAAGGCGCAGAAATATTTAATCGCGGCTATTGATGCAATGAAATTGTTTGAAATCAGTAGCGAACAGGGAGGAGTGTTGGCCAAGTTTGCTGGAGAATACGACTGGTATGAAGAATATCCGACGACTCCAAGCAGTTTTGTGTTGAATGGATTCATATATTCACTTCTTGGTCTGTACGACCTTAAAGAAACAGCTTCAGGTGAAGCTGCCGATATGGCAAATAATTTGTATAAACGTGGATTGACTTCTCTTAAGTTCATGTTGGGTATGTTTGATACAGGCTCGGGAACGTTTTACGACTTGCGGCACATTACTTTAGGTCTGGCCCCAAACCGAGCTCGTTGGGATTATCATACAACACATATCAACCAGTTACTGGAGCTCAGTGTTATAGAGCGGGATCCGTTATTCAAAACAACGGCAAATCGGTGGACAGACTACATGAAGGGGAAGAGAGCAAAACACAACTAGGAAATATCAGACGAAGTCTCCTTCCTTCTTCATGATGTGTTCATGGATTCAGGTGATAGTGTATATAAGGAAAGGAAAGAGTTCACTTTCAGAGAATCAGAATGAATTGTGGACGAACCGATGTATCATTTGTGATCTCTCGACTTCATGGAACTGATGTCAGTCTGTCCTTCTAAACCTGAATTTATTCCTCTTTCATCAAGCCCAGAATATGTGATGTTCGAACAGATTGGTACATTTGACAAAGATGCTCAATTTTGGCGTTCAGGATGAGGTGCATGCACAGCATCTGTGCAATGTTGGTGTAATTAAGGCTGTAATTGATGCAGCGCCGAGTTTGGTTGTGATTCCACTGTGACAGAGAGATTCAAAACTTTTAGACTTCATCTGATTGTTAAAATACAACGCTCATTTCAGAGTTCAGTTTTCTCCAAGGATGCTCTTTGTATGAATCTTGATTGATCTATACAATTTGAAGGAAAAAAATATTCACAAGTATACCAGTTTTCTATATACATTTCAATCTCAACTTGTAGCAAAAAAGATCAATCATGTTGTGATATTTTTCTGAACATTGTGGGGAATTAGGAATAAAGTGTCCCTATCATTTAAAATTTAAATTCTATATGTCGTATAGGTTGAGATGTCTTCGAGAAAGGGTCTTGTATTTTAGTGAAAGGTGTTTATTATAGGTCAAATATGGGTTGTACAATATGTAGGTCACCATATATCAAGCAGCCATCATTATTAATACAGTGATATTGTATCAAACCCTTTTGTCTCATGTGACTGTAGATGTTCAGTGTGAACTCGCTACCTTTCAAAGATGTCAGTTTTAGGACAAAGGGAGGTAACTTCAAGAATATTGAAATTATCTCCCTTCTCCCTGGTAAATTGACTTTAGGTCAGGTTGACATGATCTTTTTCTGTCCTGAAGGCTTCATGTGGTTTCAGTGAATAAGAACAGCAGTTATATTTTAGTCATCATATTGATGAAATGATCATTCATACAAAGTGTAATATCATGACACAGATGCCAAAATATTGACTTTTTATGACAGCCAATATTATTCAGTTTTTCAGACATGCACATGCTCTAATTCAATGGTTGATAACGTTTTATTTTTACATCACTGCTTACACTGACGCCAAATCTTTCAATGTTAATGGATTGAAGTCACTGCCAATAACTGAAATTACATACTCCCATATTCTTCAGCTTTACGTTCATGCAGCATTTTACTGAGTGTTTTAAATTACTTTAACAGACTAGAGCAATATTTTAAAATGTATATTGATCAAATGATTCTGTTTGAAACTAATTTCATCATACATATTGAGATAGGGCAGCTGTGCTGATACAGATCCCGAGTTGGTGATACCATTATCAGTTGTCAGTGGCCGCAGGAGACAAGTGTAGCAGAAAATGTTTTCCATGTTGTCCAATACTGTAAATCTTGAAATTAACACGAACGTGAATAAAATGCAAAAAATGCGAGGGTCTCTGTACGCAAAATTTCGCATTTTTGTCTCGAAAATGACTATCGACTATAAAAAGGCCTCACTGCAGACTTTGGATAGCGGAAATACCAACTTGAATATAAACACAAACATGGTTTATTGAGCAGCAGTTGTAACAAGTATATAAAAATGTCATTCAAAGAATAGAAATTAAACAATAGGCATCCAGTGAGTTATCACTGCTGGGGTCAAGAGTTCTTCCCACTCATGTCAAACTAGGCATAACTGACCGCTCCAGCAGTCAAAGACAGACGCCACCCTTGCAACACTTTGTTAAAGGCCGACACGACCCAACGTGCACCGACATACATCATTCCACTGGGGATGGGGTGGGGGGAGTCGCATTGATATTGAGTCGCATTTTTGGCTAGGGGTCAGCAGTCGTATTAATTTGGAGAAGCATTAATTTCAAGATTTACAGACTCCAACTTGTACTTTAAGGTATAAGGTGAACCCATGACCTGTTTCCAGAATCAATTTGAGTTTAATAATACAGTGGAACCTGGTGAAACTAAACTGTGAAGTCCAGATTAGACAAAAATTTAATTCTTGTTAATGAGCTATGTCTGTTGTATCTCACAGTGAAATTAAGTAATAGTATAATAGTAAGTGTTTGAAAGGCATTGAGAAGTGATACACATTTATTGATGTCAACTTCTTTATTATGAGGGACAATGTTTCGGAGTATATGCTTACTCCTTTATCAACCTGATGAAGGAGTAAGCATATTCTCCAAAATGTTGTGTTCCTCATAATAAAGAAGTTGACATCCATAAATTCTCTTCCCTTTGAAATGATAGTTTCACTTCCAGTAGTGATAGATCCAAATTCCACTGTATTGGGGGTCTCTGGTTTGCCCATTGAGGCAGTGATCTTCAAATCATTTGGTTCACTGATCTACCAACCTAATATTTCATATAAGTTTACGGGCGGTGGGGTAGCTTTGTGGTTAAAGCGTTCGTTTATCACGCCGAAGACCCAGGTTAGCATCCCCACATGGGTACAATGTGTGAAGCCCATTTTTGGTGTCCCCTGCCCAAATTGTTGCCCAGATATTATGTAGCCTTAAAATACATCCAATAACATTGAACATTCGTTTTTTGTGTATCTTCTTGATACATTTCATATCCCAAACTTTGTATCATCAAAGCCCCAAATTAAAAGTGATTTATTATCTTCAGGTTTTAAGTGACATCTGTCAGTACCGGGATTGAGTGTATAGTCTCCATTCCCTTATTAGGAAGTCTGTGTATATATATTGTTAAACTTAAGACCACATTGTTATTGTTTTTGTCTCAAATATAGACTGTCCACTGGTCGATAAAAGTGTCGGGTCCCACTTGCACAAAGCGATGGTAGCTCCACGACAAGTGCAAATGTGAGGAAAATAAACCAGTGAGTTTCCCATTACAAAACAAATAATTATTTTACCTCAGAGGATAATACAAATGAATTCCTTTTTAAACTGTTTTCTCTTCCTATTTTATTCATTGAATCAAACATACAAAATATCAAAGGAAGTTTGTGTTGTCTCTTTGGGATTAGAACATTGTAATCAATTTGAGACTAAAATAATCAACATGGACGCTGTAGGCACATTTGTTTTCAAAACAATTATACTACTGGTTTAATTTATTCATCAAGTTATATTATTTCATTTGACAAGTGATTAATGTAAATAAAATGCGGATGAGCAGTTTTCAAACTATCACTGTTCCTAATATTGATTTTAAGCTAGTGTTGAGAATAAACACAAAACTTTTAATAAGGTGTTTTTATGATTTTCTAAATTTCTGACAGGTCATTTTAAGATTGGTTTGTTTCCAAATGTGTTTTTTAACTTGTGGTTGAAAATACAATTATTTCATTTTAGAGATTGAACCATTGGACTGAAAATGAAATCTACCACATTCTGAGGATCTCGTATATAATATTTCACACATACTGCTTAAGTATAACATATGCTCAATGCTAGTGATTATTACATGTTTGCCTAAGCAATGCATTTAGATGTCATGTATGTGATGTATAACAGTGTCTAATCAAAAGTACACATTCCATTGTTTTAAATAATTTGTGTGTGTTGAGTTCCCTGTGTTTGTGGCACGCTGTATTCTAAAAAGGGACCGGTTATTTAATATTTCCTGTCAGGGAGTGTGAAGTCCAAACCCCGCCCACAATCTGTATCCAATCAACTTCTGACCTAATTTGGTAGTCACATTGAAGGCGTGGATTAAATCCCCAAACATTCATGATGTGTGAAGATCTTTGGGGGTTTATGAGACAGTCTGACAAAAAAAATTGAAATTAGAAAAGAGTTTTGATAATAAGATGTAATGAAATACACATCTTTCCATGTAAAAAGTTGTTTGATTTTCATTCATTAGCACCAGTGCTTATCTGGAAGCTGAAAATTAAAAAATATTTTTCGACCACCAAAATTAATCTTATGCCAAACATTTTGTAAACCAACTAATAATAGATAAACAGCCTCACTGTCCCTGCCAGGATATTGCTGAAATGTTGCTGAATCTGTGATAAACATTCTCACTCGTGACACCTAATCACTTTATTTCATGAAAATGTAAAATATTTACCATTTATGGAGTGGGTGGGTCAGCAAGATGTAGAAGTGTTCACTCATCACACCAGACACCCATTCTTGATTCCCTACAATATCTGGCGCCAATTCTTTAACAGTAAAATCTCTACTTGCAACGAACGTCCCAGTAATATTTAGCATCCCCAAATTATTCAATGACACTCCCCATTCTTATGTTAAATGAACGGTCCTTGTTTGAGAATGTAGATACCTTTGTATGTTATTTTATGTTTATCAGTTTCTCATGGTAGATAAAATATATTCCTTAACATATGACATAAAAGGGAAAGCTCTCTGTTATCTCCCCTCATAGTGCTTGTTTGTCATTTGGTTGTGAAGAAAAACATTCGTAACTTACCCTATTTAACGCATCCTTACATCTGTATTCTACAGGGCCCCGTTCCAAGAAGCAATAGTAGCGCTGCGACAGTCGTAAGTCTATGATGAAGTATGGTAGTTACGATCATCTTAGCACTACGATCACTTTGTGGAATGGGGCCCTGGGTCCCGTTCCACAAAGCGATCATAGCGCTGCGACGGTCGTAAGTCTATGTTGAAGTATGGTAGTTACGATCATCTTAGAGCTACAATCACTTTGTGGAATGGGGCCCTGGCCAATAAGGTCTCTCTGATTCAGCTCCAGTGACATCCAAGCACACACACCAAGTCCATCAGCCAGTCCACATCTACAGTGTCAACAGTAACACGTTTGTTCCATGGATATTTTTAGTGGTTTATGCCATGTGTTCTGTTTATATCTGAATTATTTGACACCATTCAACCTTCATTTCATTATCGCAAGTGTTGCTGAACAAAAATAACCTTTATTTGTATTTTTATTTCACATTTCTGGATTTCCATTGTGGGACTACTTTTTTTCAAACTTTTGACAGATTTCTTCATGCACCTCTTCTGTTAAATGGTATGTCGTGATCCAAACTTGAGTTAAGTTCCAATTCATTTTTTAGCCTTTAAGTAAAAGAGTTTATAAGGCGAGGGCTGCATGGGCATTTAGCAAATGGAAATAATGATAATGAGTGTTATGGACAGCCTCTTTAGTAGACATGCACAACATTTCAGGGCTACTTCTTGCCCCTTCGTCAGGTGAATGGATTCATACTTTTAAAGAAAGAGGGGTTTTTTAATCGTACAATACATAGAATTTCCTTAATAATTAACTTCAGGTTCCAGTGAAAATATGTAGAACCGTTCCTGTAATTGAATGATGTAGCGCCCCTCTCTGAGAACAATGTCTAAGAGACTGTATATCGCATTTTACATCCAGGTAATGTGTCCTTCAAATTTGAAAATGAAAGCTGGTAATGCTATCTTTGCATCTTTATTTTAAATGAGAGAAATATGTATGGAATTATTGTAACAGTGTACTGGAACATCTCTGAAGGAGGAAGTTGTGAGGACTGAACTGATGTGTGTGGTGTCATTCCTGTGTCTGTTTGTTTACTATGTCCCACATGAGCGTGGTGACAGGGAGCTTACTAATGTCTCCAGTTCATCCCAAGGTTAATCTGTGTATATTTTGGTTGTTTAAGTTGTAAATATCATATAAATACATATAAATATATATATTTGGAATAATATGTTAATATGTGAGAGAAGATTGTGGAAAAAAGTGTATTTTGAAAAATCAAAATATATCATGAATAAAAAATGAATAATATTTGCTTACATGTCTGTTGTTTTTCAAGATTTGATATTTGAATGAGGCCTGAAACAAGATTCAATCACATTTTGTTCACCAGATGGTAAGGTGAGGTGAAATTGGGTTTAACGTCGCATCCAAGATTATTGCACTTATATAGCGACGTGCATGTACGTGTGTGTGTTTGTGTGGCTGCTTGTACTAGTCAGGACTGATGCCGATTTATAGTGCTAGCTCACTGAGATACCATGCCGCAGTTTAACATGAATACCCCACTCAGACACAGTATATTGACTCCGAGCCAACCAGTCCTTGTTTTAGCCCCTTAATACCGAGCACCAGACAGGGTAACAACAAGTACCATCTTTTAACGTTTTTTTGTATGACGCGGCCGGGGACTGAATCCAGATGGGATTCCAGGGTTGAGTTGGTTGGTCCCTTAACACCTATCCAAAACGTCAACACCATATAAAAATCAGTCTCAAATATGTGCCAAAGTAGATTTCCAAAGGGATTAAAACGCAAATGCTGGTCGTAGGAGATGACAAATATGGATCTGGCGGCAGGTGATTCCCCAATGTCAAATAAAACGCTCTCAGATGAACTAGGAAAACCTTTTTGTGGTGTTGAAAGTGCATTTGAAAAACCTGCACACTGTTATAGTTCAGGGGCAATTTGAACCCAAAACCTCGAGATTTTTCTGTACGAGTGTGTTTTGTCCAGTCTTTGGAACAGCTGCTATGTGCGGCAGCCATATCTGCAGCGACAGCCCAAATAACTTTTCTAGTTCACGAAAGCCGAGTCTTGGTTGTTACCCTGGATGTTTTAGTGAGTAAGGAGAGGAAGTGACGTGTTCTCCACGTTCTACAACCGACAGTTTCCCTCGGACAGTGCTGGTCATGGTGGGTTGAGTTTGCAGTATCATGGTGGCCGTTTCAGTGTGTTCAGAAGGCGAGGAGAACGTTTCCATGATGCGATGGTCTGAACGTGACAGGTTCGGCCGAGGGTCTGTCATGCTGTTGGGGGCATCGGTTTCGCATCACAGGACTCCCTTTATCATATCCATGGCAATCTGGTATCCGACACAGGGATGAGGTTGTTGGACCCTTGTGAATCCGTCTCACAACGCCATTGGACCTGGTGCCATGTTTCAGGATGATAATGCCAGGCCACATCGTGCACGTGTTGTCACCGACTTTCTCACTCAGGGGGGCGTTCAGAGAATGCAGTGGCCAGCACATTCCCCTGATCTCGTCCCAATTGAACATGTTTGGGACATTTCGGGACCACGTGTTCGCGATTTTCATCCCCTGTCTGCAAACCTGCAACAGCCCTGCAGATTCCTTCAGCAAGAATGACCCAGGAAACATTACAGATACTTGCCAGGTCCATGAGAAATCTATGTGCAGATTCCGTCAGGAACCAGGTTGGTCACACCCATTATTCACTGTGTAATGGCATGTGACTTCAAAATGACCCCCGATCACCTCTGTGGTCTAGTGGTAGAGCGTCCGCCCACAGAGCAGAAGGTTCGGGGTTCAATCCCCTGCCGCATCACACCAAGAGACGTCAAAAGATGGTACTTGTTGTTACCCTACCTGGTACTCGGTATTAAGCAGCTAAAACTAGGACTGGTCAGCTCGGAGTTGGTATACTGTGTCTGATTGAGGTGTTCATGTGAAACTGCGGCATGGTATCTCAGTAGGCTCTCACTATAAAATCGGCATTAGTCTGAACTAGTTCAAGCAGCCACACATATGCATGAACATCGCTATTTAAGTGATATAATCTTTGATGTGACGTTAAACCCCATTTCACCTTACCTCAAAATAACCGTTTACACTTTACGTTCAACATACGGGTATTATTTGATTGGTTTGCCAGTGTCTGGTCAGAAAGATTCATCCATGATATGCCACAGTATTTGAAATTACCCAATGTTTCCTAGTTGTCTTTGTAGCCATTGAGATATTTTGTGTGTCCCCATACTTGTTTGACATAGTATTGAGACCGTCATGACGAACACTCTGTCGACGAGCCGGCTCAGCCTCGCTGACGTTGTGTACAGTAGTTTGAGAGTTACCTCCCTTACACCATGCCTTGTTTACAACCATCAACTTGGCGAATATTGACACATCCCTTGCAGTGTTGGACTGGATAATTAATTAATTAATGGTGTTGAATTTCCCTTACTGATAAAACAGAGCCTTTTTCTTTTCCAAACCCTGTATTTACACACAAAGTAGAATTCACAACTTCCACGGTTCAACTCAGGCTTCTTGGAACCTTTCATGGAAGGCATAGATGCATTGTCACAGATGAATTGGCGATCGGAAAACAATTACGTCAGTCCCCCATTTTGACTCCTACAGCAAATGTTTACATTAATTCAACAGCGATTGCGCCAACGTGGCCCATCCAACATTGGTACAGTCTCCTTCAGAGGAGACACGTGAAGATCCGGGTTAGAATAGGTCTTCAGCAACCCATGCTTGCCGTAAAAGGCGACTATGCTTGTCATAAAAGGCGACTAACGGGAGAGGGTGGTCAGGTGGTTGATACATGTCATCGATCCCAATTGCGTGGATCGATGCTCGTGATATTAATCGCTGAATTGTATGGTCCAGACTCGATTATTTACAGACCGCCGTCATATAGTTGGCATATTGCTGAGTACGGAGTTAAACAAAGCAACCAACCAAATCCTACAGAGGATGCTGGTAGCGCCCTAACTTAGGATACCTACAAAGGGTTCTGTCTTTTTGCCGATGGAAACCTGACACAACCTCGAAAAAAACCTTCATGGAAGACATATGCTAGGGGAGTGTGTGGAGACATTCACTGACAGATCGCCACTAACCTAATAGTGAGTGAGTGAGTGAGTGAGTATGGGTTTACGCCGCTTTTAGCAATATTCCAGCAATATCACGGCGGGGGGACACCAGAAATAGGCTTCACATTGTACCCATGTCGGGAATCGAACCCGGGTCTTCGGCGTGACGAGCGAACGCTTTAACCACTAGGCTACCACACCCTCCCTGAGAAAAATGGTTTTCTTTACAAACAAGGGAAACGATTTATGGCCATTAGTCTGCCATTGTTTCCAAATGAAATGTCGTGTATGTTTGATGTTGTTGTGTTTGTTTTGTTTGGTTTTTTTTGGGGGGGGGGGGGGGGGGGGGGAATTTGGACCGATATTTGCCATTTGACCACATTTTTAAAATCTCTCAAAATGCATGACAAAAGATGGGGAACATTTTCTCAAAAGGAAATTATATTTATTAGTAACTTAACTTTGTATATAAGGTCAGAAACTAAAACTTCATGTGGATGCATGTCACCATCAACATGCTTTCTGGGTTCATGTTGGTCAAGTCCTTCGTGATTAGGACAAGTGATGTAGTTCCAGTGATCAGTCCTCAAGACTCCAAAACAAATCAACAGTTGCATTTCAAGCAGAAGGGCTAAGAAAATGAATATATCTCTGTTGCCATCTGTGAGATCTTTTTTCTGTGGCGTTACAGCGTTTCGGGGGAAAAACGTCACATTTTGACCTGTTATTCATTAAAGAACGAGAACAGAGCTTCAGAAATATCAAGTAAATGTTGCTGTTTGTTAGATATATAAATAAATATGACATGCTGATTTTCAGAATTCGTTGGTATAGCATATTTAGGCCGTAAAACTTTATCAGTATTATATCTATGGATGGCCAATGCTTATGCTCAGATTATTTATCATAAATGTACAGCTAATTCTGGGTAGAGTAAAGGCCTTCAGCAACGCAAGCTTTCCGTGGCGAGACTATGATTGTCATACAAGGTTGCTGTTGGTTGGTTAACGCCGCACTCAACAATATTCCAGCTATATGACGGCGGTCTGTAAAATAATCGAGTCTGGACCAGACAATCCAGTGATTGACATCATGAGCATCGATCTACGCAATTGGGATCGATGACATCTATCAACCAAGTCAGTGAGCCTGACCACCCGATCCCGTAAGTCGCCTTTTACGTCAAGCATAGTCACCTTTAACGGCAAGTGTGGGTTGCTGAAGACCTATTCTACCCCGGAAACTTCACGGGTCTGTCTAGTCCTGCACCATGACCGTGGAATATATTTATTTTATGAAAAAATAATAATCTAGAAATGCATACAAAAGCAAGTCTAGCCAGCTCAAGCTAGCTCTATTCCACATAGTCCTGCACCATGACCGTGGAATATATTTATTTTATGAAAAAAACATAATCTAGAAATGCATACAAAAGCAAGTCTAGCCAGCTCAAGCTAGCTCTATTCTGAAATCAGCATAGGGAATTTTTTTATTTTTAGAGTCAAGAAGGATATTGTGTAATATAAGATTTCAGAGACTAAATGTTAGTCTAGGGTCTGCCATATAAGGCGGCTTGCGAGATCGGGTGATCGTTGAGTGAGGGAAACAACAAACAAACCAGTTTGTACTGATGCTGGGTTTTTGTGCTAGCCCAATGAAATATTTCACTCACATTGTACTTTATTTGTTTGTTTGTTGTTTAACGCCGCACTCAGCAATATTCCAGCTATATGACGGCGGTCTGTAAATAATCGAGTCTGGACCAGACAATCCAGTGATTGACATCCCGAGCATCGATCTAAGCAACTGGGATCGATGACATGCATCAACCTGTCAGCGAGCCTGACCATCTGATCCCGTTAGTCGCCTCTTACAACAAGCATAGAAAACCCCTCAATGCCAAGCACCAGGTAGGGTTTAACAACAAGTACCATCTTTCATGTCTTTTGGAATGATGCAGTCGAACCACAACGTTTCGTCCCCCAGACGCTTTATCCACTAGACCACAGAGGTGGCCCCTTAATGCAGGGACAAAGACTAAACTGGTGCATGTCTTGAATTTAGATTGTTGATTGAATTTTCGTGAGGGTTACTTATGGAGCTCAGCAGACTGCAGGAGACACTTGACTTCATCGGGGCGGTCGGGTAGCCTAGTGGTCAAAGCGTTCGCCCGTCACGCCGAAGACGGCGTAAAACCATACCCACTCACTCTTGACTTCATCTGCACACATTCATATTTCCTTACCAACTGTTTTTTTTTCTGACCGGGAAATATGGTATTAAAAGTAAACAGACCGCCTCTGTGGTCTAATGGATAGAGTGTTTGCCCGGAGAGTAGAGGGTCGGGGTTCGTTTCCCAGTCGCGACTTCTTACCCTGCTTGGCGCTCGACATTAGGGGGATAAAAGACTGGTCGGCTCCAAGTTAGTAAACTGTCTGAGAAGGCTATTCATGTTAACCTGGGACATGGTATCTCAGTGGGCTCGCACAGAACACACGGTATTAGTCTGACTTGTACACGCACGCACGCACGCACGCACGCACACGTGTTATGAGTGCATGAATGTTCAACGCGAAGTTCACCATTTTTCACCACCTCCAACAACCCAAGGGTCATAATCAGGATGAGTATGGGATTCGATCTTGGCACAAATAATGGGAATCATCGGGGAACTTTTTAATCAGCCAAAAAGCGTCGAGACTTCAAAAGTCTGGTAGGAGTTTGGTAGGAGTGAAGGAAGCATTCAAACAAGAATACCTCATTTCTTTATCTGGAGTAGTAGCAATTTCAAGGAAGGATTCACCCCTACTAAAATCATAGTATTTTGGGGAATACATATCTCAAATGCATTTCTGCAATCAATTCAGTCAACAACAACGATGAATTTATGTAACATGCCATGTCATACAAAACACGTGCAAGTCGTGCATGAAGAGTGGCCGAACGTGATAAGCTTGATTTGCACGTGCGCACCTCACGTTCAGGACGCACACGTGGTTTGGTGATCAGTCGATATGTTCAGCACAGCGCAGCTTTCACGGCTTAATGGTTTGAACAAAGTCGATGGTATGTTGCATGCATTAGTGAAAATACATAGATCTAGTGTAAGCCTTGCCTGGACTGCCTTTTTCAAATGTTGAATTAAGTATAAATTTGATAATTTTAACTACTTCATTATTTTGTTTGTATTTCTTCTCTTGCAATGTTATTTGTAAATATAAGTTTTTGTGATTTTATTTTGTTCCTCAAATTTCAACAAAATTATAGAGCGACAGTGTAGTATTCATGCAACCATTACATATTATTACTCCTAACTTGTTCTCTGTGGGGTAGAATGTTCTCGACACGCCACAGTGCCAGCCGTACAAGGCGACTAAGTTTGATCTGTGGCAGATGAAGGCTCAGTAAATGTCTCCTGATCAAATCTTTAATTCATTAATCAAACGGGGGCACGGGTGGCCCAGTCGTCTAAGGCGCCGCGATTCGCTGTGCAGAGTTGCGTCCCTTGGGCACGACAGAAACCTATGATTGTGGGTTCGAATCCCGGTTCTCCCCAATTATGTTTCTAGGTTTGTCAGCACCATACCCGTGCTCGTGGGTTTCACCGAAGTGGTAAACGTCTGAGACCTGCATTATTTCGGGCTTTCCTCCCACGTCAAGCTGACACGCCGTGATATAACTGTAATACTGTTAAAACCCAACTCACTCACTCACTCATTTTTCAAACACTGATTTACAATTATTATTATTTTCACCTTAGAACAAATCCTTTCCCAATGTTTGTTTTATGAAATTGAGCAGATGAGGGGAAAAAATCATGTTATGTGATATTTTTTACCGGTACTTGTACATGTATTTTTTATTCCTGCTGAGCAACATAGGTGAATCAGATGTCGTTGATGGTAATCATGGTTCTTGTCATGTTGGCTGCTTTGTATCAGGGAATTTATTCTGGGGCAAATTTAGATTTGAAATTACTAAATTACCGTTCAAAATATTTAGTAAATCCATCTTATGATCATGAAGTATACTGCCGAAATTTAAACCAGTGCAGTTAAGTGCATAATTTAGTTTTCTAAGTTTATCAAATTAATTGTAATTACCTTCCATCCTCCTGGTGAAATATACACTGCTAAATATGTTAATATTCTGAAGAATGTAGTCAAGACTTATGTGAAATACATCAGCACAGTCAGGGAAATGGATCTTCCTTCATAATGGGGGCGGTCGGGTAGCCTTGTGGTTAAAGCGTTCGCTCGTCACGCCGAAGACCCGGGTTCGATTCCCGACATGGGTACAATATGTGAAGCCCATTTCTGGTGTCCCCCGCCGTGATATTGCTGGAATATTGCTAAAAGCGGCGTAAAACCATACTCACTCACTCACTCACTTGGTTCTCCGTGGGGATTTCCTGGTAGTGACTTGGTTGGACCCCCACGGGCTGGATCGGTGCTCACAATATCGATCACTAGATTGTCTGGTCCATACTCATTTTCAGGTCGCCGTCATGTAGCTGGAATATTAATTGCTGGGTGCGGCGTTAAACAACATACTTCAAGATGCATTCTGCGAAATATATGAAAATCTAAGAAAAACGCATAGAGGTAAATCTTGACTGTCTTTCAATTTGCAGTACCTTAGAGTTACAGAAAGTTTAAAACTTGTGCTAATCTATATACCCTGTCTATCGCCGGTGGAACAAGAAACCCCACTGTAGATGGCGTATGTGGTATTTCACTTGTTCCACTCTGCTATTGGCAAAATGTGGCGCTGGGCCCCGTTCGACAAAGTGATCTTAGCGCAAAGTCGATCGTAACTCCCATTCTTTAACAATGACTTCGACAATCGTAACCCTAAGATCGGGCCCCTGGGATCACTTACTCGTAACTCCCATACTTAGGCGTTCAATAATCGTTGCACTAAAATGTCTTTGTACAAGTCGGCCCTGGTTTTATTAGCAATTGCATCAAGGTTGCTTCTGCCTTTGCATGACGGAACGAAGGAACTACCCTGGGGTTTAAGTAAGGGGATTGAACAATGGCACCGATGGCCCAGTCGTCTGAGGCACCGCAAGTTCCTGTGCAGGGTTGCGTCCCTTGGGCGTACACCCTTAACCACTGAGTGTAGGTTCGAATCCCGGTTCGCACCGATTGTTTCCCCAAAGTGGTAAACGTCTGAGAACTGCATCGCTTCAGGCTTTCCTCCCACATTAAATTGAAACGCCATGGTATAACTGGAATACTGTTGAGAGCCGTGGTAAAACCAGCGTACTCAAAGATTGAAAGTTTGTAGCTGCAAAGAAAATGTTGTGACATGTGGACCTGTATTTGCAGTGACGCGCGGCTACATGACCTCCAGACACCTCCCGACACCTCCCTGACTGCCCCAGATCATCAAGATACGTCCTGAAAGATTGTCAATGTAGGTTCTGATTTCTGAAACATAACGATGATTTATTTGGACCTACTCACTACTCAGAAGCTGGTACAAGCACGCACGCACGCACGCACGCACGCACGCACACACGCACACACACACACATATGCACGTCGCTATATAATTGCAATAATCTTGGACGCGACGTTAAGCCCCATTTCACCTCACCTCAGAAGCTGGTATTTGACCGCAAATTAAGATATTTAAAACGTTCACAATTATGTCAGTGTGTGTTAGTACGGCTTTAATGGTTGATTTTGCGTTATTGTATGAAATGTTAAGATATCCTAGGCCCCACAGGCAACTGTACATCTTGTGAAATCCTGAGGGGAAGTGTTTATCTTGCTTATTCACTGAAAGAAAACTGAAATATTATCAACCATTTCATGTTTCAACACTTTCTTTGAACCTTTGGAAACTTTTATGTTCTTGAAAAAAGATTTATCAGTGCCTTTGTGGCCCAGGTCTTGCACAAGTTTGTGATTTTATGAGATATAAATACAGTGACAGCTCAAGAGGAAGAGGTCACTGAAGGTTTATAATTTTAGTAAGAAAAGATGAGGCAGTGTGCTGTGTTTCCGCAGGGGAGACTGCTGTACTGTCAACCCCCCCCCCCCCCCCCCCCCCCCCCCCTCCCGTTCTGGGTGCTGCACACTCCCAAGCCACACCCACCCTGGAGGAAGGCGGAATCACCCACCCTGGGCGGCAGGGGAGTGAGGGGACCTCAAGCTGGAGGTGACAGTCCCCATGTGGCTCTTATCATCTTGTCAGCCTTCGAAATTCGCAATGCGCCACCTGAGTGAGTTCTCGCTTCCGCCAAACAAAGAACGACCTTTCATCCACCAATCAAAGCGTTGCTTACCAGATCATTAAAGTGACAGTCGGAACGTGTTTTCTATTTTAATTTTAATGGAGAACTGTGTCAAGGTATTTTTCAAGTAGTCTGAAATGGAAGTGCCAGGTTGAAACGCGTGCCTTAAAGCTCGAGAAAGCTGCTTTCTCATTGGCTGATATCGACATCTTGTTTTTTCGTTTCAGTGGTCGGTCAAAGTTCGCGAAAGGTCGTTCTGACGTGACAAGCTCATTATTTAGCGAGAGAAACTTTATGCTTAGTGATGAGAGAAAAGGAGCTGGTGATGTCACTTCCAAATCAAAGCCATGGTCATGATAGAATTGAGATGGAATACTCTGGATAACCGAGTCTCCAGTGAATGCAGTTGCCAATTCTTTACCGAATCGTCAGTATGCAGGCTGTAGCGAACCCCGGCGGTCAGTGGTTAAAGCTGACTTGGTTGATGCATGTCGTCGAGACTCGATTATTTACAGACCGCTGTCATATAGCTGGAATATTGCCGAGTGCGGCGTAAAACAACAATCCAACCAACAACCTTCTATATTATCATGTGTGTTCAGATCTGTCTATGGGTCACTGGATGTATCGAATTCCCGGTTTCTTGAACTCATTTGGGAGTCCCAAGTATCAGAATTAAACATCAAATATGCAAGCTGATTACTGTTTGGTTTGTCTGATATAAATGGAGGCACGAACTTTTATTGGATTCATAATGCGACGCCCATATTTGTTTTTTCAGGACAAAATGTCTGCCCGCTCGAAAGGTGTCTGCGGAGTCATCACTAACTCCACACCTCACCACACCACAGCCAGACATCAATCAATACCGAACCATGGAAACGACACAATAATGAAGTGGTTTTAAACAAATATTTAGCAGGGCATAAAGGTTCTGTTGATCTGAACAGTACGATTTCTCTAATGGGCAAAGGTGGCCCTCGTTTCCAGCTTCCAGAACATCTGCCAGGGTCCACTGATCTCGAGGACCTGGTCTGGATCTGTGTTCATGCTTTCAAGCTGACACCTCTTGATATAACTGAAATACTGCTTAAAGCAGCTTAAACCAAACTCACTCTTGTGTTGATGGGTTTCATTTAATGACATCTATGACAGGTGTCTTTTTGTTCTTTAAGCAAATCTAAATGAGAGGCTGTCACTGCTTCTCTTGGTATTCACGAGGCCACCCAAAACGAGGTAGCTCATGGTATGTTATGGCCATTCTCATGATTATTCTTATGATCAGTTGTGAAGGCACTGGAGGTAGAGTTGTCCCTTGGCCTACCAGAAACCTTGGAAAGGCCTGGAAAGTTCTGTCAAGATCACTGACCACTGGTTTGTCTGTTACGGAGTTGACAATGTTTACTGCACTGTGTTATAGCTGGAATATTGCTGACGTCTGCATATAACAAAGCATAAGGACACCTAAGGACACAAAAACACCACCACAATTTATTATTGATGGTTATTTCTGTGTTACCGGATTTGCTCATGGCACAACAAAACGGTGACTGGGCTGGAAGTTTAGGACTAAAACAGTATCAAGATTATCACATCTTGTACATTGTTGCTTGTAAAAATTGTAAATACACTGTATGGGAAATAAAACTTGCACGTCCTTCATTTTGCAAGTGAATCAAGGCAAGATGTACTGCTGAAACAGATTCTGGTGAGAGACTGCAAAAGCAATATACAAGCTAGCAATCAATTCACTCACTGGAAAAATGATGAGGCTTGCTGACTTTGTTGATGCATGCTCCCAATGTCAATCACTGGATTGTCTGGACCAGACTATTTACAGACCGCCGTCATATCGCTGAGGGCAGTGTTAAACAACAAACAAACCAAAAATCACTGGTTTGTCAGCATAGAGAAAATTTATTTGCAATAACACAGGATACATACAAAATAGCAATTAACAAGCACTTCCCATTAAACAAACAAAGAAATCAGTTAAAATGAGAACCTTTCAATCGAAGGTGGTACTTTACTGCAGCTTCATATCTATTTGGCCTACAAAACACACATTAATTATATATGTAACTATGATGATTTAATTTCTTCATAATTTTGAGTGGGCACAATGTGTGAAGCCCATTTCTGGTGTCCCCTCGCCGTGATATTGCTAAAAGCGGTGTAAAAACATACTCACTCATTTTGAGTTTCTTCTTGTGAATCGAAATGACCCCATGATTGAAAGTGCTTCACATATATTTCCACTGTTGAAATCTGCATATCTAGAAGCCATAAATCAAACAGTTACTGGCACCATTTGTTTGTTGTCTGCTGAAAAAGTCAATATGTTCTTTAGTATGACACAAATTGCTATTCAAGCTCTTTACAGTCGTCAGTTTCTCCAGATGCTAAGTGACATTTATGTCCAGCTCACATCAAGGCACAACAAACATCCCACATTGATCTTCTACATGCGTGTCAGTGTCACTTTCACTGTCCGAACTGTCAGTGATGCTCACATCTGAATCATCGGGGTTGGTTGTCAGTTGCTCAGTGATATGGCTTGGCATTTGATCACCATCAAACTAAACAATTGGTAGGTTCCATCTACTAACTTCCGGCCTTGTCCTTCTGGTGAATACTGAACAGGAGTTGGTGTGTGATACAAAGATTGTGTGTTTGTCCTTTTGACCATTAAAGCCAACTTAGGGAGGCATGACGTCTGACCATGGACAATGGTAACCGTCCAGGACACCGGCTGGATCATGCACATACAGTGGATACTGTTGGCTTCCACACCACAGGTTCTATGAGGAAGTGTCGAGTGTCACAACCGTCACCAGAGTACCGTCCCGTGAAGATTCTGGGTTAGAATTGGTCTTCAGAAACCCATGCTTGTTGCAAGAGGCTACTAACAGGATCGGGTGGTCAGGCTCTCTGACTTGGTTGATGCATGTCATCGATGCTCATTTTGTCAGTCACTGGATTATCTGGTCAAGAAAGGATTATTTACCGACCTCTGCTATATAGCTAGAAAATGGCTGAGTGCAGCGCTAAACAAAAAAAACAACCCAGAGAACCGTCGGTAACATAAGACCATCGGCTTACACTTGATCAACAAGGTAACAGAATGGTACAAGACGGTACAGGAAGAGCGGTATCTACCCAAGCCATGGCTCACTGGTGTCCAACAGACTGAATGTCTGGGGCAAGTCACCATGGACAACAGCGGCTACCATAGGACTATGACAGATTAGACTACAAGTCAGACATCAAGATGGATGCATGGGCAAGACACCTTGGACAACATTTGTGTACCGGGGCACAAGGACAGACCTGACTACAAGTCAAGAGCAGTCACCATGGACAACAGTGGCCACTTGGGGTCAAGGATAGACCGGACTACAAGTCAGACATCAAGATGGATGAATGTCTTGACTGAGTTTCAACGATGAGACAACTTCTCCAAGCAACAGGATGTGGTTGTTTTGGAAAGGATCAAAGATTTGGAACCTGTTTCGGACAGATTTAGTGAGCGAGTTGGGTTTAACACAGCTTTAAACAGTATTCGATTTAAATCACAGCCTGTCAGCTTGATATGGGAGGAAAACCCAGAGTGATGCAGGTCTCAGACATTTACCACTTTGGTGAAACCCACGAGCACAGTATGGTGCTAAAAAGCTAATAAACATAATCGGGGGTGATCAGGGATTTGAAATTTCTGGTGTGTCAAGGGACGTAACCCTGAACAGCGAATTGCAGCACCTTAGGACGAGCGGGCCCCCCACGCCCCCTTGAACAGACAGGTCTCAGACATTTACCACTTTGGTGAAACCCACGAGCACACTTTGGTGCTAAAACGGGGCGAACCGGGATTCAAACC
The DNA here is from genome assembly GCF_022045235.1 of Haliotis cracherodii. Classification (NCBI taxonomy): domain Eukaryota; kingdom Metazoa; phylum Mollusca; class Gastropoda; order Lepetellida; family Haliotidae; genus Haliotis; species Haliotis cracherodii. Next base: position 7,290,740 of record NW_027266279.1, on the reverse strand, counting down.
CTGAACAGTGAATTGCAGCACCTCAGGACGACTGGGCCACCATTTAACAGACAGATGATGGAGCTCACCATGCAATACCTCCTATTCAGGAATCGTACAGCGGCATGCTGGGAGATGACACCTCATGATGAAGTTGGACAAAGTTGTTTTGTTGCTTCATCACTTGAAACACATGAAAGGTGGACATGTCTGGATGGATACAGGAAACAGCCGCATCAACACAAGGCGCTACATCGACATCAGTGCAGCTGCTTTCATAATTGGCAAAGATGTGTCAAGTACTTCCGTCTGTACACACTTCCACAGGGTGCGACTACACAGCTGCATTCATCAGAAAGGGACAGTGTCAACCTTGCAAATGGTCCGGTCCGGTCAGCCTTCTCATCAACGTTTAAGTGTCTGGGGTTGTCCCAGATACCATCAGAAAAAGTTTCTTGAATTGAGAAGTTTGTGTGCAGCTTATATTCCAGACCGGAGATGTCAGACATAAATGACATTTGATTTAGTCTTTTCATACAGAAGTACAACACATTGTGCTCCACTGGACAAGATTCGAGGGTATGACCCATGTGTTTCCACCATCCAAGAGAACATTGGTGGACATGATCAAACAAACTCTGTGTCAACACCAACTCCTGTTCAATATGCACCAGAAGGACGTGGCCGGAAGTTAGTAGATGGAACCTACCCATTGTTTAGTTTGATGGTGATCTAATGCCAAGCCGCATCATTGAGCAACTGACGACTATCTCTGATGACACAGATGTAGATAATGACAATGTAAGGATTAGAGACAGGTCTTACCAGTTTCTGTGTCACGTTCACTGTCTGAAGATCAATGTGATACATCCGTCGTGCCATGAAGATGTGAGCTGGACATACACGTCACTAAGCATCTGGAGAAACTAAAGATAGTGAATAACTTAAATAACAATAAGTGTCATACTAAACATCATGACTTTTACAGCAGACAATCAAATGGGCCAGTAACTGTTTGAATTATGGCTTCCAGAATATGCAGATTTCGACAGTGGAACTGTATCTGAAGTACTTACAATCATGTGGTCATTTCGGGTCACAAGAAGAAACCAAAAATATTGTGTGGGAGAAATTAATTACCATAGTTACATATATAACCAATATGTGTTTTGTAGGCCAAATAAGATATGAAACTTCTTCCTCCTAGTAAAAGCTATAATCATTGTAAATTGAAGCTGCAGTAAAATACCACCTTGGATTGAAATTTTTGTGCTCTTTTTATAGATTCTAACAGAACACATTTCAACTGACAATCCATTTACACAAGATTCTTATCTTAGGAGCTTTCACTTTTATTTGGACACTACCAGAGTTATTTCCCTTGTGTAAATTTAAAATCTGACCCTGGTCACTATTTTCGCTATAACCTTTCAATTACTTTTAATGGAATGATAAAAAACGATTTATCTTAATTTCCAACACATTTCTGTTACAGGAAATATATTCTATGTGAAGTAAGGGAAATGAACCCAAAGCGTCAAAACTGACATTATTTTTGCGCTTTTTTATGCCAAACAAGTATTTTTGCACCAGAAATATATCAGAATACTTACTGTCAGAGTATGACTGTGTTGCTTGTTGTATTCTCTTTATTTTTGACACCAAATATTAAAATATAAAAAAATCATTAGTTTTGATGAAAACATCCATTTACTTATAAGAATTATATTGCACAAAAAGTGCTGAGTCATGACTTCAGTGCCCCCCTAGTGTGAAAAGGGAACATAACATTTTTCTTTGACAAACATTTTTTGAAAATTCAGCCTTTTTTGCCTTTGAATCAAGCATAACTAGCTGAAATACGTTGAACAGTTTTCAAGATAAGGCCCAGAAATGAACCCTACCCTCATTAGTAACAAAGTCGAAATTGTTTCCATGGAAACATAAAAAACTAATATTTTGAAAAATTTAAAATATGAGACGAGGATAATTACTTTTAGGATAGCAATACCAAGAGTTATTACTCTGCACTTATGATCTGTGAATCTACAAATTTGAGGGGATCTACTGGGAAAGTTTTGTCAAACTTTATTTGTAGAACGAAAAACAGTGAAACACACATTTTTCTTGAGTTGTCGGCTGAAAGATGAGGTTGAAAACAACAAAGCAGCTTGTTCCCACTTTCAAAGTGTGTTTTGTTTGAACTGTTTTTGTTACTTGAGTATAATTACTTTCCTGATTTGTCAAAATAATACTAGGAAAGAATCCTTTCATGAGGGTTATATTACCCGCAGCTAATATTCATGTCCCTGAGATGCCAAGTTCTTTGTTTGCTAAGTATGTTCTGATTTAACCCTCAGAGTGACAGACAATGACAACAGCATCACACACACAAAAACATGTTCACAACCACGAGATAGTAAACTGAGTAAACCTCTCACATTCTAAAAAAATCTATTGATAACTTATTTACAAGATGTATGTCACAAAGACAATAGTAGAGAAATGATGACATGCACAGAAACATATGCCTCGTTTGCCTCATTGGATGTCACAAACTTTGAGATGAACAGAAATGATGTAGTTTAGAAGTGGTCAACAATGCGATTACCCATCAAGGACAATCAATTGTTGCTATTATCAAAGTGATTACCCTTATCCATTAAGAACAAGCAACGTCAACTGGATTACCCATCAAGGACAACCAATTGTTACAATCAAAGTGATTATTGTTATCCATTTAGAGTGAGTGAGTGAGTGAGTGAGTGAGTTGGGTTTTACGCTGCTTTTAACAGTATTCCAGTTATATCACGGCGTGTCAGTTTAATATGAGAGGAAAGCCCGAAGTGATGCAAATCTCAGACGTTCACCACTTCGGTGAAACCCACGAGCACGGTTTCTGGCGTGCCCAAGGGACGCGACTCTGCACAGCGAATCGCGGCGCCTTAGACGACTGGGCCACCCGTGCCCCCTTATCCATTTAGAACAACCAACGTCAACTGGATTAACCATCAAGGACAACCAATTGTTACTATCAAATTGATTATTGTTATCCATTTAGAACAACCAACATCAACTGGATTACCCATCAAGGACAACCAATTGTTACAATCAAAGTGATTATCATAATCCATTAAGAACAACCAACATCAACTGTAACCAATTGTCAATGTAATCATCCATGAAGGACAATCATTCTGTGAACTATTTACAAAAGTTGAGACGAAGCCATTGACAAAATAGGAGTTCCCAGAATACTTGTTTTTTTGCTGCTATAAACCAATTCTCAACGTGATTACCCACCAATGACAACAAATTGTTAATGTCAATGAAGTGATCATCAACCATCAACGAAAAAATAGTTGATCAGTGAGTTTGGTTTCACACCACTTTGAACTGTATTTCAGTAATATGGTCTTGGATGTTTACCACTTCGGTGAAATCCACAAGCACAGGTAAGGTGCTGACAAACTAAGAAACAATTTGAACCCAAAATCACAAGTGTCTGGCTTGTCTAACAGTGAGTGAGTGAGTTGGGCTTAACACCGCTTTGAACAATATTCCAGTTATATCACAGTGTGTCAGCTTACTGTGGGAGGAAAGCCCGAAGTGATGCAGGTCTCAGACGTTTACCACTGTGGTTAAACCAACGAGCACGGGTATGGTGCTGACAAACCTAGAAACATGATCAAGGTGAACCATGATGTAAATATCATCATTGGTTTCTGGTAAGAGACACAAATGTACACAACGATTTAAAAAGCATCACATACAAAATCAGCACTTCCAATGAGTGAGTGAGCATGGTTTTATGCCCCTTTTAGCAATATTCCTGCAATATCACGGCAGGGGACACAAGAAATGGGCTTCACACATTGCACCCATGTCGGGAATCAAACCCGGGTCTTTGGCATGGCGAGTGAACGCTTTAACCACTAGGCTACCTGACCGCCCCCACTTCCAATGAAAAGAACATGCTGCAAAAAAAATGAAATCCTGCAATACTCGTATAAATTTACAGTCGAACCCTGTTGTCTTGAACACCTAGGGACGATAGAAATAAATTGGCTTACCCAGTTCTTGACACACTCAACTAAACCTTATTACCACCTGACTAAACCATCATATCACTTTGTGCCTATTATGTTAAAAAACATAAGAACAATAATGACAATCATATGATCGCTAATCGTTGGACATGGGTATTGACAATTAAACCTAACATACGTTCTTTTGTCACAATCGAGTTCGACCTATATGGTCAGTCATAAATACATTTTACGTCTTGGGACAATAAACTGAGTACGAGACAATTCAGCATATCCAGTTTGACAAATCAGGGTCAAAGTAGTGACACATATAGTACGCCTTTGCCGTGATGGGACAGGGATTTCCTACCCCCCTAACACTTGGTCTCTGTGTATGTTAAAAACATCTTGTTTCTCCGGACCAACTGACAGGGTAGAGAGGAAGGATGTTCTTTTCTTCATATTTTGGTGACAAATCTATAGAACTTGATTCTTATGTACCATGTGACCTCTGCAATGACCTCTGCAATGCCCCCTGCAACTCAAAGAATAAACATTCCCTTGCTCCATTATTTTTCAGGAATGGACAGTTGTTTATCAGTTATACACCACGGTCATATAGCTGGAATATTGCTGAGTGCGGCATTAAACAACAAACAAACAAACAAACTATCAATTACACATAATCTTGAACAATCATTTCAATTAATTTCAACTTGGAAAACAAACAACATGAGGAAGCACTAGCACACAAAAGTAGGACAAGAATAGCCATGTCACGGCACACGGCATGTACTACAAGTCCTGTAGACACAAGGGCACACGGGTTATACCAGGACAATAGCCATGTCCTACATGTCCTGTAGACACAAGGGCATACGGGTCATACCAGGACAATAGCCATGTCCTACATGTCCTGTAGACACATGGCACACGGGTCATACCAGGACAATAGCCATGTCCTACATGTCCTGTAGACACAAGGGCATACGGGTCATACCAGGACAATAGCCATGTCCTACATGTCCTGTAGACACAAGGGCATACGGGTCATACCAGGACAATAGCCATGTCCTACATGTCCTGTAGACACAAGGGCACTTGGGTCATACCAGGACTATAGCCATGTCCTACATGTCCTGCAGACACAAGGGCACACGGGTCATACCAGGACAATAGCCATGTCCTACATGTCCTGTAGACACAAGGGTCATACTAGGACAAGAATAGCCATGTCCAACAGACACAAGGGCACACTGGTCATACCAGGACAATAGCCATGTCCTACATGTCCTGTAGACACAAGGGCACACCAGGACAATAGCCATGTCCTACATGTCCTGTAGACACAAGGGCAAATGGGTCATACCAGGACAATAGCCATGTCCTACATGTCCTGTAGGCACAAGGGTCATACTAGGACAACAGCCATGTCCTACATGTCCTGCAGACACAAGGATCATACCAGGACAACAGCCATGTCCTACATGTCCTGCAGACACAAGGGTCATACCAGGACAACAGCCATGGCCTAATGTCCTGCAGACACAAGGATCATACTAGGACAAGAATAGCCATGTCCTACAGACACAAGGGCACAAGGGTCATACTAGGACAACAGCCATGTCCTACATGTCCTGTAGACAAAAGGGCACAAAGGTCATACTAGGACCAGAATAGCCATGTCCTACATGTCCTGTAGACACAAGGGCACAAGGGTCATACTAGGACAACAGCCATGTCCTACATGTCCTGTAGACACAAGGGTCATACTAGGACAAGAATAGCCATGTCCAACAGACACAAGGGCACACTGGTCATACCAGGACAATAACCATGTCCTACATGTCCTGTAGACACAAGGGCACACCAGGACAATAGCCATGTCCTACATGTCCTGTAGACACAAGGGCAAATGGGTCATACCAGGACAATAGCCATGTCCTACATGTCCTGTAGGCACAAGGGTCATACTAGGACAACAGCCATGTCCTACATGTCCTGCAGACACAAGGATCATACCAGGACAACAGCCATGTCCTACATGTCCTGCAGACACAAGGGTCATACCAGGACAACAGCCATGGCCTAATGTCCTGCAGACACAAGGATCATACTAGGACAAGAATAGCCATGTCCTACAGACACAAGGGCACAAGGGTCATACTAGGACAACAGCCATGTCCTACATGTCCTGTAGACAAAAGGGCACAAAGGTCATACTAGGACCAGAATAGCCATGTCCTACATGTCCTGTAGACACAAAGGCACAAGGGTCATACTAGGACAACAGCCATGTCCTACATGTCCTGCAGACACAAGGATCATACTAGGACAAGAATAGCCATGTCCTACAGACACAAGGGCACAAGGGTCATACTAGGACAACAGCCATGTCCTACATGTCCTGTAGACACAAGGGCACAAAGGTCATACCAGGACAAGAATAGCCATGTCCTACAGACACAAGGGCACAAGGGTCATACAAAGACAAGAACAGCCTTTGTCTTCAGTTCAAAATTCAATTTAGCGTAGTTAAATCTACAGGCACCCTAGCTCCATATTGATTGTACTCAAACAGAGATGGATGTCCTCACCAGTGCATGTTCATTGTAGAGCTCTGTAAAGATGGCCTTGCAGTGTAGAAGTCGGTTGGAGGCGAGGACAGCGTGGAGCCGCGCCAGAAGCTGCTCCCGTGATGACCCCACACGCTCACTGTTGATGTTCCAGCCGGACTCAAGGAACTCATGGTCCATCCTCCACATGATGGCCACCTGCACAGTAGATAGTAACATTATACCACATGATGGCCACCTGCACAGTAGATAGTAACATTATACCACATGATGGCCACCTGCACAGTAGATAGTAACATTATACCACATAATGGCCACCTGCACAGTAGATAGTAACATTATACCACATAATGGCCACCTGCACAGAAGATAGTAACATTATACCACATGATGGCCACCTGCACAGTAGATAGTAACATTATACCATATGATGGCCACCTGCACAGTAGATAGTAACATTATACCGTATGATGGCCACCTGCACAGTAGATAGTAACATTATACCACATGATGGCCACCTGCACAGCAGATAGTAACATTATACCACATGATGGCCACCTGCACAGTAGATAGTAACATTATACCACATGATGGCCACCTGCACAGAAGATAGTAACATTATACCACATGATGGCCACCTGCACAGTAGATAGTAACATTATACCACATGATGGCCACCTGCACAGTAGATAGTAACATTATACCACATGATGGACACCTGCACAGCAGATGGTAACATTATACCACATGATGGCCACCTGCACAGTAGATAGTAACTTTATACCACATGATGGCCACCTGCACAGTAGATAGTAACATTATACCACATGATGGCCACCTGCACAGTTGATAGTAACATTATACCACATGATAGCCACCTGCACAGCAGATGGTAACATTATACCACATGATGGCCACCTGCACAGTAGATAGTAACATTATACCACATGATGGCCACCTGCACAGTTGATTAGTAGCATTATACCACATGATGGCCACCTGCACAGTAGATAGTAACATTATACCACAAGATGGCCACCAGCACAGTAAATAGCAACATTATACCACATGATGGCCACCTGCACAGTAGATAGTAACATTATACCACATGATGGCCACCTGCACAGTTGATAGTAACATTATACCACATGATGGCCACCTGCACAGGAGATGGTAACATTGTACCAAATGATGGCCACCTGCATAGGAAATAGTAACATTTCGAATATCCTGTTATAATTAGTGATATGTCATAAAAAAAACAGAGTCCCCCACCAAACTATAATAAATACACTGCCCTGATATAACCCTGGGAAACATGGCTGTCAAATATCTTCAAATGAATCTACAGAGTGAACTACATCATAGATCACAGGCAGGAAGTGTGTACATCTTGGGGCATAATGGTGATAAGATTCAAGGGTTGTTGCTCATCTTCATATGCTGGACAACGGCCCTCCTACAGCTTGGTGTCGCTCATCACAGAACGTGGTCGTATGTCCTTGTTCTGTGTCCTGGCCACTGGGATGTGGAGACACTGCACCCACTGTTCCACGTTCTGCTGAACACATCACTCTGATCTGCTGTGAAGATCTCAAATGGTAACATTTCTTTACACTGAAAGAAAATGAACATGAAAGTGAAAACAAAACATTTCATAAGTGAGTGAGTTGGGTTTAACGCCGCTTTTAACATGCTTAATGTGGGAGGAAAGCCCTCGGGAAGTGATGCAGGTCTCAGACGTTTACCACTTCGGTGAAACCCACGAGTACGGGTATGGTGCTGACAAACCTAGAAACATAATCGGGGCAAACCAGGATTCGAACCCACAATCATAGGTTTCTGGCGTGCCCAAGGGACGCAACACTGCACAGCGAATCGCGGCGCCTTAGACAACTGGGTCACCCGTGACCCAAACATTTCATTACATCTCAAAACATTAAATCTGTCCTTTGCATTTATGCCCCTCACTAAATAAGGATATGTAAAGAAATACAGGTACGTCAGTCGAGGTGAGATGAAATGCGGTTAATGTCGCGTTCAAAATTATTGAACATATATAGCGACGTGCATGCGCGCGTGTGTGTGCGTGGCTGCTTGTTTTCGTCCGAACTAATGCCGATTTTATCTTGCTAGTCCAACATGAACACCCAACTCTGACACAGAATACTATAGCTATATCCGAGCCGACCAGCATTATTTTAGCCCCTTAATGCCGAGCGCTAGGCAGGGTAACAATAAGTAACGTCTTTAAGTATGACGCGGCCGGGATCGAACCCACGACATTCCGCTCTCCGGGGAGACGTTTTGTATTTGTTTGTTGATTAACGCCGCATTCAGCAATATTCCAGCTTTATGACGAAGGTCTGTAAAGGATCGAGTCTGGACCAGACAGTCCAGTGATTGACATTATGATCGTCGATCTACACAGTTGGGATACGATAACATGCATCAGCCAAGTCAGAGACCCTGACCACCAACCTTATCCCGTTACGACAAGCATGGGCTGCTGAAGATCAATTCCAAAAGTCGAAGAGTCAAGATATATCTGTATCCAGCAACAAGTACCATCTTTTAACGTCTTTTGGTATGACGCGGTCGGGGATCGAACCCCGGACCTTCCGCTCTACCACTAGCCCACGGAGGCGGTCAGTGAGTGAGTGAGTGAGTATGCCACACATTGTACCCATGTCGGGGATCGAACCCGGGTCTTCGGCGTGACGAGCGAACGTAGGCGGTCAGTCTTTAGTAGAATGGATCCATAGATGTCTTCATTTCTGGTTTAAATTACCTCATAAATGTTTTTGCAGCTGATACACTGCAGCGTGATTGTCAGTGGCAGGTGCATATCGATTGTATTATTTCAAAAGTTAGTCCAGTGATCAACTGTTTAAGAAGCTTGAAATACCGTCTTCAAAGGAATAGCCTCCAAACTTTATACAACTCATTCATGTTACCAATATTTGATTATGGTGATTACATCTGGAATAATTGTTCTAAGAACAAAGAAATGCTATTAGAAAAACTTCCTTTAGATGCATTAAGAACCATATGTGGATCTGTCAGAAGAGTGTCTCATTCTAAAATCTATAATGAAACGGGCTCTGAGCATCTCAAACTAATAAAATGTGTCTTTAAAAAAGTGTTTTATAAAAGAACCCTGGATTATCTTTCAGATCTATTTCCGTGTCCCCAGTTCCATGTAGGGAACAAAGTCCCACAACATAATCCCAATTCCACTTTGTCGCACAGAAACGAACAAAAAAAAATCATTTTAGCATCTGCTGTTCGCGAATTATGTTGGACGGGACTCTTCGGTGGAAAGACTATTTGTGTTTATTTTATTAAAAAAACGCTTATCATAAAGCAACGTTCACATCTTCGAAACATGGAACAAGAGTTAATCAGATTTCTCAGCGTGAACTTCGAATTGGTTGCCAAAATTTAATCGTTTTATTTTTACATCTGAACACGAAGCTGTGAATTTTACTACGAAGACAGTTTTCATTATCTTTGGCAGTTTCCAAATTTCAGCCAACTGTTTTTTCTTCAATAAGAAATACCGTATAATAACTATATTGTTTGATAACTCAGATTTGCCAGCTGCATTAAATTTAAAGATATTGAATCTGTTCATGATTATTTTACCCAAAGCAGTCGCTAAAGAAATTCACAAGTGTTACATGGTTATACAAAACGATTGCGTTGTGTAACTTATGTTTTTACCTAAGTCGGGCTGTTACCAATCTCATTGAAATCAGATCTCAGTTCTCTGTTTAGCGGTAGCGAGAACTAAGATCTGATTTTAATGAGATTGGGCTGTTACTATCTAACAAGTGTATGTGATATTACTGTTTATAGTGTGTTATTCTGAACATTGTATCAATCCCATGTGTACTGGGGGTGTCTTCAAACAGAAATTATGTCTGTTGACCAATCCATATTTATTCATGGAAATACAATATTGTTAAAACTATTTTATTGATGCCTACTTGGGAGTCCCAAAGTTTTAGCTAAAGATCACGAACAAAATGCAAAAGGAAATTGAGATAATGGTTCTCGAGAGCTTCCTCAGGTTCAGGTGGGGTTTTGACTCAACATTACAGACTGAGTGTTATGATGGGCAGTAGCAATAGTGTTATGTGGTTATAAAAATCGCTAGAAGTTTTGATGACTCAAGGACATGGTGTTAAGGCAGTATAATGTCAATATCAAAAAGAGGACAATGTACATATTAAATAGTTTGCAATGTTTACCTGGACAAAAGTGTGTAGACTTGTCTCTTTGAACGAGTTTCTGGCCTGAGCTTGATGACGCGACTCACTTTACATGCATGGTGGCTCCGGTACAATGTGTGCTTCCTTACTTTGTGGTGATGCTGCATAGGCCAGTCATGTAAATACTTGTGTTACAGAGAGCTTATCTCTCGAGCATACAAAGCATATGTCACAACACAATCTCTCCCGTTCCAGTCTATCCCCTTCTCAGCTCATGCAGCCCAAACTCAACCCCCCGCCTTCTCTCTCTAGCAGCCTACACTCATCCCATTCACAACTCTAGCAGCCTACACTCATCCCATTCTCAACTCTAGCAGCCTACACTCATCCCATTCTCAACTCTAGCAGCCTACACGTATCCCACTATCAGCTCTCGCAGCCTACACTCATCCCATTCTCAACTCTAGCAGTCTACACCCTTCCCATTCTCAACTCTAGCAGCCTACACTCACCCCATTCTCAGTTCTAGCAGCCTACACTCATCCTATTCTCATCTCTAGCAGCCTACACTCACCCCATTCTCAGTTCTAGCAGCCTACACTCATCCTATTCTCATCTCTAGCAGCCTACACTCACCCCATTCTCAGTTCTAGCAGCCTACACTCACCCCATTCTCAACTCTAGCAGCCTACACTCATCCCATTCTCAACTCTAGCAGCCTACACTCACCCCATTCTCAGTTCTAGCAGCCTACACTCATCCTATTCTCATCTCTAGCAGCCTACACTCACCTCATTCTCAGTTCTAGCAGCCTACACTAACCCCATTCTCAACTCTAGCAGCCTACACTCATCCCATTCTCAACTCTAGCAGCCTATACTCATCCCATTCTCAACTCTAGCAGCCTACACTCTTCCCATTCTCAACTCTAGCAGCCTACACTCACCCCATTCTCAACTCTAGCAGCCTACACTCACCCCATTCTCAACTCTAGCAGCCTATACTCATCCCATTCTCAACTCTAGCAGCCTACACTCTTCCCATTCTCAACTCTAGCAGCCTACACTCACCCCATTCTCAACTCTAGCAGCCTACACTCATCCCATTCTCAACTCTAGCAGCCTACACTCACCCCATTCTCAACTCTAGCAGCCTACACTCTTCCCCTTCTCAACTCTAGCATCCTACACTCTTCCCATTCTCAACTCTAGCATCCTACACTCACCTCATTCTCAGTTCTAGCAGCCTACACTCACCCCATTCTCAGCTCTAGCAGCCTACACCCATCCCCTCTCAGCTCTCGCAGCCTACACGTATCCCACTATCAGCTCTAGCAGCCTACACTCATCCCATTCTCAACTCTAGCAGCCTACACCCATCCCCTCTCAGCTCTCGCAGCCTACACGTATCCCACTACCAGCTCTAGCAGCCTACACACATCCCATTCTCAACTCTTGCAGCCTACACCCATCCCCTCTCAGCTCTCGCAGCCTACACGTATCCCACTATCAGCTCTCGCAGCCTACACGTATCCCACTATCAGCTCTCGAAGCCTACACGTATCCCACTATCAGCTCTCGCAGCCTACACTCATCCCATTCTCAGCTCTAGCAGCCAACACTCATCCCATTCTCAACTCTAGCAGCCTACACTCATCCCATTCTCAGCTCTAGCAGCCTACACTCTTCCCATTCTCAACTCTAGCAGCCAACACTCATCCCATTCTCAACTCTTGCAGCCTACACTCATCCCATTCTCAACTCTTGCAGCCTACACTCATCCAGTACTCAGCTCTAGCAGCCTACACTCACCCCATTCTCAGCCCCTGCAGCCTACACTCATCCCATTCCAAGCTCTAGCACCCTACACGCATCCCATTCTCAGCCCCAGCAGCCTACACTCATCCCATTCTCAGCCCCAGCAGCCTACATTTAATGAGACACTTTTCCATGGAATACCCCAAATGCCAGAAGACACTTGAGATCTGACTATGAAATATGTGAAGAAGCAGCTCAAGGGTAACACAGATTGTACACAGGACCGGCCCACGCCTCTCCACTAGACCTCGTACGATTGTCGCCAGGTTCGCCACCTCAGACGCACGCTGGCGGGTCCTGACTAGCACTAGGGCTCCAGCGAGTGAGTGAGTATGGTTTTACGCCACCTTTAGCAATATTCCAGCACTATCACGGCGGCGGACACCAGAAATGGGCTTCACATATTGTACCCATGTCGGAAATCGAACCCGGGTCTTCGGCGTGACGAGCGAACACTTTAATCACTAGGCTACCCGACCGCATCCACTTGGACTTCCGAGACACACGGTTTGGAAACAGTGAACAATGCCCACCAGAAACATTTTCCCGAGGCAAGAAAGTAAACTGACTATAAAAGTCCAGTTTCCACCCTTGCCGAACTAGGCTGGTATTATGGAGTTACAGTTTGTCTGGACTAACGAGTCTATACATAGTCCAATCAAAATCGCGCACCGAAATCAAAATCCGGTTCGTAAACTGTCATGCAGATATTTTCCCAATCTTTTCATGTTTTTAATTAAGGTGCTCACGTGATTTGATGCATTTCGCGATATAAGATCCGTTTTATCACAATATAGATCTTGATTATCGATCAGATCGTCCTGACTGAGCGCAACCATTTTGTGTGAAGCAAGCGCAAGTGATACGAGATGTGGAATCTGATTGGTCCATAGGAGAGGCTTAGAAGGGACATAATTGGTAATAGCCACTGGTGGCGCAACGATCGAGCCCAGTAATTCCAGCCTAGTTCGGCAAGGGTGGAAACTAGACTTTTAAAGTCCGTTAACTCCCTTGCCTCGGGAAGATGACCAGAAATGGTGCAACGACAGAAATATTTACCTTCCATTTAAGGAATCAAGAAGACAGAGAAGCGAAGCAACTCTAACCACGGTCAAACTGTTTCTAAACGACAGGCGATGTTACTAGAGACAATATAATATTATATTGTCTCTGATGATACCCCGCCAATCATTCCAAACCTGTGCCAACACGGTGATAAGCCATGAGTAGAGACAAACGGACAAAGTGAGAAGACTAGATGAGCGGGACCAGAACACCGACTAGCCATGCACGAAGTCAGTCACTGTCTGACACACCTCCAACACCATGTGATTTGCTAACTGCATCAGTCACATTAAGTGGTGATTTTAAACTCCTCTGTATCAATGAATGTGTGTGGTCTAAATTATTTGTACCAGAATTTTGTGATCTATTCGAGAAAAATAACATGCTTTGTTTTGTTGAAATAAACTAAGTCAAGGTTCGATTGTACTGAGTACTTTAGCAATCTCGTACTTTGCTGTCTCACTACAATCCTGCTTGACAACTGTAAAAGGATCTGGGCCCACTTGCACAAAGCGATCTTAGCGCCAAGATGATCCTAACTCCCATACTTTAACATAGGCTTACGATAGTCTTAGCGCTAAGATCGTTTGTGCAAGTGAGACCTGTACCGAAAACGTCACTTCATAATAGAATAAAGAAGTTGTCATCCATAAAATATCTTGTCTTTACCGTTACTTACCAACTTCTAAAAATGCCAGTCATACAACTTCGATTGTGCTGACATTCATTGTTTTGAAGTGTATATTGTCTGAACAGAGGTACTGACACCAACAAGAAGTCTGTCGGAATACTTGTTGCGGTTTTACATAATTTTACGCCAAGCATTTGAAAAAGACATTTTGCAATGCAATTATGGCTACACTTAGAAATGAATTGTATGTTAGGAAAGCAATGTATTACCTCATGTTGTTTGTATTTTTAATGTGTGTAAATATTTGTCACCACCAAGCGCAGATAGCAGCTGTACATATACTTTACAAAATAAATAATATAATTGCATTGAATATATTGTATCTCTTATACCACAGAATGCAGCCTGAATGTAATCCAGTTCACTCATTTCAGTTCGAGTACCTAAAAACAATCTGTTTTGTCTAAACAGATCCAAGAAATACTGTAAGATGGAACCTGGTACAGAAATGTTTGAGATGTACTTAGATATCGTGTTATCCTCGGATTGCATTAAAAAGGATGATACCTTTTTCATTTCAAATTTACTAAAACGAGGAACGCGTTCTTGATTTTGTCTGTTATGTCTGTGTTGTTTGGAACAAATGATCAAACAGACCCACAGATGTTGAAAGGAACGTATGATGAACACTTCAATCTGACAAGTCTGTTGCTAAACAACAAGAGCTATAACCCAATACTGCGCCCAGTAGTGAATTCCAGTACCACTCTTGAAGTGGATATTGTCATTAATCTGCTGAGTATTTTCAAAGTTGAAGAGGCTGATCAGATCCTTATCCTGAATATGTACCTGGACATATCCTGGACAGATGAGATCCTGCAATGGAACCTAGCTTTGTTTGTTTGTTGCTTAACGCCGCACTCAGCAATATTCCAGCTGTATGACGACGCTCTGTAAATAATCGAGTCTGGACCAGACAATCCACTGATTGACATCATGAACATCGATCCATGCAGTTGGGATACAATGACATGCATCAAGCAAGTCAGCGAGCCTGACCACCCGATCCCGTTAGTCGCCTCTTTCGACAAGCATAGTCGCCTTTTACGGCAAGCATTGGTTGTTGAAGACCTATTCTACCCCAGATCTTCACGGGTCGGGGACCCAACCGACCGTGATGGTGTGGAATTTCTCTTCAGCCCACAGAATAAAGTCTGGCGCCCGGATATCATTTTTGCGACTTCAATTAATCCGTACAAGATTTTAGGCAATAGTGAAATACATCCGGGTTGGTCAAGCAATGGCAACACTGATTGGTCTGTTGGCGATGTCATGAAGTTCTACTGCTATATCGACATCGGTGCGTACCCTTTTGACAAACATAAATGCATCGTCGACATCACGACTTGGACCTATTGCAAGACTTTATCAACCTTCAAGTGTGAAACTGCGATGGAAGGACATTATCAGCCGAATGAATGGGGATTGGCTGTTGGAAAGTTCAAACATCATCACAGATGATGAGTTGGTTGAAGGAAAAAGTGTCTGTCGTTACCATGAATATACATCTTGTTCTCAAGCAGACATTCTATATCCTGAGTCGATCCTGCCAATCGTCCTCCTGTACTTTCTCAACCCGTTCGTGTTCCTAATTCCAGTGGCCTCTGGGGAGCAGCTGTCCGTTTCCATCACCATGCTTCTGTCCTTCACTATGTTTCTGGGGGCACGGGTGGCCCAGTCGTCTTAGGCGCCGCGATTCGCTGTGCAGAGTTGCGTCCCTTCGACACGCCAGAAACCTATGATTGTGGGTTCGAATCACGGTTCGTCCCGATTATGTTTCTAGGTTTGTCAGCACCATACCCGTGCTCGTGGGTGTCGTGGTAAACGTCTGAGACTCGCATCACTTCAGGCATTCCTGATACGCCGCGATATAACTGGAATGTTGTTAAAAGCGGCGTTAAACCCAACTCACTCACACACTCACAGTGTTTCTGTCGTTCCTCGGAGACAGTCTTCCCAGGAATTCCGACCGTGTCTCAATCCTGTCCCTCTTCCTGGGAATCCTGATGGGATTACGCGTCCTTCAAGTCATCCTGACAATTCATGTTCTCAGGATCTACAGCCGAAACACCCACCCTGTTGGAAACATGATGGCCGCGGGCGCCGCCTTCTCAAGATGGATGCTGAGTCGTCAAGGAAACGTCATGGATAAGGATGATTGTTCCGTTGATGAGGTTGGATGGCAAACTGTATCGGAGGCAGTTGAGAGATTGTACTTCTTGATCTTCATCCTATCAAAAACCATCACAATTGTGTTCTTTGTGACCATCAACTGTTTTAAATAGTGAGTGTCAGTTAAAACTTTCCTGTCTATCTGTTCCCAATTTTGACTTGTACCATATGATGGGTCTGCGCGAACCAGAAATTGAAATTAAAAGCACAGGGACATCAAGAACCCTATGGTTACACTACAAGTCACTAATGTTCGCATTTCTTTCTGACAAAGCATCCATTCCTTCTGATTTTTCATATGGTTGAATAAAGATATAACTTAATTCAGCTTCAGTGTATAAATGACCAGATTGTTTAAAAAATGTATCTAAATACGTTTTGCCAGGGCTATGCCAAAAATGTTGCCAATCGCACATTTTGAGACATCTCCTGAGACGTACAGTCGGTACCCGGGTAGGGTCGGGTAATAGGGAGATGGGTCCCCGGGTAGTAAATTCGTCCCAGCCCTAGTACGTAATGTTACCTGACAATGTCCAAACAATCAAGCTATTGCAAATCTATTTAAAACTTTTACTTACATTTTGGGCCGGTGATTTAACAGGCCAAAAAAGTCCTCACTAAGATATTTGTTGATAAATATCAGCCACCGCACAACTGTGCCAATCTCGTTCTTGCAAGTGGAAAAGGATGTCAAGGAACACGTGTTGGCACACGTGACCTTGCTTTTCCCGTTTTTTGCGTGCATGCTATAAATAGCCCGTAGGGAATGAATTCGTAAAAGAGGTGGAGTTGTTTTAATACTCAGGTTCACATGGAAGTTGAGGGAGTGGGGGGAGGAGTGATATAGGGAGTGAGCTGATGAACCACATTAATGAATATGTCGTCTTCTCGGACTTCTGAGAATTTTAGTTCATCGTTGATAGCTCCTCGCGTTGTTTCTTGATTTCGCTATCGTGATTTGCTATGTCCCCTAATATTTTCAGAAACTTTTAACGACTTCACTTCCTAAAATTCACCTTTTCTGCTTCTAATTAGTCGAGCAAGTCTCTTATCATAAGCTTTTGCTATCTCCTTAACAATAGTCGTGCTCGCCAAACATTACTGCGACTAAGACCTGAGTGTCCAACATGTATTTCGGGACTCAACGACAAACAGTACGAGAATCTGTACTTGGCAAAGAAAGTGTTAACCCAAATATAACATTTGTTACATCTGACCACTTTCCGAACGGCATTGTGTGTTCATAACTCTCGTTGACGTTTGATGGAGTTGACTACACATCCAGTGAGCTACAGTGCCGTGTTGCTTTCTGCTGCAGTTGTAACAAACTCTCCATAACTTCATGTACAAGACAAGTAGTTTTGTTGCTATACCGGCCTGGATTTCTGACAAATAACCTGATTGTTTGAGACCGTTTTTTCTCTTGCGTTGAGGTTTTATTTTAGTCATGAAACAACAAATATCTTAACCATTTGGGGGATTTAATGACACTTATCTTACAAAACCTATATAAATGGCAGAAAATATATAACCCGTTCTGAAGACCGGTATCATTTTTTATTTCACCCATCCTTGGTGAGTTACGCTCGTCATGGACGGAGAGATGGGTGTTTATTTGCAACTATGACCTATACGGCATTAATTAGACATTTACAAAAAAAATTAAAATGATGCCACATATTTGGAAGAGATTGCAGCAACTGTTCTCTTATTTAAAGTGACACGAGGCAGAGATTTTATTTCTTAAAGATGTACTGACAACGACATATAGGAAAAGAAGATGATGAACCTACTTCTGCAAAGTTAACACACTTCCTGTTCATCAGTGAATAAAACGGTTTGACACAGAGGAGCTTCTGACCTATGTCTATTTTCTTAATTCCGAATATTTTCTGGATTATTTCTTTGAAAATATAGCAATCCTGCACAGAAATGTGTTCATTTACCTATGTTAATTTGGAAACAATAGATGTTGAATTTTAGACGTTGCCAACTAACACCATCACCAATGTTCGTGTTTCACTGTACACATCGTCTCCAGACAGCAGGAGGCCATGTTATAGTAAGTCTGAGTGTCTGATTGACTGGTCCAGACTTGATTACTTACAGACCGCCATCATATAGCTGGAATATTGCTGAGTGCGACGTTAAACAACAAACAAACAAATTGTATTTTACAATGTCAATAACCTTATGTGTTTTGATTTGCAGGCCTTAAAGATGGCCATAAAGCTTTGCATTTCTTCGCATGGAGTACTCAATAAAACTGACAAATTTTGAAAACACTTAAAGTATCTCCTAAACTGAGCAAATGGTTTTACCACTGCATCCATGTGGGAGCTGAACCCAGATGTTCAGCATGATGAGCCAACACATTAACCACAAGGCTACCACCCAAGGAAAAGACAGAGACACTAGAGACACTTGTTTTCTATGAAATTTATTCATCATATTGTATACACATTCCGATACACAGTGAATGTCAATTAATTAGCCGATATGTCAACAAAAGTCTGTACATAACATATATAGACAGTAAGCTAAATGCGAGTGAGTCATCAAACTAGGTATCACGTAGCAGAAACAGCAATAAATCGGGATGTTATGGAGGCAGAAATACCAACCATATCACAATAAATTGGGGATGTAATGTTGGCAGTGATACCAACCATATCACAATATATTGGGGATGTAATGTTGGCAGTGATACCAACCATATCGCAATAAATCGGGATGTAATGGAGGCAGTGATACCAACCATATCGCAATAAATCGGGGATGTTATGGAGGCAGTGATACCAACCATATCGCAATAAATCGGGATGTAATGGAGGCAGTGATACCAACCATATCGCAATAAATCAGGATGTAATGTTGGCAGTGATACCAACCATATCGCAATAAATCGGGATGTAATGGAGGCAGTGATACCAACCATATCGCAATAAATCGGGATGTAATGGAGGCAGTGATACCAACCATATTGCAAAAAATCGGGATGTAATGGAGGCAGTGATACCACACATTTCGCTACACATCAAATCTGAATTTATCAGTAAAATCTGATAATTTTTCAAGACAAACCAAGACATTTTGGGCTCAGGCTTCATCTGAGTGTGAATTTCTTTTTATGTGAACGATATTCCAGGCATATCAGTGTGAGACACCAATTATGGCTTCATGCATTAACTACAGATGGGAATCAAACCCTGGTCTATGGTGTGACAGGCGACCACTCAAACCACTGGGCTACCTTCCAGCACTGAACTCCAGCAAATCACAGCATTGTCCAAGTGGTTCTGTATCACAATATGCTGCCACCATGTTTCATTCCGCCCACTGTGCTGTCATTACACTGGGGAACATGAACTATAGCTACTGCATGGGGGCTTCTCTACGTTACTGTAAGATGTTAACATGTTATTGCCTTAATGCCTTTAACTGACTCAAAATGACAATATCAAACTCTTCAAACTAAGTTAGAACACAAGTGTGTTTCTTCAACTGGGAACATAAATTAGTATTGCTCGGTCAGTTACTTGTTCAAAACTGTATAAAAATGACTTAGTGCTTCAAAACACTCCCAGATGCTTACACGGTGTTGTTGATAGAGAACAGGGCTTATCTGAACATGATGTTTACGGATATTTATTAAAAACACAAATGGTTGACACTGGTGCATTAAGCGTGACCAGTTGTAATTATTATTCCATAACTCTACAATATTCAACATGGCATTCAACCTTTTTTAACATGACTCTTTGTCCACACTTGTCAGGGATAGACGGTGAATGTTTAATATTTAAGCTCGAAGTGTAGCAACAATGTTACAATTGACAAGGAGTATAACAGAATGAAACATGTTTATGATGCCAAACTCCAGTATGGAAACACATCTTTCTTTGACTGTACACACAGGTAGAGACAGCTGGAACATCAGGGAACCGTTCCACAAAGTGATCTTAGTGTTATGACTGTCGTAAGCCTGTGTTAAAGTACTCGGGGTATGAAAGTTATGATCATCTTTGCGCTAAGATTGCTTTGTGGAACGGGGCCCAGATAACAGGAACTACCATCCATGTTGAGGTAAAACTGTTAACATGATCTGTAAACTAAACTGACAAATTTTCATCATACACCAGTATGGCAAGTTGCCACAAATTATCATTTCATAAAAATAGAATTCCTTCAAATTTTTCAGAACAGTTTCATAACTATTGATAAGTAATCTGTTGTCCCCTGTAGAAAGCTTCTCTTCCACTAACATAACAATGACGTGTGTCTGACTTCATACCGCATAGTGAACACACGAGATCCTGTAATACTCACCCTGAAAAACAACGTAACAGTACTATCACAGTACTATCACAGTACTGTCACAATACTGTATGTGAATTGGAAAGAGTCCTGTATCCCTATAGAAAAGATATCTTCAGTTTGATTGACATTTGAATGCTAGAGGCAGTTGTGTCTCCAGTAGTACAAAAATCGATATCGCTGTCTATTGAAATATCAGGCATCTTTGATCCACTGACTTTCCCCAAATCATTCCCCAGTTCATATGTCACTCCTTATCAAAGGTAAGTGTCTTACACTAATAAAGTAGACACAAATTATGGATAACAACTTCTTTATTTAACTATAATGTTTTGTTTTATTTTACTGTGATGTTTTGTAGACCCTTATAGCATTGTCCTTCCCTGACAAGGATAGAAGTATCTATACCGAAACGTCACCATTACAGTAAAATAAGAAGTTGTTATCCATAAAATTTGTCTTCTTTGTCATTCGCCTACTTCTAAGAAATGCCTAAAAAACAATGTTTTATCTGGCTGAAATTGCAGTCGTTAAAAAAAAGAAAATACTTTAGAATCAGTATGTTTAGTGGAACTGTGCATGCTCCATGTTCTGGTACTTGTTTCCAGTGAAGGCCTAAACAATTGTTATCAAACTTATGTCTGGAACTGCTAGATGTATATATTAGAAAATGCAGTAAGCAGAAAAAAAAATAACGGTAAGTAAAAGTCAGTACAGTGTTCTGTTATGTTAATCCACATAACAGCAATCTCACAGCAGGGACACTTGAAGTAGGCCTCATACATTGTACCCATATTGAGAATCAAACCTGGGCTATCTGTGTGATGGGTGAATGCTTTAACCACTGGGCTACCCCACCAGCCCCAGCAGACAAATAAAATGAATTGAATGAAACTGTCCGGGTCTGCCAGTCTGCCGTCCTCCTTTAAGATTAGTTAAAGCTTTACCAGTAGCCAGAGTAACCATGGACATAGTTATCTACAAACATTATGCATGGTGTGAGAAATTATCCTATGTTCTATTATATAATGCCTGTTGACTCCATGTATGTTATTAGCACAGCGGCCATAACATATTTGAGTCCCGTGATGGGTTTCAAACCACAGACCTGATCCGAGGTCGGACACCTTCTCCACATGACCAATAGCGTACCCTGTCAGCAAGCTGACAAGGTAATGATGTCATCCGTGGGGTGACTCCACCACACTCACCATGCTACATCAGCAAAAATTTAATCTCACTAGCATCACTTGTGAAAACTGAAGCTACGAACACTATCGCAAGATCTAGAAACGTGGCTACAACCATCCAAACACTTACAGCAATGCTTTATAAATACAAAAATATATATAGGTATGAATTAGATGAATATAACAAACTGATGTTCACAAATTCATCAAAGTTAATTTTGATGCATTTTACTGATATCAAAGAATACCCATTTTTTTCAAAAATTGATCAGATGTTTCGTGTTTTTGGTATACAACTTCTAAATGTTCTAAGGTCAACGACAGGAATAATCAGTTATAGTCAGACCACAGCATGATATGATTTATCAGTAAATGTGATATGGGGTTTCACAACATCATAGGTGAATCTATGCAATATACAATGTAATGTACATGTGTAAGATGTGCAATATATCACATTTCAAGCTGATGGGACAGTCTCAACAATACATCAACTGTCCTCACCACAAATCAACATGTCAAGATTACGAGGGTGCCAAACGGGTGTCCTGACTAACCGAAAACTAAACCAACTCAACAATGTGTTGACCTATCTCATTCTAAAACACTGTTTATTCTGGATTGATGTAATGATAAATTTCCTGTCATTGGTGCATGTACATAATGACTCAACGTGTGCTTGTTACTGTTTAATGACGAAGCACTAACTGACATAATGCCTCTCGCGATCATCAGTACCCAATACCGACCCTCAGTTCGTAATTAATGTAAACAGCTACTACAGTGGGACATATTTCACAATATTATAACCACACATATTTGTGAATATAGGCCAAGAAAAGAACAAAGAATAACATATTTACAATTTCTAAAATATTTGCTTTGGAATGTTTCAGTTTATACAACTGACAAGTAACTCTAAAACTACTTTCCTAAAACTGGTTCAGATTTACATATCTTTTCTTGGCCTTGATATCATCAGTAGTTAGGAAAACAGTCTTGCTTACTGATGATGTTTGCAATACAACACAACACAATATATACAATTAAAATGCAAATTCATAGATTGCTGGGGGCACACAAGAATATCATTAAATCTAGTTTTCAATCTCCTTGATCTTCAGATCTTATTACCAATGTTGAACCTCCAAGTGTCTGTCTGACCATGATTATCACAAATTGATTACATACTAATCAAGCCTCAATCATGAAAGATTAGCATTCTTTCCCAAATCCATTATCCATCATTTCCATACACACCTGATTTGACCCTCCATTTATCCCATCCATTCAAGAGAAAGGAACCATGGTTAATTTTAATACCAAATATGATGTTTCCTCAAAATTATGTCATTGTGTAATTTTGGGTCAATGTTACTTTTCTCCTGAGTATCATAATAAGTTTTCTTGAATAGTATGGTGAAGTATTAAGTTGATTGTAACAAGAATAAGCTCATATTTACTTATGTTATATATTTTATATTGATAATAGGATAGGGTTTATACTCTGATACAAGAAACTGTTTAATGAATTTATATTTATACTTTGAATTTTTTTTCACAAAATATTCTTAGGATTCAAAATGTTCTATTGATGGATATTGGTATACACAACTTTTGTATTTTGAAAAAGATTCCTGATCAACTCTGAATGTCTTCAATCTTCTCATCAGAGCACACTTGAAAATCAAATGTCAAATTATTCCACGTTCCATGGACATGGTTTGAAATGTTCCACTCATGGTAATCCGAAAGAAAGGCACAATAATTTGTCCTGTGCATCTATTAAACATAGCTCACAGGGTTGTGCATCAATGTTTGTTGTAGGAAAGTGTTCACAATCACAAATGAATAATTCTCAGTATACGACACCATGTTAAGGTCAAGGTCGTGACCCAGAGGTCATGTCAAACTGAAGGTTAAGGTCACATATTTTGGGGGTTGTGATATGCTGCAGGTCACCGCATAACAAATCTTGATGCAGAGTTCTCTCCATTCCTCTGCTCCCACAGATATTTGCCCTTACGTACTAGTGCATTCACATCAAAGAACAGGCCTGAACTTTGAAGGATGGGGATTGCGAAATATTCAACGGTGGGAAAGGGCATCGCCAGAAGTGAGGCTGTCCTATTATGACATTATGACTACCATGTCGTGTAGTTATGAGCAAAAAGCAATTGTACTGCTGTGGCTCTCGCGGTCTTCCACAAGGTGAAGGCCAACCCGATTTATTATAACCTCATCGATGCAGCCAGTGAATCCAGAATAGTACTCGGGTGGCAGTCCCCACGGCAGGTCGGGCTTACCTCCTGAAATAGAGTAGGTGAAACAGTGAGTAGGGTTTAACAATGCTTTGAACAGTGTTTCTGTGTATATCATGGCTTGTCAGCTCAATGTTGGAGGAAAGCCGAGAGTATCTTAGGTCTTAGGTGCTTACCCGGCACTTTGGGGAACACACAAGCGACCTGTGAAGATCCGAGTTAGTATAGGTCTTCAGCAACCCACGCTTGCCTGAAAAGGCAGCTTAGCTTGTCGTAAGAGTTGACTAACGGGATCCGGTGGTCAGCCATGCTGACTTGGTTGATTGTATGTCATCGTATCCCAGTTGCATAGATCAATGCTCATGATGTCAATCACTAGATTGTCTGGTCCAGACTAAATTATTTACAGACCGCCGTCATTTAGCCGGAATATTGCTGAGTACGGCTTTAAACAACAAACAAACAAACAAACACGAGCATGGTACAGTATCTGAGGGTCAAAATCAACTTGAACCTTGGACTAGAACCCATGACCAGTGAATCCTGGCAGGAAAAAGGGATGCAACTCTGCACAGCTAACTGAGCATCTTACATGACCTGCACGCCATGCCTCCAGAAACAAATACAATAAGTTGATAAATAAAATGTACATAGCTCATTTTTGAAATACCAGTATACAATGCAAGACAAAATAAACAGTTTGACGAAGAAAATCCACAGACTGTGATGAAGACCTACCTATCCACAGATTGTGATGAAGACCTACCTATCCACAGATGGTGATGAAGACCTACCTATCCACAGACTGTGATGAAGACCTACCTATCCACAGATTGTGATGAAGACCTACCTATCCACAGACTGTGATGAAGATCTACCTATCCACAGACTGTGATGAAGACCTACCTATCCACAGACTGTGATGAAGATCTACCTATCCACAGACTGTGATGAAGCCCTACCTATCCACAGACTGTGATGAAGACCTACCTATCCACAAATGGTGATGAAGACCTATCTATCCACAGATGGTGATGAAGACCTACCTATCCACAGACTGTGATGAAGACCTACCTATCCACAGATGGTGATGAAGACCTACCTATCCACAGATTTCCATCAGTGTCAAGTTGTGAAGCTCCAACACCAGACATGGACGACATCATTGTCTCGTCATCCACCTGCAAACGACCTTCAGACAGCTCTCTGGAATGTAAATCAGCAGTGCATCATGCACACATTTAAGAAATCTTGTGAAGAATGAATTAAACTGACTACACACATGCTATTGATTAATAAGATCCCAGTTTGTTGTGTATATGTTTAATATTTCTTCCTGTATTCTACTAAAAAGTATACCGTATTCAACGTAATAAGCGCCCAGGGCGCTCTCAAAATTAGAAATAGGGGGCTCTTTAATAGAATATAATTTTGGTGAAAGAGTAAATTTCGTGGTTTATGCTTACAGCCTGAAATGATACAAAAGAAAAGTCTGTGCGTATTATACATGACAGTTATATTTGTCCAGAATTTAATTGTCCGTAATTAAGGATGCATATAACACTTGAGTGCACTTTATACAGGAATAAATAAGTCTTGTGCACATTGATCAATCAGAAGGGTGCCAATTGGGATTGTTCACTCGCCAATATTTCAGCAAATATCGCTGTGCTTATTACGTCGAATACGGTAATCCAAAGAGCCAAGAAGGGCCCTAGGCTTGCCTCATTTTAAACAAAGCATTACCTTATGGCCGTAAGCATATGCCACTTTCCATCACTGACAGCCACTGTAGATCGGATCTTAAACAGATTTTTCTCGCTCTGTTTTCCAAGGTTAAAACTGAACTCGACATGTTCATTGACAACGGCCACAGCGAGATAGTCTCCCATGACACTGGTCCCCTTGTTCTGGAAGGCAATCAAACCGTTCCGCTCCTTTGTCCTGAACTTTATTTTGATGTTGTTGTTTCTCTGTGCTTGAGATCTGAAACATGTCAGTGACAGGAGTTACCATGGCAATTCACATCAGCATGAAAATATTGATGTCCCGAGTGTCTGCCGATTGAATTCTGGGTCAGAAAGTGTCTTCAGTGTTCTACATTATTACATTATCCAAAAACATACTTACTTTTGTGTTTTCTCATTTTGATACTGCAGGTATGTATTGCCATCAAATTTGACAGGCTGGTCCTTGTCAACATGTTCAGCTCCTACAAAACAAGGCATTCATTATAGCACAATATGTTCAACATGGTGTTCATTGTACCACAATATGTTCAGCCCCTAAAAAACATGGTGTTCATTATAGCACAATATGTTCAACACAGTGTTCATTGTACCACAGCATGTTCAGCCCCTAAAAAACATGGTGTTCTTTGTACCACAGCATGTTCAGCCCCTAAAAAACATGGTGTTCATTGTACCACAGCATGTTCAGCCCCTAAAAAACATGGTGTTCATTGTACCACAGCATGTTCAGCCCCTAAAAAACATGGTGTTCATTCCACCACAGCATGTTCAGCCCCTAAAAAACATGGTGTTCATTGTACCACAGCATGTTCAGCCCCTAAAAAACATGGTGTTCATTGTACCACAGCATGTTCAGCCCCTAAAAACGCACAGTGTTCATCGTACCACAATGTGTTCGGCCTACAAAACACAATGTTCATGGAACCACAATATGTTCAGCCCTAACACAGCCCAAAGGCCGATTTAGGATTTACATCAACATATATAATTTTTTTTTTTTTTTAAACAATAATTGATTACCGGTATGTCAAAGAGATATGCAGCTAGGACTAGTGTATTGGTCAACACTTACTCTTCTCACACCTCTCCCCCATGAACTCCAGGGGGCACCTGCAGTCAGCATCGTTCAGCTTGGGGATACACACTCCACCGTTCATGCAGGGGTTCATGTTGCATGGGGCACCTGCATACTCCTCGATGTTCCTCATCTCCTCCGCAGACTCCATCAGGCTGTCGATGGTCTTGCCGTTGATAGTTATCTGAAGGAGCAGCAAACATATACCAAGGGCCATAACGCTGTCGAGCCGACCTGACACACCCTGTGGGATTCTAGGGTGGAATGCTTGTAGAGTCAATTATTTACAGTTAAACAAACCTGAAATACTCATATCCCCAACATAACGGTTGTGTTCACTGGACCTTTTTGGACGTTACAATGGAAACTCTAAAAATCCCAAACTATTAAAAGGCACCAGTTTACCACTAGATCTATCTATGTGCCAAGTTTGACGATGAAATATTGTATAGTTTTCAAGATCTGCTCCGGAAAGGAGCACTACCGCCATTTTCAGTCTATGTCAAAGTTGTTGCCATGGAAACTTGAAAATAGATTTTTTTTTAAATCCCAAACTATAAAAAGGCACCAGTTCACCACTAATCCTATCTATGTGCCAATTTTGGTTAAGATCACTCTCGTTGTCTTTCAGCTCTGCTTCGGAAACAAAATGAGACAGAGTGATGGGCAGCACCATTTTCTATATTCTCCTTCCACTTTGTGGCGGGGGATAATAAACTCATTCATCCTCTCAACCACTGGTCTGACGAGTCCATGTTATTGCCGTTACATATCCCACCTCTCCATCACTTACCCTCTGTATTGCCCCGGAGAAGTTGGCGGAGATCTCAGCGCCGGCAGGGAGGGAAGACTCCCCCTTGTAACCCCCAATGTAGAGAGGTCGGCCGAGGTTGAGCTCCTTCATTGTGCCCTGAAACATCCACACCATGTCTTTAATAAAGGAAGCTTCCAACTCAAACCTACCTTTTAAAAAACCAACAGCATATATTTCAACAATGTACTTAGTACAATAAACTACAGTTATAATGAACTAAAAGGGACCACTAATTTTAGTTTGTTATAACCGTAGTTTGTCATAAGCATACATGTAGATACAGCAACTGGCAGAGACCAAGAATGTATACATCTGTCAGTTCGTTATAAGCGTGTTCATTATAAACGTAGTTTACTGTACTTTCTAGAACTGAAACAGAAATTATTAGGCAAGGATGTCTGCTGGTTTGTATTCAGAGTATTTAACTTTTCCAAAGTCAAGCACTTTGTAATGCTCAATGATTTAAATTCATCTAACTTTCAAAATGAAACAAGAAGAGAGCAAAGTCCGGGGTTGGAGAAGGAAAAAAAAAGAAAAAAAAAGCCAGATGCATTTTTTTTAATGCAGAATGCCTCTGGCATACTTTATGAACATATTCTGCGCTCAAATGACCGCCATTTGTGATGATAAAGCCCCTTGTAACAATAAAACTTCTAAAAATACTTACAACATGGACAATTGTCAAGGGAGGCTATTCATGTTCGGCTTCGAGATCAACAAAGATCAATTATGTATCTCTTTACTAGTTTACAACGGTAAATTCATATGTTTTTAACTAAAAGGTGATGATAACAAATAAAATAACTGACTATGCTGGTATTGGCGGGGGGAAAATATATATGGAAATCTGATTTTTAAAAAAAAAATTCTCAAAAATTAGAGTCGGTGGGTCCATAATCAGAAAAATATAAAACGCCTGGCCCAACCAATTCCCTACCTGTGGTTTGTAATATTATGAATGTCTTCGATGATTTATCTTTCTTGTATATAATAATCAGTTGCACCATTTCATGTCTGTCATAGAGTGACTTTAGATATGTTGTAAGCACCCAGTACACAACAGTTCTAGCTGCACATTAAACACAAGCCCGTACCAGCAGACATCCATGAGAAATAAAAGTATACATTTTGTTTGAACATGAACCACATAATGTCTTGTCAATTTCCAAAGACAATGTTACAACATAGAGTTGGATTCAGTAGTTTCAATTCTTACAGTAACCAGAAATATATATATTATAGTTATTCCCTTTAGTCTGGGAATATTACTTGCACAACTTATTATGGATAGTTGACAGTGAAGAGGACTTCTGCTGAAAGTCAGAAGATTTTATAGCGTGATGACAGACAAACTGCAGGAATTATGGATGTGCTGTAATAGAGGTTGCCTATTCATAAGAATTGTAAATATTATTATTATCATATTAATATTATTATCAAGCCCCTCAATTTGATAAGACATCAATGAAAAGAAGCTTATCTTTGTGAACGGGAACTTAAAGAAGTGTGTTTTTTAAATATAAAAAACAGTGCAAGTTTGCATTTGTTGAATCCACCCTTGGCCTCCTTGTAAGGTATGTATCCGGCATCTATGGAAGCAGTGTGGTCACCACGGCTGCAATATGCATATTAGTACAGGACGAAGCTAGCCTGGATATAACCCACGAAACAAGCAAGTCACCATCTTAGCGGTGGAAGCAGTATCTACGACAACGTTTCACAAACCAGTGTTAGAAATGTGTGGGATTCCAAACATTACACAGCAAAACAACCAAGAAATCCTTATTTCATCATTCATACCCCTCCTTTAACCGCTGCTATACAATAATAAGATGTACAGAATGTCTTATATAACAAACAAACAAAATGTATTATACAAAAAATCATTTTTGTCTGAAAGATTACTTTAAAAAAGGTATAGTTTCCAGAGGGATTTATGCATTAGGAACACACCAGAGAAGAGGGAAAAAATATCTCAGAATTTTTTTATCTTATTTTTAGAATTTATATAGGGAACAAGACCTGTTACCATTCTATCCAAGAGTCAGTGTCAAGCTCAACACTAAGCATTTGATATCTAGATCAGTCATTGTCTATTTGTGATTATTCAACATAAGTGAGGGAGGTACAATGCCAGGAAAACTAGGGTCCTGAGCCGTATACTGTTACCTATCGAAAACGTAAGATGAGTCAAATTTGTATTGTAAAATTTAAAATGTCCAAAACAACTGTAAATTAAAACTTTACGGTTTTTCATAAGTGTGCTAAAATCTGTAAGAAGTCATGCAACAACTGGATCTAATGACACAATAAAACCAGTAAATATTTAGTACTAATGTAGTTAGACTCCTGACTTAAGTCCCCAAATGTTGCTGACTACCAACATGTGAACCCCCCAATCAGGACCCTCGATTAACATAAAGACATACCCCCGGTATATCACACTAGGGGGCTAATGAACTGCTTCTCATGTGGTTATCATACTGAATACCAACACATTATATTAAAGACATTAACTGGGCAGATTTCAATATGTTTATAATTCATATTGATTCAACTTAACGACAAACAGTTCAGAGTATGACTAACTACATATATGATGTAAAGACACAAACAACATAAAAATAGTCTTCAGACGATGTTTGAAAACTCTTAAAGCATATTTGTCTGCTAATTTCAAATTTGTGCACACACAACATTTGAAAATTGGGTAAATAGGTTTGCAATAAAATTTAAATGGTGCCTTGATGGGGTGACAAATTGAGTGCAGGGATGATACTCAATTAACAAAACCTGGATCTCTCGATAATCTACTTTATGTATGGATTGTATCCGATCTCATTTGTATATTGTGTTTATTATTATCAATATTTCAGACAGATTATTACTAACCATATGTCATAGAGATAATTAAAAGCAATATTTCCATAAAAATAGTATGTTCAGAAATCTCACTGATGTCTGATTGCAGTAAGACAAGTTAAAGTTTGAAGGAGACAATGGAAACAACACCATGGCATGAATAGGGTTACCTCCCTTATCCATCACTTTCACAAGCTCCTTCCCTGCGCGTGACACCTTCGTTACACTCTCGGTAACATCGCTGCCACCAGTGTGGCGCGGCCATTACAAGAATCTTGAAATTTGCCCTCTAAACGCAAATGTAGTAACATTCATACTTTTGTTTATGTCTTTGGGAATGCCATCATATTTCATTTTGAAAAGGTTTACGACTGACCATGTTTTCCCGATGAATTTACAATGTTGTTTAAATAATCAGATTCGTTCGAGATTGCAGACTAACGGAAAATCAACCAACTTCTCCGTTACATTCTTACTATATCAATTACATGATAGTTTTAATGAAACAGAAATTCAAATTGACAAACAAAGAAAGTAATTTAGCAGCTGCGAGTGTATTCAGCATCATCACTTGTTTGTAAACATATCAGTCATTCGGTTGCGAGTTCAACTCCAAGCATGGTTGTGGCCACCTATCACAGTGGAAAGTTTTGACTGGTGGCAGCGATAGTATAGAGAGAGTTCCGCGAACGGGCTATCGCTGTGAGGAGCTTGTCACTTTCAATGTTGTTTTTTTCCAACTCCTATTGGTTTTTATAACAATGTGATCCTTTTCTTTATGATTGGTTGTTTTATCAGATACAAGGTGAGAGATACAAGCATTTATTCAGTGCCTTTGAGCACATCTAATTTGTGCAATTCAGAGTGCTATCAGTTGCGCAATAAGGAATCAAATCTTATCTAGGAAGAGTCTCACGACTCATAAGGAAACAAGAGGACTAAATACTTTGATAACATCTGTATTGAATAAGAAAAATTAAATATTTCCTACTTTTACAATATTCCATATTCGTTTGCAGTTTTTATGAGAAATATCAAAAGTGCAATACCGGTATAAAACGTTGTGGCATGAAACAAAATTGTGAACAACATTTATTAATGCCATGCATCAGCACAACACTCTTCAAAACCGACTGGCAGAACTGTTGAGACAGGAACACCATGTGAATCATGCATTACACCTTCAGAATAAGGCCATCTTACACGAAATTTTCTAATCTGTCAAAACAATTCATTGCCCCCCAAAATATGATGATATCAAATTATGGCAAACTTTCACAATCCAAATGATACTAAATATATTAATAAAAAGCTTCCGCTCAAAATTTGATTTCAATTTATAGATATTTCCTTATCTAAGTTTTAATTAATAATTTTCTGTCATGAAGGCTGTCAGAATCATTTTTTTTCTCATGGAATATCTTAAAAGAAAATGAAAGAACATATTAATGTTTTAACACCTTTTAATAATGCAAGCAGCTTAACCAAGCAGCCATGGATTTGAAGAAATTAATAATTGGATTATTGCTTATGTGATGAAACCATAGCTTAAGCTCTGAAGGACACGTCACCACCTGTGGCTATTGTCGCTCTTGCAACCAAAGGCACATGCACTTCTATACACAGTTGTATCACTTTCAGAATCTACTTGACCAATCTCATTAAAATCAGATCTTAGTTCTCGCTATCTCTAAACAAAGATCTGAGGACATCCCATTACAGGTCACGTCCTTTCGTAAACTTTGACCAACCAATGAAATGACGAACAAGAAGTCGACATCATCCAATTAGAAAGCAGCTTTCTTGAGCTTTACGGCACTCATTTCAACCTGGCAACTTCCATTTTAGACTATGCTTGAAAAGTATGTTGACATAGTTCTCGATTAAAATTTTGAAAACTGAACAAACGAACATTCCGGAATGTCTAATATATGGTCGAGATTGTATGGCAGTTTTTCCCACATACTGTGCAACACCTCCTCCGTTCAATTGTTTATCCCATGGAAGCAAGAGATAGAAAATAATTTTGACGGAATCAGTCGTGTGGGCCATAACTATCATTCGGAATACACCGTGTTAACGTTTTCAGGTTGCTGGATGATACTGGACATTCCGACTGTCACTTTCATGATCTGGTAAGCGACGCTTTGATTGGTTGGATGAAAGGTCGTTCTGACGTGACCCGGAATGGGATATGTCCTCAGATCTTTGTTTAGCGGCAGCGAGAACTCAGATCTGATTTTAATAAGATTGCTACTTGACCTTTGAAACAGGTATGTTGATGATCATGATGATTTGTCATTGCATCATTTCCCAAAATTGTAAAACAAAAATATCATTCTTTTTTTTCCATACATTGATCATTGATCTTAGTTGTTCATACTAAGTCTTTGATTTGCATTTAGCAGCTGGAACAGCATGAAGACATGAAACTGTATGGATAACAACTTGTTTATTGCTTGTAACATTTCCCGACTACAGTACTTGCGCCTTGAATCAGTAACCTGACAGAGTGGCACCAAGTGTCTCCTGATAAGCTGCATGTTTAGGTATGGCTAAAAATGTAGTCTTTGTTCTCAGGCACCGCCCACATCATCATAAAGTCTGCCACATGTTTCGTTTATATTTCCATTTAAAAAAGTATATCATTAAATCCTAATACTTAAAAACAATGCAATCCACAATAGCATGCAGTTACTTCCCTTTACATGCGCACATCTCGTGTTATGGTCATGGCGGCAATAGGAGTTTGTATGCTTGTCCGAGTACAGAGGCCCTTTCCCAGGTTGATGCTACACAACTGTATATTTGGTTCCATACTAGTTTGTTTTGTTGTTGTTTTGTTTAACGACGCACCCAGCAATACTCCTGCTATATGAAAATCATACCAGTTTGAAAAAGCAACCAAAAAAAGACCACCGCCCGCCCGCGCTATATTTTCAAGTCATTGCCTGAGAACCAATTCTTTGATTTTTTAAGCCTTACAAATAATAAAGAAGTCATTATCCATAAAAAATATTCATATAATTCATACAGTTCCATTACTTAGAGTTTAGAAAGGTATGGAGAAAAAAGTGATACTAGTATCAATATCTTATTGCAACATTAAATAGTGCTGCAAATGCTTCAGTTCCATTTTAATATCAAATACTATTTGTATGACAACATCTCCAAAACTACTAGACACATTTTTATTCAGGATATTCCAGTCAAGAGTTGTGTAGAAAACTGTCCCGGTTGTTCAATTTGGTATGAATATTTTGACAGATTAGATAATTTTCTACCTGGCAGAGAACACACAAGAGAGGGGACTCACCTGGGCTCGGGGAGGTTCCTGAATTAAATGTAGTTAAATGGAGTTAAACTATACAGAATCTGTGTGAAAGGGATTACGGACAGGTGGTTTTAGCAGATTACACCTGAAAATGTTCATTAATTCATAAAGCATATTATTATGATAACCTCTTTATCATTTTATGTCAAAACATAGGAATAATCACTCTAAATGATTCTTTTTGAGATGATTAAAATCTCACAAAAAATTCGACTGAAATTAAAATGGACAAATTTAGAGTAGAAATCAACAGTAATCTGAAATTACATCGTTCAACACTTTCTACAGTAACATGATTACAAATAACAGATACAACAACCTAGAGATACAACAACCTCATGTTATCACCAGATCTCCATTACTAATTATCATTATTAATAATTTTTATCATGTATACCCAAGCAGACTTAAAGAACTGATTATTACATCCCAAACTGATACAAGAACTTTTATCAAAACATACATATTTCTTGTGACGTCCCTCAATTGTTCTAACCATGTATTATTTCCCCAGACAAGATCAGCCAAATAGTTGAAACCCCTGATCATCATGAATTATTCCATTATGATAACACATCTCCGCTTAAGTTTTGTACTCACGACATCTTAAAAGTACAAAATTAATCTAAGATTGGTCAGATTATTTTATTGCTAAACTAAGTAATTATGTCAGAAAAACAGGGTCTAAAGCTCAAACAACATAAGTCATGTAACAATCATATTATATACTACTCAAAAGAAGTTCAAGAACACCAAATCGGCTGTTCCTTAACTTTTTTAGGGTAGCATATTTTCTTACAGCTTTTTTTAGGGCCGACTGTAAATAACATACTGCATTCCCTCTTCCTGAGGTTGTTATATCTGAACTTTACTGTATCCAGATCAAAACAGGATAAAGAGATTGTCATAATATTTTAAAATTCATGCAAGAAATATTTCTTGTATAATCTACACAATACATACTGGTGCTTTGCCCCTGACAGTCGGACGTTTGTCCAGCGTCATCTGGCCATTCTCATTCAGGCGGGTAATCACCACTCGATGCCATTTGTTGAGATGGATGTGATTGCTGGTTCTGGAGAAAAAGGGGTGATCATACAATTATATTAATACGGGACTTCATGTTCAAGAATTTAATACCCATGATCAGAAATCTGTGCCCCAAGAAATTATTAACAAAAACTGGCCTTCATCTGTGCTCCAAGGAAATATTAACAAAAACCGACCTTCATTGGTGACCCTGGAAAATAATAACCGATAACAACCTTAATCTGTTAAAATTATAGCTTTCCATGTCATCCTTGCAACAGAACAAAAGCGGGCACATGGTCTATGGAGACACAATTCTATATTTCTTCAGAAAAAATGAGGTCTGTTTCCTGATATTGTTGCATAAAAGTCTTTCATTCAATTTTACTCCAAGCATTCCACATACAATTATCACCATACACTTCTCCTAGCAAGGCCCGCTATATTATCACAGTAGTTGATTTATAATCATATTATCGCACATCAACTGACAAATTCAATCTGTTCTACACATACTGTTTCTTAATATTTGTTCCACAAATAACTTTTTACACATTGATGATGGATTCATTAAATAAGATTGTCAAACAGCAAATCCCCCATTTTTAACACTATATTATTGCACAACTGCCCAAAATACATTTTGATACCTGTGTAATATGTGCTTTACACCACTTCCTGTTATGAACAATCTCATTAAAATCAGATTTTAGTTCTTGCTATCGCTAAACAAAGATCTGAGGACATCTCATTACAGGTCACGTCAGACTGAGCTTACGCGAATTTTGACCGACCAATGGAAGGACTGACAAGTCGACATTAGCCAATCAGGAGGCAGATTTCTCGTGCTTTACGGCACTAATTTCAAATTGGCAACCACGCTTCACAAGATATTTTGACAAATTCTCCATTATAATTTGAAACCGGAACAAAAGAACATTCTGGAATGGCAAATATATGGTCTAGATTGTATGGATTCAGTCGTTGAACCCGTAACTATCGTTCGGAATACCCCGTGTTAAAGTTTTCAAGATTGCATGATTAGAAATCCCATTCCGACTGTCACTTTCATGATCTGGTAAGCGACGCTCTGATTGTCGGATGAAAGGTCGTTCTGACATGACCCCTAATGGGATATCCTCAGATCTTTGTTTAGCGGTAGCGAGAACTAAGGTCTGATTTTAATGAGATTGGGTTATGAATGAAGCATCATGATTATGCAAAATGACCTAGGTTTGGTCAACAAAGATTGTCCAAACAAGTGGAGTCTGAGTATACTTACTCCAGTTTCGCTGGTCGGTCTCCGAGGGAGAATCGAAACTGTAGCTTCCTCTTCACCATATTGAGGGAGATGAAGTCACCCTTGCCCCCATTGAACTGGGTGGCGAACAGGATCATGCCTACAACACATCAGACACATGCCGGGGGTTAACTACACATGGTAAATAAACTTTCTTGAAAAAAAAGATATTGAATCTCCAAGTAGTCACTGCCTGACAATCAATTCAAAACATCAGGGAATAATAAGTCTAGAATATCTTCTGAAACAGATTCCTTAGGACATAAATGTAAAATCTGGTTCGTAAACTAGCTGTCATGCAGATTTCGGTCGTTTGCAGGATTTGCAAAGCATTTGCACCACCAACTCGTCAACAGATATTTTCTAAATCTTTTCATGTTTTTAATCAAAGTGCTCACATGATTTGATGAATTTCATGATGCAAGACACATTTTATCACAATATAGATCTTCATTATCAATCAGATCGTCTTGACTGGGCGTCGCAAATTCAAGTGATACGAGAGGTGGAATCTGATTGGTTCATAGGAGAGGCACAGAAGCCAGATAACTCGTAATAGCCACTGGTGGCGCTCCGATCGAGCCTAGGAATTCCAGCCTAGTTTGGCAAGGGTGGAAACTGGACTTTTAAAGTCTGTTAACCCTCTTGCCTCGGGAAGATGGTTATAAACCTACAAACAGCATATATACAGCTAATACCTGGGACCAAATGACCAGTTCGTTATATCCGCCAGTTCATTATAAGCATGTTCGTTATAAACATAGTTTACCGTATTCTAAACAAGCATCCACTCACTATTCATAATTTTGCATCAATGTTTAACAAACAAACAAGATTTTCATGTAGAAACGAAAAGAAGCTCTTCTTCATACCAGTCAGTATGTAGAGAATGAGAAAACTAAAATCTAAATGTAAATGGCTTCTTTTCCCCTTTTTTTTCCTCTCAAAGACCAAACAACATTGTCCTGTAAAACATCTGTAAAGCAAGAAAACAAAAATGTGTTTCCTTTCAACCATATGAATGAAGGAGTGAAAATAATCAAGTCTGGACAAGGCAATTTAAACCATCTGTCCAGAAAACGATGACACGTACATAATCAGGTCATACATAATGACAACAGATCCACAATTTAGTCAGCTCTATTAGCCAAAAGCCCTGTGATATTACTCCCATAAACCAACATTCACCCAATGACTCATAGTACATGTATTTGGCACTGTACCATTAGGCTTGAAGGCCTTAAACCAGACTTCTATCGTGAGCTGTTTGCCCACATTGTCCTCTAGGGGGAGCTCCATGTATGCGTCTCCAGCAAACTGAGGTACAAACACACGTTTCAGCGATTCTGGAAAATATAGAAACAAACTTTTCTCGTCAAACTTCAAACAACACTGACACTAATACTGTTTTATCAACTCAAGGAAAACAAAATGGCCACCTCCACAACACCATGACAGGTTTCCAGTGTTGATTTCTATGAAAAAAAAACCTGTATGTTTTTTTAGAAAAGTGAGTGAGTGAGCGAGTATGGTTTTACGCCACTTTTAGCAATATTCCAGCAATATCACAGCGGGTGACACAAGAAATGGGCTTCACACATTGTACCCATGTCAGGAATCGAACCCGGGTCTTCAGCGTGACGAGCAAACGCTTTAACCACTAGGCTACCCAACCGCCCCTTTAGAAAAGTGAGATAAAGGTTTACAATTATCAAAATATTTCATGATTTGTAGCCAGTTGGAGATGTAGAAGTGTGCTGTAAATAACACAGCTGTGCACACATTTTATAATTGGCACCCCCAGTTGAACAGAACAACCTCAGGAACATTTTTTTCCTGTGTGAACCTGTCTGACCTTGACTTTGACCTTGACCTACCTTTTTCACACCTGGTTCCTGACCTTCCCTCAGTGCACAGACATTCGTAGCCAACATCGTTACCCATCGTTATACATGTTCCTCCATACTGGCATGGCTGGCTCGCGCAGGGGTCGACCAGGATTTCACACAGAAGCCCTGGAACATGGATATTGTGGTATATTTATGACAATGACATTTCAACACACACATGAACTAATATGACATCAAGGGTAATTTGTTTCTGTGGATAATTTCCAAAGTTTCCCACCCCGAAGCCCCGAGGCTGATCTCACCTGTGAATCCCTCTCTACACAGGCACTGGTAGTTTCTCTGGTCTTGCATCATACAGGCTCCTTCATTCAGACATGGCATGGACTTGCAGGGGTTGTTGCCACATTCACCTGCACCAACACACAACAGAAGGTTAACACTCGAATATGGTTTTACGTCGCCTTTAGCAATATTTCAACAATATTACGACAGGGGACACCAGAAATGGGCTTCACACATTGTACCCATGTCGGGAATCGAACCTGGGTCTTCGGCGTGACGAGCAAACGCTTTAACCACGAGGCTACCCTACTGCCCCTAACACTCAGGAGATAAGGGCTGGGACGAGTCCAAATTTATTACCCAACCCCTATTACTCTACCCTACCCGGGGACCCGCTGTAGGTCTCAAGAGACAGGTATAAAATGTCTGATTGGGTATAGTTTGACAATAGCCCTGGCAAAATGTATTTAGATACACATATAAAACGTTCTGGTCATGCACACCCTGAAGTTGACTGAAGTTTTATCTTTATTCAAACATATAAAGTCAGAAAGAATGTGAATAATCAGAAAATTATGCGAACATTAGTGACTTGTAGTGTAACCATAGAGTTCAAGATAAGTTTGGTCAGAAAACAATATATCATGTGACAAACCACAGGTCCAGGTACTTCTATGGATACCTGGGTCCTACTCAGTACCCACCTGACCCGAGTACCCGAGCTACCTGTCCCAGGAGATTAGGGGTGTTGGTGAGTACTTGGGTGCCCTAAAATTTCATTTTGAAGCTACAGCATTATCTAGAGTGATAATGAGAAGTGCTGTTTTATATTCAGCAATACTGAAGCCAAATCAACTTGAAAACAATCATTCTCCATCAATACAGGTTGGCAGAATGACAAAGATCAAGTTAGGGTACAGTGAGCGAGTAAGTGAGTGAGTATGGTTTTACGCCGCCTTTAGCAAAATTTCAGCAATATCACGACAGGGGACACCAGAAATAGGCTTCACACATTGTACCCATGTGGGGAATCCAACCCGGGTCTACCCCTCTCGACACAGACATGAGCAAAGATCAAGTTTGGGTACAATGACAGATTATCAGCCAACCCAAATGTTGTGACCACCCAATCCACATTGTAGCTGGTACTCCCAGAAGTAAAGACCATTCTAGGGGAAACTGACTCGTCTGTGTAGTATTACTTATATTGGTGCCTTACGTCACACGTTCACTTGTTCTCTCAAGAGAAGGTTGAATATTGGGGAAGACTAATAGTCTGTATTTTAAGTCTGGCGCCTATACCAGATGGCCTCCTGTGGAGTGTTAGGGAAAACCTAATGGTCTGTTGAATATTACCGATATCGGTGCCTCAGACTATTTGGCTACCAAAGTCAGTATATAACTAGAAATTACACAAGTATGTTCAGTTTACCAATATCGGCACCATCGGCAATGTCAGTATTCCTGTTTGGGTATTCCAAGTTGTAGTCTCTAAGGTTGCCCTCGTTTCCGGCCTTTAGCACATGAATACAGCCGACCAGCCCCAGGCTCACGCCGATACGCTTGTACACACTGCAAACAAATATATACAGTAGCTGAACAAGCACCATGATGCACCTTCTTCCAATCACTACTCAAACAGGCAGTTCCAAATTGAATTAATAAAGGCTTCACCATAATATTGTGGATATTTTATAAATCCTATCAGTTCAGAATGCCAAGTCATCTACACCCAAAACATTGACGGAATATTTATGTTCTCTGTATTTTTATAATTTGTTGAGATAGAAATTTTCAAATTTAGGTTGTTACAAAATGAAGAAGCAGATTGTGTTTACAAATTTTACATCTGAATAGTTCAAGAACCCATGCATCCTTCATTTAGAAGGGTTCATCTAACACAACCTCTGGTGAAGGGCTTTCGGGTAAAATATCTGATTTAAATGATATTGGTGGGTAATTAGGCAACAACGTTCCAGCTGTTTAATGTTCAATACAACTGTGATAACATGTGCTGCTGCTATACACAGCACTGGAACCTCCAACATCTTCCCCATCTTCCCTGGAACCCCCAACATCTTCCCAATCTTCCCTGGAACCCCCAACATCTTCCCCATCTTCCCTTTAAACTCCAACATCTTCCCCATATTCCCTGGAACCTCCAACATCTTCCCAATCTTCCCTGGAACCCCCAACATCTTCCCAATCTTCCCTGGAACCTCCAACATCTTCCCCATCTTCCCTGGAACCTCCAACATCTTCCCCATCTTCCTTGGAACCCCCAACATCTTCCCCATCTTCCCTGGAACCCCCAACATCTTCCCCATCTTCCCTGGAACCCCCAACATCTTCCCCATCTTCCCTGGAACCTCCAACATCTTCCCTGGAACCCCCAACATCTTCCCTGGAACCCTCAACATCTTCCCCATCTTCCCTGGAACCCCCAACATCTTCCCTGGAACCCCCAACATCTTCCCCATCTTCCCTGGAACCCCCAACATCTTCCCCATCTTCCTTGGAACCCCCAACATCTTCCCAATCTTCCCTGGAACCCCCAACATCTTCCCCATCTTCCCTGGAACCCCCAACATCTTCCCCATCTTCCCTGGAACCTCCAACATCTTCCCTGGAACCCCCAACATCTTCCCTGGAACCCCCAACATCTTCCCCATCTTCCCTGGAACCCCCAACATCTTCCCCATCTTCCCTTTAACCTCCAACATCTTCCCTGGAACCCCCAACATCTTCCCTGGAACCCCAAACATCTTCCCCATCTTCCCTTGAACCTCCTTAATCTTCCCACAAGTTCCCTATTGTTGTTCCAGCAGCCAACTTATAAAAAACTTTGATCTCCCTAAACAGGTATAGCCCACATACTCTGGTAAAGCATTTGGCACATAGCCAACGAAGAGTGGATCTCCCAGGTTGAGTGACGTGTGGGTGTGGTCGCTGGCGCCTGAGACAGGGTCTTCATTGTCCATGATGAGGATGCCATTCTCTCCTCTCCGTTTGATCACCACACGATGAGACTTCTTCAGCGTCACAAGTGTCTTACTGCGAATGGTTGATTCACCGCCCCCTAGATTGTATCTGGAATGTTGAAGTCAACATTTGATAATCGATCATTTCGGACCCTTAGATAGGCTCTTGCCTTAAACACTTCTGCATTGCTGAAATTATTACTGAATAAATCAGTTGCAGGTGATTCCATGGCATTTGATTGGCTAACCAAACCATTTGTTTTGCATTTATGTTTCCAGGAACAAAAACAGAAATTAGGTCATGTGCACAAAAGTGAGTGAGTGAGTGAGTGAGTGAGTGAGTGAGTGAGTGAGTGAGTGAGTGAGTGAGTGAGTGAGCTGCTTTCAACAATATTTCAGCAACATCATAGCAGGTCTGAGTGAGTGAGTGAGTGAGTGAGTATGGTTTTACGTAGATTTTAGCAATATTCCAGCAATATCACGGCGGGGGACACCAGAAATGGGCTTCAGACATTATACCCATGTCGGGAATCGAACCTGGGTCTTCAGCGTGATGAACGACCGCTTTAATCACAAAGCTACCCGACCGCCCCGATAATAGAATGGGTGGGGCTTGTGTTGCATTATAGCACTGAATGATGTCACTCATTGTGTTAAAGAGAAAAAATAGTCTGTTAATTTGTTACATTTGACATTTTTATTTACACAAATTGACTGTAAAATGTTAAGCAAGATGTCCCAATCAAATGAGATCACACTCCCTGCCCCTGAAGCTGGTTAACTGTACTTCTTACCCCTAAGACACTGGTTATTACTGTTTACAAACTCCAAAAGCTGAAGAGTGATTTTCGATGAACAACATAATCTCACCCTTGGGTCTTTTGATATCATGCATATCAACACTCATTGCCAAAATTATAAAACCCTTCAGGCAGCCTCAAAGTTTTTATCTTTCATCAACTCATGTTGAAATATCTGATATCAGGAGACACAAGGGTGCGATTCTCCATTTGGTATTCGTGCTAATTTGGTCAACAAAACATGAGTAAGTCCTTCCTGTTGTCATCTTTACACCTGTTATTGGGATTATTACGACGGTGCATATGCTGCACAAAGGTGTGATGCCTTCCCCTCGTCACTCTCTGGATAAGAGTATAAAGCTCACCTGAATTCCACAAATCCATCCTTGATGGCCAGAGAGATGAAGTCTCCGGAACCATTCTTATTCTGAGAGTTAAAGAGAAGGATGCCGTCTTTGTTGAGAGTCTGGAACACCACCTCGATGTTAAGATTCTTGTTGGCCTTGCGAATCCGTGGCACCCTCAGATAGGACTTGCCGCTGAATGATGGCACACTAAATGCATTGTCTGAAATAAAATACAAAACGAAGAAACAATGAACTTCCAGGATCATCATCATCATCGTCGTCGTCGTCGTCGTCATCGTCATCATCATCATCATCATCAATGTAGGTTCGAATCCCGGTTCGCCCCGATTATGT
This sequence comes from Haliotis cracherodii, assembly GCF_022045235.1. Classification (NCBI taxonomy): domain Eukaryota; kingdom Metazoa; phylum Mollusca; class Gastropoda; order Lepetellida; family Haliotidae; genus Haliotis; species Haliotis cracherodii. The sequence goes on along the minus strand of NW_027266279.1, from coordinate 7,247,648 downwards.
TTCTAGGTTTGTCAGCATCATACCCATGCTCATGGGTTTCACCGAAGTGGTAAACGTCTGAGACCCGCATCACTTCAGGCTTTCCTCCCACACCACGATATAACTGGAATACTGTTAAAAGCGGCGTTAAACCCAACTCACTCACTCATCATCATCATCATCATCATCATCATCATCACACATACCCTCTTTACACAGTGGTCCTGTCTTGCCCAGAGGACAGACACAGCGGTAGCCGAGAGAGTCGTCAAGTTCACACTCTCCACCGTTCTCACACGGAGAGTGCATGCACGCATTGTCGATATCTTCCGTTTTGATAGAGTCGGTTCGAAATACTTCTGAAAAGTCAAAGAGATGGCCCAATTATCAACATGCACTTTACCTTGAAGGATAAATTTGTATGTGTGCAAAAATATAGTGGGAAGTGATTTGTTTCACGATGCTGTGAACAATGAAAACATTTAATGAAGAGAACCAACCTATGCACTGTCTGTTGTCGATGGAAGGGACGTAACCTTGGAAACAGGTGCAGAGTCCAAGTCGACAGCGGCTGTTGTTCACACAGCAGTTCGAGTCTTCAAGACACAGGTCATCGATCTTGCCCATCAGGCCTGTGAGTGTCAAGCAGAGAATGGAAAACATCAATTTCAGTGAGAGACTGAGCATGGTTGTTGCTTGGAGCAATCTTCCAGACTTGACAAGATCGGGGACACAGAAGTGGACTAAACATGTGGGAATTGAACCTGGTCTTTGGTGTGTGATAAACTAATTCTAGGCCTACTCCACCGTCTACAACAACTGGTATTGCAGCTAAATATTACACATTACACATTACTGTGATAACACAATGTAGTTCAACCAAAGTTTAAGACATTCCTTTCACTGCAGTCTTAGCTCAAAACAAGGACTTAGGATTGTACAAAAAGTGGGAACATGAATGATTGAGAAATTATTATGATCCCCACTAAATGTACATGAGTGAGCAAGGAGTATGGTTTTATGCTGTTTTTAGCAATATTACAGCAATATCACAGCAGGGGACACTAGAAATGGGCTTCACACATTGTACCCATGTCGGGAATCAAACCAGGGGCTTTGGCTTGACAAGCGAACACCTTTACCACTTGGCTACTGTCGTTCTCGAAAAAGCTGCTTTCTAATTGGCTGATGCCAGCTTCTTGTTACTTGTTTCAGTGGTCGGACAAAGTTAGCGAAAGGTGGATCTGATGTGACCCGTAATGGGATGTCCTCAGATCTTTGTTTAGCGGCAGTGAGAACTTAGATCTGATTTTAATGAGATTGTCATAGATACTACATGTTCTAAAATGCAGACCGCCTCCGTGGTCTAGTGGAAGAGCGTCCGCCCGGAGAGCGGAAGGTACGGGGTTCGATCCCCGGCCGCGTCATACCAAAAGCATTAAAAGATGGTACTTGTTGTTACCCTGTCTGGCGCTCGGCATTAAAGGGCTAAAACAAGGACTGGTCGGCTCGGAGTCAGTATACTGTGTCTGAGTGGGGTATCCATGTTAAACTGCGGCATGGTATCTCAGTCTGCTATCACTATAAAATCGGCATCAGTCCGGACTAGAACAAGCAGCCACACACACACATACACGTGCATACACTTGCTACATAAGCGCAATAATCTTGGACGCGACGTTAAACCCAATTTCACCTCACCTCACCTCACCTCACCTCACCTCACCTCTAAAATGCCACTTCAAGGTACTCCCAGAAGCATGTTGCCTGACTCACCACAAGCTGTCTCCACTTCCGGGATGGAGGGCTGGTCTGTCCCTGCAGTGTCCACATCCTCCACATCTGGTGGTATCGGTCCCGTGATGTGACGAGTTGTTTTACGAGATCGTGTTGTTGACGGCATTGGCGTTGTTGTCCTTATAGATGGGGCTGCTGGAAAAATGTTATAACAGTTTTAATCCATTCTAGCTTTTGCAACCATTGCAATCAATTCATTTATTGTCATGACATGTATTAACACATCTGAAACGGCTTAACGGGTCAACAGGTCACTCTATGCCGATGCATACCGCCTCCATTGTCTACTGGACAGGTCGGTTGTTTACTAACCTGGCCATATCATACGAAAAGAAGTTAGAAGATGGTCCTTGTTGTTACCCTGCCTGGCGCTCAGCATTAAGGAGATACAACAAGGGCCTTTTCGGTTCGAAGTCAGTACACTGTATTCATTGTAACCACCCGATTCTCATTAACCTGCTCACATGACCAGCTTCGGGAACAAGATAACTGGCTATACTGACCAGGACTAGTTGAAATCTTTGATGATATGGACTTTTACTTACCTCGACAATGGCCGTAATACTGGATGTGAATTTCCTGCTGCATCTGACATCCGAACTGACGCAGCTGACACTCTGAGGGGAAGTTATTGCCATCACTGCCACAGACACTCTTCCCAATCTCGTCGTCATAACCGGAACAGAAATGGCTGCAGTCACAGAAGAGTTCACCGTTCTTCTCCTTGCATATGGAGCCAAATTGGCAGTCCAGTTCCGCACATGATCTTGGGGGCGTTTGTGCTGAAACACCAGATACCCAATCATCACCCTCTCCTTCACGCTTAATTTATCTTCAAGAAGAACGTGTTAGATTTGGGTCGTTGAGAGACAGCGTGTGAGTTCCAAGTAAGAATAAGATACATGGATGAACAACTTCTTTATTACGATTAGGAGCGACATTTCGGTGTACGTTAGAACCTACACTGAAATGTTGCTCCTAATTGTAATAAAGAAGTTGTTCCTCCATATATCTTATCCTTATTTAGAACTCCAACTTCTAAATGCCTCTCAAGGAAGTGTGTGAGTACGTTTTGCTGTACTACTTGCATTATTCCAGTTATTTTTATGTTTGTTTGTTTGATTGTTTGTTTGTTGTTTAACGTCAGACTCAGCAATATTCCAGCTATATGATGTTGGTCTGTAAATAATTGAGTCTGGACCAGACAATCCAGTGATTTACATCATGGACATCGTTCCACGCAACTGGAATTGATGACATGCATCAACCAAGTCAGCGAACCTGACCACCCAATCCTGATAGTCGCCTTTTACGACAAGCATGGGTTGCTGGAGACTATTGATGATCGGATGTCAACATTGAATTTTGTCATGTTTATGATTTGGAAAGTCTTATAGAATGAACATTACAATCAAAATGAATACGTCCCTACCTATGCAGCCGAGGGGCCCAAGCAGCTTCTTGTCCAGACAGAGGTTGCACTTCATACCGCTGATGTTGGGTCGACACATGCACCGGCCGCTCATCTGGACACAGTCCTCGCGAACAGCACCACGCATGTTGCAGTTGCAGGCTGGAGGGATGAGACAAAAACAAGGTGCATGTGTGTAGGAAATAGGAGAACATTAACATTCTGCTCTTAGTTAAGTCATATCACGGCAGAGCCACAAAGAATTAGTTTCACATATCCAGGTAGGGTGAGTGTGAGTGAGTGAGTGAGTTTGGTTTTACACGGCTTTTAGCAATATTCCAGCAATATCACGGCGGGGGACACCAGAAATGGGCTTCACACATTGTACCCATGTCAGGAATCGAACCCGGGTCTTCGGCGTGACGAGCAAACGCCTTAACCACTAGGCTACCCGACCGCCCCTATCCAAGTAGGGAATCGAACTCAAGTTTTAACAGTGTGAAGATCCAACATTCTTGTCCCTCTTATCTACTCTGCCGCCTTACTGGCAACTTGAGTTGCATACTCTCCAAGAAGCTGTGAATGGCTTTCCCACTGTATGGTTTGATGCTGTTTCAGCAATATTCCAGCAACATCATGAAGGAAGTCATTATATCCACAAAGGGAATCAAACCCATGTCTTTAGTGGAAGAAGTTGACACTTGGCTGCTTGGCTATCCCACTGAATGGTTTTCTGCTGTTTCAGCAACATTCCAACAATATCCCAGCATTGGTTATCATATGCTTGGGCTTCACATATTGTAACCATGTGAAGAATTGAACCCAGGACTTTAGTTTCAGGAGCTGGCACATTAGCCTCAAGGCCACCTGTCTCTGAATCCCTTTCAAGGCTATTCACTGCCTCTATGGTGTAGTGGATAGAGCTGCCCCCGAGAGAGGAAGGTCAGTGTTCAATCCTCTGGGCACGTCATACTAAAATATGGAACTGGTCAGCTCGGAGTGAGGGAGTATTTTATGCTGCTTCAAGCACTGCACCCACGCAGGGAATCAAACATAGATGTCTTCAGCGTGACGAACGAAAGCTTTAAAACTTGGTATCATGTGTCTGTGTCCACGCTAAACTGCAAATGGCGAGCACTATAAAACTGGCATTAGTCTGGAGAAGTTTGTTTGTTTGTTGTTAAATGCTGCACTTGGCAATATTCAGGCTATATGACGTCGGTCTGTAAATAATTGATTGATATCATGAGCATCGATCCATGCGAATGGGATACGATGACATGCATCAACCAAGTCGGCGAGTCTGACCACCCGCTCTTATGACAAGCAAAATGAGTTGTCTTTTACAGCAAGCATGGGTTGCTGAAGACCTATTCTACCCTGGATCTTCACAGGTGAGTCTGGACAAGTACAAACAACACACCAATATGTTATATTAGCGAAATAATCTTCAACCTCACATCAATGCTGTTCAAATCAAAAGGAAATCTTACACTATTCAATAGAAGTCAAGGACCATCTGATTTTATGACTATTGTTAATCTGTCATGCTATTGTAGCGGCCATAAAATTTCCAAGTCACGTGATGGGATTCGAACCACGGAAGCTGACAAAGTAAGGATGTCATCTGTGGGATGACTCCACACCCTGCTTCATACTCCCCCGTCAACAGAAGGCACATCCTGGGCCGCATGGTAGGGTACTGAGGCTTATTTTGCTCAAATTTAATATGAACGCTCTCAGCCCCACGTTGGGCGCCAATGTCGTGGCCATAAAATTCCCGTGATGGGATTCGAACCACAGGCCTTCTCATCCAAGGTCGGATGCCTTGTCCACATGACCACGCAAGCTGACAAGGTAAGGATGTCATCTGTGGGATGACTCCACGCACTGCTACACTATGAAAGATTATCTACAGTAATATGAAGGAATTGGGTGGTCCTTAACTTCATTTGAGTAGCATACATTGGCATTATTACTACAGCGCTAATTCTTTAAAGAACAAGTATCCACAGTTTCAACAAAGACTTACGTATACAGCCAACATTTCCTTTTTCTTCTATGAGTTGCATCCCCCAGTAGCCAGGCAGGCACCGGTCACAGCGCAAACCCCCGACCCCTGGCTTGCAGCTGCACTGACGCGAGACAGGGTCGCAGGTGGTCTTGTACGAGCCCATCTTGTTACAATGGCAGTATTCTAGGAAACACAGAGGACGCTTGTCACATACAGAGCCTGGGTTTATTCATATCAATATTATCCCGCAGCCAGGAGTTATTATAACAACCATGAAAATTTGGAAAAAAAGTAAATATTGGTTAATAGTTTTTAAGAATTTCCTTTTCATCAAGGATTTAATATATGATTATGAAACATATGAAAGTAAATGTTTCTTAATTTCATGGAAGGAAAGGAAATTTCATGAATATCATTAACATGAAACTGTTAAAATTGTATTAAATACTTAGTGGTTACTCTGATAGACTGAAATCTTTTTGCATTTAAATTGTTTGTTATATTTTAGTTTTATATTTTTTACAAAATCAAGAACACTGGTATTGTTCAAATAGAAAAGTCAACACACAGAGGAAACACAGAAATAGAAATAAAATTACATGTATCAAAACAAATATCCACGACACATTGGCAGGCAGCTATTTTACATATATCATACATCATCGGGCAAAGAGATCATGGGATTGAGCCATTTGTAATACAAGGGAAGTAACTCTTGTAGCACTTGAATTATAAAGATTTCACTGTAAAATGAATATTATTACAAATTATATGCACAATGAGTGAGTGAGTGAGTTGGGTTTAATGCTGCTTTTAACAGTATTCCAGTTATATCACGGCGTGTCAGCTTAATGTGGGAGGAAAGCCTGAAGTGATGCAGGTGGCAGATGTTTACCACTTCGGTGAAACCCACGAGTACGGGTATGGTGCTGACAAACCTAGAAACATAATCAGGGCAAACCGGGATTCGAACCCACAATCATAGTTTCTGGCGTGCCCAAGGGATGCAACTCTGCACCGCGAATCGCTGCTTAGGCGACCGGGCAACACGTGCCCCCATATGCACAATGAAGTACTGCGGACATACTCTGCCCCTCTATACATATTACTAGGTAACTATAAACCCTGGAAATGGCACATATAGATATATTAATGATAAACCTGAATAAGTGTTTCATCAGTCATATTTCATCATACTTTCAACATATCAAATTCATAAATTGTAACCCACCAGAAGAAAAGGGACCTTATGGTTGCTTTGATACACTTGTGCTACGATGTCATAAAGACCTTTGAAGTCAGCTTACTTCAGCGAAGATTGATATGTTTGATGTCATATAATAAATATGAATTGAAGCTTGTGAATTGTATTTTTGTGTTCCGAAGATGCTGCAGTTTAAAGTACAATGAAATGTCAAAATGTGATTTTTCACCCATAGGGTCCCTTATCTCATGGTTGGACACAATTGTACTCTGCAACAATATTATTTCATTTTGAACATATATAATTTGACAAAACATGTGATTTTGGGGCTTTCTCCTATCATGCAGATTATTTTCATTCAAATAACATGAATTAATTTAAAACCAGATCGCCAGAAACTATTTCAAGGTTCCTTCAAGTATTTTATTCACAACATATTCATAGGATGATCAAAGTTTGGAAACTCTAAGCTTTCTTTAAAAGTTAAAAACCATAAATGGTACCTTGAATTCTGTACATTTCAATGATTTCTATTCCGATATGAATAGTCCTGTTCATAAATCTGTATTTTTTTCAGTGAGACTGGCTTGTTATCTTATTACAGTGTTTAAATATGATACTATACAGTTCTTACACAATAACTGCTCCCTAGGTGAACAATAACTGCTCCCTGGTTGAGTACATTACCTGGGCAACCACTATTTCTGAAGCCAGGGGAAGGAGTCAAATCATCCGAACAACAGCCATATTGGGTGTCCGAGCATTGAGATATAACTATTTCTGAAAAATAAAAGGATTCTTACACTAATTATAAATTAACAGACAATACAATCAAATATTTATTTTTCAAATATGAGTGAATAGCTGATTTTTCTTGGTGCCATTACTCTTCTTGGAGAAAATCAAGGTGTTGTCATGTCAGAAACAAGCATACCAGGAATAAGTCGTGTGAGCATCGAACCTGGACACTGGGGATACAGTGGTTGACATTGTCAGTGTTACGATATGTAATATTCATCTTGTGCATAACGTCCCCAAATATGTCAATGGGACATCACGTCACTTCATGTACTGACTTCCGGAGTAAACCAACTTCAAGCAGACGCCTCCTGTGATCCTTATGTTATGCATTATCTCGAATACAACAAAACACATAACGAAACAGTCAGTTTGCCTATATCCCTGTGTTATGGGCTTTCGGATGTTCAAGAAACATTCGTAGTTTTCTCGCTAATCACAATAACAACATTTCACTCACTTATAAAAGATGACTTTGTCTTAAAAACAGGTCATCATCCCAGTATTTACAATGTCTGTGTGATGCCACACCCCTTGTTATAGCATGAGTATTCGTGATAAACATGGCCGTCTGAAAATGTATGATGTCCGAAAACCTAGGATATATGATGACAAAATATTCTCATCTCAAGCCGCATCATCATAATGCTGAAGGAGTAGTTGTCTTATCGGATGCAACAGAAATCAATCACAGTAAAATCAGATCTTATTCTGCGATCCAACACCTCTCTGCATGAAGACTGCAGACATCTCAACAGGAGGTTACACCAGGTGAACTTTCTAATCAGCCAATCAGCATCGAGGGTTCTAAATTCTTGGTACAAGTGTTTGAAGCGTTCAGGCAAGTATATCTGATTTCTGTAACTTGAAAACGATTATATAATATGAAGGCAAGAAATTAATCTGTGCTGTGGATCTGTTGTTTCTGAGCACCATGGCATTTTTCTTTTGCGAAGATCAAAATTTCCAAATCAAGGTGGTAAAGAAATGAAGCTGACATCTGATTCGTCGAGCACATGCATTCTTCATTTAGATTGGGCGATCAAGGTTGGATTTGGGTTCACCTGATGCAACCTTCTATGAGGGTGTCTTCAGATATTCATGCAGCGAGGTATTGTATCGGAGTACATGATCTGATTCAAATGAGATTGAAATGACAATACATGGTTGTTTTTTAGCCAATCAGATGTCAGTTTTCTAAAAGAACGCTTCACTCACTCATGCCAGGAATATAAACTTCTCCACGCTGATTGGTTGATCAGAAAGTTCACCTGATGTAACCTCCTGTTGAAGATTTGTCAGATTTTCACTGAGACAGGTTTTGAATCAGAGCAAACTGATTTTAATCAAACTGAGTTCCATTGCAAACAGAGAAGCAAGAAAAAACAAAATGGCTGCCATACCTTCTCCACAACACTTAGAGAAGGTGAGACTCTGGTGGCAGTAGCTGCCTGCGGGGCACTTGTCACGCCCGCTGCTGCAGTCGTAGTCTGCCCCTGTTGCCTCGTTCACCAGTGGCATGTTGCCATCACACGGTTCCTCGGGGCCAACCTCTGTTGTAAAGAAAACGGTATCAAAGAATTTAGTGGGTACTTTTTGACAATTTGGAATACGGATATACTGACTTAAGTTTCATAAATATTGAAGAGAATTGATATTTTGTCCATCCTCTGAACCTTTCACTAATTACAAAGTATGTCAGTAAGCAAAATAATCATTGAAAAAAGGCAATTCTCATTTGAATGATAACATGACATGTTATCAAAATAATCTGGGTTCAGTGCCCATTGAAGATAATTTTACAACTGACACATTGGAAAAAGGTCCAGAAAGATTGTTTCAGTTCACCGCATTTCGGTTCCAACATTCAGACCACCCTGATGATTAATCCATAATCAGGGACAGAATGTGATACCAGTTAAGCCCTGAACAAGGATCAGTGTGAAAAAATCTGTGTGCTCATTAAAACGTAATTATTCCCCAGCTAGTAATATTTCAGGCAGACATGTAATCACTCAATTCTGTCATTGTGTCTATATCTATAGCAGTGCAGTTTCTGCTACATGAGCAGAATAACCTGTTAATCAATCCTGTAGTCATAGAGTCAGTAATACTGCCATTTAATGACATTTCTTATGAAATTAATTCTTTTAAATACATGAAGGTGAATTTTTACTGTCATAGCACAGCCAGGTTTGTATATGCCTGTTTGTTTTGTTTTAGTGAATCAATGTCGTCTGATGATGTTGATTTTAACAGTATGAACAAGGGTATGGTGTTGACAGACCAAGGATCATAATCAGGGAAAATCTAGGTTTCAAACCAAAGACTGTCAGTGATCCTGGCAATGCTAAGGGAGGTAACTCTTCACAGATGATTATTCGACCCATGAGAAAAATAATTTGGAATTTGATAAACATCTTTTTTATGATTTGGGGGCCAAACATTTCGTGGATCAGTTCAAAGGGCAATTTTTTGTCACTAGCATGGATCAATATAAATTTTAAAGTTATAGTCCACATTTGTTATTGTTCTTAATGCATCTTCCCCTTTGATCTTCTTGTTTGTATAGACGAGATACAATTTTCGCTTGGTTTAAAGATATTTTAGCAGATGTTGTTATGAGAGTAATCAAGTTAAGTTGCATATCTTTCAATACTGATGATGATAAAAAATATATATTCTGTCGTTTCCTATGATAAGGAAACCTCCAGATTGAACATAGAGTTTGTTCTGAGTTCTTTGACGTAAATATAACAGTTAAGGTTGGTTGGTTTGTTGTTTTACGCCGCACTCAGCAATATTCCAGCTATAAGACAGTGGTCTGTAAATAATCAAGTCTGGACCAGACAATCCAGTGATTGATATCATGAGCATCGATCCACGCAAGTGGGATTAATGACATGCATCAACCAAGTCAGCGAGCCTGACCACCCGATCCCAGTAGTCGCCTCTTACGACAAGCATAGTCACCTTTTACAGCAAGCATGGGTTGCTGAAGACCTATTCTACCCTGGATCTTCACAGGTCTAACAGTTCAAGGCAAAAACTATACTTTATTACACTACACATGGGGGGAGAGCAAGCTATATTTCTTAAGTAAAGGCTCCAGGGTGAGATTCTCTGTATAACATGTCCAGGTTACCATGGCGATAATGGTGTTGGATGCAGGTCAGTTCTGTTTTGGGTTCTTCAACTCATCATAACACATCTTCCCGAAACAAGAGCATTCACTTGCACTTTTATCGAAGTCTTGTTTCCACCCTTGCCATATAAAACCCACTTTCCTGCGCTAAATATGATTGGACTATCACACATATCGATAGTCCAGTCAGACAACGTGACTGGTACACCTTTGTATGAAATTTATTTAACACTGCCTGTCTTTGTTGACACGTCTTTTACATCTTCTAAACCCCCCAACAATTGCCTATGATTTTGTGTCAGTATACACTATCTGATCGACAAGATCGTCCCTATAGAAGTCGCCATGTTTGTGAAGCTATACGAGATAAGAACAGTGATCTGATTGGATTGGATATTGCATTTTCATTACCTGATCTATGTGAGGTGGCACCACGATCGAGTCAAGAAAAGTGGCCTTGTGTGGCAAGGGTAGAAACTAGGCTTTGATACAGGCTAGTGGACACACTTGCCACAGGGACTAGGCTTTGATATGGGCTAGTGGACACACTTGCCACGGGGACTAGGCTTTGATATAGGCTAGTGGACACACTTGCCACGGAGAGTAGGCATTGATACAGGCTAGTGGACACACTTACCACGGAGAGTAGGCTTTGATAAGGGCTAGTGGACACACTTGTCACGGAGAGAAGGCTTTGATAAGGGCTAGTGGACACACTTGCCACAGAGAGTAGGCTTTGATAAGGGCTTGTGGACACACTTGTCACGGAGAGAAGGCTTTGATAAGGGCTAGTGGACACACTTGCCACAGAGAGAAGGCTTTGATAAGGGCTAGTGGACACACTTGCTTCAGGAAGATGACCATACCAGGGCCCAACCATCTACACAACATGCAACACAACACATCAGTCTTTTAGAACTAAAGTGCTGAGGACAACAACAACTCCAATGTTGGTAGTCCTCGATGACGGCAGCAACAGATGATGTTACTACATATTGAAACATAGCTGTGCCAACTGCAAACTCTGTGGATGTTTGTGAAATACAGTCAAACACTATTGTGTCGAAGTTGAAGGGACCTCATAATGTTTCAAGTTTTCCGAGGTTCGACACAACCGAAAATGATGAATAAAAAGCGAAAATGCAGAGACCAAGTTTTTACTTTGAGACAACCATAAGTTCGACCCATGAAAGTTCAACATGTATGTTCTGGTCTAGTCCTATTGACTGGTCCAAATTACCAACCCTGCAGATAATAATAATACCGTATTCGACGTAATAAGCCCTCAGGACGCTCTAAAAATTAGAAAGAGGGGGCTCTTATTAGAATATAATTTTGGTGAAAGAGTTGAAAGATCGTAAATTTGTGGTTTAGGCTGACAGCCTGAAATGATACAAAAGAAAAGTCTGTGCGTATTAGACACGCCAGATATATTTTTCAAGAATTTAATTTCCCGTAATTAAGGGTGCATATAACACACAAAGGGTGCTAATTGGGATTGTTCACTAGCCAATAGATTAGCAAATATCGCTGCAGGCGCTTATTAGAGTGGGGTGCTTATTATATCGAATACGTTAAGTCCATTTATATGCGCCAGATTCCATTCACCAAGTTAATGCTCATGGCGCTACATAGTTTTAGCAAATAATGCTAATGAAAGGGGAGTAGAGTTGATAGTGTTGTCTGAAAAGGTGTGTTTTCAGATGAGCCTTTAAGGATGAAAGTGATGGCGACAGCTTAAGATCAAATGGTAGTTTGTTCCATAGTGAGGAAGCGCAGAACTAGAAAGATCGCTGACCAAAGGTTTTGAGACGGGTTTCCGGGAATTGTAGCAGGTGGTTATTCTGAGAACGGAGAGATCTGGAAGGCTTTATTTAGGCTGTAGTTCGGTGACATATAATGATTCGTAGACATATTTCATTTCCTACTTTATCAGCTGTACTTACCATCACAGTTGTCGCTGTCCTGGATAAGGATCTCTTTCTGTTGTTGACAAGACTCGTACTTCATCTGACATTGATTAGGGTATGACTTGCCATCCGAGCCACACACAGGGGACCTGCAGAAGCAAGGTTAGAAACAGCTACAGTCAGCTTGTCCCAGACATCGGAAACACAGAATGACTGAGTTTGGCGTGACCCTGCTTTGTGTCAGCTTAATGTCTCAGACATTTTGGTAAATTAGGACACCTAGCACCACTGCATGGGGCACACTTGGCTGTGTGCGGAGGGAGGGACACTGTGGTTGGGTGGCTGGATGAGTGAGTGAGTGGGTGAGTGAGTGAGTGAGTGAGTGAGTGAGTGAGTGAGTGAGTGAGTGAGTGAGTGAGTGAGTGAGTGAGTGAGCTTTGGGTGGGTGAGTGAGTGAGTGAGTGAGTGAGTGAGTGAGTGAGTGAGTGAGCGAGCGAGTGAGTGAGTGAGTGAGTGAGTGAGCTTTGGGTGGGTGAGTGAGTGAGTGAGTGAGTGAGTGAGTGAGTGAGTGAGTGAGTGGGTGGTTGGGTGGCTGGATGAGTGAGTGAGTGAGTGAGTGAGTGAGTGAGTGAGTGAGTGAGTGAGTGAGTGAGTGAGTGAGTGGGTGAGTGAGTGAGTGAGTGAGTGAGTGGGTGGTTGGGTGGCTTGATGAGTGAGTGAGTGAGTGAGTGAGTGGGTGGCTGAGTGAGTGAGTGAGTGAGTGAGTGAGTGAGTGAGTGAGTGAGTGAGTGAGTGAGTGTAACGCCACTTTGAACAGAGTGTCAGTTTAACGTGGGTATGGAGCTGACAAACCTAGAAACATAACCTTCATAGGGGTGGCTTGGATGACTGGGCGGTCGTGGACTGTTCTGTTAAATGCACACTGGGAATCAACTGCTATTTTTTGGCAGGGTTATTACCCATCATTCAACAATACCATTCAAATAAGTCAAGACTTAGTTTTCTATCCTTTCCTTAACTAGTTCAATTCAGAAACCGGCTATTTATCATTGTGTACTGTCCTCTTAAACATGCACAGACTGCTATTTAATTGCAGGGTAATTATCCTGATTCAGCAATACTATTCCCAATAAATCAAGATTTTTTAAAACTTGTGTTCTTTCGCACGTTCATTTCACTGCCAACATTCAACATTTTTAGGGTCTCGTAAAAAAAATGACACAAAATTCTTGGGTAGCAAAGATGACTGACATTAAATGCCACAGTTAAAGTTGGGGTTGGGCTGCAAGGCCTGATGGGAAGTGCTTCAAACCAAAACTGTCACATTTTGAAAGGTGAAGCATGCCTCACTTCTTGTAATATGAAATATGCAAAAAGAAATTTATCTCTCGCCCAACAGAAGCTTGCATCCTATGTCAAGCAACAATTACAACAGACACTGATTTCCAACCTCTCAGTCCCAGATGGTCTTGTATTGATTGTGAGCTTCACAAGATTAGGAATGCTTTCAGGATGAATTTGACAGTTTTCTTTTTGAAAAAGGTCACATCAAAAGCATGGGGAAATCAATTTATTTTGAATTCACATCTTGAATATTTCGTTTTGGAGAACTGGTTAGATTCAAAACTGAAGATTCACATATACAATTCATATTTTTGATCTTTGTAAATCCTAGCTGGCACCCATAAGGGCCCACCTTGATATTGAAACATCACTACAACAAAGCACCCCATGCATGGCGTTGTGGATAGAGTGTCCCTCCGGAGAGAAAACTGTCTGTGGTTTGATCCCCAGTCTGCCACACCAAATAATGTTAACAGATATTACTAGATGTTATCCTACCTGTTACTCAGCTTAAAGGGAATAAACCAAGGACTGGACGCTTGGAGTCAGCAGTGTGTCTGAGTGGGGTATCAATCTCATTAAAATCAGTTCTTAGTTCTCGCTACCGCTAAACAAAGATCTAAGGACATCCCATTATGAGTCACGTCAGACCGACCTTGCGCGAACTTTGACCGACCAATGGAATGACCAATCAGAAGGGAGCTTTCTTGTGCTTTACGGCAATAATTACAAATTGGCGACTACGCTTCGCAACATATTTTGACAAATTCTTGATTACAAATTTGAAACCTGAACAAAAGAAATTCTGCAATGGCTAATAGATGGTCTAGATTGTATGGATTCAGTCGTTAAACCCATAACCATCGTTCGGCATACCCTGTGATAATGTTTTCGAGGTTATATGATTTGAAATCTCATTCCGATTGTCACTTTCATGATCTAGTAAGTGTCACTCTGATTGGTCGGATGAAAGGTCGTTCTGACGTGACCCCTAATGGGATGTCTTCAGATCTTTGTTTAGCGGCAGCGAGAAGTAAGGTGTGATTTTGATGAGATTGAGTGGGGTATCCATGTAAAATTCTGACATGGTATCTTAGTGGGCAGGAACTGTAAAGTAGGCATTAGTCTGGACTAGTACATGAAGCCACACATACACATGCATGCACATCGCCATAGAAGTGCAATAATCTTTACCGTAATGTTAAACCCCGTTTCACCTCCCATCACCTACAATGATGTTGCTACAATTAAACATTAGCTTGGAATTCTGTGAGAAATATTCAGAGACACTTTACTTTGGATGTTCTGTGCAAATTTCAGCTTCATAGGAATAATGGTTTCAAAATTAGGAGCTATGGAGAAACCGAGTGGCATCTTCAGCATTAATGAGTTCATTGCATTAAAAAGGATTTTCCTACATATTCACAAATTCACACAGCTCAGGAAAATAACAACAACAATATATCTTACAAAAATATAAATGTCAAATTCCTCTTCCTCCTATTACATGACTTCTAATGGTGATTGGTTTTGTCCATATGATATATGTCCATCGTAAATGTAGGGCATGGTTTATCGTTCAATAACTGTCAAATTAACTATTCCCTTGATTTACCCACCTGAACAAGAATCAGTAGAGACCAGTGAAACCACCTCATCTGTTTCATACTTAGATCTATGCATAAAGATTCAGTGAGTGAGTGAGTGAGTTGGGTTTAGTGCCACTTTTAACAGTATTCCAGTTATATCACGGCGTGTCAGCTTAATATGAGAGGAAAGCCTGAAGTGATGCAGGTCTCAGACGTTTACCACTTCGGTGAAACCCACGAGCACAGGTATGGTGCTGACAAACCTAGAAACATAATCGGGGCGAACCGGGATTTGAACCCATAATCATAGGGTTCTGGCATGCCCAAGGGACGGAACTCTGCACAGCGAATCACGGTGCCCTAGACGACTGGGCCACCCGTACCCCCCCATAAAGATTCAGAGTGACATACAAGGCTGTATGACAAAAGGGATGACTTCAACATTCCAATAGTCAACTTTCCCTTTATGTCCAGCAATATTGCTGCAACTCCAGCCTTTGGTGTTTACATTTGCCAACTTTTGAGGTGCAAGGGTTTAAACCTTTTAAAGTGGATCAATATTTTAAAGGGATCATCTAGGCCAGTGAAGAAGTTTAAAGCAGCATGTTTCTTGCAACACATTCTTTAGTTTATTGAACATACTCTGTGGAGGTCCTATGCAGGCCTAGTTTGGGGTAATAATGTCTGTGTGTGTCTCACTATTATATCGCCCAAATGATTAAAGACAAGATGCTTGTCATAAGAGGTGTCATTTAGAGGGATGGTTGGGTAGCCTAGTGCGTAAAGCGTTTGCTCGTCACACCGAAGGCCCGGGTTCGATTCCCAACATGGGTACAATGTGTGAAGCCAATTTCTGGCGTCATGATATTGCTGGAAAATTACTCATGATGTCAATCACTGGATTGTCAATACCAGACTTGATTATTTACAGAGTGCCGTCAAATAGCTTGAATAATGCTGCGTGAGGCATTAAACAACAAACAAACAAAAAAAACTAACAAGGAAATCGTCAAGCCTTTGAAAGGCATTTAGAAGTGATACACATAAGGAAGAGAATTTATGGATGTCAACTTCTTTATTATGAGGAACACAACGTGGTCACACCTGATGAAGGAGTAAGCACATACTCTGAAACGTTGTGTTTCTTATAATAAAGAAGTTCACATCCATAAACTCTCGTCCTCAAAGTAAACCGTCTTACCTCAGGGCTTCACAGTTAAAGTTGCAAGCACATGTAAAGTAGCCATCCCATGCTGCTGTGCAAACGCCACCAAAACGGCAAGTTGTGTCGTCACATTTCTCCATGAAGTCACCAGAACCCTCTAAAAATAACTCATGTGATCATATGATAGGTCATGTGATCATTTGAAAAGTCACATGACCACCACTGGCA
Organism: Haliotis cracherodii; assembly: GCF_022045235.1. NCBI lineage: Eukaryota > Metazoa > Mollusca > Gastropoda > Lepetellida > Haliotidae > Haliotis > Haliotis cracherodii. Next base: position 7,231,064 of record NW_027266279.1, on the reverse strand, counting down.
GACCTCCATACATTACCTGTCAGCTGTTTGATAAAAGATAAGGTTAGTTAGACAACTTATGTCAGGTGTGTGAATCAACACAGGTGTGAATGAATCTAACTGTTTCATGTGACACCGACATATACCTGGTATTCAACTGTTTGTTTGCTACAAGTAGTTTGTAATATTTAGAGTTATATGCATTAAAACACTGCATCATAAACTTAAAACAAGATCAAATACTCGAACAGGTGGTCTCAGATAGTTTTAATTAAAATGGCATTTTTGTCAAAGTTGAGATTTTTTAAAGTTTGTTATGTCTGAAGTTAATTGTATGGAACAAATAAATAGATTGAGTGAGTGAGTGAGTTGGGTTTAATGCTGCTTTTAACAGTAATCCAGTTATATCATGGCGTGTCAGTTTTATATGGGAAGAAGCCCAAAGTGATGCAGGTCTCAGATGTTTACCTCTTCGGTGAAACCCATGAGCATGGGTATGGTGCTGACAAGCCAAGAAACATAATCGGGGCGAACTGGGATTTGAACCCACGATCATAGGTTTCTGGCGTGCCCAAGGGACGCAACTCTGCACAGTGAATTGTGGCGCCTTAGATGACTGGGCCACCCGTGCCCCCAAACACAGAAGTGAATGAATCAAACTTTTTCATGTGACACCGACATATATTTAACTTTTTGTTTGCTACAAACAGTTTGTAATATTTAGAGTTATATGCATTAAAACACTGCATCATAAAACTTAAAACAAGGGCAAATACTGGTACTGTTGGTCTCAGATAGTTTCGACTTGAGTGGCATTTTTGTCAAAGTTGAGGTTTTTTAAAGTTTGTTATATCTGCAGTCGATTATGGAACAAATAACTAGAAAGGAGACTAGTATCCGGAATGTCATGCTGTAATTATTATTAAAATTATTATTATAATGAGTCTAACTAACCCTACTCTGAACACAACCTATTGTACCATATCCTGTTGATGTGGATTCACACAAATGACATTTTAGCTGTGACTGTTTGCTGCCTGCCAAATACAACAAACTGAATACGAAGATACATAAAATTTAAAAAAAAACATCAAAAATTCAAATTAAAACATTTACACAGAAAATAAGAGCAGCAGAAAATGTACATCTTGAAATGAAAATTGCCGAACCACAAAGTTTACATTGACAAAAACTTGGTAGGTTGCAGCTGGAGTGAAGCAGTCTTGGAGAAGGAGGGATGTGACCTTTGAAACAATAGGGTCACTATCAACAGCTTGATTGATTTAGAAGTCACCCAAAGTTCTGTTTAAATAACTTCAATCAAACTTGCTTGAATTTCAAATTACCCCAATTCTTCTGCTAAACAATCTCAAGAAAAATCAGTGTGAATTTTTTAATCACGTCTTCAGACAGAAGGCGATTCTCCTGAAACGGAAGAATCCATATCCATTGAACAGGGGACAGCATTGGAGAATCATGTTCCTTCTTTTAGTTTATTTATCAATGCACCATGTGGACTGGCCCACGAGCAAACCTGCCACCCCTGTTGTTGATATTGATGGATAATGTAGATATGTCAGTTAATTTATCAGGTCCTGATATTTCTTTAGCTTGTTCAGCAGTAGTCTCCCTTTGATATAGTATAATTAGAGTAACTACAACAGAAACATATATCCCCAAACCATAGACCATATACTATTATTTCTGTTACACTATAGGTTTAGAAAGGTCAGCATGTCCTCTGAATTTTCCTGAAAGCTTCACCCGCCAAACCTACCACAGCGACAAAAAACAACAAGAAGAGTACCATCACCAGATCCAGAATGGTCCGGGCACTCCCCTTCATGGTCCACGTCCAACTCCATGTTCTGCGCGCATGCTGCACGCTTCATGTCGCAGCGGTTCACGTACGTCTGACCGTTTGTGGCACAAATTGGTTTGTGGGTAGTTTCACAAAGGATCGGGCAAACACAGGCACCATTCTCACAGTTGGCTCCAAATCTGCAAACTTTGCCAGAACATCTGCCTGAAAAATAGGAAAATCAGTTTATTTGGTGTGTATTTTTTATTTGTTTGTTGTTTAACACCACAGTGATAGTACAGCTGTATGATGTTGGTCTTTAAAAAATCAAGTTTGGACTAGACAATCCATTGATTGACATCATGAACATCGATCCACGCAATTGGGACATGGTGACATGCATCAACAAAGTCACCAAGTTTGATCACCCATTCTCTGTCAGTCGCCTCTTACAACAAGCATAGATCTTCAAATCCGGATCTCCATGGGATTGAGACTCTTAACAAGGAAAGACAACTCTTCTTTTAATCCCATAAGGAAACTGACCTGAGGACATACATGATTAATACAAGGCCTGTTTCTCAAAGTGATCAAAGTGCTTCGACTTGCGTAAATCCAGTCTTACGACAGTCATAGTGCTATGAAAGCTTTGTGAAATGGGCCCAGGCATACCAACAAAATACCCTTGTGGATTCTTGGTAAGAATATAAGTCCTCAGGGACACTAAAAACACACTAACCATATTTGGTCTGAGCTTAATAATAACCAGAGATGTATCATCCCCTCTTATCCAGGGACCCTGGGATTCGATGACATGCATTAACCAAGTCAGCGAGCCTGACCACCCGATCTTATTTGTCGCCTCTTACAACAAGAAAAGATTCTTTGTGAGCTCTCCTAACCCGAAACTCCCACAGGGAACCTGCATATGCTAAGATTGCTTCAGTCTGGTTGTATTTTAAATGACATGCCAAAGTAGAATACTGGTGATATCCTCAATGCTTAAATCATAATAGAAGACGTTATATATTGATTGGACCTCATTGTCACATTCGAACAGGACCCAGACACAAAACTATGGTGAGATGAGGTAAAACGGGGTTGAACCAGAATATTGCACTTATATAGCAACATGTGCGTCCGTCCGTGCGTGCGTGCGTGCGTGCGTGCGCGCTCTGCTTGTACTAGTCCAGACTAATGCCTATTTAATAGTGCTAGCCAACTGAGACACCATGCCACAGTTTAACATGAATACCCCACTCGGATACTCACTCCTAGCTGACAAGTCCTTGTTTTAGCCTCTTTATACTGAGCACCAGGCAGGGTAACAACAGGTATTTAGCTGTGGTGGTGAATGGTCCCTATCAAAATTTGATGTACATTTGGCGGAATACCTATCAATCAAGAGACAGTCTTGTTGCTAGGAAACAGTTAAAAGTGACTAAAATATAATATCAAAGGAAATATATAGCACACCAAACACACACAAAATAAATCAAATAAAAAATGTTGGGAAGTCTTAAAGCCTAGTCTCTAGGTGATAAGTCAATGTGATATACAATTGGGGGGGGGGCCTATCAAGAGACTGTTTTGTTGCGAAACAGTTGAAAGTGACTATAATATTATATCAAAGACACATATAATATTATATCAAACATAATTCCAAACTGAATCAGATTAAGAGTGTTGGGAAGTCTTGTAGCCTAGTCTCCAGGTGATTAGTGTATATGATTATCCAGACCAGTCGTCTGCCCTCGTTGTTCATGTGAAATGAAACAGATGAGAGATGCCATTACCAATCAAAACAGAGTTGCAAAGAACAGCCTGTCCCACAATCAGTGATGGGTTAATTCCTCCAAGGGACTGCCTTTGTGGTCCAATGGTAGAGCATTCCCCTAGAGAGCTGAAGCTCTGGGGTTCGATCCACAGCCGCGTCATACCAAAACATGTTGAAAGATGGTACTTGTTGTTACCCTGTCTGATACTCAGCATTAAGGGGCTAAAACAAGGACTGGTCGGCTTGAAGTCAGTATACTGTGTCTGAGTGAGGTATTCATGTTAAACTATAGCAGAGTATCTCAGTAGGCTAGCACTATAAAATTGGCATAAGTCTGGACTAGTACAAGCAGACAGACACACACACGCATGAAGGCACGTTGGTAATTAATTGCAATAATCTTAGACACAACGTTAATCCCCATTTCACCTCACCTATTTCCACTGAGAACGAATGCCATACAAAGTTTACCCATATAATGGACGGTTATATTTTTTCTACCAATTAGTACAATTTTGTACAAAAAGTAAACAACCCTTTATGTTAAAAAACAGAGAAGTAATGCAATATTATTGATCTCATGTACAAAGAAGTTTCTAGCCTAGTGTACTGCAAATCCCATGAAATATAAACACATGAGCGAATATATAAATACCGGTATCATTTTATCAGGGATCGGCATTCATACATGCTAACACAAAATTGTCATCTCAACCCAAACTACTTTATATCAAAGATTTAAAATTTATTTTTCTATTTTTAAATTAAATTAATGTTAATTGTGAGTATTAAGAACAGATGGTTTCATGAAATTAAACCTCGCTATTATAATACTGAAGTGATGACCTGATATGATGTAGTATTAATATGAACTGAAATAAAGATGCATCGTCACTTTTTAAGGCCATACAATTTAGACTGGCAATGATTTTCAAGTAAGCAGATAGAAACTAGGTAGAACCAAAACAGTTCCTTCTGCAGGTCTGTTCTTATGAATAACATTGGACAGTCACAACATGGCTGAAATATTGCCGATGTGACTTTGAATTTTAACTCACTCACTCACTCTACAGGTTTGACATACACAACACTACAAAGAGATAACTTCAAAATACATCACACTGTTCTTGCAAAAAACAAAAAACATTTCAGTGTTCCCAGGAGCAGAGTGTTACTGATTTTATTTATCAGTCTGTAGCACCACCAGTCTTCTCTTTGTATTACTTGCTACACAAATTTCTTTACAAAACCAGATCGTGTCAATGGATGAATAGAATATACAAAAATAATTTTTTAAGTCATCCCTCAAACATATTGGCATTCACATGAAATAGCGAAGAAACATTGCTTCTAAAGTCTACTCAAAGAGCTAGTTCCCTTCACTTTTTACCTCCTGTGAAGTTTTTTTCAGTTCCTGAAATTTGATAAAGAGGTACAAGGCCCAGGTTAATTGGCAGTCCTGGCAAGTTTGATTCATCTCCTTCTAAACCCACTCTGCCCGTCTATCCAATTTATGATGTATATCGATCAAGCTGATAATGGTTACCAAAATTACACAATGTTCCCTTTATAGTTTTGGACATAATAGGCCGCCTCCATGGTGTTGTGGACAGAGCGTCTGCCCGGTTTGAAGGTCAGTGGTTCAATCCCCGGCTATGTCAGACCAAAATATGTCAAAAGATGGTACTTGCTGTTACCCTGCCTGGCACTCTGCATTAGGGGGATAAAACAAGGAATCGGTATACTGTGTCTGTTAAACTGTGGCAGGGTCTCAGTGGGCTCGCACTATGAAAACATCATTAGTCTGGACAAGGGCTTGGACAGGTAACTCAGGAACTTGGGTCGGGTTGATCCTAAGTAGGACCCAGGTACCCACATGACAACCCTGACCTGTGGTTAGTCAGGTTATATACTGTTTAATGACATTAACAATGAAACTCAATCGTTACACTACAAGAATAGCTAATGTTCCCATTTCTTTCTCACCATGCAGACATTCGTTCTGATTTTTATATGTTCGAGTAAGGATAAAGCATCTATCAGCTGCAGAGTATACATGATCAGGTTGTTTTATATTTGTATCTAAATAGTTTTTGCCAGGGCTGCGGTAAAGCAATTCACATTCGGACATTTTGTAACCAACTCTTAAGACCTATAGCAGGTATCCGGGTAGGGCTGGGTAATAGGGTAGTAAATTTGGACTCGTCCGAGCTCTAGTCCGGACTAAGGCAAGTGGTCACACACAAACGTTCCACACGCATTGCTGTGTAAATGCTATAATCTTGAATGCGACGTCAAACACCACTTCACCTAACCTCACCTTGGACACAAAAATGACTCACCAGTCTATTCAAGTCCTATTTCTTCAGGGCGATCTAGGAACTATTCTTTATATGCATGTTTTCCTAAAGGGCATAATTCATTTACATTTTTTAAGACCTGGTGTCTATAAGAGACAAGGGCTATATTCTTCCAAACTGGTTTTGACTAGTTTCTGCAGGAGGTAAAAAAATAAATATGGTACACTCTGACATGGTGCCCATTCCTCTCTAGATCCAGATGCTGAAACTGTCTGATATACATCATCAAATTTGAGTTAGCAGCCAAAATAACCCTACATGACTAGAAATAAACTTGCCATGACTGCCAATTTGACAAAGTGGAGTCCTCCTTTAAGAGCTATAAGTATCAAAAGTATCAAAAGGGATAGTCAACTGTCATGGGTCCAGTTTCACAAAATGGTGTCAGCATTAAAATTGTCATAAGTCTTTATTAAAATATCAGCGCTATGATAGACATAGTGTTATGATCACTTGGTCAGATGGACCCTGGGTTGTTTTGACAAAGCAATCTTAATGCGATGTCTGTCGTAAATCTATGGTAAATAACAGAGTTATGATGATCTCTGCACTATGATCACTTTGTGAAATGAGCCCAGATCAGTCCCTTACCACACTCTCCACCGGAAGCCTTGGAGATGAACTTGCGATATCGGCATGATGTGACCTTCATGAGACACTCATTCTTGTAGGTGATGCCATCGTCTCCGCACACTGGATCTCTTACCTGGAAATACAAACAGAAAACAAAACTGTCACGTGGCCAGTATGTCCGTTGTAAATTTATTTGTAGAAATTGTCAGGCAGCAAATGATTTAAGTGCCAGTAAAATGATGAGTCTTTCATTGGCAGATTTGAAGGCGGAAAAGGAATTTAGAGTTACTGCCCCTGATTGTTTGTGAACATGGCAGGCTTGATCATTCAAGACTTTTAGGATGGGACAGTTTCTAGAAGGATGGCTGTAACTATTACATAAAAGAAAGAAGAGGGCGATTCAAGGCCTTTTTTGACCTGACTTGTATATTATCTACTTGTAAGTGTGGATTGGATACCTATCTGATAACGCTGACTTCCTGACAGCTTCATCACTATTCTGGCTTCAAGGATGGAGACAATCAACTTTTGTGCACTCACATTTATTATGGAGCCAGTTACTTACTTCTGCTGCCACTAATGTTGCCCTAGTATTGGCTTTCTGATTGTAAACCTAAATCTGAGTGTTTGAATTGAGTTTGTGAATTAATCATTGACAATTAAGTTCCGTCTGAACCGATTTCTGGGTTATTTGGAAATCACCTCTTAACACTTCTCTGCAGTCTGGGGGCAGTCGGGTAGCCTAGTGGTAAATGCGTTTGATCATAACGCTGAAGACCCTGGTTTGATTCCCGACATATGTACAATGTGTGAAACCAATTTCTGGTGTCCCCTACCGTGATATTGCTGGAAAATTGCTAAAAGCAGCGTAAAACCGTACTCACTTACCCTCTGCAGCGTAGCAACTAATGGTATGAGCATGATGCTTTGTTTTTGTTAGTAATTAACTTGTGTTTAAACCGATTGTATGCATATTTGCATTTGATTTTTACCCACTATCCATTATTTTAGTGTTCTCATAATCCATACACGAGCACTTACCAAGTCAGCTTAATCAGAAACAGGGGGCAGTTGTCTGTCCAGAGTTGCATCCCTTGACCGTGACTTATAATCATAGGTTCAATTTCCAGTTTGCCCTCATTACGTTTCTAGGTTTGTCAATACCCTACCAGTGTTCATGTGCAGAGTTACGTCCCTTGGGCACGCCAGAAACCTATGATTGTGGGTTCGAATCCCGGTTCACCCAGATTATGGTTCTAGGTTTGTCAGCACCATACCCAATGCTTGTGGGTTTCACCAAAGAGGTAAACGCCTGAGACCTGCATCACTTCAGGCTTTCCTCGTACATCAAGCTGACACGCAGGGATGTAACCGAAATACTGTTCAAACCGGCGTTAAACCCAACTCACTCACTGATCAGAAACAGTACTTCTGTACACCTGGGATCTCTCTGTGTCAAAGTGTCAGCTCCTACAGAATACAACACAACATTTTCCATACATGATAGAAAACAGGTGAACACCATTTAACGTTGTTGTGATTATCACACATTGTGACCAAGTTGTACTGATAAAATTCAATACCAGAGAAAAGCACTCCTCACCCGTGCACAGTCGCTCAGTTTTCTTGCACAGTAGGTGTTATACATGATCCCATTTCATAATCAGGAAACAGAGATACGGCCTCTTGATGGTTTCTGGCATTGACAAAGCACCCACAGTGCCAATGAAAATTAAATTATTCTAGATTTATTCTTGGCACACAAGTCTCGTGGTGTGTCTGCCGCTGTGCAATATACAGGAATTAACAAGTCTACCAGCTCATGAAATTGTATTATTCCAGAGTTATGGCTTTCTACGTTAATCAATATATAATGGATGCTTCTCCTATCTTCCACATGATGTGTTTATTTCATCAAGTAGAATGTGATGAAAATGTTACTCAATTGCATGTGAATTCTTTTTTTGTATTTCACAAGATGATTTTATTTGACCCTAATATTTTTGAAAGCTTTACTGATAACACTTTCTAACACCCATTTCTAGTTTGGAAAATTAAATATGATATTGTGGTTTATTGATGTCAAACTAATGTCCACCTGAAGTTTTAGCTTTCAGATTGAGGTGACAATATTGTGAGGGGAGACAACTGCTGTTTCAAACACTATAATTTTGGGCTCCATTTAAACTGCTGATTAAACTATGCTGAGGTGTGCTTTATGAAGCTTATTGATTCCAATATTGTTCGTATTACTTCATGTGCACTGAACTAGCCATGAAGTCCCAATAGAGAGCCAACATTCAATCACTGTCTTCTATCCAGGTATCAATGTTCAGCCTGTGGCACTAATAAAGAGTCACATTGCTCTTGGTGGATTGTCTTCACCAAACTTCACAGATCTCATGGCAGCCTGAGGATGATCAATCTTTAACCAGTGTATCATTGAAACAATGTATACCACAGCATAATAACCCAAACAGTTACGCACATGGACATACAAACACTGCTTGACTCACACACTGACTCACTCACACACTGACTCACTCCAACTCTGACTCACTCATACACTCACACACTGACTCACTCACACACTGACTCATCCAAAACACTGACCCACTCCAAAACTGACACACTCACTCACTCACTCACTCCAACACTGAATCCATACTTACATCAGTACATTTCTCGATGCAGACACACTCAGCGCGGCGCCCATCGCTGTTACACACTGCATGGAAGTCACATTTCACATTTTCACAACCATCTGAAATCAAAAGCATGTATAATGAACATTGTCCTGTAGAACCTATAGCAAGAACCCACAGCAAGAAGCTAATATATCAAGAACCTGCAGCAAGAACCTACAGAAAAAACTTGCAGTTAGAACCTACAGCAATAACTGACAGTTAGAACCATCAGCCAGATCCACATTAAGAACTTACATTAAGAACCTACAACAAGAACCCATTGCAAGAACCTACAGTAAGAACTTACAACAAGAACCCATTGCAAGAACCTACAGTAAGAACTTACAACAAGAACCCATTGCAAGAACCTACAGTTAGAACTTACAGCAAGAACCCATTGCAAGAACATACAGTTAGAACTTACAGCAAGAACCCATTGCAAGAACCAGTTAGAACTTACAACGAGAACCCATTGCAAGAACCTACAGTTAGAACTTACAACAAGAACCCATTGCAAGAACCTACAGTTAGAACTTACAGCAAGAACCCATTGCAAGAACCTACAGTTAGAACTTACAGCAAGAACCCATTGCAAGAACCTACATTAAGAACTTACAACAAGAACCCATTGCAAGAACCTACAGTTAGAACCTACAGCAAGAACCCATTGCAAGAACCTACAGTTAGAACTTACAACAAGAACCCATTGCTAGAACCTACAAATAGAACTTACAACAAGAACCCATTGCAAGAACCTACAGTAAGAACTTACAACAAGAACCCATTGCAAGAACCTACAGTTAGAACTTACAACAAGAACCCATTGCAAGAACCTACAGTTAGAACTTACAGCAAGAACCCATTGCAAGAACATACAGTTAGAACTTACAGCAAGAACCCATTGCAAGAACATACAGTTAGAACTTACAACAAGAACCCATTGCTAGAACCTACAGTAAGAACTTACAACAAGAACCCATTGCAAGAAAATACAGTTAGAACTTACAACAAGAACCCATTGCAAGAACCTACAGTTAGAACTTACAACAAGAATCCATTGCAAGAACCTACAGTTAGAACTTACAACAAGAACCCATTGCTAGAACCTACAGTTAGAACTTACAACAAGAACCCATTGCTAGAACCTACAGTTAGAACTTACAACAAGAACCCATTGCAAGAACCTACAGTAAGAACTTACAACAAGAACCCATTGCAAGAACCTACAGCAAGAAATTATAGCAAGAAAATACAGTAAGAACTTACAACAAGAACCCATTGCAAGAACCTACAGTTAGAACTTACAACAAGAACCCATTGCAAGAACCTTCAGTTAGAACTTACAACAAGAACCCATTGCTAGAACCTATAGAAAGAACCTACAGCAAGAACCTACAGTCAGAACCTACAGCAAGAAATTATAGCAAGAACATACAGTAAGAACTTACAACAAGAACCCATTGCAAGAACCTTCAGTTAGAACTTACAACAAGAACCCATTGCTAGAACCTATAGAAAGAACCTACAGCAAGAACCTACAGTCAGAACCTACAGCAAGAAATTATAGCAAGAACATACAGTAAGAACTTACAACAAGAACCCATTGCAAGAACCTACAGTTAGAACTTACAACAAGAACCCATTGCTAGAACCTATAGAAAGAACCTACAGCAAGAACCTACAGTCAGAACCTCCAACAAGAACATGAAGCAAGAACCCATAGCCAAACCATGCAACAAGAACCTACAGCAATAACCTACATCAAGAAGCCATATCAAGAACCTCCGGTTAGAAACAGCAAAAACTCATTGCAAGAATCTACAGTAATAATCTACAGAAACATCTACAGCTAGAAACTAAAACTAGATACTACAGCAAGAACCTACATCAGGAACCCATTGTAAGAACCTACAGTTAGAACAAGAACTGACAGCAGAACCCTTAAGCAAGAACCTGCAGCAAGACCCCATGGCAACATGTAGCAGCAACACACCCCAGGAACCTACATTAAAAACCATCGGCAAGAACAAGAATCTACACTGAGAACCTACAACCAGAACCTATAGTTAGAATCTACAGTTAGAGCAAACCCCTACAGCAAGAACCTATAGCAAGAACCTGTTGTTAGCACCTACATCAAGAACCCTCAGTTAGAGTGAGTAAGTGAGTTGGGTTTAACACCGCTTTTAACAGTATTCCAGTTATATCACGGCGTGTCAGCTTCATGTGGGAGGAAAGCCCTAAGTGATGCAGGTTTCAGACATTTACCACTTTGGTGAAACCCACGAGCACGGGTATGGTGCTGACAAACCTAGAAACATAATCAAGGGGAACTGGGATTTGAACCCATAATCATAGATTTCTGGCGTGCCCAAGGGACGCAACTCTACACAGCGAATCGCGGTGCCTTAGACGACTGGGGAACCCATGGCCCCCGGCAGTTAGAACCCAGAACAAGAACAATCTGTTTAATACACAAATCTAATTTCAAGAACCACTGAAATAAATACACAAAGAGTTTTCTACTCAACCCTATGATAGAACATTTCATTTTCCAATTTTCCAATTAACTCTTGAAATAACATTCCCATGAGAATGGTGAAGACAATGCCAAACTTACTGCATGGTCCCTTGTGCTTGATGCGGATGTTGATCCGGTGTTGACACTTCTCCTGCCTGAGTTTACACTCGTTATTGTAGGTGATTCCATCCTCGCCACACACCTGCAACACCACAAGTACACATGTCACATGTCAGGCGACAGCAGGCTGTCTGAGGTCACACTATTTCTGTGGAGACTCTCAGTTACAATTAGTGTGACGGTAACGCTCTTTATCAGGGCATTATCATTTGCAGAAGCCTGAAGTCTTCCATTAACAGCCCGACAAAGGAGGACAGTTGAAAAGACTAAGGGCTTCTGCAAATGACAATGCCCTGAAAAATAACATAACCATTCTAATACCTAATATCGACAGGATTTGTCATCAAATAAAAATAAACAACAATATCGGTTTCACAGAACAAACAAGATGACTTCACTGCTGAACATCAGTATGACATCACCTAACAATCGGCATGATAATGGCCCGTCATCGAGCAATATGAGGACATTGTCAAGTTACAGTGGCCCAATCATTTCTGAAAACATGCGGGCGGTTTTAAGATAATTGTGTTCATCTTATTCCCCAGCAACCTATGCTGGTCATAAGAGGAGACCAAAAGGGATAGTGTTGAAAGCCTGAGTGACTTGGTTGATGGTGTCAACCTTATCTCCAATGGTTCCAAATCTAATCACCTCTTATGACCAGCACAGGCTGATAGGGACCTAAGCAAAGAACACCAAAGTTACTGACAATGGATCAAAGTTAAGATGGACCTAAAACTGAGGAAATAGGGAGTGAGTTGGTTTTTAGGACAATTTGAGGTGAGGTGAGGTGAGGTGAGGTGAGGTGAGGTGAGGTGAGGTGAAATTGGGTTTAACGTCGCGTCCAAGATTATTGCACTTAGTGACGTGCATGGGCATGTGTGTGTGTGGCTGCTTATACTAGTCCAGACTTATGCCGATTTATAGTGCTAGCACACTGAGATACCATGACAGGGCAACACCATGTACCATCTTTTAACATATTTTGGTATGACACGGCCGGGGATTGAACCCCGGAGTTCCACTCTCCGGGCGGACGCTCTACCTCTTGACCGTGGAGGCAGTCAGGACAATTTGAACAGTAAGGAAGAGAATTTATGTATGTCAACTTCTTTATTATGAGAACACAATATTTTGGAGTATTTGCTTACTCCTTCATCAGGTGAATCCCTTAGACATTTATCACTTCTGTGAAACCAACAAGCATGGGGATGGTGCTGAGAAACCTGAAAAGATCCTGAGGGCAACTCTGGGTTTCGAACCAATGATCATAGGTTTCTGGCGTGCCCAAGGGACGCAACTCTGCACAGCAAATTTTAGATAGGCTGCCGATGCCACCCATGAGGAGATGCAGGATATTTGGCTTTCTTGTCAAATAACATGTTTATGTCATTGTTTGTTTGTTGATAATTTAATGAGCAGCACATCAGTCTGGTTAAGATACAAAGATTACTGTCTCGAGATGGTCGTAACTTCTAAACCATTTTTTAAAACCTATTTCTGTTTAGTTCTGCCCTGAACCAAAAATATGCAAATATAGGCAAGTCTGTTTTTATGTCATATGATTTACACATATTTTGAGAATAATTCCATCACTTTCATGACTACAAAGTTTTGAAAAAGACCACATCAAAACATCCAGCACATAAAAGTAATGAAAAAATATTTTGGAATAATTTCATGCATAAAACAATTGAAGTGTCCGAAACATGTGAATTATTCAGAGCTTCATATAAACCCCAAAATAAGTAAATTGCAATTTCAGACAAAATATGACAAGAAACACATTACTCGAAACAATTGTTGCAAGATTTCAGACATAAACACAAAAAAAAGCAGGAACCGAGATGGGAAAACACCACACAAAAAGGATTTCTATTGATTTTCTGGTCCATATTTTATGAAGTGGACACATAAAAAACATCATACATGATTCATATATCACACAGCTGGACTGATGTTCACACTCCTCGCGTACACTGACACTAATCTGAGGTGATACGACTGATACGAAGAAGACGTTGTACAAGTTTACGAGGACATCACACAGAAAATGGTGGCACAAACACAAAGTTACTTCAGTACGCGCAATGCCTCGACTGTCACTTTATTATTCAGTGAAATGCCAGGACAGAAAACGGTGTGAGAGAGAATCCCACTGGTGTCAGATAAAACTGAACCATAGTCATCGCTGAGTTGGAATTCCTGCTGCTTCTAGCAACATACCAGCAATATCACAGCATGGTAAACCAGAAAGGAATGTCACGCTTTGTACCTATGTGGCCAATCAAATGAGGGAGTGAGTCTGGTTTTACAACGCTTTTATCAATATTCCAGCAATAACACAGCGGGGGACACCAGATATAGGCTTTACATATTGTGGCCGTGTTGGTAACCGAACCTGGGTCTTCACCATAATCAAAGATACAAGAGAAGGATGATCCTTCAGCTTGGTTTCCCTGCAAGCCATTTGTGGAATCTATAAGAATTTATTGGAAAACAAAACATTTCACACACTTAAGTGCAGCTGATATGTTTTTTTTCAAACAAAATGGTCAGTTCGTAATCTAAATGTTTTTCTTTTAATGGTGGAAAACACCTGTACCTTTTTCAAGAGGATAGCTCAATGCTGTTTTTTAAATATTTTTACCAGTTTGTTTATGGTACTCTTCCATGTTACCCATGACTATTTATGAGGTGGGTTTTTAAAAAATTATTTATTCAAAATGATAATACTGATATTATCTGTCACTCTGGAAAATTTAATATTTTAATAGGAGACAGGCATGCCAGCATTACAAGAGCTACCAAAATAATACAAATAATTGATGACATTTTTGTGAAATCAACGTTGAAATTTTATACATTGATTTACCTCACTAGATCATGGACAAGCCAAACAAATAATTACTTCAAGATATAGTTAGACAGAATTCATGTCATTCATCTTGTTTCTTTGGGTATGATTGTGAGAGAGTGGAGTTCTACACCATTTAGCATTATCATGATGTGGGTGCTTGGAGGGGGGGGGAGGGGGGACCAAACAGAGTTTTCAGCATAACCTTACCCACACAGCCACCCTGCTGCCCAATTATTTCTTTGACTAAGCAAAGTATGGAATACTAACGAGGTCATGTTTCTTCAATCAAACCCATTGATGACTGAATGTGGGAATGTATGACCACCCAAAAGGGTCATAATTCTGTTGACAGATATGGAACACCTACCGGGTCAAAATCCTCATTGCATGATGGACACTGACAGGAGGGCTGGCCATGTCTGACCACACACATCGCACCATAGTCACACCGGAATGATCGGCAGGGGATGTCATGACCTGAGGAAGAAAATAGATATATGTTTACTCAAACTTGGAGAAATAATTTTAACAATTCATGTGAAACAAGTATTTGTCACAGAGTGACGAAATATCCCCCGCCTGTACACCATAGTACCAAATATGAAGACAATCCAGCGATTAGTTCTTGAGATATTGTGGCAACACCGTTTTCCAACTCCAAAAACAGATTTGCCTGCTGTGACCTTGAAAATGGGGTCAAGGTCACCAAATCTGACAGGTGTATGCGGTGTCTGTATATACACCATAGTTCCAAATATGAAGACAATCCAGCGATTAGTTCTTGAGATATCGCGGCAACACTGTTTTCTAACTCCAAAAGCAGATTTGCCTGCTGTGACCTTGAAAATGGGATCAAGGTGACCAAAACCGACTGGTGTCTGCGGAGTCTGTATATACACTATAGTTCCAAATATGAAGACAATCCAGTGTTTAGTTCTTGAGATATCGCGGCAACACCGTTTTCCAACTCTAAAAGCAGATTTGTCTGCTGTGACCTTGAAAATGGGATCAAGGTCACCAAAACCGACTGGTGTCTGCGGAGTCTGTATATACACCATAGTTCCAAATATGAAGACAATCCAGAGATTAGTTCTTGAGATATTGCGGCAACACCGTTTTCCAACTCCAAAAGCAGATATACCTGCTGTGACCTTGAAAATGGGGTCAAGGTCACCAAAACCGACTGATGTCTGCGGAGTCTGTATATACACCATAGTTCCAAATACGAAGACATTCCAGAGATTAGTTCTTGAGATATTGCGGCAACACTGTTTTCCAACTCCAAAGGCAGATATGCCTGCTGTGACCTTGAAAATGGGGTCAAGGTCACTAAAACCAACTGGTGTCTGCGGAGTCTGTATATACACCATAGTTCCAAATATGAAGACAATCCAGAGATTAGTTCTTGAGATATTGCGGCAACACCGTTTTCCAACTCCAAAAGCAGATATGCCTGCTGTGACCTTGAAAATGGGGTCAAGGTCACCAAAACCGACTGGTGTCTGCGGAGTCTGTATATACACCATAGTTCCAAATATGAAGACATTCCAGAGATTAGTTCTTGAGATATTGCGGCAACACCGTTTTCCAACTCCAAAAGCAGATATGCCTGCTGTGACCTTGAAAATGGGGTCAAGGTCACCAAAACCGACTGGTGTCTGCGGAGTCTGTATATACACCATAGTTCCAAATATGAAGACAATCCAGTGTTTAGTTCTTGAGATATCGCGGCAACAAACAGGTGGGATGTACGGACGGACGGACGTACGTACGGACGGTCGTGAATACTATATCCCCCGCTTCGCGCTTTCGCGCGGCGGGGGATAAAAATATATATATTTTTTTGGGTTAAACACAGCACCCAGCAATATTTCAGCCACATGATGGAGAACTGTAAATATTTTAATTGGACCAGCCAATCCAACGTGCATAGATCCAGGCAATTGAGATTTAATGACATCAACCAAGTCAGTGAGTCTGACTATCACGTTAGTCACCTCTTTCAACATGCGGGGGCATGGGTGGCCCAGTCATCTAAGGCGCCGCGATTCGCTGTGCAGAGTTGCGTCCCTTAGGCATGCCAGAAACCTATGATTGTGGGTCAGATTATAAGCTGACACACCGCGATATAACTGGAATACTGTTAAAAGCGGCGTTAAACCCAACTTACTCACTCACTTTCCACATGCATGTACCGCCGTCATATAGCTGGAATATATAGCTGAGAGTGGCATTAAAAAACAACAAACCAACCAACCAAATCAACATGCATGGGTTGCTGAGGACCAATTTTAACCCAGATCTTAATGGAGGAATTAGGTTTTTTAGTAAATTGAGTTCTGAGTGACATTATCATAGGCAACGTACAGGCCCTTTGATACATCATAGTGGATTATAATTTTTTACTTAACGTTTGTCACATCAATTATAAAATCCTACATTTTTTAGTACTATGTCCATATGAGATTTTCTTCAAATGATTTTCAAATGTAACATACTGAATTGAAATATGATTTATGACAGGTATTTTTAAAAATAGTTAAAAATATAAAAGAAAAAACAAGCTCTTCTTTTTCAAACAACATTACCAGGACAAAATAAACAATAAAAAATAATTATGCGAGCTGTTAATCAGTCTCGTGTTGGGAATAACGGACACTCAATACTCATATACAGATGGCCATATGAGTCATTGCATCATAATCCTCGGCCCTTTCAACCAACTCTTAGTTTTGGAAGGTCAAAATATTAATTTTGTATTGGTCATTTTTTATTTATAGTTATGGGGGTATAGGTTGTTTGGGATGGTTAGTTTTAGTATGAAACAATATGTTTAAAGTGCAGGATACTTATTACCTTTACAGTGACATAAACATTTATTTACTTGTGATGGAGAAGGCTTTATCTCTCTTCATCTTTCTCTACTTCAAACCTTGTCGTGGCCAGACAAAACAATGTGCATATCTATAACTGTTCATTCCATCATTGGTTACTTATAACCTTACCGTTTACTTTTCATTAAGGCTATTGTAGTCGTAATCTTCTTTTTTTTCTGGTCCATCAAAGACATAAGCAGTCAGGTGATTAGAAAAAAAATTCAAACCATTTTAACTGTTACGTTATTCTGGGCTGTTGTTGTAGCCGTGGGCAAATATATTTTTTAAAAGAGTTCCTTACTATTATCATCCTGTCTTTAGAGTTGAAAAACATAACCTTTGATTTGACAAGAATGTACCAATCTCTTTATCAAGAGGGTTACAACGCAAATATTTAAAATACATTTCTGACCCACTTCATATGGCAAATGCTTCCTCAACCTTTAATTCTTACCACAGGGGCCTGTGTGAACTACCACGACATACACTTTTTGTGCACACGATTGTCGCCGTAGTTCGCACTCGCTGTCATATGTCGTGCTGTCATTGCCGCAGACTTGCCGGACAACTGGTTGGCATGGTGGGGGACACACACAGGAGGCACGTCCTTGCCGATCAACACTGCATTCTTCCTCATCTCCGCAGCGAATCTTGTCACATGGGTTAGTTACTGTAATGGGATTGGTCGAAAAAAAATTGAGACATGACTTTTATTATTTGAAGTAAACATTGTGGTTCAATCGACTAAATTTTCCATGTTTTTGCAAGAAAATTTCTTTGCTGCAAAATCCGGATTTTGATGAATATTCTTGAGTGTGTGTTTATAAGTTTTGGCTTCTCATGGGTATTGACCATGCATGATGTTATACGGTTATACAGGCTCTATCTTACATGCAGCATATACTTTAAGCCAACAATCCAAAAGAACATCTCACTAACCTTCAGAAATCAACAGACATACAAATGTACAATTCTGCTTCTAGGCATATTATTTCACATCTTAACAAAATCTGCACCAGAGTCAAATCTATTTTTACAGATTTTCAAATAATTTATTTGAATTTGAAGAATAACCACTGATTTCAAATTATGCTTAAAAAATGAGGACAGTAAAAGGTGAATATATACCAAAATGTATGTTTAATTTAATTGTAAAAATGTGATAAATGAGTTACAATAAAGATTTTCACTTCATATTCTTTGGATTTGAAAGATTTTGCACAAAAGTTAAGTATCTGTTTTTTAAACAATTTGATTGTTGATGCAGGCTTTGTAGGCTACACTTACAGCATAACAAAGTTTATAATGGAAGTGACAACAGAGTTTTTCTAGTATAGATGCAACGTTCTTCAGAACAAATATATTAAGGAATTGTTCATTCTCAGAGTGTGAACTGGAACATGCATTAGCATCCTGGCACATGAGGAACTGTGGAATGTTTTTTCACAATAAACCTAAAAATCGGAAACCATTTTGAATGACAAAGAAATATAAATAATTTCTTAATGAAGTAAAACTTGCAAAAACGTTTGAAACAGTAATGTATCAAAGTGATTATGAAGAATAATATCTTTATCAACTTCATGAAAGAATGGTGTTATATGAAAATGACAGTTTTTAGTACAGGAAATGTCAAGAGGTATTTCATTACATCGTTTGACAATTATTACTTCTTGTTTCTAATGAACTGCTTTTTATCAATGAATATTGACACTTACTGTAAATGATGTTACAAATAAAGTAACAAATAAAGTAACAAATAAATTCTATACATACTGATGTCATTTTCAATGAAAATGGTATTTCACAAATGTGCAACAAGAATTATAAACATCGAAAAGAAACATCAAAATAAACAATTAGTAAACACCAATATCAAACACACAGACAAACAACACAAAGCTTTTCTAAATGATAGAATTTGAACCATATTCTAATTCAAGTTGCTATGGAGACTAAAAACATAAAGAACCTTAACTCTCAATCCAAATACTTTGAACAGTATTTTTTAGTAGATTGCTCATCGCCATGGAGAATGTAAGGTTGGCGGTCAGATCCCCTGCCCTGGCACTCGGCATTAAGGGGATAAAGCAAGAACAGGTCGACTCAGAGGTAGTATACTGTTTCTTGTTTCATTTAAATATATTCTATTGTCCAAAAAGACTGGGATTTGGCACATGTGCACACTCATTGCTCGGAGTCAGTATACTGTGTCTGAGTTGGGTATTCATACGGCAAGGTATCTCAGTGGGCTGGCACTATTAAACCAGCATTATCTCGGACAAGTACAAGTAGCCGCACACACACACACACACCCTCATGCATGCCTGTCACTATATTAATGCTATAATCTTGAATGTAAGCGACGTTAACCCCCCTTTTCACCTCACCTTCAATTCAAAGAATTTCAGTCATCTGAATCTTTTATTTTATAGGTTGTACTTATTAGTGCATCCCACAAGCATGGGAATCATGATGACAAAATGAGGATCCTTACCAAATCAGTATGGGATTGCAACTCATGACAAGCAGATCCTGGCACAGTTAAGGAGACAACTCTGCACCGAAAACTGAAACCTTAAAACCTATATTCACTGACAACTGTTTAGTGATGTAAGGTGTATTTAAGATAAACTATTAAAATATTTGATTTATCATTCATGTAATTAAACAAAAAATGTTCAGCGCAAATTAATAATTTTCTGCTGCTTTATTTCATTATTGATCATGTGAACAATGGTACGGATGTGAAAAAGACTGCTGGTATGTTAAAAACAAGCAGAATTGAAGTACACAGTTCAAAGAATTTCTCTTGAAGCCTCAATTCATCTTACTTCGGTTCCAATAAATCTATTTTTCTTCCAAATGTATTTTATATGGGTGATATGAATTATAGTTGTGTTACAATTGATGAGCCCTTATAACCTAAAACTATACTTTCAAAGTTAAAATATTCCAAAATCTCCTAAATATAAATGAATCCTTTTCAATCTTAGATGTATGTGATTGTATGACCAAATTATTCCAAAAAAGAATTCCAATGAAATAAACTATGAATAAAACATGCATCTACAATATCATCTGTCACAATTGTAAAAAAATAGTTTAATTTCAAGTGCATAATATACCTGCTTAAAATTTAGAAAATATCAATATAAATCTTTTTTGCTACCCAGTGCATTAAATGAATATTTCACAGTTAAAATGTAATAGTTTTCAGAAGAAATTTAAGCTGAAGATGTATCGATATGTCAAATTTTTATCACTGACACTAGAACTTCTAATCACTTAAAGTGTTCTGCTAAATTCTGAAGCTACTGGTATTGAAACTGGGACCTGTCTCAATGGAAAAAAAGACATAATTCTTTTAAGTCAGCAAAATCATTAATTTCCTTGCAGTTTCGGCAGTTTGTTTCTTTCAGTTAATAGAATTGAGAATTGTCTTTTCCGTACGATGACTACAACTGCTAAGACAAATGACTCTAATTTACTTAAGAAAACATTTTTCAAATGAAATTGAAAATTCTTGAAATGGTCCATCAATCTTCCATCCCTGGCTTCATACGTAGTGATTTCCAATTCAGACAGTTTTTATCAACTCCTGGATGTGTATGCTTGGTTTCATCAACAGGATGTCAGGAGCATACAGACACTATGTTATAACACCCATATTTGGACTTTTTCTAATTCAATTAATTACTTGAATGATCTTACTGCACACAAACTCGATAAAAATAAAATCAACTTTGACATTACCAAACTTTGAATGATGATCTTTTTTCAGTTTAAACTTAGAATTCCACATTTTTTACCCAACCAGTGCCAAGGACAGATAACCAGAGATTGCCTGTGTGGAGGTGAGCTTTGCTTTTTGCATACAGTAGCACACAGAAGCTTGAATCTCTTAGGCTATTTTTCAATATTTAGTGGACATCTTTGCAACACAAATTCCATTTTCAGTCTGAGGATACGGGGGACAATATACTTCCCCGAAACCCCTACAGGGAATTTTGCAAGAAGTAATGAACTTGTTTTGTCTTGGAGGGTGATTATAATATTATTGACAAAACACAATAGCTAGGATATATTTGTATGTTGTTTTGTAACAAGCAAAAGTTTCGTATTGTTCCATGTTATATTTATATAAGTCATTAGTTTTTATAACAAGCTGTCGCACCCAGGCCTTGGCTTTGAGAACCCAATGCAATCATAGAAGACAGCATCTGTCACTCAACATCAAATAGAGAAAGTTAGAGGAAGACACAATATTGATACAACCAGACAATATTCACCACACAACATCATACGGTCTAACACCCATTGGGAAAGGGAATCACGACAGTGATAGCAGCCTTGGTTTCAAATTTCCCTCTCTTTCAACTTTTGAAACTATATTGCAGAATGATTGGCTAATAATTTAACTAATCATATCTTGCAGCAAGCTGATTGGCTATTACAATGCTTTGACAAATAAAATGTTTGAGTTGATTTGTTGTTATGCTTAGTTTCAACCAATCACAACTGCACTGAAAGCTGATTGGTTCCTATTGTTATGGTTCTGACCAATGACAGCTACACTGCAAGCTGATTGGCTGTTACAAACTATGAAGAAAAAAACTGCTGTATTAGAGCCTGGAAAAAGAATGAAACTGTAGATTCTGAAATTTGAAATTGATTTAGGAAACCATGGCTTAAAAAAGCTGAAATGTTAGACTGCAACAATAGCAATGCTTGTGCTAAGTGTTAATGTTGTGTCATAGGTTTCACTTGTGAGAAATATAAATTCATCTGCAATGACATCAACAATGCCTAAAGAAGTACATCATTCCATTATCAAAATATTTATCGTTTATAATACAATTTTCAAAATATTCATATGGACAATGAAAATCTGCTCCCTGCATAATTTTTAGATGTCATAGAATGAAAAGGGCAAAAAGCACAATCACAACAACTAAAGTAGAAAATACGTAAATTATGAATTTATAAAAAATAGTTGATGCCAGAGCAACGCTTTCTCAACTTCAAGGAACATCATTAGGTGAACAGTGTGTGATTAAAAATATGGGTAATCTAGAAATAGAAAGTGGGCGTGTCAAAATTACCGTCTGTCTTATACTCATCCTGTACAGCCCCAGGACTGATAACGTTTATTCCTGGTGACATACATATAACATATGTTCAGTCATGTAATAACAGCTTATATACTATACACAACACAGTCAGAACTCATACTTAAAGATCTGTCTGACATTTTCTTGTACAAAAGTGCAAATGATGTCAAAGTTTCTTTTGTCCTTATGATATTGTTTGAGTGGCATATAAATTAAGACACTGCATGGATTCCAGCTTCGTTGTCTATTGCTAAGTTGCTCTTGGTATTTGGTTCTTGCACCTATATAACCATCTTCCTGAGGCAAGCGTGCCCACTAGCCTATATCAAAGCCTAGTTTCTACCCTTGCCACACCAAGGTCACTTCTCTTGATTCCTTGTAATGAAAACGCGATATCCAATCAGATAGCTGTTCTTGTCTGCATAGCTTCAAAAAGATGGCGACAACGAAGTCGATCAGACAACGAAAACATTCATCCCTGACATACAAACATAGGCAATCGTTGAGGGTTTAAAAGATGTAAAAGACATATTTGAGCAGTAAATCACTTTCATACGAATTAAGGAGCACCAGTCTTGGATGTTGATTTTGGGAACAACTTTCATACGAAGGAGCACCAGTCGTGGATGTTGATTTTGGGAACATTCTCTGATTGGACTATCGCACAAATTGAGCACAGTGGGTTTGATGTGGCAAGGGTGGCAACAAAACTTTGATAAAAACTCTAGTTGATGCTCTTGCCTCGAAAAGATACTTGATAACATGATTTGTCACTTCAGTTTGACTTTCCTTGTGACAATGTATGCAATCATCTAGTGACATATGAATTGTAATAAATAACAAACTGGAATCCAGACATTTTCCTACAAACCTGCAACCTGTATTTGCCATCCAATTCATGATCAAGATATTATCGTATGATCTCAGTTGCATTATCCTGCGTTCTCCAAATAAAATTAAACTGAGGCATGTGTTAACTGCCCCCGACACAACTGCTTATTCAAGATCATACTGGACCCCATGAAGCTGTTTTTATATGAATTATGCACAGGCATCTTCCCGAGGCAAGAGAGTTAACTGACTATAAAAGTCCAGTTTCCACCCTTACCGAACTAGGCTGGCATTATGGGATTACATTTTGGCTTGACTAACGAGTCTATGCATAGTCCAATCAAATTCGCGCACTGAAATCAAAATCTGGTTCGTAAACTGTCGTTGTCAGCAGATATTTTCCAAATCTTTTCATGTTTTTAATCAAGGTGCTCACGTGATTTGATGTATTTCTCGATGTAAGACCCGTTTTATCCATATATAGATGTTAATTATCAATCCAATCGTCTTGACTGAGCGCCGCTATTTTGTTTGAAACAAATGCAAGTGATGGAATCGGATTGGTCCATAGGAGAGGCTCAGAAGGGACATAACTCATAATAACCACTCGTGGCACTACGGTCGAGCCAAGGAATTCCAGCCTAGTCAGTTAACTCTCTTGCCTCAGGAAGATGTGCACAGGCGGATCCAGAGGTGGGGTCCAGGGGTCCGTATTTTGAAAACCAAATGTATGTTGAAGGCAGTAAAATTATCTGAGATCAGATTTTGAACCCCTCCCTTTTAGAAATGCTGGATCCGCCCTTGATTTGGTAAACTGAACTGTAAGAACTGTGAGTGAGTATTTCATTTCCCAAAAATTGTTGTAATGAAAAGTAACAATAAATAATGGACATTGAAGTTTCCAGACAGTATGAAGAGAAATGTTATATGCTTGTGATCTTCAAAATGTTCATCTTGACCAAAACTAAACCAGTGCAGTTAATAAAGTATACATATTAAGAAGCATTTATAAACTATCACAATAGGGTGTTCTAGAACAGATTTAAATTGTTTGGACCTGATACAAAACATCTTGTTCATGCTGCCCTGTGCATCAAATGTTTTATTGTTTTCCCAAACATTGATGATATTATTACACAGCCAACTGAGTTTCATGTTTCATAGTTTCTGGGAATAATTTCAAATATAGTGCTATCCCAGATGCTATTAAATATGAATAAATAAATATAAATCATTTCATCAGCTGACCAAGGTTTGTTAATATGTTAATTGCTTTAAAATATTCATATATTCTACATATTTCAGTATATTGTTTTAAACTTTTTGTGATATGTTCTAATATCAGGTATTTAAAGGCGTTAGACATGGTGAGCTCTGTTTCACTTCCTTCTTTGACATAAGCCACACTGTGTGACCAGGGTTGAGGGACAGTCTTGCAGTTAAACATTGCAACCCAACTAATTTACTGTTGGTATAAATGTACAGAAGTAGAAGGACATCCAGCCTCCTGTCCACTCTGCTCTCTCAAGATGGAGAGGGGCGGTCGGGTAGCCTAGTGGTTAAAACATTCGCTCATCACGCCGAAAACCTGGGTTCGAATCACGACATGGGTACAATGTGTGAAGCCCATTTCTGGTGTCCCCCGCCGTGACAATATTGCTAAAAGTGGCGTTAAACCAAACTCACTCACTCACTCAAAGATGGAGAGAAACTGACACAGTGAATTCAAGGACCTATTATTGCCATAAACAGCCAATCCATCCAAGACATTTGGTGTTGTTTCTTACCATATTACCCCGTCTCCATTTTGCTCATACCTTCATCATTTTGAGGGCTCCAATAAAATATATTTGAAGTTTAAATATTTTATATTTTTCTACCTACAATTTTTTTAGGCCAAAAGTCTCTCTGCCCCTCCCCAAATCTGAAAGCCATCTGTCCAAGTCATAGCATTTTCATTAAACTATGTTTATAACGAACACCCTTATAATTAACTGACTGATATAAGAAACTTATTTTTTAGTCCTGGCCATTTCTTGCATAAATGCTGTATATATGCTTATACAAACTATGTTTTTTACGAACTAAAATTAGGGGTTCCTTTGAGTTAATTATAACTGTAGTTTACTGTATCTGAACTAATAGGAGTTTGGGAATTTGAACATGTGTGGGCAATTATACATATCAAAACAAACCTTGGGATGGTACCTAAATATTTTCACTTTTGCTTTATTGAAACTGGCTGATATGAAATAATGTAACTGATTGCTAAATGAAAATCAATTTTGTTTCAGGACAATATGAACACGGACATATTTTGCAATTAACCCGCCTCAGCAATTTTGCAGCCATTCCCATCAGAATTATGAAATGAGGGCACAAGGCTTAGTCCTATCACTGATGCATACATTCAAGGACAACACTGTCCCATATGCAGACCTTTTTCGTCAATTCAGCCAAAGTGATAAATAATTTATAATGCTGCAAACAACACTAAAAATAATTTTTAAAATTTTTTCTGAATATTTTGGATCATAATTTAATTGTGCATGTTGCAGTCAGTAAAACAATTGCAGAAATTTGATGGTACATATTCTAGGATGCTTTAAAGTTTCTTGTGGTGGTATCCTTATTCTATTAAATATATATTCAATACTGACTGATGGAAGACTTGTGATCATTGAGGTTAAATATTCTTCCAAGCTCATGAAAATCAGATCTTTTGATCTGATATGTCACCTCTCTGAGTAAAGATTTGAGGACAACTCCAAAGAAATTTGTGTCAGGTGTCAGTTTTCTGAAATGATTCACTTTCATTTCTTACAGTATCAACTTAATGTACATTTAGAGGGGTGGTGGGCCTAGTGGTTAAAGCACTCGCTTGTCACGCCGAATACCTGGGTTTGATTCCCACATGGTTAAAATAAGTGAATTCCATTACTGCCGTGATATTGCTGGAATATTGCTAAAAGCAGCGTAAAACCACACTCACTCACTCACTCTGCCACCTCAATTTGGGAAAATTGATTTCAGCAAAAGAAAACTGACAAAGTACTCAAATAAACCCTCCTTAGTCGTTTGTTTGTTTGTTTAATGCCGCACTCAGCAATATTCCAGCTATATGACGGCGGTCCGTAAACAATCGAGTCTGGGCCAGACAATCCAATGATTAATATCATGAGCATCGATCCATGCAATTGGGATCGATGACGTGCATCAACCAAGTAAGCGAGCCTGACCACCCGATCCCGTGAGTCGCCTCTTACGACAAGCATAGTTGCCACTTACGGCAAGCATGGGTTGCTGAAGACCTATTCTACCCCAGAATCTTCACGGGTGCCCTCCTTAGTACACAGTTTTTGGTTTAAATGCCATGACACTCAGAAATGACATGGTTTATAAAATATCAATAACATAAATAGTGTTAGTTTATTATTTTGCACTCTGATTATATTCATTTTTTCAGATACAGAAATCAGATATGCTGGTCTGAATGTTTTGCTCACTGAAATCGAGAATTAGGAAGCCTTGACACTGACTGGCTGATGAGAAAGGTCACCTGATGTGACCTTTCAAAATGTCCTCAGATCTTCACGCAGAGAGATGTCATATCAGAGTGAAACACCAGATTTTAATGAGATTGAACATTGTCACTGTTATCAAAGAAAATGTAAGTGCTTCAATCAAACTGAAATAAAATATTGTAAAAACTGCAAAGTTTGGTAGCTGTCATACAAAGCAAATGACTTCAGAAACACATTTCTTCCGCACAATTTCCAAGAATTTTGATAAGATTACAAAAAATACAACTTGACCTTTGTACACAAATAACATGTAATAATAATGTTACGTTATGTACATTAATAAAATGATTAAAAAAACATCAAAACTATTAAAGACAAAAAACATCCATCTAAAATGAAAGACCAGCTCCAATAACTTGCTGCAAAAATGCCAAATCTCTCCAATATCACACCCGAAATTTGACTACTGGTAAATTCAGATCAGAACTGTTAATCCAAATAATTCTCAATTAATTCCAAATGAGAAAGCGATATCTGTGTGTGTGACATTTCAAGTTAAAGATATGTTAAATGATACTTTCAAAGACATTTATTTGAGCCAAATATCTTGTGATGCAAAAAAGACATCAAATGTCAAACCTGTTTCTTGGCATTTCTTACGAATATTTTGATAGCTTATGAAAAACATTTTATTGTGATTAAAATTCTTCAAAATAGTAACAATTACATTAAGAAACATGCAGACAGTTGTCTGTATCACATTCAATGTATATATCTTCAATTAACCCTCTGTGAGCTGGCTTGGAATGCTCTGGCAATAAAAAAACCCATGAACACAACATGAACAAAACCATAAATTAAATGTGCATGGGAGTGCGTTTCATAACTACGGATTACCAACCTGGAGTGCATTCGCCTGAATATAACACATCAATGTCTTTACGAGCTTTGCATGCTTCTCTGCGCAGTAAGCATTTATTGCTGTATGTTCGTCCGTTTGTGGCACAAACTGGCTCAAAGACGTCAGCGCATTGAAAATTGCAGCGACAGATGGGCTTGCGCTGTTTGTCGAGATGGCACACCTCGGGCTCCTCACAACGAAAGCCTTCGCATGGGTCTGAAAACAGAGATGGCTGGTTTATTAGGTATGTGTATGTATGTTTGTCTCGATGATACACTGCGGACTCCTCTCAGTGAAAATCTTTGCACGGGCCTGAAAACAGAGATGGCTGCTGTATGAAAGCTGTTTGTGAACAGATGGTGTAACATTGGATGATAATGGGCTGATGATGGTCTGTTGATGGTCTGTTGATGGTCTGTTGATGGTCTGTGGGTTGATAATGGTCCATCGATGGCCTGTAGATGGTTTGTGGCGACAATGGTGTGTGGATGGTGTGGATGGTCTACTTGAGGATGATGGTCTGTGAATGGTCTACTTGTAGATAATGGTCTGTGGATGGTCTATTTGGAGGTAATGGTCTGTGGATAGGCTATTTGGAGGTAATGCTGTGTGGATGGTCTATTTGGAGATAATGGTGAGTGGATGGTCTACTTCGAGATAATGGTGTGTGAATGGTCTACTTGGAGATAATGGTGTGTGAATGGTCTACTTGGAGATAATGGTGAGTGGATGGTCTACTTGGAGATAATGGTGTGTGGATGGTCTACTAGGAGATAATGGTGTGTGGATGGTCTACTTGGAGATAATGGAGTGTGGATGGTCTACTAGGAGATAATGGTGTGTGGATGGTCTACTTGGAGATAATGGTGTTTGGATGGTCTACTTGGAGATGGTGGTGTGTGGATGGTCTACTTGGAGATAATGGTGTGTGGATGATCTACTTGGAGATAATGGTGTGTGGATGGTCTACTTGGAGATAATGGTGTGTGGATGGTCTACTTGGAGATAATGGTGTGTGGATGGTCTACTTGGAGATAATGGTGTGTGGATGGTCTATTTGGAGATAATGGTGTGTGGATGGTCTACTTGGAGATAATGGTGTGTGGATGGTCTATTTGGAGATAATGGTGTGTGGATGGTCTACTTGGAGATAATGGTGTGTGTATGGTCTATTAGGAGATAATGGTGTGTGGATGGTCTACTTGGAGATAATGGTGTGTGGATGGTCTATTTGGAGATAATGGTGCGTGGATGGTCTACTTGGAGATAATGGTGTGTGGATGGTCTATTTGGAGATAATGGTGTGTGGATGGTCTACTAGGAGATAATCATCTGTGGATGGTCTACTTGGAGATAATGGTGAGTGGATGGTCTATTTGTAGATAATGGTGTGTGGAAGGTCTATTTGGAGATAATGGTGTGTGGAAGGTCTATTTGGAGATAATGGTGTGTGGATGGTCTACTTGGAGATAATGGTGTGTGGATGGTCTACTTGGAGATAATGGTGTGTGGATGGTCTACTTGGAGATGGTGGTGTGTGGATGGTCTACTTGGAGATAATAGTGTTTGGATAGTCTACTTGGAGATAATGGTGTGTGGATAGTCTATTTGGAGATGATGGTGTGTGGATGGTCTACTTGGAGATAATGGTCTGTGGATGGTCTACTTGGAGATAATGGTGTGTGGATGGTCTACTTGGAGATAATGGTGTGTGGATGGTCTATTTGGAGATAATGGTGTTTGGATGGTCTACTTGGAGATAATGGTCTGTGGATGGTCTGTAGATGATCTAGGTTGTATGATGATCTATGAGTTGATTTGATGGCTGGTTTATCAGGTGTATCTTTGAATGTTTGACTTGATGGCTGGTCTATATTAGTTGCATCTTCGAAGTTTTGGTATGAAGATGTTTTGGTATGAAGATGTTTTGGTATGAAGATGTTTTGGCACATGGAAGGTTTGGCTTTTGCAGAGAACACTTTTTCTTTTTACCATGTCTTAAGCATGTTCTAAATGGTCATTTTGGTCAAATTTTACATTTATATAAAAAAACACATTTGTAATGTAGACCCATGCAGTCCTCCACGCACAAGCTGGATTAGGTAATAATACTCCCTTGCCATGACACGAACACCATGGCTTCAGATTTACTCAGAGATTGTATAGGTACAGCCATCTTTTGACTAAGAAAATAATTCTTTTCTCAGAATGGTGGTATTTCTAGACATTCTGAACAAGTGGTGTCAGAAATCTTTTTAACCCATATCCATCAAAATGAGAAAGAATTGCAATTACATCCGCTGTTTTCTTGCAGATGCCAATGCTGACATTTTTCCACCATTATTTAGAACACTCTCATCGATAATCAATTTATCTTTGTTCCCGTCTCATATTTTTTAGATTTGTAAAAGACATCTTTAAAATAAAAATGTTCTTGAAACCAGATGCAATGAAAGAAAAAAACAAACTAAAACAGTTTGAAGTTCTGACAGAGCAATAAATGATCTTGAAC
Source organism: Haliotis cracherodii (assembly GCF_022045235.1). Taxonomy (NCBI): domain Eukaryota; kingdom Metazoa; phylum Mollusca; class Gastropoda; order Lepetellida; family Haliotidae; genus Haliotis; species Haliotis cracherodii. Next base: position 7,200,625 of record NW_027266279.1, on the reverse strand, counting down.
TTTTTTTAAGGCTGATCGATATTTTGTTTTAACCTTTGGGAATTTTTGCAAGATAAGGTGAAAATAAATCCAAAGAATAGAAATTCTTTGTTATCGTAAATATAAATGGGTTTGATTCATAACAAGGACATTTGACAATTCAATTAAAAAATCCCTCCCTTTCTTGTCATACTGACAAACACTGGCAATGATGGCCATCACGAAGCTAGAAATAACCTTCAAGATAGTCAATTGTCAATTTTCAGCAACATAAAAATAAGAAAATAAAAAAATGCCGTTTCAATTTTGAAAAATAAATTGTAAAAAACCAAATGAACTAGTATTGTCACTTGAATAGTATGGCCACCTTATTGTGAAATCTGTAACAAAAACAAAGTGTAGGCATAACTGCCCTCAAATACATTTCTGAAAAAAGAAATAAAATAGGTTAATGAAAGATATATTGTCTTCTTGCCCATTGAGGATTAATTGTGTCAAAGTATATCACCAATGGCCACAAGCATTCTTTCAAGCACAAATGCCAGTTTTATAAGGTTAGCCCACTGAGATACCAGTCCTTGTTATGCTCCCGTAATGCTGAGCGCCAGGCAGGGAAACATCAAGTACCATCTTTTGGTACGATGAGGCTGGGGATTGAACCCCCAAGCTTCCGCTTTCCATGCAGACACTCTGTCCACTATATACCCATCTTCCCGAGGCAAGTGAGTTAACTGACTTTAAAAGTCCAGTTTCCACCCTTGCCGAGCTAGGCTGGTATTATGGAGTTACATTTTTGGCTGGACTAACGAGCCTATGCATAGTCCAATCAAAATCGTGCACCGAAATCAAAATCCGGTTCGTAAACTGTCGTGCAGGTTTCGGTCGATTGCAGGATTTGCAAAGCATGAGCACCGCCAACTCGTTGTCAGCAGATATTTTCCAAATCTTTTCATGTTTTTAATCAAGGTGCTCACGTGATTTGATGCATTTTGCGATGTAAGACCCGTTTTATTACAATATAGATCTTGATTATCGATCAGATCGTCCTGAAGTGGCGCCACCATTTTGCGTGAAGCAAACACAAATGACACGAGAGGGGGAATCTGATTGGTCCACAGGAGAGGTTTAGAAGGGACATAACTGGTAATAGCCACTGGTGGCGCAACGATTGAGCCCAGTAATTCCAGCCAAGTTCAGCAAGTTAACTCTCTTGCCTCGGGAAGATGCTATATACCATATACGCTTGATTTCAAACAAGCTGAAGCATACAGGATCAACTAAACTTTATGTATGAAAAGCTAACAAGGCTTTCAGTGAAGGATATACACACATCTAGATCCATTTATTGAAGATCAACAAATTGTCACAACCACCATCTTCCATTAACACGCAGGAAACCACTCTTAAGGCCAAGATGGAAAATAGAACTGCCCTTAAGACATCACATTAACTAATTTCAATAGAGTATTATACATGGTGCATTATTGATATCGAAATATAAATGTCAATCTTCTTACAAATGAATTTGCCCTTTAAAATGCATATTTACCATTTTTCAATTATTAACCATGTTCACTTTTCCACTTTTCTTCAGTCATCTATACAGCCAATAGTCATATACAACTGTTTAAAACCCAACAAAACATCAGTCGGTCATGTCCTTCGAATATTCAAAGAATAATGTCCTTGACCTGCCTACAATAGCAAACCAGTGAAGGCTTGAAAAACCCTTGTATTGATGGATGCATACATGTAGTACACCTTGAAAGACCCTTGTATTGATTGATGCATACATGAGCAGAATGCCCTTGTATTGATTGATGCATACATGTGCAGAATGCCCTTGTATTGATGGATGCATACATGTGCAGAATGCCCTTGTATTGATTGATGCATACATGCGCAGAATGCCCTTGTATTGATTGATGCATACATGTGCAGAGTGCCCGTGTATTGATTGATGCATATATGTGCAGAATGCCCTTGTATTGATTGATGCATACATGTGCAGAATGCCCTTGTATTGATTGATGCATACATGCGCAGAATGCCCTTGTATTGATTTATGCATACATGTGCAGAATGCCCTTGTATTGATGGATGCATACATGTAGTACACCTTGAATGCCCTTGTATTGATGGATGCATACCTGTGCAGAATGCCCTTGTATTGATGGATGCATACATGTGCAGAATGGCCGTGTATTGATGGATGCATACATGTGCAGAATGCCCTTGTATTGATGGATGCATACATGTGCAGAATGGCCGTGTATTGATGGATGCATACATGTGCAGAATGCCCTTGTATTGATGGATGCATACATGTGCAGAATGCCCTTGTATTGATGGATGCATACATGTGCAGAATGCCCATTTATTTTTTGGATGCATACATGTAGTACACCTTGAATGCCCTTGTATTGATGGATGCATACCTGTGCAGAATGCCCTTGTATTGATGGATGCATACATGTGCATAATGCCCATTTATTTTTTGGATGCATACATGTAGTACACCTTGAATGCCCTTGTATTGATGGATGCATACATGTGCAGAATGCCCTTGTATTGATGGATGCATACATGTGCAGAATGCCCTTGTATTGATTGATGCACACATGCACACCTTGAATGCCCTTGTTGATGGAGGATGTCTGCTACGTCTTTGTTGTACAAGAAATAACGCTGGAAATGCCCCTTGTGTTAATGGATGCATAGAAACAAGGTGGACGCCTGCTGCAACTGTTACGTTCAAGAAATATTGTTGGTAATATCTCAATATTACTCTAATCAAGGCTTGGTGTCTTGCAAGTATTATGGCCTTGTGTCCATCAAAGATGGCAGTAAACGCCAATTTTAGTGTCAGTTTCATATGCATTTCAAGACATTTTATGCATATGATTCTATTTGCATTATGTACGGAAATGGCCGCTGGCTTTCCGTCCCAGCAACTTGCAAACCTGAATTCCATAAGATGATGGCACCAAGTTTTATCAGAAAACATGATAATGTTGTTGACTGCATCTATTCCTTTAGCCAGTACAGAACCAACAGTGCAGTGTGGTGGCCTGGCAAGTAGCTGCAACTTGTTAAACTCCTATATTCCATTGCTATTGAGCTCTTAAACCAGCGGGGGCAAGGGTGGCCCAGTCGTCTAAGGTGCAGCGATTCACTGTGCAGAGTTGTGTCCCTTGGGCACGCCAGAAACCTATGTTTGTGGGTTCAAATCCCGGTTCGCCCCAATTATGTTTCTAGGTTTGTCAGCACCATACCCGTGCCCAAGGGTTTCACCGAAGTGGTAAACGTCTGAGACATGCATCACTTTGGGCTTTCCTTCCACATTAAGCTGACATTCCGTGATATAACTGGAATACTGTTAAAAGCAGCGTTAAACCCAATTCACTCACTCTAAAACCAGCAACTAATGTTTGTATTTCACCAGTCAGTTGAACAACACTGTCATCAATCATGGCGGTCTGAAATAATACACAGCCTATAAGTGGTCGATGGCATGAGCAATGGTCCATGAAGTCTGGGTACGATTACACAATCAGCCAGGTCACACATCACACTGTCCATTCCTCATCAGATGCTGACCACCTCTATGGTCCAGTGGATAAAGTGTCAGCCTGGAGATGGAAGGTCAGGGTTTGATGCCTGGCTGTGTCTACCAAAAGACGATGATACTTGTTGTTACCCTACCTGTTGTTAGGGTATTCTGTCTGAGTGGGATTGTCATGTATAAACTGTGGCATGGTATCTCACTATATTGGTCTGGACAAGCACAAGCAGCCAAACACACAGACATACACAAAGACACAGACACAGACACACACATAGACACACACAGACACACACACACACACACACACACACACACACACACACACACATAGACACACACACACACACACACACACACACACACACACACACACACACACACACACACACACACACACACACACACACACACGTGTTCTTTTGTTGTTTCTTCCAACATGGGGTCACGGGTCCCCTTCTGCACCAGAGTATCCCCAGGGCTATCCAAGACTCCACTATACTACAGTCTTCCAACTGATTTACACAACTGAGTCACACTCCACAACAAGCATGAAACACCCAGGCTTCTCATTAGAGCATATTCACAGGTCACACCACCCCCTAACCTATCCAGAAATAGACCGATTTTCTTACCATATCTAGGTAGACATTAATTAAATATACAACTGACTTAATGATAGTCAATATCACAAAATACCCCATGGAAAAATGCTGAATACATCAAAGGTTGGAAGGAAGTCAGAATGCATGTGATGTCACGATTACATCCCGTTCGACACACGCCAGACCCTTCCACATCTCTCAGACTATGTTATATTCTGACCATCCAAGGTAAGATATCATTGAACTACCCCCAGGAGCTTCATAAAGAGCATATCTCATAGACTGTACAATACAATCAATATATCCCTGGGGATGCATATCCTGTATTGTCCCACTTCCGTCCTTCAACTGATAATAGATTTGCATCATGAAGGCACTCCTACCCAAATGTACACCATTAAGGAGGATGGCATTTATTACCCAGGAGATTTGTATTTTCTTTCAAGAACATATTCCTTTGGAACCATTGTATAAGAATGTGGCAAGACAATGGCACTGAGCAATAATGGTTCTGCCTATTGCTGTCTGACATGTCTCAGTACCATGGAGTGGCTCTGTAACGGAATTATATTGTCTGTTATGGACAATGCTTGTGTTAGGAACTGTACATTTGGTATGGGTGGGGATGGGGTAGGTTGGGATGGGGTGGGTAGGGGTGGGGAGGTGAGGGTAGGGGTGGGGTGGGGAGTTGGGGTGTGTGTGAGAGATCAATCATATTTTGTCGGCCTCCCCCCTCAGTTGTATGTAGGGGTGAAGGGGTGGGGGAGAGACGTATAAGACCCCTTGACAGATAAGACACCATGTCTACCGGTACTTAATGAAGTTTGAGCTGATAAGGTTTCACAGTATTTGCAAGAAACTAGAAACAAATAACTGTTTAGAGGCCTCAAATGACCTTCAGCTGAAAAAAATAATTCCTGAAACAAGTGACATACTCTTTCGAAAGAAATCCCCATGGATTTCTCAAAAGAGACCGATATATCCCGAGATTTCCCAAAGGACTCCTCATGGTGCATGTCAATTCCATATCAGGAGATGAGCCATTTATCTATCATCAGCTTCCATTGTCCAGCATCACCTGCTGCCAGCAATTATAGCCCCCTAGGGTCAACCTGTCCACAGCGGCTTCAATACCAGCCCTCTCCCCACTAGCTGTGATTGTCACAACATTTCGGATTCCACCAATGACCACGATACATTACAGATATAAATACACACACTGTAGCACTCTGCTGAGGGCCATAGAAAAAAGATCTCACAGATGGCAACACAGACAGATTCATCTTCGAAGACCTTTTGCTTGAAATGTAACAATGGATTTGTTGGGGAGTCTTGAGGACTGATTACTGGAACTTTATCACTTGTCAATTTGTCTGAATCCGAAACTGTCTTGAATTGTGGTGATATTACTTATCGAAACATACAATCAATGGATCACATCACCAACCAACTGAATCAGTGCCAGAAATTGACATACCAGCAAATAGGATATCTAACCAACCAACTCCATGCACCATAATTACTAACCAATAAGCCAGGGGAGCTGATGAATGAATTGAACTGATGGACTTAATCAACTGACCAGTCAACCTTAGTGTTCCATATCAGACTGGATGGTTGCATGGTTGGTCTACTTCACAAACCAATGAACTGACATTAGGCCATTATTTTTTTCTTTGTTGGATCAAAGATCCACTGTAATTTTCTTCAAAAGTGGAGAGAAAACGTTATTTTTTGTGTGCGTATAAACATGCATGCACACCAAATTATTTGGAGATTATTCAGTGTTTTAAAAAGTCACTAAAACAACTTGTGATACTCAGTGTTGACATTAATATTTTGCCAAAAGTTGGTTGCCAAAATACTTCCTTAAAGGGCAAGTTCACACGGAAATGAACCATTTTTTCTTGTACTTTTTCCACATTAAAAGTGTTAACATAGAAGTGTCATAGACAAAAATATAAAAACATCATATTTAATTAACATATTTTTTGCACTAAAACGATTTATATTTTTCACATTTACCAAGTGTTCTATTTCCATAACAAAAACACCATGGCTTATGCCCCTTGCAATATGACGTCATTGGTGCCAATTGATAAACATTATGACGTCATCATGCTTTGTTAGAGCCGCTTCACGTGGTGTAGGTACAGTTTTGTGATTCTAGCATCTCAGATGCCAGCCAGAATTGTGTTATGCTGAGTCACCCTGCGCCCGAGTGTGTCGTAGACCATGTTGTTTTACCGCAAACTGGTCCTTGATATCTTTTGCGTTGAGAATAGACAGGGACCCAGTTGAATTGGCACCAATTACGTCATAATCTAAGGGGGATAACTCAGGCCTATTTCGCTTGTAAAACGAAGGCCTCATAACGGCATATCACTTTCACACTATTGTGAGCTTCCTACTTTCACTGTGAAAAAAATGAGTGTATATTTTCAAACACAGATACTAACTAATTCTAAAATTGCGTTTTGTTTAGAAAAAGAAAGAAAGTGATTTTTGCGTGTACACTTCCCCTTTAAGAAATCTAGAGTTATGTCCCTTGGCCTTGATACACAGAATTTGCTGAAATTAACTCCCTTTGTCTTCCAAAAACAACAACAACAACAACAAAAACAAAGCTTCTAGCAGACAATGGATCTAAAGATGGAGAATTTCTTAATTTTTTTCTTAATTTTTTCTTCCTCTCACAGGTAACATTTGCAAAAAAAATCCATGATCCATTCTAAAAAAAAGAGCTGGTGTCAGTTTATTTTAACAAATTCTTATTCTGTCCTTCAACTTCCAACTTCCCAGTGAACTGTCTATCAACCCTTCCCAAAAATTCAATAAACTGTAAACAAGTGAGCAGACTACTAAACCTTGAAATACCTTGCAATTATGCAGTCAATTAAGTAACTATACAGTCAGTCAATTAACTAAGCCAACATAGTGATGAAAATTCTATCCTAAGACCACTGAAAAAAGCGATGACACCAGGTGTTCGTGAAAAGTGTAAAAACATCCTGCTCTGATCACACACACAATTTCATACCATGTTTTAGATTTGTTGCCATACGATGGCAGCCAATAAACAATCGACTCTAACAATAAACAAAGCAACTCACCAACTCCAGCTCTAATGTCATGGGAATAGTAAGAGGAGTTTAAGGACCCTTTTAGCTTTAAACCAGCAATACCACAGTGGGGACCCAAGAAACAGGCTTCTTACTCATACAGGGAATCAAACCCAGGCTTTTAGCATGATGCTCTAAACACAAGGCTACCTAACCACATGTAGCGGCCAAAAAATTCCGAGTCCCATGATGGGATATAAACCACGGATCTTCTGATCTGAGGTCGGACGCCTTGTCCACATGACCAAAGAGGTTAACCCCGTCAGCAAGCTGACAAGGTAAGGATGTCATCTGTGGGATGACTCCAGGACCCCTGCTGCACATATCGTGGCAAACAAGTTAATGGCAGATATGTAAAGCAGGGTTGAGCTCCACCTTCAACAGTATTCCAGCAATTTCAGGATGGAGGAAGGATCGACCTCATTAATTTTAACCATGTATGGAACTGAACCTAGATGTTCAGTGTCGCCATTGGGCTACCCGGCATGTAGTCATTAAACAGGATCTTCTGAAAGGGATACTTTTTTCCATCTATGATGAAAGTGTGTATGTGAAAAAGATATTACTAAAATTGGTTTTGGCAATTTGGTAACATTTCACTTTCCAGTAACTATCAAAGTTTGACATTTCTACTAAATATCAAATGCCCTCAGTGCCTTATACACTTGCAAAGTTTCCATTGCGAAAATAAAAAAAATCAATCTTGTTTTGAAAATATTATTTTTCTACTTGGTTTCAAGTAGGAGAACAACAGAATTTTGCAAAGTGCACAAACATGTAATACCATAAAAACATTTGCTTAAAAACATCAAAAAAATATTTGTAAGATTTGATGAAAGAATCTGATCAGAAATATCTGCATCGGGTCCTTTTCCATCAGAATAAAAGCTCATAAAAAAACAGTTTGACAACATATAAATGTTCATCAAGGAACTTAACGTATTACATATTTGGTTCAACTGAACGTCCAATACAAGCAATAGCACATCACTTAAATAGATGAGAGGCACAGACACATGTTAAGAACTACGCTGACATGTTTGCACTGAAAGCAATTTAAACCATGTTAGTTTATATTTTGGATGAGGAAATATGAAGTATATTTGCCTCTGAAAGCATGTTACCTTTGTAAATATAATCATCATTTGTTTGTTTTTATGCCCTTGCACAAAGCAATGACAGTGGTCTGTAAATGATCAAGTCTCGGGACAGACAAACCAGTGACTGAAATTATGAGCAACAATCCATATAGCTGGGTTGTGATGACACACTGGACCACCTGGTCCAGAGGTGCCACTTAGACAAGCATAGGTCACTAGAGACAAATTCTTACAAGGGATCACGTAAACCAGAAGCACTAACTTCTATGAACTGGATATTATCGAGCACTCACACAACCTGATAATACACGGCTTAAAGAAGGACTCACCCCAAATTCAATTCACAAACTTCTCTAAAAGCAATTATTCAGTTCACAAAATTCTCTAAACACAAAATATGGTGTAGTTTTCACTCAATGCTCAGATCATACAGTTGATTGTCAAAACATCAACCAATCTGTTCAGGAAAATATAAAACATGCCTGTTTCATTTTTACAGACAGGTCTCCTTTAAGAGTAGCATTAAATGATTCAAAACAAGATTTATGAACATTCAAGAAACTTGTGTGATCTGCAGTCCAGTTGCAGAACTGTCATTTTTCACTGCATGCACAGATCATACAGTTGATTGGTCAAAACATCAACCAATCTGTTCATGAAAATAAAATACATGCCTGTTTCATTTTTACAGACAGGTCTCCTTTAAGAGCAGCATTCACATGATGGCAATGCAAGATTTATGAACACTCTACAAAGTTGGGTGATCTGCAATCCAGTAGCAGAATCCTCATAAAGATATCCATGTGGATTTGTCCATGTATAAAGAACAACTTCAGCTTAAAACAAATTGCAAAGAGGCAAAAGGGGCATTATTACAGCTCATGCTATAAATCTTGTAGCACAAGTGGATTTAGGAAAGTAATTCTGACAAGTATGTGTCTTGGTTGAGGTAGAGTTTGTTTTCACTTGAAGTGTTCACTGAATATTTCCTGAACCTGAGGCTTAAGGACAGCATTTCCTCAGCAGCGCGTCATTGCTTGAACAACAAAGATTTGTTTTTGGAGTTATACTTTGAAGGTTGATATGAAGTTAACGTCCGTAATATTGCTTTTTTCAGATTGGGTTAATATAAAATGTATGTTGTTTGAGACTGGACACATAAAAGTGACATTCATGGACATTCATGGACATTTATGGACATTTATGGACATTATGCTTCCTGTGATCCTTCCAGAGTGGAACTTTCCTAAGGAGTTTTACAGAAGACAATGAGCAAGATAGGAACCATGGCCTTTACTGTGGGGTGTGGAATGAGCTATTGATGTGTTGCTTTACCCACAGGGCTGGGACGATACACTGACCAACTGTGCGATCTGATACATATCACGATACCATGCTCACCATCCGATACGTATCATGATACGTGCATGTGCTCTTATCTGAGGTGTGTTTTTATAGACAGGATGGCCAATTACCTGACACACTAACAATTTACAGTTGGCAGTGGCAAGAATGGTACAATGGATGAAAATATTTACGTTTTCACTACTCATTTTCACTAGTAATTAGTGTTTGATGTAACATTTACTAAAGAATACATTTACAGTAAGAATCGATACTCTTTACTCTGTGATTGTGATCGATACTTGTATCGAGAAGTAAAAATCGTGATCCACCGATGTATCGGTGTATCAATCGTCCCACAACTAATTACACGTGGCCTGATTTTGATACATCAATATTTATAACTGTTACAATGACCTCCACCTTACTCCAAGTTTTGTCCATGAAAAGCGAAACCACTGACTTCTGGGCTCGTCTGTCACATCCAAGTCACAAGAACTGGTAGATCGAAGATGAATGAGTGTCAAGGAATCAGACACATCTTCTGCATGAACGCATTACCCGCTTGGCTACCCAACCTTAAATAATTAAAATGGTCCACATAGACAATGTCACATTCTTGTATTTCATAGGTACACAGGGCGCACGGGTGGCCCTGTCGTCTAAGACGCTGTGATTCGCTGTGCAGAGTTGCGTCCCTTGGGCACGCCAGAAACCTATGATTGTGGGTTCGAATCCCGGTTTGCCCCAAATATGTTTCTAGGTTTGTCAGCACCATACCCGTGCTCATGGGTTTCACCAAAGTGGTAAACGTCTTAGACCTGCATCACTTCAGGCTTTCCTCCCACATTAAGCTGACACGCTGTGATATAACTGGAATAATGTTAAAAGCGGTGTTAAACCCAACTCACTCACTCACTCATAGGTACACATGTCCTCAACAGATTATGGCATTGAGGTTCAAGATATATTTACAGGATCACAATTATGAGGAATTATCATGCTTCTTCACTGTCAAAATCCTTTAACTGACTATTCAATACAGTAAATTCTCGCGATATCGCCAAGGATATATAGAGTGGGGAAACTTCTTTTACTTATCCTGTGTGACTTTTTAACATTTTTGTGCATCCACTGTACTTCCACAATCCAGGAAAAAGTCTGGCAATATATTCAGCATTTCCATTTTTTTTAACAGTCCAGATTTTTATTGCATAGTGAGACCCCATCAAACAATTGGTGCCCTACGTTTATAATAGTGATGATTTAAAAAATAATATAAAAATCTTAGTATCAAGATAAGGGACAGAAATAGATCTCTTCCACTGTCATGCAATACATATAAACTACATTATTCTGAAGATTCATATTAAAGTGTCTACATTCATAAAACATCGAGTCACACCAAGGTATCGGGAAGCCTGGTGCGATTGACAGCTAATGCTGGATGCTTTGGGTAGTTTTCACTTTGGGCATTTTGACGAAATTGCTTCCATTTAAGCAAATTGCGATAGCCGGCATTAGCTACTGACATTTAACATGGAAAGTGTTCCCTTTAGCCTCCATGCTGCCACTTCCCCGAACTCCCTGGATCTGTGGCTACATGAAGATCAATGCACGGCTATCCCCTTATTTGGATGTTCTGGAACTTATAAAGGGGTCTTAGACAGACCAGCTTTGTGAATGGTTTATGGCCATTGCCAAGTTCTGTCAACTTCAGGGACTTATGCTTTTTTTGGTAATCATCAAAGCCTTAGATATTTTTAAAATTATCTTTGAAGAGTTTTTGATGATCCTCCGCAACATGATTAGTGGCTTGAATGTTTTAAGTTGGTCATGTCACACATTTATTTCAAATTTGAAAAACACCTTCTGACATTTTAAAGCAAATTTTCACATAGAAAAAGATTTACTGAGCTACTCCTCGTATTGTAATTGGGCCATGAATATTGATCCATCATTTCACCCAAAATGAATCCATAGCTAAATTATTTGATCATAATATAAATTAAGAATTAATCAGGATGTTTTTTGTCATGTTTAAGAAAATTCTAGTAAAATCACAAAAGAGGACAAAGCAAAACAGGCTTCAAATATTGTACCCACACTGGGAATCAAACTTGGGCCTACTTCATGATAAACAAACACTGTGTCTACTTGACTACTGTCTTCCACTCTTAACCAAGATGGCTCCATTTCAATAATGTTGATTCAAAGAATAATTTTGTTTTCTAAGAAAGTTTGAATGTCAATCTGGGTAATAATATACAACATGTGGATGAAAAGAATCTGTTCTTCCATTTCAGCTTTTATGTAATTGAAGAAGCTCATGTACTGACTTGTCCTTGGAGATTCTCTGCTTGCGGTTCGAAGCAACCATGCAGGCTACAAGTGCCTAGAATTGACATCAATGATGGTCACAGCCCTAACACAGAATAAAAACATGAGGAAATTCTGTTTTTCAATTTGCCAGCCAACAGCAATCGCAAACATTAATTTTTTGTCACGACTGGTGACAGTTTAAGATTTTGAATTGATTTTCACGTTCAAACATCTCCCAAAGTATTGTTCCACGGAGTAAAAACGTGGATTCGGCAATAGATACACCACAGTGAATTGAAATGGAAGCTCTTTGTTGTACACCAATTTCCGTACGTGGACGTGAAATCAATAAGTCCAAACTGTTACTTGTCATTTCAAACTGTTGCGTTGCCTCAAAAACCTTGAGAACGGAAACTGTTTTCAGTTCCATCAAGCCAGTGAATGAGACAAAAACAGGACTGTATGGTAATGAAACTGCTCACTACACAAAATATTTCATCTCAGGACACACAGGTGCAAAAAAAATCAATGATGACAAAAATTGAAATTTCCAAAAATATGTTGTAACCTTTCTTATTGTGATAAATGTTGAGTGTATTTGTGGATGTTGTCTTCGAAGTATTCATTCTGATACATGGTGGTGTATATTGGGAGCATAAACACATCTGTGAGAACTGCTAATATTACAAAAGTGAAGTCTGAAGGGCAAAATTGGGAATCTTTGCGTCAAACAAATTCAATTTGTTTGATGTATTTTTGGTAATGTACAAATCCAGCACTAAACAGAAAGGTTACAATCTAGTAGATTTATATTTTTAGAACTGATATATTGCCCTTAGGGTCAGGCAACAATAATTCTCACAGGCCTTTGTTTGGATACTGGGTAACCTATGCTGGTCCTACAAGGTCACTTCATGGGCTGGGTGATGTCATCTAGTCTTGCCCTTGAGGATTCTGGTGAGGTGAGGTGACATGGGGTTTAACGTCGCGTTCAAGATTATTGCACTTATATAGTGACATGTGTGTGTGTGTGTGTGTGTGTTTGTCTGTGTGTCTGTGTGTGTGTGTCTGTGTGTGTGTCTGTGTCTGCTCGGACTGATGCCGATTTATAGTGCTAGCCCACTGAGATACCATGCTGCAGTTTAACATGAATACCCCACTCAGACACAGTATACTGACTCCAAGCCGACCAGTCCTTGTTTTAGCCCCTTAATGCAGAGCGCCAGACAGGGTAACAACAAGTACCATCTTTTAAAGTATTTTGGTATGACATGGCTGGGGATCGAACCCCGGACCTTCCGCTCTCCGGGCAGACGCTCTAACACAAGACCACTGAGGTGGTGTGAGGATTCTGGTTTAGAATGGGTCCTCAGCAAGCTATACTGGTCATAAGAGGTGACAAAGTGGATTAGATGGCTCAGTGTTTTGGCTGATTGCATTTAGTTTTACCCCGATGACATGGACCACTGCTCACAATATCGGTCACTGAATTGTCTGGTCCAGATTCTAATATTTCAGGCCACCGTCATACAGCTGGAACATTGCTGAGTGGGGCGTTAGAAAACTAACAAACACTAAGCTAAATTTGCGTACATGTACCCTGTACTCCAAACTGCAGCAAGCATCCAATCCTCACATCAACAAGAAACACACACACTTTATTTAAAACATATTCTCACTAAAAAAACAAGATACAGAATGATATACAAGGCTTCATCTAAATGTTTTGTTCCTTGTGTATAAATGTCAAACATCCATCACCAAGCCTGAGGAAATGAACAATGATTAAAATTCTTCTTAGGACAATAAAAATGAGTTTTACACAAGCCCATCATTATTTCGACAAAAGCGTTACTCTTTGGCATCATCCCAAAACAAAACCTTTTTGGGCCCATATAATGTCTCATTTCACTGCATCTGAGATTAATTACCATATTCGACATAATAAGTGCCCAGGGTGCTTTCAAAATTAGAAATAGGGGGCTCTTATTAGAATATTATTTTGGTGAAAAACAACACAGTTGAAAAATCGTAAATTTCGTGTGTTTTTCTGACATCCTCAAATGTTTATATACGACAGATATTTTTTTCCAGAATTTAATTTCCCATGATTAAGGATGCATATAACACACATATTATACGCGAATAAATAAGTCTTGTGTACAATGATCAATTTGAAGGGGTGCTGATTGGGATTGTTCACTAGTCAATATATTAGCAAATATCGCCGTGGGCTCTTATTAGAGCGGGGCGCTTATTACGTCGAATATGGTAATCATAATCAAAACACGTTTGACCTTTACAACATTTATTAATTATTTCACTCGCCTTATAAAAAATGACAATATTCCATAAGTATAAAATCTAGTATTGACATTATCTGACACTGAAACACAAATCAATAAACCCATATGCTTATGTCCTTATTTGAACCCTACAACCATATATACTCCTTCCAAATCATCATCCAGTGGTCTCGGATGAGTTTCCTTCTACAAGACAAATCAGAAATCAATGAATTCAAACACATCCCACCTAATGCCCAAATCAAATTTTCCCTCAGAAGAACTGAAACTCAGCTGATGAAATCAACGCTGAATGCGATCTTGACTAAATGACACTACTTCAATTCCATGACCTTATTACCCACAATGCAATGGACTCTAGAGCCAGCATGCACAATTCTACAGGAGAAGTACTTTTTCTACTTAGTCTACTAAAGAGTTATAGGCTAAATGGAAGAAGCAAATCTTTTAAGTCAAGAGGTGAAACTGATATATCTGGAACCCATTCATCAAACCACCTCACCAATATGGCGCAGGGCGAAACAAGCCAGCTCTACAATGTAAAACTAAGATAGAATAATATATATTTATTGGTACAGTAAACTAAGGGACACTGATTTTTAGCTAGTTATAAGCATACCGTATTCAATGTAATAAGCAGCCTGCTCTCATAAGCGCCCACAGCGATATTTGCTAATATATTGACAAGTGAACAATCCATTTTAGCACCCCTTCCGATTGATCAATGTACACAAGACTTATTTATTTGTCTATACTACGCAGTCGTGTGTTATATGCATATATATATATATATATATGCATCGTATATTTTCAGGCTGTCAGCATAAACCACAAAATTTATGATCTTTCAACTCTGTTTTATTTCACCAAAATTATATTCTAATAAGAGCCCTTTCAAATCTTGAGAGCGCTCTGGGCGCTTATTACGTCAAATACGGTATATGCAGCAAAGGGACGGGACCAAAAAACAGTTTGTTATATTCGTCAGTTCTTTATAAGCGTGTTCCTTATCACCGTAGCTTACTGTATTTCCTCAGTTGCTGACAAAAATTATATTTATTTGCTCTATATTTACACCCAGATCATATACACAGCTCTTGGACCTTTAAAAAATGTAATATCCCCTAGCTTCGTGGCTGGATACAACGAACTCGCACACATGTCTTTTCACAATTTCATCAATAATTTGTTTGGATTTGTTGTGTATTGAAACTTGATTACCAGGTCTGTTGGGTCTGGCTGTAATTACAATGTTGGCTTTAGATACAAATTTCCTGTAGACATTCCACACAATTTGATTGAATTTGTGCATGGCTTTGTTATTTCTGAGGATTTTGAGATTAAGAAAGGTGGAATTTTTAAGTTTAATAGTTACTAGAAATTTAAACAAATTTCAATTTGAATATCTCATGAAATTGCTATATAGACAGACTAATTGGAGTCTTAGAACTTCTTTGAGGCCAAGTTTAAAAAAATACAACAAAAAACCCATTATGTTCAAAATATTAGCTACTTTTTACCTGAGCCATTCCTTGTCTCATCAATCCCTAATAAAATTAAAGAAAGAATGTGTCTCCTTCCAAAGCAACAAACCAATAAAAGTGGGAGTTTATTGCTTGAAATACTATCGGTTTAATGATCTGGAAGATATTGAGGTACATTATATGAGAAATATTAGCCCTAATATGCCCACATACCTAAGACGGTGGCTCTTAATATGGTTCAAAACAAGAGGACATTTGATAGGATGTTCAATTATTAAATGGTTTTATTCTTGTTATTAATCAATATGTTCTGATGTAAAAATATTGTGGTCTTCATTTTATTAAGTTTGCAGTTGTAACATATATATTCTAAACAAGCGTGATAACTATGATTTAAAGGGATAACTTTATGATCATTGAAATAAAGTGATGAATCTAGGGCACTCTCCATGTCAGTTATTCAAAGCATTTATAAACCTATTCATTGGGATCGCTATTAAGTAAAAGACTTCTTTCTAAAGGCATTAAAACCTATTGTGAGGTTTTACTAAATCAAATGACAAATGTTTTCTTTATATTCCCGAGGATCGAACTCGCAACCTTCATATCTGTAGCCCAGTGAATGTACCACGAGGCTACAGAGGTGTTGATAAGCCTCACAGGTTTTTAGAATGTCCTTTTCAAGATCCGTACGCCAGCAACAAATATTTTACGCGCGTTTCCTAAGGTTCATGGAAAGTATGTTCAAAACATAAACATGTTGATAAATGTTGTTTTAAGTTTCTTTTTTCGGTTTATAAGTAAGATAAAACAATGCCCTGGGGGTGGGGAAAAGACGCGGGGGCTTCGCCCCCTTGGTTTTTCCCTCTCCCCAAGACATGCTCTGTCTACCAAAACCTTGTGAGCGTGTTTTCTCCAACACATAAGATGAGGTTCTGAGGTTTAAAATAGATGTATAAACAACAACTAGAATCATTCTAAGCTTATCAGCTACATGCACGTTTCTTGACAACTATATACACTGTTTATGTGTCTGGATACAATACACTGATTAATGAATTAAAGCCATGGACACAAATAAAAAGGCAGAATAGCTGTGAAAATTATACGAATAGACTATTGAAAATCAGTGATGGTGTTCAAAAACATTATCTCAGAAAGCAGAAAAGAAATTAAATTCATCTTCAACTGTCACCAAGATTCTTCACTTTTAAATCATAGATTCTTGAAAGTCGAACTCGACAATAGTCCAGCAATATAATGGCAGTCTGTAAATAATCAAGTCTGGTCAAGATAATCCAATGATTGACATCATGAGCATTGCTCTACGCAATTGGGATACGATGACATGCATGTACAAAGTCAACGAGCCTGATAAACCTTTCCCTGTCAGTCCCATTTCACATAGTGAGTGAGTGAGTGAGTGAGTGAGTGAGTGAGTGAGCGAGCGAGTGAGTATTGTTTTACGCCGCTTTTAGCAATATTTCAGCAATATCATGGCGGGGGGACACAAGAAATGGGCTTCACACATTGTACCCATGTCGGGAATCGAAACCGGGTCTACGGCGTGACGAGCGAACGCTTTAACCGCTAGGCTCCCCGACTGCCCCCATTTCACATAGACTTCTAACCCAGGGCATCTTTCCACAAAGTGATCACAGCACAACGACTATTGTAAGCCAGTGTTAAAGTATGGGGGTAATGATCACCTCAGCGCTAAGATGGCTTTGTGGAACGGGGCCCAGATCTTTATGGGTTAAGACTCTTAACAAGGAAAGACAACTCTTCTGTTAGTCTCAAAAGGAACCTGGGCTTAAACTCTAAATAAGGAAAGACAACTCTAACCTCAAACTCAACAATGGCTGACTCTTGATGCAAGAGAGACAACTCTTCCATCAAAACCTGGTCATTCCACATTCAACTACTATTATGTACAGATAGCCGACACAAGCAAGAATAATTCATCATCCCGAGAAGCAATGATCACAATGCATGTTTTATGACCAGAATGAGGATAATGAGAAACATGTTTGTAATTCTTCATGGCCTAAATCTATTTCATGCAGACTGGAATAAGTGATTATTGTTAAGTCCCTTATCTGACAACATGAGACTGCAGAAATTGAGTCCTTGTTCTTCAATGAGGTTGGAGAGAATGACTGAGAAAATTCAATTATATCGCATCAGCAACCTTCAGCTGATGGGAGCTAGAAGAGTCAGCTAAGTACCTCATTTTCTGTCAAAATGATACCACAAACTTAGTTATAACTACAGGCATTGTATTTTAAGCAGCTACCAAAGCCCTTTTCATCCTGCAACATCATGGGGTCACAACAGCAAGGAATAGAAACACTTGTTTATCTCTTCAGTTCAAATAGGTCTGGGGGCACAGGGACCCAGACATCTGAGGCGCTGAAATTTGCTGTGCAGAGTTGCGTCCCTTGGGCCTTCCAGAATCCTATAATCATTGGGTTCGAATCCAGGTTCGCCCTGATTATGTTTCTAGGTTTGTCAGCACCATACCTGTGCTCATGGGTTTCACCAAAGTGGTAAACATCTGAGACCTGCATCACATGGGCTTTGCTTCCACAAGATGATATAACTAGAATACTGTACAAAGCAGCATAAGACCCAACTCACTCACTCAAATAATTCCTCATTCATAAAGATATAACATCAACATGATTAAATTAATGTCAAACAACTTCAACAGATATACAACACTATGGTACATGATTAGCCTGTAGAAAAGTATCCTGAAAACCTTGATCATGAAGGGCTCTCCCTCCCTCCTAACAACATAGAATCACAAGGTTGAGCTGGTTTGATCAAATGGGACCAAATCAAGGGAAAGCCATGAGCTTGAGAGACTTCGATTTTGATACCAAGACAAAGTGACAAGAAAATCAATCATTTGACACAAGTCAAAGCCGGGGGGCAAAATTGTGATGCACGATTGCAGGGCATCCCAACAAGAGGCCTTAATAGAGGAAACAGAATTCTAGGATCTGTTGAAGTCACATAAATGTCCCTATGTCCGCTTTGATCTTTTCTTTCAGATATATTTCTGGTCAAAAGTGAAAATTATGACAGTTAAGCCACTACAAAGTTCCTTTCAAATGCCTTTGAAGACCGGTCATGTTTCCAGAAGGCTGATTACTCAATGATGGATGAAAATATTCCATTCTTACAAACACCTTTGATAGTATATGAAGTGGCGTCATAAATTTTAAAAGACCTTTTGGATGCAAGTCAAATATGAGAAGAGTTTCTACATCCAGCATTAAGGTCTTGTCAAAAACTGTATTTAATTTCTTACTATTTATTTGTAATCAACCAATCTGAATGATCGAACTTATTCTTACAACAAGCATAGTCGCCATTTACAGCAAGCATGGGTTGCTGAAGACCTATTCTAACCCGGATCTTCATAGGTCAGTTCCCAATTTACTCTGAAGACCTTAATATACTCTGAAGACTTATATAATAAGCAATGCAGTTCTGGGGACACATCCCTATAGGAACAGGGGGGTCGGGTAGCCTAGTGGTTAAAGCGTTTGCTCGTCACGTCGAAGACCCGGGTTCGATTCCCGACATGGGTACAATGTGTGAAGCCCATTTCTGGTGTCCCCCGACGTGATATTGCTGGAATATTGATAAAAGTGGCGTAAAACCAAACTCACTCACTCCCTCCCTACAGGAACATGCAGTTGATGCCATCAAATTACAGCTGAGCATGTAAAACTATAGACAAGTTTCTCAAAAAGATAAAGTCAAATAACTTCCACCACAAAACCAAAACTCACAAAAGCCAGAGTTTATACCCTACTTCAGAGGCCTTGTGCAGAAACTTCAGTGATCGACTAAAAAAAGGTATCCAATAAAAAAAATCCTCAACTCTAACCAGTACAACGATCAAAGGTAAAAATCTCATTTAGAATTTTAAATCTGCCAAAATGCACGAACTGAGGTTTGTAAAACTGGAATCCCTTGTTCCTGGATCAAAGGAACTCATGAAATGCATTCTGGGAACTAACAAGAAAAAAGTGACAGTTCTTTAAAGCTGTCACATGCATTGTTTGCTGACAAAAGTCATGTTTTTTTGTAATGAGTCTTTCTGTTGCTGCCAGAGTCAGAGCTTTAACTCACTCAGGGAGTGAAATTCACCAGAGACAGCAACATTGGACGACCTTCACAACATGATCTGACCTCAAGTCAACGGTTGGGTGAGTGGTTGAATGGTTGAGTGAGTGAGTGGTTGGGTGAGTGAGCGAGTGGTTGGGTGGATGAATGGTTAAGTGGGTGGTTGAGAGGGTGGTTGAGTGGATGAGAGAGTGGTTGAGTGGATGAGAGAGTGATTGGTTGTGTGGATGGTTAAGTGGATAACAGTGAGTGAGTGAGTGAGTGAGTGAGTGAGTGAGTGAGTGAGTGAGTGAGTGAGAGGAGTGCAGTTCTGCAGTTCTGGTTGAGTGGATAAGAGAGTGATTGGTTGTGTGGATGGTTAAGTGGATAACAGTGAGTGAGTGAGTGAGTGAGTGAGTGAGTGAGTGAGTGAGTGAGTGAGTGAGTGAGTGAGTGAGTGAGAGGAGTGCAGTTCTGCAGTTCTGGTTGAGTGGATGAGAGAGTGATTGGTTGTGTGGATGGTTAAGTGGATAACAGTGAGTGAGTGAGTGAGTGAGTGAGTGAGTGAGTGATCATAACAGTGGTTGATCATAAGCGTCTGCACTTTAACATAGAGATAACACATCAATAAGATCTAAAGTTTTTCTACACGTGCTGTTGGCCATCAAAGTACCTCTTTCATCTCTTGCATATAGTCTGCCACAACAACTGTCACACTGATTCCAGGAATCCCCTCCGAGGATAATTAAGACAGGCTTACATGCCAGAATTATGGCTTTGTGTAAGAGACCCATGTTTGGCATATAGCATTGAACAGTTTAACACATGTTATGCTTAAAGTTAATTAAGGTCTCTGACATCATGACAAACATGTGCCTCATTCTGTGCAAAATGTAGAGAAAGTACCCACAAACCAATCTTTTGGTACAGTGTCTGAAACTCAGCTGAGTAAACTGAGAACCTTAAGGGCCAGCACATTTAAAACACTGTAGGCCCAGTGGAAAAACTGTAGGTCCAGTGGAAAAACTGTAGGCTCAGTGGAAAAACTGTAGGCCAAGTGGGAAAACTGTAGGCGCAGTGGAAAAACTGTAGGCCCATTGGAAAAACTGTAGGCCCAGTGGAAAAACTGTAGGCCGAGTGGAAAAACTGTAGGCCCTGTTGAAAAACTGTGGGCCCAGTGGAAAAACTGTAGGCCCAGTGGAAAAACTGTAGGCCCTGTTGAAAAACTGTGGGCCCTGTGGAAAAACTGTGGGCCAAAACAGTTACGCTGAAGCAGGGTGATATACTCTTGCAATATAAATTACAAAACACAACCAGTCAACCAGAAGCTTTTCCTGCGACCACACTGAATGCTCAGAGACTCGGTGGTGATAGATGAAGCCAACATTTATCAGAAAATTATCAACTTGTAAAGCATCTTTGTGACTACTTGTCATTTGAAAGGTCTAATCCTACTGTTTATATGTATGAAAGTTATGTTTATCACATCACTTAAACGATGGTCAATAACTAATTACTTAAATAAACTGCAGGCCGTAAGGGAATGCTGAAATTAAAAACTATCAGCTTGAGAAGAAATCTGTCGGCCTTGGGCCTACGGGCGGATGTTGATTTCGAACACTAGAGGTAACATCATTGTCCTCTGTTCAGCCTAGGGTTCCTTGTGTTCAACATGACACTGATTTGTACCGATTGTACCCATGTCGGAATTTGAACCCCGGACTTTGGTGTGACAAGTGAACGCTTTAACCACTTGGCTACCTGACCGCCCATAACCATGTGTGAACACGATCTTGCAAGACATATATTTTGTCATCAAAGGGACTGAGAGATAATTTCTTTATGCCTACACTAAAAACCTACTTCGGATATGTCTCATGTTATGTCCATTTGAGGGGGCACGGGTGGCCCAGTCGTCTAAGGCATCACAATTCGCTGTGCAGAGTTGTGTCCCTTGGGCACCCTAGTAACCAATGATTGTGGGTTCGAATCCCGGTTCATCCCAATTATGTTTCTAGGTTTGTCAGTACCATACCCGTGCTCGTGGGTTTCACCGAAGTGGTAAATGTCTGAGGCCTGCATCACTTCAGGCTTTCCTTCCACATTAAGCTGACACGCCACGATATAACTGGAATACTGTTAAGAGCGGCGTTAAACCCAACTCACTCACTCACTAACCCATTTGAATGCAGTCCCATTAGGGCCAGTAATAGATACTTCTATTATTGGGTTTGATTACAGTATTAGCGCGTTGGTTCACAAACAAAGAAAAGAATCCGGTCACATACAATGTAAATTAGTTTGTGACAGTGGAGTACTGCGAAGTCATCACGATGTTTGAGTGTGATAATTGTCTCGATGGAAGTGTCAGCATAGGTTCCCAAACCTTTCAGTCAAGGTAATGGAAATCTTGTCAGAATGTAATCACTGATAACAATAGACCCAAACATGAGTTACGTTTGGCTATTATAACCTTTATAAGAAAACTGATAACCCTTCTTGCATATGCATGGGCATGACATTTCAACGAGTCCAGTCATCAGTGTTTTCCTGTCTCTTCATCTGCATCATTGCCATATCAGCATGCAACCCTCTTGCTTTTCCACAGTTAGTGGTAAACACAATTTATTGAATTCTGCCGTGGTTATAAAAACCACAAGGGAAATTCTACAGGAAATCACACATCCTGCATAACAGTACCCTGGCCTTGACTTGAAATGTGTATCAATTTCCGAACAGGCTTTCAATCATGTCCAAAACACAGGAAGATGGAAAATGAGGAAAATGTTTTTTGTGAAAGATTATAAAAAACCCATAAAAATCTCCCAATCACATTGCGAAACTCATGTGCAATTTGATGCAGCAGGAAATGATAGCTTTGAGTTGTGTGAAAATGAAGTTAGTGTTTGGGCATATAATCCTCCATTCTCCTGGGCCTTTTTCAACCTCAATTATGGTATGTTTTTTCAACCACAAGTGACCAGGGTCTGACCAGTGGCAAATCTCCTTGCCTTATCAAACAGTGACAAGAACTTCTGTGGCAAAATGGCAGCCTAAATCAATGAGATCCTGAGAAGGCATCACATGAAACGAGAACTGTGCGATTATCTATCACGCGGCTCAAATTGCATGCTGGGAAATGTCTGCATTAGGGATACCATGATAATGCAAGTCATTCAGGGCTTCCAAAGGTCTGATCATTTTCCCATTTACACTTAACGATACACACTTTTTCAATCTAACAACGAAACAGGTAGAGGTTTTTTTTCAGGCATACAACTTTCCTTAAAAGTAGGGGAATCAATTGCCAATGAAGCACTTTCAGCATTGCAAGTTACCACAAAAGTATTAAAGCTCAAGGATGAAAATTAGAATTTTACCTAAATACCACCTTTTCAATTTTATTTGTTTGTTGTATATTGCATGTAAATAATCAAGTATTGCTCAGGCAAACAAGTGCGTGATACAGCATGATTAACATCCCACATAATCAGAGTAGGATGACACAATCAGAACCTGGCCATCCAATCACCAATTTAATCTGTTCAACAGATTTGTTTGTTTGTTGATAACGCCAAACTCAGCAATATTCCAGCTGAATGAATATTCGAGTCTGGACCAGACATTCTAATGACTGACATCATGAGCATCGATCTACACAACTGTGATATGATGAGACGTATGAGTCACTGAGTCTAACCACCTGATCCAGTTAGATCCCTCTTACAACCAGCATGGGTTGCTGATGACCAATTCTAACCCAGATCAGGTCTGTTTGTTGGACAAGCATGAAGTACTGGGGACCTATCCTGATCTGGAATCCCAAAAGGGAAATTTTCAAATAGTCACTTAAAAGTGATTCTTCCCATGGAAATATTGCCACACAACTACAAATTATCAATAAAATATAAATAAAACACAAAAATATAAATATGTTCTTATATCTTTAATTATATCATAGATATGTTTAATTTCTATTAAATAAGTCAACCTCTGCAATATCAGTCAGATTATTCATTTTACTCTATCAGTCCATTAATGTAAAAGATAATTTTGTGTGTAAAAGTATGGTCTCTTCCTCCAACAATACCCCAAATCGCTTAAATATTCCTGCTGCCAGTGCATTTGTTGAAGACTGAATACAGAATTACAGATGTGACTTATATTTCTTTACTGTTGATTCCACTGAATGAAATGACACATTGATCTGATTAAATCCTGAAATTGTACTCCTGTACTACGTGGCAATAAATCTGTAACACGATACTGTCCGGACTGTCCCCGTAATCATTGTTGATGCATGGAGAATGAAAGATTCATGAAGCGCTTGATTTATTTTTCCAAACATGGCATCAAAATACAAATATTG
Organism: Haliotis cracherodii; assembly: GCF_022045235.1. NCBI lineage: Eukaryota > Metazoa > Mollusca > Gastropoda > Lepetellida > Haliotidae > Haliotis > Haliotis cracherodii. The sequence continues at coordinate 7,176,307 of NW_027266279.1, read as the reverse complement.
AAAATTATTTGTTTGTCTCACAGCCTTCATTGTTCCTTGACCTTCAGAATGCATGACCTTGACCCAGGACTGATAAAAGTTTCAAAACATATTTTCCAGGTCAAAACAGGAACATTACATATAGTTCATACGATATCCCTGAGATGTCCACGCAACAAGGATTCGGAAACAAAATTTGGCTGTGTTCAAAACCTTAAAGCATCCCAATATACACGAAGCTACTTAATGACAGTGAGACCGAATCATGAGACCAGGAAGGCTGGCCGAAAAGATTGAAATAACCAGGAAACACCAAACTGTTTATTTTCTTTCGCAAATAACCCCCGTTCCCGCGGACAATTCCATGGAGCAATAAAACATGGTGAGGGGAATCATGGCACCCTGGGATACTACCATCTCCATCCCGGCGCTAACGTAGTAAACGCTCTCCACCACGGCTCACACAACGAAATGAATCCATCCCACCCAATGAATATAGTCTATTCCATCACACAGATTCAAACTTCCTTAATTAATTTGTTTCGGGACTTAAGGTGAAGAAAGTGCATCTCTAATCAGCCGCTTTGCAAACACAAATAACTGTGGGAATTCTTGGATAATACCCTTTATGTACACTCGCTTAGATTTATTCTTAAGGTGGTCAAACGGTACGTTCCCAATATGGTCGAAAGCACAGACGAGCCATAATTGAGATTTTAGGATCCGTTAGCTAGATTCTGAAGATAGAAAAGTGACTTCGCAGAACTTATGGCAACATTAAAAGGCTATATATTTCCGATATGTTTCTCACAGAATTTCTTCAGAGTAATCTGGTGGTTAATTTGATGGCGATACTGCTTGATACATTAGGTCAGTAATAAGACCTTCCTTTGGAAACCTTTGCTAAGGGAGGGAATGGAGGTGGGTAATGTCCTACTCAAAAGAAAAGTAAAAGAACACCCAAATTATTCATACAACTATTATTAACGTGTTATGCCATGACACATTAACTATAGTCATATGAAAAAAAATGGGTGTTCTTTAACTTCTTTTGAGAAATATATAATGGATAGTTAGAAAATGATTATTATTGATCTGCGAAATAAGAATTTTTCTTTAAGCAGTTTATCTGATTGACACATATCGCCAAATGTGCTGACATAGTTGATGCATGTCATCGTATCCAAATTGTGTAGATTGATGCTCATGATGTCAATCACTGGATTGATGGGTCCAGGCTCGATGATTTACAGACCGCCGTCATATAGCTGGAACATTGCTGAGTGCAGTGTCAAACAACTAACAAGTGAAACAAAAACCACGTTAAAAATAAAATAAGACCCTGCTCTTGCATCAACACGATAAACACAAAGCATCTAACACGCATAGTATCTCACAATCACACAATCTCTTCAATATACTTTACACAAGGAAATCGAAGAATATATGTCTGTAAGTATATCACTGTTTTCTTTATTAGATCATGTATTTCTACTTTCGACACGTCCAAAAATAGCCCATTTGCTGCCAATGCGTTCAATCATTTCAAATACCCAAGCCGATGCATTAAAATTGCAATAAGACAATTTCCACAAAAAATCTTTCTCCCCGATCAATAATTTCATGTAAAATGGACTCTCGTTTTTTTGCTAGCCCCAACAAACTATTAATAAAAATCAATGAAATGCCGATGATGCTAATAACGACACGTCTGTGAGGAATCTTCCACCATTCTCCTCCCTCTCGATAAATGCAGGCCAAACATCACATCTTTATGAAATGGTCGACATGAATTTCTCCTCTTCAGGGAATCGCCAACTTTACGATGTCCTCGCAAATTGGAGTACAAACACAAGTGATGAAAATTGCATGGGAATATTTGGATAGCGATTTTTGACAAATGGAAACAGAATCCGACGGAATTGACCATAATCTTCAGCATCATGCTTCTTTCACGGATACATGTTGATGATATTTTTTCTAAAATACAGTAAACTGCGGGTATAACAAAATCAAAGGGATCACTAAGTTTAGTTTGTTATAACCGTAGTTTGTTATAAGTAAATAATAGCTGAGGCAAACTTATTGAGACATGCAAATCTCATTTGAGACTCATGCCTCGTCACCTCAAAAATGAATATTTTATTATTTACGTATAACAACTCCTTATCTATTTCCCACGGTCAACTATATCAACTACATGTACGAGTGAGTGAGTGAGTTTGGTTTTACGCCGCTTTTAGCAATATTCCAGCAATATCACGGCGGTGGACACCGGAAATGGGCTTCACACATTGTACCCATGTCAGGAATCGAACCCGGGTCTTCGGCTTGACGAGTGAATGCATTAACCACAAGGCTACCCGACCATCCCACTACATGTATGATGATAGGCATTGTAATAGCTTGAACTGGAAAGTCCGGTAATTTTGTTCTGGCATGACTCGGGGATGCAGGTCTGCAGTTCTGCAGGTCTGCAAGGCAAATTGAGGCACCCCAGAAGACTGGGTCCAACATTCAGAGCAAGCAGAAAGCTTGTATTCTGGTATGCTAGAAATGGGGTGAGTGAGTATATTAATGCTGGTTCTTAAGCAAAATTCCACCTCATTGACAACAGGGGACACCAAAAATTGTATTCATAGGAAACCAAACCGAAGAAAATGTTTTAGCCTGCTTGCTGATGGAAAAACATAAGCAACAGTGGGACATGTTAAAAAGAAAAGCAAAACTTCAACTTAAGAATTAAACCACTTCACTGAACAACACATTGAAATATTTGAAACAAAACAATGAAATCACCAGACAAACATATCACTGACAGAATATAACAACATTTCATTCCCTCACAAACAGTAACAACTGCGCCATTAGTTTTTATAAGAAATATGCTGGACCTAAAGCTATACTGATAACAAATTTGCATATATATTACCTCCTGGAAGAAAAGACTCAAATTTAACCAAAAACAAGATGGCTGACACTGGATAAAAAACAAGTTGGACTGAACAGATCAGTTTAGAATCTCATTACACTATCTCCTCACCTTACTAGCTAATTAGAAAAAAACCCAGTTCTTATTTAACTGCAAACCAGATTGCAATAGAAAATTCACAAACATTCACAGAACATCCTAGAGGATCAGTGCCACAAGGTGGGCCTTGTTTTTTAAGGCCTTTCAAAACTATGGGCAATTTTGAACACCTAAAACATACAGCTACAACATTTTAAGGTTCATTGGTAAAACATTTAGATTCCCTTGGTATTTCTGGAATCTGTGAGCTGTGATGGCATGGAATCAGAGGCAGCCATGTGCAGAGGTGGTTGTACATTAGTACTGGAAACGTCACTGATGACTTGCAACTGGATAATTGGGGTATTCAGGAGGGAGGCTGATGATGTCCATTGTGTAAGACAACGCACACCAATTGACTGATGAATAAATGAGTTTGGGATCAGATTTAGGATGTTATGACCTTTCAGTGGTGTCTGATATTCCACTCAGGATCAACCACTGTTACAATGTCCAGATTAACTAAATAGATTTAAGAAATTGCCAGGAATTCATCGGGCTGAATGCAATTTGAGAAAACTGGATGCAAAAGGACTTAATATGCAGAATGAGTGGCTATATCACAAAGCAATGAGCCAAACAAAACATAAAAGAACTTTTGAAACTTTGTTTGTTAAGATATATGTCTCAATCTGGACATGTAACGTGTAAGAAATCTTGGAAAAGTAAGTAGACTGTATTAATAAATAATCATAGAAACTAAAAACTTTCAAAAAGTTTTATGATTTACAAGCAGAGGATTTTCTAATTTGACACATCAGTGAAAAAAATCATATCCGATGCATTGCTATATTTTGACTTGTACATAATATTATGTTCCCATGTTTCTTCAGGGGAACAGTTGACTTGCCTTTGCATGTGTTTGTGACTGTTGCCACCAGAATCGTACAATGGACATTTTTAGTAGAGATTACTTGTGATGATGGAAATTATTTTTTTGTTGCTTTTATTTTCAGATTTGAAGGTGTTATTGATGATAAAATTACTGGAAATATATATGTAAATTAATCAAATATAAAAATTACCAGACACGATGGCCAAAATCATATTGACTTCAAAAGAAGCATCCACCACAAGCTCTTTTTTTTCAGCATAAAATAACGATTTTGTGAAATATCAAATAATGGTATCAAACAGAATTGAGACAGTCTGTCTGTCTGTAAACAGAATTCAGAAACCTTAACTAAGTACCAATATGCATCATCAATATATCAATATATATCTGTGTACCTCAATATGATTCAATGATCCATGCCTTTCCTGGCATGTAGGATAAACAGTACGTATCACAAGTAAGCTTGTTCAGTCAACGGTGTTTCAAGTCGGCATTTCTTTAGCTATTTACACGAAAAGTACTTGGTTGCTATAAACGACATGAGGCAAAACCAAACCTCCCAGATACAATTCCAGATCAATGCCAGCCTCAAGTGACACAATTTCCCCCATTATTTCCCAGACCCAGACAGAGACATTTCAACTGACAAAGACTGTCGGAAACCAATACACCAGAATACACGATAGCACTTCGCCATGCCAAAAATTACACCATATCCCATGGAGGTTAAGCCTATTGAAGATGGTGTATGCAAAAACGACTTCCTTTCAGTTCAATAGACACACATCCTGGACTCATTATGATAATTGGGCCATTTCCATAATCATTGCTTTTTAGGTCCATTTAGCATTACTGAGCTGAGGCACTATATTCCTAACAAATACTGTTTATTACTGATGAACTCTGAGTCTTTATTGATCTGTATGGTTGAATTATGGTTCATAGCTTTATGTTGGAATAAAGATATATCTAGCTTGCTGTTGTGACGATTGTAGAATTGTAGATATAACAAATTTACACTGCACTTTCATTGGGGCTGAGCAGGTCTTAGGTTGAGATGTTTGATTCTTGATGTTTGTTTGTTGTTTAACGCCGCACTCAGCAATATTTCAGCTGTATGATGGCAGTCTGAAAATAATCGAGTCTGGACCAGATAATCCAGTGATTGACAACATGAGCATCAATGCACGTAAATAGGATCGATGACATGCATCAACCACGTCAGTGAGCCTGACCACCTGATCCCATTAGTCGCCTTTTACGAAAAGCATAATCACCTTTTACCGCAAGCATGGGTTGCTGAAGACCTATTCTACCCCGAATCTTCATGGGCCTGCTTCATTATGTAACAGGGTGTGGATCAGAAGGTCTGTGGTTTGAATCCCGTTCTATGGCTGCGTTATTGATAAGAAGTATTATTATTGAAACACTGAGAGAGGGCAAGGCAGAAGAAAGGTTGTGTGAGAAGAAGGATGTGAAATAGACAATCACATGATGATGTTAATAATGATCTATTTACATGGAAGGGAATATCCAATAAATCTGGCACCAAGAATGTCTGCTGTGGAGGAGGGCCAGACAGTATTATGACCAGTTCTTGGACACAATGTATTCTTTAAGTCTAGCCATCTCCTTGGGGAGATTACGACATTGATATATGGGGCAATGTGTATGTATAAAAACAATATCAAAGGTGCATGGCCCAATGTATGAAATTACCATTTATTGTACATACAGATTTCCCCAAACACCTTGCAATGATGTCTCATGCAAAATTAATATGTCCACCACAGCAATGATTCTCTCACCCTGACTGGTCCCTTGATGTCTGTGTGCTGGAACATCTTTATGATGGACATAGATACATTTTTGTGATTAGTTTTGGTCAATCTATTTTCAGCTGATAACCCAGCTGGGATTGCCCTTTCATATAATTCACATTGTGGGGTTGTTTTCTCCATCCAGTAAGTTCAAAGCCTGCGTGCTAGTGGACTATCTGGAAAGGCAAGCTTACAGAGAGTTTTGCAAGCTATCAACACATGAGTGTCTCTATCGGTTATGTTCCTCCAGCACCTGTCTGCATCAGATCACTAGTTACATGTTGGCTTACTTGTCTGCCTGACTGCACCATCAAGTGGAAATAATCGTTGCCTTTCAGTGAGAAACTCACCTCACTTCTTCAGTCACTATACTTAAGTGGTGTGAGGTGAAATGGGGTTCTACATCAAGATTATTGCACTTATATACTGACATGTATGTGTGTGCGTGCGTGCGTGTCTGCTTGTACTTGTCCAGACTAATGCTGTTTTTGTAGTGCAATCCCACTGGGATGCCATGCTGCAGTTTAACATGAATACCCCACTTAGACAAGCATACTGACTCCAAGACATCCTGTCATTGTTTTATCCCATTAATTCTGAGCACCAGGCAGGGAAACAACAAATACCATCTTTTGGCATGACACCACCAGGGATAAAACCCCAGACCTTCTGCTCTCCCGGTGAATGCTCAACTACGAATTTGTGCATATATCAGTTCAACTTAGTCAGCACTATTAGTTTTAAGTCTCTTTAAGTCCGTTCAGAGTGTTCCCTTTTTCAGATAGGTGTTTATCTAATCAAACTCTCTGAATGAAATATTGCAGCAGCCTGACTTGTTAACTACAGTGACAGATTCACACATTACTGTAGAGGATAGGGCTGGGCTGGGTAACTTGGGTACCCGGGTCGGGTGGGTACTGAGTAGGACCCGGGTACTCACAGGACTACCCAGACCTGTGGTTAGTCACATGATATATTGTTAAATGACAAAAATTATCTAGAACTCCATGGTTACACTACAAGTCACTAATGTCACTCATTCTGACTAAGCACCCATTCCTTCTGATTTTTCATGTGGTTGAATAAAGATATAACTTAATTCAACTTCAGTGTATGAATGATCAGACTGTTTAATACATGTATATTAATATGTTTTGCCAAGGGTGTGCTAAAATGTCCCCAACTGGACATTTTGATACATCTCCTGAGACCTACAGTGGGTACCCGGGTAGGGTCGTGAAATAAGGGGGTGGGTAGTGAATTTGGACTTGTCAAAGCCCTAGTAGAGGAATATTGAGAAAACATTCACTGTGTATCACTTTTGCATGAAAATATATTTTAACTACAAATGGATAATATTCATCTGAAAGAAAACATCATAATTCACGTGTTAATGTGCTACCGTTTAGCAAATGGATAATAAATGTACATATTTCCCACATTTTGTAACATCCAAAGATGGGGAGACAGACACAGGGTAATGGGTGATTTTTTCTGTCACTGAATTCCATAGGGAGACAAGCATGGTGTACTGGGGATCTTTTCTGTCATTGAATTCCATGGGAGACAAGCATGGTGTACTGGGGATCTTTTCTGTAATTGAATTCCATGGGAGACAAGCATGGTGTACTGGGGATCTTTTCTGTCATTGAATTCCATGGGAGACAAGCATGGTGTACTGGGGATGTTTTCTGTTATTGAATTCCATGGGAGACAAGCATGGTGTACTGGGGATCTTTTCTGTCATTGAATTCCATGGGAGACAAGCATGGTGTACTGGGGATGTTTTCTGTCACTGAATTCCATGGGGAGACAAGCATGATGTACTGGGGATCTTTTCTGTCATTGAATTCCATGGGAGACAAGCATGGTGTACTGGGGATGTTTTCTGTCATTGAATTCCATGGGGAGACAAGCATGATGTACTGGGGATCTTTTCTGTTATTGAATTCCATGAGAGACAAGCATGATGTACTGGGGATGTTTTCTGTCATTGAATTCCATAGGGAGACAAGCATGATGTACTGGGGATGTTTTCTGTCATTGAATTCCATGGGGAGACAAGCATGGTGTACTGGGGATGTTTTCTGTTATTGAATTCCATGAGAGACAAGCATGATGTACTGGGGATGTTTTCTGTCATTGAATTCCATGGGAGACAAGCATGGTGTACTGGGGATCTTTTCTGTCATTGAATTCCATGGGAGACAAGCATGGTGTACTGGGGATGTTTTCTGTTATTGAATTCCATGGGAGACAAGCATGGTGTACTGGGGATCTTTTCTGTCATTGAATTCCATGGGAGACAAGCATGGTGTACTGGGGATGTTTTCTGTCACTGAATTCCATGGGGAGACAAGCATGATGTACTGGGGATCTTTTCTGTCATTGAATTCCATGGGAGACAAGCATGGTGTACTGGGGATGTTTTCTGTCATTGAATTCCATGGGGAGACAAGCATGATGTACTGGGGATCTTTTCTGTTATTGAATTCCATGAGAGACAAGCATGATGTACTGGGGATGTTTTCTGTCATTGAATTCCATAGGGAGACAAGCATGATGTACTGGGGATGTTTTCTGTCATTGAATTCCATGGGGAGACAAGCATGGTGTACTGGGGATGTTTTCTGTTATTGAATTCCATGAGAGACAAGCATGATGTACTGGGGATGTTTTCTGTCATTGAATTCCATGGGGAGACAAGCATGATGTACTGGGGATCTTTTCTGTTATTGAATTCCATGAGAGACAAGCATGATGTACTGGGGATGTTTTCTGTCATTGAATTCCATAGGGAGACAAGCATGATGTACTGGGGATGTTTTCTGTCATTGAATTCCATGGGGAGACAAGCATGGTGTACTGGGGATGTTTTCTGTCCTTGAATTCCATGGGAGACAAGCATGATGTACTGGGGATGTTTTCTGTCATTGAATTCCATGGGAGACAAGCATGGTGTACTGGGGATCTTTTCTGTTATTGAATTCCATGGGAGACAAGCATGGTGTACTGGGGATCTTTTCTGTCATTGAATTCCATGGGAGACAAGCATGGTGTACTGGGGATGTTTTCTGTTATTGAATTCCATGGGAGACAAGCATGGTGTACTGGGGATCTTTTCTGTCATTGAATTCCATGGGAGACAAGCATGGTGTACTGGGGATGTTTTCTGTCACTGAATTCCATGGGGAGACAAGCATGATGTACTGGGGATCTTTTCTGTCATTGAATTCCATGGGAGACAAGCATGGTGTACTGGGGATGTTTTCTGTCATTGAATTCCATGGGGAGACAAGCATGATGTACTGGGGATCTTTTCTGTTATTGAATTCCATGAGAGACAAGCATGATGTACTGGGGATGTTTTCTGTCATTGAATTCCATAGGGAGACAAGCATGATGTACTGGGGATGTTTTCTGTCATTGAATTCCATGGGGAGACAAGCATGGTGTACTGGGGGTGTTTTCTGTCCTTGAATTCCATGGGAGACAAGCATGATGTACTGGGGATGTTTTCTGTTATTGAATTCCATGAGAGACAAGCATGATGTACTGGGGATGTTTTCTGTCATTGAATTCCATGGGGAGACAAGCATGATGTACTGGGGATCTTTTCTGTTATTGAATTCCATGAGAGACAAGCATGATGTACTGGGGATGTTTTCTGTCATTGAATTCCATAGGGAGACAAGCATGATGTACTGGGGATGTTTTCTGTCATTGAATTCCATGGGGAGACAAGCATGGTGTACTGGGGATGTTTTCTGTCCTTGAATTCCATGGGAGACAAGCATGATGTACTGGGGATGTTTTCTGTCATTGAATACCCATAGGGAGACAAGCATGGTGTACTGGGGATCTTTTCTGTCCTTGAATTCCATGAGAGACAAGCATGATGTACTGGGGATTTTTTCTGTCATTGAATCCCATGGGGTGACAAGCATGATGTACTGGGGATGTTTTCTGTCATTGAATTCCATGGGGTGACAAGCATGGTGTCATGGAGATATTACTGCCCTGGACCCACACAGAGTAAGTACTGAAACTTTGTCCAATTACAAATAGCCTTCTTTTCATCCCCCACTCTCTCTTATATCCATCAATCTGTTTCTATTGAATAATTTAGCAGACATAATCCTCCCAGATATTCTGTTTCCATGAATTATAGCCCACGTGGACCTTCCCATAGAAATATGACAGCGTTAATCACAGAGCAAATGGCCATGCATTCAGACGAGAATTCACAGCAGGAGATTTATCATGTTTCTGTTTTTCAAGCTTTAGAGATTTATTGCCACCAGGTTAGTATCAAGTTCAAATTGATTTATGAGACATTTCTTTGTTGTGAATGCTTTGCCACCTGTGAAATAATGTTCCTTCAATATGAAAATCTCATGTAGATAAAAAAAATGTTGCATAAGCATAAAAATGTTTTCTCAGATACATTGAAGTTTTAAGATCTCAAACTACATCTAAATTTGAAAAGGTGACATTACACATATATAGTTATCTAAATATCAATTTGTAAACTTGTAAACTGTTTGGCATTATGATATTTCAAACTAAGACTTATGATATTTCACATGATCAGAGTAGATGGGGTTTTGAAAAGGTTGTCAGCAAAGATGGATGTCTGCAACATGCCAATGGTTCTGGAGCAAGTAGGAGTGAAAACGTGAAAACGTTGTAATTCATGAACCTTAGGATAGATCTAGACATATCATGATCAAGGCCAAGAACAAGTTCATCTCTTGATAGACCTGTTATTTCCAATGCCTACAAGTACATCTCATGATAGACCTAGCATGACCAACGCCTTCAAGTACATCTTACAATGGACCATCATGACCAACGCCTTCAAGTACATCTCATGATAAACCTAGCATGACCAAAGCCTACAAGTACATCTTACAATGGACCATCATGACCAACGCCTTCAAGTACATCTCATGATAAACCTAGCATGACCAAAGCCTACAAGTACATCTTACAATGGACCATCATGACCAACGCCTTCAAGTACATCTTACAATGGACCATCATGACCAACACCTACAAGTACATCTTACGATGGGCCATCATGACCAATGCCTACAAGTACATCTTACGATGGACCATCATGACCAACGCCTTCAAGTACATCTCAGGACAAACCTGTTCTCCCTAGATTCCCCACAGGACTGGTTCAGAGGAAAGGTATCACCTCTAAGCTTGATACTTCAACTTAGCTTTTATCCAAAAAGAAATCTGACACCCATCAATTACAGATGACATATTTCAGCTCTTGTGGCCAACATCAATATTCCCCAGTGCTTCGACTTCATTTCCACCTATTGAGAGTGACAGACGATAAACAGTCGTCTGAGTGCGATATGAAAGGATTACAAACATCAATCTCGGACCAGACGAAGCAATGCGTCCACTATCACACCTTAACCAGAATGGACAGGTATTAATAAAACTGTCTGCGACATTTTCAGTATCAGAATCCCCTGTCACATCAGTTCGGAACGTTCCAGAGGGGCTATTACATAATCATTCGAAGTTCATCCTTGTGGAATACTTTGGCTACGTGAAACGCTGTTAGGATCAACTTTAATGAAAAGGGGGAACACACCCACAATTGAGGCTATCTTAACAACAATATCTTATCATTGTATCATTTGTTCAATCATTACATCATTGGCTCTACCATTGGTTTGGGGCAATGAAGTGAAGTCATTGTGTTCTATTTCAGAGTGTACTCTGTTTTCAATTTAGAGCAGATTACCTGTAGATTTAACAGCGCGAAATTGAATTTGGAAGTGAGGCACAGCGTAAGGTTTCAAATGTTTAATTTACATGGTTAAATCTACAGGTAACCCAGCTCAAAGCCGAAAACACAGTATGTTTATCTCCATTCTCCCAAGAGAAAATAAAAAGCAAACTTTTTTTGAAGCAAAGATATTGAGTGAAGTGGCATTGTGAAGAGTCCAATGTTTTGAGGGGGTTGTCGATCTGAATGAAAGAAACGCGAGAGCAGCCCTTAACAGCGCTTTCTGTGCATGAACATTATTTTGGTTATTTCAATATGCTTTACTATCATTTAGCGCAGGCATAGAAATAGTGTTGCACAGCTACTTTGTAAGCAGCATGAAGAAGGCGCCCCTAAACAAGAGTAAACATTGGGATGCAGAAAATATGATGTAACAGTCGTTTATTGAAAAGCGCCAAGTTTCAAACTCAATGGTGTTCCTAAAACTTGAAATACTCTCTCAGTCGATTTCTATCATGTCATCTGCACAAAATACTTAAAATACTTTGAATATTGTAGTTACCTCAAATCTACATTGACTAACCTATATTTGTAAATATAATTATCTAAAATACCTACCATCAATGACAGAAGAAGTACCTTCTATCAATATTATCTTCCATGGTGTTCCAAGGATCAAATAAGTTGTTTAAATCAGAGGTGATTACTGTGATTTGATACCTCTGATTGAGTATTTCCCGAATTCATGGCAAAATTAGATAAATCTCAGTTTTGAAATTTGAGGACATCTCACACGTCTCTTCCTTTAAATTTGTAATCAAGTATTTTAGCCCAATATTCAAACTACATCAAGGCAGCTTGCAAATGATCAAGTCAGGACCATGCAAACCAAAGGCTGACTGCAAGATCAAGCTATAACACACAATTAAGATGCAACTATTTGAGGCTTATTTTAGTGGGCCCCTACAGTGAGTAAGTGAGTTGGGTTTTATGCCGCTTTTAACAGTATTCTAGCTATATCACGGCGTGTCAGCTTAATGTGGGAGGAAAGCCCGAAGTGATGCAGGTCTCAGACGTTTACCACTTTGGTGAAACCCACGAGCACGGGTATGGTCCTGACAAACCTAGAAACATGATCAGGGCGAACCAGGATTCAAACCCACAATCATAGGTTTCTGGCGTGCCCAAGGGACTCTGCACAGCGAAACGCGCCTCCTTAGATGACTGGGCCCCTACAACAAGCACGGGGTTGGGAAACACTCTCTACTCACTAAATGAACCTAAAGCCTCAGACACTGGAATCAGCAGCACATATGATAAATGATGTCATTACTGATGACAGCTGAGATGAGTATTTATGAAGCCAGTGTTGTATGCACAGCAGCAATGGCAACAATGTAATGTGGTGAAATCCTTCATCCTTCTATCATCTATCAGTCAGTCCACAAGGGTGATTGTTGCCTTATGAAATATTTTACGATCGGGTTAGGTACCAACTATTTCATCTTGGGCATCAGTGCCAGGGATTTGTTTATACAGTAAACAATGTTTATAACTACCTGAAAGTGACCACTAATTTTAGTTCATACTAACCGTTGTTCATGATAAGGATGTATACAGCATATATAAAACAAATGTCCAGGACTAAAAAATAAGTTTGTTATATTGGTCAGTTTGTTAAAAGTGCATTCATCATAATCATAGTTTACTGTATTAAGAAACAAAATGTTTCTTGGTGTTCATTTCAACATCCCATTTTCTTTTCATATAACAAACAATCAAAATATGCTAAATTAATGACCAATATTTATCTGGTCATGTCCTGAATCCCAGGAATAATTCTGTAACCCATGGTTCCTCGTCTACCAAATGTGTGACAGACAAGTCATGCCATAAACCTGGAAAGAATGAACCTCCTCCAATATTCACATCACACACACATGCCACTGTACAAGCCAATCACATGCTCTGCGATGTCCAAGAGAATGGTGTAATGTGTCTATCAGTCTGCAGGCTTCACCAGGCCAGCAACACAGTTATCACAGACAGGTACGCAGGGCACAATTACCCTTTCAAACCAACTAGGCCCAATAATGTGTGTTAAGTATAAGAAAGGCATTTTTTTCCCAATTTGACATTGATGAATACACTTCTATAAGAAGAAACCACATGTTCTGATTTATTTGGATTTGGTACTTCCTTCAAGCATATCATACAGTTTCACCCACGATCATCTGAATAGAATTGTTTTTCAGCAACCCTTCCTTATAATTTCTCTTAAACAATTACAATACATACTTGGAAACTAGTTTTTAAACAACAGCAAATGCAAAATCAATTGTGTCTATTCTCAAAGAACTCCCACAGGACTTGATGAAAACTAACCAGCACTGACCCCAGATTATGGACGAATATCAAGGGGACATGGCAGTCTATCAAGGATCTGACCAGTAAATCGGTGTCATTATTGGTAGAAACTTCAATTGCTCACTAATATCCCCGAGATTGTCATGACAAACGATGTCCGTCATCAGAATCGATGCTACTTCAGATTGCTGTGGCCATACCATTCTGAGTTACCTCAACAGCGACGTTTGCAGAAGTGTTGAATACAATCTGCGAAGCATTGCCAACCACGTACAGTCAACAATACTTGGTCACACTTGTCAATAACAGCTCTGTTCATCATGCAGAGCTGTCTGTTTAAACACAGGATTCTTTGGAACAAATTCCCTGGTTTCCATATTCTGGCGCCAAGGGAATACGGCCAATTTAAGTTCATTCAAAGCTAACTTGCAATTTCTTGTTGAAACGAAAAATTTCAAGTATGTTTAATCACGAACATCCCTTAATCTTTGACTTTAACTGGGTCAACTGTCAAATGTTTGAATCCCGGATTTGCCATAATAATGATCTTTTGTGTATTATCGTCATTACCATGCCATGGCCCTGTGAAGACCCGGGTTAGAATTGGGCTTCAGCGACCGATGCTTGTGACAAGAGGCAAGTCATAGGATCAGGTGGTCAGGCTTGCTGAAGTGGTTGATGCATGTCATCCCATTGCATAGATCTCTGCTCATGATGTCAATCACTGGACTGTCTGGTCTTGATTTGATTATTTACAGACTGCCCTCATATAACTGGATTTGGTTTGGTTTGTTGTTTAACGCCGCACTCAGCAATATTCCAGCTATATGTCGGCAGTCTGTAAATAATCAAGTCCGGACCAGACAATCCAGTGATTAATATCATGAGCATCGATCCATGCAATTGGGATCGATAACATGCATCGACCAAGTCAGCGAGCCCTGACCACCAGATCTCGTTAGTTGACTCTAACGACAAGCATAGTCACCTTTTACAGCAAGCATGGGTTGTTGAAGACCTATTCTACCCCGGAATCTTCACTGGTCCATTAACAACAAACTATACCATGCTCTTGGACTTCTGCCTTCACAAAGCTGACACACTCTGATAGAAATGAAATATATATTAAACATTTAACCCAACTAACTCAATTTTTCAAAATAGTTCTGTTCCATGAAAGTTTAATTTTAATTATTTGTGCTGATTGGATACTGCTTGTGCGGTGTCAAACATAAATCTACAAAACAAATTACAATATGATTGTCAGGTGTTTTTAAATATAAATAATAACTGCATCAGCAAATACGACACTCAGAAGGTTTTTTGTAAATAAGATGTCAGTTAAGTCTTCTTATTTATTGAAATGGATATTGCCATTAATGCATTGGGGACTATATTTGGAGACTTTTCGATTTTAGAATATTGATCCATGATATCATGGGTGAAATGGTGCCGACTTGCTTGAAAATTTCAAATATTTGTAAACTTTATGTAAAATCTCTGACAAAGACTTCGTGTTCACAGAAAGATTTGGAAACTTAAATCTTTTAAAAAAAATATGATTAAATATGAAGGGAATATGTGTATGTGGGCAGAGAAGGATGCAATATAAGTTTTCACTGGTTTTGAGGAGGACATGGGTTGATTAATGTCCAATTGAGCATCGTAAGTCTTATAGATGATTTTCAAGAAAATAGGGTCGGCAAATCCGTAAAGAAACAAATAAAAAAGTAATGGCCTATGATACATAAAATGACATCTCAGGATGAGGCGAGAAACCTTTGCAAGCCTCAACCGAAAAACATCCAAAACAGACAATTAACCTGAAATGCAGAAGAAGCCTGTTAGTGGCATCACTAATTGATGACTGCTTGAGCACGAACACATTAGCACAACATGCTGGGAGGCAGCAGACTAAGGTGTGGCCATTAACTCTACATCTTCGCAACGTCTCTGACCACAATCAGCAGCAGCAGGTGAGGCGGCAGTGGGAAGAGGGATTGGAGGGGGATGGATGGAACGGTGGGAGGAGGGATGGATGGAAGAGGGACAGAAGGTGGGGGTAGGGACAGGGATGGCCTGGATGGATGGATGGATGGTCAGGGAATTATTGATGAAAGACAACTGCAGATTTCAAGAAATAAACCACAGCTGATAAAAGTACTTTTCTGCCTGAACAGCTTAATGTGGGAGAAGCCTCAAAGTCTTGCAGACTGTAGTTCATTAGCTTGCTGCTGTCAGACAAAGAACCATGATGGAGGCACATCTTGGATTTGAACCTTCAGATCAGGGCACAACTTAGAGATGCTACTCTGTGAATTACAATGCTAAATACCACAGGGCAGCCATGCCCCTTCTGGAGATGAAGTCAAAATTAAATTTAGCATTACAAGCCCATTTGTGATTGGTGTTCCCTTATTTCGACCTGTTTTCAAAAATGATATGGAATTTATACATTTGTAGGCTGAAAACAGGAGATTAGTCTTTTTGGTGGGTTCTCTGTGTTCATCACAGAGGCTAATCCTGGTAAACCTGATGTTTGCTGCTGCAGTATTTGAATGCCCTGAACATGCTAGATCTTTGTATTATTTTACATTTTTGCATGCCCCTCAAAACTGGTTCCACTGATTCTACAGAACTGGTAAACAGGCACTAGGGCCCACTTGCACAAAACAATCTTAGCACTAAGATGATCCTAACTCCCATACTTTCACATAGGCTTACTATGTCTTAGCGCTAAGATCGTTTTTGCAAGTGGGCCCAGCAACAACAATGGTGCAAACAGTTATACAAGAACAACTATGGGATGACTGATAGTATTTCTTTAGGCTAATAAGATTCAAAAACATGAATAAAGATTTCCCCAAAAAGTAAAAATAGAAAAAGACATACAACATACAAAAATCATTAATTCAAGCAATAAGAAAGCTGGCAAGAGACAATGCTTTGATTTCACGCGTTGTGAATGATAAATCATGCACATTAATCTGTTTTCGCCAAACATTACGGCCGTGTGTACACTCGATTGGTTCCTAATCTGTCAAACTTTGTAAACGACGGTGACAGAGGTAAGATGGATAGACCAGTGGTGTAGATCAAGATCAATTGAATCCACAATTTATTTCAGGCAAATTTCGACTTGTATGCGTCTGAGCATGAATTGGACTGGACTTCATTTCCTATTCATACGGGAACACAGAGCGGGTATCGCGACCAAAGCACGACCCCAGACCTCTAGTGTGACGAGGAAATGAAAGTGTTTGATCTCCCTTATTACAGATTTATCTCAGATGACCTCAACCTTTCTACGACTGATTGGAGTGGCCTGAGAACCAGCCGTTAAATGGACAGGTCAGTGGTCGTCTACAGCTACAGTTCTTCAAAGACAAAAATATCCCATGTTGGTTCTGATGAAACAACATTTTAAAAGGTTTCATTCGATTTGATCTGCTTTCATAACTCTCGTCTCATAAATGTGTCTCGTGTTGATAGTGAGTAACTGTCAAGCTTGTTATGTTTACGGCTTTTGTTGAAGTGGTGGATGAGTGAGTTAAATTTAACATCACATCGGCAATATTTCAGCTATATTGTGATGAGAGAAAGTACTTCATTGAAAATAGATATATTTAGACTGTATAAAAACCTGTCGTCAAGGGACAGCAAAATAACTGGACTTATCAATGATTTTATTTAAAATTAGTGTAGAACCATAAAAATATCACCATCCGTAACACATGATAAAAATGAGCTATAGATCGCCACTGAAGGTAGATCATTATACTAGGACCATGGCGACTATCAGTACCTTTGCTACCTGCATGGACCCCAGCAGGATTTACACCATCCCTTTAGTTGCTGGTGATTGTACATAATTTTAGACACAACTAAAATGACAAATATGCTACGTTTAAAAGCGTAGTAGATGTAAATATTCTTTGAATGAGAAGGATTTACGATATCCTCGTAGGGGGATTTTGTAATACCCTTTCACTGAATATAACTATATATAATAAATAAACAACTTTTAAAGTGTTTTCAATTACTTAAAGAAACAATTAAAAAATATATAGGTGAATTAAATGTTGTTAGTCTTGTTTGTTTGTTTATTTGTTTTTTAACATATTTTATTGACACTTATGATCATCAGGATCAGGCAAAAATTATCCAACTCATGTTTGTCTCATTCCCCCCTCAGCAATATTCCAGCTATATGATGGCGGTCTGTAAATAATTGAGTCTGGACTAGATGATCCAGTGATTGACACCATGAGCAAAGATCCACTCAATTTGGGATACATTTGGGATATAATAACATGCATTAATCATGTCAGCAAGTCGGACCACCTGTTGTAGGAAGTAAGTGCCACTTTTAGCAATGTTCCAGCAATATGTTAACAGACGACACTAGGAAAGAACTTCACACATTGTCCCACACTGTTCGGAATCAAACCCAAGCCTTCAGTGTGACAAACAAGCACTATGACCACGAGGTTACCCAAGAAGGATGAAAGTGAGGTTAAGAGGTTACACAAGAAAACAAGTAGGATGAAAGTGAGGTTACGAGGTTACAGAAGAAAACAAGTAGGATGAAAGTGAGGTTAAGAGGTTACCCAAGAAAACAAGTGGGATGAAAGTGAGGTTGAGTGGAGATTTCTTGGATTGTGGAAAGGATTTTGTAGCTTTTATTTTATATCGTTTCCGCAATTGTATAAATAGTTTAAATCAATTTCATGGAAGGGGAATTGAACTAACCTTGATGTGATGAATCAACACTGTATCCACAAGGCTAAACAACATCCAAGAAACAAAGGCCGGTATAACCCATGACAAGTAAATATTTAGACACTAATTTGACAGTTTCTGTAAAAATTACTCTTGATGTTACAGACCGCCTCCATGGTCTTGTGGTAGAGCGTCCGCCCGGAGAGCGGAAGGTCCGGGGTTCGATCCCGGGCCGCGTCATACAAAAAGACGTTAAAAGATTGTACTTGTTGTTACCCTGTCTGGCGCTCGGCATTAAGGGGCTAAAACAAGGACTGGTCGGCTCAGAGTCAGTATACTGTGTCTGAGTGGGGTATTCATGTTAAACTGCGGCATGGTATCTCAGTGGGCTAGCACTATAAATCGGCATCAGTCCGGACTAGTACAAGCAGCCACACACACACATACACGTGCATGCACGTCGCTATATAAGTGCAATAATCTTGGACGCAACGTTAAACCCAATTTCACCTCACCTCACCTTGATGTTACAAGTTAACAAGTTACAAGAATTTCAAGTTTCAACCATACTAAAATTTAAAAAATTTAATTTAATTTAATTTCTGTTATAATTGATCTTGATGGTACAAGCTACTGCACGTTCACAAATTGTTGAAAACAATAATTGAGTTATGGGAATGAAGAGTTTGGCAACAATTAGATCTTATCATGAGTAGTTGTATACAGTTACATTTCCTGCAATCTGTGATTTCTGTTTACTTAAAAAAGAATAAAAGTCCATGTTTGTCACATACAGCGATTACATTCATCAGGCCAATGTTTGCTGATGTGGGCACCATGGGTCTTGGAGATGTCAGAATCATGTTGAGGAAGCAAATTATTGACAGGGTCGCTTTCTGTCCAAGATGGTTTCTACCCCTTTCGGCAATATATCTCAATGCACATGCAAACAAGCTACTTGTCCTCAGGTACTCCTTGTCATACAACTAATCATAATTGTGAATCAACTTCAGCCGGAAGGTACAGACCGATCACAGCCATCAACCAGGGTAAGAATCAAGTCGCGACTCTCGCTGGAGGTCATTTGCTTGGACCTTTGGCGTTAAGAGCCTCTGATTACAGTAGCTAACACAACATCACATCTACAATGTATTATATTAGCTGTCTAGACCCCTTGCATATAACACTGAGACAGCTTGGTAAATATAGCTAAGATCTTATGTATAATCTGATCTTACATGATGAGAAACATGATGAGAAACATGCAAGTCCCACAAATGAAGTCTACGCTAATAAATGACATAATATTGTTGCCCCAAGTGTGATTGACTTTCCAGCGCTGTCTTCGAGTGGGACTCCTCTCCACTAAATCAAAGACTACTTGTTAGGTAAACAGTATACGCAAATGAAACATGCATCAACCTTTTCTTGTAAATGGATCTTGATAGGGTTTGCATTCAAATCAAATGAAGCTGAGTTTTCATTGTCTGTGCCAATTCATTTTTATATAGAAACTCAGAAACTGTTTTGCCTTTTATCAGAATATATTTTCTCAAATATTCAAATTGAAAACAAACCTTCTGACAGTAGATTAGTGTGGATCATATTAATGAACCAGTTTTGACATCTAAACACATACATTCACAAGATTTTCAATGTATATTGAATAAAGACACAACACTTTTTCTTCCAAGATTTCAAAATATTCAATGTACACATTCTTATTACTTTGTGAGGAATGTCCTGCCAAGAAGTTTTAAGTCACTGCAAAGCTGCAACGATACATGGAATCCTGAAGATACCGGTACCAATGCCCTGATGACAGAAGGAAAGGTTACAAAGCTTTAAAGAGCCTTGCATGAACACATCCTGTGGGAAGGGATTGTGGGAAAAGTTAATCACGGAAGATAAGTGCGTCTAATGGCGTCTCATTACTGAGCGAAAATGGAAAAGGGCGTCCAAATCTGAGTTGGCAGATCTTCTTTAATCTCTAATTGACTCCTGCCCATTACAGTGGCGCTTGAATTAATCCTTTCGATGTGAAGTCTGTACAGTTCCAGTAAACCAATTCTTGTGAGTAGAACTACCTAAACAATCCCATGGCCGTCACCATAAGCATGCTCTTCATAAGTGTTGCTTCATCTGGGTTCAGGCGCCGATGGTCAACCTGTATGCAACCGTCACTTCAAAGTGTTGAGGAGAAAGGTAGGGTCTCCCTTCTCACAAGAACAGGTCCTTGTTAAGAATTGATTTGTACCTTACAAGGTTAGAAGGATCTTCAAGAGACACTTCTGTAAATTGGTTGCATATTGAACCAGCAAGAAATGGGACAAATTGCACAAAAAGTGATTCTCCATTAAAAATTGAGACAGTTCGTGTGTGATAGACAGATAAGTCTGTGGAAAGTGATAGATTGTGTGTAGTTTTGGTTCCTATAAAAAATGATGGAGCCCATGAGAGGCGTGCAAGGTGATGTTTTGTGAGAATAGATATTGACCATTCCTGGTCATTTAATGGGAGATCCATCACATTTCTTTTTGAAGAATTGATTATCCAGTTTAATACAAACTCCACTTTTAATAAATTTTCTATTTTATTTTGGTCCCCTGCATTCTCCATACCTGGAATGAAAGATAAACGATGAAAACTGAAAATGGTTTACCATATTCGACATAATAAGCACCCAGGGCGCTCTCAAAATTAGAAATAGGGGGCTCTTATTAGAATATAATTTTGGTGAAAAAGAACAGAGTTGAAAGATTGTAAATTTCGTGGTTTATGCTGACAACCTGAAATGTTTATATTCAACAGATATATTTTTCCAGAATTTAATTTCCCATAATTGTGTTCATTGATCAATCGGAAGGTTAATTGGGATCGTTCACCAGCCAATATTTTAGCAAATATCGCCGTTAGAACGGGGCACTTATTACGTCGAATACGGTAAATAGTTTCTTGCAAATCCTGCAATCTACTGAAACCTGCACGACAGTTTATGAACCGGATTTCGATTCCGTTGCGCAATTTTGATTGAACTATGCATAGACTTGTTAGTCCAGCCAAAATGTAACTCCATAATACCAGCCTAATTCGGCAAGGGTGGAAACTGGACTTTATTGTCAGTCAACTCACTTGCCTCGGGAAGATGGTGAAACCAACAAGTCAGACATTCTCCTTAAAACATGGACTCCATGCATAGTGTTGATATAAAGCTGTGAGCCCACAAGTCAGCTACCATTGTAACAAAAATATCACATGAAAATAGTAAAAGGGAGAGGGAAACCCCAAGAAAATCTGAGCCACAATGACATAATAACAGGGGGTAGAAGCACAAGAGTCAGAGAGACAAACATAGCACTTGTACTCTAGAAAACATAAATATGAATAACTGCAACAAAACTGAAAAAAGTCTAGAAAATTAACTTCCCTTTTCACTTTAATTCACAAAATTTTAAATCACTCTTGCTCTTCAATAAAAATAATTTGATATGTGATCAACTACAGTTCTGAAACAATTTGCTTTTCAAGAGTTAATGTTTTGTTCAGTTCAAATTGAAATTATTTATAAAAGTTCTGAAAAGTTTTCCTTTCCATGAAAAAAGAAACCGTGAACGTGACTGTTCTCCCGTTGTGATAACAATAAATCTGTACTTCTGTATTGTGGCCATTAACTGTTCATGTTGATTTTTTTTGGTGTCAAAACTTAAAGAAAGCAATGCTTAACTTAATTAGAAATCTTTTTAATCTTCCATTCCAATCACATCACTTTTTCTATTTAAAAAGATAATAAACCCCACAACGCACAAACTGATATGTTTTCTTCAATGAAAAAAATTCAATTCAAAATCAATTCTAAAAAGAATCGGCCAAAAAAATTAACAAACCCTGAGTTCATTTCCTAGTTCAAGTGGCAAATTCATTGCCCTTAATTGAATTATAGATCTTCCTGGCACACGAACATCTAAATGTACTTCCTTATATCCTTCAATTCTGTCAGTCATGATGCAAAATGACAAGAGAAAGCTCTTCAGTTAATGACCATTATCAAAAAGGACACACAACAATTATTTAGAAACGCCCAAAGAAACCACAGCGCCATATCTAATGGCACCTTTAGCCCAAACTGACTCGTTTGTTTTCCCCCACATAATGAAATGATATTGTAGCAGAACAAGTCTCAACCAACAATCAGCCGTTCTTCTTGTGTTCCTTTAATACAGAATGCGTTCTCCCATGATTTGCTTGCTAATTCAATTTCGCCAAGTAAAGAAATCCTGGTTTTTGTTTAAACCTCTGACCTATGCTGTTCTGACATCCTTGCCAAGAACCAGGCTTTGTAAAATCACTTGTCTCCGTTTCCAGACTCACAGGCGCCAAAGTGAATTCTTTCCGTATTTCTGTCATTTCATAATAAAAGTCAAACTATTAACTCGATTTCTGTGGCAACATTCCACCTTGAAGTTCAAAATGTCAGTGGAGAATGGAGACATGTTACATAACTCAGACGGCCAACCTTCTAGAAGATATTGAATAACAAGACATGAAACTAAATCTAATATAAGTGATCTCAATTTTATTTTTGCCCAACCACTCAAAAATTGATACATTTTTACATTGTGGTTTTATTTAGTCTTCTATTATTTGTGAGGCTTGATTGAGATAACTACTTCTATTACAAATTTAAATAAAAAATTTAGGTGAAATTAGGTGAGGTGGGGTGAGGTGAGGTGAGGTGAGGTGAAATGGTTCCCCCTCTTATGTACAGAAATATACAGAAGGGGAAGACCTGTCCTGGCTTAGGCTAAACCTTACCCTTCTTACAAACAGTATATCTGAAATTCAGAAGTTAAGAGCTGTCCTTCTGGCCTAGGCTAAACCGTACCCTTCTTACAAACAGTATATCTGAAATTCAGAAGTTAAGAGCTGTCCTTCTGGCCTAGGCTAAACCGTACCCTTCTTACAAACAGTATATCTGAAATTCAGAAGTTAAGAGCTGTCCTTCTGGCCTAGGCTAAACCGTACCCTTCTTACAAACAGTATATCTGAAATTCAGAAGTTAAGAGCTGTCCTTCTGGCCTAGGCTAAACCTGACATTCAGAAGGGGAAGAGCTGTCATAGGCTAAACCTTACCCTTCTTACAAACAGTATATCCGAAATTAAATTCAGAAGTTAAGAGCTGTCCTTGGCTAAACCTTACCCTTCTTACATACAGTATATCTGAAATTCAGAGGTTAAGAGCTGTCCTTCTGGCCTAGGCTAAACCTTACCCTTCTTACATACAGTATATCAAAATTCAGAAAGTCCTAGGCTGGCCTTCCCCCTCTGAAATAGATTACCGGTAGGTCGGGTCAATGCTTTTAGCCACTTGTCTGCCCATGGTTCCTGGCAATACAGGGAGGAGTAAGAACTTACGCAACTCGTTATACTTCCTTGAAATATTCAAACTAAACAAGCAATATGGCCACATTGTCTTTTTAAAGTTTTAATCACACAGCATTATAGACAAATTGACCAAGACATCAAAACTTGACATATTCCTTGACATATTCAAACTAAACTATGCAAAATAAGCCATACATTTTTTTAGATTTAAATTATCACAAAGCATTATAGACAAATTGACCATAACATCAAAACTTGACATATTCCTTGACATATTCAAACTAAACTATGCAATATAAGCCATATATTTTTAGATTTAAATGATCGCCAAGCATTATAGACAAATTGACCATGACATCAAAACTTGACACCATGACTCATTAAGGGACATGAGAATAGGAGATTTTCATTTTCACTCCAAAGTCAACCAGCTTAGAACTTTCTGTTTGAATGGACCTGTTAAGTCTCAAATTTCCAGATACTATTACAGCCAATATCATTTTCAAAAGCTTACTTTCTTTTGTGTAAGTTCTTTAAATGGTCATCTACATTCCTTCAATAAAATTCAGTATTTGAAGATCTGGAAGCCTAAATTCTGCATTGATATTTAATTCAGAATGTCAGCATGACATGCAAATACACATGGATGATTATCACTGCTCAGGAGAATTAGCTTCCGTCTATTTCTTATCCAGAAGTCAGTATTACATTTAGATAAACATGAAATAAGTCCATTCATCTAAGTTAAAGTTTGAAATAACCCTGTCAGATATATAAATGAACAATATCCCTGGAGACGTTGTGAATACATGCAAGTTGAAACATGGCCATTGTTTCATGACATTTTCTGACTGAGTGGTGATCAAGGCTTGTTTCAGTGGGACTGTTATTTCAGGATCACTGGAGTTGAATTTGTAAAACATTGCTGTTACTTTTATGATCTGTTTTCCAGATGTTTTAAGAAAAATTATACGTTATTTTTTCCTATTTCACAATTCAATGATCAAACACATCACTTGGTGCATTTTCTTTGTACATGAATTCTGTTGTAACATTTCATATCATATACACTCAAACTCATTTAATAATTGTGGTTACGTTGGAGAACACGCCTTTATGACTCATCACAACAAATTTTATATGTACAAATTTCTTAAAATTAACATACAGGTCAAAATCTAACATGTTTAAAATTTAGTGATGAAACTGCTTTTACTATATGTCCCATGGGTAATTACAGAAGTACATGTTCAGAATGTCACAAAGGAGACCCGTGAAGACCCGGGGTAGAATAGGTCTTCACCAACCCATTCTTGCCATAAAAGGCAACTACACTTGTTGTAAGAGGCGACTAACGGGAGTGGGTGGTCAGGAATGATGAACTGGTTGAAGCTTGTCATCGATCGCAATTACGCGGATTGATGCTCATGATATCAATCCTTGGATTGTCAGGTCCGATTATTTACAGACCACCGTCATATAGCTGGAATATTGCTAAGTACGGCGTAAGACAAGAAACCAACCAACCAACCAACCAATCACAAAGGAAACATGGCTCATGAGTGATTGACTGAATCATCTCTACACCAATCAGGAAGTTGAAAGCTATGTCCCATCAATCTGCAAATATTTGAACCTAGGCAAGGCAAACCAATGACATCTTCCCGAGGCAAAAGCATTCACTCTCCCTTTTTTTTTTATCAAAGTCTTGTTTCCACCCTTGCCACGTCAAGCCCACTTTCCTGTGCTAAATAAGATTGGACTATCGCACATTTCAATAGTCCAATCAGAGAAAATTTCACAAAGTCAACATCCATAACATTTTCGTATGAAAGTGATTTACCACAGTCTGTCTTAGTGGATATGAATATGTCTTTTACATCTTTTAAACCCCCCAACAATTGCCTACGCTTTTATGAAATCGTTACCTCCGGTAGTCGCCATCTTTAAGAACAGAGATCTGATTGTATATCTCGTTTTCATTACAAGGGGCACAACTTGTGATCTATGCGAGGTGGCGCCAGGGTGGAGCCAAGAAAAGTGGCCTTGATGTGGCAAGGGTAGAAACTAGGCTTTGATATAGGCTAGTAGACACACTTGCCACGGAGAGAAGGATTTGATCTAGGCTAGTGGACATGCTTGCCAAGGGGACTAGGCTTTGATACAGGCCGGCCAGTGGATAGGCCCTCGGCAAGTTGAACCAATGGTTGACAATATGAAAACTAATTCATATTGAGAAATACAATGACACAAAACATAACACCTAGTTCCTACCTGATCCTCATGTGACCTTCTCTTTGACAAGCAAGTTTTTTTAAACAGAAGCACCATGATCAGTTAACAAATGTGTACAGTGTTGTATTCCGAAAGAAACTGGGTCCCCATGGGTTAAAACTTGTCCCCAGGAACCTATGATATTTTTAAGAGGTAACCAAATGGATCAGGTGGTCAGGCTTGATGTTTTAGTTCATTGCATGTCCTTGTATCCCGAATCGTTGTCAATGATTTTGATCATTGGATTGTCTGGTCTGAAGCTGATTATTAACAGGCCACGGTCATATAGCTGTAGTGTTGCTGAGTGCTGCATAAAACTAACAACCAACCAAAGAAATCAGACCAAATATTACTGTTTCTTTATTTGCTGCTAACAAGGAGTTGCACATACTGGTTAACATATTGACTTACTCCCACAGAACAAAATAAAATAGATTCAGAGGTACGTATGTTTGTAATCACAGAAGCTATTTTTGTCAGCTATTGCCAGACAAGTTCAAGAATACCATGTCTGGGTCTTGTCGTTCCGATTAGCGACGGATATAAGGAGTATCAAGCAGACTGTGGATGGTAGATGGATCATCACCATGGAATCATTACCACTAACTCATCATTATTTTCTCATGATGTATATGCTCCTATACATAGGGTCTATCAATACCAATCTAAATTATCTACATTTAGGACAAGGCTATTTTCAATATTCAACTGTGGTCTGGTCATAAATTCTCGTACAAAAGTCATATTTTTTAGATCACACTGTGAACATGAAGCCAGCCCACTGTTGTCACCTCTTGCGACATTCACAGGGAATGGGGACCACCTAATCTCCAAAATGTTTACCTCTTGGGACATTCAAAGAGAATGGGGACCACCTAATCTCCAATATTGTTACCTCTTGGGACATTCACAGGGAATGGGGACCACCTCATCTCCAACATTGTTACCTCTTGGGACATTCACAGAGAATGGTTACCACCTGATCTCAAATATTGTTACCTCTTGGGACATTCACAGGGAATGGGGACCACCTCATCTCCAACATTGTTACCTCTTGGGACATTCACAGAGAATAGTGACCACCTGATCTCAAATATTGTTACCTCTTGGGACATTCACAGGGAATGGGGACCACCTAATCTCCAACATTGTTACCTCTTGGGACATTCACAGAGAATGGGGACCACCTAATCTCCAACATTGTTACCTCTTGGGACATTCACAGAGAATGGGGACCACCTCATCTCCAACATTGTTACCTCTTGGGACATTCACAGAGAAGTGGGACCACCTAATCTCCAACATTGTTACCTCTTGGGACATTCACAGAGAATGGTGACCACCTGATCTCAAATATTGTTACCTCTTGAGACATTCACAGAGAATGGGGACCACCTAATCTCCAACATTGTTACCTCTTGGGACATTCACAGGGAATGGGGACCACCTAACCTCCAACATTGTCACCTCTTGGGACATTCACAGGGAATGGGGACCACCTAATCTCCAACATTGTTACCTCTTGGGACATTCACAGGGAATGGTGACCGCCTGATCTCAAATATTGTTACCTCTTGGGACATTCACAGGGAATGGGGACCACCTAACCTCCAACATTGTCACCTCTTGGGATATTCACAGGGAATGGGGACCACCTAATCTCCAACATTGTCACCTCTTGGGACATTCACAGAGAATGACGACCTGCTCAGAATTCCCACAGGGGTAGAAACATAAATCTGTTTATCACTTCCAATTATCTCAATTTACTTTCCATCCATTTTCCCCATGTCTAGAAACTTACTAATCAAATATTGATGGTGGCTTTTAAGGCCTCAACACCTGTCATAGACTACAGGGATTGTTGATGCCAATGGTAATTTGTATGTGCGATACGTAATCTAATATTGTATTCTTCCAGACTGCCACATCAAATGACAAATGGCAGCTCCAGCAACAGAGAGCAACAAACAACTTGTTAAAATAGGCCTTACATCAACGGAAGCCCTATGATGCTTGAGATACACTTGGAAACTGCCTGGAATCATACTGTCATGGCGAAGACGGACCTTCAGGTTTGGTGTGAGTTAACCCTTTAAGTAAACCATAAATAGCAAATCTTCCAGAAAAGTTGATGGATCCTGTGGCCGACCTTGGCACAACTAGGGAAGGATCCCCTGCTAAATGTTAATAGCTTTTATCCCCTGAGTCTGTAACGGAACTTGGAATAAGTCTTGACACCTTTGCAGCATTTTGTGTCAGACATTCGTGACGTGATGCTCTTTGGAACCTGATGTAATGGTATTGTTTTTCTGACAAGACAGGTTTAGTTGGTAAATGGCTTTCAGTGTAAATGCATCAACTGGAAGATCTGACGATGAACCTTGAACTTAAAATCTCTGGAGTAATCGCTAACATCAGACAGGTGGCAGGGAATAGCGGTGAATGTCAGGTATCAGGTATAATCGTTAAACTTTAAATACAAAGCCAGGGAGAATGCCTTGACTTTTGGACTGCAGTTGTAGTTTCAAAACCTTCAGATAAGTGGCTAGAAACTCCATTGAATGTGAGATCTCTCATGGGATTAAAAACCTTCAGATAAGGGGCTAGAAACTCTCTTGAACGAGAGATCTCTCATGTGATTCTAAACCTTCAGAGAAGTGGCTAGAAGCTCCATTGAATGTGAGATCTCTTATGGGATTCTAAACCTTCAGATAAGGGGCTAGAAACTCCATTGAACGTGAGATCTCTCATGTGATTCTAAACCTTCAGATAAGGGGCTAGAAACTCCCTTTAACGTGAGATCTCTCATGTGATTCTAAACCTTCAGATAAGTGGCTAGAAACTCCCATGCAACTCATACCACCAAACACTACTATACCACCATACACTACCATACCACCATACCACCATACACTACCATACCACCATACACTACCATACCACCATACACTACCAAACACATCGTCCACCCAATGCTCCTATGTCAGTAACATGCTCCATGAAGCTATTCTGCCCTGGTAGCTGTGTGCTGAAGCTCTGTTGGAAACAGCACTAAATATCTGGAATTTGATTGAGACAGATGTATCCTTTCTCCATGCGCAGGGTATGAGTGTAATTTGTGGGTAATACGGAATTGAACATGAATAAGTCATGAGGAAAGAATCTTGTGAAATGTAATCAATATCTATGTACCAGTACGACATGTTCAGACAAGAGGTCAAATTAACGTCCATTCCTTCAGACAACACAACCACAGAATGAATTTAAAACTATTATGTCAGACTGGCAGCCCCTCTGAGATGCTTTTACTGATTTCTAATTTTATCAACTTATGTACAAAATTCATGAAAGTCATACTTTTTAATGATAGGAAATTAGAGGTAAAAAACAATTTCATCCTGATTTGTACTCATCTTTAACTCTTTGTATTTGTAAGAGCTTCTTGGCCAACCTTGATCAAACAAGACCTACACAACCAGGGATGATGCAGGGTACCAATTGTAGTTGTTTAATTGTTTGTTGTTTAACGCCGCACTCAGCAATATTCCAGCCATATGACTGGGGTCTGTGAATCATCGAGTCTGGACCAGACAATCCAGTGACTGACGTCATGAGCATCTATCCACGCAATTGGGATACGATAACATGCATCCACCAAGTCAGCAAGCCTGACCACCCGATCCCGTCAGTCACCTCTTACGACAAGCACAGTCACCTTTTACGTCAAGAATGGGTTGCTGAAGACCTGTTCTACCCTGGATCTTCACGGGTTGGTACAACTTGTAAAGAATATTGTTTGGAATCTTCCAAACACAACATGCACAATCTTCCTTTCATTTAAGGACACCAAGAAACCCTAACTGTGGTTTGATTTATGCTCTTTGACACTTGGTGTTCAAAAAACATATCCTCAAAAGACAAATTATTGAAAGGCTTGCTCATCCAAATTTGTACACAAATTTGTCCTGACAGTTGTCAAAAAAGATTACAGAAATGAAGTTCTGACCCGAAATCTTCACAGACTATGCATGACTCAATTCACTTTGAAATTTTTATCGGTTTGTTTTTGAAGATAAGGTATGCATTCTAACACGAACAAAATGAATAAACATGAACAATTCTTTGGTCATGGGATCCATGCACCACATCATAGGATCCTGGTACACCTAAGGGACACAACTTTGCATGGTGCCTGACACAACTGGGCCACACAGGCGCATTAAATTGGACATTTAACATTGCCATATGCTCATCTCATGGGACGGTTTTAAACTTTGACCTTTAGTGGATTGAGACGTAGTCCTGACAAGATGATGTCATCTTCCAATTGTAGATTTCTGATTTCAATTATCAGGAAATAATGGAGGCTTTCAGGCATTGTGGGAAAACTTGTAGTTTCATCATGTTTAACATGCCCCTTGAGATGTCGTATAGTGGAGATTCACGCAGGAAACTTCAGCAAAATATGCAGTGTCCCACCACCGAGTGGGATGCAAGTAGTTGAATATCCCAAAGTCTTCACAATCAATATCTCCAAGACTTGTCAGAGAAAGGTTTATGGGTGAGTACATTTTGAGAAACAAGATGATCGCCAGGAATTATATGTTTCATTTTTCGAGGAGCCCTCCATTAATGTATGTTATCTTTCGAGTGACCACCTAAAATGTTTCACAATTCTTACCCCCCTCCCCTGAGCATGGCATGGGCATGGGTGTTGGTATAGGGTGTGTTTGAAGGTGTGGGGTGTGTTTGAGGGCGTGGGGTTTGTTTGAGGGTGTGGTGTGTGTTTGAGGGTGTGGGGTGTGTTTGAGTGCGTGGTGTGTGTTTGAGGGTGTGGGGTGTGTTTGAGGATGTGGGGTGTGTTTGAGGGTGTGGGGTGTGTTTGAGGCTGTGGGGTGTGTTTGAGGGTGTGGGGTGTGTTTGAGGGTGTGGTGTGTGTTTGAGGGTGTGGGGTGTGTTTGAGGATGTGGGGTGTGTTTGAGGGTGTGGTGTGTGTTTGAGGGTGTGGGGTGTGTTTGAGGGTGTGGGGTGTGTTTGAGGGTGTGGGCTTGGATGAGTGGATGGGGTGTGTTTGAGGGTGTGGGGTGTGTTTGAGGGTGTGGGTGTGGGGTGTGTTTGAGGGTGTGGGTGTGTGTGGGTGTGGGTGTGGGGTGTGGAGGAGGGTGTGGGTGTGGGTGTGGGTGTGGGTGTGAGTGTGGGTGTGGGTGTGGGGTGTGGGGTGTGGAGGAGGGTGTGGGTGTGGGTGTTTGCATGGGCATGAGGTGTGGCTATGAGCATGGTGTGGTTATGGTTGTGGTTGTGGGTGAGGGCATGTTTGTGGTGGTGGCATTGGCATGGATGTGGACGTGCAAGAGGGCATGTTTGTGGGTGTGTGAGTGGGCATGTTTGTGGGGTTTGGCATGTTATGGGCATGATAATAAATGCAGGTACAGGAATGCACTAGAGCAGATTCAGGTGTGATGAAAGACATATACAAACTTAACTATCCTTCATTATATCTTGATACATTCCCACTGGTAGATACTTCCAGGTCTTATGACACAAAGACATCTAAGCATAACAATTAGCATGAGACAATATTCAAAAGGCCTTGAAGTGAAAATTAAAATATGTTTATCTGTGTCTTGTAGACTATTTTATTGCCATAGTTTCTTTATCAACTTACAGATGGTAATCAACTACTCATTAATTTCAGAAAGGAGAAAATCTTCAATTCCAGACAACAAAAACTATAACCGGAGCAAATTGACTGGTAATTGCAAGGAAGACTCCTCTGAGATAGACACAGGCTGGGGTAAAGATTCGAAGAAATTGACATATCACCTTTTGTCCTCCACCTTGTCAATCATGTAGGAATTATTTTCAATAAGTGTGCTGCTCTACAGGAAAAAATTACTTTCCGATATAAATGCAAAACAGTAATGGAAAAAGTTACACAAGCCGTTAATTTTATTTGGCGAAGATAGTTTTTCAGCGTTCACATTTAGTCAATTTGTATGTTGATAATGTATACTACTCAAAACGAAATTTAGGTGTTCTTATCTTCTTTTGAGTAGAATATGTTATTTCTGTGGTACTGTGAACTTCATACTCTTAGGCGTTGAATCAATTATAGGCTTAGGAAACTGTTAAAAAAGTTATCTAAATTTACATTTCTGACCATGGCCATGACATATAAAAAAAGGGTGTTGTTTTAGCTACTCTGAATAATACATGCTATTTTTTAGATGCTGTAAATTCAATACTCTAAGGAGTTAAGTGAATTATTGTTTTTTTAAAATGTTAAAGAAGTTATCTACATTTAGATTACTCTGTATGGGATGAATTTCAGAGTTACATACAGAAATACTTATTGATATTTCCCCTTACTACACCAAGGCCAGGGAGTGTTCATTATTTCAAATTATATACTTTAACAGACCCATTTCCAAACTTCATCCCAGTGTACCAGGGTTAAATAAATTTGGTTTGTCAGATTAGTTGCTCCTCTGAAGTGTTAAGACAAGAGCGGATACACTTCCGTCTTGTCCTAAAACTAATTGAATCCAGATTGCATTCTCAAAACAGAATTGGTGGTATCTGACGGCACACAAGGAGCTCTTCGAGCAAAAAGATAAGAAATATGAAAGCCATAACCACCTTATGAGAATACATCTTAGTTAATACATTAATGAACAAATGAGTCATGTTGCCAACAGCTAATGCACTACAATTAGTATGCCAAAGACTGATCTTAGCTATGACTGTTGTGAATATATAAGTGTAGCTTTATATAAAATGCTAAGATTGCTTATTGAGATGAGGCCTTTGACTCGATAGTGCTTAAAATAGTGCTTAGTGCTAAAAGTGTAATACGCCCATATTATGGGAGTCACAGTTGCATTAGTGCTCCTGGGCCCACATACACAAAGTGATCTTAGCGTTAAGATGATTGTAACTCCCATACCTTAACATAGGCTTACGCTTACGATCGTATTAGCTCTAAGATGGCTTTGTGCAAGTGGGCCCTGATCAATAATGCAATGTACTGGCAAATTATAAAACTATCTTAGCTATTTTAACATAGACTTACAATGATCTTAGCGATAAGATCACTTTGTACAGCAGGAGCTTGGGATTTGTTAACAACTTTTACACCAATCTGTATTAAAGTAATTATTATAAGTGTCCCATAATCAGCTAAATAATAATCAATAAATAATACAGTTCATATTTTTGTTGGTTTATTACAGATTGTTAACAGACAGCACAACAGTGTAGATGGGATATGTGACTGGTTTTAACTGCTATCAAAAATTTCTTTCTAGTTTCAGTGATGTTTGAAACAAGTTTGTTGTCTCTGACAAAATATTTGATGTGTTGGGTATGACTTAATAAAGAAACTAAAAGGAGATGACCTTTTCATTGGTGATATACGAAATGAACAGTACCAGTAGATACACGACCTATTTGTTCATGAAGTGGGTGGATTTCTCTCCTAATCCCCATAGTCGTAGATGTTAATGTAATTATATTTTTTATTTTCTATTTTAATTAGTCCAACAATCAAAACTAATGATGTTGTTATGATAATAACAAATTGTCTATGAATAAGAAGCACGTTTCACATCCTATTTTGAATTCCCAGTTTTTGTATCAACCAAACATGTCTAAATTAGTTCTTACCTCGAGAAACAACTCAGTCATCTTTGAACTGATCTTAAATCTGTAAAGATCATTGACAAACAAAAATAGTGGAAATACTTTACCAAATGAAACATGAAGAAATGGGAAAACTGTGTAGCATGAAAGAAGACATATTGCCCTGTCACAAGACTGTCTCAAAAACCTTTTACCTTATTAAGTCATAGTTTAAGAATGGGGAACTAACACATCAAGCCTGTCTTGATCCACAGACTCATAAAAGCCATTTGTAGATCAAAGACTCAAAGGGACTTAACTCAGGCACTATGTCACAATTAGGGACTCTTTTGAAAGAAGATAGAAAAATCACTTTCAGTTAAAAGATGTAGGGAAGAGAGGGGATTCTGTCTTCCCCTTCGTGACATATGATACATCCCCCAATGAAGACATATTCTATAAGACAGGGTATCTGAAGATGCTGATATGCGTAGCCTGTATAGCCATCTATAATCTGACTTTGCCAATAATGTAGCAGGTGTATAAAATTGTATTTTAGCTTTGTTTGTAAATAAAATTATTTCAAGTTTTGTTTCTGTTGAACTATATTCAGCAGAGGTTTGTTTTTATCCCATCATTCTAAGTCCAGCCCTCAGTGATCAATCACAACCCAATCTCTACTACAAGCCTCACACTCCGTAGCCATCTTGGTGTCATCTGTATAAAATAATGGATAAAGCCAAGAAAACCCGGTTACAATAATGTGATCCCTGCTAATTTAATACCCTGTCTACACTGTTATAAGGAACTGAAACAGAAAAAAAGAAATGAGAGATCTTCTACCCTGTGCATAGATGATTCCCCTTCATATCCCATTCACTCGAGGTACCAAAAACTGGCACTATAGACACTGTAAAACTGTACATGAACGAAAAGGAGGAAAGTGTTATTATCCACATGTGTATCAAGAACAAAACAAATTCAAGGATAGAAGGAACACTGCAGATCAACATGTCATTAATATCATGATGTTATTTCTCTTATACAGAGGCAGATGAAGAATTCAGAAAAATGTTTGAAAAGTGTTCAGTCAGCATTATTACAAAACCCAGCCTCTCACTCAAGGCCAGTAGATTACAGATGGTTACATAATATATAAAAATTCTCTGTGTGTGCACTTGTGTTTGTGTGTACTTTATTTTTAGAGAGAAATTTCCATTAACTCTTTTCAGTTTGTGTCATTGTCTCTTCACAATATTTCACAAATTTAAAGTATTTAGTTACACAAGACCTTATTCAATCACATGCTTATTCAAAGTAGGTAATTGTTCAAGGTTCAACAGCATATTCCTGACTAGGGCATAAGAGTTTCTCATTTTGAAATCCTCAACTTCATCAATTCTCAGATTACAATGAAGGAGTGGAATTGTAAAGTGTAGAAATTGGTTCATGGAAAAACTTGAAATAGGCCATCAAACTGGTGATGGGTGTTGAACCACGGCCTGTCACACAGTCATCGTCCACGTCAGGCAAGGCAGCCCAGCAATGGGTGAATGTGCCACATGAAATTGTAGCCTTTCAGTTCAATATTGAATTCAAATTCAGATTTAATCCGGTCATGTCAGAGTGGTATCCGGATGAAATTGATGAATGATGTTATTAATTCTTAATATGATGATTAATTTTCTTTTTTTTGTGGTCAGCTTAGTTAAGTTAATATGTGTGGAAAGGCTATGTATCGATATATAATACTGCATTGCAATAATAGGTGCGTGCGTGTGTGCGTGCGTGTGTGCGTCTGTGTCTGTGTGTCTGTTTTGAACTCACCCAAACACTACTGCTGGTTCTATAGAGCACGCCCACTGTGGTACCACGCTGCAGACAGTGTACCATCGACCCTCCGCTCTCCGGGCATACTCTCTATCCACTTAACCATGAAGACCAAGGACAATAACCACAAATACATATGTATACAAGGAATATGACTCTTTAAATGGCTCTATCAGTTGACCAAACATTGATCTTCTACACAAGATATGGGAGCTCCTTGCATGTTGAGTCATGGAAGTAAAAAGCACTGTTATCTGTTATCTTTCCCAAATTGAAATTTCAGCCCATATAATTCCACAGATCAAAGAATTCCTCCCTGACTTACTAGACTCTTCATTTGGCGAGGAAGGAAACTTTTGCACCTATCTACGATTGAGGGAGAAATTACTTTTCTCATGCTTCCCAAGGGCTACTTTATACACAAAACAAAACATCTCCAGCTCTCTGTCGCCTTGTCACAGCAAGGAAGTTGCTCTTTAGGTAGGGAGACAGAAAAGGCTCTTTTAAGGTCCTCCTCTAATTGCTGAGCTTCGTTAACTCAACCAAGCTCTGGACACCATGTTGAACAGCTGCAGGTTCTCATCATAGCTGTGAAGCTCCTGACACTGACAGAGGTTTAAACCTCCACAACAGCTTAAAGATGGGAAGAGCTTGAATTGGATTATTGGGTATTCTTTGCATTAAGCAGCGAGTTGGGTACAAAAAGTACCCTTGTCTCTAATTCAAATGTCAATGGAGTTTGAACAAGTTTTGCCAGGAAGGTGAGGGGACTTATTGATTAGGCTCAGATCAAAGTTAACCTTCGCTTGACTCAGAATTCTGCGAAGTGGAAATGGGGGGTACTTGGACCAGCAATTATTTTGGTGTTGAAAGTCACCATACAAAATAATTGTGTTTCTACAAGTGAGTGAGGGAAGGTGGTTTTTATGCTTTACAGTTTTAATACAAGTTGTATTGGAACAGTATAACATTGAGTGTGAGTTAGTGAGTTGGGTTTAAAGCTGCTTTTAACAGTATGCCAGTTATATAGCCGCGTGTCAGCTTAATGTGGGAGGAAAGCCTGAAGTGATGAAGGTCTTAGATGTTTACCACTTCGGTGAAACCCACGAGCACGGGTATGGTGCTAACAAACCTAGATACATAATCAGGGCGAACTGGGATTTGAACCCACAATCATAGGTTTCTGGTTTCAAAGGGATGCAACTCGATCTGCACAGCAAATTGCGGCACCTTAGATGACTGGGCCACCCGTGCCCCTTCTGCATAACAGTGACTCCTGAATGTGGTCTTGTGTTGCATACAGAACATAACAGAACAAGATGGATCCATATCATGACGTATCATTAGTCATGTCACAGCTAGCTCTGACCCTAGCATCAAGCCACTTTGTGGACAGACATCTTGACCTTAGTGCTAAAACAATTATAACTTCCAATGAGATGCCCTTGTCTTGACCTTACTGCTATACAAGACCCACATTCTTATTTTGGCTCAACCAACACGACCTTATGGACATTGATCAAAATCTGTACATAATTATTTAGGACAACACATGTTTGTTTTCTCACATTTGTCCATAGCCATAGCTTTACATATCAGTGCTAATTACGTCCTGCCTCCTGTTCGCACATTTCCCATTGTTCATTGTCTATTGCCAATCAGTGATAGTTTAAGTCCTAGGTCCAGCCTAGTGGTTAAAGCGTTACCTCGTCATGCCGAAGACCCCGGTTCGATTCCCAACATGGGTACAATGTGTGAAGCCCATTTCTGGTGTACCCCGCCGGATATTGCTGGAATATTGCTAAAAGCGGCGTAAAACCATACTCACTTCACTTCACTTCTAAAAGCCATACAAACACTTTACACTTATGTTCAAAACTAAAACATTATGAATACATATTTCTTTTCCTTTCTTTTCACCACCAAGGCATGACCTCTGGTACAGACAACACAGCGGTTTTCAAATCAGATGAACCAGAACTTGGCTGGCAACCTATACTGACAATCCCAGTCACAGCCACTCCAACAAGGTACATAAACTGGTTTTCATTTGACTTGAATCCAAGCACTTGATATTTATGACATGGCAGCCTCATGACACAGTATAGCTAATACCACGTGAGGATGTTCTCTGCATCTCCCGGACGGTAATCAAGTTAGTTGAATAGTAAAGCAAGTCTAGCTGTCATAAATTTCTCCTCAGCAAACCTTCGGGTTCCAGTCCTAATGAAAGACACTAATACAGAGGAACTCCAGACCTCTAGGTTGCTATAAAATACCCATAGTGACTGATTAAATGTTAATATTTGATAGAAAAGACTCGATAAATCTTTGGGCTCTGATGCTTTATCCCAAATCAAGCTGATGTGATTGTACACTTAAAGAGTTCCAATGTTATTCATATTCATCAAGATTTCTGTGTTGGGTTATCCAATTTGACTAAAAGCCCAACGAGCCGGCTGCTAATCGTGATAATGCAGTATATGTGACTACTGGCAGTGAAGGATTGATGGGTAATGTGCTATCTTCAACCCCAGGAACTCCACAACCGCCTCCGTGGTCAAGTGGATACAGCATCTGTTGGAGAGTGGTTGGGAGGTGGTTTGATCCCTGGCCGACATACCAAAATTTGTTAAGTTTGTTTGTTTGTTTGTTGTTTAATGCCACACTCAGCAATATTCCAGCTATATGACGGCGGTCTGTAAATAATCGAGTCTGGACCAGACAATCCAGCGATTGACATCATGAGCATCCATCCACGCAATTGGGATCGATGACATGCATCAACCAAGTCAGCAAGTCTGACCACCCGATCCCATCAGTCGCCTTTTTACGACAAGCATAGTCGCCTTTTCAGGCACACATGGGTTGCTGAAGACCTATTCCACCCTGGATCTTCACAGGTCCCCAAAAACGTGAAGAGACGGTACTTGATGTTGAGATAAAAAACACGGAATGGATGGCTCGGAGTCAGTATAATGTGTCTGAGTGGGGTATCCATGTTAAAAATGTGGCATGGTATCTCAGTGGGCTAGTATTACCCATGGTCAACTTCACATCAAGTTAATGCCATCCTGAACAAGTATTGCTCGTGTAAATGTATCAAGGAATCATTTTCCTTGTAAACACTGTTCCATGGGAATAATTACCCTGGAGAAAATAGTACAATAGAACACTAACACAATTAACCTGCATATACATGGTATCTCAAGGCTAAACACATAACTAGCATAAATCTGGACGATTACAAGCAGCCACATTCACACACATGTCGCTATATGAGCGCAATATTCTTAAACACTACGTTATACCCAATTTTAACCCAACTCACCTCAACATCAATGCACACAACACTGTAAGACCCTGATGGAACTCAAAGAAAAAATACCATCCAAAAAACGCACAAGGTACCAACCAATATGGAGCCAGAAGAATTACAGGACAGAAACAACAAAATAAAAAAACGTTGAACAAAAACGTGTGTCATCGTCTTCCATGCATTGTTACATATACTTTCAACTTATAAACAATAACTAACATCTGAAATTATTTTCTGAGGCAATCCTCAAAGTTGAAGACAGGAATATTCTTCTTTGATTTCATGCACAACTGATGTCAAACAATGAAATCTGACAAAAAAGCATCCTCGTCTGTTTTCACCTGAAGGCTCATGATTGATTTCAGGGCTGCACATTTCTTGTCAATGCTGATTATAGTCATTGAAGCCCCAGTATTAGCCATTGAACACTTCAACAATATTTCTTCTTTAGACACATGATTACCTCCAGGCCTTGAGTTCCTGACAAACTGTTTAACTTACACTGCAGAGAGAAATCCAGACTTGCTCGTACTCTCTAAAAACATATTATTTCCATAGAAGCAAGCAACTACAATTAAATTGAATAGGAGGCCCAGTGAGACAGGAAACCTGTGAAAAATCTAGACTTGCTTCATTTAGGGCTACAGCATTACCGTAAACTCTTTGCACAAAGGAAAATAATATGATTCAGGGACTGTGTGAAGCCTAAAACTTATACTGCGAAACCCCATTGCTCCAGAAGCTGTTGATCGTACTGAAATTGTCTGGATTAACCAATTTCTGGATTATTCAATCATGGGTATAGAGTTATGTCATTTTTATGCACATTAACATTCCCCGCCACCATACACTGGGATGAGAATGCATATTTTCTTTTTCAGCTGAAACTTCTTTTCAATGGAACATGGTCCATAATTTGTAGGTGTTAATGGGGTTTAGAGGTCAATTTTAACAAATCTGTGGCCACTAAAATTTGTGTTAATTCATGAATACACAGAAGATTCTCACCCCTGAAATATTGCTGTGTGCGGCATTAAAGAACAAACAAACAAAACATAAGCATTCCTAGGCAGCTGGTGTCTAGAAGGTGGATCTTCCAGAAACCAGACTAACAATGTTTCATCGTGACCTAGACCTTACAGGAGATCTAGGCTTGGGCAATTTGTCAGCCCCTGCCAGTGCTATTCACGTTGTTCAATACCCACTTTGATGTCTGCGTAAATTAGTGTTTATGAAGAACATCAGTACATCTCTCATAACATATACACACTGTAAATATGATGCATAGCATCGCAAAACAATGTCAAGAATAAAACTGCAACTGTGTAATAGCATTGTTCCATCCTCTGCATCTAGCTGATGTACTGTATTGTTTTTTAAAAATAATTGGTTGGAAACAAACAATAGAAAATAGAACATTGGGGATTCTGTAAAAAATAGAAAATAGTTGCTTTCTTCACAGAAAAAATTGCATGTTTTGAAGTACACCAGAAATATATATCCTGTCTCTAATAAAATCCCAGCTTCCCCCAATATTAAAAAGTGGTCCTTAATTTCAGAGCGATTTAATGATAGTGACAAAAATCTTGACAACCACCAATTTATGAAAAGATGACATATATTCAAAATGGCTGCAGGAGCTATTACTAACTTAAAGATTCTGAAAGCTCTATCAATTTCATTGTGATTCTTTGAGTAGTTACTTTTGCAGCAGCCTTTTTGAAAATGGAAAATGATGAGAATTCTCAGAAAGGGAGCTGAATGTCAAAAATACAATCTCACAATAATTTTCTGTTTTCAATTCTTAATCAACGAGGCAGAAAAATGATTTATATATTTTTGTCATACAGCCATACAGAAAAGGTAAATCGAGCACACAGAAAGTATTGTATCACAGGAGCTGGAAAGGTTTGCAATAACTTGTTTTGACAAAACCAAATATGAGTGCTGACATATGATAGTCAAAGCACTCAACTGTTTTTATTGTAGAAAAACCTGATCATGCCATGTACAATGTAAATTCAAGAATATCAAATCAACATGATATGAACATGAAATAAGAGAATCATGAAAACAAGAACAGATCTTAATTGAAATACAATCCCAAATATGTTTAAATCATGAGCGTTAGATATGGGCACCATCACAACCAGTCACATGCTTTCCTTCAACCAATCAGAGAGTCAACGAAACATAGGTTTCTCAACCAATACCATCATCCATCAAACGTAGACAACAGAATGGAACATAATATGATTTTGTTACAAGATTAATTCCTATGTCATGAGACAGTAATTGCATGAGCAAACATCAGTCATTCACTTCATATCGTTTCAATCTTGACATAAAAGATGAACTTCTGGTAAGCATGCACAGGCTTTTTTGCATGACACTTGATGAAGATATGAAGTAGAATATTGAACAACCAATCTGACGAGTTTTCAAAAACAGTAAATGCTCGATGGGATTGTGGGGCAGAAACGTTCCCCAGTTACTCACACTTGCTCACTAAACATTGAGTAAGGTTGACTCTGTTTTGAGCGGTATTTCAGTTATATCCCAGTCTGACAGTATAATGTGGGAGGAAAGCCAAAAGTGATGCAGGTCTTGGATGCTAACGATGTGAAACCAACTTGCACGGTATCATGCTGACAAACCAAGGAAAATGATAAGCATAGAAGAAATGATAAAAAAAGTTCTTGCCATCGCAATAAAATTCTGCTCAGCGAAATGTGGCGCCAAAGACAGCTTGTGGGAGAAAAGCATGCAGGGATACAGAACAAAGATGTTTACCATTCTCACCAACAAGCACGGGTATATCGCTGACAAACCTAGAAACATGATATAGATTCTGGCACATCTTTGGATCGTAGATCTGCACAATGAATTGTGGCGCCTTAGATAACTGGGCCAGCCATGCGCCATGAACCTTGTTACAAAAACATAAAACATCAATGCCAGAGAATAACCAGTCTTGATTATCCACTGAAACAGATGCCATTGGGTGTAACGGGCAAATAGCCGTGAAAATTACATGAAGGGATCACTGAGAATCAGTGAAGATACCAGGCATTCATGAAAAATATTAATTTTAAACACACCTCACTTATTAAACTGTCAATATAACTTAGAAACACAATGTTTGACGCCCATTTATAATGTCACCTGCCATAATATCAATGGAATATTGCTAGAAGCAGAGAAAACACAATCCACTCATAAATAAGTTGAAGGAATTTACTTGCATCTCATTGAGGTCTATCTACATTTAAATTTCATGTACAAAATTGAAAACAAAAGAATTTGGCCTTAAACTGATCTTGACAATTCCTGTTACAGCAAAGATGCATCTCTCTATTGAGCCCTCAAGTTGGCCCTGAAACATGCATAATCAGAACTGCCATTAATTTTGAAAACAAACTTCTTGACGCTCTCTTCTTCCAACGTACAATTATTGATCCGGTTTGAACCTGTATTTAGTCAGAATTTAAACAAGCATGACCTTCAGCATGCTCTTGAAAGTAAAACAGAATTTAGGCAATTTCAAGAGTTGGTCACATACAGGTGTACAAACAAACTTTTTACTTTGGACCACTTTTTATCCCTCAATCTGTATGGTTAACATGTATTAGCATCAAGGCCCTGAATATGTATGAGAGTATGGAATTGTTTGCTCGAACCAAAATCGATTGGCTGAAACACTGCATGCTAAGTCTTGTTTAAACTTTCCACGAAGTGAATAAATATTTTAGATAGTGCATAGCTAACTAAACTGAAAGCTGTTGGATGCCCTTCCTAATCTAAGTGCAAATATACTTAGTTGAAAAAAACACAAAGTTAATCCAAAGTCTTTAATACTCCTGAATTCAAGATGGTCTGCGCTGAGATAACTAAACAGTTGTTTAATTGAAGGCATAACATCTTTCAAGGAACAATCAGCCATTAACGATATTCTTCATGACGTTCAAAACAACGGTTAATGGAACTGTTTGCTTTTAATTTCCTAACTGAGCTGAGTGAGTATGACATAACTATGACCTGTCCTTCTGCTGTAATTGTCCATTTGTAAAGTGCATTACTCCACACATTACTCCACAAGCAATGTATGCTTGTAGCGATGCATTATTACCCTGGGGAGAACACAACCCAAGTTGACTGTGAGGTGCTGACCGCCGCCGTGGTCTAGTGGTAGAGCGTCCGCCCGGAGAGCGGAAGGTCCGGGGTTCGATCCCCGGCTGCGTCATACCAAAAGACGTTAAAAGATGGTACTTGTTACCCTGTCTGGCGCTTCGCATTAAGGGGCTAAAACAAGGACTGGTCGGCTCGGAGTCAGTATACTGTGTCTGAAAGGGATATTCATTTTAAACTGCAGTGAGCTGGCACTATAAATCGGCATCAGTCCGGACTAGTACAAGCAGCCACACAAACACACACACGTACATGCACGTTGCTATATAAGTGCAATAATCTTGGACGCAACGTAAAACCCCATTTCACCTCACCTGTGAGGTGCTAGATGAAGCAGGTTTACAGTCACATTACCACCTCATCCTTCCGGGTACCCACTTGTTGAACGGAGGCATATTTTGAACATATTATCAAAGCAACTTAAGAATGTCTGCTGGTCTGGTCTTGTCTTCACTGCGCAGCTTGTCTCCTTGTGACACACCGGCACATCAATTCAGTCTGATGTCATTGAGGGATCAAGCCAAGAATCACAGACTTAAAGTCAAATCATCAAATATACTGCGTAATGTACCAGAGAACAAGCAAATTAGGTCCCATTTCATGTTAGGTTGTTTACTGCTTACTGTTAAAGTGAATGAGATAAACAATGATGTCACTTCACTGTATCGTGTCACTGATGTCATGGCACTGTGCTGTGATATCAGTGGAACACAGTGCATTAGAAATTTCGGAAAATACATAAATGCACATGTTTTTATAAATTTGCTAAAACTTGTGCACATTTACATAGAGAAATTATTATACATAAAATTTCTGAAAGGTGAATGTTTTGGCCATATGTAATGAAAGGTTAAATACTATTTATGATACTTTTATGCAAAACTGTTAACATGGTATGCGTTTCTATACTAAAGTGTGAATTAAAATAGTTGATATATTTGACATCAATATAAACTCGGGTGAGATTTATCATCAGCATCATTCTTCCAACTTTCTCCCTGTGAGTGAGTGAGAGAGTGAGTGAGTGA
The DNA here is from genome assembly GCF_022045235.1 of Haliotis cracherodii. Classification (NCBI taxonomy): domain Eukaryota; kingdom Metazoa; phylum Mollusca; class Gastropoda; order Lepetellida; family Haliotidae; genus Haliotis; species Haliotis cracherodii. The sequence continues at coordinate 7,132,112 of NW_027266279.1, read as the reverse complement.
GTGAGTGAGTGAGTGAGTGAGTGAGTGAGTGAGTGAGTGAGTGAGTGAGTGAGTTTACTACTTTGGTGAAAGCCATGAGCACAAGCATGGTGCTTACCAACCTAGAAACATTTTCAGGGTGAATCGGAATTCATAGGTTTCAGACGTGCCCAAGGGACACAACTCTGCACAACGAGTTGCAGCGCCTCAGATGACTGGGCCGTCTGTACCCACTATGTGTTATGAGTCAGTGAGTGAGTATGGTTTTAAGCCGCTTTTAGCAATATTCCAGCAATATCACGGCGGGGGAAATGGACTTCACACATTGTACCCATGTCAGGAATCGAACCTGGGTCTTTGGCGTGACGAGCGAACCCTTTAATCACTAGGCTACCCGACCGCCCCTTATGTGTTATGAGCAAAAAAGGAAACGAAAAGGAAACCTATAATCTGACTGCTGTTTCCTTGAAAGAAAAACTATTTGATCTATCATTTGAAAGCATCATTAATGTAAAACCAAAATGACATAAATATGGTCGCATGAACAGGTTCCTCTATTGATGGCAATGGCAATGTAATGAATTATTTAGCATTTCATCGCATGAGACAGAAATCCTTTTTTACACATGTGCATCAATTAATGAAATTGATTACATGAACACAATATTTTGTAAAACGTTGTCAGATCAATAACACATACATGAAGACCCTCTCACTGTGGTTGGTGGGAGTTAGTCACGGAGACTTCACCAACGTAACTCATTCAGGAGAACATTTACCACTTTGTAAATTAAACTAATTAATTAATAATGTCATCAATAGTGGTGTGAATGATAGATAGGACAATGTGTGTCTGGGTGATGAGGTCATGGAGCATAGGCTTTGAGGGTATTACTTATTTATACAAACAGTGGAACCTGCTGTAGCTTGGCTTCATCACAGTCGCCAGCAGTGAGGGGCTCGAGGTGGGGTACCAACTGTCACTTTGTCAGTATTACATGAGTGAGTGAATGAGTGAGTTTGGTTTTACGCCGCTTTAAGCAATATTCCAGCAATATCACAGTGGGGGACACCAGAAATGGGCTTCACACATTGTACCCATGTCGGGAATCGAACCCGGGTCTTCGGTGTGACGAGCAAACGCTTTAACCTCTAGGCTACCCGACCGCCTCCACTATTACATGAATACATATGAAATATATTCCTGGTGTTTTTCTGAATCTGCAGATGTGAACATAAATCAGTCTCCTTGTTAGAAAACCTGCTGCAGCTTGTCTCATCAAAGGTGCCAGCAGTGAGGGGCTCAAGGTGGGGTAGCAACTGTCGCTATTGCAGTATTACAAAAGATCATATAAAATATATTCCTGGTATTGACCGGAGTCAGTGTGCTGATCATAAACCACTATCTCCTTGTCATTGAAAGCTGAGGGTATCAAAACAATGGAACCTGCTGTAGCTTGTATCATCACGTTTCCAGCAGTGAGGGGCTCCAGGTGGGGTAGCAACTGTCACAATTTCAATATTTACAAGAACACTATTCCTCGTATTAAGGTGCTGAACATAAAATCTCCAAGTTAGAAAAGAGGTTCTTAGAATGGGGTATTCTGGCTATCTTTAAGGTAAATATTTCCAAGCTAATCAGTTAGAATAGGTCTTCAGCAACCCATATTCTTGCCGTTAAAGGCGTCTATGCTTGTCGTAAGAGGCGACTAACAGGATCGGGTTGTCAGGCTCGCTGACTTAGTTGATGCATGTCATCGGTCCCAATTGCATGGATTGATACTCATGATGTCAATCACTGGATTGTCTGGCCCGGGCTTGATTATTTACAGAGTGCCATCATACAGCTGGAATATTGCTGAGTGCAGCGTAAAACAACAAACCAACCAACCAAACTGATCGCAAATTAGGTAAATAGAAATAGAAATCACGGGGCTGGAACCAGTTGACCCATGAGACTGAAAGGGGGAGGTGTGTGGCATGACACCCTGCATCACCCCTCGGGACCACTATCTTCCCGAGGCAAGAGAGTCAACTGACTATAAAAATCCAGTTTCCACCCTTGCCGAACTAGGCTGGCATTATGGAGTTACATTTTGGCTGGACTAACAAGTCAATGCATAGTCCAATCAAAATCGCACCATGAAATCAAAATCCGGTTTGTAAACTGTCATGCAGATTTCGGTCGATTGCAGGATTTGCAAAACATGTGCACTGCCAACTCATTGTCAACAGATATTTTCTAAATCTTCACATGTTGTTAATCAAGGTGCTCACGTGATGTGATGCACTTCGATATGTAAGACTAGTTTTATCACAATATAGATCTTGATTATCGATCAGATCGTCTTTACTGGGCACCGCCAGTTTGTTTGAAGCAAATGCAAGTGATACTAGAGGTGGAATCTGATTGGTCCATAGGAGAGGCATGGAAGGGACATAGCTCGTAATAGCCACAGGTGGCGCTACCATCGAACCCAGGAATTCCAGCGTTGTTCGGCAAGGGTGGAAACTGGACTTTTAAAGTCAGTTTACTCTCTTGCCTCAGGAAGATGCGGGACCACCAGCACACACACATTCACATCTTCACCGTTGTATAAAGAGATATGAAATCAATAATTGATTATGGTAAATGTTAACAGACAGACACGCAAATATTAAACATGACAGGGAATAACCATCTTGATTAAAATCAGTGATGTCACCTGGGCCCACTTGCACAAAGCGATCTTAGCGCTACAACTACCGTAAGCCTTTGTAAAAGTATGGGAGTTATGATCATCTTAGCGCTAAGATCGTTTTAGGCAAGTGGGCCTAGGTTTTTCCAAAGCAGTCACCAATGACACCAATATACAATATACTAATAACTAAATTCATGTCACAAATGACACTAATTAACATAACATTAATGACCTGATGTATATAATATACTGTAAAACGTGAAATTAATGCGTCTCCAAAAGAATGCGACCGCTGGCCCCTAGCCAAAAATGCGACTCAATATGAATGCGACACCCCCTCCTCTCAAGTATCAGTGGATTTATATCTAAACAAAATGTCCTCTGTCAGGTTTACAGGAGAACCCTCACCTTAATCCAACCTTACATTAATCCAATCACACACCAAAGAGCACCGCTTATTAGCGCTGGGTAGAGCACTTCAGCTAAAACAATACGTGCGAGCTGGCTCGTGTCGGCCTTTGATGCAGTCGCAAAGAGCAAAGACACCATGTTGGGTGGCGTCTGTCTGGACTTGCAGGTGTGATGAGTGATGACATGAGTGAGTAGAACGCTTGTCTTGACCCCAGCAGTGACAATTCACAGGATGTAATTAGTGTTTGAATGACATTGTTTACATACTTGTAACAAGTGCTGCTCAATAAACAGTGATGTGGAATACATAGTTGTTTGTTTTCAGCGTATGTCTAAGTTGGTATTTCTGCTACCCAAAAAGTCTTATTGTTCATATAAATGCGATGTTTAATAATGAGAGGAAAAGACCACTCGCATTTTTCGCATTTAATTCACGCTCGCATTAACATCAAGAATTATAATATATAAAAAACAAAATATATTTTTTCACTAATGTCGCAAGGGTACAGGCCTCGCTACCCTCAATGACCATGCTCAAGCTTCAGCAAAAACAATATTGGACGTCAGTACTGGCAATATTGATTGGTGTGTAACTGAGAGTAATTTGAGTTTGACACAGAAACACAACCCCCAAGGGGATGCATGTCTCCACTCCGATACATGCCATCATGAGATGGCACTTCCTGTTTTGCACAATCCAAGTCTCGCAATCTGGTGATTACACTCACAAAACATATGTGGGCCTCCCCAGGATTTACCTGCTCTATCTCTTTTTGAGTCTAATGGTTGTTTAATGCCACACTCACCTATTTCAGCTATATGAGGCAGTCTGCAAATAATCGGACCAGACAATCCAGTGATTGACATCATGAGCATCGATCCATGTAATGGAGTTGCATTACATGCGATCAACCAGGTCACCGGGTCTGACCACCATTGGGTCACTTTAATGACCACTCTAGATTGCTTGGTAGCTATTCTAACCTGGAATTCCCACAGGGTTCTCTCGGTAATAAGTTTTGGGATCCAAGACATGAACCTGGGGTCGTAAGCTGTGACCTGTGGCATGCTTTACTAGATTTGGAATTTCACTGAATTCATATCTTTGCACATGCGCAGAAACCTGAAGACTTGAATAAATGTTATATTTATGACAATCAACCAATCACACTCTGAACTTTGAGTGTACTTCTCACCAGAGGTGAGGTGAAATTGGTTTTAATGTCACGTTCAAGATTATTTCTCTAATATAGCGACGTGAATGCATGTGTGTGTGTGTGTGGCTGCTTGTACTAGTCCAGACTGATGCCAATTTATTGTGCCAGCTCACTGAGATACCATGCCGTAGTTTAACATGAATATCCCTATCAGACACAGTATACTGACTCCGAGCAGACCAGTCCTTGTTTCAGCCCCTTAATGCTGAGTGCCAGACAGGGTAACAACAAGTACCATCTTTTAACGTCTTTAGGTATGACGCGGCCGGAGATCAAATCCTGGACCTTCCGCATTTTTCACCAGAACAGATATGTCAGGTATGGAACAGACATTCAACAATTTTATTAGAATTGATGATTGAAACATGTTGAATCAATGTAAATGTCTTTCATTCAATCTCTTCAGCATCTATTTATACGATCTCATAGCACCCTAGACAGGAAATAGTCAGCCAATGTATTACCTGGCTTTGAGTCCCACAAAGGATCCTAATCTTTCATGTATGAAAGCTGCCAAATGTATTTGGTTAGGATGAAACATTAAAGCCTCCATCTAAAGGCATAACACCCTCTCTTGGAGGAAAATGTTATCAAAACATGCAATTTGTTTATTTCAAAACCAATGGAGAATCTAAATCAGCAAAGCTTTAACGTAAATACCTTGCCTCATTTGAAGCTAATTACCTTCAGCAAAGCAGTTGAAGTGCGGTACATGCGAACATAACACCACTAATGCATGCTGGTGCCAAAATTATCACAACCAGCAAATATAAAAATCCCCAACAATAATAGACCATTTGCATGGCACTTTTCCATGCTACATATCATTCTCAAATTAATCATATCATATCATATCATATCATATCATATCATATCATATCATATCATATCATATCATATCATATCATATCATATCATATCATAACTCTGAAGAATTTGTATAGCTCACTTCACAATTTCTAACTGCCCAAATGCCCTCAGACAATGATAGATGTTATTATAACCCTCGTCACTGGATCAGTGTACACACGATTTTCATTCTCAGCTCCCTGGTAAGTATACCCTCAAGCTGCCTGTGAGGTGCGGGAAGGTAACAGTCATACTACCATCTCATCCTACCACTGACCCATTCACTGCGTCCTACTCTCACCTGCCCAGGGAAACACCACATGTGCTACAGCGTAGGGCAGGAACAAAGCCTTCAGTTATCCATCCAAGGACTCTCCGCGACCGATGTTGCTAAACTTCAAACTCTCTGATGTTGATGTTTTATATTTTCCCCACTGTATTTCCAAGTACACCTAACAATGATATTGTCACACACAGGAATAAACAACACACATCTGTAAGTCATATTGTACCTGTCTGAGCTCTTCGAGAAATACACACCTTCAAGAAAAACAAACTTCAGCATAAAATCACTGCAACCAGACTGAAATCATTTTGTCAGAGAGAAGTTTTGTCGCCCACACTTCCATCTTTCAAGGGTGGACTGAGAACATCCATTCCAGGAATGTGTTCTTCATATAATGCATCATTTTTTGTAACTGCAGCGCTATAAGCATGCATATAAATGGTATTTGGTGCATAACAGTGAACTTATTATTCCCCACCACCAAGAGGAAGGGGGACATAGGAAGTGGTGCTGTCCATCCGTCATGTTTTGTTTCCGGAGCAGAACTAAAAAATCATGAGAGATATCTTAACCAAACTTTGCACATAGATAGGTCTAGAGATAAACTGGTGCCTTTTGTTAGTTTGGGAATTTTTAAAAATTTGTTTTTCGAGTTGCCATAGTAACAGAAATGTCCTATTTGTGGGGATATGAATATTTCATGCTTGTTATTACAAAAGATAAAAAAAGAATATATAGAACCGTGTAAATAATTTGTAAGAGGAAAAAACAACTCAAATGACCTTTTTATTGGTTTCAGACAAGAAAAATAAATGTGTCTGCAATTCATTTGAAACAGATATATCATGTCATAAGACTGCTAAGTTTACTTTTTGTGCTGCAGGATTACAACAGCATGACATGGTGAACAAACATATTGTACTCATCTCATTGTTGACCAAACAGATAAACCAATCACCTACACCAATCACATCAACCATGCATGATTAGATAAGTATGCAAATCATGTCAAGTGTCAGGAACTACTTATGCTAAATTGTACACAATATGCAATGCCTACTAGCTCAATAAACTATTGTCTAAAGTTCTGATTAATGTAGAAAGATGTGCATGTCTTTCTGTGACTGCAGAATCCTTAGGGTGATGATGATGATGATGATGATGATGATGATGATGATGATGATGAATAAAGATTAAACATATGCCTGCCTACTGTGATGTGTATTCCTAACATATGACATTTATAGAAACACACTTGGCTAATAAACTCTCTGAACCTCATATAAGTTCTGTTACACATTACAAATAAAACCTCACTGGCAGAGATTGGAATAGTCTTTGCCTGAAGAAGTAGTCATTCCAACCAAATGTCATCAACATATTTAGAATATGTTTTGAAATTAATGATGCCATTCAGCAATATTCACTGTCTTAAGGAGAACTTATAACCATCTTTGTCAGAGGAAAACAGTGAGTTTATCTTCTTCCAAAGCCAATTAAGGATTGATTGTGTATGTTTTTCGGTTCATTGAGGTATGAATCGAAAAACCAATGTGCAAACTTTTGTTTCAATGAACATTTAATTATTATATCATGAAGATGTCATAACAGGATCACGCAATAAAGTTCTACCATTTGATTTCCCTGAAGAATTTAGTTTATCAAGTTTAGATTAAACACAATGTACAATTATTTCATGAAGACATATTTGAGTTCCTTTATGGACTGATAAATGTCGCAGCATCGAATGTTCTGACACTAACATTTCAACCATCAAACTGTGCTGAACTGTCAAAACCTCAAGAATGTCTGCAGTAAACACATGAAGATCCGGGGTAGAATAGGTCTTCTGCAACCCATGCTTGCCTTGGATGGTCAGGCTCGCTGACTTGGTTGATGCATGTCAACAATCCCAAGTGGGTGGATCGATGCTCATGATATTAATCTACGGTAAAGATCAGATATTGTAACATTGTGTCTGCAGTGAAGATGATATATTGTAATACTGTCAACAGTAAAGATAATATATTGTAACACTATGTCTGCAGTGAAGATGATATATTGTAATACTGTCAACAGTAAAGATAATATATTGTAACACTATGTCTGCAGTGAAGATGATATATTGTAATACTGTCAACAGTAAAGATAATATATTGTAATACTGTCAACAGTAAAGATAATATATTGTAACACTGTCAACAGTAAAGATAATATATTGTAACACTGTCAACAGTAAAGATAATATATTGTAACACTGTCAACAGTAAAGATAATATATTGCAACACTGTCGACAGTAAAGATAATATATTGTAAAACTGTCAACAGTGAAGATAATATACTGTAACACTGTCAACAGTAAAGATAATATATTGTAACACTGTCAACAGTAAAGATAATATATTGCAACACTGTCAACAGTAAAGATAATACATTGTAACACTGTCAACAGTAAAGATAATACATTGTAACACTGTCAACAGTAAAGATAATACATTGTAACACTGTGATGTAACTGATATGTAGTCCTACTCAGGCATGTCACTATATCAGCACAATAATCCTGAATGCAACATTAATCCCCTTTTCACCTCACCTCCCTTACTCACATTTAATTGTGCATTTCAATTCTACAGACATAAACCATTAAATTGTCACAGCTTTTTGAATTCAGACAATGAAAAATATACTTCCTGACTGCTCTGCTGATTGACAGTATTTTCGTGACCCAATATCAGAACCTGATTTATTTTTCAGAGCATTTCACCATTACCAGAGATGTGGTATCTTGAGAAATTGCCCCCAAGGGGACATAACTCCTGCCATATATCCTTGGAATGGGACAGTTGTGTCTGAGAGTAATATCTTGGTCTTTATGAAAGGTGCAATAACAGTTCTAGCTCTCAACTTTGTCATTTAGGAAGTGGGTCATACCAGCAAATGTTTGTGTTGCCCACTCTGAAGTAAGATTTCAAAATGTCCACATTTTGACTGGCAACTTTAGCTTTATGGAAGCTGATAGATTAGTTCCATCAGCTGTCAAATCAACAAGACTAGGCATGCATATGTTTTGTTTGAGAAGATTGAATAAGGATATATTCAAACTGGGTTTTCAATTTAGAGCTTGGTTACCTGTGGATTTAACACTACTAAAATGACTTTGGAACTGAACGCACAGCAATGAGGTTTCAAATGTTTAATTTAGCATAGTTAAAACTACAGGTAGTTATATAGCTCCTAATGGAAAACACAGTGTTTGTCTCCCTTCTACCGTGACAAAATTAAACGCAAACTCTTTGGGGTTTCCAAAGATATTGAATGAAGAAGTGTGGATTTCGTCCATTGTTTTGAACGCATTGCTGATTTCAGTTCAGGAAATACCGATAATAGTCTTTAAACAAAGAATGGTTCTTTATGTGATTATACATAATTTACTTTTCACATCAATAAACTTTACCTGCATATAAAGCAAGTAGAACAGCTATTTCATATTGAAGCCTGCATGAGGTGGTCACCCCTATGGAGAGCATGCAAGACTTGCACATTATTTGTCACTGTTTTGAATTTTCATAAAAAATAAACAAAAACCTCTTCACCAATGAAAAAGGACACAGCATTATGTTCCTTGAAGCAGCTTCCAATGTTCACAATGAATGCAGTTGTAGCGGTCATAAAATTTCCAAGTCTCGTGATGGGATTCGAACCATGGACCATCTGATCAGAGGTCAGACCCCTTGTCCCCATTAAATTACCAAAGTGGTTAACCCTGTCAACAAGCTGACAAGGCGAGGATGTCACCTGTGGGATGACTCCATGTCCTGCTACACAGTACTCAGGAACAAGTGTTGCCTCGGTTCATATTTGTGCCGAGCATTTTGGAAGAAGCGATGCCAATATTCCCATTTGAGTGGAGTGGGAAGGAACAAGTGTTGCCAAATCTCACCTAGGGGTGGAGTGAGTGCCTTAGGACAAGGATCAGTCCCTCCATCCTACACAAATAGTCATGCTTGTATCTTTATAACATGAACGGTTGAGAGAGAATGGAAAATGAAAACCTTAACTCATGAAAACATATTTAATATCTTTCACAGTTATTTTTTTATGTATTAATCAAAAAGCTTGATACTTTGTTTCAATAACCATTACTTCAGTGTTTCTGTTGTAATTACAAAAGCTTTGAGTCTGAATAATTCTTGAACAAAGTCCAATTACCGAAGTAACCCAACGAATTTTGATGAGGCCATCAGACTGAAGGACTCCCACTTGATTTAAATACAAAGGAAAGAAACATTTTTTAAATGGCAAAATGTGATTTGGTTTGACAGCAGTGATTAATTAGAAGTTTTACAGGAAAATAATTTTGTCATAATGGAATTAATGAAAGTCGAAATCAATCAAGACATTCTAAAATGGACCCCAAAAATGTATCAAAATATGCAAAACACTGACTTTGAATCATGTCTTTCCAAAAAGCAAAATCAATTCTTAAGAAACCAATGTTTCCTTGCTTCAGCCTGTATTAGTGATAGATGAAAATTGACAACAGAATAATATTTTTATAATATTTGATGTGCCATTTTTCTTTGTAATAACTCCCATCTTATTTCTCTTGGCTATACTGAAAAGTTCCTCAAGTTTTCTAATGTTCCATTCAAAACATCTCATGCCATGGTGTGAAGGAGAGTTTGGTTTAACACCGCTTTTAATAGTATTCCAGTTATATCAGTCAGCTTAATGTGGCAGGAAAGCCCAAAGTGATGCAGGTCTCAGACGTTTACCACTTTGGTGAAACCCATGAGCACGGGCATGGTGGGGACAAACCTAGAAACATAATCGAGGCAAACCGGGATTCGAACCCACAATCATAGGTTTCTGGCGTGAACATGGGACGCAATTCTGCACAGCGAATTACGGCGCCTTAGACAACTGGGCCACCCGTGCCCCTGTGAATGAGAGAGTAACCATTGAACTGTTTTAGAGAGTATTTCAGATACATCACAGTGATGCACGTCTTAATTGCCTCTTTGGTCAAACACTCGAGCACAGCAATGGTGCTACCAAACCAAGAATCAGATCCTTGGTGAATCTTGGCTATGAACGCACAGTCATGAGATTCTGCCACCCCTGAGAATTATTACTTTTGTTTGTTTGTGTTTGCCACACTCAGCAGTATTCAAGCTCCATGACGGTGGTCTGTAAATAATCTAGTTTGGACCAGATAATCCAGTGATTGATATCATTAGCATCGATCCAAACAATTGGGTTCGATGACATGCATCAACCAAGTCAGCAAGCCTGACCACCAATCCCATTAGTTTAAGGGTTTTCAAATATGAATTGTAAGATATACTCGGAAGATGGTATGACCTAGATTCTTCAGTCGAATTGTATTAACAGCCTTTTAATATGTTTCTAATGTCAAATTTTGACTGGTTAAAAAGTCACAATTTCTTCACGTGAAAATTCAATGAATTGAACCTGCAACCTAACATATATTGTAACCAATTGTTTTCCCACCAAGCCAGTGGGGCAGGTGATGAAAGGGTGTTCAATCTTACATGTCATGACTTCAGTTGTCTTCATGCTGCACATGGTATTTCTCTTGCCTCTCGTCATCGAATTCACTTTGTACTGTGACTACTGTACTTTCTCACTCTAAGGTATCCCAATGTTTTCTTATTTCTTCTGGAATTTCTTGCAGTAAAATGGTTCATCAGTTAGTTAAGACACTTGTCCTTAGTTTTTTGTTTAACTACAATGTACCAGTACCATAAATGGCAGCAAGAGAGTCTGTCCAGTTTGTCAAATAGGTTTGTAAAGGATGACTTTATGGCATCAATCAAGATCTTGTTTTAGGGGCGTGTAGCCCTCCTGAGACAGTCTAGACAAAAACAGCATTAATTGAATATTGTGTATGCTGACTGAAACTGGTGATAATGCAGTGATGCTGATATGGATGTTGGAGTAGTTGCTGATGCAGGAGTAGACCCTGGAGAGTAGCGTACATTTTCAGCAGATGGAGGTCACTGGGATACCGTGTTGGGCTGAATTTTCGGCCACACTTCTTTCAGGGTTTATGGGTTATTGCTAACCAAATATAGTGGGTCAGTTGAAAAGAAATAATTCAAATTATTTGGCATGGAATTGTTTGGGTCAGATTGTTTAGTGGAAATAGATCCTGGTAATTGCTATTAATGTTTTAAGGACAGGAGGTTGGCTCAGTCGTCTAAGGTGCCACAGTTTTCTGTGCAGATTTGTGTCCCTTATGCATGTCTGAAACCTATGGTTGCTTGGTTGGTTGGTTGGTTGGTTGGTTGGTTTTACACCACACTCAGCAATATTGCAGCTATATGACGGCGGTCTGTAAAAATAAGTATCCAGTGATTGATATCATGAGCATCGATCCACGCAATTGGGATACGATGACAAGCCTCAACCAAGTCAGCAAGCCTAATGGTTTGCCCTGATTATGTTTCTTGGTTTGTCAGCACCATACCTTTGCTAGTGGCTTTCACCAAAGTGGTTCATGTCTATGTCCTGCATGACTTTGGGCTTTCCTCTCACATCAAGCAGACTTGCCGTGATATAACTGGAATACTGTTCAATAACTCATATATATTTAAAGAAGGCAATTTCATCCAGAAAAGACAGGAAAAAAGTCATTTGTTCTCAGGTTTTCCCACTACTAAAAAGGATTAATCTTTCTCTGGACATTCTGGGTGTAAAAAATAGTATGTTGCAAAAGTTAAAAAAGCAACACCAATTTGGAATGGAATGCTCAATTGAAACTGCCCACTCTATAAGAGTCAGTTGAACTCCCCTCAAAAACAATTTCAAAATATTGTTTTTTTTTAGATTCAATTTGATGGATTTGACTGATTTGGATCATATTTATTTTTATTTTCATTTAATTGGATGGATTTCACTGATTTTGAAGTTTTAAAGGTTTTTGACTGTGAACTAAGATAGTTTGTACAGTGTTTATCAAAATACTAAAATCTGGAAGAAGGAACGTATGTTCAGAACAATGTTAGTGCATGTTTTGCTTGGTTGGAAAGCAAAGAATTTTTTTTGTCAATTGTGTGAAGTGAATGATGAAGAACCATGCACTGGTAGCTGATCGGATCTTGGCATCAGGAGTCAAAACACTGGCCACTGTTACAAGGGGCATTTGTCTCCTGGAGGTCAAGCATTAGTACATTGGAGCTTGTGATCCTCATGAATCTGATCTTGGCATCAGGAGTCAAAACACTAGCCACTGTTACAAGGGACATTTGTCTCCTGGAGGTCAAGCATTAGTACATTGGAGCTTGTGATCCTCCTGAGTCTATCATAGACTACTAGTAAACAATACTTCAAGGATAGCTAACATCTGTGATGGCCTAGCAAGCAATACAAAAAGAACATCTTACATCTATGATGGTCCAGTTAACAATACTTCAAGGATATCTTACATCTATGATGGCCTAGCAAGCAATACTTCAAGGATATCCTACATCTATCATGGTCCAGTTAACAATACTTCAAGGATATCTTACATCTATGATTGCCTAGCAAGCAATACTTCAAGGATATCCTACATCTATCATGGTCCAGTTAACAATACTTCAAAGATATCTTACATCTATCATGGCCTAGTAAGCAATACTTCAAGGATATCCTACATCTATCATGGCCTAGTAAGCAATACTTCAAGGATATCTTACATCTATCATGGTCCAGTTAACAATACTTCAAAGATATCTTACATCTATCATGGCCTAGTAAGCAATACTTCAAGGATATCTTAAATCTATCATGACCTAATAAGCAATACTTTAAGGATATCTTACATCTATCATGGCTTAGTAAGCAATACTTCAAGGATATCTTACATCTATCATGGCCTAGTAAGCAATACATCCATGATATCATACATCTATCATGGCCTAGTAAGCAATACTTCAAGGATATCTTAAATCTATCATGACCTAATAAGCAATACTTTAAGGATATCTTACATCTATCATGGCTTAGTAAGCAATACTTCAAGGATATCTTACATCTATCATGGCCTAGTTAGCAAAACTTCCATGATATCATACATCTATCATGACCTAGCAAGCAATACTTCAATGATATTATACATCACTCATGGTCCAGTTAACAACATATTTGAAAATAACTACATAAAAATCATCCAGAAACAAAAAATAAAACTCCATTGTCTACAAATTACCTATAATTCCTATCTCAATGCAGTACAATTATAAACTATATAAATCTGATAAATAATTTAAACTATTCCGATCCCCCCCCCAAAAAAAATGGAAACCACTCCCTTGAGACAACTGAGAACATGAATGCATTCATCTGGAGGAGTGAAGTTCGCAGTAATTGCACATCGTCGCACCCAGTGATATACAAGAGGTTCAAACCAATTTCTCTAAGGTAAAAGAACCAATCACGCAGGTCTGCATAGGTGGAGCTGTTAGTCAATTAATCAATACTATATATATGTAACTTTGGAGGGATGGGCCGGGTCAGACCAAAGCAAAGAAATTAAACCATTTTTTTTAAAAGGAGAGCTGGTATTTTTTCCTTTTGAGCTGCAAAGGCTTTTGAGTTCTTCACACAAACATGTTATCGTCAATGAGTTTAAGTGATCCATTGATATGATTTTCACCCATATTTTGCCTTTTATGCCCAATGGAATCTGATTTAGCAGAAAACAGACCAGCATTTCTATATGCATATCTGATCATGGTGGGCGGTCGGGTAGCCTAGTGGTTAAAGCGTTTGATCGTGACGCCGAAGACCCGGGTTCAATTCCTGACATGGTACAATGTATGAAGCCCATTTGTGGTGTCACCTGCCGTGATATTGCTGGAATATTGCTAAAAGCGGCATAAAACCTCACTCACTCATTCTGATCATTGTTTGACTAATGTCCAACATAGCTATCAAAAGCATGCATTTCTTGAATGGGGCATTGCAGTCTTATGGCTTCTATTTCTTCTGATGTCAGCTATAAATAGTTTGTAAAATGTTCCTTAATCTTTATAAACTAAGGATGTGCATTATCTGTAAGATATACTACTCAAATACTACTAGGGTTCATCTGTCATGCCTTTACTTCTTTTGAGTACTGGTAGTATACATGTATTTAGTTTGCTGTGGAAAACAACATTTCCTTACATTTACAAAATATATTAGCATAGTCACAACCAATGACATGAAAATATGACAACTAGATTTTCTGTTATCTTCACCTAGAAAATGATTCAGTGAACATCATTACCGGTTGCGTTTTTTAGTATTGTAAAAAGACAACTTGAAATCAGCACATTTTGTCTTCTTTGAGTTGACCCCTCATTAAAAAAAGGAAAAACAATGGAAAAACAACTGGAAAACACTCAAGAAAATGATACGATTTCTGTTGCCTTCTACTTTTTCACCACAAAAGAAAAAAAGGAAAGGCACTTTTTGGAGAAAAATAGAAGAAATGGCAACTAGAAACAAACTTTGTTTGTAACAGAGATTTGCTGTAGCCTAACAGAACTTGTTCGTTATCTTTTAGTGAATTCAGTAAGATAATGACATCTTCAATTGAAATATAACACACAAAACCTGTGAGAACAGAGATCTCAGCATGTACCAAACAATTAGCCCAAGAGAGCTACTAGACCCTGCAGCATCACGGCATCACCAGGTGATTCTTTATCCTGGGATATATATTTCAGTGATCTGTGTGCCGATCTTATCAACCATAACCTGAGCCCTACGTTTATCACAGAAACATGAGAAACAGAAACTCAGTTTTAAGTTTAGAAACGAGGTGGATACAAATTGCAATCATTTTTTATTGCCTTCATCTGTCAATTTTGCATTATTGGTACAACAGTTGCTATGCAACAGATTATACCAGTGTCTGTTGCTGTTAACCTTAATCTGTCAAACAGAAACATCACAGGTGTGACAGAAAGGGTTAATTGAAACAAAAATGTGAAACCAATTTCCATCTTATTCACTTCGGCATCAAGGAAAAAACATGGCTGACTTCTCATACATGGTTTAAACATTTAGAAACATACATGATCAGAATGAGTATTTCAAGAAATTATCAACCTCTGAAGCAAACAATTCAAAACATGTCTGAAAAAAGAAAATGATCAATATATTTGAAAAGGACATAGCACCTTCTTTCATGGGTAAATGGCATGTGATTGGCATGGTAGGGATTAGGTACGAATGCTTGATAAAGGTGGAAGCATCTGTTCCCAAACCTCACTGTAAACAAAGAAGTTGTCATCTTGCAAATTGCTTGCGAGTTATGAAACAGGGTTGTGAAACAATCTAAGGTTAATAAACAGTAAATAAATGGTGAGTTTGGATTATGAAACAAAACTGTGGAGAGTTTTTGGATTAACTCCCTTCCAACATATAGGTTAGTTTGACCCAACACCATAAGCATAATATACATACCACATTTTCCGAAATATTTGACACGGATTTCTTTCATGGACGTGCATGCTGCTCTCTCCAGCTCACACATGTTTTTGTAGTCGACTCCATTGTTTCCGCAAACTGGCGTACTTCCGACGTTGTCTCCGTACGAGTCACAGCGGTTTTGACACGTGCATCTGTGTGAGGTGCCATCCAGGGATGGGACACATATCGCACCAAAGTTACATGGGTGATCTTGACATGGATTCTTCTTCCCTGGAGGAAATTTATAACATGCCATTACAGGGTCAGTAAATAAAAACATGACTATCACAACCTGCACCGCCAATTGCCCCAGCATCATCAAAGAGGGTTTGGAATGGATACCCGAGAATTCCGCTTTCTGAAAATGAGTTTTCCACGATTTTAAAGTCCCTGTTCTCATGGAGAGAGAGGATTTGTTTCTTGGACAAGGTTGGGATACACCTTCAGCTTTCTGAAAAAAATAGACCTTCCTTGATCTTTCTTTGACGGTATGAACTCCCTCTGGCATACCACTAGGCGATGAAGCACTTGTGTGTTGTGGAACGTGGGCTATTCCAACAGGCATGATGGTATATGCTATGTGTCACTGATGCTGGAAAATGCTTGCTTGATGCAGAATTACTGCATAAATAGAAAACTCGGGTGTTTGGTCACACGTGAACACATAAAATTGAATCACGGTAACACGGCATCAAGTCATGCAAGGAACTGTAGGTAACGGCATCCTTGCAGGAAATCAATAACGGCATCGCACATTCATTCCTCCGTCCGCGGTAAAGCTTCACACGCAGACGACATTGTCACGATCGCGGATTTAGTTTCAGCCGAGAATGCTGGGATATAATCACCACCCGTTGTCACTGCAGCCTAGTTGTTGACAGAGGCCAGTCAGATAATACAGAGTAATTCCAGGGCTGATTCCAATACATGTACTCGAGCCCCAATACACCATGCTCCAGCTAACGAGACCTGTAGCTTCAACGTAGCTACACTGCTGCCTCCCAGCTTCACATTCTGCAACAATGCCGCCAAATTCTAGCAAAATCCAATAATGGCACTGAAACACTTTTCCTTTGTCTTCACCAAGCTTTTCTCCATTGGTATTATTGAAAATCAAATCATTATGTCAACCGACCATGGGAGAGATGTCTAGCACAAATTTTGCTCGTTTACTGGTGCTCCTCTCTCCCTCCCATAACACTTGGCCAATAATTCTGAAATATTTATGAATCATTCACAAGGGAATCTGCTTTTCCACTCGAAACTGCGCTTCAGTGAAAGAGGCCTAGCATCTCTGACAATATGAGCTGTATGCCTGAACTGGCGCAAACACCCTCCTCTTTATAAAACATTTAATTCCACGTAGCTCCGCCATATGTCAGATAAATCCCGAATTCCGTATCCCCAGCCTTCTTCTGAGTTGGCCATGTCGTATAACTTGACATCGGTAATAGTTCGCCATGGCAATGTAAGGATATCATACAAACGTTTCAGTAATCTCACACTGAAGGCCTCTGGCAAATGTAATACTCTAACAACAGGGTATGTTATTCTAAGATGAGAATTGTGCATGGCTTCAAAAATCAATTCTCGAGCCTCTCAATAACATAATGAAACATGCGAAATTACATTTGTTATGTCCGATAAAATTACCCTAAAAAATGAAATTTTGGAGTTGTTTTCCCTCTTGATCTCTGCTCATATTGATTGTTTCTGTCTTGCTTGGCCCAACAAACATAAATATTCACCAACATTGTCGAGAAACGGCTTTTTTGGCTTTAGTGATGATGAATGCACAGCATGGGCTAGCATACTGCCCAGGGAGTTGGGAATAAAATTCAAGTGGACACATATGTCTTTGTCCCGATCATAACATCCAGCATGGCCAATGGCTGTATAAATGTACCGTAATTACCATATTAAGCAATTGATTTTTACCTTTATCAAGATCTTAAATCTTTACATATGTGCCCCTGTATAAGCTGAAAATTTACATATTTTAACATATATTCCATATTCTCTGGCATATATTACACATTTGTAGGGGTATTATTGCCTGGTCAAAAGGGTTTTAGTTTACTTGATTTTTTAACTAAGTTTGGTCACTATATTGCTCAATCTCTGACAACAAATTTAACATGTTGTGTATGGTTCGAAAAAAACCCACCTATTGTCATTTTTTACGTTCACAAAGTGCTTTTTATTGCAAATGCAGTATCATATATCATTACACAGCCTTTCCACACATATTAACTTAACTAAGCTGACCACAAAAAAAAGAAAGAAAATTAATCATCATATTAAGAATTAATAATATTACTCATCAATTTCATCCGGATACCACTCTGACATGAACGGATTAAATCTGAATTTGAATTCAATATTGAACTGAAAGGCTACAATTTCATGTGGCACATTCACCCATTGCTGGGCTGCCTTGCCTGACGTGGACGATAACTGTGTGACAGGCAGTGGTTCAACACCCATCACCAGTTTGATGGCCGATTTCAAGTTTTTCCATGAACCAATTTCTACACTTTACTCTTTACTCTTTCATTGTAATCTGAGAATTGATGAAGTTGAGGATTTCAAAATGAGTGACTCTTATGCCCTAGAGACGTGGTCGGGTAGCCTAATGGTTAAAGCGTTCGCTTGTCACGCCAAAGACCTGGGTTTGATTCCCGACATGGGTACAATGTGTGAAGCCCATTTCTGATGTCCCCCGCCGTGATATTGCTGGAATATTGCTAAAAGCGGCGTAAAAAAACATACTCATTTACTCACTCTTATGCCCTAGTCAGGAATATACTGTTGAACCCCGTGAAGAGACAATGACACAAATTGAAAAGAACTGATGCAAATGTCTCTCTAAAAATAAAGCACAGGCACGCACGCATGCACAATGTAATAATCATGTAGTAATCATGTTAACATATCAAAAACAAATAACTGAATCATTTGCCAACAAAAATAACCATGACTTAAATATGTCATGGTTTACAAACTCATATTGTTTCCTGAATGAATTATTTTCATTCATCCAGCATATTTTTTATTTTAAGTACACCCCCAACTCCCGTTTAAAAAAGCTGTGCTCACCCTCTTTAAAAAAGAAATATCCATGCTTGTGCGGGTTCCTGTGTCAGTAAATAAACACTGGGGCTATTCGAGGATGTACAGCTCCAGGATCATAATCAGACCAAGTCTGGAACTTAAATCCATGATCACCGGATCATCACCAGGCAAAGGGATACAACTCTGTACAGTGAAATGTGAGACTTTGGGCAACTGGGCCACCTGTGCCCTCCATGTAAATTTACAGAGGAAAATATCAGGAAGCATTTGTATGACTTCCTGACACCCCCTAAAAATACTGATGGCAGGTCTATGTCCATGTTGAAAACACAGCTGTCATTTCCTTTCAACACTGAACAGGAATTTTCTTGGCTGAAGAGACAGTCTTATTCAAGCATGGGTATGTCTTAGAACTGACAACAATTTCACCATACTGACAAGTGCTATTTCAGCTTTGTTTATAATGACTTTATGTTTGTTGCATCTCAAGGTCACTGTAAAGGGCATAATAAAGGACTGAACCTACAATCCACTTGTCTTGCCACATGAAGCTGGTTGTTGTATATTGAATTGATAGTTGTGTTGTTGTATATTGCACTTAACCTTGTATTGTTGTATATTGCATTTATAGTTGTGTTATATATTGAATTATGGTTGCGTTGCTGTATATTGTATTTGTAAAACTTTATGTTGTTATATATTGTATTAATAGTTGAGATGTTGTGTATTGTATTTAAAGTTGTGTTAATGTATGTTGTATTTACAGTTGTTGTATATTGTATTTAGAATTGTGTTGTTAGATATTGTATTTATAGTTGAAATTTTGTTTATTGTTTTTAGAGTTGCATTGTTATATATTGTATTTATAGTTGAGATGTTGATTATTGTATTTAGAGTTGTGTTGTTATATATTGTATTTATAGTTGTGTTGCATATTGTATTTACAGTTGTGTTGAATTTTGTATTTATAGTTGTGTTGTTACATATTGTATTAATAGCTGAGATGTTGTTTATTGTATTTAGTGTTGTGTTATATACTGTATTTACAGTTGTGTTGAATTTTGTATTTTTAGTTGTGTTGAATTTTGTATTTATAGTTGTGTTGAATTTTGTATTTATAGTTGTGTTGTTGTATGTTGTATTTACAGTTGTTGTATATTGTATTTAGAGTTGCACTGTTATATATTGTATTTATAGTTGAAATGTTGTTTATTGTATTTAGAGTTGCATTGTTATATATTGTATTAATAGCTGAGATGTTGTTTATTGTATTTAGAGTTGCATTGTTATATATTGTATTAATAGTTGAGATGCTGTTTATTGTATTTAGAGTTGCATTGTTATATATTGTATTAATAGCTGAGATGTTGTATATAGTATTTAGAGTTGCGTTGTTATATATTGTATTTAGAGTTGTATATTGTATTTAGAGTTGCGTTGTTATATATTGTATTTAGAGTTGTATATTGTATTTAGAGTTGTGTTGTTATATAGTGTATATATTGCACCAATAGTTGGGTTACAGTTACACTGTATCAAGGTTACTCACTCTGCCAGCCCATATCTAGCAACCATTGTGATCATCTGATCCCCATTTTAGCACAACAGTAAAAACAAATTATTCCAGGAACCTGTCAAGGTCTGGGATCCACACACCTACCGGTACATGTGCACGTTAGCTCCTGACAGTCCGAAGACATAACGAGGGAGCAGTCTCAAGTCAAGCTGACAGACGATATGACGACTGTCGACTATGACCTTCACATCAATACCCTTACCTCTTTTCTCTATTAGTACTTCATCAATAGCAGTGATCAATACTCGCATCATATGATGCCAAATCACTCCCCACTATTGGGACTATTCAACCAATAGTAATCACCGGCATGCATTTTATTTGGGCTGTGATCTTTCCATCGGCTAATGAATGTGCATTACACCAGCTACAGTAGGCTTGGCCTTATAATTATAGGACACACTTAATTCTGGGCTCACGAGGGGAAACATTCACAGTGCAATAATTAGGTTTCTTTAGTTAGACTCATTCGCATGAGAAGTTCATGGTATGTATACATTCAGATGAATCATTCGTTTATGGACTAACAGAATCAGGGGTTTCATGCAGGGATGGAAATTATCTAAAAACACATACAAACCCACATTGCCAGTGGGATTCATTTTCTAATTGTGCTGCAAGAGGTTACTTGTCCTCATAAAATGAGAAGACTTTCAAATTTCAATCTTAAATGCGCCATAAACACATTCAAATATTAAGACTCAGTCACAACATATAGATCAGAGATTGCGTTCGAAAGGTTATGACAAATGTCTAGCATAGCGATTTTGGGGGGAGTGAGAGGACAATAGATCATTTTCAGCAAGTGTGAAAAAGCGTACTGGCCCAACAAGCTAGTAGAATTAAAATATTATTAGCCCAAGTTAATTCTACTTGCCTCGGTCCTATGGGTAAGCGTTAATTTCATGAAAAATTTCAAGAAAATATACATTTGAACTCGGACAGCAATAAAATTCTGGTGGCCTCACAAGGAAATTATTATGATGATTTTGTTTGTCATCACCATACCCATGCTTGTGTTAAATGTATCAGATTTGTATCACTTTAGGCATTAAAAAACCCTCCATGTATAACCTGACATGCCGTGACACAACAAAAACAACTGTTCAAAGCGCCATTAAAGCTTACTCACTCACTCACTCACTGAGTGTATATGAAGTGTGGCCATGCCCAATCCTCCTTTACAAAGGCTCCATCTACAAAGGCTCTGTCTACAAAGGCTCCGTCTACAAAGGCTCTGTCTACAAAGGCTCCATCTACAAAGGCTCTGTCTACAAAGGCTCCGTCTACAAAGGCTCCATCTACAAAGGCTCCATCTACAAAGGCTCTGTCTACAAAGGCTCTGTCTAGAAAGGCTCCATCTACAAAGGCTCTGTCTACAAAGGCTCAGTCTACAAAGGCTCTGTCTACAAAGGCTCCATCTACAATGGCTCCATCTATAAAGGCTCTGTCTACAAAGGCTCCATCTACAAAGGCTCTGTCTACAAAGGCTCCATCTACAAAGGCTCTGTCTACAAAGGCTCCATCTATAAAGGCTCTGTCTACAAAGGCTCCGCCTACAAAGGCTCTGTCTACAAAGGCTCCGTCTACAAAAGCTCCGTCTACAAAGGCTCTGTCTACAAAGGCTCTGTCTACAAAGGCTCCATCTACAAAGGCTCTGTCTACAAAGGCTCCATCTACAAAGGCTCTCTCTACAAAGGCTCCATCTATAAAGGCTCTTTCTACAAAGGCTCTGTCTACAAAGGCTCTGTCCACAATGGCATTGTGTATGGTAACCTAACAAGACTGGTGGCTGTAACAGTTCAAGTACTGGTAGATTCTTGCCAACCAGCCATACTGGGCGCCAACTTGCTGCCCAAGAAGTCCTTAATGTCAGGGTTTGGATGGAAATACTTTGCATGATGGACTATTATGATAATAATGATATATGTTCCACCATCAAGTAACTAAGAGGGTTCATTTTCAGGGTCACAATTTCAATATTCGCTTGGCTTGGCACGATCAGCAAGGACAATTCCGTCATTGAATTTTCCACATTAAGTAAGCAAGTCCTCAGTGTCCAGCATGTGCATGTTTATTTCCATAATTCCCTATTTGGTAAAGGAAATAGCTGTATTTGACCATGATTAATCCTGCACTTGTGTAAATATTTGATCTTGATAATATTTGGCAACCATAACATGTCTGTATTTTTAAACATAAGCCATATAGACAATCTGTCTGGGAGATGTCACTAAACAGTATGCTTCTTGCAAAGTTACCTCCCTTGATGGGGGCCATAACTTGCGGTTTCCTTTCCATCAATTTCACTTACATTTATCAGACCTGGTTTGTCTGGAACATCTCTGGGGACTTATCAAAGCAATGAAAGCACTGATAGAGATAATGTTTTTCATTTTTCGAATAACATCAATATGGACACTGTCAGATATGCTGATTTGGCTCTGTGATACACTTCATTCAAAACTTCCACTGGAGTGGAGCTAAATCTGTAGAAAACAAGGATTTGTCATCGAAAACTGGCATCCATAGAGAATGCTACACTCATTCTCGTTGGATACCATAGAAAGTTCACATAAAAATGGTATCTAACGAGAACGAGTGTGGTATAATATTTATTACCCATGTTAAGAGTGTATTAAATGCAAATAGATAACAACTCTCTTTCGTCAACAGACCTTACTGAAACTGGTTGCAAATCTGGTAGTGCATGAATATTGATATATGCCCAAATATAGGCATTGTTGACATTTCAATGCATATGCATTAACAACATGTTCCTGCTGTTGTGTGTGCAAACATGACAACATCAATGTTCAACATCTTTTTTGAAGAATTTCTTCAACTTATGGTAATTCAAACGCATTGTTGTTACTACGCAGGACATCTGAAAGAAAACTTAAAGAGTCAACACAGCGCTTTGAATCTCAGTGAGTGAGTGAGTGAGTTGGGTTTAACGCCGCTTTTAACAGTATTCCAGTTATATCACGGCGTGTCAGCTTAATGTGGGAGGAAAGCCCGAAGTGATGCAGGTCTAAGACGTTTACCACTTCGGTGAAACCCACGAGCATGGGTATGGTGCTGACAAACCTAGAAACATAAATGGGGCGAACCGGGTTTGAATCTCAGACCAACACTGATGGCACAACTGGAGCATGCAACGTTAGTCTAGATATCTGCCCAGCTAGTTTAAACTGATCTCATTTCACCACGCTTAACCTTTCACGTCAAATCAAATTGAAATTCGTACCCTCGATAAAAGATCTATCAGTAGTCTTACATTGCACATGGACAGAGCTTGATTCTATAATGTCTGTAGTAGCTCTATAGTCCAAGTGAAAGCATGGAATTTATTTACCTCAGAGGTCCAAAAGGTTTGAAATGTGGATCATGAAGAAAATTGAGTGTATTTTCAAAACATCAATTTCTTACAAATTGTATCTTGTCCATTTCCTCACAGTACGCCATTAAAGGCTTGACTCAGCAGTTGTTTTTAGCGCACATGTGATTAAGGAAAATGCGATACGTTTAATAAAAATTGAGAATGACTAAAGTTATTTGGGTATTGAAGTGAAGGTATGAGCATATACTTTATAAAAGAACACAATATTGCACCCACTATATCAAAATGTCTTATCTGTGATAGGAAATATAATATTTATGATTTTGTTTGCAAAGTACCATCTTTTGTTTCTTCTTACTCCTGTAATATGAGGTCTTTATTTTCTCAGTAATTTTGCTCTTACAAGCCCAACATTATTGAAACAATTTTATTCATTTTCTATACTTTCAAATGATTATTCATAAAGATTCAGAGTTTTATTTAAAGGAGTCAGAATGATTTATTTTTGGAAAAGGGAGATAACTCCATTCTCCAATCATAAACTGTGACATTTCAGACAGTTCAAGTACAATTAATGTAATAAAAAGGACCAAATTTGAATAGAGTTTATCAATTAATCTTTCTAATGAACAGTTTTTAGTATATAATTTCAATCAAGTGCAATGACTGGTCCCTGATGCCAAGATGGCCACAATGCTGGAAGCATGTAGACAGCAGGATGGAAAGGGTGAGTTGTTGTAAATACCCTTATCAGTATCTTTTACACTGTTTGTCATTAGTTGTGTAATGATCCACAGAAAATATCATCACCAGTTCAACAGTATAAAGTCTTGTGATCAGTTATAAAGCTCCTGCAAAAAGTTAAGGCTATCAAGGGAGACTACTCTTAATTACAAGTATTTCCAGGGAGCAGTTGTTGTATTAGTTTGGGGCTATTAAAGTTTGATTAATCATTTATAAAGCAATTTGTTTGTTTTTTAGATGCTGATGTAGTAGCAACACCATTCATTGACTGCAGAGGCACTTAAATATTAAGAATGGGTGATCAAAATCTCAAATGTATTCTGCATCTGGGTCAACATTCAAAAGAACCAGTCAAAAGGTTGGACAGTGAGTCGTGGCAACAAATACAAAATGCTGCCAAACTTCGTCTGAACAAGTATTCTTCATCAAAATACCATAAAGCATGAGAACTCTAGATGCCATTGAACTGTCCTATGGATATCATATCATCTGCTACAAAAGTTTCACAGCTATTCCAAAAGAGATAACTGAGCCTGAAAGAAATGCATCTGTTTTACTACGTTCAAAATTGCCTGGTATTGCTTGTACTTCCTCTGGGGTATTTGAAAATGTGTCCATTTTCTGCAAAACTGTTTCAAAGCGTGTTGGGAATCTTAGAGAAACACTTGGAAGATGCGAGAGTTTTGATGCTGAAGAAAAAAAAATCTGCTGCTAAAACCCTGTGTGACCAAGCACTACTAGCTCAGATTTGTGACATAGATTTCATATCAAAGGAAGTAAAATATCACCATTCTTGTCGTAGGCTTTACCTCAAAAGAGCAGAAAATATATCCATCAATCATGGAGCATCTATGGAGCATTCTGACAACAGCAAAGCAAACATGACCAACAATCCACATGAGACAGCCTTCAAGACATTGTCACTCTATGTTGAACACGAAATTATTGTTAAAAATGGTGCTGAATACCTCACATCTCTGCATAAACAATATGTGACATTACTTGGGAGTGAATCTAAATACAGTGCACAGAAGGTGGAAGCTAAATTACTGAACAAGTACAAGAATGAAATAAAGAGTACCAAATCCTCCAACAGAAAGGGAAAAGTAATTTTTTCTTCAAGGATGCAGTCTTGTATGCTGAAGCACAAGCAAAGTCCAATTCTGCACGTGTAATGGACGCAGCTTTTATTCTGAGGCAGGAAATAATCAGGATGTGAGATGAGTCAAAGGATCTATCATTGCCTTTGTCAGCACAAGTTATAGGAAAGAGTAATGGCCAACCCTCCTGTGATTTAATATGATTCTTTAGAACATTGTATACTGGTTCTCCCAGGCCCAAAGATCCACCTAGTGTCAAGGCTGAGAGATGCATCAGGTCATCAGCAGATGACGTTCTCTACAATACTTCAAATGGAACTATCAAACCAGGTCAACATCTAAATCTTGCACTTGGGCTTAAATGTATCACTGGCAGTAGGAAAGAAATTGAGATTTTGAATCGTTTTGGACACTGTGTAGGGTATCACATGGCTGAAATGTTGGAAACGGAGATGGCAACATCTGTATCACAAACTGAATCACCACTTCCAGATGGTCTCCTTCACTCACCTGGACTTCACTCTGGCACGGAGGTACGGCATGGGACAATCATTATGCACAACTAATATTATGCAACATGAATTTGTTGTCTGTGACCATCTTGTTTGGTTTAATAAAGAGTGTGCAAATGTCGCTCACTTCCATAAGATTCCTTCAGTTCTGCCTTATAGTTGTAAAAGTGAACGTCGCATGATTTTTTTATGAATGAAAAAAGTAGTTACAATGTGACAGAGGTTACGGTTATCCAATCAAAATGAATAAAACGAGGTCAGCCTTGTACAACACACATGTGACGAACTGATTTAGTACCTTACCACCTGTATCTTCACCATGTGTTTAATAAATAGGAGATATAACTTGGTTGAGATCAAGCAATATCTCGAAGGAGATATTTCTACGATGAAACTGCATCACAATGCACTGCAGACCATTGTAACATCATAGGTTACCATGACATCACAATCAAATGACATCACTAGTCGCTCTGCCACTGAAGCTGGTAGCTGTACTTTTTACACTCAAGACACTGATTGTTCGTGTTTACAAGCTGAAAAGCTTGTAAGAATGGTTTTGGATGATGAATAGAATCTCACCTTTGTGCCTTTTGATACCAAATATCTCAACACTCAATAAATGTAAATCTCAGCAAGCCTTTGAGTGTTAACATATTTTGGACTTTGGCATATATCAAAAGACGCTTGGGTAACATTCTCTATATTATTGAGTGGACTAAACCTGTAGAAAAAGCAAGGATAAAGATCACCTAGCTATCATTACGGGCAACAGTTTTATTTTCATCAGCTTATGATTTCAATAGTAACTGCTACACAGACCATGGCAATCTGACATTCAAACACAGGATCAGCCTAAAGGATCAGCCTAAAGTATCAGTCTAAAGAATCAAGGAGCACAGCTGTCTGTGGCACCTTACATGACTTGTGAGAGAGTGAGGGAGGGAGTATGGTTTTACGTAGCTTTAGCAATATTCCAGCAATATGACTGCAAGGCACACCAGAAATGGGCTTCAAATGTTGTACCTTTGTTGGAAATCAAACCCGGGTCTTCTGCAAGACGAGCAAAGGCTTTAACAACGAATTGCCCTCCTGCCCCTCGATCGCCCTCTGGGGATACAGTAGGAGCAACTAATGATTAAAAAACAAGCTCTTTTATTTTATTTTTTTGTACGTTAATCTTCCTTATTCCTCTCTGTTTAGTTTCATGGCAAGAAAATAAATGAGAATTTACTTTTTTTTCTTTAATTCTTTTGCATTTTTTCCTTCTCTGTTTTTTCTCAGAGAAACCAAAGCAAAACTTCCACCCATATTGCACAACAATCTGACAGAAACATCAACCATCCAAGACCGGCATCAGAAAACGAAGACATTAACAGGTGAAGAGAAATCTCTGCAGAAGGATAAATAACAGCAAAAGACAACTCCCTGTCCACCCATCAACCAACTAAATGTACATTTCATGTTATGGCTTCTATGTGTCTTCTTCCCTTCATGGATTTGGGTTTACGATCGGTTAACATGTACAGCAAAACTACACTACGTAGTGTATCTTGATATGGGGGCTGTCGGCAATGATGTATTGCCATGAGGTGATACTGCTGCTTCAGTTAACTTGATGGATCTTTATACTTCCTTATTTGGACTGAAATTATTTATTTTTTGGTTTTCTGGAAATTAGACGTATCAATTTGTCTACTCTGTGATGAATTCCCCAATTTAGTTTTCCATGCGGTATATTGGCTTTCTGTTTCACAACACTTCTTCCTTACACTAATTCCTGATTATGTTTCTAGCTTTTTATCACAGAGAATATTGGTGATTTACAACTATGTACAAAACATGTTTCCTTTGTAAAGGTGTCTGGTTAATTGGAGTGTCTTGTAGTTTCTTTTGATGCTGATGTCATGACCAATCAGTCTCCCGTTACAGCTCTGCAACAAACACGCAAGTGTCCTTCCCCTGCATCACTGTTACTTTGGGTTAATGTATAGAGATAATAAAAACGAAATTTCTTTGCAAGTAAATGTTTTTGGAGCAGTAAATGATATGTTGCTTAGGTAAGGTGAGGTGAAATGGGGTTTAACTAAAGGTTATTGCACTTTGTGTATTTGTGTCGGGCTGCTTGTTCTAGTCCAGTTTTAGCCATAACCCTCTCAGACACTGTGAGTATACTGATTCCAAGCCAAACATGAATATTAAAAAACTCTCAAGTTTAACTAATTCAGTTTACGTTTACGCTTCATCAGTCAAGTGGCTCATGAGGAGAAGTTGTTTTCCATAGGTTCCCCATGATATTTTGTATTCTCCAGTATGGCCACTGGCAGCTATCCTTGGTACTACCAGAGGTGACCATCTCACCCACCATGTTTCAGGCCCCTGTTTCTGGCCTCTGTTTCAGGCCTCTGTTTCAGGCCTCTGTTTCAGGCCTCTGTTTCAAGCCCTTGTTTCAGGTCATTGTTTCAGGCCCCTGTTTCTGGCCTCTGTTTCAGGCATCTGTTTCAAGCCCCTGTTTAAGGTCATTGTTTCAGGCCTGTTTCAGGCCCCTGTTTCTGGCCTCTGTTTCAGGCATCTGTTTTAAGCCACTGTTTCAAGCCCCTGTTTCAGGTCATTGTTTCAGGCCTGTTTCAGGCACCTGTTTCAGGAGTATCTTGATACCTAGTTCCAGTGATATAATGTGTATATCATTGAATCTTGATACATTGTTCCAGTGATATAATGTGTATATCATTGAATCTTGATACATTGTTCCAGTGATATAATGTGTATATCATTGAATCTTGATACATTGTTCCAGTGATATAATGTGTATATCATTGAATCTTTGAGAGACATTTGAAGTTGGAGTACTAAGTAATGGTAAGATATATGGATGAGCTTGATTACATTGTTAGAACCTACACCAAATTGTCGCTCCAAATTGTAATAAAGAAGTTGTTCATCCATATATCTTATCCTTACTTTCTACATCATTGCATGATAATACTACATTCATGATATATTGTGTATACCATTATATGACAAAACTTGGTTCTAGTGATCATAATGTGTGTATAATTGTGTTATAAAAGTGCCAAGCGTAAAATCAAATACCAGTATATGATCTTCACTCGGTACCCAACAGAGGAAATATATCCAAATTAATCCACTATATGCACAT
This sequence comes from Haliotis cracherodii, assembly GCF_022045235.1. Lineage (NCBI taxonomy): Eukaryota > Metazoa > Mollusca > Gastropoda > Lepetellida > Haliotidae > Haliotis > Haliotis cracherodii. The sequence continues at coordinate 7,102,708 of NW_027266279.1, read as the reverse complement.
TTGACATGGCTTGTTTGAACTGGCACACCAAACCAAAAGACCAATTTGTAACGGTAAATACTACAAACAATACTGCACTCAAAACTTCCACTCTGCTTCAGGTAAATGGAACTGCACTATACTTATTGAACTCATTAAGTACAGTACAAGGTAGAGTGCTCGAGATGGGCTTATGATTTAATGATGGCCGTAATTGTCCCCGTAGCCAGATTCCAGCGCACTGACTAGCATGTCTGGTAATCGAATCCCTTCCAACACACAGCACCTGTTCTTCTGCTCAATCAACCAGACAGAGAACTGTGCAAATAAAAAGCCTGTCATAATTACTAATGGGGCATTGTGTTCACACGTGATGTGTGGTCTCGGATACATGGGGTCAATAAAACCGCAGCTGTCTTTCATGTTTGGGTGTGTCAGCGAGTTTGGTGTTTTAAGCTACTTTTCACAATATTTAATCACGGCAGGGGGCATCTTCGTGCTGTAACACATGTTTGGATGTGCGAATTTAATTAATCACAAACACCAAAGTGCCTTCAACAATATTCCAGCAAGGAGGGCAATCATGAATTGTCTTGTTCCCATGTGGGGAATCAAACTCGGACTGTTAGCATGACCAGTCTACCCCACCACCCTACCATGCTTGAGGAGTATGTTTGGAGTCAATAAATATAAATCATTTTAAGTAATAGCAGTCGGCGAAGTCCAAAGGCCAAGTTAAGTGAAGAACTGTTTGGTCAAGTGAACTCATCTAATAATCGGGGCGGTCGGGTAGCCTAGTGGTTAAAGCGTTCGCTCGTCACGCCGAAGACCCGGGTTTGATTCCCGACATGGGTACAATGTGTGAAGCCCATTTCTAGTGTCCCCCGCCGTGATATTGCTTGAATATTGCTAAACGCGGCGTAAAACCATACTCACTCATCTAATAATTGTCCTTATAGTTACACTACTATCTGCAGAAACAGATACAAACAGCCAAGTCTTGGCCAGTAGGCTCAAATTGTTTTTGCACATATCCTGTAATAGGGGCACAATAGCATTTGATGAAACTATTGATGGTTTGCAATTGTCCTTATTGACAGTATAACTATGACATGTTAAAACAAAAGTTAATTTGACAGTTTTGAACATCCTACATCGTTGGGATGTGTTGACAATCGGCCAGATCACGAAGATCTAGATTAAGGCCCATTCAATTGCCTCTTACAACAAGCATATGTTACCAGGGAATTGTAGGTTGGTTGGTTGGTTGGTTTGTTGTTTAATGCTGCACTCAGCAATATTCCAGCTATATGACGGCAGTCTGTAAATAATCGAGTCTGGACCAGACAATCCAGTTATTGATATCATGAGGATCAATCCACGCAATTGGGATCGATGACATGTATCAACCAAGTCAGCGAGCCTGACCACCCGATCCCGTTAGTCACCTTTCACGACAAGCATAGTCACCATTTACGGCAAGCATGTGTTGCTGAAGACCTATTCTACCCCGTAATCTTCACATGTCATTCAAACTCGGACTCCCTGCACATTATGGGAAAGTAAAGGTTCAAAACATATAATCTCCATGCTACCGAAGAGTTTTGTTCACTTGTTTATTGTGATATTCCCGAGACAGGATGACAGTGGGGTTGGATCAGATAATCCAGGGGTTGATATTATGAGCATTAATCCATGCAATCCAGATATGTTGACACGCTCTCAACCAAGTCACCGAACTTGACCACCCAATCCCTTTACGACAAGCATAGGTTGCTGGGGGCTTAATTTTCATGTGGAATCACTGTAGGTTTTTAACTTAGTGAGTGAATATGGCTTTACACAGCTTTCAGCAACAGTTTTTAACTATTTACGAGGGGCATTCAATAAGTTTTGCAACTGGGGCATTTGTGTTAACACAAACAATGTCAACTTGTGGCAGGTGTGACACTAGTCATAACATCAGGTTGACACGTGTCATAACAAGTTGCAGACACAAGAATAAGTTAGATGTGATGACTTCATTCATCTGAGGGTGGTCACAATCATGGATTCTCTCAAACATGAACAACATGCTGTACTAAAGTTCCTTACATGCTCCGGTTCACAAGTCAAGAATTGCACAGGTCACGATACGTGAATGTAGATTCGAACAGTTAAATCACCCACCCTACAGCCCAGACTTAGCCCCCAGTGACTATTTCCTGTTCCGGCAAATGAAATCTGCCCTATGTGGAAGACGCCTCTAGGATGACGAGGACATAAAGGCTGCCACAGGGGCGTGGTTAGAGGGCCAATCTGCAGATTTCTATAAAAGTGGTATTAAAAGCTTGAAGGTCAAATGGAATAAGTGTATTGAGGTGAATAGAGATTATATTGAAAAATAAAAGTGCAATAGATATTCTGAGACTTGGTCTTATATTGAAGTTGCCAAACTTATTGAATGCCTCTCGTAACTATTGGACATATTGCCGGGTCATTACAATCATGAGGTCTTTCTTGCCATTCAGGGCCATCTAATTCCACTGGGAACAACTCCAATGACAGGTGGGTAAATAAGACCTATCCCTGAATGGCCACAGGATGCTTTTAATCTCATCCTATTAAGTACATAAAACATACCCACTGTGCTCGATTGTGTGCAGAGAGACTGTGAAATATTAATCTTATTTACTATTCTACCAACATGCTTTTATTGATAACCCTTGGATTTATTTCATTAGTGTAATGGAAACATGACCACTCAATTTATGGAGATTTACGACTGTTCATGAATATTTGATTACTGCCATCTGAAACGCTGCCTGATGACAATTTCATCAATAAAACCAATTGTGAAATGATTAATGATAGGTGCTCATTGAACCAGTCTACCATACACTCTATATATCACATTCATGACCAGATACCCTTCAGGGTCATCACATCCCAAAAGGTAGCCCAATGGATCCCTGCCGACAATTAACCCTATATGTCCTAGCCATGAATGGATACGGGTCACCCCATCACAAAATGGATACCTCCCAACGATTAACTTTTCATGTACACTTATGGCTCCCCACATCCTAAAGAGAGCCAAATGGATCCCTGCCGACAATTAACCCTTCATGTCATCACCATATTGGTCACCACATCACAAAGTTGCCCAGTGGATCCCTGTTGGCCATTAACCCTTCAAGTACCTTAAAGACTTATCACATCCTGAAGAGAGACCAATGGATCCCTGCCGATATCTAACCCTTCATGTCCAGCCATGACAGGATACCCTAGAGGGTCACAACATCCTAAAAGTAGCCCTATGGGTCCCTGTAGGCAATTAATCCTTCATGTCATTGCCATGACCAGGTACTTCAAAGGTTCATCACATGGTAACGGTCAGACATGATGTGCTGTACAAAAGACCACAAGCCAATCAGACAATAACAGATTATCCAAACCAATGGGTTTTCTTTTACACTCAAAATATAATTGCAGAATTTCTGCAGAAAATGTCACATCATTAAATTCTAGAACAAAACTCCTGTCTTGAGCTTTCTGTGACCTCTCCCTCCTACTGAAGACCTTCCCTCCCTAGTGGAGACCTTCCCCACCCTAATGGAGAACTTCCACTCCTACTGGAGACCTTCTCTCCCTACTGGAGACCTTCCCTCCTACTGGAGACCTTTCCTACCCTGCTGGAGACCTTCCCCTCCCTACTGAAGACCTTCCCTCCCTAGTGGAGACCTTCCCTCCCTAGTGGAGACCTTCCCTACCCTAATGGAGAACTTTCCCTCCTACTGGAGACATTATCTCCCAACTGGAGACCTTTCCTACCCTGCTGGAGACCTTCCACTCCCTACTGAAGACCCTTCCCTCTATAGTAGAGACCTTCTCCACCCTAATGGAGACCTTTCCCTCCCTACTGAAGGTCTTCTCCTACTGGAGACCTTCCCCACCCTACTGGCGACCTTCCCCACCCTAATGGAGACCTTCCCTCCTACTGGAGACCTTTCCTACCCTGCTGGAGACCTTTCCCTCCCTACTGGAGACCTTCCCTCCCTACTGGAGACCTTCTCTCCCTACTAGAGACCTTCCCTCCTACTGGAGACCTTCTCTCCCTACTGGAGACCTTCCCTCCTACTTGAGACCTTCTCTCCCTACTGAGACCTTCCCATCCCTACTCAAGACCTTCCCTCCCTAGTAGAGACCTTCCCCACCCTAATGGAGAACTTCTCCTCCTACTGGAGACCTTCTCTCCCTACTGGAGACCTTTCCCTCCCCACTGGAGACCTTCCCTCCCTACTGGAGACCTTTCCCACCTACTGAATACCTTCCCTCCCTACTGGAGACCTTCCCTCCTACTGGAGACCTTCTCTCCCTACTAGATCTTCCCTCCTACTGGAGACCTTCCCTCCCTACTGGAGACCTTCCCTCCTACTGGAGACCTTCTCTCCCTACTGGAGACCTTTCCCTCCCTACTGGAGACCTTCCCTCCCTACTGGAGACCTTCCCTCCTACTGGAGATCTTCCCTCCCTACTGGAGACCTTTCCCACCTACTGAAGACCTTCCCTCCCTACTGGAGACCTTCCCTCCTACTGGAGACCTTCCCTCCTACTGGAGACCTTCTCTCCCTACTGGAGACCTTCCCTCCTACTGGAGACCTTCTCTCCCTACTGGAGACCTTCCCTCCTACTGGAGACCTTCTCTCCCTACTGGAGACCTTCCCTCCTACTGGAGACCTTCTCTCCCTACTGAGACCTTCCCCTCCCTACTCAAGACCTTCCCCTCCCTACTGAAGACCTTCCCTCCTACTGGAGACCTTCTCTCCCTACTGAGACCTTCCCCTCCTACTGGAGACCTTCTCCTCCCTACTGAAGACCTTCCCTCCCTAGTGGAGACCTTCCCCACCCTAATGGAGACCTTCCCCACCCTAATGGAGACCTTCCCCTCCCTACTGAAGGTCTTCTCCTACTGGATACCTTCTCCACCCTAAAGGAGATCTTCCCACTCTAAAGGAGATCTTCCCACTCTAAAGGAGATCTTCCCACTCTAAAGGAAATCTTCCCACCCTAATGTTGACCTGCCAACCCTACTAGAAACCTTTCTTTCCCTGTATTCCCATGAAATCTTCAACCAGTTCAGAGATTTCATCATCCGTCTCACGTTTCCTGAGTAAGATACCACAAAGCCCCTCAAACAAGTGATTTATCAAAATCAATATATCCTCCTTATTAGCTTATGCAATTATGCTTTTATTCACTGTGACGACACCAGAAACTTATTAACAGAATACAAAATCCTTGGGACGCTGAGACTTCAACCAATCCAGAATGCTTCATCATGTTTATATATAATTACCCCTTGTTGAGGAACAATCAAATGCTGTAAAGTCCTCGTATGTATCGTCTGGGCACCTTTTATCATAGTCACAATCTCCCGGCAGCCATAACGCCTTTATTTATGAGGGATTAATGAAATTACTTTTCCTCCGAAAGTCCTAAATCTTTATAATCGTCTCACATATTGTTGGTGTAATGGCCAAGTATCTATTTCCATAATCAGAAGATGATAGGAAGTCTGTCAGATTGTATTGCTGTAGGGATTACATTTTTGCACCAAAATGTTAATTGTAGGTTATTTTCTTGTTGTTTACTGAAGAAAGTTGAAAGAATGAAAGGTGCAAGCGGCACATGTTGTTATGTTGTGGGGGATCTGTCATGACAGCGCATTTCTCTCAGCGAGTGAGTGTTTTACGACCCCCTAAGCACGAACGTCTTGTTCATCTAACTGGATTTAAATTTGTTCAGTCAGTTGAGTGAGTTATTGTTTAACATGGCGCAGATGAAAGTTATGCAGACAATTTTTGAGTGAGTGAGCGAGTGAGGTTTTATCCTGCTTTTGGCAATATTGCAGCACTTTTCCAGCAAGATCACAGCGGGGGATACTTGCCCCATCCACACACAGCCCAGGCAGTGAAAGGACTTCTCCCAGGAAGTGCTGGCCAACCCACCAAGAGCTGTTCAGAGAATGTGAAGAGTGAGTGAGTGAGTGAGTGTGTGCAAGTCTGAGAAAGAGTAAGTGTGAGTGAATTTAAGTAAATGAGAGAGTTTGAGTGAATGAATGAGTGAGTGAATATTGATGTCACTTTCAAAAGTACCATCATTTTCTCTTGGTAACTATTAGGTTGGAGGAAAGGCTTACATGGCAACATGAGAGAATAAACTGACCTTCCAGTATGTTTTGCCAAGGTTAAACCTTCAGCACTGCATATTAGAGGCAAAGGAACTGAAATTTGTTGTGCACAGTTAGGTCCCTTAGGTATGCCAGGAACCTGAGATCAAGGGTTTGAATCCCAGTTCACCTTGATTATATTTCAAGGTTTAATTTCATGCTTGTGGGTTTCCCAAAAGTGGCAACCATCTGAGACCTGTATGCATTGCTTCAGGTTTTCCTCCATCATCAATTTGACACTGAATATAACTGAAATACGGTTCAAAGTGACGTTAAAGCCAACTCACTCACTCACTCATAAGCATTCAAAGATATTATAGTGGTGTCAGTATGCAAAGTATCAGTTAAACTTCATCCCAACCATAGAAATTCCCATGTCTAACTCTCTGACCTATTCCCCCTCAGGTCTTACTCTGACCTATCCCCCCTCAGGTCTTACTCTGACCTATCCCCCTCAGGTCTTACTCTGACCTATCCCCCCTCAGGTCTTACTCTCTGACCTATCCCCATCAGGTCTTACTCTGACCTATCCCCCTCAGGTCTTACTCTGACCTATCCCCCCTCAGGTCTTACTCTGACCTATCTCCCTCAGGTCTTACTCTGACCTATCCCCCTCAGGTCTTACTCTGACCTATCCCCCTCAGGTCTTACTCTGACCTATCTCCCTCAGGTCTTACTCTGACCTATCCCCCCTCAGGTCTTACTCTGACCTATCCCCCCTCAGGTCTTACTCTGACCTATCCCCCCTCAGGTCTTACTCTGACCTATCCCCCTCAGGTCTTACTCTGACCTATCTCCCTCAGGTCTTACTCTGACCTATCCCCCCTCAGGTCTTACTCTGACCTATCCCCCCTCAGGTCTTACTCTGACCTATCCCCCTCAGGTCTTACTTTGACCTATCCCCCTCAGGTCTTACTACTCCCACCAAGACCTCATTGTCAGTCATGCACCTCTACTTAAGTTCATGATATGTAGTATGTAGTCATGATCAACAACATTCCCGCTCTCGTCTCTGATCTTCTTCTGCAACTTCTACTGTGATTACAAAATCCCACGCACACAAGCTATCCAACAGTCTGTGGGAAGGTACAGCTTTGATATATTCACCTGACATTTGATAGAGTAATATCAGAGACATTATCACCAACATCAAACACATAATACATGTTGTACATTTGCAGACGTGGAGCCATCTTGATACGAGTCATGGTATTACACGACAAATTACTGACAATGTCTGGAGGATAATTTGAAGCGATGTTCAGACATTTTCTTACAACATATAAGAAAAGAGAGTGACTGGGTGAGTGAGTGAGTGAGTGAGTGAGTGAGTGAGTGAGTGAGTGAGTGTGTGAGTGAGTGGTGAGTGAGTGGTGAGTGAGTGAGTGAGTGAGTGAGTGAGTGAGTGAGTGCGTGAGTGAGTGAGTGAGTGAGTGAGTGAGGTTTTATCACACTTTTAGCAATATTCCAGCACTATTCCAGCGGGGGACACTTGCCCCATCTACACATATCCAAGACAGCGAATAGGACTTCTCCCAGGAAGCGCTGCCAAGTCAAACCCACCAAGAGCTGTTCAGAGAATGTGAAGACTCCCAAACACTGCAGCCTTCTGCATTACCCAGATTGTCAGAAGGGTTGTATTCCCAGCAGCAAACCCGGGTACTCTCCCAATGTCAGTCAACAGATTGGGGGTACCAAACCTCAGGCACTGAGATTAAGGGGGAGTCAGTGAACTTGGTACTTGGGATGCGACCGTGACATTTCATAAGCAAGGTCTGCATGTTTGCTATCTATTTCCTGAGTCTTGTCAATCACATTTAGGTCAAAAGGGACAGAGAATTCATTGATATAAATGATTTCATTGGATTTAAAAAAGGACAAGCTCAGGTTTGACAAAAGAATTATATAATTATCATTTTATACCATAGATGGACCTCTGTGTCAAAACCACAAGCATGGCAACGATGGTAATAAAAAGATCGAGCCAGTCCATCATTTTGCTTAAGATACTGTGTTTGTGCCAAAGCTGGGCATCCACTGACAATGTGTTGGACAGTCTCATTAGATTCAATGCATAATCTACTTTTCAAATAACGCATTGACATTTTCAAGTGGGAAGTGACTGGTCCTGAGCAGCAAACAGAAAGCCTTCTGTTTAACTCCTCAGGCCAGATGACTTCATCCAAGAAGGGCTGCTGTTCTTCAAAACACACTGCACATAAACTCAATGCAGTGGTTGTTTGGAGAGCCTTTTCTTGCAAACTGAGCTTGTGCCAACTAATATGGAACCTTGTTTAGTTGACACTCGTACCCTCCAGGAGTACAGAACAATCAACACAATCATCATCCTTGGTTTGTATGAAGAAGAAATATTATTGTTGCTATTATGATGATGATGACGACGACGACGACGACGACGACGACGACTACGACTACTACTACTACGACTACTACTACTACTACTACTACTACTACTACTACTACTATTTACAGATTGAAATAAAGTAACACAGTAAAGTGTGTTTGGGTGATCCTGGTACAGCCAGGCTGGTAAGGCTCATCATCAGGTCAGGGCCATCGCTCCATCTACACACAGCCCAGACAGCGAATGGGACTTCTCTACCAAACCTTATGCACCGAGAACAATGGGGAGTCGTACAACTTGGTACTCGGGATGCAAGCTCGACATTTTGAAAGCGTATTTGCCATATTTTTCCTGAATCTTGTCAATCATATAATTGTCAAAAGGGACAGAAAATTAAATGATATACATGATTTCATTGGATTTATCAAAAAGGACAAGGACATGTTGGCATGGATAGGTCTAAGGCTGTACAAGGACCTATTCCAAAGAACTTTGTATTTATCTAAAGTCAAAAGACAGGTATTCAGTTGTAATAGACAGGTACACTACATAACAATGTAAATCTTTCCTTATGGTAGAATATCACTTATGTTAATTCCTATGCAACAGGGTACAAATACCCAAGCCATATATGAAACCCCTGTAATTGTATTAACTGTTAATAAATATACATCATGATAAGAAGTATTTATAACTAATTATGTATACAGAATTGGCCTTGCAAACACAACTTCGTAAACAAGATTTGAAATTACTTTCTATTCATATCATAAACAGATATTGTCGCCAGTAATGTTTACTTTTAGGTAGCCAAGTGGCGAGCAGTAGCTAAATTTAGTCCAATCAAACATTTAAGTCGCATTGGCCTACAACCATTACCCAGACAGTCCCAAAAAGGATGTGTTCTCTCATTGGAAAACTTGGGCACTCTCTTCATGTGTGAAATATTGGAGTTTTTTGTTTTTTAACAGTATTTTCAACCATTTCATTGGATATCAGAAGACTTGGAGGAAAATGCCTCGTGTATAGCGTTGACAAATTAAGGATCACAATCAGTGCAAATCTGGCATCCAAAGACATGATCAGTAGATCCTGGCATAAAAAAGGGACACAACTCTGCACAGAAAATTGAGGAATCTTTAGGATTCTTAAAAAAGAGATGTCTTACACTCAATTCTATTTTTATAATATAAACGAATTATTTACTTCATTTTTTTCCTTCTGGAAATTGGCAGTGCAGTGCACGAAACTACACTTTTTAACCTCATGATTCTTTTTTTTATTTGGACATAACTTTTTCAAAACCATTGCCTGACAAGTCCCCATTGATTTTTACTAAGATTTCTTCCCAGCACAGAACATAATTGGGTAATCATTTTGCACAAAATGTCTGTTTTATGAAATTGTCAGTCATATTGATTTTAGGCGGTCCGGTTATTCCTATGGGTCACTACAGTCCAAAGTGCATTATTAAATGATACAATTTGAGTGGTGAAGTGTTAAACTGGCTAAGCTGAATGTGTCTACTTGTTTCACCTGGTTGTCCTCCTTACACAAAATGGTTTTCATTGTATTTTACCAGAATTCTGAGTTGGAAGTCCAACCATTTTAAAGAACATCCCAAAGGAGGTGTTTTGGCATTTGGAGGTTCCTTGGAACAGCTATAGAAAGTGGCAAAGATTCCGTGAAAATTGGCAGGTTATTCCTTTGGGATTATGAAACTTCATTCAATCTCTATCTAAATCTGTCCAATAAAAAGTTGTTGAGGGTTCCACTGATTTTCAGATTGACAAGGATCGGTTAAGATATGACCAATATAGATTTTGTATTCATGGCAAAGTTTTCAATCCATCGTTTGTAAATAGAATTTGTTTCTGTCAAGAAATAGATCACATATCATAGTTCTCCAGAACTGCTATTTTGTGCATTAAAAGTGAAGGATCAGATTTAAAATGATTTTCTTTTGTTCAAATATAAACCTCTGACATTTGCAGCAGTGCTCTGTGGGAAGGTATTTATGCGATCCTTACAGAGATAACATGAGGTTCCTGAGAAGAGATTCTGAGGTGAGGTGAGGTGAGGTGAGGTGAGGTGAGGTGAGGTGAGGTGAGGTGAGGTGAGGTGAGGCACAATACAAATAGTCAACCAATCTTGAGGGATATATGGTGAGATGTACCTTGTGTATGAGCCTATGTACCCCATGCCAAAAAGGCTCACACACAGGGTACATCGCACCAAATGCCAACAGGGATCAACTGATAACAAATTTATCTCACTAAAATTCATTCACACAGACGGAATATATGTCTGAAGTTTGACAACAAGCAGACCTGTGAAGATCCTGGGTAGAATAGGTCTTCAGCAACCCATACTTGTCATAAAAGGCAACTAACAGGATTGGGGGGTCAGGCTCGCTGACTTGGTTGATACATGTCATTGTTTATTGTAAGCCTATGTTAGAGTTCAGGAGTACATACAGTCATCTTAGCGCTAGTCTATCGTAAGCCTATGTTAGAGTATAGGAGTAAATACGGTCATCAAAAATCTTGTATCCTGATTAGATACGATGGTGTTTGGCTTGCATAACATGTATAAGATTCATCAGAGACTTTGAGAAAAGTTTCCTTCTTATTTCCTGTTTTTCTTTAACTTTAACTTTTTTTTTAAGCAAAGCACATGAATTCTAATAAAACAGTCTGTGAATCTGAAATGCTTCAGCTGCTGAATTCACACCCGCACCCAGGAAGACCTCCAATTGAATTGACTACACGGTTTACTACCACTAGATAATAAAGAATTTAACAGAACCGTCATGTGCCCATCACTTGTATGCCATGAGTAATTTCTAAGATAAACCTGTTTTTGACAGACAGCGTCCAAAAGCTTTCAAAGTCTCACGCTGTTCTTACAAAACCAGTTTTCAGGAAAACATTATGTGCTGATCAAAGATATGGAACTGAGGAATTCTCCTCTGTAATTGGTAATAAACTTGTAAAACTGAAAATGCTTTTAAGAGCTGTACGCAATTTCCTGGAGTGTACCGAAGCATTTGGCTCCATTACTCCAAACTGAATAATTCACTCACCACATATCAAACATTCACAGTTGTAGAGTTCTCCGGTATACTCAATGAGCCGTACAGATGAGATTATTGTGTTCTTAAAATCAAATAACAGATCAGAAACAACATTTCAATGGAAAGCACATTTACAATCAATTCAACAAGTCCAACGTAAAAAAAATAGTGTCGGCTGGTCCGATTTGTTTACGGAATCACATTGAAAGAGGTTTAACTTCCCATTTTTTTATCTTGTGTCAGCATGTCAAGTTTTATCTTTTTGAATGCTGATATGAATCTATTGATTTTTAACAAAGAACCTTAAAAATAATTCTGAATTTGTTTATATTGTTTGGCAATCATTAAGACTGGAATATGATCAGTGCTTCAAACTCTTTCAACCATAAATACACGATGGAGAGAGTTTAACTTTATGCAGCTTTTAGCAATATTTCAGCAATACCATGACGGGGGACACCAGAAATGAGTTTCAAACATTGTACCCATTTAGAGAATCAAATCCAGGCTTTGGACAGGATCATAAACCTATAACAGATGTTGACCATTGTTTTGGACTGTATTTGTTCTTTCGTAATAACCTCTTAGAATGTTTTAAGTTTTCAGAGTAAGACCTCATCCCAGTCATGAGGTTTTACAGTTTACTAGTAAGACCCAGTATGAAGTTTGACTTCTTCCCGGTGAGACCTGAAGAGTAGAGAAGCAGATGAAGTGTGGACAGTGTTTCAAACGTCAAGCGTTCTAAGATCGAAGACAAGAAATGAACCTTTTTTATTACCCATCAGAAAACAGGAATTTGGAGATCTGTGGTATATCAGAAGGTACCATGTTTAGCAAATATATCTAAGCCACATATATTTTACGAGATATGTTTCTTTAGACTGTCGTAAAACGTTTATAAATAATGTTTAACAGTTATTTGTAAATGTTGTTTTGAGCGTTCATACGTCAGATAAACCATTCTTCATCAGTTTTGGTTGGCACAGTAAGGTTTTATCGTAAAACGTTTATAAATAATGTTTAACAGTTATTTGTAAATGTTGTTTTGAGCGTTCATACGTCGGATAAACCATTCTTCATCAGTTTTGGTTGGCACAGTAAGGTTTTACATATTCTGTGTTCAACAGACCACCATTTGTGATGATAAAACCCCTTGTAACAATAAAATCCTACCACTTACAACATGGACAATTGTCAAGGGAGGCAGGCTATTCATGTTCGGCTTTGAGATCAACAAAGATCGATGATGTATCTCTTTACTTGTTTACAGCGGTAAATTCATATGTTTTTTATTGATAGGTGATAAAAACAAATATAATAACTGACAATGCGGCTATCGGCAGGGGAAAAAAATGGAAATCTGATTATTATTTTTTTACATTTTCTCAAAAATTAGAGTCGGCAAGTCCTTTATCCGGAAAATATAAAACGCCTGGCCTTATGAGCAAAGTTCAAAACTGTCAGGGTACAATAACAGTAAGTCAACTGAACAACGGAACCCAATATATTGTATGTAGGATAAACCATGTCTGAGAATCTGACGCCCCTCAGTTTTATCGCTTGGATTCGGGTTTGAAATCTCATAAAAACCTGAGGGTAAGTGTTTTATCTAACTTGTAAACCAAAAAGAGAAACTTAAAACAACATGTATCAACATTTTTATGTTTCAAACATACTTTCCATGAACGTTAGGAAATAGTACACTCACTTGGCTACAATCAAGAAGGTTGATGCTCGATCCGCGGGAATATAAAGAAAACATTTGTCATTTGACTTTATATTTCATTGCATTGTGTTCAAATGCAAAATAAATTCCTACCGAGAAATATCTACATGTTATAAAAAACCAGAAGTTGTATTAATAAAAGCCATGGTGATATTATAACATCCCTGTTTATGAGATTTAACCTGACAGGAGAACAATAGGATGTCGTCACTGGAGTGAGTGAGTATGGTTTTACACCAATTTTGGCAATATTCCAGCAATATCCAGCGGGGGACACCAGAAATGGGCTTCACACATTGTACCCATGTCGGGATTCGAACCCGGGTCTTCGGCATGACGAGCGAACGCTTTAACCACTAGGCTACCCGACCGCCCCTGTCGTCACTGGAAGTTTATACGACTTTTTAAACATACAACAAGCAATAGTGCACTGGGGATCTGTTCTAAGCCTGGGCCCAGTTCGACAAAGGGATCTTAGCTCAACAACAGCTGCCAGTCACTGTAAAGGTCTTAGGAGTTACAATCATCTTTGCGCTATGATTGCTTCATGGAACTGGACTCCTGTCCCCCTGGGTTTGCTGTCAGGGAAGAAGAACATTTAAGTCACTGTGTATTTTCTGTGCTCATTATCCTTTGAGATCAACTAGCCCTTGTAATTGTATGCTAGCAGTGCTATGCTAAAAACTGTGAAGGCAGTTCTATACCTACTACAAGAGAAATTAAGGCGAGTTAATTGCATCCCCCGAGTCCAACTGTCATTATGTGACCTGACACCTCCAATGCATCATGGGACAAAACAAGCATTAAATTATTCAGTAATGTCTCCCTTGGGATTTGTCACTTCAAAATCGAACATAATCTGAAAAGAGGACAGCACTGCCATCTTGACTCCTTTGACTGTTTGTTCTTTCCCTTCAAAATGTAAGTTGGTAGAATAAAAAAGTGGGAGTGGGAGATTTAAGATAATTTTCTGGAGTATTTTAAATTATTAAAAAATATTAATAGCAACACTAATTGAGATTTTCTTTTTAACATTTCATCGATTTCTTTTTGGAATTAAAAATACACACTTTTTCATTTAGGTGAGTTAGCGGGTTTGTATAATAAGTGTCTGGCCTTGAATGACTTTGTATTGTTATGACATAGGCTGAGTGGTGTTGGATGTCAACTGATATTTCATGTTCTCTATCTTATTTTGAATTCAAGACACAAGTTGTAGACCAAAGAAGAGGTTTGAGATATCAGGACATTTGACATTAACATAAGATGTAGGTCAGTCTGAAATATGAACTGTGTGGAAAGACCAACTGATTTCATCTGAAACCATCACGATGATACAGAAGGGAATGATTGAGTGTCACACGGTACACCACAGTAATATTACTCTCACAATGATACCCTGTAACTAGAAGTCTCTGGGCAAGTGAGCTGGTGTTAATGTCACATTAAATCACAGCATGAAGTTTTAGGTCTGTTTTATGTCAGCCTGATGTCGTAGACATTGAAGCCCAAAAGCAGGGTGCTAAAACACCATGGCACGTTATCAGGGCAATATCTTGGTTTTGAACCCACAGTCAGCATATCCTGGCATGCCAAAGGGATGTAACTCTATACAGCTTAGTATATGACTGGACCATCTCTATTCAATCTTCTGTCCAGGTTTTTTTGTAATAGAACATTCAGTACAGGAACCAATTTTACCAGAGAACTCCTTCACTAGTTCGATCTATTTCTGCCTGGAATAAATACTCTGTGGAACTGTTTGTTTGTTTATAGTTTAATGCTGCAATTAGCAATATTCAAGCTTCATGATGGCGGTCTGTAAATAATCAAGTCTGGATTCGACAATCCAGTGACTGACATCATGAGAGTCGATCCACACAATTGGGATACAATGACATGCATCAACCAAGTCAGTGAGTCTGACCACCCAATCCCGTTAGTCGCCTCTCATGACAAGCATAGTCGCCTTTTATGGCAAGCATGGGTTGTTGAAGACCTATTAATCCTCGGATCTTCACAGGTCCTCTGTGAAACTGAGCATCTTTTACACTTATTACACAAGTGATGTAAGCACTTCCAAAGTATGAGAGGATGAGAATACACAATGAGAGATACGATATTTATCCTGTTACATGTTTTCTGCAGAGTCTGTACTACTAGGACTATTAGTCAGTACTAAAATATGGATTGCATGAGAATTCTCCCTTAAATGATCCCCATCAACCTTAAATGATCCCCATCAACCTTAAATGATCCCCATCAACCTATAATGATCTCAAGAGGCGACCAAATGGACAGGGTGGTCAGGCTCCGTGATTTCGTTGATGGTGTGTCATCATACCCCAACGGCAAGGATCATGTTCACAATATCAATCACTGGATGTCTGGGTGACGTTGTACAAAGTGATCTTAGCACTAAGGTGATCGTAACTCTCATACCATCACACAGACTTACGACAGTCATAGCATTATGATTGTTTTGTACAACGGCACCCTGGTCCATATTCAATTATTTACAGGCCGACATTACATGGCATGAATATTGCTGAGTGTGGCATTAAACAACTAACAAACAAACAAACAGTGCTAAAAGATGGATGTTAATACAGTTATAGCACAATAGTCTCTTGGCCAAGTTCTCAGTTCGATGACAATAATGTTAGCCAACAACTGCTTACTCCATGTTGGCCCTGAAATGCCCCAAGAGGGTTCAGAGTGACAGGCCTATCCTTGCTGACCACTGTGATCTCAGAATAATCCAATAAGATGACTTTAAAATCGCATCTCCATGACTGCCATAGGGAGCTTGTTCTCCTCCACAGGGATAAAGACATACAGTGAAAGAAACCTCCATAGCACAGAACATCAATGACACTATTTTAACATGAATAATACCGCCAACGATCTTTGGAATTGCATTGAATTTATGTCCACTAGAATCAGTAACAGTTAGCCAAGCCAGATATTGATTCAGTCTCAGCGATTAGCAAAGTCTATTTGTGAAACTATATATATCATTCAAAAGTGAAACCCACAAGATACATATTTCCAAAGAGAACCGATCTACACAAATATGTCGAAGCAGATTACAGCATGCATTGATAAAGTAAAATAATTTATTCATGTTTTGTACATTTTACAAGAAACGCCACCACACACATTCATATCCTTGTGTTAAGGGCAGACTTATGTAACTAAAATAGATTCTCAAGCACTGAGAATATTCAATGTGCTTCACAAAAGCTAAATGCTATTATAATGACCTCACTTTCTTTCTTCAATATTTTTTTTCTCAGATTGAAATATGTTTGCTTTTCGATCTTTGTATGCCATAGATGAAATATCTAAGCCGAGGTCTGCTTTGAATCATTTACCAGATGAACTCTTCAGGAAAAAAAAATAAGATTACATTGATGCCAAAAGCAAGGAATTCCCTTTGAGGGGAGAAGGCTTAATGATTTTGTCCTGAGAGAAAATCAATTCCTAATTTAACTTCACTCACAGTGCAAGAAGTGTCATTCTAAGCCTTCTTTAATTACAGGAATTTTAAATTTCATTTAGAATATGTCCTTTAGATTAAAAAGAAATCTCCAACAGGCGCTCAGTAATTGGTGAAAATGTTAAAACTAGGAATGCAATTCTAAGATGAAATGGTTAAAAATAAAATAAAACAATACCTCAGATTGAAGCACATTTAGGCACTTCGTGTTTTTTCAACTTCAGTCAACATTTTGAAATAGTGTGCTTCCTTGGTGTACGTAGCTTCCGATCATTCAGACACACACATGCAGGTCATTCAAAATAAAAATCTCTTCATTAAAATTAAATTAAATTAAAATGTGTAACTTCCTGAAAGCCTAATTTACTGCAAGGTATTCATTTATTAATGTCATAAAGTTTCTTACAATAATCAAACTGATTGCTTTGAGAATTCTGGCTCAATGAAAGAATCTTAGTTATCCCCCTTTCATATACTTAATCACAGCACTGCTTGTGCATGCAGACCATATGCAAAAGTGAGTCCAATGCTGCTGTGGAGAGCTTTGGAGGACAACAGAGAATTAAGTGGAGTTATATATCTGTATTTGCTGTGTTGAGGAAAGATTTAAAGAGTGCCAGTCTGGCTATACATGTTTTTCATATGAGTTGCGATCAGATTTATGTCTGCTTTCTATGGTGTAAGTGTGTTTTGAAGATCATAGTAATACTGTTAGATTAGAAATATACTCTGCAAAAAAGAAATTCGAAAGTAGTAAAATCATAAACATCTGACAGCGTGTTGCCATCATCATGAATTGGTCATTTCTGCAAGGATGGGGATTGATATGCGTGGAAAGAATTAGGTCCTGCAGACTTTGGTGAAAAGATGGAAAAATTGCAAAAAACACAACCACGTGAGAGGCTGGCGCCGAAACACACCAGCATGACATGCACTTGCAACATCACTTGTCCACTGTCTTCAACCCATGTATAAGCATGGGTATGAAGCTGACAAACCGTGAATGAGTTTTTTGTTGGCACATGCTCTCAACATTATTCCAGCTGTATGACAGATGTCTAAAAATGATTAAGTCTGGATCAGACAATCCAATGATTGACATCATGAACATCAATCTCCGCAATTTGGATATGATGACATGCATTAATCTATGATAAATTCAATTCTAACCCCCCTAAAAATAATGCAATTGTTTTACCTTCAACCCTCCCAAAAGGAAAATACCGTATTCGACATAATAAGCACCCAGGGTGCTGTCAAAGTTAGAAATAGGGGGGCTCTTATTAGAATTTGTTTTTTGGGTGAAAAACAACAGAGTTGAAAGATCGTAAATTTTGTGGTTTATGCTGACAGCCTGAAATGTTTATATACGACAGATATATTTTTTCTAGAATTTAATTTCCCATAATTAAGAATGCATATAACATACGTATTATACACAAATAAATAAGTCCTGTGTACATTGATCAATCGGAAGGGGTGCTAATTGGGATTGTTCACCAGCCAATATATTAGCAAATATCATTGCCGTGGGCGCTTATTAGAGCAGGGAGCTTATTACGTCGCATACAGTATGTAATATTCAGCAACCTTGTCATAGAGAACTGATGTACATTCCCTACAGATAATGAGCTGATTCATCAGCTCATATGCATCTCTGTTCCTAAACAAGGGCCTCATCCTTGGTTATTCCACACAGTGAAGGAGATAATGTCATTTCATAATTACACATAACATCACAATATGTCTGCCATGCTGTGTTCTTAGTTGGCCCATTGTCAGCGCTGATTGCTTGTCTGGTTCCGAGCGCTGCTGCACATCCACAGAGGAAATGGTGCCATCCATTAGCCTCACAGAGTGCTGACATTAGATCTTATATATAGAGCAACCAGTGATGTGGCCTTGTTTGAGAACATCCTACCACAATGTAGCGGCCATAACATTTATGAGTCCTGTGATGGGATTCGAACCGAGGTCAGACACCTTGTCTACATGACCAAACAGGTTAACTCTGTTATGCTGACAATTAAGGTAAGAATGTCATCTGTGGGATTTCTCCATACCCTGATACACGATCAAGGCGATACTCATTCCACAAACCCACACTATTCCAAACACATAGTTTTACTCATTGAAATCATCATGTCCTAATTAAGATATAATTTCATACAATTTCTTTTCTTGCCATCTTGAAACAACACCAGGCAATAATTTCATACCAAAACTTGCATCTTTAGTTACAATGGAACTAAATTTGTATTTATCCTTCCCTCTACGAATGTAAGATAATTACAGTAAACAGTGAATACAGCCTAGCCTGTTAGCTGCTTCTTCAGTATCCAGTATTAATGCTACTTCAAACTGACCTCTTTCAAGGGGTTTCCAATGCAGAATAGAAGCAAAGGGGGAATGTCTCAGAAGAGGCAAATATATCAGGACTCTGTGGCGCGAATGGCAGGAGAAAATGCATAGATTTTGGATGAGTGAGATTTCTGTTGCCAGGGAGATTGTATCACCATGACAACATGAATTCATCACTCCATCTACCATTGGTTTGACATCCCTAACAATACCGATCAATCGCCCACGTACATATTAATTGAGAGATAAACATTATGAGTGTTCAGATTTATAGGTATGGAGTATTCAATGCCTGTACATTTTATTTGGACGAGTTAATAATTATTTATCAAACTTAATATTATATTGGTGTGGTATTATTAACCAGTGTTTGTTTTTCAAGATTGGAATTGAGAAAAGGCTAGATATGCATCAAGAAAAGTTTTCATACGTTGTGAAAATTTCTCAGGATTTTGAAGATCACATCCCATTTAACAACATTTTTTAAGCAATCAGATTTCAGCACAGACACTCATTTTACTGCATCAGAGCTTGATGGTGGAGGAAAACCAAAAGCAATGTAGGGTCATGTTTACAGCTTTCCTGAAAACCACAAGCATGGTGCGACTATCCAAGGATCCTAGTTGTGGCGATTGTGAGATTTGAGCCCAGTGTATCCAGTAACATCTAAGGGATACTGCTCTGCACATCCAACTGCAGGATCTTTGTCCACAAAGCCACCCTCAGATTCCCAATGGATATGAATATCCAGAAACCAAAAGGACGCCTTTAAAAAATATGTTTTTCGGTCTTATTTCTTTCAAAAGTGGGGTGAGGTTGAACTTTTGAAAATGTTTATATTCAAAGCAAATGTGATGAACATTATTTTCATTTCCTTCCCAAGAATATTAACAAACACAACAAGGCACACATTGACCTCAGCTCTTGAACACAATGTCAGCTGTCTAGTATGCATTCAACACATTGGGAATTAAATTTTATAGGCAATAAAAATGACTGATGTGCAGGATTTTAAGTGATGCGCCATTACCTAAAAAACATCTCTATATTTCAGCCTAACCTCACACCAGTAGAAATATTCTGGGAGTGGATGGTTCCGAACCAAGGACACGCAGAAAATTGATGACCATTCCTCAAGTTATTTCCTTTGGAACGTCATTAACATGTTTATTACTTACATATGAACCGTGTCAAAAAGTGAATTCCAAACCCTCGACACAACCTTGAACCAAAGAATGAAATTCCCCGTGAATAGATCCAGCTAAATCTCTCCTCTTTACGTTCTGTTCAAATCACATGCAAGTATTGGGCCAATTACCCAGTGCCCAAAGGATTTGGTAGCTAATCTGTTGTAATGATGCCATTATAGAACATCCCACACCTCTAGATTGGCGTATTCACACACAACATTGAGATCAAATCAATAATCAGAAATCATGTCATGCTGTCAAAATGAAATATTTTCGGCTCAAATGTTTTTACATCATTTTTCGCAAGTTCTAATTTTGATTATGTGCACACAACACGAAGATCAGATCAATACTCTCAGGTCGTATCATGTTGTCAAAATTGAAATATTATATGCCGACAATCTTAATGGAACATTTCAGCAAATCTTTATTTCAATCAGAAAATCATGATGTGTTTTCCAAATATTGTCCCAAATATTTTAGAATTGTTGAAAGTTATGAATGCAATTGCAAAATTAACCATGAAAATCAGTCTTGCAAGAAATGGCTTCGTGAAGACCATGAAATTTGTGCCAGATACTGTTTTACAATTGAAAGTCTGCATTTTTTTCATCTCTCTCTAGCTGTCGAGGCTGAGCAATATGTTCATGATTGTTATTATTTTCATTTGCCACACTTAATATTACATTGTGGTGAAGAAGCTAGTGTGTTTGTAAGTTGTTTATGTAACAAGTATCAGAGTGAGTAACTTGGGTTCAATGCCACTTTTAACGTTATTCAAGTTATATCACAGCAGGTCAGTTTAATGTGGGAGGAATTAAGCCCAAAGGCATGCTGGTCTCAGACGTTTACCACTTTGGTCATAACCATGAGCAAGGGTATGGTGCTGACAAACCTAGAAACATAATCGGGGAACAGCGAATCGCGGCGACTTAGACAGCTACGCCACCCATGACCCCCAACGAGTATGAGGGCTGGTCAAAAGGTTCTGAGCCTAACAAACAAAACCAACTATTGTGAAAATCTCCCTGCTTTTCAGTACACTTCTCATATCGATAGTGAAATTTTAATTCCAGTCAGGAAGAAGTTTTCTGAAGCCACCCTACAAAACCCATTCACTGCAGTTTCGAGGTCATCGTTGTCATCACAGCGCTTTCCACAAAGGTTTTCTTTCAGTTTAAGGAACAGGTGGAGCCAGGTTTGGTAAGTATGGAGGGTGAGGAACCAACATTGTTGAACACCAACCTTTGCAAGTCGAGAGGTGTGAGAAGAGGCATTGTCATGAAATTGTAGAACTCCATCAGTCAGCATTCATCGCCGCTTTTTCTTGATAGAATCAAATGAAGCAAATCCACATAGTACAGTAATTGTCTTTTGACTTTCAAAGTAATCAACAAGGATCACCCCCTTTTCACCCCAGATTAGAGTGGCCATAACTTTCTTCACTGACCTTGACGACTTGAATCTGGGGAAGAGGAATCAGTGCCGTAGCCAGCCGGGGGGCAGGGAGGGCAGTTGCCCCCCTAGATTTTTTATAGAAAACAGTTTTATTTGAATCAAGTTGGGGACAAGTGATACTTGTACAAATATTTGCCCCCCCTGTCAAAACAAGTTAACTACAGCCATGGGAATGGTGCCATGCCATCGATTGACATTTTATCTCGGGATCACAGTGGTAGGCCCATGTTTCATCACCCGTTACTAATCTCTTTTTAAATTTATTGAAATCCTCCTCCTCAATTAGCTCTAAACTTTATCTGGAATGTCAGTTCTTTTTTCCTTAATATCAGAATTTAGAAACTTTGGCACCCAACAAGCAGATATCTGATTCATCTGTAAATTTCATGAATAATATCTCAATGGATCCATGGCTTAGACCTGCGTCTACCTCAAGTTTAGCAATGGTAATACGTCTATCTGACATTATAAGTTGATTTTTCCTTGATTGAATCTTCATTGATGGAAGTTGAGGGACGACCAGACGTAGGGTCATCATCAAGGCTTGCTCTCCCAGCCTCAAATATATCAGCCGAAAGTTTAACAGTAGAATAGCTATGGCACTTAGCCCCATACACTTGTGATATGGGGTCATGAATTTCTTGGGGAGTACTTTTCTCTGAAGTCAAAAACTTTGGTACCTGTTCTTTTCCATTTCTGTGTCCATTTGGACCCCTATCATGTTCAACTGGCTGTCACTAATATACAGTCGGCATCAACAGACCAAATACACTTGCAATGAACTACTCAACAATGTACAGCATTGATTAGTTTATTTTGTTATGACCCATAGTTGAAAGTTAGTCAGGCTTTGAACTTTTTGACCTGACCTTGTATGAGAAGTTTTGTATCGAAGTATTCATGAGTTTTATGGAATGTGCATGATAATCTATATTGTGATACAACGGGTCTTAGCACATAAAGTGCATCAAATTACTTGAGAACCTTGATTAAAAACATGAAAGATTTGCAAAATGTCTGTCAACGCCCAGTTGACGGTACACATGCTCTGTAAATCCTGCAGTCGACCAAAATCTGCACATCGAAATCAATGTTGTTTATGAACCGGATGTCTAGTTCGTTACGCTTTTTTTTATTGGTCTATGCATAAAGTCCTTTGTCCAGCCAAAATGTAACTCGGAATTCCAGCCTAGTTCAGCAAGGGTGGAAACTGGTCTTTCATAGTCAGTGAAGGCCTCGGGAAGATGTATCAAACAAATATCTCTGATGCACTCTGTCATCGGTATTGAGAGAAGGAAGAAAATAATTATTTGCTCGCATAAGGTGAGCTAACAAAATTGCAAACAGCACACACAAGATTGCCAGGTTTGATGGACACTTTAAAGGAAAATTTACCAAGAAGATTCTGGCTAAGTGCCCAAGATCACTGCTTGACCTCTGTGAATAAAGGTGGACAGTCAGACCTATCAAACTGACCCTGATATTTGAAAGCTTAAAACTACACAGGGCCATCTACAGCCTACACCGGCTAAATTCCCAAAAGGGAAAACCTTTAAAGGAACCATTTCAGTTTTTTAAGAATGTTTTACACAAGCAATCATACCAGACTATAACATAAAGGAAGCTGATTATTTTTTATTTTTTTTCAATTTATGGATTGCAGTCACCTGAAGCAAATTCCAGAATGATAAAATGAAAATAAAAATTTGGTTTTATTGGCCAACTGCTCCAAAATGTAACTGATGGATTAGAAGAACATAGAGACACAAAAAATTAAAGCAAATTTGACAAAAGAAATGGTCAAATCACATTTGTTTTTTCAAATTAACACGACCAACCCAAACAACATTCCAAATAAAATAAAAATAGAGACACGAGTCTCTGAAACTCATCTGAATTATAAGGAAAATATTGGCTACCATGTTGTAAATTGGATTTGGAATTCTGTGATTGGTTGGTTGGTTGGCGTTTAATGCCACACTCAGCAATATTCCAGCTATATGAAGGCAGTCTGTAAATAATCGAGTCGGGACCAGACAATCCAGTGATTGATATCATGAGCATCGATCCACGCAATTGGGATAGATGACATGCATCAACCAAGTCAGCGAGCCTGACCAACCGATCCCGTTAGTCGCCTCTTACGATAAGCATAGTTGCCTTTCAAGGCAAGCATGGGTTGCTGAAGACCTTCACGGGTCTCGAATTCTGTGAGCAATTCTGTGATGTCAAAAGTGCAACAACACTTGAAAAACAGATGTTCAAAGGTCATAGGTTGATAATAAAAAAGCAACACATGCCCCCCCAAAATAGCATATATGGTTTCACATGCCATATACTTGCTGCATATCTAGTTTCATAATGGTACATGCAGAAATGCCTGTGTAATGAGGAAATGTCACATTTTCAATATGGCCTCCGTGGCAGCCATGTTTAAACTCAAATCAGAACCAGCAACCAGATTTTAGTGACCCTGAGATACACAGTTTCAGCTCCACAGGCTTGAAGTTTCAGAGAAGAAGTCGGTGAGCAAGGGACGAATGAACAATGTGCCATGACAGAAACTCACTTGACTTTGAGAATAGGGTGAGCTAAACAGTGCTGCTTCGATAGACTCTCAGTTTCCATGTCGCAGTATATCAAGCTGACTGTCTCAGGTAGAAGGAAAGTAATGCTAATCTCCTTAGCCTCGTGTCAGTTTGGGCAATGTCTGGAGTAGCTGTCTGGCTCCCAATTTGCCATGGTACACATCACCAAGTAATGATCCCTGAGAAACATGCGTCATAAAACAATGGAGTTAGTCTACTGTTTAATATTACCAATATTTGTGCTTTTTTAATGACAACATATTATTTTGGATTATTTTTGTCATTCACATTCAGGACAAACACTTGATAGGTTGCATAATAATGACATACACTTTCAGAGTTCATTAGGCTTTAGTACTTTGATCAAATTGAATGTTCTGACATCAAGAAAACCTAGAACATTAAAAAAAGCAATTTGAACTGAGCATATACGAAAAACCAAAATGAATTATGATCATATAAACTGATAACTGAAAATTAATAATAATTATGATGATACTGACTTTATGGACTCCAAACTACCCAGAAACTAGTGGTCAATACAATCAAGGTAATTTGATGCTGTTTTTATGCAAATATTTTTCAAACAAATTTTCTTCCTCTTTTAAACTGCTGTATGTCCCTCAATGAAAACACAGACATTCAGCATCACCAACAAAACTTACCAGACTGAATCTGAATGTTCATCTATGAATTTGTTATTTAATCAACAAAACTTGATTGATTGATCAATTAAAAACCTATTGTCTTTAAAGAATAAAAAAGGAGTATTGAGTCCTGCTCTTTTAAATAATTACATAATTAAATTAAATTATTATAAGTTGCTTTGTTTTGGGTATATTTCCTACACTCTCCATGATAATACTCATCTTGCAAGCTGCAATAGCTGACTGTCTCTGTGGTTCTAGTGGTAGAGCATCTGCCCTGAGAGTGGAAGGTCCGGGGTTCGATCCCCAACTGCGTCATCCCAAAAGATGTTAAAAGATGGTACTTGTTATTACCCTGTCTGTCGCTCGGCATTTAGGGGCTAAAATAAGGACTGGTCGGCTCGGAGTCAGTGTACTGTGTCTGATTGGGTTAAACTTGGTGTTTCAGTGAGCTAGCACTATAATTCAGCATCACTAGTTCAAGCAGACACACACACAAGCGCACGCGCACGCGCACGCACACGCACACGCACACATGTGCATGCACTTCGCTTCAAAATAGTATAATCTTGGACGTGACGTTTCACCTCACCACCTCCTGCAAAAGCTCAGCCTTATTGATGGGAGGATGTAGAGATTTTATGGGGGACTCTTGTACTGTACTATCAGATTGTGCAGTTTGAATAATCCTGATGGAGAATCTGCTTGGTTGGCCCAAGATGATGAATTATATTGGTTATGTTTTCATCTTGTGTTATCTAGTGTTATGCTACATCTTCATCTAAAAGTATAGATTAATTTCATAAAAATATAAACATACTTTCATATTAACTGTATATATTATTCATATTCGGGTTTGAGCATGAGAATATCCTATGTGTATATTGTAAGATTAACTGGGTTTCGTTGGAGGAAGTGAGGTTTTCACTCCAGATATACTATAAACAATGAAATGAATGCATCACCAAATTCATGTATCGTCAAACCCTGGCTAAAATGTGTTGTAAAATTCATGCACCTAAACACTACAAAAAATTTATCGGCAAACATGGAAAAGCAGTGTTTTTATTGTAAATATAAGATTATTTGACAAGGTTACCAAGAACCGCAGACAAACTGTCCACACTTCATGCAGAACTTGGTGATGACTGCCTAAATTTAGTGTTCAATTACACTGTTAATAATGAGTTGTTAGAATGGGCCTCAGACAGTGTACCCTCGTTAGGAATCAAACTCTGTGCTTATATGTGATGAATCGATGCCTTAATCACAGGAAAGGGAGAGAGATGGAGGGAGAGAGAAAGGAAGGGAGCAAGGGAGAGAGGAGCGAGAGGGAAAAAGGGAGAGAGAGGGAAAAAGGGAGAGAGGGAAAAAGGGAGTGAGAGGGAAAAAGGGAGAGAAAAAGGGAAAGAGGGAAAAAGGGAGAGAAAAAGGGAGAGAGAGGGAAAAAGGGAGAGAAAAAGGGAGAGAGGGAAAAAGGGAGAGAGAGGGAAAAAGGGAGAGAGGGAAAAAGGGAGAGAGAGGGAAAAAGGGAGAGAGGGAAAAAGGGAGAGAGAGGGAAAAAGGGAGAGAAAAAGGGAGAGAGGGAAAAAGGGAGAGAGAGGGAAAAAGGGAGAGAGGGAAAAAGGGAGAGAGAGGGAAAAAGGGAGAGAAAAAGGGAGAGAGGGAAAAAGGGAGAGAGAGGGAAAAAGGGAGAGAGGGAAAAAGGGAGAGAGAGGGAAAAAGGGAGAGAGAGGGAAAAAGGGAGAGAGGGAAAAAGGGAGAGAGAGGGAAAAAGGGAGTGAGAGGGAAAAAGGGAGAGAGAGGGAAAAAGGGAGAGAGAGGGAAAAAGGGAGAGAGGGAAAAAGGGAGAGAGAGGGAAAAAGGGAGAGAGAGGGAAAAAGGGAGAGAGGGAAAAAGGGAGAGAGAGGGAAAAAGGGAGTGAGAGGGAAAAAGGGAGAGAGAGGGAAAAAGGGAGAGAGAGGGAAAAAGGGAGAGAGGGAAAAAGGGAGTGAGAGGGAAAAAGGGAGAGAGAGGGAAAAAGGGAGAGAGAGGGAAAAAGGGAGTGAGAGGGAAAAAGGGAGAGAAAAAGGGAGAGAGGGAAAAAGGGAGAGAGTTGGAAAAAGAAGGATAGAGAAGGGTTAGAGACATGGAAAGACGGATAGAGAGAGAAATAAATGAGAGAGGGGGGGTGAAATCGAGAAAGAGGGTGAGCAAGAGATGAAGAGAGACAGACACAGAGAGAGAGACAGAGAGAGAGAGAGACAGAGAGAGACAGACAGACAGACAGACAGACACACACACACTTATACACAAGACCCTTTCCCTGTACTGTGTGTTCTCAGAACTTTGTCTCGGAGGATTTACTGCTTCGTTTCTTTGATGTTTCACATCACTACTCCAAGGACTTTCAGATTTCTTTCTTTCTACTCTTCTCCAAAATGAAACAGATGTGTCTATATCCTGCTACTGTTGCTGAAATTAACATGGGGTGAATGTATAAGACAAGTTAAATTGAGTGGAACTGTATTTTAGCCTAATGTCGTTATTTCAGTTTAATGTCGGTATTTCAGCTTTATGTCAGTGGAAAGCAAAAGCGATGCAGGTCTCACACATCTAAATCCCCACTTTGGTGAAGCCTATGAGCAAGGTGTATTGGAATAACAAAGACGCATAATCAGGGCAAATCTGGAATCTGAATCCACGATCATAGGATCCTGGCGTGCCTGAGGGACACAACTCTTCACAATTAAATGTTGCACCATGCACATCTGGGCAAAGCTGTGGCAATCTTTAAAAATGAACATTAAGAGGATCCAAATGTCAGTGGAAGATTCCCAGGAGAAATACAATCTTTTTAGAATTGTACAATGCAGTCTCTGTTGTCATGGTAACACAAATTTAAACTGAGATAAAATTAGGATGCAAGTATTGTTCATGAACAATGGATTCCTATAACACTTCTAACTTATAACATTGTTATAAAACCAATGTGAGTTGGTTTAGACTCTTGTTAATCTGAATATTCTGATGAAGATGTCAGTGTCCGTGTTGATGAGGATCAAATATTACTCTTCGAGATCCAGCAATATCCAGACAAGACATTTCTTAAAACTTGTTTTACGAATCCACTGACTCCAAAAAATCGAAATGTGAAAATTTAAAAAACAAACAAAAAGCAGTGGGTGTTTTATCCCACCATTAAGTAAGTAAAATGTTAAAAACAAACCTCCCTTTCTGTCGCTTCCCAAATGTAAGTACATTATTAAAATACTATAATGAAAAGGTGTTGAAAAATTTATCTTAAAAACTCCCGTCTCAACATTTTTGCCCTACCTACTAAGCAGTTAGAGGAGATTAAACAAATTATTTTAAAATGCTTTTTATTTTTATTTTTATCAACTGACGCGACCTTTTGGTAAAATATCTGCATCGCTACTAAAAGGTCTGACCCTAATGAACTGTAGGTACACACACAGCAACCTTTCTTCAATCATACATAGAAGTTAACAAGCAATTATACCCAAGGTGTCTGTACAGATGTCAGTGAAATAGCATCATCGTCACATCTGATACAGACACAGCCACTGGAACATCTCACATATCTTGATGCGATAACAACATGAATACAGCCTCGATGCTCCATAAATGTCAATAACTTAATAAGCATAACTCAGGTGACTCCAGTATCTAAGAGAAGGATAACCCAAGGTTAATAGCAAGTATGTTACACACCTCAATGTGTTTGAACATCCTCAATAGTGCTTGATTAAGGACTGATAAGAGTTTCAAGAATATTCAAATGCAACATCACAGTCAAGGGCCTTATATCAAAATGACACTCACAATCTTGTTAAAAATGCAAGCAATGGGACCAGTGACATTCAAAGGCCATCTTTGTGCAAATCACGTTTCACATGTCTTCAACACTGAACCCTCCCAGACAACCATACAAATCAATTGTACCTCTCCCTCCATTCAAGGGAGATAATGAAATTACTCTCAACGTAACGATTTTATCAGCAAACTTTTTCTAACACTTGGAAGCAGGGGCTTCAAGGAGTCAATCTGATATACCCTTATCTCGCGCCTCAGTTTTTCCTCAAGATGAACTGTGAATATTTCATTTAGAGGCATGCTAACTTAATGAATAAAGGGAGTTATTTAATCACCTTCCTATTTCTGTCTGTACATACACCTTTCGTTAAAGTTAAATTAGATCTAGGAAACCACTTCTCAATTCTCTTTATTCTGTTGAATGCCCAAGCACATGGGGTCTGTGTTTATTTGCTTTTTGGTGACAGTTGTAAATTTGTCAAGTCTTGTGGAAGGCAGTAGATAGTATGATAAATACCCTGGATTTGGACATAACATTTCCTCCACTGAAGAGAGATTTTACACCTACTTCAAACTACCCACATATCAATATTGTTGATGGTGATTGGTTACTTTGAATTTAAAAAATAAAGATTTCTAAAAAAGTGAAACGAAGTATCAATGAAACAGTTGATGCTGAGTTTAGCAATATTCCACACATATCACTCTAGGGAATGACAAGAATAGCTTCACACATTGTACCCATGTGGCCAACTGAAGCAATGTATTTCTTTGGCCTGGTGTGTTAATAGAATTTGTCACTGCCATTTCGGTGCGCTGAATGCCGAGTTCTGTTAAGTGGTTTCTGGAGTGGTATTCCAGCAGTGGAGTACTTTAGATGTCATGAAATGTTTACCTCGTAAGCCGATGCCAGTATTTCAATGTTGAAATATTTATCATTGTTTCTTTTTTCTTACAGATAGTAACAAATCATATTTAGGTCTTTGAAAGGCATTTAGAAGTGATTCACATAAGGAAGAGAATATATGGATGTCAACTTCCTTATGATGAGGAACACAACGTTTCGGAGTATATGCTTACGCCTTTATCACCTGATGAAGGAGTAAGCATATACTCCGAAACGTTGTGTTCCTCATATTAGAGAAAAAGACATCCATATATTCTCTTCTGGACTGGATGTGGACCCGTGAAGATCCAGGGTAGAAAAGTCTTCAGAAACCCATGCTTTTCATAAAAGGCGCCCATGCTTGTCATAAGAGGTGACTAACGGGATTGGGTGGTCAGACTCGCTGACTTGGTTGATGCATGTTATCATATCCCAATTGTGTGGAACGATGCTCATGATGCTCATGATGTCAATCACTGGAGGCTACTTCATTGTTCCAATATATTATTGAAAGGATGAGGCATATTGTGAATATTCACTTTTTTCTCATATAAAGCAATAAATTATAACATAATTATCAACGAATATATCCCATTTGAATGCATTTTTCAGGGTAAAGGTGTACTTTGTTTTTATAATGTCCACTTCTAATACAATGTCTCATGCTGCTGGTAAACTAAATTGAGTAAAACACATATCTTTTAACCAATTTTGAAAACGGCACTTCACACAATTTAAAGCAATTACACACACATATTTTAGTTAGAGATCATGAATACCAAAAATAGAATTTTAATATTTTTTCTGCATTTATGGAGTTATACACATAAATGCCATTGTGCATAATGTGTAAATCTGCATACATTTTTACATTTTAACATACAATCCTGAACTTAGTTATTATAAATAAATATGCCAGCAATAATGACTTCACACACAGCTTATTTAACCATTAACACAAAAAAAATCCTGTGACATCATGCATAGCAATAATGCAACAAAGCCCCACCCATTCTATTATCCAATCAGGAAACAGTAGTCTTTTAGTGGGCGTGGCCTTTATTATTTTTTTAATGTAAATACATTTGCTTCGTATCCACAAAATCACTTCCAATTTATCTACATACCAATAAATACTAATTAAACATCAATGGAATACAAACAAAATGCTATTGTCAAGAACACTGCTGATCTTATATGACAAATCTTTGGCTGAGCTCTTTTCTCTTAAATCATAACTATCAAAGTGGTCATCTCCCAGGTGAGACCAAGAAGAGTAGCCTCCCTTGCTCTGTAATTTCGCTATCCCCTCAACACAATGTAATTTCCTTCCTTCAGTGCTCGGCTTCTTTCGGTGAGATGTCCATCAATATAAGGCTGGCATTATCAACATCCTCCAAACGCAAACAGTAATCATATTTAAAACAAGAACAGCACATCTGATGACTCAGCATTCAGTTGGTTTCGAATACAGGCAATTTGGCAGTTGTACTTCTTTCATGTGAGGTTGGAGTGTGTGTGTGTGTGGCGTAGCATGGCATGGTGTGTGTGTGGGGTGTGTGTTTGTATTGCATGGTGTGTGAGGAGTGTTATTGTGTGGTGTGTGAGGAGTGTTATTGTGTGGTGTGTGAGGAGTGTTATTGCGTGGTGTGGTGTGGTGTGTGAGGAGTGTTATTGTGTGGTGTGTGAGGAGTGTTATTGCGTGGTATGGTGTGGTGTGTGAGGAGTGTTATTGCGTGGTGTGTGAGGAGTGTTACTGCGTGGTGTGTGAGGAGTGTTATTGTGTGGTGTGTGAGGAGTGTTATTGCGTGGTGTGGTGTGTTGTGTGAGGAGTGTTATTGTGTTGTGTGTGAGGAGTGTTATTGCGTGGTATGGTGTGGTGTGTGAGGAGTGTTATTGTGTGGTGTGTGAGGAGTGTTATTGTGTGGTGTGTGAGGAGTGTTATTGTGTGGTGTGTGAGGAGTGTTATTGCGTGGTGTGTGAGGAGTGTTATTGCGTGGTGTGTGAGGAGTGTTATTGCGTGGTGTGTGAGGAGTGTTATTGCGTGGTGTGTGAGGAGTGTTATTGCGTGGTGTGTGAGGAGTGTTATTGTGTGGTGTGTGAGGAGTGTTATTGCGTGGTGTGGTGTGGTGTGTGAGGAGTGTTATTGTGTGGTGTGTGAGGAGTGTTATTGCGTGGTGTGGTGTGGTGTGTGAGGAGTGTTATTGTGTGGTGTGTGAGGAGTGTTATTGCGTGGTGTGGTGTGGTGTGGTGTGTGAGGAGTGTTATTGCGTGGTGTGTGAGGAGTGTTATTGTGTGGTGTGTGAGGAGTGTTATTGCGTGGTGTGGTGTGGTGTGTGAGGAGTGTTATTGTGTGGTGTGTGAGGAGTGTTATTGCGTGGTGTGGTGTGGTGTGTGAGGAGTGTTATTGTGTGGTGTGTGAGGAGTGTTATTGCGTGGTGTGTGAGGAGTGTTATTGCGTGGTGTGTGAGGAGTGTTATTGTGTGGTGTGTGAGGAGTGTTATTGCGTGGTGTGGTGTGTTGTGTGAGGAGTGTTATTGTGTGGTGTGTGAGGAGTGTTATTGTGTGGTGTGTGAGAAGTGTTATTGCGTGGTGTGTGAGGAGTGTTATTGTGTGGTGTGTGAGGAGTGTTATTGTGTGGTGTGTGAGAAGTGTTATTGCGTGGTGTGTGAGGAGTGTTATTGCGTGGTGTGTGAGGAGTGTTATTGCGTGGTGTGTGAGGAGTGTTATTGTGTGGTGTGTGAGGAGTGTTATTGCGTGGTGTGGTGTGTTGTGTGAGGAGTGTTATTGTGTGGTGTGTGAGGAGTGTTATTGCGTGGTGTGGTTTGGTGTGTGAGGAGTGTTATTGTGTGGTGTGTGAGGAGTGTTATTGTGTGGTGTGTGAGGAGTGTTATTGTGTGGTGTGTGAGGAGTGTTATTGCGTGGTGTGGTGTGGTGTGTGAGGAGTGTTATTGTGTGGTGTGTGGTGTGGTGTGTGAGGAGTGTTATTGTGTGGTGTGTGAGATGTGTTATTGTGTGGTGTGTGAGATGTGTTATTGTGTGGTGTGTGAGGAGTGTTATTGCGTGGTGTGTGGTGTGGTGTGTGAGGAGTGTTATTGTGTGGTGTGTGAGATGTGTTATTGTGTGGTGTGTGAGGAGTGTTATTGTGCGGTGTGTGGTGTGGTGTGTGAGGAGTGTTATTGTGTGGTGTGTGAGATGTGTTATTGTGTGGTGTGTGAGATGTGTTATTGTGTGGTGTGTGGTGTGGTGTGGTGGGTGAGGAGTGTCATTGTGTGGTGTGTGTGGTGTGGTGTGGTGTGGTGTGGTGTGGTGTGGTGTGGTGTGTGAGAAGTGTTATTGTGTGGTGTGGTGTGGTGTGGTGTGGTGTGGTGTGGTGTGGTGTGGTGTGGTGTGGTGTGTGAGGAGTGTTATTGTGTGGGGTTGTGGCGTGGTGTGTGAGGAGTGTTATTGTGTGGGGTTGTGGTGTGGTGTGTGAGGAGTGTTATTGTGTGTGTGTGTTGTGTTTGAGGAGTGTTATTGTGTGGTGTGGTGTGGTGTGGTGTGGTATGGTGTGGTGTGTGAGGAGTGTTATTGTGTGGTGTGGTGTGTTTTGTGGCGTGGCATGACATGCAGTCTGGTGTGTGTGTGTGTGTGTGTACGTGAGTGTGTGTGTGTGTACGTGAGTGTGTGTGCGTGCGTGCGTGCGTGCGTGCGTGAGGTGTACTTATAGACTTGTGTCATGGTGTTGTTTATGAAAATTGGCGCGGTCACATTCATGGGTTATGTGACAATCAGTTAAGTACCATGTTACATTCAAAAAAGTTCCTCCAATACCTGCACTCTTTACCCCGAAACTCAACCCAGGCGAACGTTGTTCGGTGCACATCTGAATTTGATTTTTAATGACCTTTTTTAAAAAATACCCTCAGTATGTGACTCCCGTCACATTCCTTCACTCTTCACAAACCCGGTTTGATATTGACTATTAATTCTACATTGGCCTTGAAAAAAGCCATCAATCCAAGTAGCTTATTTGACCAGAAATTGGTGGAACAGCAGTTGGTTTTTAATGGAGCGTTGCGGTGAGAATGCCCTCTCAACTTCACAGCTTTCCTACAAGTATGCACACATCCGCGTTCCTTCACGGTTTGTGGAACACTTTCACAGAACATCTAGGTCAGTTCGTTTACACAATTTCAGTATTTCTTATCCTTTTGATGTTGTTTTTTGTTGTCGCTTCAATTAATCTGCACACACAGTCCATTACCCATAAAAAATCAATAATAAGTTTTTAGGTCTAATTCTCTGCCTTAATAAACAAAGTACTCTTGCATTTTCAATTAAAGCGGTATGTTTTTCATGGAAATTCTTTGCCAAACCAATTAAAGCATGAGAATATCATGTAAAAAACGGTACAGGCGATTGTTAGCTGCAAATGAAAGTACCCTGGTTCTAAGGCCGAAGGAGGACCCGATGAACAGGGTTCCGATGTCAAATTTGCCGTTTAATTAAGAGGCTTTGCCACAAATTTTATGACCAAACCTGCATTTGATGTTATTTATGAAGACATTTTGTTTGCTACATGACTTTGCAAGGGGCGTTTTCAATTATTCCAGACAAAAAGATTTTCAAAGACACTCAAAGTTTAACTGCAAGTGACTGGAATATTTCAGTTACTGCTGATTCAAGAACTCGGACTGTGATGCAAGAAGGAAGGGTTCAGCATGAAAGACAGGAAGTTGTTCTTCTTCTGGAGAGGATCCATGTCAGAAAACAATCTTGGCGGTACTGTAGAGTGAATGTTGTTTTATGCAAGTCGGCATTATTCCACCTCTGACAAGTGAGTGTTGTTTTATGCCAGTCGGCATTATTCCACCTCTGATGAGTGAGTGTTGTTTTATGCCAGCATTATTCCACCTCTGACAAGTGAGTGTTGTTTTATGCCAATCAGCAATATTCCCTCCTCAGATGAGTGAATGTTGTTTTATGCAACAGTCGGCAATATTCCACCTCTGAGAGATTGAATGTTGTTTTATGACACAGTCTGCAATATTCCACCTCTGATGAGTGAGTGTTGTTTTATGCAACAGTCGGCAATATTCCACTTCTGAGAGACTGAATGTTGTTTTATGACACGTTCAGCAATATTCCACCTCTGAGAGAGTGAATGTTCTTTCATGCCACAGTCGGCAATATTCCACCTCTGATGAGTGAGTATTGTTTTATGCAACAGTCGGCAATATTCCACTTCTGAGAGATTGAATGTTGTTTTATGCCATGGTCAGCAATATTCCACCTCTGAGAGAATGAATGCTGTTTTATGCCACAGCAATATTCCACTTCTGAGAGATTGAATGTTGTTTTATGCCACGTTCAGCAATATTCCACCTCTGAGAGAATGAATGTTGTTTTATGCCACAGCAATATTCCACTTCTGAGCGAGTGAATGTTGTTTTATGGCAGTCAGCAATATTTCACTTCTGAGTGAATGAGTGTTGTTTTATGCCACAGTCTGCAATATTCCACCTCTCAGAGAATGAATGTTGTTTTATGCCACAGTCAGCAATATTAAAGCTCAGAGTGAGTGAGTGTTATTGCACGATAGCTTGATAGCATGAACACTGCATGTGACTGGGGTATGATGACACCCAGTCTTCATCAAATTGCTCTCATGAACATGGGAACTAGGGACCAATTCTGACCCTGAATCCAGCCCTGGAATCACTATGGGAAGACATATTTGTGATACACGGTCATATTCTTTGCTGGAATCCCCAATGGAATTAATACTGTTACAAGCAGTAGGTACTTGAGACCTATTCTGCCCGGGGTCTCCACATGGAAACAGCATTGTGGTACATGGAATACCTGGTTCTCAGAAGGAATGGCTTTATTATTTGTTTTGTTTCTTTGTTGATTGCATAATGCTGCACTCAGCAATATTTCAGCTATATGATGGCGGTCTGTAAATATTTGAGTTTGAACCAGACAATCCAGTGATGGACATTATAAGCATCGAGCTATGCAATTGGGATACGATGGCATGCACCAACCAAGTCAGCGAGCCTGACCACCCGATCCCGGATCTTCACGGGTCAACTGCTTTATTAACAACACCAAGCCAAATATCAGTGCAGTCTAACTGCATGTGACTCCCTCCGGGGAGCAGTGGATGCAGCATCTGCCCAGAGAGAGGAAGGCCAGTGGCTCGATCCCCTGGCCACATCATGCCAACATATGTTCAAATTTGTTGTTACCCTGCCTGGGAATTAAAGGCATAAAACAAGGACTGATCAGCTCAGCATCAGTACACTGTGTCCAAGTGGGGTATCCATGTTAAACAGTGGCATGGTGTCTCAGTGGGCTAGCTCTATAAAACCAACATAGGTCCAGATTAGTACAGACCCGTGAAGATTCCGGGGTAGAATAGGTCTTCAGCAACCCATGGTTGCATAAAAGGTGACTGTTTGTCGTAAGAAGCGACTAACGGGATCGGGTGGTCAGGCTCGCTGACTTGGTTGATGCGTGGATCGATGCTCATGATATTAATCACTGGATTGTCTGGTCCAGACTCGCTTATTTACAGACCGCTGTCATTTTGCAGGAATATTTCAGAGTACGGCATTAAACAACAAACCAACAAACCAACCAGATTAGTACAAATGTACGTATGTCTCTACAAAAGTCAAACAATCTTGAATGCTATGTTAACCACAATCACCCTTCATATTTCACCGCACACCGAGCCATCGTGAAAACAGACCATCCTCAGTCGTGACCTATAGCCAGTGAGCAGAAGCAAGATCGGAGCCTGCTCCATATTCACTATTTACAAATGGACTTCTCCTCGTTTGATAGCCTAACTAGACACTATTGTGCTTGGTGTCTAAGGACAAAATTATTTTAAGGTATTATTTCCCCAAAGTTAATGCATTTGCACCAGCAACTCAATCTGTAGGAGTGGGAAAAGTCCAAAGACCAATGTTCTAAAAGTGTGTCTTGCAGAAGCTGGAGGATATTGACGCTTTAAAACTTTCATTTTGGTGCTGGAGAAGATCTTGTCATGTGTTGAACACTTGTCCTGACCTTTACCAATCAGAAAAAAGATCCTTGATTGTTTGGTTTTTAAATCGCCACAAAGAACATTCAATCATGTTTGTTTTCAAATTTTGCATTAAAGATATTAACAAAAAATACAGAACATGTCTCTGCATGTTTTAACATTTCAAATCAACCTTTTAGAATAATAAGCTAATTTTTTTAGTTATAGAACCAAATCTGCCATGTCAGATACAATTTCAATTTTGAATATTGTCAGTCAGACTTCAGTCACATTGATCCTTAAAAAGTTGATGTTGGGCTCAGCTTAGATATCTTGGTGTAATTGAAAACAGATGGAAAAATGTTGAGGTTCACAATAATCTTCATCTGTTCAAAGGCTTTACAGTATTCAGGGTCATGTGCGCTATTTCAAAGTGAATTCTTAGGAAACTACATTGAGACTTGGAACTTTAAAACTTAAATTCCAGATGAAACTTTACAAAATATTGTTGTCAAGCATATTGTTGTAAAGAATAGCTACATTTGACACTGATTCGATCATTTATGTAGACAAAGAGTGAATGAATATTGATTAATTCAGCAGAGCGAGTGAGTGAGTGAGTGGGTGGGTGAGTGGATGAGTGAGATTTTACTGCTTTTAGCAATATTCCAGCAACATCACTTCGATACAATGTGAAGGAATCGAACCCGGGGCTTTGGCGTGACAATTGTGAACGCTTCACCACCAGGCTACCTCACTGCCTGTGGTTGGTTGGTTGGTTTGTTGTTTAACACCGCACTAAGCAATATTTCAGCTATATGATGGCTGTCTGTAAATAATCGAGTCTGGACCAGACAATCCAGTGATTAATATCATGAGCCTTGATCCACGCAATTGGGATTGATGACAGTGGACTTCCCTTGGGGGATGTTATGCAAAATAAACCTGAAGATGACAGTGATTGGTTACCATAGCTACAAGAGCTGATCATTCACAATAATTACAACCTGAGTTGAACCTTTTTTGAATGATCTTGCTGCCAAATGACAAACGTAGGGTTCTGTGAACCCATTCATCAGATCGTGAAACATGTACCTTAATGCATCAATCTTCCAAGCATGTGGCAGTGAAATAATTAGTCATAATGAAGAGGTCAATAAACTTTAAAGACATTTAAAGAAAGAACTAAGACCGTATTAAACCCTCTCCTCAAAAACTAAGACAGAAAAACTTAAACAAACTATCGTTCTTCTATCCATCTGTTCAACTGAGAGAGGAAGATTGGTACTTTGATCCCCGGCCGCATCATATCAAAAGACATTAAAAGATGGTACTTTTTTTTACCCTTACTGGTGATCGGCATTAAGGGGCTATAACAAGGACTGGTTGGCTCAGCGTCAGAATACTGTGTCTGCATAGGGGATCCATGTTAAATTGTGGTATGGAATCTCAGCGCTACCGAAGTGGCATTAGTCCACACAAAAAAGTGGATGCACATTTAGTGCAGTAATGTTGAGCACAATGTTAAACCCTATTTCACCTCATCTCACATTCAATAACGTCTATGATATATGCAGAAATAAATCACACTCCTGTGAATCGACAAATGTCTAACACCTAACTTTTTAAAAAAGAAATACTTCAAATACCTTTTTTTAAATTAAAAGTGCTGAATTTATGGAAAACTGCATTCAGAAGAAAAATAATTTCTTCCATTCTGACCACAATGTTTTAAACCACACTCCCGTGAATTGACAAATGTCTAACACCTAACTTTTTAACAAAGAAATACTTCAAATACCTTTTTTTAAATCAAAAGTGCTGAATTTATGGAAAACTGCATTCAGAAGAAAAAATAATTTCTTCCATTCTGACCACAATGTTTTAATTCCTGACTTTCGTCCCTGCCAATTGGAATGAATTTCACAAATCCCTGTTCAAATATTGGAAATAACTTCACAAATTATTCCACCTCAGGCGCAGTTTATAGAATAGTTCAATTTCATGACATGTTTTTTGTCCGAAATCTCAAGTTTGTTTTCACAATCAAACAGGGCATGGAATTCAGCTCGGAAAGTAGATGTCGGACACTTCCCCTGAAAAGTAAGCCACTCCAATAATTGCTTCATCAATATAACCAATCATTTGTAAGTTTCTTTTGAAAAACAGCTTCTCCTGAGTTCACAGAATGACTGAAAGAATACCTCTTTTTAAACAAAAGAAAAAATAATTGAAAATATAACCCAAAACCAACAACCAAAGAACCAGCAATTTCCTACTCCGCTGTGAAAATCTCATTATGAACTAATCATCTAAGCCCATAGTTCCTTCAGAAAGACAGTCAATGACAAAGAGGTTACACCAAATTCATTTTAAGCCTTTTAGATCACTGCAAATCTTACCCAATCAATTACAATGCCTCATGCTAGTACTCATTCCATACCCACATTAAGATTTCACTGGGTCTGGCTATTAATTTCAACTTTGTTTCAAATCTGATAAATCATCACCTTTATTCCTCTCTCACCCTATTGGAAAGAGATCCATCTTTTACAGCCATCACTGAACAAGGGAACCACAATGTAGATTTATCATAAAAAATGTGTGATTTGGTTCATTTCAAAACCAAAAGCTTCATAAAAAGTGTAATTATTGAAAAACATCTGTTTGAAAACACTGTATACAAATTTCTTTACAAGATCTCAGGTTTCTACTTATAACAATAACATAAATACAAATTGACGAATGATGCTCTAACCCTTTAACCAACAATTCCGCATGAAAACCCATAAATTAACCGGTTATTCTAAGATGCTTCACTGAAAGATCAAAGGCGCCGACGTTACTTTATCCTGCGGTAAAGTACACTCTTTGAGTTGCATCAAGATGCTGTTCAAATACCTCCCCCGTGATCTAACATATCCTTGGTCCTTGTGCTATAACTTTTATAGTTCAGGGCAAAACTATCCTTTATTACACTGTACAAGGGTAGGGAATACTTTCTACAGTCAAGTCTCGTTAATCTGACACTCGTTAAACCGACAATCAGCATTATCCGACGCTAATGATGGGAACCGATTGAATCAGCGCTATCTAGACCCGTTAATCCGGCAGTCTCGCATTCCGGCTCCGACACTACTAATTTGCAACGAATTACCGAAATCACTCATTAATCAGTCTCGTTAATCCGACACAGTCATCAGCATACTCCGTGGTCATCTGCCCGAGAGTACACAGCCCGTGTTTTGTTGCGAGACGAATCGGCTGGTAGCTGCATATTACAACGGCTGCAGAGGTAAACTTGCTTAACAATAAACAATTAATGCTTTAAATAAAGAATCAACCTTTTGCGAACTATGACCTACCAATGAAATGACTAACAGGAAGTCAACGTTAGCCACTTAAAAAGCAGCTTTCTAAGCTCTTTCTAATAAGTCATACAGTCCGTAACAGTTGTTTAGTTTAACTTTAGAGGTTCCATGATTAGAAAACATATTCCCCTAACAATGTAACATAACAATATGAATATTTATTTCATGTTTTTTTTATTATGTGTTTGAATCGTTATCTATCGTGTAGTTGTCCAATTTTCGATCACGAATGTTGATATTGCTTAATTTTGTTTATCCGACATACTCGTTAATCCGACATAATCACATGCAACCATCGATGTCGGATTAACGGGACTTGACTGTATCTTAAATACTGACAGGTATTACTTTACCCTGAAGACAATCATGATAACATTAGAATAAGTGCACAGTAAAAAGTCAAGGGGATGTCTGACCTCATGCATCTTCAAATCACACGACACAGAGCGCCATATTTAACTTGTAAGTGTGATTA
This sequence comes from Haliotis cracherodii, assembly GCF_022045235.1. Classification (NCBI taxonomy): domain Eukaryota; kingdom Metazoa; phylum Mollusca; class Gastropoda; order Lepetellida; family Haliotidae; genus Haliotis; species Haliotis cracherodii. The sequence goes on along the minus strand of NW_027266279.1, from coordinate 7,062,036 downwards.
CAGGCTCATCTCCTAATGACATTCCGCTGTAGCTAAATGATGGTCCCTAAAGGAATCAGCTTCCTTCTTTGTTGTTTAATACTGCACATAGTTCAGCTATAACGGAGGCAGTTTCCTTCTGAGGCTATAATTAGAAGGTTGTGTAATGGAAGCATCATAGTGCTTGCTAAAGTATCATTATTTCTAAGAATTCACCATGATATCCTTATTAAATATTATCATCCAAAACTGGCTCCCACAGGAGATATAGCTTGGGTGAGATCAAGCGATATATACATTGTAGATACCGCTGCAAAGAAATTGCATCACAATGCTTTGCAGACCATTGTGACGTCATTGTGTCACAAACAAATGACATAAATAATTGTTCTACTACTGATGCTATTAGCAGCACTTTTCACCTTTAAGACACTGCTTATTACTGTCTACAAACTGAAAAAGTTGGAAGAATGATGTTGGATGATAAATAAAATCTCAACCCCGTATCTTTTGATATCAAATATATCAACACTCGTTGATAAAAGAGGAAAAACTCCTCGGCAAGCCTTGGTGTTTTTCCACTTTTATCAACTCGTGTTGATATATTTGATATCAAAAGACACAAGGGTGAGATTCTCTATTTCTTGAACATTGTATCTAATTATTACAACTGTTCAGAATAACAGACCCAACAGTAATGTCAGTGTTGTAAACACAACTTATTGTTTACTGAATATCCCTGGCAGTCTGCCTTCAACCAGGAAATCCCCATTCCATTGTCTAGACTTGTTCTCAGTCCACAACCTTACTTTAATATACAAGATCTACATTGGGCTGCCCATAAGCACTGTGCAGTGGGTCACCTCCATCTTTACACAATAGTTTCCCTGTGGTGGGATGGAGAGAGTGATAAAAAGAACAGGAACAGAGCAGTCGTGACTGTTGGCTGCTCCATCGCAAGGAGTGATCAACGTCTGCATCTCAGGACAAACTGTATACTTGTGGAAATATATAAAATCTCTATCTGAACTGAATATCCTTCATCAATCATTGCCACAAATCAAGTGGAACCATTTCAAACCCATGTTTACGGTATGGCTTGATGCTGACAGTAGCATCCATGATGTCTGTTTGCTGAAACATTTCTCCAACAGCAGCACAGGCTTAAAAAAGTATCCATGCATGTGAACAACACACAACAAAACACACATGCGGGAATAATCTTTAATCAAAACATGCTACAAAAATAAGGGAAAATGTTGGGGAAGTTTAACCAACAGGCAGTAACACAAAGCATATACCATTGCAAAGTTGAAAATAAACCATCTGGAAAAAATGAAACTTAATGGAAAGAATAAAGAATAAAATGGAAACAAAAAAGCATCAAGGGAAAAAAGAGTATTAAGGGAAAAAACAAACCATACCGTATTCGACGTAATAAGTGCCCTGCTCTAATAAGCGCCCATGGCGATATTTGCTAATATATTGGCAAGTGAACAATCCCAATTAGCACCCCTTCCGATTGATCAATGTACACAAGACTTATTTATTCGTGTATAATACGTAATATATAGGTGTAATATTTCTGTCATATATAAACAGTCAGGCCGTCAGCATAAACCACGAAATTTATCTTTCAACTGTTTTTTCCACCAAAATAATATTTAAATAACAGCCCTCTATTTCAAATTTTGAGAGCGCCCTGGACACTTATTATGTCAAATACAGTATTGGCAAATAATGAAAGGTTCCCAAGCATTGTTGGTGACGATGAGTCTGTTTTGGGGAGTGAGTGAATGTTGTTTTACACCACGGTCAGCAATATTCCATCTATCACCGCAACTTGTAATTAACTGAAGCAGTTAAAACTAGTGGTTGATAGCATAAGCAATGATCCATGCCATCTGGATATGATGACAAACAATCAGTCAGGACACACATTGAACCACATTATCAAAAAGACAAGTTTTGGTTCGGGGACCTGTTTTGCCCAATATCCCTAGGTATTATGATTTTGATGTGACTTGCAGATGAGCTTATGCCTTGGAACCAAGAATATATTTTCATGCAAATCTGATACATGCAGAACTTACCTTGGTAACATTATATAAAAATGCAGTTAAATTGTACAAATATTTGCCTTGGGTATAAGCTTGTGCTTGGTAATTCAGCAATAAATATATAAGACATAAGCCATAAAATGTTGGAGATGAACAAAAAAACTACATCTTTTTTAGCACCACCCCACCTTTTTCTCATCTTCTTTTATCCAGGATATAATATCTTTCTTCCAGGTAAATACCCTGGATCCACTCAGCATCATAACATTTACTTTTGAGTCTGATTTGAATGACATAGCTCTATATTATCAATATAAATACCAAGGGTGGATCAAGCATTTATAAAAGTGATGGGTCCCACATATCAAAATCCTCTCTCTATTTGATGTCCAAAAGGGTGATGGGGGAGGGTGATGGGGGAGGGGGATCTCACCTCTGGATCCGCCTATAATGAATACCCTGGGCCCATTAACTAATACAGCTTTCGTCTTATCAAAAGAGACAAATAGTTTGCTAGACATGTCGTAAAAAATACTGTGATGTGAAAAGTTTTTAAATTATTTGGTTTGAGAATAAAAATATATATTTGCAAGCAGGGACAGAAAAAGACTGAGTTTGTGACAAAAATCACCCCAATGTTTCATGATATAACATCACTACATGAGAGAATTTTCAGCAAAACAAGTAAAATGAATTAAGAACAGGTCTGCACACCATATTCCTTTTAAAATTAAAAGGTTCTGAGGAGAAATTTTCCCAATGTGACAAATCTGAAAAATATCTATGTATGATTTCACTTGTTTTGCGAAAACCCATTTCCATGACCTCGCAAAAAAATAGTTCTGCAATGTAATGAACATTGTTTCACATTCAAAATTTTAAAAAGACCTGGCATTTTGCTATTTTCTCAGCTTTCACAGATTTTTTTCTAAATTCTATACCTTCAATTAACCAGTTTTCCTCAAAATAAACCAATCATGTTATATTTCAGAAACTGTTTTAATACAAACCAGACATAAAGTTGGGCCATTAGCATTCTCGTAATTGGATATTGTTCAGGCAGCATCAGGGAAGAAAATACCTATTACTTCATCCGTTATCAATTCCTTCATTGAGCTCACTGGTACTTTGTTTCTGACATGTCGTAGAGAAATTGACATGCATTCATTTCGAAATTGACGTGAATTTCTATGGATAGACCATAATGCAGATGGGACAGTAATGATGTTAATCTGAAATGAACATCAGTCCTGACTGTTATTCCTTGTTCTTGACACAAATCAACCAAGGAACGTCCATCACGTTTTACTCCTGGACTGTTTGGAATTATTACTGTGAACAGTACGAGGCGTTATTGTTTATTTAGTGGGAAATCCAAATATAAAATCGATATATTTCACTCAAGTGAAATAATCGTCTAAGCCAGAACTACTTTCAGTTTACCTCAATGATATTCAGGTTTTCAGATAGATCAGGAAAATCATGCAAGAAAATACATAATACATTGAATATTTGTCTTTTTCTTGTCGAATTAATAACATGGCCTGCAAGTTTGCTGAGTGGGTTAGATTGCTGACTTTGTGTGCTGGCGATTAGGTGCCTCACTCTGGCAGTGTGGGTTCAAAACTTGGACGGGACTCAACCCAAAAAAGTACTGTTACATTGTGTATTCATTACCAAAGTTGATATTTCCATGTTTGTTTGTTTGTTTATTGTTTAACGCCACACTCAGCAATATTCCAGCTATATGACGGCGATCTGTAAATAATCAAGTCTGGACCAGACAATCCAGTGATTGACATCATGAGCATCAATCCAGATCGATGACATGCATCAACCAAGTCAGTGAGCCTGACTACACGATCCTGTTAGTTGCTTCTTATGACACACATAGTCGCCTTTTACGGCAAGCATGGGTTGCTGAAGACCTGTTCTACCCCGGATCTTCACGGGTCACATTTCCATGTGCGGTTGTGCCACTCATGAAAATATCAACTCATCAGGTCACTCAATGAGATAAACATATCATTTGACAAGAAAAAAGATAAATATCCACACTGTATACATAAGTGCTCTGTGTCTTCACTTCTTGTTGGGAGGTGTGAGAGGTGGGGTGGGGGGAGGGCTGAGAGGGTGGGGTGGGGTGGGGTGGGGTGTCCTCAGCAATATTCCAGCTATGTGTAAATATTCCAAACCAGACAAACCAGAGGTTGACAGCATAACCATCGCTCCATGCAATTGGGATACGATGACCTGCATTCAACCAAGTCAGTGAGCCTGACCCTGTATCTAGTCACCTGTTACAAGCAAAGATTGCTCAGGATGTACATTCATACTCGGAATCCTCAAGGGTCTGGTCTGTGCTTTCTCACTTGAACAATGTGAAAATGAAATAGTTCTGTTGGGGCACATGGTATATAGTGGTAAAAATATACAAACCACAATGTGACCAAAGGGGACTTTAAACATTACTGAAATGGTCGTAATTCAAAAAAATAATTTAATCAGAAAGTTGCTTTTGATAGCAGGAATTCCTCCAGCAAATGTACGATGTCAGGGGCATTGGAATAATTAAAATCGAATCTGGTTTGTATCAATTTAGAGTGAGTTGGCAAATGTATGCTGATCATCAACTTAAAAAAGTTGGCAACATGTCCTCTGAGGTCTGAATTAAAATTAATGTGTACCGTATTCGACGTAATAAGAGCCCAGGGCGCTCTCAAAATTAGAAATAGGGGGCTCTTATTAGAATATTATTTTGGTGAAAAAAACCAGAGTTGAAAGATAAATTTCGTGGTTTATGCTGACTGCCTGAAATATTTATATATGAGAGAGATTTTTCCAGAATTTAATTGCCCATAATTAAGGTTGCATATAACACACGAGTGCGTAGCATACATGAATAAATAAGTCTTGTGTACATTGATCAATTGGAAATGGTGCTAATTGGGATTGCTCACTAGCCAATATATTAGCAAATATCGCTGTGGGCGCTTATTACATTGAATACGGTATTTAAAATGTATGAGACTGTAATTGGTCTAGTTTCATAACATGATACCAGAGCGAAACCCCATCTCACCAGGAAGGATTGCTACAAATAATCCAAAACAATTTTTTATCCAAATAAAACCAGGTTTTTGAAACTTTTCCAATTTTCTGAGAAATATTTCAATGAATCAGAATTGAATTACCCAAATGTTACATTACAAATTCATCATTGCAGAAATATTTTATATACATGTAAAACGATAATGTCATTGAATGAGCTATAAACAAACATCTGAAAAGAAAATCAAAACAATTATTTCACAAAACAGGAAGAAATGAAGAAGATATATCTCCTGAAAAAAATATACATTGGAGTATACATTCTGAAGAAAAAATTGAAGCAAACCTGTGGCAAAACTTTTCAAGGCTAGGAACAAATATTTTGAAAAACTGACCAGGCAGCGCATCAGCAAGGGTTTTAAAGGAGCTGGGTATCTGCCTGAGAACAATATTTCACTTACCACAATTTCCCTGAAGCTTCACTTTAATGCGACGCTTTGAGAGACAACTTTCTCTTTTCAGGTAGCATTCGTTGATGTACGAGACGTCATCTGTGCCGCACACTGGCGCGAAGAGGTCGTCGCAGGAGGTGTCACACTTGCAGTAGTGCGTCCCACTTGTGCTGTTTACCATGCAGTGGGCCCCAAAAGCACAGAAATTTGTTTCACAGGGAGCTGAAAAAGGACACAAAAATGTTGAGCCCCAAATTTCATTACAATTTAAAACAAAAATCTATAAATATCCATTTATAAGATTTTCAATATGGCCACCATGGCTGCCATATTGACAATCATATTCAAAATGTCTTGCATATATTCAGATGTCATCATAGGTTGGAACAGGTATGTCAGAGTTCAACTTTAGTGGTCCAATGGTCTTTGAGGTGAAGTTGTTTTAAGATTCACAAGCCGATGTTGATGTCAACAGATGAGGCACAACCCGGCCATAACATTGGCAAACTTGACTTTCAGTCAGGTGATTTCACATGGCATAAAAGATACAGAGGAACCCCAATTATCCAAATACTTGCTTTTTTCGAGTAATCGTCCATACAAACGGATTTCTATATTTGTAAATCACTACGTAAACTGACCAGAGTTAGCTCCCCTGCCAAATGAAAACACACTATACAACAAAAAATTAACTTTCATGTGCACATTCTCTATTCAGTTTTTGTCACGTGACCTTATCTGACTGTCAAATGCAAGCAACCAATATGTTGTTTAAAAGTTGGCAAATTAGTGTCAAATTTCTAATTGGTACTTATTGTCCAATCAAAATTGGATAAATAGCCAGTCAATCAATCCAAACAGCATCTTAATCCACTGTGATCAAATGCTACCTGATACTTTGATGTTGGCTGCCGTGTGATGCTCTACTAAACAAACATGGTTGCCCAATGACGCTGTCCGGTAAGTGGTACATAATTGTGTGCAATTGTTGGTTAGTGAAATTCACCTTCCGGTTCCGGAAACCGGATTTCCAGATAAATCGGCCATTTCATAACAGTGCGGGGTTTTTTTCTTGTTTTTTTTCATAAAAGGCGCTCGATAGGCAGGTTCTGGGATAAGTGAGGTCAGGCCAAGAATGATTCCTCTGTATTTCGGTTGTATCATCGACTAACAGCTTTATGCTGGATGAGACCTGCTCCATGGTCAAGTGGAAAAAGTGGCCACCCGTAGAGCGAAGGTTGACTGACTGACTGACTGACTGACTGACTGACTGACTGACTGACTCTCACTCAAGATGAACCTTGAACAAAGTTAGTTCTATTCCACTGAACTGATAACATTGTGTCAATTCCTGTGAAGAGTGAGTGAATATGGTTTTCCGCTGCTTTTAGCATTATTACCACAATATCAAGACAGGGGACATAAGAAACGGCCTGTACACAATGTACCCATGTGGGGAATTGAACCCGGGTCTTTGGGATCTTGTGAAGCAAACAGCATGTGTAATTTTCAAACCAAGTATGTTATGTTGTGTGCCTGACCTGATCTGAACATAATGAGACCTTGCTCACTCACTCACTCCAAGGTGAGGGGGGGGGAACGGGTGGCCCAGTCGTCTAAGGCGCCACGATTTGCTGTGCCTAGTTGCATCCCTTGGGCACGCCAGAGACCTATGATTGTGGGTTCGAATCCTGGTTCGCCCGATTATGTTTCTAGGTTTGTCAGCACCATACATGTGCTCGTGGGTTTCACCGAAGTGGTTAACGTCTGAGACCTGCATCACTTCGGGGACTTCCCTCCCACATTTAGCTGCCACGCCGTGATATAACTGGAATAGTGTTAAAAGCGGCGTTAAACCCAACTCACTCACTCACTCACTCCATGGTGAACTTGCACCTATTTTAAGTTGGAAGAATCATTTTTAAAAATTGTTTTTCTGGGCAAGGTTAATTAATTTCTCCCCAAAATGATTCCAACGTCAACTCACTCACTAACAGACCCACCCACTTGATCAGAATCTTTCCCTCACAAATCACCCACACAAATTACTTCATCAACACCGCCAGTGTTTGTCCTTGCTATTTACACTGATAGCTAATAAAGGCCAATGCCACAGCAGGTCTCAAGTACAGTTGATCCGGCAAAATACTTACCTTGGTGTGATGGCACTCACACCCTCTGTCTGATTAATCAAATATTGTGTGAAGCATATATATTACATATTGTGATATTGATGCCGTCTAGTGGAATGTGGCACATCAATGGCAAGATATTTTACCGAGGATCAATCTTTTCTAATATATACAAAGCTGCTTATATTATCGACATTGCTTCTGATCAAACTGAATTATTAAAAAAAAAGTGTCACACTTCATTTCCATCTCAAGTTGACACCTCATGACCAATACTCAATCATTGGTCAAAAGGACACAGATTTTACTTGGGTGTTTTCAGGAAGTGGTCTTGACCGATACTCATTCTTTGGTCAAAAGGACACAGATTTTACTTGGGTGTTTTCAGGAGGTGGTCTTGACCAATACTCATTCTTTGGTCAAAAGGACACAGATATTACTTGGGTGTTTTCAGGAAGTGGTCTTGACCAATACTCATTCTTTGGTCAAAAGGACACAGATTTTACTCGGGTGTTTTCGGGAGGTGGTCTTCACATGAAACCAAACCTAATAATAGCAGGTGTACCACTGCTAACAACTAAAAGACAAACTTTGTTTGAAAACTTTCCAGCTAATGACACGAAATGTCAAAGGAAATGTCCATCCTTCTCCTTCAGTTACATTGATTGACACTCTTCCATGCATGTCTTACTTTCATGATAAATTGAAAAAAATAACATTTGAAAGTGTAAGAAACATCTGAAACTGACAACCTTAGTCAAAACATCCCTTATTTCTGATGAAACCCTTTTAACTCTTACAGCAAAATAGTATTCATATAAATGTTTGGTTGAAAATCTTTGAAAAAATTAATTAATAAAATATTCAATTAAAGACATGTTTTTTTATTTCAAAACCTCCAACAGAGGTTTCCAAGGTCAATAAAATTCCCAAATGTATGAATGAAAAACATGAAAATAATCTGACAGGATCTCTCAGACTCAATGGCATAATCTTTGACAACTGCAATTCAATTCCCGGCGACATTACCACTTAAGGCCCCAAAGTGAATTTCTTTAAACTGACACTGCTATTCAACTGGGTCAAGGACATGACGACATTGGGACACTGTATAACAATGTTTTTATTCACAGAAGCATTGATTACTGAGTCTTTTCGATCATCAATACATGTCGAGACACATGTTTTCCCATAATGTCATCAACAGATGTGCAAATATTATCATTGCATTTCTTTGATTCATTATGTTTCTCGTTAGTTCCATCTGAAGTGAGTGTTATATCTGGGTTGAATCGATTAATCACACATGAATCATATTATTTTTAGGGAAGCCAGATATTTTAGTACCCATCTTGTTGCCAAGCAACATAAAATTATCCTTTTAGTATCATAGGAGTTTCAATATCGGTACATCTCGACAAAATATTCCTGATTTGGCATATTTGATATGGCTGTCATAGCGGCCATATATAACACTGGAACAGCAAGCTGAGAAAGGATTAAATTTAATACTGCCATTGTTCTGATTAAGTATACATACAAAATATAGAAGTGAAACAATAGATCGATGTATTGCTTTTGTCTATAGCTAATAGGCAATAAATTGATGACAATGTCAATAGTTGACATCAATATTACATTCTCAATAATTTTAATGTATGTAAAAAAATTATCAAATATTTATGATCATTTATTTTACCATTTGTTTTTTTCTGCATCGCCACTTGTTTGAAGAAGCATCCAATCAGAACACATTCATAACCTTATTACAGACAATAACAGAATTTCTACTTCCTATAACTCCCTTGCAACGTTCCCAGCAATATCCTAACAACATTCCAAGAAACTTTCCCAACTATAAAATACAGCATCTCAAACTTTTCAAACAACATCACAATACCCAAAGATGTAATTTGTGAAAGTGTTGCCAGACACAACAGTGAAACAATGCCCTGTGATGTCAGGGGCCATTGAGAATGCATAAGCTCCTCTCAGTGATCTATCATCTCCACATGAGATGTCAATGAATAAGCCTAGTGATGTTGAGAGTTTTCAATATTTGTTTACTAAATATAGCCTGCGACGGCACATTTTATAGCAGGCAGAAATTTATTAAAGAATTTATATTTTCAAAAATGTTTTTTGGGGTTTCAAATAAGCTCATGTGGAAGAATGGATAGTAAATGGGTACCGATATGCATATTATGTTTTTTGGCTTCTTTAGTTTTAATTATTATGCACAGGAAGGCAGTTTATTTCATATTTATTTATTTACGTTGCACACATCTAAACGTTGCACACATCTAAACGTCGCCTGTCCAAACACTCAACCACGTGATGTCAGTAGCAATGCTTATGCCTTCCTAGTTCCTTATTACAATCCACGTTATCCTTATAGTGTTCCCTACCACACTTTTCTGTGACAAAATCACCCGACGAATTATTAAAACCCTGCATTTCATGCATGCCCATGAATTCAACGTTTCATGCCTGGAGCCATTCATGGATATAGGCTAATACCTCACCACTCGGCATCTTGTACTGGTAGATTACGGGATGGGATGAATGTGCCAGATGGCATCAGGATCACCTGTGAGTGTCTATAGAATATAGTCATGATACACCATGACTGTGGAATTTATATTTTTTAGGTATTTTTTACTAAAAGCCTAGGCAAGTCTAGTTCAGTCTGGTTTGCTTGATTCCACATGAAACCACCCAAAAACAGCAGAAGAGGAAAGGTTCTTTCAAAGAAAAAAAAGACATGTTTTCATTGAATAAGTGTTAGTTTAACACCATGCCTACCCGCAGTTGTAGACTGCGTCAACTCTTCGACCCTTTCCGTTCAGTCTCACTCATCTTAAGGTCGTGAGTTCGCGTCCAACAGATTCTCACAAAAAACTGGTTGCTTGTCTCTGTGACCTTTGCCAGAGATCATCCTCACAAGAAGTTGTGGTACTACATTCTAAAGGTGCTCCCTACATCCTTAATAGCATTCCGAGAACATCCCTATCAATAGAGGCATCCCTGGCAACATCCCCAGCAGCATCTCCAGCAACATCGTTAACATCATCCCATGCAACACCTCCAACAATATCCCTAGCAACATCCCAAGCAACATCCCCTGCAACATCCATAACAACCTCTATAACACATCTCCAGCAATGTCCCTAACAACAACACTAACAACATCCCTAACAACCTCCTCAACTACAGCCCTAACAACCTCCCCAGCAACCTCCTTAACAACCTCCCTAACAACATCCCAAGCAACCTCCCTGAAGGAATGATGTTACATAGTACAGGGGGTCACAAGGACCCAAAGTCCAAGTGCACTGAAATAATAAACAAGAGGTCCTCTAGTTACAAATGTCAGTGTAAGGCAGCCCCGGAAAGTAGAATTTGCTGTTGAAACATGGGCAGCTACATATTGAAAATCAAATCCCTTTCAGCATCCAGCCTGTCTTGCCTGAAGCCATGCAGTTTGAGACATTCATTGGAGACCTTGTTAATTCCATGGGGCAAAATGGGACAATTTTCTTACCACAAATACATTTATTTTTCTATAAATTGGATTTGCTCAGCAGGAAAATTATCACATTATAGAGGTCGCGACGTTGACCATTTATTTAGGAGTCGTCGAGAGTGTGAGCGACGCATCTGGCTTGTTCCCCAGGGGGGTTCCTCCACTTATTGATGCCATGAGAGTTTTCCAAACCAGTGCACTCAGACACTCTACCACTGTCTCACCAAATCATGTCATGACACTTGGTATGTGACTGTGCTCTACTCCAGTATTGTCTTTATTTGACAAGGGGCGGTCGGGTAGCCTAGTGGTTAAAGTGATCACTCGTCACGCCGAAGCCCGGGTTCGAATCCCGACATAATGTGTGAAGCCCATTTCTGGTGTCCCTTGCCGTGACATTGCTGGAATATTGCTAAAAGCGGCGTAAAACCAAACTCACTCACTCACTTTATTTGACAAAATCGTACCAAGTATTTAAAAACGGATTTGGGAGTATGACACTTGTTGCCAGGATAATAGTTCCAAGTATTACATGCATATTGTAACATGGAGATCCATTGACCACAATGGCTACTTGGATAGGATCTTAGATCGAAGTCAACCTGTGAAGTCTGATATTTGAGTATGTGTAATCAATATCAATAATCAGTTCCTTGTACCCATGCGAGGAATCGAACCCATGAGTTCAGTGTGATGAGCAAGTGCTGTGACCAATAGTCTACCTCTACACCACTTATTCAAACCAAGGATAGATCAAACCCACAGCAAGGGTGTGGCGCTGTCAAACCAGGGCTCATAATCAGGCCTAACCTGGGATTCAAACCAAGGATAGATCAAACTCACAGAAGGGTGTGTCGCTGACAAATCAGGGCTCATAATCAGGCCTAACCTGGGATTTAAACTCATGGTGAATTTCCGATCACGAAGTCAAACACTGAGTCCACAACAATAACTATGCATGCATGCATTACAAAGACTATCATGTTACTCCGAGGGTAATACACAATCATTAGTTGTAGCAGGTATTGATAGACACCAGCCTGATTGTATCAACACCAATGTCATCTACTCAACACTTCAATGCTTCAACCTGCATGACAATCTTCATTAAGAACACACACATGGGGAAATTACAAACTACCATTCAAAAGCAATACAGCTGCAGTGGCTGCATTGTGCACGGGCTGAGATGTAGAACGATGATGAACATGACTCTCCTCTCATTGTGCACATTCGCAGAATATGTGTTTTATCATTTTAATCCGGAATTTTATTGCTATTTTGGTTGGTTCGTGAAGCTATCTTCACTTTTTGTGCCTTGCTACATTCTAAATACATTGTCTTTTGAGACATTCTTTATCTGTTAGAAAAAAAGGTTCTGCAAGATTGTATTGATGATTAATGGACAAAATTAGTGCACTTAACTCTGATGCATCACTATATGTATGTGACATTTTGAAAACTCGCACAAAAATGTAAAAAAAGAAAAGAATCTATGGTAAGATTGTATCGGATAAACTGAAATTTTTTTTTTTCAAAATAGGTTCAACAAGATTGTACTGATATAATGAATTTCAATTCACCAGAATCAATATATCATTACACATTTACTAAAGAGCTAATACAGTATCTTTAGGGCTTGCCATGTGATTTGCGCCTGAAATACCTGACTGGTCTCACAGATTGAAATGCACTAATTCATCGCTGAAGTTAAAATATGAACCACACATTATTCAGTCTTGTCCAATTATATTTCAAGCAACTATTCATGGCTCCACTTGCACATATTGACCCAGACATTATACAAATATTGCATTTGGACTCCAAAACCAAAGAAATCTTATTTCATTTGCAGGTTCTCATACCCTTTGACCTTTTCCTATAACTGAGGTCGGATCGGAACTGTAAAGATAATTATTACTGTCTATAGGTATGGGTCAAGGTCAAATTTTGCAGTAGAGGTCAATGGGTCATGGTAGAGGTCATTCAATTAAGATCATTTTGATACAAAACATAATCTGATTAGACACTAATATCAAGAAAACTATAAATGAATACATCCACTTGGGTATAATCAACTATGGAAGTGGAATATTTTCTCAATCACACTGAGATAATATTAATTTCCAGGCTTCCTCAATTAAAATAATCATTCAACACAAATTAAAAAAGGATTGTAAGGAGTTCCGGCATCATGAATAAAATGTAGTAATTCAATGATTTGATATTTTAACTGGTTCACTCATCCATGTCATGTGTGTGCGTTCACCACAAGATAGTCCACAAAAGATTTCAAATACCTTGTTTATCACTTTGAGAAATCTTAATGAGAACCTAAAATAAGAACTTTATCATATTCCATGATGCCATCAGAATTTTCATAATGTATCTACCATTCTCTGAGTAGCATGGTAGATGGATGGTATCATTAATTCTTTCAGCAAGCCGTATGTCAAAACAACAAGCCTTGGCACGATAAACCAGGTACTGATGTCATGAGCATCTATCCACAACCAGTCGGGACACAACAATGTTAGTTTGCATTCATGACCAGCATGGATGTTGGGGTCTTCTTCTGGTCAGGAATCTCCTGGGGCAGACTTCTGGAACATGCCTGCAAACCTGAGGCTAACTTGTTGTGCTGAGAATAAGGAAATATCCAGTGTTGGTATTCCTTGACTGGTGGCATTTCTCAATGCTTATTTTGCTACAAATTGGAACTAAATAAAACTTACAGAAAAAGTAAACATTTTTGTCTTGTTGAAGCAGGACTGGCTCCAATACACTGAAGACTAGTGAAATGATGTTTACGTTAGTTCTGCTGATCTGCCCCACAAATCTGTCAACTGATCTACGCCATTGATCTGTCCACCAACCTGCCCCACCAATCTGTCCACCAACCTGCCCCACCAACCTGTCCACCAACCTGCCCCACCAATCTGTCCTCCAACCTGCCCCACCAATCTGTCCACCAACCTGCCCCACCAATCTGTCCTCCAACCTGCCCCACCAATCTGTCCACCAACCTGCCCCACCAATCTGTCCACCAACCTGCCCCACCAATCTGTCCACCAACCTGCCCCACCAATCTGTCCTCCAACCTGCCCCACCAATCTGTCCACCAACCTGCCCCACCAATCTGTCCACCAACCTGCCCCACCAATCTGTCCACCAACCTGCCCCACCAATCTGTCCACCAACCTGCCCCACCAATCTGTCCTCCAACCTGCCCCACCAATCTGTCCTCCAACCTGCCCCACCAATCTGTCCTCCAACCTGCCCCACCAATCTGTCCACCAACCTGCCCCACCAATCTGTCCATCAACCCACACCACCAATCTGTCCACCAACCTGCCCCACCAATCTGTCCATCAACCCACACCACCAATCTGTCCACCAACCTGCCCCACCAATCTGTCCACCAACCTGCCCCACCAATCTGTCCATCAACCCACACCACCAATCTGTCCACCAACCTGCCCCACCAATCTGTCCATCAACCCACACCACCAATCTGTCCACCAACCTGCCCCACCAATCTGTCCACCAACCTGCCCCACCAATCTGTCCACCAACCTGCCCCACCAATCTGTCCATCAACCCACACCACCAATCTGTCCACCAACCTGCCCCACCAATCTGTCCATCAACCCACACCACCAATCTGTCCATCAACCCACACCACCAATCTGTCCACCAACCTGCCCCACCAATCTGTCCACCAACCTGCCCCACCAATCTGTCCATCAACCCACACCACCAATCTGTCCACCAACCTGCCCCACCAATCTGTCCACCAACCTGCCCCACCAATCTGTCCATCAACCCACACCACCAATCTGTCCACCAACCTGCCCCACCAATCTGTCCATCAACCCACACCACCAATCTGTCCACCAACCTGCCCCACCAATCTGTCCACCAACCTGCCCCACCAATCTGTCCATCAACCCACACCACCAATCTGTCAACCAACCTGCCCCACCAATCTGTCCACCAACCTGCCCCACCAATCTGTCCATCAACCCACACCACCAATCTGTCCACCAACCTGCCCCACCAATCTGTCCACCAACCTGCCCCACCAATCTGTCCATCAACCCACACCACCAATCTGTCCACCAACCTGCCCCACCAATCTGTCCATCAACCCACACCACCAATCTGTCCACCAACCTGCCCCACCAATCTGTCCACCAACCTGCCCCACCAATCTGTCCATCAACCCACACCACCAATCTGTCCACCAACCTGCCCCACCAATCTGTCCACCAACCTGCCCCACCAATCTGTCCATCAACCCACACCACCAATCTGTCCACCAACCTGCCCCACCAATCTGTCCACCAACCTGCCCCACCAATCTGTCCATCAACCCACACCACCAATCTGTCCACCAACCTGCCCCACCAATCTGTCCATCAACCCACACCACCAATCTGTCCACCAACCTGCCCCACCAATCTGTCCATCAACCCACACCACCAATCTGTCCACCAACCTGCCCCACCAATCTGTCCACCAACCTGCACCACCAATCTGTCCATCAACCCACACCACCAATCTGTCAACCAACCTGCCATACCGACCTGCCCCACCGACCTGACCTGCCATACCGACCTGCCCCACCGCCCCACCCCACCCCACCAACCTGCCCCACCGATCTATCCACCAACCTGCCATACCGACCTGCCATACCGACCTGCCCCACCGACCTGCCCTGCCATACCGACCTGCCCCACCGACCCGCCCCACCGACCTGCCCCACCGACCTGCCCCACAAACCTGCACCACCGACCTGCCCCACCAACCTGCCATACCGACCTGCCCACTGATCAGTCCACTCAACTACCTCACCAATCTTCCCTCTGATCTGCTCCAGCCATGAAGCTCAACCCTTCCATCTGTGAGTCTGTCTCTCAAAGAGTTTTACAACTTATCATATTTCCAATTCATTGATTCCATACAAAAACAATCTTCTTGGCGTCAATGTCTCTTTCATCAATTCCCTATTAATGTTTCTACAGAAACAAATCTCATGTTTTTACAGTATCCCAGATGCGCCTTCGCCATGACTGCATCATTTCCATTTGGCCAAAACAGTCGCACAAATCAGTCGTTTATATTCATAGAAATGCTGATGCAAGCCCTTCCAGAGATGAAGCTAGTAATGCCAGCATTTCATTACCTTTGATTACCGTACTGTTTTGGCTGCATCAGATTATGAAGACTAAAGAATGAATTATTTATCCTTTTTTCACTGACAACCAAAGAAATAATTCTATTTTTTAATGATTATTTGATGTTAAGGCAAAGTGCATTTTGACAGGTGGATAATAACACTATCATGTTATTCATGGATTGTAAACTGACAAAATATGAATAATTATCAAACTTTCGACTGAGTGAACAAAATGCTACAAGCAGTTAATACCCATGATTGATAGTTTTTGAAGACGGAGAAAAACTAAATCCTTGCTGTCTGAAAATAACACCTACCAAAAACTCTGTTTCTAATAACTTTCAATGACATCAACGAAAAATAGTCCAATCGCTTTCTCCCATTGAAACAAAGGGTTTCTTCTTAGGTTTTTCATGAAATTGTTTCATAATATCACCACTTGTTTCATGACAAAAGCAAAAGCGCATGACTCATGACCATTTGCTTTCAATTTAAATTGACAAAAATATCACTTAATCATATTTTTTATAATTAGGACCAGAATATTTGTTTGTCAACCCAGAACATTGCAAAAGTTAAAACAAACATAAATTCAGTCTTCACTTGAAAACATGCATTTTTAAACAACTTTTTTCTTGTAGTTTTACAAGAATTACTTAAAATTCAAGAGATTTTGTCAGGAGAATTTACGCCAAATCAACCCTGGTGACATTATTGGACATTATTAATTTCGCACGTGGACAAGGTGCCCAACCTTAGAGCAGAAGGTCTGTGGTTCGAATCCCATCATGGGACTCTGAAATTTTATGGCCGCTACAAACTGACCACAGACATTTGTATGACACATTAGTTCTGTAAGTCTGGCCAAATCCAGGATAAGCTAAATGCATAAAACATTTTTTGTTCAGAGAATAACCAATCACCTACAAGGAATTATGGATTATCTGTCTCCAGTGAATGAAAGTTGCAAGTCCCACATAGGTTATTCTGTATATTACTCATGGACATTTGAAGAGAGAAAATAAAGAAAAACATTTGAAACGTCAACCATACTAATAAACATCACTGAGTGCAGCCATTGTTCAGATGATGTCATGACATCAATTTGTGACATCATGAGATATGGATGAAGTTATATATTTTTCTCAACTATGAAGCACTGTGACATCATATGGCTTCAGCTGACCAATCAGCATTGAGAATCACTGAAGTGCACATCCGCAAATATCAGAATATACAGGTGGTCTGATGTAGGCATGCTGATGCATGTCATCGTATCCCAATTGCATGGATTGATGCTCATGGTGTCAGTCACTGGATTGTCTGGTCCAGACTCGATTATTTACAGACCGCCTTCATATAGCTGGAATATTGCTGAATGCAGCGTTAAACAACAAACAAACAAACACACAAACAAACAAAACCTCCCAACTTAAGCTAGTCTACATTAAAAATAAAGACTTTTCATAGCTTACTTACTTACTTTGGAGATTTAACGTGCGCTTTCCGACTGATGCGTATTTCACACACGGTTTTTCATAGCTTCAATAGACACCAAAGAAAGATTTCAATGAATCAGTAACTGTAGAAATGAACATTGTTTGTTTGTTTGTTGCTTAATGCTGTACTCAGCAACATTCCAATTTTTATGATGGTAGTCTGTAAAAATAATCTAGGCTGGACTAGACAATCAAGTGATTGACATCACAAGCATTGATCCACTCGATGACATGCATCAATCAACTCCGTGAGCCTGACCGCCCGATCCCGTTAGTACGACAAGCATGGGATGCTGACGACCTATTCCAACCCTGATCTTCACAGGTCAGATGAACATTGATTCATGTTAATCATAAAATAATAATAAAATAATATTATAAGCACATAAATTGCAACTGATTCCCTGGCATTTGATTGGTTAACCAAGCAATCCTTTATATTTCAATAAATCTAAAAACAACTGGGCCACACCTACTGTTTCCTGATTGGTTGATAATAGAGTGGGTGGGGCTTGTGTTGTATTATTGCAATGACTGATGTCACTGTTTCGTATTATTGTCATCAGTTTTTGATGTTAATGATTAAACAAGCAGTCTGTGAAGTTGTTGTTGTTGACATATGTAGTTGTCACCAATGACTTCAATGTATTTGCACTCTGTGTAAATCCTTACAGAAATAAATCTTGAACCAAAGACTCCAAATGACCTAGAAATATACAGCCTCAGTCAAGTATAACATCACAACAACAAAAAAACAAAATAGAAATCTATTTTTTTCTGAAAATGCAATTGAGGTTATTTCATTTTTTACTTCCTATGAGATACTGTCTGACTCTTTGGACTTTGTGTTATCTGATTGATTACATAATAGAATGCCTATCGAACTTTTTGTAATGTCACAGCACAATTTCTGTTTAAGATAAAGGATTTTGTTACTTAATCAATGGAAAAACTTAATCAGTTTTGTTATCTTCCATACTATAAGTGTTTTTTGCATGTGAAAAAGACCTGATTGACTGCCTTTATCAGGTATTTACACACTTACAAGGGTGATATTTTGGGATTTTTATCACAAATTTTATCAAGTCAGGTCTTCTCCTATCCCCAAATCACATTAATACTATGATAAAACAGCTGAAATGTTGGACAAAGATAATCAGACCCCCCAAACAGTGGCCATAAAGACAGGGTATTTCCCTATCTTGTTGAAGCAGCCAGCAGCAAGTTCTCACTTTTATAGCAAAAGTAATCAGAGCTGTGACAGATCACTTTCCTAACTCACGAAAAACACTCCAAAATTGAGAAATGTTGTTTGCATAGTTTCCATTGTCAAAAGAACCAACAAAAGAGAAGCAATTAATAAGGATCTTTCAGGTTATACTGGCTATCGTAAACATAACTGATATGTCTGGCCTGGGTCTTCACTAATCACTTTCAGAAATATAATATTCTTCGGTCTAAACTTGGGACTGTTGTAATGACGAAGGAGAACAAGTACTTCATAAATATGTCTGATATGTTTGACCTGAGGTTGCGTTCTGTAGGCTATGTATAATATTTGTGTAATTAAATAACATGACAACTGTCTCCCACATTTTCATCTCCAGACATCTTGAAATACATAAAAGCACTGAAAACATGTAACACCGAAACTATCCATGCTCTATAGCATGGCCATATGGCGCCACCTTGTTCTAATACATTCTGATGTCAAAACCCAAGCTGTCTTTTTGGTGCTGGAAGTTTGACAGTCATGTTACCATCTCATCCTACCGGGTACCCATTTGCTGCTGGGAGAAAAGAGGCATATAAGAATGTATGCAAGGAACATCTACTACCATGTTGTACTCAAAACATGAACATAATCAGACCCACAGATGAACCTAATGTTGCTAAACTGCTGACAAAGAGTCACTGCCCTTTCTGTCTGTTCTATGATTTTTTTATATCTTTCTTTTCTTTTGGTTGATTGATTGATTGATTGATTGATTGATTGATTGATTGATTGATTGATTGATTGATTGATTGATTGATTGATTGATTGATTGATTGTGAGATAGGAAAAGTATTCCAGATCTATCACAGCAAAGCAGCTTCATGTGGGAAGAGTGAGTGTGTAAGTTGGGTTTAACGTTGGGGCAAACCGGGATTCGAACCCACAATCATAGGTTTCTGGCGTGCCCAAGGGACGCAACTATGCACAAACCACAGCACCTGAGACGACTGGGCCACTCGTGCCCCCTCTTGTGTGAGGAAAGCCACGTGGTATGCAAGTATCAGACGTTTACCACTTCGTTGTAACCCAGGAGCACAGGTTGGTCCTGCCAAACCTAGAAACATAATCAGGCTGAATTTGGGGTTTGAACCCACAGTCATTGGTTTGGGGCACATCTCAGGGATGCAACTGTTGGGGACAGGTAACTCGGGTACTCGGGTCGGGTGGGTCCTGAGTAGTTTTAGCCAGGGCTGCGGTTGTTCCCAACTCTTGAGACTTGCATTGGATACCCAGGTAGGGTCGGGTAATAGGGGGTCGGGTACCCGGGTAATAAATTTGGACTCGTCCCAATCCTAGCACCTGTGCACAGCGAATTAAGGACTTTAGACCCTGGAGCAGACAGTCCCCCTTTACCATTTTCACCAACTGCCAAAAAACAACCTGACACATTCCTGAACACATCAAGAACACTTACAATCTTTTCAAAAAATAATTTGAAGGTGTTTTTGTACAACTTCTCCATCCATTTGAAAGAAGTCAATACCTCATTTCAAAGTTTAATTTTCAAAGTACTCCTAAAAAATCAGTTCTTCAACAAGTTTACGAAATACAGTTGAGTAGTAAGCATGGAAATCACAACCCTTCTCATAAAAAACATGGCATTCTTTTCATTAGCGTAATGATAGACAGATAAGAAAAAGATCACCAATTGCCGTTATCAACAAACTTTATGACCAATTGAATCAGCTATATCAGATTTATACGCAGATAGTGCGACCATTGGCATTCAGTGATCGCAATTAAGATAGTAAGCAGATTTCTCAGTATGACTGAAGTGAATCACTGAAGCAATCTGCCGCCAGTTCTTGTATCAAAATCAAATGGAAGACCATGCAGGATGTTAGCTTATTAGCAAATAGATTGGTTCACGGTGTCTGCAACCACGGTACATGTTGCTATTGACCTGGTCATTGAGGTCATATTTCTTCTGATTGGTTGGATATGACCTTTGACCTCTGAAACACATTATTCCCCAAACAAATCTGTGACATTTTGAACTGATGTCACTGGAAACAAGAGACAGACATTACATACACGAGGCTTGCATTTTATAGATGCACTTTGCTATGGAATTGTATGATTTGTTATTGGGGAAATATTATTGCATTTCCATACATGTGCTTGTGTAGAGATGGTCATGATGAAAGTTGATTGTCGAGAAACGTCTGTAACACTACATTCCAATCTTTAGAGTGGGGTTTGATATTTTCCTTTTGTATTCTCATCTTCATTTCTTATGAATGGGAAAAGGTTTTGTTTGCATGTCAATGCTTCAATTTCCACAAATCATCAGATTCTGGGACATGAAGCATGAGATATCACTTGCACATCACATGTTTGGAGACACTCATCGATATGACAAACGCAATATTGCCTATCATACCCGTATTAACTACATTGAAAAACCACTTCTTTTTTGTTTCACTTTAAGCCTCTATCAAAAATGGATGTATACTGAATAACCAAGTTTGGATTGAACAAGCTAGCTCTGCAGATGACAGCACTAATTCCTAGCATGACGCACAAAGAGCTTGTCATAAACCATTTTGACTCCTAAAATTGACTTCAGGATCCGGGGTAGAATAGGTCCTCAGCAACCCATGCTTGCCGTAAAAGGTGACTATGCTTGTTGTAAGAAGCGACTAACGGGATCGGGGGGTCAGGCTCGCTGACATGGTTGGAGCATGTCATCGATCCCAATTGGGTGGATTGATGCTCATGATGTCAATCACTGGATTGATTATTTAAAGACCGCCATTGAAAAGCTGGAATATTGCTGAGTGTGGTGTTAAACAAAACAAACAAAAATTTGTAAAAAAATGCATACAGAGCATGTCACTGTGCCTGCATCTGTGTGACAGGATGTTGTCTGACACAGGAAATCAGAGAATAACAGCATACATAATAGATGAGGCTTGGGTGTAGGAACTGGAAATTGTTCATAGCTGTGCAGGTTTCCACAAAGGTCACATCAAACCAGGATCAGATCAACCATACAAATAACAAGCATGCCTTGAAAATTACAAATGCCAGTTTCTTCACAAGGCTTGGCACAATTGATCAGCTCAGTTGAAAAGAATGAGTGAGTGAGTGAGTGAGTTTGTGGGTGAGTGAGTGAGTGAGTGAGTGAGTGAGTGGGTTTGTGGGTGAGTGAGTGAGTGAGTGGGCGAGTGAGTGGGCTTCAGAGCTGATTAAAGCTGATTCAAGGTTTTGTCAAGAGTGAGTGACTCAGTGGAAGGGTGAGTGAGTGACTGATTGGGAGGGTGAGTGAGTGACTCAGTGGAAGGGTGAGTGAGTGACTGATTGGGAGGGTGAGTGAGTGACTCAGTGGAAGGGTGAGTGAGTGACACAGTGGAAGGGTGAGTGAGTGACTCAGTGGAAGGGTGAGTTTGTGACTGAGTGGGAGGGTGAGTGAGTGACTCAGTAGAAGGGTGAGTGAGGGAGTTAGGTTCAGCGCTGGTTAACAGTATTTCAGTGATATCACAGCTTCTCAGTTTCATGTGGAAGGAAAGCAGAGATTTGAAAGATACCCCCTTGGTGAAACCCATGACCAAGTATGGTATGATACTGATTGACGAAGAATCATATTTGGGTGAATCTTAGATTTGGGCATTCTTATAACGGAGACAACTCTGAACAGCAACTCTAGGCCAAACTTGCACAACCCTGACCCAAAATCCCCCTCACCATAACCAGTATGTTAGTTGATTGATTGATAGGAACAGTATTCCAGTCATAAGAGCTGAGTATCGCCTGGTATCTTGTAATACAATATGTATCATGATACCGACAATACCACTGGTATCAGGATACGCCAACAAATAGGAAAAAATGAGGAAATCACTCAAAAACAAAAACGTGGGAACAAAAAAATAAGAACAAAACAGTTTCAAATGAAGGGATGGTTATAAAATGTAATAGTTTAATGGCAGGCACATCCTCGTGTTCTGCCATACTTGGAAGTTGCACCATACTACTTCTGCCATTGCAGGAGGTAACTCTGTCTGTCTGTGCTGTTTGTACCGTATATGACCGCGTATAAGCCAAATTTTGAGGACCAGAAAAAAGATTATGTAGAAAGGGGTCGGCTTATCCACGGGATACACTTTCACGATAGTATTTTTCAGATATTATATATTATTTCTTTCGTTTGAGGTACTAATAAGAAAGAAATTACTTTCTCCTACCGTAGGAAAATACAACATGGTGTTGTGTAATAGTAGAGGGCGCTTATAAGGGGCTATATAAGGTTAAGCATGTATAGAGTGGTCATTCTCGCTTGCAGTGCGCCACTGAAAACTTTACTTTTGTTATGGAAGCCCAAACACCTATCAACGACAAGTTAGACGCCATTTTGAAACAGTTGAATTCATCTAAAGAAGAGATAGCGAAAAGTATAGATGAACGATTAGAACTGAGAGTTGCTGGTTTAAGAGAAGAATTCTCAAAGACAAACAAGGAGTTACAGAAACTGAAAGCAGAGAAAGATTACGTATGGTCACGCGAGGGAAATCGCATTCAATATTCTTTTAATGAAGAGACTTTAGAGACATTTAAACAAATTGAATTTGGAATTCAGTACGGTAAGAGTGATTATGTAACTGAGTTAGTCAAGAATGAGATAGCCAGGGTCGAGAACAGAAACAAACACATCAAGATTGCAGATTCGTCCGAGGGAGGCTGGGAGACCGTGAGAAACTACGTGTCCCGTGAATTGGCTGATGACTCCGATGATGACCGTCGCATCACGAGGGCCGAGAACAAGGCCATCAAGAAAATCAAGGCCAAAAACGCTCGTAATGCACGTGCGCGTCCATATAGGTATGGACCACGACCCATTCCAGCGTCAACAGCGGTCAGCGACAGCATGCACGGTCAGTCTGCTGTTGGTGGTTCTCAGCTTTTTCGTGCCCGTGGAGGTCAGAGGTCAACAGGGGCCTGCTTTCACTGCGGTGACTTCTCGCATTGGAGACGAAATTGTCCACTCGCCAACGGCCAGACCCAGCCCAAGCTCAACTCAGACAAACAATCAACGAGGTGAAGTCCATCACGAAGAAGCCGGGACAAAAGTTAAGTGTAGTTTTGAATCTTCTTCACTCAATAATGATACATTTAGATTTACAACCGATTATTATGAGTATGAGCAGGGTCAGGCTGAGATCTGCGTGAAGAATAGACTTAAAGAGAATGTTTCTTTTTGGAAGTATATCGGAGCAACAGATTTTGTGTTAGACATTATTGAAAACGGGTACAAGATTCCGTTTTACTCGACTCCTCCAATGATGGATAAGAGAAATAACAGATCTGCTATTAAAAACAGTGAATTTGTTGATTCGGCCATTCAAGATTTAGTACATAAAGGTCTCGTAGATGTTTGTGCCGTAAAACCTCATATCGTGAGCCCTCTATCAGTCGCTACACAATCGTCAGGGAGGAAAAGACTTATTCTAGACTTATCTATTATAAATAAACATATTTGGAAAACTTCAGTGAAGTATGAGGACTGGAGATCAGCTTTGATGTATATTGAAAAAGGAGATTGGTTATCAAAATTTGACATTCATTCTGCCTATCATCATATAGACATGTATCCTGCACATACTGACTTTTTAGGATTTGCGTGGGGAGAAGGTGAGAATCGCATATTCTACAAATTTCTAGTTTTGCCTTTTGGCTTAACAACCGCCCCGTATGTTTTCACGAAAGTTACAAGGCAGTTGGTTAAATACTGGCGGTTTCAAGGTCATAAGGTTGTAACATTTTTGGATGATGGAATTGTGTCTGCTAAAACGAAAGATTGTGCAATGTCTACAAGTGGTTCTATAAAGAATGACTTAATCAAATATGGATTTGTTCCGAAAGTAGAAAAATCTTTGTGGGAGCCTCAACAATGCATTGAGTGGTTGGGCCTTATCATTGAAACTAAAAGTATGTCTTTGACAGTTCCAGCCAGAAGATTGGAAAAAGTTCTGAAAATGATAGATCGTTTGTTAGACATAGGCGTTCGAAGCAAGATTGCTGTGAGAGATATTGCATCAGTGATTGGTCAAATTATTTCTATGAAAATGGTTACAGGCTCAGTGTGTCAATTGATGACTCGGTCTATGAGTTTACAAACATTAGATGTATCATCATGGAACGAAAGTATCAGATTGAATGAAGTTAGTTTGCGCCAGTTAGAGTTTTGGAAAAGTAACATTCATAAGCATTCACAATGTTTTTTATCAGAAACACAAGGTGTGACTCGTGTTGTATATAGCGATGCAAGTGCTTCGGGATATGGTGGTTACTGTGTTCAATATGGAAACCAGAGGGCTCAAGGTCAATGGTCACGTGACGAGGCAGAACAAAGTTCTACTTGGAGAGAATTAACAGCGGTTAAGTGTGTATTACATGCTTTATCCAGATTTCTAACATCCCAGAGGGTAAAATGGTTTACCGATAACAGCAATGTGGAATCCATAGTGTCTAAAGGAAGTATGAAAGCAGATTTGCAGGAAATTGCTTTAGAGATATTTGATTTATGTGTGTCACATGCTATTCATCTGGAGATTCAATGGATACCCAGATTAGAGAATCAGAAGGCAGATTATATCAGTAGGATTGTAGATTATGATGATTGGGGTATAGCTACCCACATTTTCAATGAGCTCGAACGAAAATGGGGTAAATGTGACATCGATAGATTTGCTACGCATTACAACTGTAAAGTTGTCAGATTCTGTTCAAGGTTTTGGAATCCTGGGTGTGAATACATCGATGCGTTCACACAGAGTTGGGATAGTGTAAATAACTGGGTAGTTCCCCCTGTGTACCTTGTGAGTAGAGTGTTGAAACACATGAAATGGTCAAAAGCGAAAGGTACTTTGATAGTTCCGGCGTGGTATTCTGCAAATTACTGGCCATTATTGTGTCCTAACGGTATCTTCATACCACAAGTGTTGGATTTCTGTTATCTACCTAGAGAAAGAGAGGCTTACGTGCCAGGTAGATGTCAAGGGGGAATATTTGGTATTGAGCATTTGCATTTTAACATGTTGGCGTTGAAAATGCAATTTTGATGTTTATGTTTACAGATGTGTTTACTCGTGCTTATGTTTCTGAGTTGGAGATGTTGCCTGGAACTGCCAGGGATCTAGCTGACCAGATTCCGGACTTGTTGAATTGTGCTCGAGCTGATTCTACTAGCAGGAAGTACCATTACGGATTTAAAGCGTGGCAAAGATGGGCTAATTCAAACAGCATATGTGTAGACGTGCCTGTTCAGCCGTTGCATTGTGCTATTTATCTTGTTGCTGTAATTCAGCGTAATGATTCGTTTTCATCAGTTCAGACTGCGTTTTATAGCATACGCCATATGCATAATTTGTTGGGACTGCCAAGTCCGACAGATAATTCTCTTGTTCGAAATGTTCTTGAGGCTGCTAAGAGAAAGCTTTCGAAACCCAAATGTAAAAAAGAACCAATTACTGTAGGTATTTTAGAGAAATTGGTTGATGTTAAGCAACACAGCGATTGCTTGAAGGATATTCGCATTGTTGCTATGAGTTTAGTTGCTTATGCCGGCTTTTTGAGATCTGCTGAGCTTCTCAATTTGAAGAGATGTGATATTATTTTTTACGAATCTTATATGACAGTGTTTATTGAGAAATCGAAAACTGATATGTATCGAGATGGTGCCTGGTTATTAATAAGCAGAACAAGAGGGAAGCTATGCCCGGTTTCTTGGTTAGAAACATATGTTGAAGCGGCTTGTATTGATAATGAGTCACAAGAGTATCTTTTCAGAAACTTATCAAAGTGTAAGACATCTTACGTCTTAAGAAAACAAAATTCAAGTATGTCATATACTCGTTTGAGGGAAGAGTTTATTGAAGCTTTTGCCCCCTTTGTCAGAGATATATCAAAGTATGGTTTGCATAGTTTGCGTGCAGGCGGTGCAACAGCTGCAGCTAACAATGGTGTCCCGGACAGGATGTTTAAGAGGCATGGTAGATGGAAAAGTGAGAACGCAAAAGATGGATATGTAAAGGATTCAGTGGAACATCGTTTGTCAGTATCAATGTCGTTAGGACTATAGTATTTTATATTATCAGCCCGTTCTTTGAATCTCGAGTTGTGGTGCACTGCATAGCAATCCAGAAAGTGTTCTGTTATTTGTTGTATTGGAAGGTGATATATAGGAGAAATATTATTTCTTTCGTTTGAGGTACGAATAAGAAAGAAATTACTTTCTCCTACCGTAGGAAAATACAACATGGTGTTGTGTAATAGTAGAGGGCGCTTATAAGGGGCTATATAAGGTTAAGCATGTATAGAGTGGTCATTCTCGCTTGCAGTGCGCCACTGAAAACTTTACTTTTATTAATGATTGTTTCTAAGTTGCAGTATGTGCGGTAAACGGTGTTAACCATGATGGCCTGTCGCCCACGAGGTATGTCGCAAAAGATGGAGGCTTGTCGCCCTGAGAATGTCACAAACATGGAGGCTTGTCGCACCGAGAAACTGATGCCTGTCGCATGTAAACAGCAGCTCGTTGCTCATAATATTTTATTATCACTGATTATGGCTTGTTGCCTTTTGTAGGGCTCGTTGCCACGTATATTTGAAGCTCGTCGCGTTAATCGAGACTCGTCGTCAGTATTTGTATATTATCAATTTGTTCAATGTCATATGTTAGATATTGGGTATATCATGGATGTCCAATAACTGAGATATGTGTAAATGTGATATTAATGTTGAATTAAACGGTGAGTTGTGGTGCACTGCATAGCAATCCAGAAAGTGTTCTGTTATTTGTTGTATTGGAAGGTGATATATAGGAGAAGCATATTACTACTTACAATAATAAGTTTTCAATTGTTTCCAAGTTGATCGTTCTTCATAAACTCCACAATCTTTACATTTAACAATATATAATTCACAGATGAAATTGCCATAGCTACTACAGGTACATACATTTTGCAAAGGTCAATGGTCAAGTTAACACCTCGGCTTATCTACGGGGTCGGCTTATCCGCGGTCATATACGGTAGTATATCACAATCTGATGATTCAAGTATCGTCTGTACCTTAGTATCGATGATATTGTAGGTATCAGTGAATCATTACAGCCCTAATGATAAAAAACATCGTGGACATTCATAAATATAAGGCCATCCATACCATATTGTGTCCATTCCATATTAAGAGAATGAATGAGTTGGGTTTTAAGCTGTTTTTAGCAATATTATAGTAATATTATCATGGCGGAGGTACCAGATAGGGGCTTCAAACGTTTCCCATCCATATTAAAAAATGTACAAAAATTGTTCAGAATTTGAATATCATCGACCCAATGTTTGTGCCATTTTCTTTGAGCAACAGTTGCTGTATCAGTGTTGAACACTTTTCAGCCCCAAAAGACAAAGCAGAAAGGAGAAAAAAATGAAGTTGAGTTTTTGAACATCTTGGAAGGTGTTTTTTTGTACAACAATTTTTCTTCTTTTTTTGTGACAGGGTGGACATAAAACTTGATAAAATATTTTTGAGCAGGACAGTAACTTAGGAGGGACAGATGATGACAAACACAGAAAACAACACAGACAGCCTAAGAGAAGCTAGACTGTGAGTCACTTAGCTGTATTTACACAGACGCATGAAGTACCAGAGTGCCGCACACGGCGGCATCCATTACCTACTGTTAATGTGTGTACACACAACATCCTGTCTCCACAAGTGATAGGCAAGTAATCTCAAGTGTCAAGGCTGCACACCGGCTTTTAGCAACTACAAACAATTATTTTAAGTCTCTTAGGGAAAACACAATTTCATAAACGATTTCATCTACTTCCAACAAATAACATAATGATCTGGGGTGGTCATACTTTTATATTATTATTCCACGCAATTGTCAATCATTTTCGTAATTCAGTTAGATAAAAATACCTTTACAGCAATTTAGCCTGTTCTTGCCTTCTCCATTAAAATCATTAGTGAACTGTGGCTTGATAATTTAAATTTTCCTGCAATTCCCCCAGGACATGATTTTTATAACACTTGCATATTATAAAATTATTTCGAGAGAATTAAGAGGGAAAAATGCAAAAAGATATATCGTTCCCCAAATCAGTGTGCGTTGTTAGTTACAATCATAATGTACAGTCACCATGGTAATCTTTGGTTGCTATAGCAATCAATGGTGGCTATAATTATTACCAGCCAGGTTCTAAGCAAATTGCGCATAAAATAACAATATAAATCATTCTGAGAAAATAATGTGAACTCAGCAGAAAATGTAATTAAGTCGTAGGATGATTTGACAAGCAGAACAAGCAGTGTTTGGAAAGGAATCTTTGTGCCAGTTTTTTCCATTGTTTGCCAACATAACCATTGTGTATCCATAATATCAATAAAGCTTGTCCACAAAATACATTAAAGATAGGGTTACCTAAAAACAATGAATAGGGAACATATAGAAATGGAATGATGAAACAAATGAGATGTCTGAAGTGTATCTTTTATTCTGCCATGAGATTCTGAATCAACTCAATGTCTTAAAATGGGGTTTCATGCTGTGTTCAAGATGCGTGCATTAGAGTTGGGACGGGTAACTCGGGTCCCCGGGTCGGGTGGTACTGAGTAGGACCCGGGTACCCACAGGACTACCCATACCCGTGGTTTGTCATGTGATACATTGTTTAATGACAAAAAGTATCTAGAACTCAATGGTTACACTACAAGTCACTAATGTTCGCATTTCTTTCTGACTATGCACCCATTCATTCTCATTTTTCATATGGTTGAATACAGATATAACTTGTTCTGGTAAGCATTGTTTTACTGTGTGTATTTTCACATAAAGCCTGAAACAGCAATCGGCTGAGCACATATTTTCTCCAAATCTATTGGTGATTCTGTTAAAATTACCCAATAATATAACTTCAAATTTTTTTGATGTAATAATGGGAAGAACTGTATCTGAAACTGTTTGTTTGGAGATGTTTTCTTACCAATAGGATGCAATTTGGGCTGGACCTCAGCTTCGTTGCACATAATAAATAAAAGCATCAGTCAGGTGAGCTTAAAATTCAATATTCCAAAAGGATGCTCCCTGAAATTAACTCATTTTGAAACCCACACTTCCAATAATTTTCATCCCCAGACAAAAATTTGATTCTTAGATTTCAAACATGTAAAAGCATTCTCAACAAAAATCTGTTTGAGCCTATGAAAAAATTTCAAAAACAAACGTTATAGCATGGCTGAGAATTACGGTACCTCAAAGCACCAGGAGAATAGAGAATAGAGATAACGATTTCTTGTCTATGAGAGAATTGCAGGTATTCAAGCAAAATATCAAAGATCATGCAGAACTCTTCAACACACCAATAAGTGCTACATTTTCCAGTTTCAACATGCCATTTAAACTATCATTTCTTGCAATCTTCTGATCTGGCACTCAACTTAAGTAGTTTCACAAAATCTTAAGAATGGTAAAGATGGCATTAATCTATCGAAACAAATTTACATCGTTCACTGATTATGCCGAGAAAGGTTTGTCGCCAGAGAATAAGATCCTTTCTTTTCTGCAGTATTACAGTTAATTCCTTCCTACATGATTCTAGTTTAACTGTTCCCACTTTAGCATGTTCAAAGAGCCTGAGGCTTTGATTTTCTGACCAATCGAAAATAATGGCAAGCCAATTTTTCATCTTTAGCAATGATTTGATACCATCTTCAAACATGATGAGGACATGGATGGGATCGATAGGTAGGAAATATTTCTGCAGTAAGCACATGTCTTCTGACGGAAACAGTCAAATTGTGCTTTTGTCATAATCGCCATCATGTTTGGTCACAAAAGTCAAAGCGAGGTCAGGCAAAGAGAGAATAATGTCTTGGAATTGAAATGATGAATAAGAAATCAACGCTCTTTGTACATTCTAAATTGAGCATTTGTATGTTTTGTAGTCCTTGCAATTACGGGTAGAACATCACAGGTGGAAATACAGTGCCTGGACTTCATAGCAACACCAATCAGCCAAATAGTTTGTGTGTTCACTTATCATGGCAAACACTTTGGTATAATGACACACAAGGGGTGGCCCATTTGTTTAGGGTGCTGTGATATACTTTATATGATTCATGTACAGGCAGATTTGTACAAGAAGCACTATGCGCCAGGTCAGCACACAGTCAAAGTGGTGGTGGTGCTAGCCTTGCACTATCTTGGCTAAGGGTGAGATCCTTCCTTCTCTGGACCAAGGCATATATTGCCAGAATAACCTGACATGGATTGAGTCATAAATTTAAACAATAGTAATTAATGAGGTGAGGTGAGGTGAGGTGCGGTGAGGTGAAAAGGGGTTAAACGTCGCATCCAAGATTATTGCACTTATATAGCGCCATGTGATGTGTGTGTGCGTGTGGCTGCTTGTACTAGTCTGGACTGATGTCGATTTATTGTGCTAGTCCGCTGAGATACCATGTTAGAGTTTAACATGAATACCCCACTCAGACACTGTATACTGACTCCAAGCCGACCAGTCGTCGTTTTATCCCCTTAATGCCGAGCGCCAGACAGGGTAACAACAAGTACTGTCTTTTAACGTCTTTTGATATGATGTGGACAGGGATCGAACCCCGGACTTTCCGCTCTCCGGGTGGACGCTCTACCACTAGACCACGGAGGAGGTCTTATGCATCAACCATGGTGGTCCGGAGACAAGAAGGTGGTACACTCTCATAGGGTATAGAAACATGACAGCATATGAATGTAGTGTTGCAAAACAGATGAAAACAGAGTCAGCTTCATTCCAACTGTAGATAGCTGTAGATTATAAGTTTGTACCAGGCAAACCAGTGGTTGACAGCATGAGCAAATGATCCATGCTATAAGGGAAAAATGATACAAAATAAGCAAGGTCACACATTGTGACATCATGATCCTCATATGGTTAAAGAACAGCGACATTTCAATCATACAGAGTTGCATCCCTTAGCAATGCCAGGATCTGCTGATCATGGGTTCCAATCAAATATTTGCTCTGATGATCCCCAAAAAGAAAATTTAATAACGTTTAGCTTTCTACCAAACACAAACTGAAATGGTGTCATACAACTGAAATACTGTTTAGACAGCTGTTCCGCCAACTCATTCACTCACTCACTCACTCATTCCATCATTTCCACAGTTGACTCTGGAATGATGCACAGAGCTGTTTGTTTGTTTGATTGTTTGTTTATTGTTTAATGCTGCACTCGGCAACATTCCAGCTGTATGACTGCGGCCTGTAAATTATAAAGTCGAACCTAAACAATCTAGTGATTGATATTGTGAGCAACGATCCATGCCATCTTGGTACAAGCACACACTATCAACCAAGACACCAAGCCTGACAACCAATCCATTTGGTTGCCTCTTACAAGCAGCATAGGTGGCTGGCCTCACCACAGAGATGCTGCTCAGATCTGAATGGCTGACAAGAAACATTCTTCTGTTCAAAAAGTTAAGACCAATGAAACATATTGCATCAACTTGACATCTCTTTTTGAGAAGAAACAAAGTTTACACTTTCTGTCAATCACCACCTAAAAACTAGAAACACTTTCAAACATTTTAAGAATTCTGCCACGATTCTTTAATGGTGACCAGATATGCACCCTCTTAGAAGGAAAAATAATTTCTTTCATCTTAACTTTATGACAGGCAGGAGATCAAAGAGCTGATATTGGCAATACCTTTCATACACACTATGGATATCACTGCAGTCTGTCAGGGTCTGAAGGAAGCTAGGTCTCTGTAGTCTAGGGGGCAGTCGGGTAGCCTAGTGGTTAAAGCGTTCGCTCGTCACGCCAAAGACCCAAGTTCTATTCCCGACATGGGTACAATGTGTGAAGCCCATTTCTGGTGTCCCCTGCCGTGATATTGCTGGAATATTGCTAAAAGCGGCCTAAAACCATACTCACTCACTCTGTAGTCTAGTGAAACAGAACGACTGCCCAGATAGCAGAAGGTCTGTGGTTCAAAACTGCTAGCTGTGTCAGAACAAAAGATGTTCAAAGATCGTACTTGTTACCCTGTCTGGCGCTCGGAATTAAGGGGATGAAAAGAAAGGACTGGTCAGCTTGGAGTCAGTATAATGTGTCCCATGTGGTGTTTCCATGTTAAACTGAGCATGGTACCGTATTCGACATAATAAGCATCCATAACGATATTTGCTAATATATTACCAAGTGAACAATCCCAATAAGCACCCCTTCCGATTGATCAGTGACCATAAACGTATATGGTCTCTAGATTGATCAATGTACACAAAATTTATTTAATTGTGTATAATATGCACCCTATTTCCAATTTTGAGAGCACCCTCGGCGCTTATTACATCGAATATGGTAACTACTATAAAACTGGACGAGTACAAGAAGCATGCAAGTCACCACACATGTGAAATGATCTTGAACACATCCTTAAACGCCCTTTCACCTTCACATACTCACTCATTGTTAGCAAATACATTTTGCAGACAGCCATTAGAACAATACACCACAGACACCATATTTATGTGTTCAGGCGTGTCACAGTTTGCACCAAAACAAACAAGGCAGACTTTTTCACCAATCAAGATGTCTACATCATGTGATCTCCCATGGATCCCTGTATTTAAAGCAAGTATTGTAAACGTCTGTCACTCGGGTGAACTCGGTGCTCCATGGTTATAAGCTCTAAGATAGAACCTAGATCCAGCTAAGAGATGCCCATATATGTCATCTTCACGCATCAGCTTCCTGACTGTTGTCTATTGGGCAGACGTGTTTCACAAAATATTACTCTCTTTGACAACAAAATGAAAGCAAGGCAGACATATCAATTGGATAATAGCCTGCGCCTGCCATTGGTTTTCAAATGAGGGAGTAGATTGTTTTACACTTTCTGGTACAAGCAGATGTGTTGGTTATGTGCAGAGATGCACTTGTGAAAAGTTGGTGGCATACCTGCTGAAGACAATCCCAGTAGTTTTGACAGGTAGTTTGCCTTTACACACAGGGAATGTTCCCAAAATACCCACCTGGCAGCACTATTCATGACACTGTTACAATGCCACCTCTGACAGAAGTTTAAAGGGGCTGTCTGGCCCTCTAGAAATGTCAAATTTGGAATATTGGTATAAAATTACCCGATATGTTCTAATGGTTTATCAAAACAGCCATTTTTTCCTTCTAAGCCTTTGACTTGTGACATATCTATGGCTAAAATGAACAAAAATGGCTGATTCTTTTAACTTCAGGGGCAAATTTCTAAACACGAACAAGCCTGTTTGTATTTTTTTTGCTCACCTCTCCTAAGAATTTCATCTTGGGTAAATTTCTTATTCATATTAGTAACACTCTGCAAAAATCTCACAAATCAGTCTTTTGACATTTTTAGCCTTCCCTATATGCTTAGTGTTTGAAGTCTAAAAAATGCACATGTTGAAATAACCTATAGTTTCAAATAAACACATTGATACCGTTTAAAACAATTTCTATAGGATGTGGTCATGTCTTAAATAACCCAGGTTTGCAGATCCTCTGGGCCTTGTTGCACTCTGTCCTATTCATTGGGGACACAATCACCACAAATGGGCTTCATATATTGTGCATATTGAGATTCAAACCCAGACCTTCTGTATAATGAGCAAGCACACCTTTCAGTGAGCTACCTTACAGCATTCATAGCTTGATGTAGTTTCATACAAATATGTTTCTTATAAGAACATGTTCTGTGCTCTGACACAAAGTCTTTTTTCTACGATATCCCTTGTGTTTGTCAAGCATGTAGTAGATATAGATAATAACATGAGTTTCTGTCATATGATCAGACAGGGACCGGTTTCTTACTCACCCTAAAATCACACCAAGTGTGACCCTCAAAAAAAAGTTTTAATCATATTTGTGGCTAATCGAGGCAATGATAAGATAAGAACAAAGAACATTCCTTAAACTCTCTGAAACCATCAAGTTTCGATCCACACAGACGAGGGTAAAGTTAACTGAACCACAAGTAGTCTCTCATAACCTGACCTTAGGTCATCACCACGTAGTAGCCAATCACGGGCCTAGAATTCAATCTCACGCATATGTTTGATACCAGTTATCTCAAGTAGGTTTCTCATGCCAGGGTAGCGTTCCACAAAGTGATCTTAGTGCTAAGACAATCATTACTCCAATACTTTAACATGGGCTTACGACAATCGCAGTGCTAAGGTCGCTTTGTGGAACAGGGTCCTGGGCCCACATGCACAAAGTGATCTTAGCGCTAAGATGATCGTAACTCCCATACTTTAACATAGGCTTACAATAGTCTTAGTGCTAAGATCACTTTGTGCAAGTGGTCCCAGGTCCATGAGAAATTAAGTAATCAAATTCTTTTATGACTGAACTATTTAGAGTGTATTTTTAGTGGTCTAAGATGCTGAAATTTTCTGTGCAGTCACTTCCCCTAGATGTGCCAGGATCCAATAATGTTGGTTTCAAGTCCTACATTTGTCCTGATTTCAGAACCTCATTTTTTCAGCACCCTGCACTGATTTGTTTCTCAAATGTGTAAACACCTGAGTGTCATCTTGAGATGAGAAAGAAAACAAGAGTCATGAGAAAGATGACATACCCCCCCGGCTGCTGTCTGTAAAGTAACCACAAGTAAATGTGCGATTCTGTATGTAATGAGTCAAGAGTTGAATGTTCTTGAAGAAGCATACATTGTTCACCCACAAAAGATCCACCATGGTCACATCCATATGAAATTAAAAGTATAACAAGTGTGTTTCTGTGGGTTTTTTTTATGCAAACACATGACAAATTACAAGAAACTACTCTGTAACTCTCCAAAAACAAGTTGCACAAAATTATCCGTGAAACTAGCAAATCATTTCCTTGCCCAACTTCTTTCCAAAAAGATTTTTAAAAATATTTTTTTTTTAAATTACAAAAGCCACCACTTCAGCATGTGATTGATACATCTTTCAAGTTTCAATCAAATATACCCGCGGTACTGAATGGTTTTAGAATTCTGCCCCATAAACGAACCCCATCCCCAATGAAGTGTATGTCCAACTTCTTTCCATAAAAATTCCATAAAGATTTTTTAAAACAAAAATTAGAAAAATCCCAAAATATCAAAAGGCACCACTTCAGTATGTGACTGATAGATTTGCCAAGTTTTTGATCAAATACACTGAATGGTTTTCGAGTTCTACCCTGGAAAAGATAATGATTACGGACAGACAGACAGATGGATAGACAGACAGACAGACAGACGGACAGACAGACAGACAGACAGACGGACGGACGGACGGACGGGCGGACAGACGGACAGACAGACAGACTGGATGATTGTTATATCCTCCCGCATTATATGCCAGGGTGATAACAAGGTTCAAAACATTATTAAACTGAATTCACTAACACTCTCAGTTCCAAGCGTGACCTTGAATTTGATATTAAATCCTAACCAAAGAGTAAGGTCCACGAGTGCACATCGATAACAACTTTGGCGATATGAACCGTACATGATACATTTCTTTGTGTATTGATCCTTTCTCTCCATCATCTGGTCAACAGACTTGCACTGATAGACCTTGGTTCATTCACAATCTGATCATGTATCTGTTTAGTCTTGAGCGAAGACCAACATGGGATATAAGAAAAAGATTGTCATAAATAACAAATCTTTGGCATTCTGTAAGGGAGAAGTCATTCAAATCTGTTAATCCTACTTCCAGAGTTAACAGACTCCATTGATTTGACGTGTTTCCTCTTCTGGATCCAACAGATTCAAGTGATTTCTCTCACTTTAACCATGTTATGGTTAATATTTAATTCCTCCATAATTTTGAATGACCTATTGTGTCAGTTTTACTTGCTTAAAATGCACGTTCGGAATGGTCAGTGAATTCCTGACTCAGAATCAACTGCCACACCTATAGCGTGACATCATTGCAATGGTTAAATATAACTTATTTATATCATGCATCTGTAAATTAGTGTGTTGTAAAAATGTATATATTTGTTGTTTAACGATGACAGCCTGTAAATACTTGCATCGGTACCAGACAATCCAGTGACCGACATTATGACCAATGATCCACACCATTGGGGTACACTGACACTCTATCAACCAAACACCAAGCTCGGCCACCGGATCCATTAACTGGCCTCTCGTGACTAGCACAGGGGACCAATTCTAACCAAGATCCCCCACAGGAGTATCATATAAATATTAATAGGCATATTTCTTCCTATTTGGTTATATTCTATAGAAAACGATTGCAGAAACATCTATCTTTCAATTAAATATAATAAAAAAAAATCTAAATAATAATAATCATTACCGAATCGTGAAGCTAAAATGATTCCTTCGGGCCCAACGGCAAACCCATGGGCTGGGTCGAATGACAAGATTTCACAGAGAATTATCGGTTGAGAGTGAATGCAATATCGTATGACAGGCAAATAAAATCCCCGTCTCACACAGAACAAACACATTTAGGATGAGATGGGGAGCACAGCCCAGTCCATACTGATCAAACCAAGTTTGGAAATCACTGCCTTGTATCTGACAGGCCAATAACAAGTGTTGTAGACAGTGCATGCATTCAAGTCTTTGAAATACTGATGATGGCCTATTAGAAATTGACTACACTTCAGAGGAGGAAGACGCTGAGTGACTTAGAATAATACATTGGTGTTGTTGTAATCGACAGTAGATGAACTGAGTGAAACACCTCGTGGATTCAGGGTTTTCTTATTTCACAAGCTTTGTGATGTGTGCCATCATGTTGTGAACGTATTGACATGTTCAAAGAAACTTATTAACTTCTAGTACAAAATAATGTTGTAGACATGAATATGAATCATTGCTATTAATCTGAATTAATTACTAAACTGTCATCATGTACTGATATCAAGTGCATTTTACTAAATACTCTTATATAACTACATATAATTAACATCAACGTTTCTACAATCTGGCATTTATTGATATTGTTTCCTGTTTGTTTGTTTGTTTGTTTGTTTAACGCCGCACTCAGCAATATTCCAGCTACATGACTGCAGTCTGTAAATAATCGAGTCTGGACCAGACAATCCAGTGATTGACATTATGAGCATCGATCAACGCAATTGGGATCGATGACAGGCATCAACCAAGTCAGTGAGCCTGACCACCCGATCCCCTTAGTCGCCTTTTACGACAAGCATAGTCGCCTTTTATGGCAAGCATGGGTTGCTGAAGACCTATTCTTCCCCGGATCTTCACGGGACAATATTGTTTCCTGAGTGACAAAAAAGTATTAAAAAACAAATAGAATTATTGATTATTTTGAATTCAATCTATTCTTGACTTTTTTATGAGAAAACTATAATATCATTGGAACACTTGGAGAAGAAAACCTTTTCTGATAGAAGTGAATACTGTAAATTGTAAAGATAATTTGCATATATCGATGTTCTTCCTCTACAAAGTGTAAATATCAACCCAATCAACAAAAATCCTAAAAGAATAAATAGTATGTAGATGCTTAAATATTTATTTCATTCTACATTGCCATTGAAAAATCTGTAAACTTTGAAACAAAATACCATCCATAAAAGAAACATACAAATTTATCGTTAAACTTCAAGTAAAAAAAAAAGATTAACTTTTCATCCAAATTTTTTTCAAAAGATATGTGGTATGCATATTAATTGTATTTCATGACAAGATGTTATTTGTAGATAAATGGTGTTCATATTAATACATGAAAACACATAAAAAGATTATTTGTTTCCATTGTAAAAAAACTACATTTCACAGACATAAAAAATATCAAGTACTCAAAGAACCACTATTTAAGTTTGTCGTCTTGTAAGTTCAACAAATACAGGGTCAATATTCTGTTACAGAAAGAAAACATGTTTCTTTAATTCTTTCTTTGAGAACTGGAAGCATCGGAGCCCACAAGCAAGCTTCTATGATGAAAGGTCCAAAGAAAAATGGTAAAACATGTTCTTTTATCAGAACTATGAAATGGTATTCTTCAACTTGCGCCCAAACACAGACCAATATAACACTGTTTAGATTCATGGCCCAACCAAACAACCACAAAACTCTCAAAAGTGTTTCCTCTCCCAACATGGCCATGTCTTCAATCATGTTTGCTATTTATCTAAGGGGTACCATCTGTTTGTCATTATCAAATAGAAATGTAGATATATAGATCTAAACGTCATCTCTAAACACAAGGTTCTCACAGCAGGAGAAGTTCCAGGATGAGAATATGGAAAAACATAAATTTGTCAGCATCAGCTTTCACGGAAAAAGAGATAAAGTCAATATTTTCAACCAAGGCGACGCAAAATCAAACAGATCTGGTATCAGGATCGAAAATGTCTTGACTTTGGTATATATGGTAATTCTTCTTTACTGATAGATGAGGATCTAAAGCTCTCATGGAAACCAATGGCATTACGTCACATGAAAATTTCATGAC
Organism: Haliotis cracherodii; assembly: GCF_022045235.1. NCBI lineage: Eukaryota > Metazoa > Mollusca > Gastropoda > Lepetellida > Haliotidae > Haliotis > Haliotis cracherodii. The sequence continues at coordinate 7,022,387 of NW_027266279.1, read as the reverse complement.
AAAATGATCCCAAGTCAAACATTGCTCCATGGGTCAATAGAAGCAGTATTGATTCTGCGAGACGGATGGTCACCGTCCGAAAACACGTCAAGATTTGCATTGAGGAAAAAGAGCCTCGGACAAATTAATTGCGGCAAACATGTGTGTCTGAACACACAGAGAGAAGACGATTTTTGGATTAACCTCTTGTGAATAAAGTTAAATTTGACCACTTTCTTTGAAGCCTGCTGCTGACGATCATGTCGATATGGAATAGAAAGGTTTTACATTTTGCATGATACATCGCTAAGCAAGAATATTCCTGTCTCAGTGTAATGTGACTTTATTCCTTTCATAGTAGGTGTAGTTTCACGATCATGGAAGCTCAAGTTATCATTGTGAGATCCTTTGAAGCTGTGCCGATTCCTGAAAGTCTTTGACTGCTTCAGATGTTCTTTCTTCAAATTCTTCAACTGAACGTAGATTTGTTTATTTCCTTGAATTTGAATGTAGGAATTTATAATGGGGGTGAATTTAAATAATGGGTTAGTTGAATAGTGTTGAATTTGAATGTGAGGATTTTTGGAATAGTGAATTAGAATGGTGGCAATTTGGAATAGTGGTGAATTTTAAAATAGAGGGGATTTTATAAATAATTGTGAATATCAATAGTGGGGCAGTTGAATATTGAGCCATCAATAGCAATTACGAAACGTTTCGTATTGTACAGTGTGCATGCATTGTGAAGCAAAAACATCTACAAATGTAGATGTTTCTCACTGCAAGTTCCAACTCTGATCAAGTCATTTAGTAAACATTGAACTCTCATGCCCTAAGTAACAATGCAGAAATCCACATCTAAATAACATCCCTGGAAATGGCAAATTGGCTCTCTTTAAAGGCTCAAATACAGGTAATTGGCAATGTACGCAAGTAATTGACTTTACGGACCCGTGAACCCATCACCTCGTTTAATCTGACCAAGAAATGAGAGTGGTATGTCAGCATTAGCACAAATATTGACCACGGTCAAACGATATGCCATTGGGTCATAGTGTGTCCGAGACAGACATAAATACCACAGTTTTGTTCTGTTAGGAAGTCTGCCCTCGGGCAACTTCTACTAATGGTGAATGATCACAAGCCCAGCCATCAGTAGCCTCCTCCGTTGCTAAGGTGTGCATGTTACAAAACATCATACGCATCAAAAAGTAGAACTATAACGAAATAGTTTGGCATCATGTTATTGTTTTCCAGAAATATTTGAACTAAAGTCTCAAAATTCCAAGGAAAATTGCTATGAGTGAGAGAGTGAGTGAGTGAGTGAGTGAGTGAGTGAGTGAGTGAGTGAGTGAGTGAGTTGGGTTTCCAGTCATATCACGGTGTGTCAGCTTGATGTGGGAGGAAAGTCGAAAGTGATTCAGGTCTCAGACGTTTACCACTTCGGTGAAACCCAAGAGCACGGGTATGGTGCTGACAAACCTAGAAACATAATCAAAGCGAATCGGGATTCGAACCCACAATCATAGGTTTCTGGCATGCCCAAGGTACGCAACTCTGCAGAGCGAATTGTGGTGCCTTAGACGACAGGACCAAATGTTCCCCTGAAATTGGCAAAGAATCTCTAACAAACAAATTGTCAACATTCTTTTCTTTCTTTCAGAACATTAAGAGACTAAGTCACTGTCACAGCTTTGAACTTGTAGGAATAACTGTCAAACTATAAATTTGAATACGAAGCAGTATAAATTACATCACTTACAGTGCTGTTCATTTAAACATGGTTAAGACTTAGGGGACCATAGATAAACATACTATTCAAGTAAAACAGCTTATCTATTTTTTTGTGATAGGCTTTATATTCCATGAATCTCAATGATTAACACAGTTCACCAAGTCTTCACACTAAAGTAAACAAAGGCATCAAGTGAACCTAACCCTTTTACTTCACTTGTCACAAAGTCAAAGTACATCACAAATGTCACAGCTCTGCACGTGTTTACACTAATGTTCAAAATGTTATTTCTCATCCCATTTTTATCATTGCTTCCATGAACCAAACGATACGACAGTGACACTTCTTTACATTTTCATAAAGGCATCTGTTAACCCAAATCCCCATTTTATCCCTGGTTGTATGATTCAAACCATATCACAATGACTGTCATGGCTCGGCATATCTTCACACTAATGTTCAAAAAGGCATTTGTTATTCCTCAAGCCCTTTTTGTCCCTGGTAACACGATCCAAACTGTAACACAATGACTGGCATGGCTCTGGACGTCTTCACACTAAAGCCAAGGCATTTGACATCTTTCTGTCTAAATATTAGAAGTCTAAATTACAATCGATGACTGGGGTAGAAGGCAAGTGGTGAACAAGAATGAATATTGACTCTGAAACTGACGATACTCTATAGCGACATTCACTCATGTGCCTGTTAATCATTTTATAGTGTTGGATCGTTCACTAAGTAATCGACGTCATGTTATTTTGAAATGAAAAGGCTCACTTTTTCACACCGCTGCGGAAGAAAACTCGACCGGACGGCCCCGTTAAATTGTTTTATGGAGTCCAACTATTTACCAAACGGTCGATATGATTTCATTCAGCAAGAAAACAGGTCAGGTTTGGACAATCAAATTTAATTAACCTTGATGGGTATTTATTTGCTTGGGAGCATGCTATGAAATAGCACAAAGGAGTCCATGTTGTAATACAGTTCTGTAAGAGTTTGAGTGCAACGTCTCCTCATAAAAACTTCCGGAATGTGCAAGATTGGGGGATGGACACTGGAAGAAATGAAATCTTGAATCATTGGAAGAATTTTTTTCAGGACTGGCGGGGGTATAATCCTAACACTACCATATATATTCTTACCACTCAAGTTATCGTGGTCATTAAAAATCCTTTCAGAATGACAAAAGCATTTTTATGTAATGGAAACACTCAATGTCAAGGTCAAATGAAACTTTTTTTCAATCCTGAATGATTGACAATCAGCAAAAACATTCCAACTGTATCACAGCAATGTGTAAATAATTGTGACAGTAAATGCCGGATAAACCAGTGGTTGATAGAATGAGCAATGGTCTCACCATAAGGGTAGAAGACACCTTCAGCCAGTCCCACATTGTGCCCTCCCTATCCTCATATTAGTGGCCTCAGTGAGCGAGTCAGTGAATATGGCTAATGACGCTTTTAGCAATATTCCAGCAATATCACGGCGGGGTACACCACATATGCATATGCATCTTCCTGAGGCAAGGGAATTACATTCAGAACTAGGCTGGAATTATGGGGTTATATTTTGGCTGGACTAACAAGTTTTTGCCTAGTCCAATCAAAAATCCGTAATGAAATCGGCATCCGGTTCATAAACTGTCATGCACATTTCGGTCGATTGTAGGATTTGCAAAGCATGCGCACTGACCACTGAGCGTCAACATATATTTTCCAAATGTTTTCATGTTTTTAATCAAGGTGCTCACATGATTTGATGCATTTCGCGAAGTAAGGCCTGTTTTATTACAAAATTATTGATAAGATCGTCTTTACTGGGCACCACCATTTTATTTGAAGCAAATGCAAATGATAGGAGAGATGGAATCTCGTAACTCGCAATAGCCACTGGTAGCGCAACGATTGAGCCCAGAAATTCCATCCTCGTTCAGCAAGGGTGGCAACTGGACTTTTACAGTCAGTCAACTCCCTTGCCTCAGGAAGATGATGCACATTTGCTTCACACATTGTACCCATGAGGGGAATCAAAACGATCATAACGAGCCACACCTTAACCACTAGGCTACCCCAAGGCCCCTGGCCCTAATGACAAGCATTGGGTTCAAGTGACCCATTCTGTTCCACACCTGTTTGACAAATTGGGATGGTTTGAGATCTGGATTATAAATAAATTTTTAAACTAATGAAGTTACAAACACGAGTTTATAATAGATAACACTTTTATGCGATGTGTTAGATAGTTCATTAGTAATTCCTCATAAAGCACACCGAGCTGTGAAGCAGCCTTTACCCCCGGTGTTTCCCTGTGGTTGTCAGACGTTAGTGTCATCTTTTATCACCTGTGCCCTTTTCAATGGTTTGGACTTGGCGCCAACTTCCACAGAACACCACAAGACACTCCTAAAATTGTCTCCAAACAGAATGGAAGTTCAACCCTTTTTCGTGGAATTTCTTCTCAACCATCGCAACTCGCCACTTTTGTGTATTTTACATTTTTTTATTTGCTGTCTCAGCATATGTTTAGTGTTGACTTCTCTTTGGCATTTATTTTTATTTTCCCCACTTTTATGGTTCAAATTGAACAATTTACTTTTTTAGAAGAAATTAAACTTTAAATCTTTAATAGACAGTCTGTCTTATGGTAAGCCTCTTCTCGGATATATTGGTTGTGTCATTTCCCCTACAAATTAACTCCCAATGACCTCGGGTATTTCGGGGCGGTCAGGTAGCCTAGTGGTTAAAGCGTTCGCTCGTCACGCCGAAGACCCAGGTTCGATTCCCGACATGGGTACAATGTGTGAAGCCCATTTCTGGTGTCCCCCGCCGTGATATTGCTGGAATATTGCTAAAAGCGGCGTAAAACCTCACTCACTCACTCACTCACCTCGGGTATTTCAAAAGTCCAAGAAAACAGAACTGCATAGGACCAGAAAAAAATGTTTCAGATAAAATTCCAGTTGAACATAAAAACCACCAATGCTGTCTTTTACATCATACTGAATATATGAAACAACAAAAACCTCTTTACATTATTAATCTTGTTTGATGAATTTATATTAAAAATTTGTATCAAATAGTTAAAGCTCTATGAAAATTAAATCAAGTCTGATATGAAAGAAGCCCAACGGACGCCATAAATAAGCAAGTCATCACACACAAACCAGTCAATGATAAATTTAATATCTTTAGAGCTGATGTCAAGACCAACAAAACAGTGGAGCATCCCTAGTGACAAGATGACAGAGGAGAAAGTCATCTACCATTATGTAATATCCCACGAGGTCATCATTTTCTGGGAGAAATTTGTTTCATTTGAATGATCTAAGTGGTTCGGCCGAATATGATCCTGAAAAATGAGAAACAAATTCAAAAATGACATTGGGTAAAAGGCATGAAATGTATAATAATTGCAAAAAAAGGATACCAGTTTCCTTCAACTTAGATGGAGTCTTGAAACACTCCCCCAAGTGTTTCGGAATATTTTCTGTCATCTTGCCTTCAGAAGCTAGAAATTCTCATGCGGAGATATCATGGTTTAGTGTCAACGTCCTTGGAACTCAAACAACACATATCCTCTTATAGATGCTGCTGCTGAAACATTTCCTTGAATAAGTGCTGTTTTTTCAATAAGTACCTGTCAAAATAAGGCTTACTGATAACGACTGGTTTTCTCCCATAGGGCAGTGTGCACTTGTTAGTGCCTAATTTACTGGTGTGCACAAAGGCTTCGACTGAAGTTCAAGTTGGGGAACAATCTCACGCAGGGAATAATGTTTGGAAGTGTTTAGACGTCATCATCAATCGTTGTTAATATTCAGCATGTCAAAACCCTTCCAAATACCGTATTCGACGTAATAAGCGCCCCGCTCTAATAAGCGCCCACGGCGATAATTGCTCATATATTGGCTAGTGAACAATTCCAATTAGCACCCCTTCCGATTGATCAATGTACACAAGACTTATTTATTCGCTTATAATACGCACTCGTGTGTTATATGCACCCTTAATTATGGGCAATTAAATTCTGAAAAAATATATCTGTCGTATATAAACATTTCAGGCTGTCAACATCAACCACGAAATATATCTTTCAACTCTGTTTTTTCCACCAAAATTATATTCTAATAAGAACCCCCTATTTCTTATTTTGAGAGCGCCCTGGGCGCTTATTACGTCGAATACGGTATGCCTTGTTTTTTGTCAGGCAACAAACAGCTACTTTTTTATGCAATTTGCGTGAGTGGCAGGTGCTACCGGTAGGCAGGACATGCTTACCCTTTTCGTGGCGTCATCACTGATTGTCAGTGATCCATTCATATAATTTTCACCTCTTTTCTGCTTTGATACCTAGACTTACATCTAGTCTCTGAAATGAACATATCACAGAAATAATAGTTAAATTATCTTAATAAAAATTTAATAAAAAGGAACCCAGAGACTCTTCATTTTCAGATTATACTGCAGAAATCTAGACTTGCCAAACATTATAGACTTGCATGGGCTGTATTTGATATATATTTGTATCAGGGTCTGTAAGACAGACTATTTGATACCCAATGGAATATCTTTTGGTGGATAATGGAGACTGGTTGTTCTCTTGTATAATTGTTTTATATTGAGTACAAGTAGTGAGTTGTTTAATACCACTTTGAACAGTATTTCAGTAATATCATGGTCTGTCAGCTTAATGTATGAGAAAAGCCATGGTGATGTAGGTCTTAGAGGTTTACCACTTTGTTGTCTGTTAGTCTGTTTGTCGTTTAACCCCGCACTCAGCAATATTCCAGCTGTATGATGGCGGTCTGTAAATAAACGAGTCTGGATCAGACAATCCAGTGATTGACATCATGAGCATCGATCCATGCAGTTGGGATACGATGACATGCATCAACCAAGTCAGCAAGCCTGACCACCCAATCCCGTTAGTCGCCTCTTACGACAAGCATAGTCGCCTTTTACGGCAAGCATAGTCGCCTCTTACGACAAGCATTGTCGCCTTTTACGGCAAGCATGGATTGCTGAAGACTTATTCTACCCGGGTCTTTACTGGTCTACCACTTTGCTGAAACCCCAAATATGGGTATGGTGCTGAGGAACATCCAATTATAATCAGCGTGAATCTATGATTTGAACCAACAACCACAGGTCTCTGACATGTCTGGAGGACACAGCTCTCAACAGTGCCAAAAGACGACAGGACCAAGAAATAGTTTTATTTCCTAATGTTTTTATTTTCTATGACAACATATTGATTTTTATTACTTGCCCATGAAGAGATCACCTGTTTAATAAACATACAGCTGTATAACACATTGTGTAATACCAAAACGTGTGCTTATGAAATGTGGGAACAAGTTTCACGAACAAACATTGAAAGCTCTCAACATCTCTTGGCTTATTCAACGACATTGCGTGACGAGATGATAGATCACTGAGAGGAGCTTATGCACACTCAATGACCCCGTTGCTAGGCTGACATCACATGGCATTGTTTCGTCGGTGGATCTTGCAACAAAATTCCACAAATCACGTCATAGAGTATTGTGATGTGATTGTAAACTTTGTGGTCCCGTTCCACAAGGTGATCGTAGTGTAGCGCAACAACAGTCGTAAGTTTATGTCAAATTATGTGAGTTACGATAACCTAAGCGCTACGATAACTTTGTGGAATGGATGCCTGAATTCTAAAGGTGGACCGTTGTATGGTATTAAATTAATATGTATCAATGTTTGACGTGTTTGAAGTATTATTCTGTTAAACTCAATTGGATTATGTTGTGGGTCACAAAGGTGTCTGCCTACTCATACACGACAGTGAAATTCTAAAAAAAGTTATAAATGGCAAGTAACAATTAAATACTAAACTTGCTCCCATGTAATACCAATTTTATGAAACTCGTGAATAGTTCTGGTATCTGACTCGTTTTCGCTCATCAAATACCCTAATTATTCACTTGTTTCATAAATTGGTATTACACGGGAGCTCGTTTAGTATTCTATATATACATTAATGAAGGATGGGTGTGAGTCACATGAAGTATAAAGCTTATTGGGATGAGCATTTTGAAGTCGATCATGCAAAAGTTTAGCTGACAAAATATATGTTATCATAACCTCCAGACTGTGACCAAATAACATCATTCTGTCACAAGTACATCAGCACTGAAGATGGAAAACAACCTGAAAACTGTTAGGTTTATGGTAAAAAGTTGATTATATTTGCACAAAATGACTTAATTCAATACCACTAATCAAATTAGAACAGGCCTTTGAAAAAGTAACAGTTTTAATCAAATGAAGGTGTTATCTTTACCTTTGATCTCTTTTCTTTTTTCAAAAACGTCATACAACATAAATTAGGTCACCAACTTTCTTGGACAAAAGAAAGAGTCCTAAATGTCATTGTCACTGTGTAATAATACCGGAACCTCAGTCAAACAGGAACGCATTATATTCTATTTCTGTTAGCAATGTTAGAATTACTCAAAAGTAACAGCTCCTTAAAACAACATACATTTTACTTAAGGTGTCAAATTTCAAATCGATACCGTCACACAAGGAAGTACAATTATACAAAATCAGCCGTCTTTACCGGCGAACCGGTTGAAACAAACATAAATTTCACAATGTAATCAAAGATGCAAAAAGGTGAAAGCCTCACAATTGAGTTTTTTATTGATTCAGTCAAGACCCGAAACACTAGAGCCTGATAACTGTGTTTGGCTAAAATAAATATGAAAACCTTGCGGACAAAACCATGGCTCCGATGAAATTTTAATCCGGAACAAAAACTCCAAGAACAGGGTCTAAAAGGTAGTCCTCAAAACCATTGGCATTGGATCTTTTTCATACTTGATCTTGGCAAGGCATTGGAAAAATTCCTGCAGATGAAGATTACAAAATTTAACAAGGGTGATCTGCTTGCACCATTTAAATGACGCTAGTTACGTGCAGGTGTTTTTTCCCCCATCTTGCTCTTGAAATCTAATTTACATTATCGACCTACTCCGATCTCTCTCCAATGTGTACTTAAAAGCTCAATGACTTCTTTGCTACTGGAATTACGTTTCTGCTATATGCATTGTCATGGGTTATCGCAGTATAAAATTCTCTTTTTCTCACATTTGATAGAAATGCTAGAATGGGTATAAATGGTAACTGCATCTCAGTAGTGGGTGTCATTATAAAAAAATCTAATTTTTGGAATGTTATTTATTATTATTGTTTGACTTGATTTGTTCAATGGAGTTACTGCACTTTTCAGTGGAGGCCTAAAATGGTAATACATGTAGCAGGTAAAGAGTAGCTCTTGGGACCACAGACCCTTGATCAAGTTGATGTCTTGAAAAAAGTACCCAAAAGGTCAACAATTGGTGATGATGATAATAATGGTGACAGATGTGGTGGTTGAGATGTTGATGGCAATGGTGGTGGTGGTGATGGTGATGGTGATGGTGATGGTGATGATGATGATGATGATGAAGGCAATGATTGTAATGATGAGGCTGATACCGAGAACCACAGGCAGGATGCCATCTTTTAACATCTTTTAGTATGAGTGAGTGAGTGAGTGAGTGGGTATGGTTTTGCTCCACTTTGAACAATATTCCAGCAATATCACGGCGGGTGTCACCAGAAATGGGCTTCACACGTTGTATCCATTTTGGGATTCGAACCCAGGTCTTCGGTGTGACAAGCAAATGCTTTAACCACTAGGCTACCCGACCAACCCCTTTTGGTATGACACAGCCAGGGATCAAACCCTTGACCTTCCGCTCATGAACGCTCTACCGCCAGACAATGGAGGCAGTCTTTGATGATGAGGAGGAGGATGGAGGCAATGATGATGATGATGATGATGATGATGATGATGATGATAATGTGGCAATGATGATGATGGTGATGATGATGGTGATGATGCTGCTGCTGCTGATGATGCTGATGCTGATGATGATAGTAGTGATGATGACGATGGCAATGATGGTTATATTACAGCAGCAATTGTCACATAGTATAGAGATTGAAGGTCATGGAGAGAGATCAGCAGTTGATAGGGGCGCTTAAACATTCAGACTAATACATCAGCTTTCCATCTACTGTCTGTCAAGATGCCAGATCTCATTGCATAAGGTCTATCTATTTAACTGTAATTTAAGAAGTTGACACAGAAGTAACCTTTCAGGTATCAGGATAGGAAACCAGACGCCAAGCGTAACTAGTTTTTCACAGAGACAAGTCCATCCAATCAGTCTCTAGACCCAGCATGCATCAGGTCACGACCAGTTTGAATGTCCCTCCCACAATTAGCTGTACTGTCCCATTTATTTGATTGCTTCTTTTTTGTCCTGTAAAGCTGAAGACAATTTGTCCCCACCTCAAGAGCACATTTTAATAAAATTAAAGACGTACAACCTGTGTTTTTTCTTTCGGTTAAAATGGTTACAAGTGCATACTGTGAAATGTCTAACCACAGGAATGTCGTTATATCCGTCTTGCAAATGAAAATTGGAAACTAAATTTGCAGGTGGCTAATTGATTGGTATTTAATTTCAAGGAAAAAGTTTAATGATAAATTACCGAGAACCTGTTACTTTAGAGAGAGAGAGAGAGAGAGAGAGAGAGAGAGTGAGAGAGAGAGAGAGAGAGAGAGAGAGAGAGAGAGAGAGAGAGAGAGAGAGAGAGAGAGAGAGAGAGAGAGAGATTCATTGATAGCCAAATTAAGAACACCTATTTAAAAAATGTTTAGTTTTAAAGAATATTGAATCTTATGGGAAACAAGTCAAATGTTAATAAATGGCTATAAATGATATTGTCCAATGAGAGATCAACATTTTATCACTCATGGTATATCTATTTACCTGTATACCCTATTGGACTTCTTTTGCATAATGTGAACAATATTGTCTCTAACACTATCAAAGTCAGTGAGTAAGTCGGGCTTAACACCTATATGAATGGTATTCCTTTTACATCACATAGTGTCAGCTTAACGTGGGAGGTGATGTTTACCACATGCACCTTAGTGAAACCCACAGCACTGGTATGGTACGATCATAGGATTCTGGCATGCCAAAGGGAAGCCACCCTGCACAGCAAATTGCCATGCCTTAGATGACTGGGCCTACTGTTTCCCCCTTTACGTCAGAGATCTGAGGCTTGACTCAGGGTTTTAAACTGTAACTAAAGAGTGTTGATATATTTAACATCAAAAGACGCTTAGGTAAGATTCTATTTATCATCCGAAAATATTCTTGTTTGTAAACAGTGATAACCAAAGTCTACTGCTGTCCAGCTTCAGTGGCAGAGAGATTAGTGATGTCTTTTGATTGTGATGTCATGGTTATCTATGACATCACAATGGTCTGCAAATCATTGTGATGCAATTTCATTATTGTGATATCTTCTAGTTTCATATTGCAAAGTTTTCAGTAGCACTCTTTATTTAAGAAATAAAAGATGAGTTGGAGTTGTTTATTGTTCGATAAACAACGACCACGAGTCAATTATTTATTATATGAGATGTCAAAATTGAGTACAGCCTCTTTAGGGTATTAGTAAATAGTACACGCTTTAAAAATATTTACCCGTATTTATATAATGATGATTCCCTGAATAGAATCCGACCACAGCAATCTCGGACAAGTCCATTTTATGCACGGGTGGGTATATCCCGTATATTCTCCCAATCCTCACGGCAACTATCTGTACCTTTTCTCCCAATACCGATTGTCATATCTCTCCACTTTTGGAAGCGATCGTTCGGCCATCGCTTTTATCTGTGTTGCCCAGCTACGTCTTTGGGGAACAACTCCCATCTCAAAAATAACGTCGACCATTGTAAGTCTTCACGTTGTGAGCACATGATCGAATCTCCAGAAATAACGTCATGATGGAACAATGCCTTATTGTGAAGTAAACCACACTTTATTCTTCATTGTTCTCTGAAGATCTGGGGTAGAACACGTCTTCAGCAACCCATGTTGTCGTAAGAGGCGACTAACGGGATTGGGTGGTCAGGCTCGTTGACTTGGTTGATGCATGCCATCGATCCCATTTGTGTGGATCGATGCTCATGATGTTAATCACTGAACTGTCTGGTCCAGACTCGATTATTGAAAGACCGCTGTCATAGAGCTGGAATATTGCTGAGTGCGGCTTTAAACAACAAACAAACAAACAAAAATTGTTCTGTGTGATTTATCGCGCAACTATTTTACATATCCCAATAATGGACTTCCACTACCATAGTCTCAACTGGACCACCTCGATGGTATAGTAGATACAGCATCTGCCTGGAGAACAGAAGATTGGTGGTTGGGTCCCTTGCTGATCAAACAATGCAGGTTGGCTCCAAGTCAGTACACTGTCTGAGTGGGGCATTCATTTTAAAATGTTGTACTACAACAGCAAGCACACGTATGCAAGTGCAAAAACATCGCTAAATAAACGCGATGTTTAAACCCTAATTCACCTCACCTCACCTCACCTCACCTCACCGAGCTGAGCCGAGATTTTAAAACATCAATCTATAACCTCGTTTTCACCTGTAATTAAAACATTTCATTTGGAACTCTCAACACAGCATTGTTAAGGTTAATTTGGGCAGAAAATGTGGCTTTTCACCACAGTAAAACATTCTTTTAAACCATACATCAAAACCCTAAATATTTCAAATTAAAAAAAATAATCCAATAACAAACAAAGCATACAGCTACCATACCTTGGGCTACTGCTTCAGATTATCGAACAAACATGTGAGACGACAGATCATAAAATTTTCAAAACTTTCAAGTATCCGTCAAAAACCACAACATTTTTTTTTTCAAAGTGTCAAAGGAAACCAGTTTATCTCCCAGTTCTTTCAATCTTCCTGTCCTCAGCATGATCCTATATCGGAGCGATCAGAATCTGGCCAATTACTGCCCCTACCCTATGGGCAGTTATGTTTGCGGTTCCTGAGGAGCTCATTACTTTCTTTATAATACGCCTTTCATTGGATGGTGTACACCTTTATACCACCGATGGCCTTCTGTCCCTGATCAGTAAGTCTGGCTTCCGCTGTGAGGCCTGCCAACAAACGGCGATCACGCTCAACACAATGGCAAGGCTGGGGATTCACAGACAGGTTGGGACGAGGCTTAAGTTTTCCTGGGAGAGGCATTAACATTAAGAATTCATCTGTGTCACACATCAAAGCTGAGTTTCTCCTCAAGTGTTAATCTCTGGCTATCCCTCCTCAGTTTATCGAGGGCAAAATACAGACTTGCTAAATAAACCTGGTATTGTTCACAATTGAATGCACTTATACTTAAGGAAGGCACAGAGAAATATGTCACGAAACTGCTTGTTCAAGGATTTTTTTATTAGGTTTGAATTGATATATATGTATTAGGCATTTGGATAATTTTAGATATTGTAACAAATGTTATATTTGGGATAACACTTTCTCAGTAAAGTATAGATTCTAGTACTTTATTTTTTGGGGGGGAGGGATGGGGGGGGGGGGGGGGGGGGGGGAAGTCTCATCTGGGATTCAAACCCACAATGCCAGAGTGAGGCACCAAAATGCCAGCACACAATTTCAGCGTAAAGTCAGAGGGGTACACAAAGTACGCGATCTAGACTACCAGTTGTGGGACTTTCATTTTTGTGGAAGCCTCGGTGGCTGAGTGGGTTAGATTGCTGACTGTGTGTGCTGGCGATTAGATGCCTCACCCAGGCAGTGAACCCGGGGAGGGACTCAACACGCCCCGAACCCCCCTCCCCTCCTCTGCCAAAAGTACTAAAATCTGTACTTTACTAAGAAAGTGTTATCCCAAATTTAACATTTGTTACATTTTACCACTTTCTAAATGGCATTGTGTGTTCAAAGTAAGACTTATTAAATGTCATTAAAATTTATTTGTGTTTAGTTTTAATACAAAAACAGCTCACTATGCAAAGCTGATAACTGTGATAGGCACATACAAGAAAACTGTGGTATGAGAATTGACTGACTGACAAGTTCTCAGCCTGACATAGAAGTGTGTGAGTGAGTATGTTTTTACGCCGCTTTTAGCAATATTCCAGCAATATCACGGTAGGGGACACCAGAAATGGGCTTCACACATTGTACCCATGTCAGGAATTGAACCAGGGTCTTCGGCGTGAGGAGCGAACACTTCAACCACTAGGCTACCCGACCACCCCCTGACATAGAAGTAATTGTGATAGTTAAATGATGTAGATTGAGCAAATAGTTCCACTGGGACAAGTCAGTACCACAAGCAGAGGTCTGTGACCTTTGGAAAATGAACAAACTTGAACAAGAAAGTCCTTGCAGAAAAAGAGCTTATCACATGAAATGCCATCAATGAAGATACGAGTAGAACACAAGAAGGGCGGGGACGGGTAACTCGGGTACTCGGGTCGGGTTGGTACTAAGTTGGACCTGTGGTTAGTCACGTGATTATAATGTTTAATGACAAAAATTATCAAGAACACTATGGTAACACTATAAGTGACAAATAGTCACATTTCTTTCTGACTATGCACACACTCCCTCTGACTTTAGATAAAAATTCAATGAACTTCAGTGTATACATGACCAGATCCCTTTATACATGTATCTAAATGCATTTTAACATAAGTACGGTCAAACGTTTCCCAATCAGACATTTTGTACTATCTCTTGAGACCTACAGCGGGTACCCAGGTCGGGTCAGGTCATAGGGGGTGGGATACCTTTAGATGAGCAGCAGAATTAAGCATGGCATGATATACCCATAGCAGGTGACAAAGCAATAAGCACAGAGACAGATTCGACAGACCAACATTTCACAGCTTGCCTCGACCTCATTCATAACACCACCTTTTCACCAAAACATCATCTGTCAATTTAATTTAATGGAGAGCACTTAATAAAATACGGTAACAATACACGTTTTCTCCTGTCCACTTAAAACCAAGCTAAAATTCTAAAATAGTCTCCAAACGATATGAACATTAATAAAACAGCTTAATTTTGGACATAAAATCAACTTATTAAAAAAGCTAAATTCAATTCAGAACCAAAAGTTGTGGCTGTTGTAATTGACGAGTTATCCTTTCATTGGCATGGGAAATAATATCAAAACTCTCTTTCAATAACGCCAAATCACAGAATCAATACCGAGGCTAAACAACATTTCAAAATCAACCAGTTAAACAACAATTTAGATTCAATGGCAAACATTTTGATTCTGAGTTGTCGAAGTCCTCTCACTTTCTGTCATCTTCAACTGTATTACTCACACCATAAATTAACAAAATCAATTTTCATGGCCTTATATTAAAGAACACGCCACCTTCTTTCCTTGGGGTAAAATGAGGCAGTAATGAAAATGCTTAAACTGTAAGACGTGTCAAAATGTCAAGATAATGATGACATGTTTTCTGCATAAGTTAATTTCAAGGTTATTAATGAGGAAAGACAAATAATGTTTTCGCTATGTCAAAATACAGCAGGCCCAAAGTCTGCAGAATCTTGTGCAGAAAACTTCCAGGATATAATTAGATGAAGTATTCTTCTTCAAGTTAGAATGCTCTCACCTGTTCATTGATATTATGTCAAAACCAGAATGGTCCCAATTTGTAAGAGGTGAGCCAAAGTATAGTGTTCACTATAATGAGCAATGTTCTAGCCATACATCAGGCTGCCAGTAAATATTCTGGACCAAGCGAACCAGTGGTTGATAGCATGAGCAACAATCCATGCCCATGCCCAGACGCAAAATTTTAGCATATAAGTCTTACTTATTCATCTGGTGGGTTTGGGTGGTGCTGTGATGGGACTAGGGTGGGTTTGGTGGTGCTGTGATGGGACTAGGAGGGGGTTTGGTGGTGCGGGGATGGGACAAGGATGGGTTTGGTGGTGCTGTGATGGGACTAGGGTGGGTTTGAGTGGTGCTGGGATGGGACTAGGGTGGGTTTGGGTGGTGCTGTGATGGGACTAGGGTGGGTTTGGTGGTGCTGTGATGGGACTAGGGTGGGTTTGGGTGGTGCTGTGATGGGACTAGGGTGGGTTTGGGTGGTGCTGTGATGGGACTAGGGTGGGTTTGGTGGTGCTGTGATGGGACTAGGGTGGGTTTGGTGGTGCTGTGATGGGACTAGGGTGGGTTTGGGTAGTGCTGTGATGGGACCAGGGTGGGTTTGGGTGGTGCTGGGATGGGACTAGGGTGGGTTTGGTGGTGCTGTGATGGGACTAGGGTGGGTTTGGTGGCGGTGGATTGGGACTAGGGTGGGTTTGGGTGGTGCTGTGATGGGACTAGGGTGGGTTTGGGTAGTGCTGTGATGGGACTAGGGTGGGTTTGGGTAGTGCTGTGATGGGACTAGGGTGGGTTTGGTGGCGCTGTGATGGGACTAGGGTGGGTTTGGTGGCGGTGGATTGGGACTAGGGTGGGTTTGGGTGGTGCTGTGATGGGACTAGGGTGGGTTTGGTGGCGCTGTGATGGGACTAGGGTGGGTTTGGTGGTGCTGGGATGGGACTAGGGTGGGTTTGGGTGGTGCTGTGATGGGACTAGGGTGGGTTTGGTGGTGCTGTGATGGGACAAGGGTGGGTTTGGTGGTGCTGGGATGGGACTAGGGTGGGTTTGGGTGGTGCTGTGATGGGACTAGGGTGGGTTTGGGTGGTGCTGTGATGGGACTAGGGTGGGTTTGGGTGGTGCTGTGATGGGACTAGGGTGGGTTTGGTGGTGCTGTGATGGGACAAGGGTGGGTTTGGTGGTGCTGGGATGGGACTAGGGTGGGTTTGGGTGGTGCTGGGATGGGGTGCTGGGGTGGGTTTGGTGGCGCTGTGATGGGACTAGGGTGGGTTTGGTGGTGCTGGGATGGGACTAGGGTGGGTTTGGGTGGTGCTGTGATGGGACTAGGGTGGGTTTGGTGGTGCTGTGATGGGACTTGGGTGGGTTTGGGTGGTGCTGTGATAGGACAAGGGTGGGTTTGGTGGTGCTGGGATGGGACTAGGGTGGGTTTGGGTGGTGCTGGGATGGGGTGCTGGGGTGGGTTTGGTGGTGCTGGGATGGGGCTAGGGTGGGTTTGGGTGGTGCTGGGATGGGGCTAGGGTGGGTTTGGTGATGGGAGAGGACTAGGGTGGGTTTGGTGATGGGATGGGGTTGTTTGAGTTTATATTTTGAAAGACCTCAAGCAAGAGCCTCACTGCAAAACAAAATGTTGCAGTAAATATGTGACTTGGTTTAATGCCACTTTGAATGCCTGTCTGAAGATGTTCTGGATATTTATCAAATTGCCGAAACCTACAGGCACAATTATGGTGCTGACAAATGAGAGATTATCGTCCAAGAATTTTGGATTAAAAACCACTAGCAGCGGATCCTAGCATGAAAAAGGGGCTCAACTCTTCACAACAAAATCTGGCACCTGTGTGCTATTAATAATATATATATGGTGCCATACATATAAGCCTGAGAAAATGTAATTTTGCTGATAATTGAGTTTCAGAGTCTCTGACAGCACTATTAGCACTTGGACCCATTCCTGCTGATTTCAGGATATTGTTAGGCACGCTCGGTGATATATTTATATAAGTTGACTGCGTACACACCCAATGACATGAGAACACAGTCACTCGGGGAAACAGTTCTGAATGCCGGCTTATGTGCTCTAGAAAATCTATTTCAAAGGAACAGTTGCACAGGGGAAATTTGAAATTGTAATTCTTTGATGATACAGAAAAGCATTTGCCATGTGCAGATTTTAAAGACCGACACATTCATATTCAAAATAAGTGGCATACTGTTTTCTCCTAGAGTTGGGTTTGAGCAAGAGTGAAAGAGTGAAAACAGGGCAAAAAGATCCCCAGCTGCCTGTAAGTCTTCAAGCCTGGAATAGACAAACCAGTGGTGGAGAGAGTGAGCACAGAGACACACAGACAAGTGTTTTGTCTTTCTGAGGGGGTGGGGGTGGTGGGTTGGGATGGTGGTGGCGGTGTTGGTGGTGGGGTGGGGTGGTGGCGGTGTTGGTGGAGGTGGGTGTGCGTAGGGGTGATGCTGGGGGGACCGTTAGTGGGGAGGGTTGGTGGTGGTGAGGGGGTGTGGGTGTGATGGTGATGCTTTGGGGGGGGTGGGGGGTGGGGGTGGGGGTTTGTTAGTGGGGATGGGGGGTTGGTGGGCGGGATGGGGAGGGGTCTATTGTATGCAGTTTTACACCAGTCAGCAGTATTCAAGCTATATCACACTGGCCTGTACTCAAATCATGATAGTCCAAATAAACAAGTCTTACCAAGTCTGACCAGCAGATGTAAGTTAGCTGTATCTTATGTAGAATTGTACAAGGATCTCTGTGTGGAAATGGAACAAGACTCTGTTCCACAAAGTGATCTTAGCACAATGACGTCTGTAAGTTAATGATAGGTATGGAAGTTATTATCATCTTAGCAATGCTCAACATGGTCTGTGATATAAAGCTATGTCACACTGTGGAGTAGATCAGAGGACTCAACACAGTATTTAATCTACAAACTTATAGGGTATCCTTTTCCTAACTTAACAAAACGGGAAAACAGAAATGTGCCTAAGGAACAGGTCCACTTTCAGAAGAACTATACTTCAAATATCAGGCTTCCACAGAGTTGATTGTAACTGTTTGTTTTAATGTCTATGTAAATCAATACACTTCACATATACAGCAAAAACATCAGCGTTATTCTCAAGGCATTCTTTGAGGATTGTATTTACTAGGTCAAGGGCCATCAGCATTTTCCTAACATCTGATCACACAACCAAAAAGTCTGACACACACACCGAGGGTATACTGCAAAACTGCTGACGAAGGACTTTCTCTAAGATGGCAACTTGCCAGATAACAAATCATTGTATTTTTTTCATCAGGTTGAAAATTTTGAAAACCCTCCTGTTGAAAACCCACCATGCAACTTTTCTAATTTGTCACATTTCTTCATGTCACAGCAAGTGCATCTGACATAACCTTTTTTCACAGGTGTTGTAATTTGATTTAATTTAAAACATCTCTTCAGTTTTTCTTCCCACATGCATTTCTGTGAGTTACTGATTGGTTGGCTGAAAAACAAGGATGAGGTGTGACCAGAGAATCAAGGATGTTACTGAGGTGTGGGCAGAGAATCAAGGATGTTACTGAGGTGTGGGCAGAGAATCAAGGATGTTACTGAGGTATGA
Source organism: Haliotis cracherodii (assembly GCF_022045235.1). Lineage (NCBI taxonomy): Eukaryota > Metazoa > Mollusca > Gastropoda > Lepetellida > Haliotidae > Haliotis > Haliotis cracherodii. The sequence goes on along the minus strand of NW_027266279.1, from coordinate 7,003,494 downwards.
CCAGAGAATCAAGGATGTTACTGAGGTGTGGGCAGAGTAACTAGGATGTTACTGGGGTGTGGGCAGAGTAACTAGGATGTTACTGAGGTGTGGGCAGAGAATCAAGGATGTTACTGAGGTGTGGGCAGAGAATCAAGGATGTTACTGAGGTGTGGGCAGAGAATCAAGGATGTTACTGAGGTATGACCAGAGAATCAAGGATGTTACTGAGGTGTGGGCAGAGAATCAAGGATGTTACTGAGGTATGACCAGAGAATCAAGGATGTTACTGAGGTGTGGGCAGAGAATCAAGGATGTTACTGAGGTGTGGGCAGAGAATCAAGGATGTTACTGAGGTATGACCAGAGAATCAAGGATGTTACTGAGGTGTGACCAGAGAATCAAGGATGTTACTGAGGTGTGGGCAGAGAATCAAGGATGTTACTGAGGTATGGGCAGAGTAACTAGGATGTTACTGAGGTGTGGGCAGAGAATCAAGGATGTTACTGAGGTGTGGGCAGAGAATCAAGGATGTTACTGATGAGTGGGCAGAGAATCAAGGATGTTACTGAGGTGTGGGCAGAGTAACTAGGATGTTACTGAGGGGTGTGCAGAGAATCAAGGATGTTACTGAGGTGTGGGCAGAGTAACTAGGATGTTACTGAGGTGTGGGCAGAGTAACTAGGATGTTACTGAGGTGTGGGCACAGTATCAAGGATGTTACTGAGGTGTGGGCAGAGAATCAAGGATGTTACTGAGGTGTGGGCAGAGAATCAAGGATGTTACTGAGGTGTGGGCAGAGAATCAAGGATGTTACTGATGAGTGGGCAGAGAATCAAGGATGTTACTGAGGTGTGGATAGAGAATCAAGGATGTTACTGAGATGTCGGCAGAGAATCAAGGATGTTACTGAGGTGTGACCAGAGAATCAAGGATGTTACTGAGGGGTGTGCAGAGAATCAAGGATGTTACTGAGGTGTGTGCAGAGAATCAAGGATGTGACTGAAGGGTGGGTGCAGAAAACCAAGGATGTTACTGAGGGGTGGGCAGAGAATCAAGGATGTTACTGAGGGGTGTGCAGAGAATCAAGGATGTTACTGAGGTGTGGGCAGAGAATCAAGGATGTTACTGAGGTGTGGGCAGAGAATCAAGGATGTTACTGAGGGGTGTGTAGAGAATCAAGGATGTTAATTAGGTGTGTGCAGAGAATCAAGGATGTTACTGAGGGGTGGGCAGAGAATCTAGGATGTTACTGAGGGGTGGGCAGAGAATCAAGGATGTTACTGAGGTGTGGGCAGAGAATCAAGGATGTTACTGAGGTGTGGGCAGAGAATCAAGGATGTTATTGAGGGGTGGGCAGAGAATCTAGGATGTTACTGAGGGGTGTGTAGAGAATCAAGGATGTTACTGAGGTGTGGGCAGAGAATCAAGGATGTTACTGAGGTGTGGGCAGAGAATCAAGGATGTTACTGAGGTGTGGGCAGAGAATCAAGGATGTTACTGAGGTGTGGGCAGAGAATCAAGGATGTTACTGAGGTGTGGGCAGAGAATCTAGGATGATACTGAGGTGTGAGCAGAGAACAGCAGAACAGTGTGGCGTGTTTTAATACAAATTCACATAAGAATTACCACTGATGAGTCCCATTGTTTCTGTTTTCTTGATGGAATTTCTGTTTGAGCAATCTTTCTGTAAAGGAATAAAATCTGTACCACAGCAAATAAGTGCATCTTCATCAGTATGCATATGAACTGTATGTACATATCTGTAGTATTGTAGAACTGGTTGTTTCAGGGTTTTACTTCACCACATGGCCTTTGTAAGAACAAAGTTGCACCTGTGGCCTCTGAGTGTCTACATAATATTCTGTTGGTTTTTTTAAAAAACAACAACCAAGAATTAACCAATTTCATAATTGTCTATCACCTTTTCACCTTCCATAAAGGTTGCACACCAACACAACTTCTTTTTTAAATGAAACCACAAATTTCAAAATTCTTTATGAGGACCAATATATAGTCACACCTGTCTATTCTATTAGCTGCCATAACATTGAGTCTGTTAGTCTAGACAGGTCATTTTCAGTTGGTCCTGTTTAGTTGTAGATTACCTGTCTGATGAGAGAGCTATGACCCACCAGGGACTCACTAACTCTCTGCCCGATTACTTGTAGATGGAGTCATGACAGGACAGGCTGGACTGTAATAACTTCTGAAGAAAGACACAGCCATCTTTCATCTCCAATATTGACAATCTGAGGCTATAGGTTCATGGATGGAATCCGTCATGCCATCATATTGACGGGAGATGTTCATTAAATACTGAAATTTGCACCTTTGCAAATAGTCTCGCAGACAAGATACACAGAAAAAAATTCTGTGCATGCACATGTTACGCAGACTAATTTGTTTCTCAGTAAAAACATGATCTATCTCCGATCTCCCATCTTGAGAGGAACTTTAAAGAAATGTTTATTTTTGTTAACGATGTTGGTGAACGAAACTCAAGGACACGTGTTGTGTGATTACACATTGTAACATTAACAAAAAGATAGTGCAACACAACCAATCGACAAAACCGGCATTCCAAAACCTTTGGTGTTGCAGGTGTTAAAATGCATTTGATGCCTCAAAATATCATTTGAAACCATCACCATTGAAGGTTTCAAATGCTGGAAATTATTTTTTTCTGTGTTCATAAGTTTTAAAAAATGCCATGAAGTTGCCATATTCTAAGGGTAAAAATGCCACTTCAGAAGAAAAAAATCCCTTATCCAGCCTGAATTTGACTAGTTTTGAACAAGGTATTTTGAATGCTGAATAAGCCAGATGAGTGAGTGAGTGAGTGAGTGAGTGAGTGAGAGAAATGAGTGACAACAAAAATGATATGCCATTGTGCAAAGGTGAAGGGTGTTCTTTATCAGTCTGCACTCCAATGCAGGTTAAATGTTCATAGAACTCATACACTCCTTGAGCTGCATACAGATCCGCACCAGTGAGAAATTTCTGACAGTTCACAGTTAATACTTTAAAATAAACTCTGTTAGAAAGATGGCTGCAGGCCAGAGATGTGAAATCTGTCCCAAGCATGTAGATCAGTCATATCCATTATCCATCTGCCGGCTTGTGTGATCCCAAGATACATTTCCATCATCGTTCTTACTTCAACAAGCTTTTATCATCTGGTGCTTGCCATTTCATTCCACACTTTGATGGCAAATGTGCATTGTCAGATTGTATTTTCATTTCTGATGTCGATGAACAGTGTTGCACCAGCTTGACCCATTAGGTCATTTCAACATGGCAACCAACTGCGATGTTCATCTACACATATAGATCTGGCGTATTGATTCACTCTGAAATCCTCTTGCATGAGTGGGTGGGTGGGTGTTAGGTGAGTGAGTGAGTGAGTGAGTGGGTGGGTGGGTGGGTGAGTGAGTGAGTGAGTGAGTGAGTGAGTGAGTGAGTGAGTGAGTGAGTGAGTAATATTCCAGCAATGATGAGTGCGTGAGGTTTACAGAGGTGAGCAGAACCCACATAATTTCCATTTGTTCCAATATGTTTGTTTAACGCTGCACTTCTCAGAGTGAGGGAGTGAGTGAGTGAGTGAGTGAGTGAGTGAGGGAGGGAGGGAGGGAGTGAGTAAGCGAGGGAGGCAGGGGAGGTCGAGTCAAAATGTAAAACATAAAAATGTACCAAAAAAATTCTGTGTGAATTAAATATCTGACCAAGTGAAAATCTGAGACAACCTGAATCTCCAATATCGTCCTCATCATGAAATAAATATCTGAGTACGCTACGGAAGGTTCGACATCCAGAATAATATTGAGTCCAGACTAACAGTGTATGGCTGTTTATGAAACATGAAGCTTTGTTATTCAAACTAATTAATGACATAGACCCTGAACCTTTACTTCAATAACAATTTGACATTTGGAACACACCTACCTAAAGGGACATGAAATGTATCTGAGAAATCAGATCTATATTGTCTGGGATGTGAGCGTTTCTTGAACATAGACAAACACGGCTCAGCTTTTTGTCACAATTAGACCTCAGAAAGGGAATCAATGTCACACCCAGAGCAAAGGGAGGTAATCTGAGCCTCCAAGCCTCCAAGCTTCTAAGCCTCCTTGTTCTGAGTGTGTACAAGTTCACATAATGCACTCCTGGATGTTCAAACATATAGACAGGGTTAAGGGTTATAAAAGAATATGGTTACTCATGTGGGCATAACATAATTGCTGCTGAAGACATGACAAGGGTGAGGGCGAGGGTGAGGGTGAGGGTGAGGGTGAGGGCGAGGGGTAGGGGTAGGGGTAGGGGTAGGGTTAGGATTAGGATTAGGATTAGGATTAGGTTAGGACATCAGGACTCAACAGATTGTTTTCTTGTCTGGCAGAAGAATTGGTCCATTTATCCGTGACCTTTGTTATTTCTTTCCCTTTATTTGAAATGACAAAAAATTAGCGGAAATAAAAGCATGATCGAGTAAATGTTGTTTGACATGGCAATATTCTTGTTATATCACAGGTGTCAGGCAAACAACCAGATAACAACAACAGCTATAATCCATGCTGATGACACACATGGTCACACATTGTTACCATTCCACCCTTATCCTCATGACTAGTGGTTGTGGAGTGATTTCACTGATGTGGTCAGAGGGGTGGTCAAAATGTTCGCTTGTCACACCAAGGACTTGGGTTTGATTCCCACATGGGTACAATGTGTGAAGCCCATGATTGGTGCATGACATAATTTACCAATTCCTCCCACCTCTACTCCACATTGTACATAATATTTTTAAAAAAATTATATAAAAAAATTATTTGAAGGAATAGTGAGTGAGTGAGTTAATATTTAACGTCACATCGGCATTATTTCAGCCATACCGTGACGGGATTTGAAGAAATAGAACTGTCATTATATATATAATACATAATAGATATGATATGATATGATATGATATGATATGACATGATATGATATGATGACACCATTCTTTTGCTGTATCAATTTCTCATGACCTCCAGCCCCCTCCCCCCCCCCAATAATAAATTACCAGTTCCTTAAAGAGCCTAAAACCCAACTCATCCACTCATTCTTACCCACCCAAGGCTTTCTTCAAAGTTCACTCAATAAAAATATATCCCCACTGGGTACACTGGAAGCTATCTTACAACTCATATATCCAACTTGACTATTTAAAAATACTCAAATAGGGCCAGAGAGCAGGATAGTGTAAGCCCTCATCAAGGATGTATAATCTTTCTGCAGGGCTTTAAAAATCACATGTTATGAAGTCTTCTTCAAGAGGTGAAAACATGTTTCTTCTGTAAAAACTAACAAAATGTGTCTAATAATGTCTCAAGAGCCAATGAGGACCAGGAAAACAGCCAAAGAAGTAGCAATTAAAAGATCATTTAAGTTGTCAATTTGGGCAAAGGAATACATTAAGCTATTGGGTAACAAAGAGAAATGAAAGCAGTTTGTGTTGGTGTGAAAATAGACAGGTTTATGACAAACAGCATCTTAGAGAAGGAAGCATCAATGGTTGATGATGGTGTGAAAATAGACAGATTTATGACAAACAGGGTCTTAGAGAAGGCTACCCCACAGCCCCTTAAAGGGGAAGGTGGAAAGATAGGCAGATAAATACCTAGATGGAGACACAAATACAGAAAGACATTGCCATCCTTCTTTTGACCTTCAGGAATCTCATTGTGAACTGGGAACATAGTCTGATCATGGCGCCCATGGGTGCCCCGTCTACCTTCTCTCAACATAAAGCAATTCCAGACTTCTTCAGAGGTATTCGACCTTTAGTTTCTGCAATACAAAACCCTAATTCTGCATCATAGCTCCCAGATTCTTCATCCCCTTGATAGACCAATAAAACACACCTGATCAACTTTCTATATATAAAAGCAGAATTCTTGATTTCACAAACTCCCTCTTTCACAGTGTCTTGACTTGATCACACAAACAGTTCATGTGATCCGTGAGACATGCAAGAAAACCACACAACAGAAACAATGGAAGCACCAGCCAAAACTTAAACTCCAGCAGAAGTTACCATTGATTCCATAAAGAGTTAGGATTTCACTTTAAGAGCCAGTGTGCAATTTCTGGATGATAACGAATCTACCACGTATGGCCAAAAACAATTACTCTCAACCCAAGCCATAATCATATGTCTCGTCTTGCCCGCAGATCGTGGATTATGACAATAACACGCCAGTCTGGGAATACGAAACTATTGGAATTTAGCAAACACAGGACTAAATAACTCTTGGGAATGACCAATTCCATGGATGAGTTTAAGATTTTCTAAATTGGATATATTTGCAGGTAGGGGAAGTCTCTAGTCTCCATTCTGCTCTGAATGTTTTGCTGACATGAAAATAAATCTTTTTATCCTGATCATAACAGGATACAATTTTAAGCCTGTTGGACTAAGTGTCACTCAAAGGTATTACATGTTCAAATATCGTCAGAATACGGATTAAAATGGAAGCCAATTTTAGATTTCTTTCCTATTTTCACACAAAATATTGATTTTTATTGCATATGATTATTGATTTTTTCTACATTTTCAAAAGTTCAGGAAAGAACACTTTGATCAAAATAAATTACTTTATTGCAAAATGTGTTATCAATAGGAATTGTTGTTTCAATGGGTTTTTTCTTTCAGCAGTGTTATTTTCTGGATGTCATCATAAAGAGTTCTGAATTTGCTTCATAAAACACTCACAGTCAACTAGACGTAAAAATCAATTGAAACATTATAGAAATTCTAATCTCCTTGTGTGCTCTGTATTGAAATTTCTTCCCCAGGAATCTGAGAAAGATTACAAAATGAATTGATAATGGCAACTACACATATGGTTGTCAAACATGAATTATTAATTGCTCAAAGAAAATAATATAATTTTTGTATTGTTGTTTCAGGAATCTTGCGTAAACAAGTTATTTTAGCAAAACATTCAAGACTGAAAGAAATGCTGACAAGGCACTTCTTGAAAGAGCCCAACCAGAACAAGAAAGCCTAACGATAATGAGTCTGGAATCTTAAATCATCTAAAAACGTAACTTTGGCAGAAGTTGTTTTTGTTGGTAATGTCATTTCATATCAACAAAGTTTTATCAAACATGTCATATGACCATGAACAGGATTTGAGTTTCATTAACAATAAATGCATTCTGACGTAAAGAATATCAGGGCAGGATGTCGATCAGGAAGTGCAATGTGTCCCAGTTTGATAAAGAAGCACGTGTGAGAAGATGAGAAAAGGATCAAAGGCTCGGGATCACTTTGATGTTTGTATCTATTGGGAAGAAATTAAACACCTTAGAGGACAGCCAGGTGAGTAAGTGAGTTGATGTTGGTATCATTTGGGTAGAAAGTAACGACTATTTGGTGGGAGGTTGTTGGTGGGTGGTGGGTGGTTATTGGTAGGTTGTGGGTGGTTGTTGGGGGTTTGTGGGGGGTTGTTGGTGGTTGTGGGTGGTTGTTGGGTGTTGTGGGTGGTTGTTGGTGGGTTGTTGATGTTTGATGGTTCGGTTGTGGATGGTTGTTGGATGGGTTAACAGTGTGGGTGGTTGTTGGGTGGTGGTTGTTGGGTGGTGGTTGTTTGTGGATTGTGGGTGGTTGTTGGTTGGTTTTGGGTGGTTGTTGGCGGGTTGTTGGTGGTTGTTGGGTGAGTTGTGTGTGGTTGTTGTTGGTTGTTGGGTGAGTTGTGGGTGGTTGTTTGGTGGGTTGTGAGTGGTTGTTGGGTTGTTGGGGGGTTGGAGTTGGGTTGTGTGTGGTTGTTGAGGGGTTGTTGGTGGTTGTTGGTGGTTGTTGGGGGGTTGTGGGTGGTTGTTGGGTGGTTGTTGGTGGATTGTTGATGTTTGTTGGTCCGGTTGTGGATGGTTGTTGGATGGGTTAACAATGTGGGTGGTTGTTGGGGGATTGTGGGTGGTTGTTGGGGGATTGTGGGTGGTTGTTGGGTGGGTTGTGGGTGGTTGTTCGGTGGGTTGTGGCTGGTTGTTGGTGGGTTGTGGGTGGTATGATCATATTATATCAGAACAAAAAAAGTGATCAAGTGTGTTTGATTTTTAGCAGTTTAAGTTTTACCAAGTAAAAGATTCACATATTTTACCCAATAGAACCACCACTTGACGAATGAATACTTCAAACACTGGGTTTCCAGACGTGCAAACGGGATATTATAGACAATAGCCATGTTAAGATTGCCCATTTGCTCAGCACCCAAAAACTATTCAGAGTGTATTGATATGCATGAGCTAATTTTGAAATCAAAGAATTACACCCACGTTTTCCTGACACATCATGAGAAGCTGAATCTTTTGTCTTGCTCCTTCGTCTCGGAGGGACCATCAAACCATTTCAGATGAAGTCAAACCAGAAACCTTACAAATTTCAGAAAATCAGACTCCCTGAGAATTTAAAATCCTTTCCTTCCCAACCATCCCCTTTACATCAAACCTCCACAAGCGACAGCCACTGAACTTGTCCAAACAAAACTACCACAGAACCATGTCGTAAATTGTCAAAAAAGTTTCAAAATTATTTCTTCTTTATTCAATGTGTCCAATCTGATTTCAAAACATCCTCACCGCTATCACTTCAGCTATCAACAAAACGGTACAAATCTCCTTTCTAAGTGCTTAAAAGGCTTCCAAATGATAACCAGATATTCATCACCTAAAGCTTTCATGTGCACGCTGACAAACATTTTGGTAACACACTGACATGAACAGATAAAATGGAGACTCACTGACGACCAATCAAAATGAGTAAGCAGAGCTGCTTTTTCCTGTGTGCTGGGGCTCCCAAACAATTATTACTCTCATTGACCCCCGGTGTATGATGGCATCACTGAGACCTATGTCATTTTAAATGAGTAACTGACAGAATACACAACACAAACCAATATACTGTATTAGACGTAATAAGCGCCCAGGGCGCTCTTAAAATTAGAAATAGGGGGCTATTATTAGAATACAATTATGGTGAGAGTTGAAAGATCGTAAATATTGTGGTTTATGCTAACAGCCTGAAATGATACAAAAGAAAAGTCTGTGCGTATTAGACATGACAGATAAATAGTCCAGAAATTAATTACCCATAATTAAGGGTGCATATAACACATGAGTGTGTATTATACATGACTAAATAAGGTTTCTGGTGTGCCCAAGGGATGCAACTCCTCACAGCGAATCGTGGCACTTTAGAGGACTTGGCCACCCATGCCCCCCCCCCCCCCCCCAAATCCAGTGACTGACATCGTCCTCCCTAACATAAGCGAAAGAAAAAGATCTTCAGAATTTGCAAGCCAGTTCCAAACATATTGAAAACTAGGAAAATAGGTGAATCTCACAAAAATTGAGCAGAATTTCAGTTTTAATCTGGGATAATAGGAAAGAGAACTTCTTTCAGGCGTATAATCCTAACAGCAAACAAGTCCCTCTGCTGGAATGATTATGGTGGGGATTAATCTCTAAGGCAAATTGTGTCCTTCTCATTAGCTTCCCTGATCCAAACCTTCTTCTGACAAGACCGAAATTGTCCATTTCTGAGCTGAAGTGCATATAACAACATGAAGAATGTGAAATATCCAATGACAGTGAAGGTAGCTTGTCAAACCATCTGATCACGTCACCATTCACTGTTAGTTTTTATCAAATATTCAACAATCCATTTCACTACATGGGAAATAAACATAAAAAAACACACTTCACCTGGCCCATTACTGTAAACCTCAAAGAAAATTTCTCGTAACGGAAAGCGAAAGTTGCTGTTAATTCCAAATTGTATTTGAGGCCAAGTTCACATTGTCAGTCGATACGTCAATAATCTTGCAAATAAAACATTTTCTCCACACATTGTCGGCGTTCACGACTGCAATTAGGTAATAAAATATCCTCCATCGTATAATGTCGAGCAGACGTCATCTACAGTGGAACATTTCAGAGCAACGTCTTGTTGAAGGTCATAAAAGCATTCTGATCAGACCATCAACTATCCTCCATTGTTAATCAAGAATATTTTGATCGCATACAATCAGCTTATAACAGATGAATAATCTTGGCAATGTTTTCATTCAGATTTTCAAGTTTGTGTGACATCAAGTCCCATCTGTTTTCGGGTTTGGTCCGAGAAGGATGGAAAATTCCTTTCCTCCAAAATGATGTTGTGCGTGTGTTGCTTTGGACACAAAAACCCGCCATCTTTCCATGAAGTTTATGTCCTTCCTGTAATCATGTCGATGGAATAATATTTATGAGGGGAGTTTATTGGTCTTATTCAAAAGACAGCGCCCAAACACGGATATTAAAGAAACAAATGTTTTGTTCTTTACAGAATAGGATCGAACAGGATATTACATGTCTGATCAATAAATCAAAAAGTAAATCAAAATTTCACAAAAAAGCCGATTTTCTCCACGATTAAAGTGTTTCAGTGACAAACCACAGAAACTCATGAATTGGGAACTAATTCTGTTAAACATAATTCCATTGTTTGGAATAGGTAATAATTTTGTATAGGAAAATATGTTTTGGTAAATAATAAGACACAACTTTATGGTAAGGATGGGCAAATATCTCTTTCCAAATTCTGAAACAATACTGTTTTGTTGTTGTTTAAAGCTGTACTTGTATTATTACTTGGACCAGACAATCCAGTGACTGACATCATGAGCATCAGTCTATGCAATTGGGATATGATGACATGTGACATGACCACCCAATCCCGTCAGTCGCCTCTTATCACAAGCATGGCTTACTAAGACCAATTTTGACCCAGATCTTCACAGGGTTGAAAGAATACTGCCATTGAGAAAGCAGGGATGTGTGGATGGTTTCAATGTTTGCGATTGCATATAGTTCGTGAGTTGGGGGATAAACATTCTGTGTTTTCAGTGTAGGGCTGGGTTCCCTGTGGATGTAAAACTGCTAAATTTAATTTGGTACCAACTTGATTAACTGAAAAAATAACTGTTCAAAATGAAATCCCACTTGCATTTGTCTTGTTGGTTTGTTTGTTTTGTTGGTTTGTTGTTTAACGCTGCATTCAGCAATATTCCAGCTATATGACAGCGGGTCTGAAAGTTATCAAGTCTGGACCAGACAATCCAGTGATTGACAACATGAGCATCGATCGAAATTGGGATCGATGACATGCATCAACCAAGTCAGTGAGCCTGACCACCCAATCCTGTTAGTTACCTCTTAGGACAAACAGCAAAAACGACAAGATATCAGAATATTGTTTTACTGGTGATATTGCCGCCATTATGACGAGACTACTTGGCAACAACTGGTTGTGTGTAATTGAAAGTGAAGAGGATGTCTGTTGAAAATCTGAAAATTTTAGTTTGTGTGATTAAAGCCAAAATACAGGATATATGGCAGATATGTAATAGAGGTAGAAGTTTCATAAGAATTATAACAGTTTCAAATTGTCATGTGCATTTAAAATTACTTATTTTATGAATATTTTAATTGAATCACTGTTAGATCAAGGGAAAAAAAGCATATGTTCAGGTAATTGCTATTTCCAGGTTATTTAATGAAAAAATCACATTCGATAATATTGATACCTGTGTATATAAATGCCTAACAGAACAGTGGGAAATACCATTAACATTGTAAACATGTCGTGTCTATTAATCTTTTTCATAAAATTTACTTTTTTGATGACTTTATCAACAAGTTTGTCATCTTCTGTTAGTTCCATCCTCAACTTTACTCAAAGAAAGCCGTTCAAGTTTTCTACTGTGCATTGTGCATAGAAAGGCAATTATTACGAAACCTGAACCTAGATTTAAGTTTGCAGAGCTCCAGATATCTGTGTAACATTTGCAAACAAATCACCATTACCTGATTAGTTGTGAGTTTCAAAAACCCAATAGTACAACAAATAATTACCTGATGTATTCTTTTCAGTTTGTGAACATGTATTTCTTTATAAATTTTTATTTACTGCTTGAGCGCAAGTATCACACAAACACGAACTCATCTGCAGTGCGCAATACAAAAAGTGCACTAAATCTCACTTAATGTTAATTAGACATGTGTTTTGCTGTTGTAAGGTTATGCAGCATATCACATACTTGGGACAGTACATGAACAAATACAAATTAGAAGTCACCTGAAACAGCATTTTAACAAAATTATTAAGAAAAATGTTTACTCATTGGTGTAAAAATACCAAGGGAGTAAAAATATGTTGAATACCAAAATAAAACTATCAATACGCAAAGTAAATGAAAACAGGTGAGCAAATACTCAGTGGCTCAAAAGATTAACTGGAGCCTTGGGGTTGTGTTTTGTCTGTCATACAGACCCTGAAACAAATATATCCAATACAGCCCATGCAAGTCTATAAGGCCAGGCTTTTTTTTATTTTTAGGATTACGGAGTTTTCAGCCCATAGTCCAGGGTTGGAGGAGGAGAGAAAAAACAAAAAAAGAGAGCAAGATGCATTTTTTTTTAATGCAGAATGCCTCTGGCATACTTTATGAACATATTCTGTGCTTAAAAGACTGCCATTTGTGACAATAAAGCCCCTTGTAACAATAAAGATTCTACCAATCGCAACACGGACAATTGTCAAGGGAGGCTATTCATGTTCGGCTTCAAGATCAACAAAGATCGATTATGTATCTCTTTACTAGTTTACAATTGTAAGTTCATATGTTTTTTACTAAAAGGTGATGATAACAATTTAAAAAAATGACTACACGGCTATAGGTGGGGATAAAAAAATGGAAATCTGATTTCTGAAATCAAATTAACAAATGACACATGCTTTCCTGAAGACCAAACAAAACTGGTATGTCGGATGTAAAACTGAATGATGAAAAGAATTCTTCAATATGATGAATACACAAACTAATGAATTATACTTCGTTCACAATAATGCAACTGAAGACTTAACGTTTTTCATTATTTTTTTGAATTTCAAAAGTTTGTTTGTTTGTTTAACGCCACGCTCAGCAATATTCCAGCAGTCTGTAAATAATAAACTCTTGACCAGACAATCCAGTGATTGACATCATGAGCATCAATCTACGCAGATGAGATACGATGATATGCATCAACCAAGTCATGGCCTGACTAACAGATCCGGTTAGTCGCCTCTTACGACAAGCATGTGTTGCTGAAGATGTATTCTAACCCGGATCTTCACGGGTACCCATTATAAGATAAATCATTTGAAAATAAGAGCCAAGGACGGGCAGCCAAGTGGTTGATAGCATGAGCAACAATCAATGCAGACCACTAAGATTCAAGTATTATTTTTCAAATTAGAATTTTTTACACTGAAATGTAACCTCTCTGATTGAACATTTGAGGACACTCCTTTAGCGCTAAGGCTTCTAAATTCTAAGCATGTCTGAGCAAAGTATTCAGACATATATCATTTCTGAAAACAAACATAAACGGAAAGCTCTGAATGCAAAATGATAAAGCTGCACTGTTATATGTTGCGTATGTTAAACAGGCTGCAGTACATATGGCATGTATACCAAAAGGGTCACCATCAACAGTATATCTGTGATCAATGTGGGTTTTCTTTTGCTAAAATCGAAATTCCAAATTGAGGTGGAAAAGAAATGATTTGTTTGTTTGTTGTTTACCCTCTGGATGCCAAGTTTTTTTTCTGACGCACATTTTCCTAAGATTGGAAAAGTGAAGGTTGTGCGAGAATTGCGCTCGCGCGGCACTGGATCTACCTCTGGCTATAAAATTACGCAGAGGTGGAGAATATTAAATTTCCTATTTGATGGTGTAAATGTAACTGCAAATATGAAACCGGTTTTAAAAAATGACACTGCTAAGTGTTGTCCGAGAATATATTTTTCGTTGAAAAACAGCAAATTCCTGCGCTTTTTATCGTATACCGATAAAAGTACTGTGCGACGATTTTTTTATATTTAGAAGCATTACGGAAACTGTGAGCGAACAAAATACTGCCTAATATATGAATGACATAACTATATATCAAATAGAGTTATATGCGAATGTATAACGACATACATTCAATGACACAAATAGCATGCCGTAAATGACAAAAACTGATTTTTCTCTATGAGAGGTAACACACAAAGAAAAGGGAGCACTAGTTTATCATAACTCAGGTCACTTGGTGAGAATTAGCTGTGAGTAAGGACAATATATTTTTGTGGTGTTTTGTTCACGAGGAACCAAACTATTCCAACACATATAGCGATATTGAAACTGTATGCGTTTAGTTATAAAAAAAAAACCCATAAGAAATGATTAAATCGTACTTCATAAAAAAGAGGTAAAAGATAAATGGATGGCCCTATCTGAGATATAACTTAGTCCTTAGATTCCAACATTCTCCTGAATTTGTAAGTGTAATTTGACTTATGTTGCACCATTATTAATGTAGCACTAGCCTTATCATCAAATGTAATGATAAATACCAAAAAAATAAAACCATTCCTTTTGACGTCATGGCTGGTTTTATGTCTTTGATAACGTCGGAGAAAGACGACACTGGTATTTTGATTAATATATATCTCCCCTAATTTTCGTTCATGGTATGTAAATTTCTCGATGTGTAAAACAGAATTTGACGCTTTTTCGACACAACATAAAATGACTGCTTTCACCAAGTAAATAATGTCTTGAATATATTAACAATTAGATAGTTTATCGTGTATCATGACAAGACACGCACCTGTTTGGCATCAATTTTGTAACGAAAAATACCCTAAAGAATATTTCAAAACAACTAAAATTATATTCAATATTGGAAATATATTTGTTCTTTATATATAATTCTTTCAGAAATGTAAGCATGTGTTTTAACGAAAAATATTATCCATTTTGTTTAGGTAATATATTCAGTTTTAATTATAAAATAAAATTAAACGCCTATTCATGGACATTGGTTATATGAACTTATGATATTGACTATTACACATCCCAAGAAATACGTACATGCTGCAGTTACCTTTACACTTCATCTTGAAACACTTGTCCAAAGGAAAGAATTATCGTAGTCGACCCTATAAACCTATCAATTCTGATGTAAACAATGTTCAAACAAACAGAAGATTATCAAAGGTTTGTTCATACATGTTGTGGTCTATATTTACCTATGATACCATTTTGAACATTGACAAATATCCAAAGTGAAATTAACTGTGTGAAAAAATGTATAAAACATATGCAAAATCTACATCATAACTGAAACTATAAACAGCATGATACAACGATCATGTGCACTCTCATTCAAGGACCTTCACCTCAAAGAAATTACCAAATATGGACAACAATGTTGACGTATGACATCACTACCGGTGACCGACTTTTACAAAATGGCGTGTTCACTGTCAACAATACGCGGGATTTTTACGAGGGGACTTTCGTTGATTCAGGGATCGTTTATACATAAATGTGACGTGTAAGTATTCAGAAACATTCTGACAATATATGTACTGTTATTTGTTGTTATTTTTTTAACTGAAACCAACAGAATTAGTCAGAAATTCGGATAAATACTGTTGTCGTTGTGCATGATTTTGTGTCAGTCATGGCATCACACAGGACAGTAACTTTGACAATTTCTGTTGAAAATATCAAATCATTGCAATGTATCTATTTTAAATTCCCTAATTCTTCCTACGATTCTCTTCCCATGCATATTCTGAAAATGATGAGCCAATATCTTGAACAAATAGACAAATGGATAGCTCAAAATGCTACACTGTGTAAAATCTGCATTTTGCTGTGTTTACATTTCAAACAAGTGCAGTTTTTTGAGCACAGCATCCGTTTTCACACCTAACTTATTTTGGTTGATTTCATCTAGGCACTTTGTATTGGTGACAAAGACCATTAATCATTTGATTGTTAAATGTATGAGAAATTCAAGGATGTATGTATCGCAGCTAAGTTTGAAATTAACGTGATGTTACAGGCATCTCATAACCAGTGTACGTGAAACATGATTTTATAAACACTATCCAATATGGTGGAAAGTTCACTTCGGCATTCGTGTTTGCATATTTTCCAAAACATTTGAAACAATTCTAGGGTCATCGGAGACGTTTTGAAATGATCATTGGTGATTTCCCGTGATTTTCCAAAGACTGATACCCGTGATCACTTATATGCTATTTTTTAAAAATTCATTTCTCCGAGTAAATATCCGAAATTTAGATTTCCAAACATGCTGTAAATAATGCCATGAGTGGTGATTTAGTGATGTGCGAAAAATGGCGACATTTACAATGTACCTAATTTTCAGAGGTCATTTTCAGTACTTTTGCTTAGCCTAAAATGCCAGTGGATGATATCACAGGAGAGGGAATTTCCCACCTTATTCAAAACTGTGAAGTGCATCTGTGTGGTCGATGTATTTTGAATTTTATTCAACCTCAAAGTGAGGGTTGTAGAGGAGGGACATATATGTCCCTCTGGCATCCAGGGGGTTAAAGCCACACTCAGCAATATTCCAGCTCTTTGACGGTGGTCTGTAAATAATGGAGTCTGGACCAGTCAATCCAGTGATTAATATCATGATCATTGATCCACATGCATCAACCAAGTCACTGAGCCTGACCACCCTATCCCATAAGTCACCTCTTACAACAAGCATAGGTGCAAGCATGGCTTGTTGAAGAGCTATTCTACCCTGGATCTTCACGGGTCGAAAAGAAATGAAGCAATGAAGTTACATCTGATTGGCTCAAGAATCTATGCATCCTTCACCTAGATCAGGTGGTCACTTAGGGTTCACAAGACGCCACCTCATTTTGGGGTCTCTTCAGTTTTTCACATAGAGGATTGGAGAAAAAGATTTTATTTCAGTGAGACTGGAATCCAATGAAAATACTGGTTATGGTTGCAACCGGCAACATGTCACATACAAATAATTGTCTTTCTAATTAAGGCTTGCACTTTTAACCAGATTAACTGGAATCTGATGTCTCCTCCTACAGGTAAACCTCAGCCACGTTACAGACTGTAACATCAACATCTACCAACACTCTATCTAATGACTGCATAACTGCGATGTTTCTTCCTACAGGTAAACCTCAGCCATGTTACAGACTGTAACATCAACATCTACCAACACTCTAGCTAATGACTGCATAACTGCGATGTTTCTTCCTACAGGTAAACCTCAGCCACGTTATAGACTGTAACATCAACATCTACCAACACTCTAGCTAATGACTGCATAACTGCGATGTTTCTTCCTACAGGTAAACCTCAGCCATGTTACAGACTGTAACATCAGCATCTACCAACACTCTATCTAATGACTGCATAACTGCAATGTTTCTTCCTACAGGTAAACCTCAGCCATGTTACAGTCTGTAACATCAACATCTACCAACACTCTAGCTAATGACTGCATAACTGCGATGTTTCCTCCTACAGGTAAACCTCAGCCACGTTACAGACTGTAACATCAACATCTACCAACACTCTAGCTAATGGCTGCATAATTCCAATGATTCCTTAGACCATGAGACGACCACCTGTCAGAAGCCAATCCAGCGAGACAGTCTCCCTTGAAGGATTGCATGCTGGCCTCCATTACCTATATTCCCTAATGACCTGGATACATTTGGTAATATTCCGCAGCCATTCTTGGAGATGGGAATAAGCAGACGATGTATCTGTCTGTGGCTTACAGAACAACATCAAATAATTGTCTCTTCACACCAGTGTACTGTTTTTTTCACATTTGTTAAGAGGTCTGTTATTGTGGTTTCATTTGATTCATTTTCAGTTTGATTGGGTATTTTTTCACATGAGAGCAATCCTGTGGTGATTCCTAGGATCAATTACCCCTAGTACTCACACTTGTCCTAAGAGACGGCTAATGATGATTGGCTGCATGGTCACCCCATGCCCCTGAAGATTCGGGTTAGAATTTGGCGTCAGTGGTGTCTGTCACTGTACATACATGTCATTGTTTGTTCCATGTCATGTTTATGCTATTGTTATCGTTATTCTTCCATCACTCGGGGAAATTCGTCCTATTTTGACCTATTATTTATTAAAGGACAAGAACAGAGCTACAGAAATATCAAGTAATTCTTGCTGTTTGTTAGATTTTACTTATATAAAATAGATATGACAAGCTGATTCCTGTGGGTATAGCATATTTAGGCTGTAAAAAGTTATCAGTATTATATTTATCGATGGCTTATGCTTTTGCTCAGTTTATTTATGATAAATGTACAGCTAATTCAATAATTATGTTAGAATAGGTCTTCAACAACCCAAGCTGGCTGAAAAAGGCGACTATGCTTGTCCTAAGAGGCTCCCTGACTTGGTTGATGTATGTCATTATTTCCCAACTACGTAGATCGTTGATCATGATGTCAGTCATCAGGGCCCCGTTCCACAAAGTGATCTTAGCGCTTAGTCGATTGTAACTCCCATTCTTTAACACTGACTTATGACCATCGTAGCGCTAAGATCGCTTTGTGGAATGGGGCCCTGATTCTCTTATCTTGACTTGATTATTTACAGACCACCATCATATAGCTGGAATTTTGATTCGCCTTTACAAGTGTCAAGCGCAAAAATAAACCAGAGAAGCTGTTTGTTATTGACACAGATTACATGTCAAACTAATTGTTAAGAAATAGGTGTACTGTCGTGATAATTGGGTGAATGTTGTCATTGTCACTGTCATTGTTAAGAAATAGGTGTACTGTCGTTATAATTAAGTGAATGTTGTTATTGTCACTGTCATTGTTAAGAAATAGGTGTACTGTCGTGATAATTGGGTGAATGTTGTCATTGTCACTGTCATTGTTAAGAAATAGGTGTACCGTCGTGATAATTGGGTGAATGTTGTCATTGTCACTGTCATTGTTAAGAAATAGGTGTACTGTCGTGATAATTGGGTGAATGTTGTCATTGTCACTGTCATTGTTAAGAAATAGGTGTACTGTCGTGATAATTGGGTGAATGTTGTCATTGTCACTGTCATTGTTAAGAAATAGGTGTACTGTCGTGATAATTGGGTGAATGTTGTCATTGTCACTGTCATTGTTAAGAAATAGGTGTACTGTCGTGATAATTAAGTGAATGTTGTCATTGTCACTGTCATTGTTAAGAAATAGGTGTACTGTCGTGATAATTAAGTGAATGTTGTCATTGTCACTGTCATTGTTAAGAAATAGGTGTACTGTCGTGATAATTGGGTGAATGTTGTCATTGTCACTGTCATTGTTAAGAAATAGGTGTACTGTCGTGATAATTGGGTGAATGTTGTCATTGTCACTGTCATTGTTAAGAAATAGGTGTACTGTCGTGATAATTGGGTGAATGTTGTCATTGTCACTGTCATTGTTAAGAAATAGGTGTACTGTCGTGATAATTAAGTGAATGTTGTCATTGTCACTGTCATTGTTAAGAAATAGGTGTACTGTCGTGATAATTAAGTGAATGTTGTCATTGTCACTGTCATTGTTAAGAAATAGGTGTACCGTCGTGATAATTGGGTGAATGTTGTCATTGTCACTGTCATTGTTAAGAAATAGGTGTACTGTCGTGATAATTGGGTGAATGTTGTCATTGTCACTGTCATTGTTAAGAAATAGGTGTACTGTCGTGATAATTGGGTGAATGTTGTCATTGTCACTGTCATTGTTAAGAAATAGGTGTACTGTCGTGATAATTGGGTGAATGTTGTCATTATCACTGTCATTGTTAAGAAATAGGTGTACTGTCGTGATAATTGGGTGAATGTTGTCATTGTCACTGTCATTGTTAAGAAATAGGTGTACTGTCATGATAATTGGGTGAATATTGTCATTGTCACTGTCATTGTTAAGAAATAGGTGTACTGTCGTGATAATTAAGTGAATGTTGTCATTGTCACTGTCATTGTTAAGAAATAGGTGTACTGTCGTGATAATTAAGTGAATGTTGTCATTGTCACTGTCATTGTTAAGAAATAGGTGTACTGTCGTGATAATTGGGTGAATGTTGTCATTGTCACTGTCATTGTTAAGAAATAGGTGTACTGTCGTGATAATTAAGTGAATGTTGTCATTGTCACTGTCATTGTTAAGAAATAGGTGTACCGTCGTGATAATTGGGTGAATGTTGTCATTGTCAATGTCATTGTTAAGAAATAGGTGTACTGTCGTGATAATTGGGTGAATGTTGTCATTGTCACTGTCATTGTTAAGAAATAGGTGTACTGTCGTGATAATTAAGTGAATGTTGTCATTGTCACTGTCATTGTTAAGAAATAGGTGTACTGTCGTGATAATTAAGTGAATGTTGTCATTGTCACTGTCATTGTTAAGAAATAGGTGTACTGTCGTGATAATTAAGTGAATGTTGTCATTGTCACTGTCATTGTTAAGAAATAGGTGTACTGTCGTGATAATTGGGTGAATGTTGTCATTGTCACTGCTGGTGACTGACACCAATGAGTTTGCCAGCTGTAAATACAAAGTACTAGGTCTGTTGAAAAATGAGTTTCAGCACAGCTAGCTGTTCACTTGCAGCACTCAGAAGAACCACAACCAACATTGCATACAATAACAATGGAAAAGGCAGCAGGGACCCAAGAAATAGTTATAATGCATGAATGTTATAACCATGTGAGTGTTATAACATGCATGCATGCTATAACCATGATTGAATTTTATAACCATGCATGAATGTTATAATCATATGAGTATCATAACATGCCTGAATGTTGTAACAATGGGAGTGTTAAAACCATGCATGAATGTTATAACCATGCATGAATGTCATAACCATGCATGAATGTTATAACCATGTGAGTGTTAAAACCATGCATGAATGTTATAACCATGCATGAATGTCATAACCATGCATGAATGTCATAACCATGTGAGCGTTATAAACATGCATGAATGTTATAACCATGTGAGTGTTATAACCATGCATGAATGTTATAACCATGTGAGTGTTAAAACCATGCAACTTGCATGGCTGTTATAACAATATGTGAATGTTTATTATCATGTGAGTATTACAACTGTGTGAATGTTATAACATGCATGAATGTTATAAGAATGTTATAACCACCATGCATGCATGACCAAATGACTGCAACAACTGCAAAATATCATTGCAAAATTTCATGAAAGGTTTGTTTTGGCAAAACATGAATTAAATAAAATAATGAAACATTGCAGAAAACTCACTCATATAAAAATACTAGCCATACTAGCCATCATATTTTATTTTGTTATCTTATTATTTTGTTGTCCTTACCTGTACATGTATACACTCTCTGCCTCATGGCATTCATTCACCTAACGAAGGAGTAAGCATATTCTACTACGTTGTGTTCCTCATAATAAAGAAGTTGACATCCAGATGTTATCTTGTCTTCCTTATTACTTCTAAATGCCTTTCAAAGACCTAATAATATGCTGCCATACAAAGAAGGTAATTACCAAAACCTAATTAATATAAAAGTAAAAATGCCAAACAAAGCAGATAATTACCAAAACCTAATTAACATTAACGTAAAAATGCCAAACAAAACTATTAATTATTGAAACCAAATTTATATAAAAGTACAGATGCCAAAAAAAAGGAACATATTTCATGTCCCAATTGTATAAAAAATATATTTCATGTGTAGACAAAAACAGCCAAATGAAAAAGCCATGAGTTAAAGCGAGCTACAATGTAGATATTGAATTACCAGAATTGCAATGAAATGCCAACCAAAAAACTCCACCTCACTTCTTTTCTAGTAGATAAATAACCCATCTCTGTTGATTTATCAATACGACCAGTAAGAGTCATACAAAAACACTCTTATTTCCGTAACAAAAGGACAAGTGTAGGTGTAGAATACAGCTGGTGATTCTGTTTCAGCTACAAGACGTTTCTACTCATAGCGCTGAGGTCTCAAAGGCCTAACGTGCATTTATTGGCTACCAAAGTGAGATGTTTTTTCACGACAAATGTCAATTGGGAATGTGTCAGAGAAAACGTACACTAGACTTAGGCTCTCAGCGTTCCTGCTAATTCAAAACCTGCTGAGGCAGGCAAATCAAAGAACATGACTTTGAAAGTTAATTACATTTGTTCTCTGGACACTGATCACGGCCCAGAGTGATCGATTTCATCAGCTTCGAATAAATTATCGACTAATACCACTTTTTTTTAGATCTTCCCTTAAACAAGCTAGTGAGAACATGTTAAGGAACAACTTGAGAGAAAATTTCACAAAAAAATTGTAACGATGTTTGCTTTCTTGGAGTCTTTTTTCCAGCCGCCGTCATCTGCCACAGAAAAGGATTTAATCTGGTATGTCATTATGAATACAGTGTAATCCTTGGAGCTATCATCAATATACTTGCATCAGGAATAGCCAGACGGAGACTATTCATCCACATTGCTTTGAACCATTCTTTATGCAGTCACATGGGTACACACAGTGAACATTAATTTTCTCACAAATTAAAAAATATAATTTCACGTTTCTTGAAAAAGCAACTTTGTTTCAAGATCCTACCCGTTAAGTGAAAAAGGTTAGAACCAGAAGCTCTGTAGCTCATCTGAATATGCTGGAACTGGTCTAGTTCAGGCTGGGCAAACCAGTGGTTGATGGTATGAGCACAAATTCATGCCAAAGGGGTACAATGACAAATCACGACCACCTGATCATCTATTAAATATGAAAGTCAAGCGGGGCCTAACCAGACCTGAAATTCCCATGGTGACTGAAAAAATCTGAACTTTGATCCATACTCTATTGATAAAAAATATATCAGATGACAAGTTTTTGTCCATACTCGTCTAATACTCATTTAAGTGGTTTGATCACTGACCAATCAGTACAGAGACTTTTTTCTGAATTGAATCCTCACAGGGTCTTTCTATGCTAAAGATCTGTGGCAAATACCCCTGGAGAAGCAGATTGCTATCTCCGAGACAAAACCTCCAACATTATTCAAGCACAGTAACCTATATATTACCAGATCTATCCCAACAAACAACTGAATGACTTTTGAATGACTCAATATATCAGTTTTGATGCAACCATCCCTTTCAGGAGACAGACCAGCAGACAACCAATAATTATTTTCCCCATCAAAGAGGAGGGTACTTATTGTCACTGGATGGGCTTTCCCTCATTTATATCAGTTGAGATTCACAGACAGGAATACAGCCAAGGTCAAGGTTTTAGTTTCTGACCCGCCTGGTTATTAAATATCCCCATCACCTGGAGACAAGACAAGGGAAATTCTATGTCTGGCATTTCCAGGTGACGATAAAAGCCAATTTGGCCTTCAGCATCAGACAAGAGAATAAACTTCAATTGTCTCTACAGCCTGGATGTGTCAACTAATATATATATGAAATTCAGTGTGCATTCAGGAGTGTTGAAGGGGGGGGGGGGGGGGGGGGGGGGGCATTGGGTATTCAGAAGGAGTCTTGAAGGGGGGTCACTGGGTATTCAGAAGGAGTCTTGAAGGGGGGTCACTGGGTATTCAGAAGGAGTCTTGAAGGGAGTCATTGGGTATTCAGAAGGAGTCTTGAAGGGGAGGTCATTGGGTATTCAGAAGGAGTCTTGAAGGGGAGTCATTGGGTATTCAGAAGGAGTCTTGAAGGAGGGTCACTGGGTATTCAGAAGGAGTCTTGAAGGGAGTCATTGGGTATTCAGAAGGAGTCTTGAAGGGGAGGTCATTGGGTATTCAGAAGGAGTCTTGAAGGGAGTCATTGGGTATTCAGAAGGAGTCTTGAAGGGGGGGTCATTGGGTATTCAGAAGGAGTCTTGAAGGGGAGTCATTGGGTATTCAGAAGGAGTCTTGAAGGGGGGGTCACTGGGTATTCAGAAGGAGTCTTGAAGGGAGTCATTGGGTATTCAGAAGGAGTCTTGAAGGGGGGTCACTGGGCATTCAGAAGGAGTCTTGAAGGGGGGTCACTGGGTATTCAGAAGGAGTCTTGAAGGGGAGGTCATTGGGTATTCAGAAGGAGTCTTGAAGGGGAGTCATTGGGTATTCAGAAGGAGTCTTGAAGGGGGGTCACTGGGCATTCAGAAGGAGTCTTGAAGGGGGGTCATTGGGTATTCAGAAGGAGTCTTGAAGGGAGTCATTGGGTATTCAGAAGGAGTCTTGAAGGGGAGGTCACTGGGTATTCAGAAGGAGTCTTGAAGGGAGTCATTGGGTATTCAGAAGGAGTCTTGAAGGGGAGGTCATTGGGTATTCAGAAGGAGTCTTGAAGGGGGGGCACTGGGTATTCAGAAGGAGACTAGAAGGGGGGTCACTGGGCATTCAGAAGGAGTCTTGAAGGGGGGGTCATTGGGTTTTCAGAAGGGGTCTTGAAGGGGGGTCCTTGGGTAAGTGCTTGTTCTGAGAGCATCATTGTTGGTAGGTTAAGGAATCCTTGTCGTGAGAGTGAATAAATAAGACTTGTTTGGTTACAATGAAGGCGTGTTATCAGGCACAACACATTGAAAATAGTTGTTCATGCTATCAATGACCGGTTTGTTCCCCTAGACAATTCCCAGGCTACTGCGACATAACATGAATGTTTATGACACTGACATTAAATGACATTTGCAAATGACTTCAGGCAAAACAATATAATATGGGACTGAGTTATTCTTACTCACTGTTTCTAGGAATTAACAGCAAGGCAAATGAAAATATAGATTGGCTTTAAAAAGAGTATCTAAATGTAAATATGCTAGCGGAGACCACCTTAACCACCTGGCCCATTTTAAACATAATGTATTCTTAAGAACTTTATTCAATCACTTTCATCAAAGTTTAAATAATGTCATTTTACCAACAAAATATTTTCGGCACACCTAATTGGCCCTAAAAATCCCCACAATGTTAACAGTAAAAAACGTAATGACCTCTGTGTGACCTTCACCTTCAAAAGCCATCAACCAAGTCAAATGATCCTGTTCAATAGAACAACATATAAAAGGTTAAACGCACCTAAAGGCTTTTCTTCATACTCAATATACATGTAATATTAGTGTGCCCTGTCAAACGGTCTGCCCAGTATCAAACAGCACTTGGCACCAATTAATTTCTGCTATATCCCAATCAGAATGAGAGCATTGCATTTCATATCTATCGATGTCTTGCAGCGAAAAATGCATGGCGCTGAGGCAATCAATCTCATTGTATTTGGACACAATAAAGATAGGCCGGAATCTTGAACTTATCCAGACAGACCACCATCGGAAGCAAGACCATCAAACTATGATAAACGCTCTGGCAGTGTCCAGGACCATTGCGCTTACTTGTGCCAGTCATCATTACATTATGAGCCCTGGGCCCATTTCATCCAACAAAGTGAAGCTAGAGCAGTCTCTGTTGTATCTGTTGCTCTTTAACACAGACTAATTACTCTATCTGTTAGGCCCCCTTCCGCCATTCCTCTCCCCCCCAGGTCCCCAACACCACCCCCACATCCACTCCTGTAAGATGGTCGTGCCTCCATTTAATATTTTTGAGGGGGCGGGGATGGGATCTTTTTAAAAATATTTATTTGTGAAATACTGGGATAAATAGCTTTGTCTCCAGGTCCCCATCCCTGAGAATATTTAATGGTTTAAATAAAACAACAAAATCAAGTAATCGTTAGATCAAGAATGTCCTTTTCCCTTGGGGGCACAGGTGGCCCAGTCATCTAAGGCACTGCCAATCGCTTTGCAGGGTTTTGTCCAGAAACCTATGGTTGTGGGTTCGAATCCCAATTTGCCCCGATTATGTTTCTAGGTTTGTCAGGACCATATCCGTGCTCGTTGGTTTCACCAAAGTGATAAACGTCTGAGACCTGAATCACTTTGGGCTTTCCTCCCACATTAAGCTGACAAGCTGTGATATAACTGGAATACTGTTAAAAATGGCGTTAAACCCAACTCACTCACTCCTTTTCCCTAGAAACAGGTGAGTTGAAAATTTTGTGTGTAACCAGACCAATTAAACCATGATGATTTCAGTACAAGTAGGACACTTTTATCACATCTGGAACTTGCTTGCAAAACTCCTTACAACTCATATTGAACAGAAATGAATGATGACAGTGTTTGACACAGACCAGCTGACCAGCGGACAAATCTACCAGTCATGTTGATCAGGACAAGCATATTAATCTTCATTGAAAAAACAATGTACCACACAGGGATATTTAGGCTGCTGATTGTGCATCAGATTTCCACTTCCAATCAGAGAAATATAGTCAACAGTAACCTGCAGACCACCATTTGAATCATTTCCTGTGGCCCTTGTGCATGATTGTGACCTGTCGTTTGTTTGTTTGTTTGTTGTTTTATGCCACACTCAGCAATAACCCAGCTGTATGATGGCAGTCTGTAAATAACTGAGTCTAGATAGGATACAGTGACATGCATAAACCAAGTCAGAAAGCCTGCCCACCCGATCCAATTAGTTGCCTCTTATGACAATCATAGTCGACTCTTGCAACAAGCCTTGGTTGCTGGAGACCTATTCTAACCTGGATCTTCAGGGGTACTGATCCTGTAAATAGTCAATTCTGGACCAGTCATTCCAATAATTAATATTGTGAGCAACAATTCCTGCCATTGGGGTGTTACGACTTGCCATCAACCAAGTCACTGAGCCTGACTACCCGATCCACAATGTAGCCACTTTCGACGGGCACACGATGCGGGGGACCACTGTTAACCTCGAAAACCTGAAGTGCAAATATGTTCTGTTTGTATCATGGAAAAATTCTTAAACTTGACTGACCAGGTAGAGAGGCACCTTAATTCTTGAAACACTGATGGAAAAATCTGAGTACTGTATTCGACGTGATAATCGCCCAGGGCGCTCTCAAAATTAGAAATAGGGGGCTCTAGAATATTATTTTGGTGAAAAAATCAGAGTTGAAAGATGAATTTCGTGGTTTATGCTGACAGCCTGAAATATTTTTCCAGAATTTAATTGCCCATAATTAAGGGTGTTATAACACGCACGTGCGTATTTTACGTGAATGAATAAGTCTTGTGTATTTTGATCAATTGGAAGGGGTGCTAATTGGGATTGTTCACTAGCCAATATATTAGCAAATATCGACGTGGGCGCTTATTAGAGGGTGGCACTTATTATGTCGAATACGGTAAGTGTTTCCTTCACGCGTTACACCATAAAGACCGTGGTGTTATTGAAGCAGCCATATTGTTTTAAGATGTTATCACGTTCTGGTCCCAGTAGAATCCTTATCACTCTGTGTTCTGTTAGACCATACGATAATGGAAAGCTATTCCACTAGTACTCAAATGTGCAAAAATGCATAGAAACTCCCTTGAGAATGTACAAAACCCACTGCTTCTCAGAATCTTTTCCAGTATAGATTCAACAATCCTGAAGTTAAAACTTCAGTCGGGCTTGTGACCACCACATGGAGGCTTCCTGGTTGGTCAGTGCATTCATGGTGGACAATGGTCACCTGTCTTGATAGCATCGGGTCCACTGAAGAGCTTTCTGTTAGTTTGGACTTTTGTAGTAGGAGTTATTTCTCCGACTTTAACTATGTTATTGTTGATATAATATTTCTCTATAATTCTGCATGTTTGTTAGTTTGTTGTTTAATGCCGCACTCAATATTCCAGCTATATGACGGCAGTCTGTAAATCCACGATCCAGTGATTGATATCATGAGTATCGATCCACGCAATTGGGATACAATGACATGCGTGAACCAAGTCAGCAAGCCTGACCATGCACTTCCCGTTAATCGCCTCAACAATCATAGTCGCTTTTTCGGCAAGCATGGGTTGCTGAAGACCTATATTGAGTAGTTGCAATTTTATTTGTTTAAAATGCACATTCAGAATGGCCAGTGAATTCCTGGCTCAGATTCAACTGCAGCAACAATAGCTTGATGTCACATCAGAATGGTTTAATGTATTTTAATAAATTACATCTGAATATACTTTCAAACATCATTGAACGTCTATGTATTGGAAATGAGGCACCATATACTTGTCATTCATTATACAGGGATACAGATTAAAATATAAATGCAGCAAAGAGGGTTAGGGTGATCCTGGCACAGTCAGGCTGGTTAGGCTCAGCATCAGCTCAGGGCCCTTCTCCCATGAAGCGCTGCCTAGTCAAACCCACCCAGAACTTTTTCGAAGAATGTGAAGACTCCCGAACACTGCAGCCTTCTGCATTACCCAGATTGTTAGGAGGGCTGTATTCCTGACAGCTAAACAGGTACTTCAAAACCAAAAGCAGGGCGAAGACGGTAATAAAATGATCGAGCTACTCCATCATGTTTTGTGCCAAAGTTGAGCATTCACTGATACTGTGTTGGACAGTCTCATTAAATTCATTACATAATCTACATTTCACATTTACATTTCTATGCCAAATCACACATTGACAGTTTTGATTGGGAAGTGACTGGTCCTGAGCAGCAAACAGAAAGCCTTTTGTTTCACTTCTCAGGCCAGTCGACTTCATCCCAGCAAAGGACTCTTCAGGGTTGCTGATTTTCTCAACACACTGCACATGAACTCGATGCAGTGGTCGCTCAGATAGTCAAACCTTGAAAAACTGAGTCTGGTATTATTATTATTATCATCATCATCATCATCATCGTCGTCGTCGTCGTCGTCGTTATTATTATTATTATTATTATTCTATTTGTTTCCAAATAAAGATAACTTGATGGGAACATCCATATCACTTTAAGCTTATAATATTTTAAGACAAGCAGATGGCATTTCCTTGGGATGCTTCCACTATGCTTTAAGTTCCATAGTCTTTAACAATATATTAGAGATAACAGAGTTTCAGATAACAAAGTTCAACTGTTCTAAATTTGACATGTTATTATATTCATGAGGATGTAGTGTTAATTAAGCCATAATCTTTAGAAAACTTCCGCAAATGAATATATCAATATCACATTAAGCTAATCATATTTTGAGACAAGCAGATGGCATTTCCTTGGGGTGATTCCACTACGCTTAAAGTGACACTGTCTTTAACAATATACTAGAGTTAATAGAGTTTCAGATAAAAAAAGTTCTACTGTACTAAATTTGACATGTTAAAATATTCATGAAGATGTAGTGTTAATAAAGCCATAATCTTTGGAAAACTTTGTAAAAGAGCATCTAGTAAACATTTCTTCATCTTTGCTGCCGCTAACATTTATTTCATGAACAAGAGTTTTAAATAATTTATAGAAAATTTTCAAGTTTAAAAAATATATTGGCTTGAAGATAAGCCTCATAGATATTCATTGCTCTTTTAAACCTCAATAAGCAATATTCAACAATATATGTCTGTATCATTAAAACAAATAAAGTATACTTTATATCTGCTTTATATTCTTTTACCAATTTAACAAGAAAAAACAAATTTAAAATAATAGTTGAAATCTTTTAGAAGGCAATAAACTGTGTCCTGAAATTTCACGGGCATGAAACAGCTATCAACATGAGTAGGATGACAAGCGTAAAATATATTTTATATCTATTCAATGTCGAAGATAGTCCCAACACTGCTTTCCTTATTCAATAGGTGTGTCATATTTTCCCTATTCTGAAGCTGAAGAAGGAGCTTTTGGGATTCAATTTCAATTTATTTGAAAAGAATAGATTCAAAAACAGAACAGAGTGCCCTGACAAAACTCATTACGAGTTTTCAAAATCCTTTCATACTTACTTCAATGTCCGTGCTATATTATTTATACCACTTTCAAACCCATAAAATTGCCTATTCACCATCAAAGTAATCATACCTAAAACGAATTCTCAATCCGCTGTACATAAAACAGGATTATTGGCCGCATAATATTCCTTATGTGGAACTGGATCTGGCCCATAAAAACAGACGACTGCTTGACAGTATCAGATGAATTCCAAGTGAGGTCACAAAACGTCACAACCAGAACATTCTGACAATGGTTGAAAATGGTGTGTATATGGAAACTGGGAATTCAAAGCAGCGTTTGGGAGAAATCTCATAAATAATATCCCTTTTTTCCGTTGCTAAGTGGTCCTCGGCGAAATGGTGGGTACGTAGCATGATTTAACACTAATGGACTACAATTGTACATCTCAAATGGCCATGTTTGTCTACAGTGCATCAATGTCGTTTAGTGGGATGTCCGAAAAGTTGGAAAATAGAATTGCTAGTATTGTGTGCGCTCTCGTAACGAAGAGGAACTTCATGACGAATAATCAGGCTTCTGAAAGCACCAAGCACACACACCAATATCAAGAGTATTGTTGTGGAAGCAATTGAGGAAATTTGTCGTCTGCCACAGCAGACATTTTTCAAAATATTGGTATAGGTATTGGCGTTGGTACGTTCTGAAACAAGAGCTGCTCCATACATCATTTCTCGGGATTTCCCAGAATGCACTGACAGTTTTCAGAAGGTAATATTTGAAAGACATCTTCTTCATCTCTTCTCCGTCATGTCTTGTCGGAGTCTTCAAAGGGAATTTTATCGCAGCCAGACATGAACAGGAAGTTAATTGGCCATATCATTTTCAAACCAACTGTGTCTTCCCGTCAATGGTATGGCCAAGAACGCCTAGGATTACAACACTTTGGATGGTTGAAATAGGACACACGAGTCAATTTTCCAGCATTTTCATAATAAACTCATCCAAGTCCCAATTTTTGTTTCTTTACAGTCTATCTCTGACTAGATAAATTATACCCTGAATATTTACAAACAGATCACTATCAAACAGATATTCTGAGTCTATTGGAAACGAAAATATTTCAGATAATAAATGCCAACTATGTCCTTTTAAAAATTCAGGAGAGCTGGAACTTTGAAAAGATAACCGAATTGATTATATATTATCCGATGAATGGATGATTGTCAGAGATGATTTCTCCTATCTTAATAGGATTAAAACTATCTATACGACTTCTGTGTGAGATTGTCTTCCCACATGTGGATGTATAAGGTTACATGTTGTTTGCAGCAATTTAAGTCAAAGCTTCACCCATTTTCCCCATTTTGGGAATCAAACTTAAGGAATGGCGGGGGAGATAAACACTTTAACTACTTGACCATCCTTTGCCTGATAGTATTTCAGAGAAGGAACACTATTACTTTATGTCTGTTGTTATACTAGAATACAGCATATGTACCTTGCATCAGCATACGAGTGCATGTTGTTTTACGCAACTATCAGCAGAATTTGTTTTCATCTATTTGTTGTTTAACTCAGCAAAATCCCAGATATACAATAGCAGTCTGTGAAAAATGGAGTCTTGGTCAAACCATTGATTGATATTATAAGCAGCATTCCACACTTTCAACCAATCATGAAGCCTGTCAACCAATCTATTTAGTTGTCCTGTATGACAAACATATGTCACTGGGGATAATCCCAACTTGGAATCTCAATGGAGTACAGCTATATCGTGCATGAAATCATCGAACAATATTTATCATTGTTAATAATTCTAAGAATACAACCTCTATTACATCAGGAAGTACTCCCACCCACCTCCCAAATTCATCTGCCTCCAGTGGTGAGATGTTTTGGAAAGATGTGACATTTTTCCCGCCTTTTTGCACAGAAGAGCGGAAGAGCTACATGTGCTATTAGAGGAACAACTAGTTGTGTGTAGTTGACAGTGAAGAGGACTTCTGTTGAAAATCTGAAGATTTAGTTATAGTGTGTCTGCAGCAAAAATGCAGGATTTATGGCTATGATGTAATAGAAGTAGAGGATTTGTAGGAATTATGGCACATATGGGATTTGGGACAGTGGTTGACAAGACAAGCAACTTTCCATACCATAAAGGTATGATGTAAGCCAGGGTGTAAAAGAAGCACTGGTCAAGGAGACACACACACACGCTGCTATATATGTGCAATTATCTTCAATGCAATGTTAAACCCCATTACCACCAAAGCTGTAGTCGCTGATATAGCTTGAACAGCAGCACAAACACTCAGAACAGCAAAATAATCCGGTTATAATAGAAATTTATGATACTGGATTTATCTCCCCTTGTAAACTTAATACCCATGACAGGGTAATTGGGAACAAAATATTTTATTCATTTTAAATTGTGAATTCTATTAAAGTCCATGTTTTCTTTAATTCAGGGGTAGTTTCAACGCAATGATGCGAAAGTGTTTTTCTTTTTATTGCCCTGTTATCAGAAAGCACATGTCACCTTGGCAAAGCTAAAACATTAGTTATTATCAGAGTAAAATAAACGTGGATAATTTCACTCTCGATATGAGAATTGCTGATATCCTATTTGCTTTTCTATTATTTGATCCGATATGAACAATGTCAAGAGAAAATAGTTTTCAGTCTTAAATAGAAATAAATGTAATTTTAAAATATTGCCTTAAACCAATTTTTATTTTCCTATTTTTACAAAAGGGGAACAATGATCCAAAGAAAAAGTTCTAAAATTTGAGGTCAAGAAAACAAAAATGGCCCTTTCCATTTGCATAAATGATGTTCGAGTTAGATGACAATGAGGTCAAGAAACTTAGACACAAAGATCCAGTATTGAACAATAAATTAGAGGCCCAAACCTGGCTGAGGCCATTACGTTTTCCAAATGACATACATTAATGACACCACTCCTGAAATAACTTACTAGGGAAGTAGTTTTGGTGCAAATATATATATTGCCGACACTTAATGTGCATGGTTAGTCATGGAGCATATTGTTATTCAGACCAATGTTTTAAGCGTTAGGATGTAGTTTCGGAGATCTATAGGTGGTCAATTGAGCTAAGAATTGCAATTACTGGATTGACTCGTACTGATGAACTCTTAAGTTAAAATCAATTGTATTTTATCACCCGAGAACTGGTCTTCTCACATAACACACTCGTACATCCATGTTAACTTCCTCCTTGTGAGTGGCCTACAGGAAGTTGAAGGTCAGCTTCCCTCCGTCTGCACCAAAGTTTATAGTTTCTCATTACTTACAAGCTTCACGTGGAAAAAAGGCTATCAATGCAATATTCTCTCAATTCATTCTGCTTTCACTCACTTATATACTCCCTCCATTCTCATAACCACATGGAAGAAACAATATAGAAATATTACTGTCTTAATTTTTCCATTCTCCTACGCAAGATTTGTTGTCGTCATCCTAATATCTTGGCCACAGGCAAGCCAGACATGAAAATTGTCATATTATATCTGATTGATTTAATCACTAACATTTGTTTATCATCCATCTTAGTCTTGAAAATTGTAATATTTGAATAAAATATGTGATGAAGCAGGATTGACTTAATTGCGAAAGTTTCATGACACATGAAACAGTTCTTCCATGTGCATTTATATTCCCATTATACAAAAGTTTGTTGTGCAGACATTGAATTCCACAGGGAATAGCATCTGATATGATCATGTCTATGTTCAAAGATATATTCTAATTCCATATTTGACATAATAAGCGCCCAGCGCGCTCTCAAAATTAGAAATAGGGGAGTCTTATTAGAATATTATTTTGGTGAAAAAAAACAGAGGTGAAAGATAAATTTCATGGTTTATGCTGACAGACTGAAATGTTTATATACGACAGATATATTTTTCCAGAATTTAATTGCCCATAATTAAGGGTGCATATAACACACGAGTGTGTATTATATGCGAATAAATAAGTCTTGTGTACATTGATCAATCGGAAGGGGTGGTAATTGGGATTGTTCACTAGCTAATTTGACAATTTGTTTTTGTGACAGTATTATGAACAGCACCATGGTGTTTGTGTTGATTTTACAATACTACATTGATTTATCATTGTTTTGGGTACAACCTTTGTCAAAATTATTTTTTTCCATTACCGTATATCGCTGTGTATAAGGCGACCCCACGTATAAGACGACCCCCCTGTACACGCCTTAAAAATCAACCCAAAATCCTATACTCCGTGTATAAGGCGACCTGGAATGAAACACATCACAAGTCTGACTAATATACCGGTAGAAGATTTAACGTGCTCTTGCCGACTGTAGCGTATTTCGCACACGGACATCACAAATTAGTTAGTTAGTTACTTTGGAGATTTAATGTGCGCTTTCCGACTGATGCGTATTTCGCACACATCACAAGTGCGCACAAAAACCTTATATATGCAATAAAAATATGTTTATCTTGCGTTGTTTTTTTTTCTACAATGATAGGTCGCGTGTGTAACTCCGGCACACGTCGCCATTTTGTGTTTACACGGTACGACACCAAATTGGTGCCCGTAAAAAAATATTCATTTATGAAGTAATAACATATAAGAGACAATGGTGAGTAATTTAATCGCCAATTAACTATGTTGTAACTAACTAGGCTTATGTTTGCTTCACATTCAGCGTGTTTATTCCACAATCACTTGTACACACCGTCTCCAACACTTGTTAATACAACTGTAAAAACAGCGGGAATTGATTTCAGCTTCACCGGTTATCACATGTTAGGTCACATGTGCAATATGCAAATGATTACCGGTACTTCCGGCTCTCTACTCACGGATGTTGATTGTTTTACCGTGTCAGCTGGTTTGACAATCTGCATCGAGGAGAGGGTCATTTCAACTTTATTTGCAGAAATTATTAAACTTTATTCAAGGAAAAGAGATACAAATCATGTTTATGTATGGAAATAGTTATTTGAACAGTTATTTAGGACGAAATGCGAAGTTTTATTGTCAAATGCTGGGCTGGCTATCGGATGCCGGTTGACATCGCCAGTGGAAAAAAATGAGATCTTCGACTCCGTGTATAAGACGACCCCCCTTCTTAGCCCCCTCATTTTAGGTACGAAAAACTCGCCTTATACACAGCAATATACGGTATCATCTGGAGCACATTAGCTTTTGCAAAAGAAATCTTGGATTGCTGACCAGCACCTAGAAGATTCCACGGACATTCTTGACAATCACCTACAGAGCCCGTGGACATTCTTGGGTATCACCTACAGAGCCCATGGATATTCTTGACCATCATCTACAGAGGGCATGGACATTCTTGACCATCAACTACAGAGTCCATGGACATTCCTGACCATCACCTACAGAGGCCATGGACATTCTTAACCATCACCTACAGACTTCATGAACATTCTTGACCATCACCTACAGAGCCCATGGACATTCTTGATCATCACCTACAGATTACATGGACATTCTTGGCCATCAACTACAGAGCCCATGGACATTCTTGGGCATCACCTACAGAGGCTATGAACATTCTTGATCATCACCTACAGAGGCCATGGACATTCTTGATCATCACCTACAGAGGCCATTGACTTCATGGTCATGATAACCAGATTCAGTAGATATCCCTGGCCATCAGCGACCAAACTGTAAACATCATCAATGTGTTGCAATTGACTATGACCACATCAAATACAATATAATGTAGAGTTTGTTTACTCACATTTCTTTGGAAGCTCTGGCTTCTTGTAGGGTATATCTGGAAAATAAAATGAAGCTGTTAGCATGTAATTAGCAATCAACCAAATACTACAATGCTTTTGTTTTTTATAGTACTGACCATCAGATTTTATGGACATTCTTGTCATAAGAACTAGATTCCCTGAACATGACTACCAGAATAACCCTGGTCAAGACTGACCACATTCAAACATACCTTTGGTTAAGTCAACCAGGTTATTTGGACATCCTTTGTCATGACCACAAATTCCATCCATGTTTTTTCAATATTCCTGATTATTCCAGATCTCAAATTCACTCTCACCATGTATCTATTTATTTCTTCCCTATAGGCTGATATATTTTCTTGGAGCATAAGTCACCTAGTACTCCATGACAACATGCATGGAATGTCAACTGCTACAGTTTGCCTCAAGATAATGTTGCATCAACCAAGAACAGGAATGTGGTTAATTAATCAGTACTTAAGTAGTCAGGAAATCTCAAGCAGTTCATTGGGTTTGGTTTGGTTTGTTTGTTGTTTAACGCCACACTCAGCAATATTCCAGCTATATGACGGCGGTCTGTAAATAATCGAGTCTGGACCAGACAATCCAGTGATTAATATCATGAGCATCGATCCACGCAATTGTGATTGCTGACATGCATCAATCAAGTAAGCGAGTCTGACCACCCGATCCCGTTAGTTGACTTTTACGACAAGCACAGTCGCCTTTTACGGCAAGCATGGGTTGCTGGAGACCTATTCTACCCTGGAATCTTCACGGGTCCAGTTCATTGGGTAAATTCCATGGACATTCTTGATCATGACCACCAGATTCTTTGACGCCTTGTCTATTAGATTCCTTGACAACCAGATTCCATGGACATTCTTGGGTATGCCAATTAGATTCTACGACAACTGGATTTCATGTCCATTCTTGATCATGACCACCTAATTATATGATAATCATATGTCAAGGACAATCTTGGGCATGACAACTAGATTCTATGACTACCAGATGCTATGCACAATCTTGACAACGAACCAGATTCCATGGACCAATCTGAGCATGACAATCGTGTTCCATGGACATTCTTATGCATGACAACTGGATTCAATGACAACAAAATTCTAATGACATTTTCAATTTTGACAACCAACTAGATTCCCTGAGCATTCTTGGCAATCACCACTTATTCCATGGACAAAGATTCCTCCTGATCCCTTCGATCAAATGAGTGAGTGAGTTGGGTTTAATGCCACTTTTAATAGTATTCCAGTTATATTGCGGCGTGTCAGCTTAATGTGGGAGGAAAGCCCGAGGTGATGCAGGTCTCAGACGTTTACCACTTCGGTGAAACCCACGAGCACGGGTATGGTGCTGACAAACCTAGAAACATAATCGGGGCGAACCGGGATTCGAACCCACAATCATAGGTTTCTGGTGTGTCCAAGGGATGCAACTCTGCACAGCAAATAACGGCGCCTTAGACGAGTGGGCCACCCTCGCCCCCTCGGCACTTGGACAGCCTTAGAAGGGACCACTTGATTCTATGGACATTCTTAGCCATGACTGACAAATTCTATTCACATTCATGTTCATGACCACCAGATTTTTCCAGTATTCCTGTCCACGCTGACCAGATTCTGCAGACATTCTAAACTACCTGGTTTTAATCGCAAGTCATTTGTATTTATGGCACATGCTTGATCAACTGCGATCAGTTTACACCACCAAGTCACACTAATGTCTCCTGTCTGTCTTCTAACTATTAACTAGCTCATATTTGAAATTAACACTTCAGCCTAGCATTCAAGTCTGTCCAGAGACAATTCTTCCCTTCATCCATTTTTAGTGAGTGAGTGAGTGAGTGAATATGGTTTTACGCCGCTTTTAGCAATATTCCAGCAATATCACGGCAGGGGACACCAGAAATGGGCTTCACACATTCTACCCATGTCGGGAATCGAACCCGGGTCTTCGGCGTGATGAGCGAACGCTTTAACCACTAGGCTACCCGACCGCCCCTCATTCATTTTTAGACTCTGCATCAGTTCGGGCAACTTAAGAGCAACAGCAGAAGCATGGACACAACCCACCAAAATTATGTTTTTTGTTTGCTGTAGAACACTTCCCACAGAATGTTTGAAGCAACATGAAAGCATCCCTGCAAATAATCAAGTCTGGACAAGACAAACTAGTGATTGATACTATGAGCAATTTCCTTTGCCATCTGGGTACGATGACACGCAATCAACTAAGTCACTAAGCCTGACCACAGATCCATTTAGTCACCTCGTACTACAAGCATAGTTTGCTGGGGACCTATCATAACCTGGATTGCTTACAAATCTCTTTGTAGAAAAAAAGATTAGGTATTATTGACAAAATATCAATAATATATGATTTAATACCCCACTCGGGGATCATTCTGTGAGTGAAGATCCAGCTACCTTTGGTTTGGAGTATATAAGAAATCTACAAGCATAGGGAAACATGTCACAGTGCCTCAATCTACACATAACATGTCTTACCCCCGGGGCAGGCTGAACTGTGGGTCAGGCATCACATTCACGTTCAGCATTAGCGGAGATTACACAACTAATGACAGACAGTGTGTCGTGACTGATTGTGTTTGAACAGGTTTCCCATGATGCACTGGGGTAATTCTACAAATATGTTCAGAGATTAATGGTTGTATCATGAAAAACAGAATTACTTGACAGCATTTTAGGAGTGGATGTGTCACAGTTTTACAATAAGTTCACCCCGAACTATGGATGTTAGACTATGATAGAGCAAGAAGGCATCCAGTGTTATCTCATCTATGACATCTTTACGCCGCCGCCCTCACTTTTATCCCACCCATCTTCCACATCCTCGCTCCCATCTTCCACATCCACACTCCCATCTTCCACATCCACACTCCCATCTTCCACATCCTCACTCCCATCTTCCACATCCACACTCCCATCTTCCACATCCTCACTCCCATCTTCCACATCCACACTCCCATCTTCCACATCCACACTCCCATCTTCCACATCCACACTCCCATCTTCCACATCCACACTCCCATCTTCCACATCCTCACTCCCATCTTCCACATCCACACTCCCATCTTCCACATCCTCACTCCCATCTTCCACATCCACACTCCCATCTTCCACATCCTCACTCCCATCTTCCACATCCACACTCCCATCTTCCACATCCTCACTCCCATCTTCCACATCCACACTCCCATCTTCCACATCCTCACTCCCATCTTCCACATCCCACCCATCTTCCACATCCACACTCCCATCTTCCACACCCTCACTCCCATCTTCCACATCCTCACTCCCATCTTCCACATCCTCACTCCCATCTTCCACATCCACACTCCCATCTTCCACATCCTCACTCCCATCTTCCACATCCCACCCATCTTCCACATCCACACTCCCATCTTCCACATCCTCACTCCCATCTTCCACATCCTCACTCCCATCTTCCACATCCACACCCCCATCTTCCACATCCTCACTCCCATCTTCCACATCTTCCACATCCACACCCCCATCTTCCACATCCACACTCCCATCTTCCACATCCACACTCCCATCTTCCACATCCCACCCATCTTCCACATCCACACTCCCATCTTCCACATCCTCACTCCCATCTTCCACATCCACACTCCCGTCTTCCACATCCACACTCCCATCTTCCACATCCTCACTCCCATCTTCCACATCCCACCCATCTTCCACATCCACACTCCCATCTTCCACATCCTCACTCCCATCTTCCACATCCACACTCCCATCTTCCACATCCTCACTCCCATCTTCCACATCCTCACTCCCATCTTCCACATCCACACCCCCATCTTCCACATCCACACTCCCATCTTCCACATCCTCACTCCCATCTTCCACATCCACACTCCCATCTTCCACATCCTCACTCCCATCTTCCACATCCACACTCCCATCTTCCACATCCACACTCCCGTCTTCCACATCCACACTCCCATCTTCCACATCCACACTCCCGTCTTCCACATCCTCACTCCCATCTTCCACATCCTCACTCCCATCTTCCACATCCACACTCCCATCTTCCACATCCACTCTCCCATCTTCCACATCCACACTCCCATCTTCCACATCCACGCTCCCAGGCTCACTGACTTGCTTGTAGCATGTCATCGATCCCAATTGCATGGATCGATGTTCACTCTATCAATCACTGGATTGATTATTTACAGACCGCCGTCATATAGCTGGACTTTTGCTAAGTGCGGCATTATACAACAAACCAACTAACCAACCTTTCCATAAAAAGACAATTCCTTTAGTCTTTAATAGGCATTTAGAAGTCGGGAGACCATGAATACATGACACTTTTTTGATGGATAGCAACTTCATTTTATTCTTTGTACAAAAATATTCTGGATGATGCTGTTGTACTAATGGTTCTCACGTATAGCCTCATCTCCTTGTTGATGTCGAATACATCTTAGAGGTGAGGTGAGGTGAAATGGGGTTTAATGTCGCGTCCAAGATTATTGCACTTATATAGCGACGTGCATGTACGTGTGTGTGTGGCTGCTTGTACTAGTCCGGACTGATGCCGATTTATAGTGCTAGCTCACTGAGATACCATGCCACAGTTTAACATGAATACCCCACTCAGACACAGTATACTGACTCCGAGCCGACCAGTCCTTGTTTTAGCCCCTTAATGCCGAGCGCCAGACAGGGTAACAACAAGTACCATCTTTTAACGTCTTTTGGTACGACGCGGCCGGGGATCGAATCCCGGACCTTCCGCTCTCCGGGCGTACGCTCTACCACTAGACCACGGAGGCGGTCGTAGGCATTTAGAAGTTGGGAGACCATGAATACATGACACTATTCTTTGTACCTGATTCATCTCACTTATAGCCAATAGACCAAAAATACAAAGAAGCTGCTATCCATAAAAAAGTGTTATGTATTCACAATTCATTTTGGTAGATTAGATAAGGCATTTCACAAATGAGAAATTAAATATTTAAAGGCCTTTTTATCTTCAACAGTGTTTTCTTATGATAGTAATAAAAAACTTTGGTGGTTGTGGCGGCAGGGTGTGGATTTTGTTGAAAATAGTTTTTCTTGAAAATTAATACTTAGAAATCCAGAAGAAACTACTTAGTCTGGATTTTTGGGCAGAATTCAGTGGTTCGCTTGCAGTACCCCATGCTGCCTGGCTATAGTGGTTGACAGAATGAAGATTGTAATATAAGATCTGGTTGAACAAGTGTCCTTCATGAAGAATGCATTACAAGATCTGTCTGAAACAGTGTCTTGTCATGATGGCTTGTTGTTTGTGAACCACAGCTGTGACAAGCCCCGACTTGAACATTTACTCACTCTTCTTCACCTTCCTATATTCTTTCTTCTTTCCATCTTCCCTTATTCCAAGCCCTTTAAACTCACTCAAATATCTGCCCTCATCTAATATTGAAGCCCAAACACATCTGGTCACACCACTGTTACTCAGGCTTGAAACAGCACTCACTCACTCACTCACTCACTCACTCACTCACTCACTCACTCACTCAGTCTTCTTCATCTTCTTATATTCTTTCTTCTTTCCATCTTCGCTCATTCAAAGACCCATACACCTCACTCTTATCTGTCCCCATCCTTCATTGAAGCCATAATCTATCTATCTGGTCACATGACTGTGACTCAGGCATAAAACAGCATTCACTCACTCACTCACTCTTCTTCATCTTCTTATATTCTTTCTTCTTTCCATCTTCACTCATTCAAAGACTGATACACCTCACTCATATCTGTCCCCATCTTTCATTGAAGTCATAATCTGTCTGGTCACATGACTGTGACTAAGGCTTAAAACAACATTCACTCACTCACTGATTTTCCTACACCTTCTTTTATCCTTTCTTCTTTCCATCATCCTTTATTCCAAACCCTTTAAACTCACTCAAATATCTGACCTCATCCATACTGAAGCCAACATACATCTGGTCACATCATGGTGACATGTCCTAAAACAGCATTCACACACTCTCCTTCTCTCACTGCTTCTTTTTCATTTCTTCTTTCCATCTTCCCCTAATTTAAAGACCCTTTGCCCATCACACAGACCCCTGCTCTCACCTTTAATAAAGCATGAAGGCATCTACACTCTCATCAAACCCAGATTTTATATTTACATACAAATTCAAACATTTACTTTTAAATCTTGCATTCACACATCTTGACAGTCATATCAAATCTTTTCATAAATATTGAGTGGGTAACTGAGTAATTATTGTTTTTACACCGCTTCAGCCATCTTGCAGCTTTTTGCAGCAATACAAATTTTGGGAGTACATCTCGCATAAGGGGCGGTTGTGTGGCCTAGTGGTTAAAGCGTTCGCCCATCACTTCGAAGACCCGGGTTTGATTACCGATATGGGTACAATGTGTGAAGCCAATTGCTGGTGTCCCCCACCATGACATTGCTGGGATATTGCTAAAAACGGTGTAAAACCAGACTCACTCACTCACATCTCGCATAACAAAGCAATCATATAAAACAAACATTCTACAGTTAGTTTCCAACAACCAACACTACCTCCCTTCTATCAATGCACGGACAACCAATAACACAAGCCTCTACTCAGACACCTTCAAACGTCTTTAAACAAAAATGTAAACGGCACAGTTTGCTATTGATCAACTTTAATAAACTTTTTTTTTTCAGAAAAAATAGATAAAGTGATATCAAGATGAATAAAATCAATTTTGTCTGTTGAAAAAGGCTGACATGGAAACAAATTATTCAGCAAGTGTAAATGAAGGATTGGGCAGGAATAGTTCGGACAAAACCATTTCCATACGGAAATGAAGATGCTGTCACAACAAAGGCCGAAATTGGAACACTTCGCTCCAAATTGATTTCAACAGCTGAGAAAATCTGAGGCAAATTAGGTCAATAATTGGTGCATTATCTGTTATTATTCTGCAATGATGAAACAGGATAAAAGGGTACCTTCCTGCTGAATATCTAACAACTTTCATAAGTGTCAGTGTAGGATACATTTAAGAAAGAGAATATTCTTAGAATACCTTTTCTGGGTGCATCATTTTAAGGGCCAGATATCTGACTGAATTAAAGCAATGAGCATCTTATCAGTTATTATTTAAAAAATATACAGTAAATTTTACTTTTTGTATTTTTTATATCAAAACTGATATTTATTGAGCGGTTGGGGAAATGAAAATAATGTTATAACTTTATTCTATTTCATATCTGTGGCTTTTGAACCTGTTCAGTTTAAGTTCAAGCGGCGTAAAATCATACTCACTCACCATTACATGAGTAATTATTTTAGGCATGCGTGACCCAGTTTTCTACATCAAGATCATTCCGGAAAGTATGATCATGGCTTCAAATCCGAGATTCGCCCTGATTATGATTCTGGGTTGGTCAGCACCATACTTACACATGTGGGTTTAAAAAAAGTGCCGGCATCACTCTTGGTTTTCTTCCCTATTGTGATATGACGTAAATGCAGCTCAAATTGCCATAAAAACAAACTTAGACCCTCCCTTCAGTGAGAGTAATCACTTGAATCTGTATATTCCATATTAGAATCAACGAGCCAAATCATTCAAATTTGTTGATTCCGGAAGTAGAATCATTGAGCCCAAAAGTGGTTTGTTGATTTTTTGAATCAGCAGACTCAAATGATTTCACCATTACATATTCAAATTTATGAAAAATAACGCTGTGAAAATATATTCCTAGCTTTAATATTGTAGAGCTGTTGCAGACAGACAACTCAGAACTATAATCGTCACATTGACACAGTACTGAATCATTGGATTGTGCATGTGCACAGCTGTGTAATTCAGTCGGCAAGCCAGTATTCCCTGAGAGTGATGACGATACACAGTAAACATACTCATGTCGCCATAATCCTTCAGACATTGACACATAAAACAACGGGGGAATGTCAGCTCCCCGCTGGATGTTTGGTTTGAGAAGGATGCAGATTCATAATTCA
Source organism: Haliotis cracherodii (assembly GCF_022045235.1). Lineage (NCBI taxonomy): Eukaryota > Metazoa > Mollusca > Gastropoda > Lepetellida > Haliotidae > Haliotis > Haliotis cracherodii. The sequence continues at coordinate 6,960,053 of NW_027266279.1, read as the reverse complement.
ATGGATATGAATAGAAATGTCACTCTTCAGGAATGGTCTTTCCCAGATGATGGTCAGGAAGCACCGAGAGCAGTCTTCATGAAAATATTAATCCACACAGGGATTCAAACCCAGGAAGAGCTAACACCTGAACCACTGGGTTACCAATGCAAATTTAAGGGCGAAACAAGTGAATGGGGACTGCTGTGTAATACAGAGTCAGTAATATTTCAGAGTGAGTAAGTGAATGAGTGAGTATGGTTTTACACCGCTTTTAGCAATATTCCAGCAATATCACGGCGGGGGACACCAGAAATGGGCTTCACACATTGTACCCATGTCGGGAATTGAACCCAGGTCTTCGGCGTGACAAGTGAACGCTTTAACCACTAGGCTATCCGACCGCCCTTAATATTTCAGATAAACAGAGGTTATCGTGCAAGTGTTTTTTGAGATGGTAACGATTTGTTTTTTATTGGTTCTATAATGCTGCACTCAGCAATATTCCAGCTATATAACAGATGTCTATAAATAATCGAGTCTGGACCAGACAATCCAGTGATTGACATCATGAAAATCAATCCAAGCAATTGGGATACGATGACATGCATCAATTAAGTCAGCAAACCTGACCACCTGATACTGTTAGTTACCTCTTACAACAAGCATAGTCACCTTTGCGGCAAGTATGGGTTGCTGAATCTCAATTCTAACCCGGATCTTCACTGGGTGGATGGTAAAAATCCATAATTAGGATTGTATTGTATCCATTGTATTCACTGGTCCTTGGTGAGCTAAATACACAGTGCTTAAACTCAACACAGGATATGTATCATCCCAAAGAACATGATGGTGATCACCTCATTGTCATATTATGTCTTTAGGAAAAAATTCTATTATCGAAAATAGGATTCTCTCATAAGCAGGACCTGAACAGGGTATACCTGGAATATGCAAATTAGTTTGTATCGGGCCAGTGACTAGTCAGTCACAACAGGCAATGTACTTCCAACAGAGACTTATCTGTGAGACACTGATTTTCGGTATCTGTCCCATCGATCTGAACCGAGTTGCCTTCTCAATTGAACTGTGTGCTGTTATCCCATTAATTTGTCCAGCTTCCTGATGGTCAATTTTGACCTGATCGACTATTGCCGAGGGTGATGCCATGTTTGCTTGAAAACACTGAAAGTACTACCTGCTTTATTTTTATACATATGTTTGTAAATGACCCAAACAGATACTATTTTAATCAGTTGGCTTTTTTTGCTGAGAAACCTACCCATCATATAATTTGTTTGCTGTTTAATGTTGCTCTCAGCAATATTCCAGCTTTATGACGGCGGTCTGTAAATAATCAAGTCTGGATCAGACAATCCAGCGATTGACATCATGAGCATCGATCTACGCAGTTGAGATATGATGACATGCATCAACCAAGTCAGCGAGCCTGACCACCCCTTCCTGTTAGTCGCCTCTTATGACAAGCATGGGTTGGTGCAGACGTATTCAAACCCGAATCTTCACGGGTACCCATTATAAGATAAATCATTTTTATAATAAGAGCCAGGGACGGGCACCAAGTGGTTGATAGCATGAGCAACAATCAATGCTAAATGCTCAATATTTCAGATACCGTATTTGAAGTAATAAGCGCTCAGAGCACTCTCAAAATTAGAAATAAGGGGCTCATATTAGAATATCATTTTGGTGAAAAAAAAACAGAATTGAAAGAATAAAATAGTGTTTATGCTGACAGCCTGAAATGTTTATATACGACAGATATATTTTTCCAGAATATAATTGCCCATAATTAAGGGTGCATATAACACATGAGTGCATATTATACGCGAATAAATAAGTTTTGTGCACATTGATCAATCGGAAGGGGTGCTAATTGAGATTGTTCACGAGCCAAAATATTAGCAAATATCACCGTGGGCGCTTATTAGAGCTTGGCGCTTATTAGAGCTTGGCGCTTATTACGTCAAATATGGTAGAACAGATAGCCACTTGTCATGACTAACTATCTCATACAGAAATATATTGAGGACCAACAGGCGCTTGACCTATTGTGACCCTGAATCCCCTTGGGGTCTCAAAGAGTAGCATCCATCAGTCCAGGTGTGCAATATTCCATCCCATCTCTTACATGCCATAAACAGATTCCAAATCACACAACCATCAATTACAATTAGGATCTCGGAGAGAGGGCAAAAGGTCAACAAATACGCTCACACACAAATTACAAGCAATATGTATCACAAGTTCAAGCTTAAAACCTGATTAACTGACTCCATAAACTCAAATATATATGTCACTTGTACCCATGGAATATTTATTTACATATATTAATAATAACACGAAATTTGATATATTGGAAAAGATGATATTCCTTAGATAAAAATGCACCAGAATTTTAAGCTATTGGGTCAAAACATTCATTTTCTCATCTGGTAGACTTGATGTATGCATTGAATTTTGCTGATAGATATTGATGGTAAAACCTGTTCACATGACTGAACTTAACAATTTGTGATACCAGATTTCGATCAATTGCAGTGAGTGATATAGGATTTATGTCACTTGGATAGTATTTCACTCAGGTCATTTGGTGTTAGGTAAATGTGGTAGGAAAGCCAGAGCCAGAAGTATTACAAGTCACAGCAGATCCTGCCACAATGAAGGGAAATAACTTTGCACAGAAAATGACAGCACCTCTGATCAAATGGCTTCTCTTTCCTTCTGATAAAGTAGAGAAGTATTAGAAAATGGCAACTACCCATCAGTTACTCAAGATGCACATAATGCCATTGAGCATATACAAAAAGTTGGATACAATATAACATTATTTAAAGTTAACAGAATGCTAATATGGTATTCCTACTAGGTACTTGCTAAAATATGAAAATTTGGCAAACAAATTTTAACTCAATTTTTCTGTTCTCTCACATAATTAAAACACTGAAAAAGAAACCTGTCTAAAAATTAAAAAATTCTATCTCTTTACCTGGGGTTTAGCTTTCCTTAATCTATCAGTACTTTCCATTCCATATTTTGACTTGATGCCAGTACGAGAGTATGGTTTTAAAACAATTTTTTAGCAATATCACTGTGGGGGACACCAGAAATGGGCTTCACACATTGTACCCATGTCGGGAATTGAACCTGGACCTTCAGCATGACAAGCGAACGCTTTAACCACTAGGCTACCCCACAGCCCCGCGTGAGTGAGTGAATGAGTGAATTTGATGTTTCACACAACACTCAGTAATATTCCAGCTATATGATGGCAGCGTGTAAATAGTTGAGTCTGTATCAGAGAATTTGAGTGAATCGAGTCATTGCTACTTTTAGCAACGGTCATGAGTGAGTAAGTCATTAGTCAGCTCATATGAGGTGAGGTGAGGTGAGGTGAGGTGAGGTGAAATGGGGTTTAACGTTGCGTCCAAGATTATTGCACTTATATAGCGACGTGCATGCATGTGTGTGTGTGGCTGCTTGTACTAGTCCGGACTAATGCCGATTTTATGGTGCTAGCTCACTGAGATACCATGTCGCAGTTTAACATGAATATCCACTCAAACACGGTATACCGACTCTGAGCCAACCAGTCCTTGTTCAGACCCATATAGCTGAGCGCCAGACAAGCTAACAATAAGTGCTTTTTTTTTAACATCTTCTGGTATAATGGAACTGGAGATCGAACCCCGGACCTTCCACTCTCCGGGCGCATGGTCTACCACTAGACCACGAAGGCAGTCAGCTATTCTGACCTATTCTGATCGAATATCCCCACACTGGACGCCACTTTTAACAGAACAACATATTATATTTTGCTGTTGACATCCAGTTCAATGTTTTGCATCCTATTTGTCAAAACAAAAAATACATTGTCCCTGGCTTTATTCAAAATGAACAAGCAACAGTGACTGTAGTTTTTTAAAAACTAAATCAGTCTGTTTCCATAGTGAATAAACCAATTCACAAACACTTGATGTATTTTGCTGAAAAACAAAACATCTTTACACAAAACTCAAGAAACCTTTGCATTTGTGAGAGTTCAAGAAATTGAGCCTTCTTCAATGAAAAATGGCAGAAGCTCATTTGATAGAGAAAATGACCTTGGTGTTTTCAACCCAAGGCAATAGCTTCTTCCAAGCTGTAGGTTGACACCAGACACTCACAGGAATAGTGCACCTTTACCATTATGTGCAATGTTATTATATGTTGTTGTCAAGATCCAGGTTAGAATTGGTCTTCAGCAACCCATACTTGTCGAAATTTACAACTAATGGGACATGGTTGGCAGACTTGCTGACTTGATTGATGTCATCGTATCCATAATACATCGATTGATTCTCATGATGTCAATCACTGGATTGTCTGGTATAGTGCACCTTTACCATTATGTGCAATGTTATTATATGTTGTTGTCAAGATCCAGGTGAGAATTGGTCTTCAGCAACCCATACTTGTCGAAATTTACAACTAACGGGACTTGGTTGGCAGACTTGCTGACTTGATTGATGTCATTGTATCCCTAATACATCGATTGATTCTCATGATGTCAATCAGTGGATTGTCTGGTCTGCCATCATACAGCTGGAACATTGCTGAGTGCAGTGTTAAACAAAAAACAAACAATATTCCAGCTGTATCATGTAGCCTGTAAGAGACAGAGTCTGGGCCAGGAAAACTAGTGGCTGGAAGCATGAGCAACAATCCAAGTCATCAGGGAAGAAGGTCAAGACAACCCTGTTACCACTCCATCCTTATTCACCTGCCTTATGGATCTCACCTGGCCTGTATTCAGAGTGATTCACTTTTCTAAGATTTCTAAAAAAATTAGCTTTCGGCAAACTTTATACCATGCCAAATTCACACTTTTCTGAAGCAGCCTATAGGGAAATCACTCACCATTTAACAATTTGGCATTAAAGCATTAAAAACCCCTAATGAATATGTTTGTGTGATAATGTATTTTAAAGGTCAATCAATCTTCATCCAAGTACTTAAGAGGCCCCAGGCCTATAGTACATGTGACAGAGATGTTGCACACAATTTGAACTATTATTTACAGATTTGGTTCTATATAACAGTGCGTGGAATATGTACATGGCTAAGTTTTGCATAATTAATTTATCTGGACTCTTTAACAATTGTCGGAATTTCACAATATTTGGATTGTTAAAGTAGTTTTCAGGAATATATTTTCTCTTACAGTGGAGTTCAATGGACATACAAGTAAAAAGTGATATTCATCCTCTACATCTTGCCTATTACACATTTTACATAACCTTTCTGACCTTGGAGTTTATGTGTATCTTCCGCTCTCGATGCATAAATCATGGGATGAACATCAAAATCTTGCCAATGAATTGCGGTATTTCTTTATATTTATATAAAACAGATACTGTTCAATGTATATATGAGTTTTCAACATTCTATAATATAAAAATCTTTAGATAATGTCGATGAAAATGACCACGATTGCAGATAGGATAGTAGAAACGAATTGGTAAACACACTTTCAGATTGTACAAATTGATCATACCGAACACTTCCCAAACCACTTTTGAATTACAATTTTTTCACATAAGTTACCCAATAAGTCTTTCCATTCATATCATATAACATCATCATATTGTAAAATTAGGGTATCTCGATGAATTCATTTTAAGGAGTTTCAGCCAGTACTTTTTACTTTCAGCTGTGAAAATATGAATGGAGGAAATCTACCACATTCTCCATAAAGGTGTTGGGTTTTACACCGAGAAATCTTTTACATGCAAATAATGTATTTGCAAATGGATAGAAATTGCTCATTTAAGTTTTTAGCGAGCAATGGCTATGTCCTACGATGTCATGATACCAAGTTACAATGCAGTGTTGTCATAGTTTAAGAAAAATGTGTCACTGTTTTCATTCTCTTTTGCCATAAGCAATATGTGACTTGTCATAAAATGGTAATTAATTCACTTTTTGTTTGATACATTATGCAAAACACTTGACAATTTGACGTTTAGTCTATGACTCTTGTCTGCAGTGCATCATTGCAATAGTTTCATTTGCTCATGTCATGAAATGACTCCCAAAAGACGACAGTCCGCGTTGCCCATTGAACACATACCCGCCCATACAAATCTTACCCGCCCACATCCATAAGATCTGGGAGAGTGAGAACCTGGCAGTTCAACCCTGCGATTCCAAACAACATGACAATTTACAGTGTCCTCTGGATGATAACATTTACAGGCAGTCAAGGCAAGGTCAAATGGACATGCTGTCGTAGCAAATTTTATTCAAGTCATTCAAACAACTTATTGTCAAATAAGTCATATTTATAGATCAGTCTGTCAGTTAAAACCCAAATTACACTGAGATAACAAATTGTACACGGAGCATTAATGACACACTGAGACTAATAATATTAAAGGTTGTTGGATATCTCTCTTTAAAGGGGCTCTTAGCACGGGCTAATGATAATTTAGAACCGAATGCTTAAGTGCCCTTTTTTAGCAAGGCTAATTGGCAGTTGCAGAAAATTTGATTCCCTGCAAGTCCATTTGTTCCATTTTGTGTTCCAGTTTGTGATGTACGTATCAATCTCTCAGATAATGGAATCTGGCGCAGTATAAATGGACTTATTATTATTATTATTAATATTCTTATGATGATGATGATTATTATTATTATTGTTATAATAATAATAATAATAATAATAATAATAATAATAATAATAATCCCAACTGCACAGAAACAAGGTCTCAGATTTCTAAAGGCATACATTACATGTCTGGACCAACACTGACAAGTGGCGTCAGGCCATCAACCAGAGTCCCTCCTTAACAAGTATCAGTCGGCGATTCTTTAAGCACAATAGTTCCCAAGGAGAATAAGCATCAATGTTTCATTCCAACCACTCATATTAAGCATCATAACATGATAGATCTCCCAGCAATCAAAACAACAACAATATGGTGACCTCCCTTCAGACTTATGGTTCCGTGGAGAATTTTCATGTCGACTGAAGGAACATTCAAATACAGGCAACAATCTTTTTCTTTATTCATTACACACTGTAGGCCATCGGCCCATTGAACATGGAGATAGTCAGGTCCACAATGGACACTAAAGAGCCTCTAATATTCATGGAATGGAATATAAATAACGAAAGATTTGTCATGGTTTCAGCAATGGCATGATGACAACAGTATGTTAAACTTATTTAATGTAGGATGGACATTTTATTTTCCTGGGATGTATTTATGTCTAAGATTAGTTTATGTTTGAAAAATTAACAGGGTTAGAATGGGTCTTCAGCAACCCATGCTTGCTGTAGTAAAAGGTGACAAATGGGATCGGGTGGTCTTCGACAGGGAGCAGCACAGAGATGATAATGATAATGATGATGATGAATAATAATAATAATAATAATAATAATAATAATAATAATAATAACAATAATAATAATACTACAGGTTATTACTGTTTACAAACTTAAAAAGTTGCAAGGGTGATTTTGGATGATGAACAGAATCTCATCTCATCTCATGTCATCTGCATCCCTCTAGTAAGCCCATGGTGCCAATGTACAAAGCGATCTTAGCGCTAAGGTTATCGTACCTCCATGCCCTACCTCCCCTACAGTCGTAGTGCTATGGTTGTTTTGTACAAAGGCACCCTGGTGCTTTAATTCTGTCAACCTGTATTGATATATTTGGTATCAAAAGACACTCGGTACAGATTCTCTAGAGATCTCACAGCAATGCCAAAAATAACTATGGAAAGTCCCTTTAGGTCTATGGTATGTTGGAGAACATTCATGTTGAATGAAGGAGGATTCAAGTACCAGCTTCAAAAGTCAGATCAATGTCATGTCCTTTACGGAATTGAATGAGGCTTTATGCGATATCATAAATCTCCTGCATACCATCCCATTATTTCCACCCTACTTCACCCTGGTAGTAACACTGTCGTGATGGATTCCATGTCAAGTATTTTCAGCATGTGGAGTTCTTCTACATCTACAACTACCTCAGGGAAATTTCAGTCTTACATGAAATACATGAGAAGTTGGGGTAGCTAAGCAACCATGGGAAAGAAGGCCCTGGTGGGTTTACTGACTGGTGGAGAATGAATCAAAAACACAAAGTGTTATACGGTCTAATGTTTGCCATAAAAGTGTGAGGTAAAATGACAATAAAATGATGCTTAGTGTGAAATGATAATTTACCCGAAGTTGTAAAAGTTGAAAAACAACGAGCAATTGAAATTCTGGGTTCCACTTCGTTTTTTCCGCTGCATTGCTATTTAGAACTTTGAGATGGTTATGTGTCCCCTGACGGCATGGTTCAGTGCTCATGTTTTTATCCACTGGTTCGTCATCCGCTGACTAGAATATTTCTGACTACTGTGTTCAACTACATTCACTAACCGACTTTAGACCTGAATGAATCTTCCTGCCAAAAAACACATTTCTCAAGAAGTTTTCTACAGTCTAGCATCATAACAACAGAAATACAAATGGTTAGAATGATAGAGTGAGCGAATGAGTTAAAAAAGAATTGCTTGAAAGATGTTTGAATTTTGAAACTGTCAAGAAAAGTGAGTGAGTGAGTGAATGACTAAGTGAGTGAGTGAGTGAGTGAATGACTAAGTGAGTGTGTGAGTGGGTGGGTAAGTGAGTGAGTGAGTGAGTGAGTGAGTGAGTGAGTGAGTGGGTGGGTGAGTTTCTCTGCCACTTTGGACAGTAACCATATTGTGTCAGCTTAATGTTGGGGATAAGCTAAGACAGATGTAGGTCATATACCACCATTATGAACCCGACAAGGATAAGTATTTACTGACAAACTATGAATCACGATTGAGAAGAATCTACGACTTCAACCACAATCACACAATTCTGGCACGCAACACTCCACAGTAAATCGCGTCACCTTACATGACTTGACCATCAATACCCCACAAAGGATTAGCTTCTTCTGACAGTACAATCTACATAAGCTCTTTCTGGAATGGAGACAGAAACGGCACAGTAATATCAGAAAAAACAGCCCGAAAGGAGCAGATGCTTCTCAAGGTGTTGGACACTTCTTTTATAGAATATATGAATGGAAATACCAGTATTACAAACTGTTTCTGGTTCCGAAACATAAAACCTTGTCCCTTGAGGTTCTACTACACCAAATCAGAACCAGTTGGGACAGTGCGGTTTTCGTAGCGAGCCTTTAGTGCAGATCGAGAGATATCTGCAGGCTGTGATTGGAGGATATTCTGTAAGATTTTTATGTCTTTTAAATGTACATCCGTCCAGTTATTTAAACTGACCATGTTTTTCTATATTTATTACTGTCTTTTTCAACATGATGACTTAAAATATGCTGAATGTGCCCACAGCTATTTTCAAGTAGGTGACATTTGGTGCGAAACTAGGGGTGGTGTGTTCAGCTTCCTGTACTCGGAAAAGGAGCTGGCTAAGCTGGTCATTTTTTATGTTTTTATTGCTGCTCTAAGGCCAAACTGTGCACACACGTACAGGTAATAGCTGTTGAATGCTTAGTTATCTTAAAAAAAAATATAACATCACTATTGACGTCTATGGGAAAACATTTGGTTGTTGATGTTATATAAGTGCCCAGCAGATCTTACAGCTAGTTCTGTGTTATCAACCTTAGAAATCTCTGTGTGGGTATGATGAGGTGATACAGCCAGTCTCATCCAATATGTCTTCAAGTTTCACAGGAGATCATCAATGTTCCAACCCCTGCTTGCTGTAAGAGACAACTAAAATAAGTGAGTGAGCTTGGTTTAAGACCCTTTTTAACAGTATTTCATTTTCTCCAATCAGCTGTGATACAGGTCTTAGATGCTACCTAAGACAACTGGCTGACAGCCTCTTCAACAGAAACTTAGATCAGGTAAAGTCATCTATTCCAAAATTCCACCTTTTAAGACATTCATGTGCTGGAATCCCCACACGGTCCGAACCTAGAGTCAGTGAAGTCCTTTCCTCAACACACACAGCAGTTTGACTTTCACTAGGAACAATGACAGGTGTGACGGTTCCAGACTGTACACCACCCTGCCCTTGTTGCGATGTATCAATTATGCCTAATTACTCTCTAAGCCAGACACCAAGACAAAGCTAATTGAGAAGATGTCTCTCGATAGTTGTCTCGAGACGTAATCGTCTGCACACACCAAATATCACATATGTCTGGAGAGTCCATCAAGGGAGATAAGCGAGGTATTAACACAGGAGATTGGAGAGGTATACACCAGATTGAGAAGTGTTTATGCAAGGGGGACCTTGGTTAGCTCACTCTGGAAAACGACAGGGTTAAATAGCCTAATTTCCTGCATTAACTCCAACGAGAGGAGGCTCACTACATCACGATGCATATCTTTAATTGTCTTCTTGTGAACCTGTCAGACATTCCCAAAAGCAACAGACGTATCAAAAACCAGAGCAAAGTACCAGTGGAGGTCATGAAGCTCACCTTCTCATGAACATTTAACATTCTATGTCTTTTCCGTGTTGTTGTTTTTTTTCATACAGATTTTAACAGTAAAATATTTGTTGGTGGGTTGAATAAAATATAATGCATTGTACAGGATTTTGTAAATTATCTTTAAGTTTTATTTGGATCTGTAATGTGAAAAAGAACACAAAAGAAATAATTATTTATCATTGAAAGAGTTTTGTTTTTGTCATATGCACTGGATTATTCTTATTGTCAAAACAATCTTTACCATCAGTGGTATAAAAAACTTTGTCATTCTTCTTTTTTATATTTTCAGAATTTTCAATTTTTTATGTCGGCGGATTCGTAAACAAAGCAACAAAAGTTGTTGTTGTTGTTGTTGTTATTATTATTATTGTTATTATTAAGTGGCATCGGAGGAGAAAGATGGTGTGAAGCAAGCTAGAAACATTTTCAGTTACAAGTCGGGCGCTCACTAAAAATACAAACATCTGATCTAGCATATAATACAAACATATAATCTGGGATATGTTAGCCCCCAATTAGTCATTTAGTTGTTGTGTTGAAAACATGTCAGCAAATTAGCTAGTTATGTCATTTTGATCAACATGATTTTCATGGTATGCTTCCAAAAGTGGACGGACTACCCTGCACCCAAACACTCTGCCCATGCATGAAAGCCCTAGTTACGACATTAATGGTTACACAATGGAGTATTAGCACCACACCTCTCCTCGCTGTTCCTCCACAGAGGTACCTGCATCTGTGTGGCTTACCCATGCATTCACCTGAGAAGATGTGACGTAATTATAACACTGTTCGAAGGTTCATTAAATCCAAAGCAGCCGAAAACTGACTCTCTTAGACCATTGAAAATTGCTGATCTTCTCAACCGTTTCAACTTGTCTTGTAAATATGCAGGCCTGACATTTGGCTGCGAATCCATGTGAAACAAGACAGTGCACAGAGTTTCTGGTAACCTTTGTGAGGTATGCAATGTGGGTGGCAGACTCTCGCAGGTGGGCAGCAGTGCATGTCACACACATTGTCAGGAAGGTCTTGTTCATACATGAAGGGGGAAGAGCCTGATGCCATGAGGATAAGATGAATAGATGGATGGGCAGACGAATAGCAGGCATGTTTGTCATGGGATAAGGATGGATGGATGATGGATGGATGGATGGATGGGCAGACCGATAGCAGGCATGTTTGTCATGGGATAAGGATGGATGGATGGATGGATGATGGATGGATGGATGGATGGATGGATGGATGGATGGATGATGGATGGGCAGACGGATAGCAGGCATGTTTGTCATGGGGATAAGATGAATAGATGGATCATGGATGGGCAGACGGATAGCAGCCATGTTTGTCATGGGGATAAGATGAATAGATGGATCATGGATGGGCAGATGGATAGCAGGCATGTTTGTCATGGGGATAAGATGAATAGATGGATCATGGATGGGCAGACCGATAGCAGCCATGTTTGTCATGGGGATAAGATGAATAGATGGATGATGGATGGATGGATGATGGATGGGCAGACGGATAGCAGGCATGTTTGTCATGGGGATAAGATGAATAGATGGATGATGGATGGGCAGACGGATAGCAGGCATGTTTGTCATGGGGATAAGATGAATAGATGGATGATGGATGGGCAGACGGATAGCAGGCATGTTTGTCATGGGGATAAGATGAATAGATGGATGATGGATGGGCAGACGGATAGCAGGCATGTTTGTCATGGGGATAAGATGAATAGATGGATGATGGATGGGCAGACAGATAGCAGGCATGTTTGTCATGGGATAAGGATGGATGGATGATGGATGGATGGATGGATGGATGGATGATGGATGGGCAGACCGATAGCAGGCATGTTTGTCATGGGAATAAGGATGGATGGATGATGGATGGATGGATGGATGGATGGATGGATGGATGATGGATGGGCAGACCGATAGCAGGCATGTTTGTCATGGGGATAAGATGAATAGATGGATCATGGATGGGCAGACGGATAGCAGGCATGTTTGTCATGGGGATAAGATGAATAGATGGATGATGAATGGGCAGACGGATAGCAGGCATGTTTGTCATGGGGATAAGATGAATAGATGGATGATGGATGGGCAGACGGATAGCAGGCATGTTTGTCATGGAGATAAGATGAATAGATGGATGATGGATGGGCAGACGGATAGCAGGCATGTTTGTCATGGGGATAAGATGAATAGATGGATGATGGATGGGCAGACGGATAGCAGGCATGTTTGTCATGGGGATAAGATGAATAGATGGATGATGGATGGGCAGACGGATAGCAGGCATGTTTGTCATGGGGATAAGATGAATAGATGGATGATGGATGGGCAGACGGATAGCAGGCATGTTTGTCATGAGAATAAGGATGGATGGATGATGGATGGGCAAATGGATAGCAGGCATGCTTGTCATGGGGATAAGATGAATAGATGGATGATGGATGGGCAGACGGATAGCAGGCATGTTTGTCATGGGGATAAGATGAATAGATGGATGATGGATGGGCAGACGGATAGCAGGCATGTTTGTCATGGGGATAAGATGAATAGATGGATGATGGATGGGCAGACGGATAGCAGGCATGTTTGTCATGGGGATAAGATGAATAGATGGATGATGGATGGGCAGACGGATAGCAGGCATGTTTGTCATGGGGATAAGATGAATAGATGGATGATGGATGGGCAGACGGATAGCAGCCATGTTTGTCATGGGGATAAGATGAATAGATGGATCATGGATGGGCAGATGGATAGCAGGCATGTTTGTCATGGGGATAAGATGAATAGATGGATCATGGATGGGCAGACCGATAGCAGCCATGTTTGTCATGGGGATAAGATGAATAGATGGATGATGGATGGATGGATGATGGATGGGCAGACGGATAGCAGGCATGTTTGTCATGGGGATAAGATGAATAGATGGATGATGGATGGGCAGACGGATAGCAGGCATGTTTGTCATGGGGATAAGATGAATAGATGGATGATGGATGGGCAGACGGATAGCAGGCATGTTTGTCATGGGGATAAGATGAATAGATGGATGATGGATGGGCAGACGGATAGCAGGCATGTTTGTCATGGGGATAAGATGAATAGATGGATGATGGATGGGCAGACAGATAGCAGGCATGTTTGTCATGGGATAAGGATGGATGGATGATGGATGGATGGATGGATGGATGGATGATGGATGGGCAGACCGATAGCAGGCATGTTTGTCATGGGAATAAGGATGGATGGATGATGGATGGATGGATGGATGGATGGATGGATGATGGATGGGCAGACCGATAGCAGGCATGTTTGTCATGGGGATAAGATGAATAGATGGATCATGGATGGGCAGACGGATAGCAGGCATGTTTGTCATGGGGATAAGATGAATAGATGGATGATGAATGGGCAGACGGATAGCAGGCATGTTTGTCATGGGGATAAGATGAATAGATGGATGATGGATGGGCAGACGGATAGCAGGCATGTTTGTCATGGAGATAAGATGAATAGATGGATGATGGATGGGCAGACGGATAGCAGGCATGTTTGTCATGGGGATAAGATGAATAGATGGATGATGGATGGGCAGACGGATAGCAGGCATGTTTGTCATGGGGATAAGATGAATAGATGGATCATGGATGGGCAGACGGATAGCAGGCATGTTTGTCATGGGGATAAGATGAATAGATGGATGATGGATGGGCAGACGGATAGCAGGCATGTTTGTCATGAGAATAAGGATGGATGGATGATGGATGGGCAAATGGATAGCAGGCATGCTTGTCATGGGGATAAGATGAATAGATGGATGATGGATGGGCAGACGGATAGCAGGCATGTTTGTCATGGGGATAAGATGAATAGATGGATGATGGATGGGCAGACGGATAGCAGGCATGTTTGTCATGGGGATAAGATGAATAGATGGATGATGGATGGGCAGACGGATAGCAGGCATGTTTGTCATGGGGATAAGATGAATAGATGGATGATGGATGGGCAGACGGATAGCAGGCATGTTTGTCATGGGGATAAGATGAATAGATGGATGATGGATGGGCAGACGGATAGCAGGCATGTTTGTCATGGGGATAAGATGAATAGATGGATGATGGATGGGCAGACGGATAGCAGGCATGTTTGTCATGGGGATAAGATGAATAGATGGATGATGGATGGGCAGACGGATAGCAGGCATGTTTGTCATGGGGATAAGATGAATAGATGGATGATGGATGGGCAGACGGATAGCAGGCATGTTTGTCATGAGAATAAGGATGGATGGATGATGGATGGGCAAATGGATAGCAGGCATGCTTGTCATGGGGATAAGATGAATAGATGGATGATGGATGGGCAGACGGATAGCAGGCATGTTTGTCATGGGGATAAGATGAATAGATGGATGATGGATGGGCAGACGGATAGCAGGCATGTTTGTCATGAGAATAAGGATGGATGGATGATGGATGGGCAAATGGATAGCAGGCATGCTTGTCATGGGGATAAGATGAATAGATGGATGATGGATGGGCAGACGGATAGCAGGCATGTTTGTCATGGGGATAAGATGAATAGATGGATGATGGATGGGCAGACGGATAGCAGGCATGTTTGTCATGGGGATAAGATGAATAGATGGATGATGGATGGGCAGACGGATAGCAGGCATGTTTGTCATGGGGATAAGATGAATAGATGGATGATGGATGGGCAGACGGATAGCAGGCATGTTTGTCATGGGGATAAGATGAATAGATGGATGATGGATGGGCAGACGGATAGCAGGCATGTTTGTCATGGGGATAAGATGAATAGATGGATGATGGATGGGCAGACGGATAGCAGGCATGTTTGTCATGAGAATAAGGATGGATGGATGATGGATGGGCAAATGGATAGCAGGCATGCTTGTCATGGGGATAAGATGAATAGATGGATGATGGATGGGCAGACGGATAGCAGGCATGTTTGTCATGGGGATAAGATGAATAGATGGATGATGGATGGGCAGACGGATAGCAGGCATGTTTGTCATGGGGATAAGATGAATAGATGGATGATGGATGGGCAGACAGATAGCAGGCATGCTTGTCATGGGGATAAGATGAATAGATGGATGATGGATGGGCAAATGGATAGCAGGCATGCTTGTCATAAGAATAAGGATGGATGGATGATGGATGGGCAAATGGATAGCAGGCATGCTTGTCATGGGAATAAGGATGGATGGATGATGGATGGGCAGATGGATAGCAGCCATGTTTGTCATGGGAATAAGGATGGATGGATGATGGATAGGCAGACGGATAGCAGGCATGCTTGTCATGGTGATAAGGATGGATGGATAATGGAGTGTTTGTTGTCATAAGATAGATAGATGGATAGCGGGAGTGTTTGTCAAGGGAATAAGATGGATAGATAGTGGTAGTGCTTATTGTCATAAGATGGATAAAAGGATAGTGGGAGTGTTCGTCATAGGGAATAAGATGGACTCAATGGCTGAAATGAATGAAAATTTTCAATATGTCATTTTCCCAGCTATTCTAAATCACAATCACAATCACCAAACTTGGTCCTGTCTTATCGGAATCTAATATCTGTCATATATCTCATGTACAATACAAACGCAGACACCAATGGCTATGAGTTAGAGTTTCTTATAGTGGAAGCACTGCATGATATCTGACAGTCACATGACCTTTATAGGTCACATGAGTTTGGGGGCACAAGAACCCATGTTTAAATCATCTTGATAAAATAAACAAACTCGTATTCAACGTAATAAGTGCCCAGGGCACTCTCAAAATTAAAAATAGGGGGCGCTTATTAGAGTATTATTTTAAGTTGAAAGATAGTAAATTTCGTGGTTTATGCTAACAGCCTGAAATGTTTACATACGACAGATATATTTTTCAAGAAGTTAATTGCCCATAATTAAGGGTGATATACCACACGAGTGCGTATTATACACAAATAAATAAGTCTTGTGTGCATTGATCAATCGGAAGGGATGCTGATTGGGATTGTTCACTATCCAATATATGAGCAAATATCGCCATGGGCGCTTATTAGAGTGGGGCGCTTATTACGTCGAATACGGTAAATGTCTTTCAGATAGCTCTAAGCAAAGAGTTGGATAGAGGTTTTGTGCTCAAGTATCAAAAGGTCAGACTGTTTGCGTATTTCTACAGCGCTATTAGATGGCAATGAATGATAGTGGCTTTTCCTGAATTCTCCTTCTTCACTTGCTGTGTTTGATGTAGGGACAACAATGTATATCAGTATCAGTGAGGGAGCTGGGTCTAACACTGCAGTTATATCACATATTGAGTGACAGCTAATGTTGGAAGGGAACCCAAAGTCATACATGTGTAAGACATTATGCTTTCGCTAAAGTCATAAGCATGGGTATGGTGCTGCCAAACAAAAAATCATGTCAAACTAACAATCATAGGATTCTGGCACTCATAAGGGAAACAAATCTGCAATGCTGACTGTGTTGCTATTGAAGAAAGTATCCCCTGTGTTCTCCAGTACTTGAACTTACCAATGTACCAACATGATATACACTTTTCATTACCCTCCCCCAAATTGTGTGGTATTCTATGGCTCTCCGTCTGAATTACCTCATAGTGAATTTTCCATCATTTTCTTTATCTTCTCCACCCAACCCCTACCACACCAAACAACCCCATCCCACCCCACCCCACTCAACCCCACCCACAACATTCAACCCCACCCCAATTCACTCAACCCAACCACGCCTTCACCACCCTTAACCAATCCACACCTACACCACACAGCCCCACCACATTAATAAATCCCACTCCATATCTCTCAACCCCATCAACATCAATAAACCCCATCAGACCCTGCCCGCACTACTGAACCCAATATCACACAATCCCGCCCACATAACTAAACCTCACCAGACCCTGCCTACACTACTGAACCCAATATCACACAATCCCACCCACATAACTAAACCCCATCAGACCCTGCCCACACTACTGAACCCAATATCACACAATCCCACCCACATAACTAAACCTCACCAGACCCTGCCTACACTACTGAACCCAATATCACACAATCCCACCCACATAACTAAACCCCACCACACCCTACCCACACTACTGAACCCCATATCACACAATCCCACCCACATCACTAAACCCTATCAGACCCTACCCACACTACTGAACCCCATATCACACAATCCCACCCACATAACTAAACTTCACACAAATAAACCTCAATAGATCCCACCTACATAACTAAACCTCACACAAATAAACCTCAACAGATCCCACCCACATAACTAAACCTCACACAAATAAACCTCAACAGATCCCACCCACATAACTAAACCTCACACAAATAAACCTCAACAGATCCCACCCACATCACTCAACCTACACCCTTCAACCCCACCAACACTATTCAACTCCATCCATATTGCTGTGATATTGCTGGAATATTGCTAAAAGCGGCGTAAAACCATACTCACTCACTCACTTACAACAAGCATAGGTTGCTGGGGAGCACGTCCTACCCTGCATCGGGCGGTCCAGTAGCCTAGTGGATAAAGCGTTTGCTTGTCACCCCAAAGACCCGCTTTCGATTCCCGACATGGGTACACTGTGTGAAGCCCATTTCTGGTGTCCCCCGCCGTGATATTGCTGGAATGTTGCTAAAAGCGGCTTAAAAGCATACTCACTCACCTACCCTGAATCCCAAATGGGGCACAAATTCACAAATCTAGATCAGATAAAGAAATGGTTGATAGCATTAACAACACTCAACACCTTTAGGGTAAAATAACACATAGTCAGCCGGATCGCAGTATGAATCCACAACACTTTTAAGTCTTGGTTAAGCAAACATGGTAACCTCTTCTACCCAGGAATCCCAATGAGGTTATAAGAATTTTGGACAGCAAACCTAAACTGATAAAAACAGAAGTTGAGTTGAAGGAACAAATCATCAATTGCCAGATCAACAATCAGGTGAGCTGAATAGAAACATTTCTCAAACATGTTTTTTTTAATTTTAACGAGATGTAAAATTCAATTAGTTTTCGATTCAAATGCAATTAAGGTTTTCAAGAAACATCTGATAACAGACAGCAAAAAGATGAAAAATGATATTTTAGGAATGTTTTTGAGATGCAGCTCTGTAATGTGATTTCATCAATCACAGGTAATTAGATTGGAAGAGGTCCTTTAAATTCATTTTATGGCAAAAGGGCTTGGGTTTTCTTTTGATCAATCCTCCACAAATGGGAATGTATGGATGATATGAACATCTCATTTCATTAATTGGCGAAAATGTTTTTGATTTTCTAAATTAATTGAAATATCAATACAAGATGACTGACAGGTATTTGTAATTTGATACAAACGACCAGAGCTGCATCAATATGCTGAGGTGATGGAGAGAGTGCGTGAATGAGGGGGACTGGATCCCACTCTGTCCTGGAGGAATGTTGAGTGAGAGAGTGAGTGTTGGTTGAGTGAGTGGTTGAGTGAATGATTGAGTGAGTGAGTTGTAGAGTGGTTGAGTAAATGGTTGAGTGAGTGAGTTGTAGAGTGGTTGATTGAGTGGTTGAGTGAGTGAGTGGTTGAGTGAGTGGTTGAGTGAGTGAGTGGTTGAGTGAGTGGTTGAGTGAGTGAGTGGTTGAGTGGTTGAGTGAGTGAGTGAGTGGTTGAGTGAGTGGTTGAGTGAGTGAGTGGTTGAGTGAGTGAGTGGTTGAGTGGTTGAGTGAGTGAGTGGTTGAGTGGTTGAGTGAGTGAGTGAGTGGTTGAGTGAGTAGTTGAGTGGTTGAGTGAGTGAGTGAGTGGTTGGTTGAGTGGTTGAGTGGTTGAGTGAGTGAGTGAGTGAGTGAGTGAGTGAGTGAAACGGAGGTTTCGGAAGAACAACAAAAATGATATGCTGCAGAGAGTGAAAGCTGAATATATTATTTAATTCAAGGATAAAGAAAGTTTGGGTACCTAATGCCAATGTCAAGTTATTGATGTACACTTCAAAGTGTTAATTTTAGCAGTAATAAGTCAAGCTCCCATCTATAAAGAAACACATCAAGTAATACAGCGAGTGACACGCATAAAAAACTTTGCATCTTTTTTCCTCAGAAGCTGTCGACAGCTATCTGGATTCTTGTTAGATACTGATAAATTCTGCTTAGGATTGTAAGGCTGAATTACAGGTTAAACTTGATAAACTTTCCCAACTGTAAGTGAGCATGACGTTGCTTTTGATTGAGTGAGTGATTGAGTGAGTGAGTTGGTATATCAGTCATACAATTGCATTTGCGTTGTGGAACAATAACCATATTTTTGTTGAAGTCACTTTCAGGTATTGTGAGGCAAATGTAGAATGGAAATATGTCTGTGAATGTGAAATCAAAGAGTTACTTCCCTTTCTCTATTTGCATAAACTGGTGAAATAAGGTTAAGAGGGAAACACAACTTTCTAGGAAATTATTATTTTCATTCACTTTTGTGTAAATTGGTCATTCCGCAAATCAACAGATTAATTAATATAAAAAAATCTCTTTATGCTTTCAAGGATAACATTTCCATATATGTCTTCAGGCAAAACAATTTTTTAACTAATGTTTCTAAATAAAGACACTAATACCATTCTTTCAGCGACAATGTAGCTGAGACAATTCAGAGGGGGACACTGCCCCTTTAACAGGCTGACAAGTCCAATATGACCAGTATATTTCAACGTGACAGTTTGGATTAACCACATATTCAATTCCTGTGAAGAAATGAGGGGAAAAAAGCCTGCTTTATTCCCAGAATCAATACTAGCAGGAGATCTTGTCATTCATAAACCTTGTGTTGGAATTTCTTTCAACCATCTACAACGATAAGGAACGAGATTTTTTTCCATTTCAGATTACCGCCAAATGAGTAAGCACGGTTATTTACCTACACTACTTAACAGATCCTAGAGTGCACAAGGGGACGTCGATTTCATCAGCTGATCGTCTATTTCACCAGCTGCAGAATTAAGTGCAAGGTTAAGTACATCGTTAATTGCAATGACTTAAGTCCCCAGGGAAGAAAGGCCATTGCTGGGGAAGTACACATGAAAAAGACTGTCCTGATGAGTTTTAGAATTTTTTTAGCCCCAGGATAAGTTCAAGAACACATGGGCCTCTTAACTATCATAGCATATCATGTAACATGGATATGACGGGCATTCTTCACAGCTATGTATGTATGTAGAAGTGTGGCCGTGTGGTCAGGTAAACAAGTTAAAAAAGAATCGCTGAGGTGAGGTGAGGTGAGGTGATCAAGGTGAAATTGGGTTTAACTTCGCATCCAAGATTATTGCACTTATATGGCGACGTGCATGTACGTGTGTGTGTGTGTTCGGCTGCTTGTACTAGTCCAGACTGATGCCGATTCATAGTGCTAGCTCACTGATATACCATGCTGCAGTTTAGTATGAATACCCCACTCAGACACAGTATACTGACTCCGAGCTGACCTGTCCTTGTTTTGGCCCCTTAATGCTGAGCACCAGACAGGGTAACAACAAGTACCATCTTTTAAGTGAGTGAGTGAGTGAGTGAGTGAGTGAGTGAGTGAGTGAGTGAGTCAGCGAGTGAGTGAGTGAAACAGAGGTTTCAGACAAACATGATATGCTGCAGAGTGAAAGCTAAATATATTATTTAATTCAAGGATAAAGAAAGTTTTTGTGCCTAATTTTTGTATTCATTAATGCATTTGGGACAGTCAAAACAAAACTCAAACAAAACATAAAACAGACTCAGATATTTCAATCACCCTAATGAGACCAGTCAAGCCTTTCCTGCCAATGTCAAGGTATTGATGTACACTTCAAAGTGTTAATTTTAGCAGTAATAAGTCAAGCTCCCATCTACAAAGAAACACATCAAGTAATACAGCGAGTGACACGCATAAAAAACTTTGCATCTTTTTTCCTCAGAAGCTGTCGACAGATATCTGGATTCTTGTTAGATACTGATAAATTCTGTTTAGGATTGCAAGACTGAATTACAGGCTAGACTTGACAAACTTTCCCAACTGTTAGTGAGCATGACCTTGCTTTTGATGACAAAGTTCAGAGGGAGTAGATGCTTAGGCCACAGACTTTGATGGTAGGATTCCCAGTGAAACTGTCTGGCTATTTTCTGATTGATTAATCATTAGTATGGAGTGAGTGAGTTGTGTTTTACGCCGCTTTAACAGTATGCCAGTTATATCGCGGCGTATCAGCTTAATGTTTGAGGAAAGCCTGAAGTGATGCAGTTCTAGACGAGCAGCCCCACGAGCATGGGTATGGTGCTAACAAACCTAGAAACATAATTGGGGCGAACCGGGATTCGAACCCATGCCCAAGGGACGCAACTCTGCACAGAGAATCACGGCGCTTTAGACAACTGTGTCCGTGCCCCCCACTAGTATGGAACAATTGTAATATTCAAAGAACACTTGGAATCTCTAAAGAATTAGACATATGTGTTGAGTTATATGCTTCTAAAGGTAAGACAAAATTTTGTTTGACGTAGCGTTCAAGATTATTGCACTTATTCAGCGTCTAATACCAGAATTATAGTACAGCCCTTTTAGATACCATGCCAAAGTTTAACATGGATACCCCACCCAGACACAGTACACGGGCTCCAAGCAGACCAGTTCTTGTTTAAGCCCATTAATGCCGAGCACCAGGCAGGGAAACAACAAGTACCACCTTTAAAAGTCCTGGGATTGAACCCATAAACATTATGTTCTCTGGGCGGAGTCTTTAACTACCACTGAGGCAGCAAGTGCTTCCACTTAAAATTAAGTCAAAAAGTTCAGAGAGAATATGACCAGTTCCTTTTGTTCCTGTTGCAGACATTTCCAGCCGTAAAACAGGATTTCCACATTAACAGAATCCACATAAATAAGGTTTTACTGTATAAAGGGATCCTTAATCAGAAAATTAATGCTTCAGAATGTACACCCTGTATTATGGTGGGAGGTAGGGTAGGGTAGCTTTTTGCAGCAATACAAATATTGGGAGTACATCTCGCAAAAGGGGCGGTTGGGTAGCCTAGTGGTTAAAGCCTTTGCTCATCACGCCGAAGACCCAGGTTCGATTCCCGACATGGGTACAATTTGTGAAGTCCATTTCTGGTGTCCCCCATCGTGATATTGCTGGAATGTTGCGAAAAGCGGCATAAAACCATACTCACTCACTTACTCATTGCATTATGGACCCAACCAAAGACAAATTATGAACACACATACATCATGCCTTTTAATAATAAATACATGACAGGAACCATCCATCACAGGACATAAAAAGTGAAAATCTCCCAAATCCTTTCAAAACCCTCTGCCCGATTCCACTGTAACCAATAACTTAAAACATAAATTCTTAACTGCCTTGTACTGGTAGTGAGATCGCTGATAATTTGATGTGACGTGATATCTTAACCTTTTATTGGAAAAAGATTTAATGTAGATTAAATGAAATTTTATGGCCGCTACATAAGCTTTTTTACACTCTCAATATAAAGACCATCCAAAATAAGCTTCATGGAGCAGAACCAGCTTTTTCTTATCAAGAATTTACTTTGTGAAATATTAACACAAATTCTTAACATATCCATGTGTCCTCATAGTTTTCCCATTCTCAAGGATATTTAAGAGGTGTATGTCACAGAAAAAAATTCATTAAGAGTTTTTTTTAGGCATCAGAATTATTTTTCAGAAAACTAAAGAATCGTATAGTATTTTTGATAAGAATAAAACATAAATGCCAAAGATAAAATGTTACTATTGATAAATCTATGATGAGATAAAACACACAGAATAAGCAAGGGTGTTAAATTCAAATATTTTTAGGGTTAAAATTTCCTTGTATTAGATTGCCAAGGGCATGGTTTAAAATCATATTGGCATCGTTAAAACAAGATCATGGTGCTTGAAGAACACACTGAGAAACACTTTTTAAAACCCAACACCTTTTGATAATGTTTCTAACATGAAGCTCGTGATAAAAGTACAAATGGTAAATAAGTTTATATGTCCCCTTATGTACCGTTAAGATGGCATTGCTGATATTTCCAGGGATGAGAGAATCAAAAATCAAATTCTCCTTCATACCACTAGGTGATGTCTTCAACAATAGTGAGTGAGTGAGTGAGTTGGGTTTAATGCCGCTTTTAACAGTATTCCAGTCATATCGCGGCGTGTCAGCTTAATGTGGGAGGAAAGCCCGAAGTGATGCAGGTCTCAGATGTTTACCACTTCGGTGAAACCCACGAGCACGGGTATGGTCCTGACAAACCTAGCAACATAATCGGGGCGAACCGGGATTCGAACCCACAATCATAGGTTTCTGGCGTGCCCAAGGGACGCAACTCGGCACAGAAAATCACGGCGACTTAGACGCCTGGGCCACCCGTGCCCCTTTCAACAATAGAATTCAGTTACATTCTGAAAGAAAAAAAAAATCCTCAATAAAAGGCGTCACCTCCATTGCGCTGTCTGTAAACTTCTGCGGCACTCGAAATGACGTCACCTATTTTCGAACACCAGATTGGTTTAGACACAATTCTTGAAGGTCAGCATAAAAACTCAACAAGTAATTAAAAGTTTTCACAAAATATGAATATTTGTCAAATTATGGTGTTCAGACTATTTTACTCTTCCTCTTCATCATGACACGGACAAAATTCTGAATGATGACGGAATGTTCTGACAGGTGTACAGTACTTCACATGGCTACAATGTTGACAGCCCGAAAGCATGCATTCTCAAGGTGGCAGTCTGATGATGTCACACTTCTCGTTAGAATTCGACAAATCAATATGATATACGGCTGTTTGAAAAGAGGTGTTGTTCGAAAATAGGGTACTCAACGATATGATAGATTCACATTCATAAACTGAACCTGGGTATTCAGAAATTGAAACAAAAATAACAACTGATTATTATCTGTCCCGTGTTGAAACAAGATTCACCATTTTGAAAATGGGTAAAGTGTGCCTTGTGGCATACCGAGAACAAAAACATTCCTTGTCCCAATTGAACATTGGCAAGGTGAGTTTACTTTTGCTTTCAAAAACTTGATTGTTTTAAAGTACACTCATTCTCTCCAAAGTCATTTTCATAAACACAATGATCAGAGATATCATTTACCTATCATGAAAACACGACGACTTGATGTCTGTCGACATGCGATAAGCGACACTTTGTCGCAGATAACTCCAACCATCCTTCACAAAAAGCAGCAGAATATATCATTAGATTCATGGTATAAGCAGGACCATTTGTACAAGATGTATAATTCAGCAGGCTACAGAAACCTAATGATTGTTGACATGCAAAAATACCACCTATAGCTTCACAATGTTTTGTGTTCCTGGTTATCCATGTGAACTAAAGACTGGTATGGAAAACAGATTGGGGAACACTACCTCACAAAGACTGTTGCAAGACAGGGTCACTTCTGTCAGTTTCTGAATGAACGTTGTCTCACACCATTGTTCATATTCAAGTATATCACATTGGCCCCTGAACAATCAAGTCTCAGCCAGGTCAACAAGTGGTAGATTGCATAAGCAATAATCCACAACCTTGTCTTGGCACAATGTTTGTTTGTTTGTTTGTTGTTTAACGCCACACTCAGCGATATTCCATCTATATGACGGCAGTCTGTAAATAATCGATGGTGGACCAGACAATCCAAAAACTTAACCTTTTTTCAACATGCCTATTCCAAAGTTTGAAATAGCAGGTCAGGAATATGAAAACACACCTACTATTTAAAGAAAGAAAAATATTTCAAACGAATAATCAGTTTAGGACTCTCATTATCACATTCTTTCAAAGTCAACCATACATAATGCAGTAAAATAGATAAGCTAGTTTAAACATATTGACAGATCAGACGTTTTGAGTCTGTGATTCATATGCACATCGATCAATGTCTCACAATGTCGTCAAACACATATGTCACAGGCTGGAATTCCTATATTCACAGACAACAGATTTACACTAATGCCTAATAAAAACAAATGTTGGATCAGGTTTTTTTCAATTTGTTCGTGTAACAACAGAAACAATGAGCTAAAAACAGACCAACATTTCTCACTGTCACAGGTAGCCAGTTACACCAGCCAATCCATCTTCACAATACGATCTATAGCTGCAGCAAATCTTCAATATCTCCATCACCCCAGCCGCAACCTCGTCCCTTTCAGTCTACTATTAACATCAGGGGTGTTGGTTTCCTATGGCCAAATGGTTTTTTTTGTTATTGTTTACAAACACTTTCGTTAATTTTTTACAAATATTTTAGCACTTAGCTAGGGTTGGTCAAAATAAAACAAAAATACACTTGTTTTGTTCAATATTTGATTTTATCATTTGGCATTAAGTTGTTTGCATAGGTCAAAATAAAAAAATAAAAAAATTACATTTGTGTAGTTCAAAATTATAATTTGTATATTTGGCATTAGTTGTGTGGGTCAATTGGTTTACAGAGAAAATATGAATGCTTATACTGTTTAACATGGCAATGGAAAGCATTTTTAGAGTAACTTTTGTATGTACCGTATTCGACGTAATAAGCGTCCTGCTCTAATAAGCACCCACAGCGAAAGTTGCTAATATTTTGGCAAGTGAACAATCCCAATTAGCACCCCTTCCGATTGATCAATGTACACAAGACTTATTTATTCGCGTATAATGCGCACTCGAGTTTTATATCCACCCTTAATTATGGGCAATTAAATTGTGGAAAAATATATCTGTAATACATAAACATTTCAGGCTGTCAGCACAAACCACAAAATCTTTCAACTTTTTTTCCCACCAAAATAATGTTCTAATAAGAGCCCCCTGTTTCTAATTTTGAGAGCACCCTGGGCGCTTATTACGTCGAATACGGTATTTGTTTCTGAGAAAACCTTTTCCTCATTATAATGTAATTGTAGTGTAGTAGTACATACAAAACTTTGATGTTTTAACACAAGAGAGAGAGAAGTCACAACTTTCACCTGAAGACATCCCCCTTCATCAACAGTGACTACATTCAAAATTTGTTAAATCCCCCTCCCCCTTGCATCTTGACATGTTGACAAAAAAAATGTGTAAAATAAAAAAATTGAAAAAAGTATGAATATTAAAAAAAAATGCTTTGTTTCAATGTTAAGAAAACAAGGATCATGGTCTTTTGATTCACATTTTATGCTTATGTTAAAAAAGGCTGAAGGGTCTTGATGCAAAAAAACTATTGCTGAAAATGTGACTGCCCCCAAGCCACCTCTCAATTTCCAACACTGTTGGGTCCAAAATACATGGTTGTTTGGAAATCTGAAACTTCCCTTTTAAGCCCAATGCTCTTCAGATCTCTGTACTGGTAAGATAGGAGTGTCACTGTTTGGCTATCAATTAAGATTTCCCTGCTGGCTGTGCCGTGCCTCCAGTGCTTGTGTAGTCTAGACATGATGTACAGGACTGTGACTGGTCTAAGAGGTGTTTAAATACTTATAGTAATCAAATACCAGTGGGGGGCCTTGCATTGATACAACTGTTTGGGTTTATTGGATTTTATTTGGGGTTTTATGGTTCTTGATGGATCAACCAACAACATGAATTCTGAACGATGTATGTGGAGCTGAAGGATCTTCCAACAATGGTGGTTACAGTCATGGATTTAATGAACCTGAAATGTAAGTGAGGGAGTAAGTTGGGTTTAACGCCGCTTTTAACAGTATTCCAGTTATATCACGGTGTGTCAGCCTAATGTGGGAGGAAAGCCCGAAGTGATGCAGGTCTCAGACATTTACCACTTCGGTGAAACCCATGAGCACGGGTATGGTGCTGACAAACATGGAAACATAATCGGGGCGAATCGGGATTCGAACCCACAATCATAGGTTTCTGGCGCGACCAAGGGATGCAACTCTGAACAGCGAATCGAGGCGCTTTAGGCCACTGGGCCACCCGTGCCCCCAAATGTTACTGTGGGTGTTTTCAATGTGATGGATACCGTGGAAGAGGGTGGATAGGGGTTTGAGGGGAATGTGGGAGGGTTGGGTATGTGTGTAGGAGTGAGTGAGTGAGTATGGTTTTAAGCCATTTTTAGCAATATTCAAGCAATATCATGGCAGGGGACACCAAAAATAGGCTTCATACATTGCACCCATTTTGGGATTCGAACCCGGGTCTTTGGTGTGACTGGTGAACGCTTTAACCATCAGACTACCCAACCGCCCCATAGGAGTGGTTGGATTTTTGAGGGTGTGGAGTTGGGGTGTGTGGTGTTGGAGTGATGTGTGTGGGTGGCGTGTGGATAGGTGTGGGAGAGGGTGGGGGTAGGGTGTGTTGTGGGAACAAGGTGTTTGGGTAGAGTGGATGAGGTGGGGTGGGAAGGTGTATTGTGGCAAGGATGTGGGAGGGTTGTGTGTGGAAGGGGGTGGGAGAGGGAGGGGTAGGGTGGGAGGGTGTGTTGGGGCAAGGATGTGGGAGGGTTGTGTGTGGAAGGGGGTGGGAGAGGGAGGGGTAGGGTGGGAGGGTGTGTTGGGGCAAGGATGTGGGAGGGTTGTGTGTGGAAGGGGGTGGGAGAGGGAGGGGTAGGGTGGGAGGGTGTGTTGGGGCAAGGATGTGGGAGGGTTGTGTGTGGAAGGGGGTGGGAGAGGGAGGGGTAGGGTGGGAGGGTGTGTTGGGGCAAGGATGTGGGAGGGTTGTGTGTGGAAGGGGGTGGGAGAGGGAGGGGTAGGGTGGGAGGGTGTGTTGGGGCAAGGATGTGGGAGGGTTGTGTGTGGAAGGGGGTGGGAGAGGGAGGGGTAGGGTGGGAGGGTGTGTTGGGGCAAGGATGTGGGAGGGTTGTGTGTGGAAGGGGGTGGGAGAGGGAGGGGTAGGGTGGGAGGGTGTGTTGGGGCAAGGATGTGGGAGGGTTGTGTGTGGAAGGGGGTGGGAGAGGGAGGGGTAGGGTGGGAGGGTGTGTTGGGGCAAGGATGTGGGAGGGTTGTGTGTGGAAGGGGGTGGGAGAGGGAGGGGTAGGGTGGCAGGGTTTGTTGTGGCAATAATGTGGGAGGGTTGTGTATGGGGGGGGAAGTATATGAGGTTGGGTACAGAGGATGGTGTGGCAGGGTAGATTGGGAGGGTGTGGTGTGGGAGGGATGTGGATGGGGTGTGTAGGAGAGATGTGGGAGGGAGAGTCTAGTCCATGTGGGGCGGAGCACGGTGCACGAGGGGAGAAGCTGGAGTGGAAGGATCAGAACCTGACTCTGACTAATCCAGACTTCTATAAACACCAGACCACATTTACAGTCAGGATTATGCTATGACAAATAATACCCCTTATCAATAATCCCAGTTTCTTTAGCATCTGCTATAATCTTACTAATCTGGACCTCGGTGCTGGAGCCACAGAAGTCCAGTTTAGAAAGATGCCACTGTATAGGAATCAAGACAAGTATCTTTTAGAACCAGGGAATGGTCAGAAAAACTGAATGGCTTGATTACATTTATCAAAAGGACCCCAAATTTGCAACTGATCCAAACACCATTGAGACCATTTGCTAAACCCTTGTTGACAAATACAATCTAGCGACAGCTGTGTTGTCTTTTATGTGGCCTCACAGGGTATAATGTAACCTCATGCCAATGTGCTTCCAATGTGCTTCCAATGTGCTTCCAATGCCTTCAGCACACAGTGATCCAGTCAATCTGTTTTGGCAGATAATCTTAATAATTATTAATACCTTATTCAGTGTACAAGAACATATGAAGATTGAGAAAGTGGATGAGTTTTGCACTGTTTTCAACGATAGCAGTCATTTTTTTATGAAAAAAAAGCCTAAATTGATGCAGGTCTGCAAAGTTTGCCATCACCATATGGCTGCAATTATTTTAACTTCACTAATTCACTCTCACCTAACTTTTACCACTTTAATATCTTGTGGGAGGAAAATTCAAAAAGACTTTGTTCAAAACCTCAAGCTGACAGGGAATATGGCAATTGAACCCAAGACCAGCACATCCTCATACAGACAAGGGATGCAACTCCATACAGTGAAATTTTGGCACAAAAAAATCAAACCACCTCTGACATCTAAATGGAAAGTGAGAGCAAGAATTAAGATCCTACACGATGACTTTGACAAAAAATTACATTGACTTATTCAAATTTAAAGACAAAAAAATCATTTTGGAAATGAGGCTTTAAATACACATTCAGAATGCATGTTTTACATATGTGAAGTAAGTATCCTCAATTACAAAGCATGTCTTTTGTAATACATCTGTATTATGGGTACAATGTGTGTAGCCCTTTCCTGTGTCCACCGCCGAGATATTGCTGGAATATTGCTAAAAACAGCGTAAAAACCTCTATCACTCACTGTTATATGGAGAAATGGTTAATATTCTAGCATCAGCAGTGCTCCAGTTGTCTGTGACAGATGAACAAAGACATTTCTATCCGTCCCTTTTTTTAGATTTCAGCAGTTTGAACATAACCAGATATCTGTAGACTGGAATTTCTTTTTAAAACCTAATTTGCCACGACAGTGATGGAATAAACAATTTTCATCTTACAATCAAACAATGGATAATACCCTCAGGGAATGCTTTTTTTATCTTAAATTTAACTTTTTTTCTACATGTAAGGTAAAAAAAGATTGGTAAATCATTCAATTCTAAAAAACCCTAATCACTATTTCCCAAATGTATGCATGCTGAACATACAATTGGCTAAAGGTCTTCACAAATAATCACCCTAATCTGCAAGTAATTGCCATATTATATGCTTGTAATAGGAGTGTTTGTTACCACAGCAAAAGATGTCAATGAACACGTTCCCCCAGGTCATACTTTTCCTTGCATTATCCATACTGATCATTCATTGTGACCAACTAATACCCATCTTATCGGTTCTTAAGTGAGAAAATATGAATGCGTATACTCTTTAACATGTTTAAAGTTTTGGCAATAAAAGGCATGACACAGTAAGTCCCAACAGACTCCCAAACCTGGACTACTGGCAGATAGAAGGTAAGTCTTAATTTTGGATACAATGAAAGCTAATGTGAGTAAATGAAATGAAATGAACCAAAAAAGGACAAACAATCTGTATCAAATTTCTGAGTAATGGACATTTTTAAGTCCCACCTTCATTGGCATTAGTGTTGAGGGAAGTAGTTTAAACTGAGTGAGAGCCTGAGGAGTTGATGGATGGGACTGTTTTCGTGAAACTTTTATGGTTTGGTCAGCAAAATTTACTGTCCTTGACTTAAGTCAAATTTAGGGAATGAGTGAGTTGGGTTTAACGCCACTTTTAACAGTATTCAAGCTATATCACGGTGTGTCAGCATAATGTGGGAGGGAAGTCCGAAGTGATGCAGGTCTCAGACGTTTACCGCTTGGGTGAAACCCATGAGCACGGTATGGTGCTGACAAACCTAGAAACATAATCAGGGCATACAGGGATTTGAACCCACAATCATAGGTTTCTGGCGTGGCCAATGGATGCAACTCTGCACATATCGCTTCTTAAGGGACTAGGGGTAGCCCTGTTAAAGTGTTTGCTCATAATGCCCATTTTTAGTGTCACCTGTCGTGATATACCCAGGTAAAAACCCAACTCACTCACCCACTATTACTGAGACAAGAGTTACTGGAGACCAGACCGCCTCCGTGGTCTTGTGGTAAAATGTATGATATATATTATAATTTAAGATACTATGCAATCAATTGCACAGGAAAATGCAGAACAAAGCATGGTTTATTTCACGAAAAAACCTTTTTCTATAACGACATAATTTCTGGAGATTCGAACTTTAAGACGTAAATTGGAGGTTATTTTTTAGAAGGAAGTGTCTCGTGACTTATTCCCCATAGATGTAGCTGGGAAATGAAGATAAATGTGCTGGCTGAACCATCACATTCAAAAGTGGGCAAGTTATGACAATCTGTATTGGGAGAAAAGGTACAGATAATCGATGTGAAAATTGTGAGAATATCCGGTAAATACCAAGTTTAATCTCCCTGTACATAAAATGGACTTGTCCGACATTGCAGAGGTCAGATTGTATTCAGGGAGGCATTATTTAAATACTTTAAATATTTAAAGCTTGAACATTAAAAAGATATGTATATTTAAAGGATGTAAATAATACTTCATCACTCATGGTTTATTCTCCCTACAGTGTTTTACTGTATGATAAAAAATGACCACTCATCATTTATTTTTTAATTAATCTCGGTACATTGTTTCAGAACAAATCAAAATCTCTTAAATTTGCTCATTAGTTACGTTGCCTCCATCTGAAAGCCTGTGGAACACCAGAAATAGGCTTACAACATTGTACCCATGTGGGAACCAAACCAAGACCTCAGGTGGGACAAGCCAATGCTTTAACCGTTGAGCTTACTATCCTCGCTTCATTATTGACATTATCCAAACCACCTTCCCGTGGAGACGCTATGGTCTTGCGCTGGCTCCATGCTTGGAGTAGAAGCGAGAGTCGCACAATAGATTATCTGGAGATGATTGTCCTATCACTTGTTCCACATGGGACTGGTCTTAAAGGGGCATTCCAAAGTTGGTGGATCAGCAGGCACACTGTTAGTGAGTGAGTTGGGTTTAACACCACTTTTAACAGTATTCCAGTTATATCATGGCATGTCAGCTTAATGTGGGAGGAAAGCCTGAAGTGATGCAGGTCTCAGATGTTTACCACTTCGGTGAATCCCAAAAGCATGGGTATGGTGCTGACAAACCTAGAACTATAATCGGGGCGAACCCAGATTCAAATACACAATCATAGGTTACTGGCGTGCCCAAGGAACGCAACTCTGCGCTAAAGATCACACCGAATCACGGTGCTAAAGATGAGGCACACCCACATTGGGGCTTTAAAATCTGTGCAACTAAGAATGCAGCTAGTACATTATGATACAATTATGTTTACGTGTGTTCTCCAGATTTGTTGTCGCTTGTATGACTTTACTGTAACCTTAAGATGAGCATATTCCAACCACATCACAGCAGTGAGCTTTACACATTTTAGCTATGTGGGGAATAAAATCTGTATTTTCACCATTACAGATAAATGTTTAAATATGTTATATAGAAATCTCCCCAAAAGTCTTTTGATATCAAATATAATAACACCTGTCGATAAAAGTTTAAAACTCTGGGCATGACAAGTTTGGAACTTTTAACAATAAGTGATATCAAAAGACACGAGGGTGAGATTCTATTCATGATCCAAAGTCATTCTTCCAACTTGTTCAGTTTGTAAACTGTAATAACCAGTGTCTTGAGGGTAATAAAGGCAGCAAACCAGCGTCAGACAGAGAGTGTGTTGTCATTTGGTAATTGATGATGTCACAATTATGATGCAATTTCATTGCAGCAACATCTACTAGTTGTAGGTTTGTTGTTTTATGCCGCACTCAGCAATATTCCAGCTATATGACGGTGGTCAGTTAATAATCGAGTCTTGACCAGACAATCCAGTGATTGATATCATGAGCATCGATCCACGCAATTGGGATACGATGACATGCTTCAACCAAGTCAGCGAGCCTGACCATCCGATCCTGTTTGTTGTCTTTTACGTCAAGCATGGGTTGCTGAAGACCTATTCTACCCCGGATCTTTGCAGGTCCGATATTTACTGGGAGATATCGTTTCATCTCACCAAAGCAGCATCTCCTTGGGAACCAGTTTTCGATGATAAATAGCTTTCCAACCAGAATTCATTGATCGTAATACTTGTTTCTAAAAAAATATAGAAAACATAAACTTTTCCTATAGCCACTTTTTGAAACACAGCAAGAATAATATGTCCCATAAACCAGCAGCTATCCATTTGCAGAGAAAATATTCTATTCCATGTTGACATAATGACTGTATTTGATAATTTTCCTCAAAGGAAAACAAACAACTTTACAAATGTCCTTTGAAGTGGAAGCACTCTTCCTGCTATGCTGTTACTCTGTCAACTGTTGCTGCAAGATTGAAATACTTTCTAAGCGACGTAAAAGTGTAACTCACTCACTCTCCGCTAGATTTTAGAATATGAGAAGGCAGCTAGGCTCTGGACAAGGAACTCGCTTCTTGAGGGCAGAAACAATCTTCATATACAGCATCCCCAGTGCTCAATTACCACGGGAGAAACTGTTCAACTCCCATCAAACATAGAAGGTTATCTTTACTGTAGATTCTTCGTTCTTTCAAATTATACAGTATTAATATGTAACGGACACCAAATATTGTTATCATCTATACACATTATGTGTCGGTAAATATGAATCATTCCCAAACGCTGAAGGCAAGACAGTATTTCTTCTATGTTTGCACACTGATTAGTACTAAATATCAACAAATATTAGTCTGGAAATTCCTGAAATTGATAACATGTGTTAGATTCTGATGAGACTTGAAATGGAAAACTCTGGCCAATAATTACTACACCGGGTATTCGAGGTTCAGTTGGAAACAGGATAACATAGCATGGATGATTGATTTCTTTATAACAACCATCACCAGCTTGATGATAATGGTGTTAGAATTAATATGAAAACATCACCACAATTGTAATAGAGAAGTTGATTATCAATACTATCTTGTCATTAGATGATTACTGCACACATACAAATCTTCAGTAGTTTCAAGCCTGAAGACTTACAGAACTATGTTTCCTACCTGAAATAAAGTTCATTATGACGTATGGGTATGAGTATATACACAAAACTTTGTTAATAATTTCTTTTACAAACCTTCAAGAATAAGTTTGGAGTACTGTAGGATCATGACAACCGCTAAAGAACACCAGAATAATCCAAAGGAACAGCAAAGAAGAGCAAGTCTATTAGCTCGTACACATTTACGGACACCTTGGGGAAGAAAGTGCCGTTTCTTTAACGTGGCAACAGTTGTAACGGACATCCTTCCAAACAGGTCTCAATCAGAAATGAACAGCAAAATAAAAAAATAACATTCCAATCCACTTTGTCACACGCCGTCACAAAATGACAACACTTGTCAATTATTCCCCAACACGGTCATCAGCCTCGTCCACCATCCGTCACTACTTCCGTTGACAGAGGTGCTATATACAACGTGACGGTAAGTCACCACCCATTGAAACACAAGCTATACATATTCGTATTTCTGACCATCCTATGGTTGTTTGACCATCACTGTAGCTATTTCCACTAGCGTCCAATACAGGAAGAACGCTACTGTAGGAGCCTCACAGTGTTCACTGAACAGAAATCAATACAGCCTGGATGGGTGTTGGTTTCTCGACAATCTTTTCCTACCTGTTGTAGAGACAGAGCAGGGTTTAAGTCAACTAGTTTACCTCTGGAATAATGCATGTTTCACTGATAACAGATATATTTTATACCATAAATAGGTTCAATAAATATTTGATCCAAAATATTACTTTACACATTCAACCTGACTGAAACAGCTTTGGGCAAAAAAACTCAAAAAATTAGAAATACATGCAATAAATTTCTTTAATTATTAAAGATTAATGATAAAAGTGCAATTTTTAAATATCAAAATAATTTGGTTGATATGATAATCATGATAGTATATAAATGATTTCTGTTTAACACCCCTCATGAAAACCAAATAAACACAGATAAAAAACAATAAGTTTATGTCCCTAATTTGTAAAAAATGCAACACACAGGATTTTTTTCAGGAAATAGCCTCCATAAAGATAAGCAGTAATGCGAATTGAATCGGGCAGCATGCTTCCAAACTTAAAGTCTTTTTCTAAATCTGGATTTTCTCGACAAAAGGTAAAAGATAGAGCTGTTTTTATGGCTTCGTTGCATGAGGGTGTAATGGCCAACATGGGAATACATTGGTCTGACGAGTTCAACCCAAATTTATTGCAAGCTGGTATCTGAGTCAGAAAGGCATGACACAGTAAGTCCCAACAGGCTCCCAAACCCGGACTACTGGCAGATAGAAGGTAAGTCTTAATTTTGGATACAATGAAAGCTAATGTGAGTAAATGAAATGAAATGAACCAAAAAAAGGACAAACAATCTGTATCAAATTTCTGAGTAATGGACATTTTTAAGTCTCACCTTCATTGGCATTAGTGTTGAGGGAAGTAGTTTAAACTGAGTGAGAGCCTGAGGTGTTGATGGATGGGACTGTTTTCGTGAAACTTTTATGCTTTGGTCAGCAAAATTTACTGTCCTTGACTTAAGTCAAATTCAGGGAGTGAGTGAGTTGGGTTTAACGCTGCTTTTAACAGTATTCCAGCTATATCACGGCGTGTCAGCATAATGTGGGAGGGAAGTCCGAAGTGATGCTGGTCTCAAACGTTTACCACTTCGGTGAAACCCATGAGCACCGGTATGGTGCTGACAAACCTAGAAACATAATCAGGGCGAACTGGGATTTGAACCCACAATCATAGGTTTCTTGTGTGACAAGGGACGCAACTCTGCACAGCGAATCGCAGCGCCTTAGATGACTGGGCCACCCGTTCCCCCTCAAATTCATAATACACTGCATAACAAATGATCATTTGTAACAAAAGCAAAGTCTATCTGGTCCACTGGAAGTATTCGCTACCTAACATGACAATCAGCAAATTTTCTTATAACAGAGACACATAAATTGTTTGAAAAAAACAGATTACACATATTAAATATTAACATACTCGTTTGATGTTCTAGGAGTGATAAGTAAGGGTGGGAATGTGACTGATTGCTAATATAAGTTGTCATAATAACAGCATTTGATATTAATTGGAACTGAAGAAATGTTCAGCTTTATTTCAAGTTGATTAACCATAAATAAACAGTTCAATAAGTTATCCTCGTGTTACGGAACACTCTAAAGAAATATCCCTATCAAATATTGAGACGTATAGTTTCTCAATGGAGAACTGAGAATTTATCTCGGCCCTGTTCTCATAGGCCAATATGGCTAAATGTGCTGTATAAAAAAATTCATTTTTGTATTGGAAGCATAGAATATCTGAGAATTAAAGAAAAGAGGAACTTTCAATTTTTGGGGGCATCAAAATGCTCAATTCGTAAATTTCATTAAGTTAGAAATGAATCTGGAAAAATTCTGAACCAAATATATCATTAAATTCTGGCAAAAAGAATAATTAATCAATTTGCTTTATATCAATTTTCTCAAGAAAAGACAAGACACTAACTCTATTATGATTCCTTGCAGATAGAGGGATAAATATTTGATGTTCACACAGCATTTACGTTGGCTGTTAATCTAATCAGTGAGTCCTGGTTAATCCCTGTTAATCTACTTTATAGTAAGGTCAGTCTTGATGTAAACGATGCACCAGTTTCATTTGAACAGTGAGATAAGGCACAACACTAGACACTATCAATGAGCAAGTGAGCGAACCTCCTCCGTGGTCTTATGGATAGAGGGGGCACGGGTGGCCCAGTCATCCTATAAGGCGCCGCGATTCGCTGTGCAGAGTTGCATCCCTTGGGCATGCCAGAAACCTATGATTGTGGGTTCAAAGCCTGGTTTGCCCCGATTATGTTTCTAGGTTTGTCAGCACCATACCCCTGCTTGTGGGTTTCAACGAAGTGGTAAACATCTGAGACCTGCATCACTTCAGGCTTTCCTCCCACATTAAGCTGACACGCCGCGATATAACTGGAATACTGTTAAAAGCGGCGTTAAACCCAACTCACTCACTCACTCTTATGGATAGAGCGTCTGACAGGGGAAGGTCAGGTCATACCAAAAGGTCGCGTCATACCAAAAGACGTTAAAAGATGGTAATTGTTGGTACGCGGACTACCGCTCAGCATTAAGGTGTTAAAAACAAGGTCTGCTTGGTGTCGTGTCAGCATTTTGTGCCCTTGTGGTGTTTCCATGTTAAAATGCGGCGTGGTATCTAAGTGGGCTGGCACTGTATAACCGGCATAGGCCCAGACTAGTACAAGCAGCCACACACACACATAGCAATAATCTTGAAAGCCAGGTTTAACCTCATGATATTAATATAATATATAATAATATAAGAAGAAAGTAAGTAGGTGAGTGAGTATGATTTTAAGCCACTTCAGGCAATATTCCAGTCTTATGACGGGACACAAACGACAGAACTTGTGTTTCCCTTATGTGATGAGCAAACATTACTTCTTGGCAAACCCAATGACTACAAAAGTTTAGTAAACATGCATGACACTGTTTATGTGTTCCAAACAATAAAACCCACACCCTTAAAAAATTCACTGAGCACTTAAGAACGGGAGCAAATTGAATTACTTGCAAAAACCGCTTTGTTCAGTGTTCATGTTTTTGATGCTTTCATGAAATTTCACGACTAAATCACCTCCAATTGTCCATGCCAAACATTATTGATTAAACAAAACATCTCATTCAAGAGTTTCAAGATGACCTTGTCACGATCAAATACATTGGAAAAGATCAAAGTACGAATTCATGCTTTTATCCTGTAATATATGTATACCACGTAAATTTAGCATAAAATCGGAAACAGCAAGTATCTTTACATGTTAACGCCAGGCATTTTCTGCTTCTGCTTTGTCTTACTCGTGCTTTGAGATACTGGGTTTCTTATTAACTTTTCAATTAGAATTCCAGCATTAATTCAGAAAAGGAAAGGTCAGAGCTATGGAGTAAGAAGTCAATATGATTAGCATGCAATCCAATTGAAACGCGTAGTTATCATAAAAGATTAAATCGGCAAATGTTGTAATAAATATAGACTATTGTCACTGGACAGATTTAACATCTTACAGAAGACTTGAGGCTGGCTGCTGAAGCTCACCTTCAGCTCTATGAAACGAGATACACTATGAACTTTACCAATTGAGTGGGTGTGTTTTGTGAGATGTTGTTCAAAGATATATCATGTTGAGTCAATCCAGACAAACTAGTGTTGATATCAGGTGCATTTTGATTTTTGGGGGGAGATGGGCTAAGCAAAATGGGGATAACGATGATATTGTCTGTGTTTGAATATTATAAAGGATAATTTAATTTGTGGGTTATGTCATTGGGATCTTAATATGATTGGATAATGTTAATTTTGATGACTTTTGTCATTGGGATCTTAATATGATTGGATAATGTTATTTCTGGTGGGTTATGTCATTGGGATTTTAATATGATTGGATAATGTTATTTTTGATGACTTATGTCATTGGGATCTTAATATGATTGGGTAATGTTATTTTGTATGTGTTATGTCATTGGGATTGTAATATGATTGGATAATGTTATTTCTGGTGGGTTATGTCATTGGGATTTTAATATGATTGGATAATGTTATTTCTGGTGGGTTTTGTCATTGGGATCTTAATATGATTGGATAATGTTATTTCTGGTGGGTTATGTCAATGGGATTTTGATATGATTGGAAAATGTTATTTCTGGTGGGTTATGTCAATGGGATTTTAATATGATTGTCAAATGTCAGGGGGATGAGGGATGTGGGGGCAGGGATGGAATTTGGCCCCCATTTCAAAACCCCAAACTGAAAAGACATATTTGGATTTATATTTGATTGCATTTTCTTTCACCACAAATAGCAGCCAGCTTTAAATAATTCATTCTTTTCTCTGTATCACACCATTCCATACCCATTCCTGTAAATAGTTAGGTTTGCCCAGACTCAACATTCAACTTCAAACTTGGCTGGGAGAGTGAGAAGAATACATTTCCAATGATTGAAGTCCTGCATTTCCATCATTCAAAATGCAACCAGACATGTTCAGTCAGAACACACCTTTGACTGAAAGTGGGTTCTCATGCCTGTTTTTTCCCAGCTTTAAGTGATGTTTTGGCAACATCAGGACCAAGGGTGGCCCAGTTGTCCTTGTCACTCACTCTGAAGGGTTTCCTCCCTAATAGGCATTCCAGAAACCTAGGATTGTGATTTGGAATATAAATTTGCCCGAATATGTTTCTATGCACCATACTTGGTCTCTTGGTTTTACCAACTAGAGAAACATCAAAGACCTGTTGCCCAGTTGTCCTTGTCACTCTGAAGGGTTTCCTCCCTAATAGGCATTCCAGAAACCTAGGATTGTGATTTGGAATATAAATTTGCCCGAATATGTTTCTATGCACCATACTTGGTCTCTTGGTTTTACCAACTAGAGAAACATCAAAGACCTGTATCAGCTTGGCCTTCCTCCCACATCCTGCTGTTACGACACTGAAATACTGTTAAAAGCAATGTCAAAAATACCTCTAGGCACATTACTTCAGGGGGCAACAAGAACACAGTGAGCATCAGCATAGTGCACCTAAAAAGTTTATTTAGACCACTTGGCGATCACCACCCACACAAAATAGCAGCAGACACAATATCTCTCCTGGTTCTTGCAAAGATAGCTGATTGTATTACTGTGAAACCTTTAGCTATCAAGTAAGGAGAACAGAGCTGTTAACTGTAGTCACAGGGACTGGCCTGATGTTCGTATTGCAATTTGTTGCAATAATGAGTCATGTATTGTAATACGTACCTCAACATATTGCATGTGTTGTTTCATCTGCAGTATGATAAGAACCTACATCATTATATGTGAGGTTCCCCCTCTGTAGTTCACCCCCAAATTTGATGTCATATTTTAGTGTATTTTATTGCTGAAAAATGATTGTAACCATGTTATATTGTTTCTGTTGAGATTCGGTAGACGCTCACTGCATTGTGTTTGGGAAGTGATTAGTCGTCAGGCATGTAGTACTATTTAATGTAAACAGTCATCAGGAAAATACTATATTGTGAAATGTAAAATTCCAGTATACTGTGTACTCATGCAGAATATTCTGTAAAGTTCTAGTGCTGCTAGACTGTAAGGGGCACTGTACAGAAATTTCCAGTAGCTGGTCAGGCTGAATACGTATCTCTCTCACACATTTCCATCTGAGAAAACATCAAGACAAGGTTTCGGGTGAAGATCACCCCGGAATCACTACCTATGCCCATCTCAGAAGCTTAAACACTGTCACCACTGGGTGGATATACTGTTCCCTTGCAAATGTGCTATTTCAATATAGCACTAACTCGGTTTTAACGCTTGGGAATGCATGGCTCCCAAAATTGACTTACATATTTAAAAAACTCAAGTTTTACACTGACACAATGTTTCTCCTCATCTAAAAAAAACATCATCAGCTACTCACCGCATGCATGTAACACCAGAAATACCAGTCAACAAATCTGAACAGATGTACACAGTTTTATCCCATTACTAAACTGTCTGGTTATAAAAACCTGTTCATTGTATATCTGGACTTATGTTTGTAACATATCTTATGAGTTTTATTCAAATTTCATTCCACATTGTTAACATTTATTTCGATCCCCGGCCACGTCATACCAAGACGTTAAAAGATGGTACTTGTTGTTACCCTGTCTGGCGCTCAGCATTAAGGGGCTAAAACAAGGACTGGTCGGCTCGGAGTCAGTATACTGTGTCTGAGTGGGGTATTCATGTTAAACTGCGGCATGGTATCTCAGTGAGCTAGCACTATAAATCGGCATCAGTCCGGACTAGTACAAGCAGCCACCCAAACACACGCCCCATTTTACCTCACCTCG
Source organism: Haliotis cracherodii (assembly GCF_022045235.1). NCBI lineage: Eukaryota > Metazoa > Mollusca > Gastropoda > Lepetellida > Haliotidae > Haliotis > Haliotis cracherodii. The sequence goes on along the minus strand of NW_027266279.1, from coordinate 6,918,927 downwards.
TCGAAACTGTGTGTGAAGTGATCGTTATATTGCACAATTTACCGTTATTTACAGCAACCACAATCAAGTTACTGCTATTGACACCTTGAAATTAACGTTGCCAGAGAATGGATACATATATCATAAATGCCATACTTTGACTCGTTAAAAGTCATATTTGTGGCAGTTTGACTATTATATGTCAACATAATGTTTTCGCAACTGAAATACATATAACGCAGGAAGTCCATACCGTGACTGGTCAAATTGTTCCATACGCAAAAAAATCCTGCAAAAGCAATCAGCTGAACCAAAATACTACATTAATGGCTCTAATAGTTATAAATATATACAGTATAAGCTGCAACTAAAATAACATGATATTGGACTATATTTTTTATGATAAAATAATAATTTCAGATACAATTTCTTCTGACCATTGCATAAAAGTTCTTTGAGACTGAATCTCTGGAAGATTGGGAGAACACATGAACATCCGATCGCTATTTTTGGCTTAGTTTATGAGAAAATACACACAAATTTAATATTTTTATTGACCAAGTTTCTAACACCTGTTTAATCACCTGAATTTGTTGAGGGGACATGATGTCATAAAAAACTACTATTGTTATCTTTTATCAAACTCAAAATGTCAGAATGGGAACATTTTTGGCATAGCCCTGGCAAAACGTATTTAGATACACCTATTAAACAATCTGGTCATTCATACACTGAAGTTGAATTAAGTTATATCTTTATTCAACCATATGAAAAATCAGAAGGAATGGGTGCACAGTCAGAAAGAAATGCGAACATTAGTGACTTGTAGTGTAACCACAGAGTTCTTGATAATTTTTGTCATTTAACAATATATCACATGACTAACAACAGGTCCGGATAGTCCTGTGGGTACCCGGGTCCTACTCAGTACCACCCGGCCCGGGGACCCGAGTTACCCATCCCATCCCCATCATCTTCCCCTTCTGACTCCATCTTGGTTAAACCTCTGTTCGTCTATATACAGCGCAGCGCTCATCAATTATTTGGACCCCAAAAGTAGCATTGTAGCAAAGGATCACTGTACCATTACTGACTTTTGCTATCACCACTGTATCTTGGTATTTGATACTGCCATCATGTTATATATTGCCACTCTTTGTGTTCTGCCATTGTAATTGCTGTGCAGTAATTTGTATTGATTTGGGAACTTAGTTATTTGTGCAATACATTTGTTGATTGTATACAACTTGTTTGTTGGTTTCACACTAAGTGCTTTTACGTACCCATTTCTGGATTAACATATTGTTTCACATTGGGAATTGACACGTAACAATGTTATCTGCAATTTTCTCATCATGGTTTCTTTTTTTAAGTCCGAAATGGACCCATACGTCAAACTTCCCCTGCACTTTTGTGACAACTTCCTCATCGTCCACCATTTTGTTAGATGCTGCTTTGGTCGTTATAGACACAATATATGCAGGAGGCTGGTCGTGAATAGTTTCGATTTCTCGACCAAAGGAATCAGTTCCTAATTTCTGAATTTCAGTTTGCCTTGTCGCTTGTAAACTTTGCCAACAAGATGGAAATTTGCATGATTATAAAAAACACGATGCATCGGTATTTTCCAAACATATTGTGATACATATACTCATTAGAGTTTCAAAATACCATGCACCTCGAGTCAACTGGCTGTTGATTGGCTGTGTCATGTGATTCTGAGGGCAGAATGATATCTATGTAGTATCCTTGACTACATTTGGTAAAGATGTTTCCGTGATACAAGAAATTATTTTCTCACAAAATGGTCAGGATAGCCAAATTTGAAAGCAAATTATGGTGTCAATCAATCAATATTTATCCATACTGATGAGGCCTAAGGCCTATAGTACATTGTCCGGGCCGTGTTACAAATTCATACATTTTCTTAGTTTCATAGCATGATAAATGAACATTGATTAGTTTCTGCACAATCACAAGTCTTTAATTTACAAAATTTGTTTCTGTTTGGGTTGGGGTAGAAATAGTTATTCAGATATTTTGCTCTTTAATCATTATACCCCAGACATTCACATAAAAAATGATATTCATCTTCAATACAATCAGTTTTACAAATCCTACAAAGTCTATGTTCTCTTGCAATACCTTCATATCCGCCTGTTTCAATAAATAGATTGTGTGAGCCACAACGAAATCGTGAAAGTGCTAATTGTGTCAGAAGCTATCTGTAATCATTATCCTTCTTAAAAAAACCTCTGATCACTGTGTTACTGTCAAAAATAGTGCAATGGCACTGTAGCTCACCTAGCTCTGTATATTTTTGTTTGTTGTTAAATGCCTCACTCAGCAATATTCCATCTATATGACGATGGTGCTTTCTAAACCTGTCAATTCACAGAACTTGTGCACACTTAGATAGATTTGTTTGGTTGCAGCTATGTGATGCTGGTCTGTAATTAATTGAGTTGGGGCAAGACAATCCAGTGATTGACATCATGAGCATCAATCTATACAATTGGGATACGATGACATGTATCGACAAAGTCAGCTATCCTGACCCCCTGATCCCATTAATAGGTTCTTATGACAAGCATAGTCACCTGTCACGACAAGAATGGATTGCTAAAGGCCTATTCTCTACACAGAGCCATGTATCGAACAGTCAGCTTTCATTAATTGACATTAAATATCCAACTTAAATACTGGCAACAAACATGGGAAGGTACAGGGGACCTATTCTGACCCAATTCACCACTGGGGTGTTGATGTCAGTTATTGACAAATGTGTAAAGGTTTGATTACGACAATGGTGATACGAATCTCTTGAAAATGTCCCAACTGAACATTTCTGACATTCCATAAGTCTGTGTTGATTGAATTAGTTGTCAAATTCACCATCAACAGCCATGCCAAAGGTCAGAAATGGCACAAAAAACAGAACCATTAGCTAATTGTTCCCACAGGCACTGCATTGCTTGAGATGACTTCAATAACTTGTCAAACGAGAAACAACTTTTCTCAAAAATAAGATTTCTATTCCGAGGAATATTCATGAATTTTAATTCAGTATTATCTGTTTGTCCTATTAACTAATAAGGGGAGTCTGGGCCAGGACCCCGTTTCACAAAGCGATCTTAGCGCTACGACTGTAGTAAGTCAGTGTTAAAGAATGGGAGTTACGATTGACTTAGCACTAAGATCACTTTGTGGAACGGGGCCCTGGATTGTACCAATGGTTCTGGTGGTCCCACTCAGTGACTTGCACGTCATCATACCTCATCAGAATGGAACTTTGCTCATAGCATCAATCACTGGTTTGTGGGGTCCAGATTTGGTTATTTGCCGGTCTCTGTTATTTGGCTGAATATTTCTGAGTGTGGTGGCAAGAAAAAAACAACAACCTCAGAATAAAATCTCTGCCAAATATCGCCGGGATAGGGTTGGTTGTAAAAAAAGAAAATACTGTATTCAACATAATGGACTTATTTATTTGTGTATAATACACACTCATAAACCACGAAATCTATGATCTTTCAACTCCGTGTTTTTCACCAAAATATTATTCTAATTATAGAGCCCCCTATTTCTAATTTTGAAAGCGCCCTGGGCACTTATTACGTCGAATATGGTATATAGAATGAGTGTTTTAGTACAGTCTTTCAACACTTTAACTAATTATTTGAAATAATAAGAGGACAAGTATACAGCATTGTCACTATCCCCCTTCACGCGGCACATGAGAATTTAGTTTTTTTCGTACAGTGGTGAAGAAAACAGAAGTTGATGTCAACTTTTAAAAATAGTCCTATGAAGCCTTAAAAAGAGACTGGCACTTATGGAAGCCTTATGTCATCAGAAAAAATGATTAAATGTGAAATCAATACAGAAAAACGGCTCAGTCTTTAAAAACAAATATTTATGGCATCAATTCTAGAACTCAGTCTTGATAAGTATCTCTTAGATAAGCTTGCAAAGTTTCATTTACGTAACTTCCAGTCTCGTCACCATATCATGAAGTATGCACCAAGTTGAAAATCATTGAGCAAGGGCCTCTGTAAAAAATGAATTTAACTCATTTCACATCGTGACCAGTAACAACAGTATGTGAAATTTCATTTCTCCAACTTAAAAAGGTTTTGAAAAATTTGTCCCCATTAAGAATTGGACAGACGGATGGACTGGTAAATGCATCCATTTTCTTTCTCTCTCCCTGGGGAGTATAAAACCCAAGGTTAACAGTCACATTACCATCTCATACTACCAGGTACCCATTCACTGCTGGGTGAAGAGATGCATACTTTGAACAAAGTCACTGGTAATCTGTGTGTCAGTGTGGGGCAGGTCAGAAGCCCACGAATCCCTCTGAAGTCAAGCTGCTGATCGTGATCCCCCATTAAACAACCAATGTCGCTTTATTTCACCTGATTTGTGACATGTGTGCAGTACACAGGACCGCATACAACTACAGAACCAAGTTCCATATCACAGCTTCGAGTGAGTGAGTGAGTGAGTGAGTGAGGAAGTGAGTGAGTATGGTTTTACGCCGCTTTTAGCAATATTCCAGCAATATCACGGCGGGGGACACCAGAAATGGGCTTCACACATTGTACCCATGTCGGGAATCGAACCTGGGTCTTCGGCGTGATTAGCGAATGCTTTAACCACTAGGCTACCCAACCACCCCAGCTTCGAGTGAAATAGCCATGTGGAGAATAAAACCCAGACTATGACACGAGGAACAAACACTAACAACATGTCTACCCCAACTCTCTGAAAAACCTAACTGGAGAATCTGATATCTTCTCATTTTCATTGATTTATCACATTGCATTCATGAATATATATAAAGTATTGTTTTCAACACATCACGGCTGAAAACATTCACCAAGTACTGCAAATTGGTGCAACACAATACCAAGTGGCAAGCTCCATTATAACATTGTGTTGCCACGTGTCATTACAAAACAATACTTATCAACAAGGATCTGTTGGGCAAATAAAACGGTGCCCAAGGGCACAGCTTCAAACGAATAAATGACCAAACACAAAGAGCTCAGTGAAATGCCTGTTTGATGTTTTGGGATGGCAATCCATTTCCACTGGACACGCAACAGCCATTTTCCAACATAAATCAACCAGTCAGAATACCCTGGGCTACCAGTTGATATGGGATTCAATATATCCGTAAGTTTTGGCAATAGATTGGACTATGACTTTTGGGGGGCATAAAAATATTACAATAGCCACGGGATAGTTAAATTACTATTGTGATACTATTACATATATAATAATTATACCACTGTTGCCAGGCTTTGATATTCTTTGTATTAGAGTGGCAATAACATGATTAAAATTGTTAAGGTATATTTGAAATATGTAATAAAATATGCCTTATGTGTATTGCACGAAGCCAGTGACAAGTAAATACATATGTATATAAAATACAAAAGTCCAAAGATGAGCTGTATAATTTACTTTATCGGTTTCATGAATGTGTTTTCAAGAGTACAGTTATACCGTTGTGCTGTTTTGACGTCACAGTGCACTCGAACATAGTATGACGTCAAAGTGCAATCTAACTTTGTGGCGTCACAAGAAGACGCATAGCATTGTGTGGAGCAGGCGTACGACACATACCGAAATAGGTATTGTAATAGCATGAAAATCTACAATAATTGTATAAAATAATTCAATTATTGGAGGCCATTTAATTTGGGTTTGTAAGTATTAATAAAATAAATGTCTTTTGTCTTTCTCAGTGCATCATTTTTACATTTGTAAAACAGGAATATTTGTATATATAAATATACATATAAAAAAATTAATATTCAAACATGTTTATGCACAATATGATTCACAAAACAGACCTGGGGATTCAGAGACTTCTACAATACAACGACTTGTCACTGTTGTTTCTACTGTAAATTATCTGTAACAAACTGACAGTTCACTGACCTACTTTCTGAAACGCAAATTAATACTCTGCGCGTGCATGAGGGAGGTAGGACTTTCTTGTATTATATACAGAACCCAAAATATTAGGAATCATGAATATTTGGGGGGGGGGATTTTTTTTAAGTGAGTTTTACTAAATGAGTACGGAATATATTATTCAATGATCCCAAATGTTTTTGGTTTAGTATATATATTGAAAACAACAGGATGCTACGGTGGCCCATAAGGGACATGGAGTCTGTTTTTCCATATTTTGATGTTTCACTTACTTTTATCGTAACCTTTTGCTAATTAACACGATTTGTCTTACAAAAACTAAAATGGAAATGTCAAAAACCAAAATGAAATGTCAAAAACCTAAATGAAAATGTCAAAAACAAAAAGCGCCGAAGACCCAGGTTCGATTCCCGACATGGGTACAATGTGTGAAGCCCATTTCTGGTGTCCCCCGCCGTGATATTGCTGGAATATTGCTAAAAGCGGTGTAAAACCTTACTCACTCACTCACTCAAAAAACAATAGCGAAAATGTCAAAAACCAAAATTAAAATACAGAAAACTATTTCCACCACGGTGAAAACTATTTACACCACGGTGATAATATTTACACCGCGGTGGGAATATTATTACCGTGGTGGAAATAGTTTTCTGTGATTTTATTTTAGTTTTTGATATTTTCGTTTTTGTTTTTGACATTTTCATTTTAGTTTTTGACCTTTTCGTTTTTGTTTTTGACATTTTTGTTTTAGTTTTTGACATTGTCATTTTAGTTTTTGACCTTTTCGTTTTAGTTTTTTGACATTTCCATTTTAGTTTTTGACATTTTCGCTTCACATTTCAGCGACTCAATAGCTACTTGAAAGTACATTTTCCATGTTTTCAGTTGTTTTTATACATGATTTATCACATATTTGTATGACAAATTGTGTTAATTTGCAAAAGGTTACGATAAAAGTGAGTGAAACATCAAAATATGGAAAAACAGACTCCATGTCCCTTATGGGCCACCGTAGAATGCTGTTTATATTATTCCCACCAGCAATACAAACAAACACAGATTGACACACACTGACACCGGCTCTCCATGAAGTTTGTCATCAACAGAGTCTACTTCAAATGATGCGCGAAATTCAAAAAGATATTTATTGGCAATAAAAATGATTGACATGCAGGGTTTAAGTGACATGCTGATGCCCAAAAAACATTTCCTGTTTTCCAGCCTTTCAGGTCTACCATGAGTTTATCACATCGCAGTCACAGAGCGGAACTGTAATTACGTTAACGATAACATATGATGGCGTTGCTATGGTAATTATTTACAACTGAGAGGATTTACCATTTGTGGTGCTCACACAGTGGATCAGCACAACAACGGTGGGTGCAGTTGCTGCACTTTGGCAGCACCTCATCAAAGGTGCACAACCTAACATTACATCAAAGGTTTGCTTTTTTTCCATTGCTAATGGTTTAGAAAATCTGTTCCACGGTAGTGTGGTGTTAACAGCCTCGGAGATGAGAGAGGCATCATCAAATATAAAAAGGTGTTGCAAGAATGATATCAGAAGATTTGATAAATGGGGATTATAGCTAATTGTGACAAAAAATGCTTGATCAAGCTTGGTGCAGACAGACCAACAACTGGAGTGAGTGAGTGAGTGAGTGAGTGAGTGAGTGAGTGAGTGGGTGGGTGGGTGGGTGGGTGGGTGGGTTGGTGAGTGAGTGAGTGAGTGAGTGAGTGAGTGAGTGAGTGGTTAGTTAGTTGAGTGAGTGAGTGAGGGGGTGGGTGGGTGTGAGAGAGTGAGTAGTTGGTTGATTGATTGATTGAGTGAGTGAGTGAGAAAGCGAGTGAGTGAGTGAGAAAGTAAGTAGTCGGTTGAGTGAGTGAGTGAGTAGTTGGTTTATTGAGTGATTGATTGAATGTGTGAGTGTGTAGTTAGTTTCACCTAGCACTCGACAATATTCCAGCTTTATGATTGCAGTCAGTGAATAAGTCTGGACGAGAGAGTCCAGCCATGGATGTCATGATCAACGATCCACACCATCAGATTACATTGACACACCATCATCAAAGTCACTGTGTCTGACCACCTAATCTATTTAATCACCTCTTACGACCAGCATAGGTGTTCAGCGAGCAGCATGTCTCACCAGGAATTACCATGGGTTGTGTGAGTGAGGTTTTGTATCATTCACATCATTTCATTGTCCCCGAATACATCCAGACAAAAATCGCAAATTGTTTTCATTTATTTGACAAAATACACCATGTGCATAGTCCACCCAAACATTTATGCATCCTGTGAATTAAATCCATTGACAGATGCATTGATGATTTGTTTAAAAAATATATATATACCCTGTACCCATGTTGGGAATCGAACAGGGCCTTCAGCATGACGAGCAAACGCTTTACCCACTAGGCTACCCCACCGACCCCTATAAATGGTATGCCCTATTTATCTCGGTATTGACAAAATTGGATGAAAAACAAATATTTTTCTGTGGCTGAAGATACTTGAAGACTTATCTATTCGGAGACCTGCAACCAGAAGTGGATCTTGCACCTTCTCCTTACATACCATTTTTAGTCTAATAGGAAGAATATAAAATAGAAATGATTAAATTTCCAAGACTAAATTCCATTATGACTGCATTTGTTCATCTGTATTGACACCTGGTACCTCAAACGGTATCATCATGTTTGATATCACATTTGAATGTCACCATAATACCCCAAGGACGGTATTGATTTTTCCATCAAATGTCCCATTAGTGACTCGGTCCTCACTGTATGAGACACAACACACTCTCTCCATCCTGGCCAAAATTGACATTCTAAACTGTTATGGAAAACCATCCTCATTTATTTGTCACATAAAATTTACCTTGTTGGGAAAAAATCTACCATAATTTACAGAGTGTTTTGGGAGAAGGCTGTGAAAATATCAACATGCTTTTGGCAATTAAGACAACACAAGCCAACCAACACGGCTCATTTTAGTTGATATGTGCCCTATATATTTCAGTGACTCGGGATTCCATTATGGGGCTACTTAACTTCAGCATTATGGTGTGGAAATCGAAATATCTCAAAGTAAACAGTTTCATGCAGGGTAGATTATGCTAGATCAGGATAATTCTGGTGTAAGTATGCACAGAGCTGTGCTAATCCTGCTGTGTGCACAGAAATAAGTAGGGCACTGGATTCAGCAACAGATGACAGATCATGTTTGGGGACATATTAGTTTGGGATTTCGAGTTCAGACTTGATTGGCTGCTTCTGTGGTCTAGTGGTAGAGCGTACACCCAGAGAGCGGAAGATCCAGGGTTTGATCCCCGGCCATGTCTTACTAAAAGATGTTAAAAGATGGTGCTTGTTGTTACCCTGTCTGGCGGTCGGCTAAAACAAGGTATGGTCAGCTCAGAGTCCGTATACTGTGTTTGAGTGGGGTATTCACGTTCAGCTACGACATGGTATCTCAGTGGGCTAGCACTATAAATCGGCATCAGTCTGGACTAGCCCAAGCGGCCACATGCATGCACGCACGCACGCACGCACACACGCACGCACACACACACACACGTTCCTCTGTAAGTGCAATAATCTTGGATGCAACGTAAAACCCCATTTCACCTCACCATGGATTTGATGACAGATCTGAGACAAAATATTGACACTCACAGACATATATGGGTCCTCAGGTACTTTCCAGATATGTGTATTTCCCAAATATTTTAAAATGAAAAGTGACAGCTTGGAGAAAAATGTGGGGTGAAACTGAGTACTAAAATCTTTCCCTTATACCAAATCAAATATTGATGGTCATTGATATTTTACTGAGCTTTTGCCGCAAGACATATCAATATGAATTTGATTAAGTCTAGTTTCTGCCATGTTTATTCAAGCCATAAGAGAGTGATGTTACTCAAAATGGTCTAAGAAGAGCTCATGGTTTTTTTTAAATACTTCAGTTGACCTGCAGTTGGATCTTCTGTAGCTCAGGTTTCTTGCCAGTGAGAGCATATCACAAATGGCTGCCTTATTCCTCAGTAAAGCTTTCAAAATGTTTTATGGTAGACATGTGGAATAGATTTTCAAATTTGACGCATCAGTGACAAAAATGATGTCCGATGCAATTCTCTATATTGACTTGTACCGTATGTTCTCGTGTGGAGCAAGATAGTTTCATGTCTTTGAAAAGTATTAAGAAGGGATACATAAGGAAGAGAATTTATGGATGTCAACTTCTTTATTATGAGGAACACAACATTTTGGAGTACATACTTACTCCTTCATCAGGTGAATGAATGCTATGAGGCAGAGAACATATATATGTACCTGTAAGAACAACAAAAGTAATAAGATAACAAAGGTGGAACCTTGACAAGGGAAGCCAACAGGTAGTTGGCGCTGATAGGTGATTCCAATGGACAAATGGAAGCCAACACGTCACCGTTAATTAGTGCTGATACTGTAAACAGCTTTATTTCTGCGCCGTTAAAATACTGCGAATACCACGCCAAAGACAATACTGCGACGAGATATTTTTGCGAGTTGCCGTGTTGAGATGACCCCTCGCGTTCCAAACAATAGACAGCTTCTCTCCGAAGCTAGTTTTTCTGAGTTGTCCGGAAAGTTGACCGGAAGAGATTGCGACTAGTTATCAAATACGATAATTGACTCAACTCAGTGTCATGTCATGTGTGGACAAAATATTGCAAAGGACACTGACGCAATCAAGCGAGGTTGGAAGCAGGCAGGATTACTGTGAGGTAACAGTGACACTAACTGGTCTGTTTACACTGTCATTTGTGATGTATTGTGTGACCATTCTGCATTCATTTGTGTTTTTAACTTATTGAGTAACTTGTAGTTCTGGTTGATGATTTCAACATTTGATGACGTATTGCAATGAATAAAGTATGTATGTATTATTTATACTTATTTTTGCGTTTTTAATTTTCGCGATTGAGTCTCGTTCGCAAAACTCGCAATAATAAAACGGTCGCAAAAAATTCCCTGTTTACAGTAGTTGATAACAAGGGACAATAGGAAGCCAGGACTTAAATTATCATTGATAACTCAGACAGTATGCCTACACAATTACAGAAAATATATATGATCACATCCTCTCTCCAGTAATTTCAACTTTTGTCAGCAGATAAATCACATCACAGACTGTTACATGTTACATTTCCACACAAAGTAATGTTTTGTAATAACCTTCCACTTTCAAGTTTGATCCTGCTTTTGCAACCACCCTTTGTATCAGAATGATAGCATATTACATGTACAGTTATATGTAAATGTTATTGATGTGTGTCTGTTGCACAGTGTTAAAAGCAGTGCATACAAAATGATTTACTGTATTCAAGACTGAATTTTTCCCATTGAGTATGAAAATGACATCCAGTTAACATACATACAATTCAGGAAACATTTAATATAGATTTCAAACTGGCACTTACAATACATTTAAATATCGGGCCACACTTTTTGATTTATGGTTTACAGATTTGTTCTTTTCATGTAGGTGGGGGTCGAGTAGCCTAGTGGTTAAAGTGTTCACTCATTACGCCGAAGACCCGGGTACATGGGTACAATGTGTGAAACCCATTTCTGGTGTTCCCCACCGTGATATTGCTGGAATATTGCTTAAAGCGGCATAAAACCATACTCACTCACTCATTTAGCTGGGGTGGACAATGTGAAAAGGCAGCCTGAGACAGTCCTTGTGTGACACATTAAGGAAGAAATTCTCAAAGATTATACAAACCAAAGAAAGGCCATCTGTACCGAAACTGTGTAATAACAACTCTAGGCTGGACATATTCCAGCTACTGTAAATCTTGTAAATAATGCGTCTCCAAATTAATAGATATATATAGTTTGTACTTCTCTAACAATATTCGTCTTGGAACACAATAAAATACTAAGAAGCATTTAAGCAGAATGTTCACATATGTAATGACAATCCATTTCACAAATATCACAACCACAAATAAAAACAAATGGCAAACAGACATGATGAAGATATTTGTGCCCCTCAGAGCACACAAAAATAATGTAAAATTACGATATATGCTGGACAGATGTTTGGATGTTTTTGTAACTGTGCTAATACATTGAAAAATCAAATTGTCCTTTCCAACCAGACTCAAGAGAGTGTATATACGTTTGACCTTCAAGATTTGTTGGGGAGTGAGAAAGTTAAAAGGTCAAGATTTTTCAATCTGAGGGTTACAGGTTTTATCTTATAACTGAGCATTTTGAATGAACACCTCATCCGAAAAAATTCTGGATTTTATCACCTTACCGTCTGGTGACCTAAATGTGATACACTTTCAAAAGTTTCATGCTAAGGTCCTCAGTGCTGTGACAGATAATGACCTCTTTAATTCTTATGTCACACAAGGGAGTTCTTCAGGGAAATAACTAAGTATCTCATTTGCTTTGAACAGTATTTCAGTAATACAAAAACATTTTTCATGTCCAATAAACAATACACTTCTTCTAAAAAAATGTCTTTATTTCACCTTTTTTTCACATAAATGGCCATTTTTTTTATACCATAGTTCTGTACACCATGACTACACCTCTTATAACTATAAGAGGTTTCAAATCACTATAACCACCTCTGATTGAAAGATGGTTTGACAACTTACGTTAACTATTTTCTGCACTATCGGTTCTAAATTTAATTCAGCGCCGGGGGCGGTTGGGTAGCTGAGTGCTTAAAGCTTTCCCCATCACGCCGAAGACCCGGGTTTGATTCCTGATGGGTACAGTGTGTGAAGCCCATTTCTGGTGCCCCTGCTGTGATATTGCTGGAATATTGCTAAAAGCCAAAACTCACTCACTCAATTCAGCGCAGTTAAATCTACAGGTAAACTATCCCTACATTGACAACACAGTATGTATATCTCCTATGTGTATCTGTTATGAATACAAAGTAGCATTCCGACTTCTGTCACATATTCACCCTGTGAAGATCCAGGTGAGAATTGGTCTATGCTTGGGTGACAGGTGACTAACAGGATCAGGTGGTCAGACTCACTGACCTGATTGATGCATGTCATGGGTACACTGTGTGAAGCCCAGTTCAGGTGTCCTCTGCAGTGATAATGCTGGAATACTGCTAAAACTGGATGATAACCATACTCACTCACTGATATATGTTTTTGGTTTAGTTTGGTTTGTTGTTTAATGCCACACTCAGCCATATTCCAGCTATATGACAGCGGTCTGTAAATAATCGAGTCTGGACCAGACAATCCAGTGATTGATATCATGAGCGTTGATCCACGCAATTGGGATCATTGACATGCATCATCAACCAAGTCAGCACGATTGACCCTACAATCCCGTTAGTCACCTCTTACGACAAGCATTGTCGCCTTTTACGGCAAGCATGGGTTGCTGAAGACCTATTCTAGCCCGGATCTTCACGGGTCATGATATATTTTATCATATCATAATTGTGTACATCCATGCTCATGATGTCAATCACTGGATTAGATTATTTACAGACCACTGTCATACACCTGGAATATTGCTGAGTGCAGCGTTAAACAACAAACACACAAACAGTTATATATACATGTCGTATTTTGGACAGGTCTGTTTGTCCTAAGCCTGTCTTTTTCCTTGTACTCCCCTTGCTAAGACATTCAACCTCAGATACAATAGGCCAATAATACACTGAGTGATAGTTATAGGGTACTTCATATTGTACCATGACATTGATGAATGCTTGATTCTGATTGGTTAAAAAGAGACAAGCTACAGAAACCCCTTTCAAATATATAAAGCCTTTTCACAAAAAAACGTGTGTATGAATACATAGATAGCCTACATATCGATTCATAGAAAATGGCTGCCGATCGATCACCCCCATATGAACTGTAAAACATATCTATATTTCCTCTAATACCCGCCAGGTCTCTAATACACGCCGAAATCAAGCGCTCTTGCAAAATTAATAGACGGCGTAGCGTCAAATAGAGGAAATACGGTAGTTTGATATCGGATGTTTGGAGTGTTCTAGTTATTTTAAAGGTTTAACTGATTTGTCCTCTCTAACATGTACTGTTAGTGGAAGATATATGTATGAACTACAACTCATTGACGTCAAGTGATCATTAACCTTAAAGCAAGATGGCTGACCTAAAACTATCTTCCTGACAAATAGTCACAATCCACAATAAAACATTATTTCAGTATATGTCAATGTGAAATATTCATCAAATGGAACATATTTCCATTTCAGAAAGATACTTGTCATTTTCAAGAGGTATATTGCTCAAGTTTGTATCAGTGGCCTTTCAAGAAGATGCAGCGATCAGTGTCAGAGACAGTATGGATAGACAAACGACGTAGCTATGTCAATACCAAATATCTTGTCAATTATGGCGAGTTTTGTGAATGTGTGATAGCAAGGTAATCCAATAGTCTGCATAATTCTGTCTGATGGTATTATCGTAACACCGAACACTGCCCCAGCATCATCAGGTTAAGAGCACTTCATGCATTTACAACATTTCCTCAGCTAACTCAAATCAAATCAGTGTTTAATCATTGTAGTCGGGGAACAACTTTCATCAATAAATGACAAAGTGCTTTTAAAGTATCCCCTGTCAAATAAACAGCTATACAAGTCAAGATTCCACGATAATTGCATAGCTGGTGTTAAATTCATTCCAACCTAAACAAAATGCCCTGACTTGAAACCAGCGCGGGGTGTAACTGTGTCAGCCACCAAAATTAACATGGCTTGCAATCATGGCAACAAAAGGGATTCATTCCTGGGAGTAGCCTTACTAATGTCAAAACACTCCATGGACAACACTGGGTTAATGAACGCATTTCCAAAACAAACCCTGAGTGCAAAATTATTGAGTGCAACCTTTGTTATATTTATTATCTATTTAAATGTTGCTCAACACAACACTTAGCAATAATCAAGACACAGAGTGCAGCCTGTAGATAACAGCGTTGGGGACACACAAACCAGTGAATGATATCATGAGCAATATACCATGCTGGTTGGGAAGGTCATGCAATCAACCAAGTCGCCACCCTGACCATCTGATCCATTGGTTGCCTAGCAACCAGCATAGTTACGGAGCTATTCTAACCCAGACTCCCCATGGTGCTACCTTGTTTCAAGCATTAGTCCAGCTTAAATGAAACATTGTTCCTCTTGGGGAATCAAACTGGAGAATTCTGGATGGCTCCTTCACCACAGGGCTACTCAACTGCCCCTGAAGATTATTGAAAATGTTTAACTTCTTCTTCTTATTCAAACGTACAGTTAGCTATACTTCAAGCAATATTCCTGTCATGTTTGTAGTAGAGGACATCAAGAATGGGTTTCACAGTTCATACCCATGTGCATCTTCCCGAGGCAAGAGAGTTAACTGACTTAAAATGTCCAAGTTTCCACCCTTGCCGAATTAGGCTGGAATTTCTGAGCTCGATCATAGCGCAACCAGTGGCTATTACCAGTTATGTCCCTTTTAAGCCTCTTCTATGGACCAATCAAATTCCACCTCTCGTATCACTTGCATTTGCTTCAAACAAAATGGTGGCGCCCAGTCAAGATGATCTGATCGATAAACAAGATCTATATTGTGACAAAACGGATCTTACATTGCGAAATGCATTAAATCACGTGAGCACCTTGATCAAAAACATGAAAAGATTTGGAAAATATCTGTTGACAACAAGTTGGCGGTGCACATGCTGTAATCCTGTAATCGATCAAAATCTGCATGGCAGTTTACAAACCGGATTTTGATTGGACTATGCATAGACTCGTTAGTCCAGCCACAATGTAACTCCACAATGCCTGCCTAGTTCGGCAAGGGTGGAGACTGGACTTTTATAACTCCCTTGTCTCAGGAAGATGACCCATGTGGGGAATCTAACCTAAGTTCATGTGACAAGTAAACTCTTTAATCAATCGGCTACCCCACTCCCTATTTCAGGCCGATAGAAAGGAATCTGATAGGGCCTTTGGGCCTGCATTAATAATGAAGATTATTGGTGATGGTCAACTGGTCCCACCGACTTTTCGCACTGAGGACTCTGCATACTTGTAGTTCAAACACAGGGACCCAGAGATGGTCAATCTCATTATCAGGCGTCAACTGTATGAGCAGTCCAGCAAGAGCCATCGTGATCGTCCCATCTCTCAGTTAAAGAGGCTGTATGCTCCGGCCAACTGCCAGTCAAGCAATTTTGATTCAAGTGTCCAAACCATTTTGCTTGTCTGCCAGTTGTATGATCATTCAATCAGCTAATGTTACACAGAGACAATGACCAGTATCATACATTAGACAAATGAGAACATCAAACTAATACAGGGAATGTCCATAGAATATGTCCCCCTTGGGGTCTTTCTCACAGCCTTTTTCATCCGTGCCCGTTTCCCCTAGATTCCTCTAATTCTAAGCAGCCTGTACAGACATAGTCTGGACCAGAAACAAACAGTACAAGCAATGATCCACACCTTTGTGGTATGCTGACGCACAAAAAGTGAGGTCAAGCATTGTAACCATTGAAACCTCATTATAGTCAGTGCTTATGATTAGCATGGGGTGGTGGGACATATTCTACACTGGAATCGTCACACGTCTTCGAATTAGCATGGGGAGCTAAGGGACATAGTTAACTCCGAATCCCCAAAGGAATTCAACTCAGATGTCACAATCATCAAAACATACCGTATTTGACGTAATAAGCGCCCAGGTCGCTCTCATAATTAGAAATAGGGGGCTGTTATTAGAATATCATTTTGGTGAAAAAGAACCAAGAGTTGAAAGATAATTTTCGTGGTTTATTCTGGCAGCCTGAAGTGTTTATGTACGACAGATATATTTTTCAAGAATTTAATTGCCCATAATTAAAGGTGCATATTAACACACAAGTGCGTATTATACGCGAATAAATAAGTCTTGTGTACATTGATCAATCGGAAGGGGTGCTAATTGGGATTGTTCACTAGCCAATATATTAGCAAATATCGCCGTGGGCGCTTATTACGTCAAATATGGTAATATGTATTTAAGATTCTGGTCCCTCATCTAATCATACTCAATGAACCCAAAATGTCATCTCCAAACCAAATCACAATCTTATTACTGCAGGTCTTGCAGAGACAACATAAGGCACTCGCCAACTGTTCTGAAACAATCTGCCCCAGTTGAAACGATGCCTTCCGAAAGATGTCCTATTTTCACTAGTTTGCTTAGATTTTTGTGTGTGAGATAAATAGTTGGGGAGGTGTGAAATGAAATAAAGACATTTCCGATTTATTTTTGTGCTTCAAAAAGATGTCTGAACAGGTCTTATAATGTCTTGCAGTCTACGACCGCCTCCGTGGTCTTGTGGTAGAGCGTCCGCCCGCAGAGCGGAAGGTCCGGGGTTCGATACCAAAAGACGTTAAAAGATGGTACTTGTTGTTACCCTGTCTGGTGCTCGGCATTAAGGGGCTAAAACAAGGACTGGTCGGCTCGGAGTCAGTATACTGTGTCTGAGTGGGGTATTCATGTTAAACTGCGGCATGGTATCTCAGTGAGCTAGCACTATAAATCGGCATCAGTCCTGACTAGTACAAGCAGCCACACACACACATACCCGTGCATGCACGTCGCTATATATAAGTGCAATAATCTTGGACGCAACGTTAAACCCAATTTCACCTCACCTCACCTCTTGTAGTCTACTGTATGCATCAACAGTTATGGTGAACATGTAACTTTGCATTTGAAAGAACAAAAGAAAAGCTCTTTTCAGATTTGATTTTTTCTTCTTTTCATTATTTCCAAGTCTGCGAGACCCATTGACCATTTTCTTAAAAGTCTTGCTATATGTTATCAATATCTAAACAAGTTCAGGAAAATTAATTTTACATTGGATGTCAATCTATTAAGCGAACTTTATCTGGTCTCAAACTCATTCACTCACTCATGCCAGCAGGTTAGATCATTCTATGACAGTAGAGAATATATATTCCATCATGAACAGATAAGTGTTCCTGACCATTTCACACCAATATAGATACTGGAATACAATTCCACTCCCAATTACGTATTTTATTTGGAATCCAGGTTTTGTATACAACCAAACATGCACCAATTCCATCTTTTAGATGAAGCTGTGCAATAACATATAGAAGTCTTGTCATGTGTCAAACAATAAATCATACATGTGATATCTTCCGATCTGTCCGGGAGGGACCCTTATTACGGTCAACCATGGGAAGCTTTTGTCTAGTAATCAACTGGTACTGGTAGTTAAATCCATATGCTGAACGATAAAACAATGTAAACTGTCAATAAAAGTCAGAAATTGTCAGAAAAGCTAGGTGCCTCAAGGCCACTTGAAACAATCTCATTAAAATCAGACCTTAGTTCTCGCTACCGCTAAACAAAGATCTAAAGACATCCAATTGGGGGTCACGTCAGAATGACCTTTCATCCGACCAATCAGTGCGTCACTTTCCAGATTATGAAAGTGACAGTCGTAATGTGATTTCTAATCATGCAACCTAAAAAACTTTAACATGGGGTATTCTGAACGATAGTTACGGCTTTAACAACTGAATCCTTACAATCTAGATCATCTATTAGCCATTCCAGAATGTTTTTTTGTTCAGGTTCCAAATTTGTAATCGAGAATTTGTGAAAATATGTTTCGAAGCATAGTCGTCAATTTGAAATTGGTGCCATAAAGCACGAGAAAGCTGGCATTGGTCGGTCAAAGTTCGCACAAGGTCGGTCTGACGTGACACATAATGGGATGCCCTCAGATCTTTGTTTAGCGGTAGCGAAAACTAAGATCTGATTTTAATGACATTGCACTTGAAATGAATAATTATCCGAGTACTGTAAATCTTGAAATTAACGCGAGCGTAACTTAAATGCGAAAAACGGGAGAAGTCTTTGTTCGCATTGATGAAACTTCGCATTTATGTCTCCAAAATGACTATCAACAATAAGACGGCCTCATTGCACACTTTGGATAGGGGAAATACCAACTTGAATATTAACACAAATATGGTTTATTGAGCAGCAGTTGTAACAAGTTTATAACAATGTCATTTACCGGGTAATAGGAATCACACAATGGGCATCCAATGAGTTATCACTGCTGGGGTCAAGAGTTCTTCCCACTCATCTGAAACTAGGCATCGCTTGGCATCAATAGGCATCGCTAGGCATTACTGACCACTCCAATCAGTGAACTGTTATTGGTTCAAATATTTTATTGCCTTTAAACTTCCTTTATGCCAGATAACAGAAAAAACACTGTTTATTGTTATTTCGGAAGTGCTTTAAGCGATGCTACTTGGTGTTTGATTGGATTAAGGTAAGGATCTGTATCATTCCACACTGGGGATGGGGTGGGGGGGGGGTCGCATTGATTTTGAGTCCCATTTTTAGATGGGGGTCAGCAGTCGTATTTAATTGGAGACGCATTAATTTCAAGATCTCCATGTATATATTCCTGCATAGTTTAATACAAACTCATCCAAACTCAGAACACGCACTCATCCACTGCATCCACTACCAAACACACAGAACCACACTACAAACCACCCTCAATCTAAATAAGGCTCCTACTCTAGATGAAATACTAAACTCTCAAAATAAACTAGAAAACTTCAAGGCCCTAGGCGTATTCCAAATCAAAACAGACCTAATTAAGCGCATCTAAAAACTAATTAATCTACCAATCCAAAATCCAATAAACATACAAACACCCACCTCACCCGGCTCCCTTAGTTCCCTCCTCCACCTACCTCGGCATTTATTCAAAATTTAAAAATTCCAAAAATTCAATATAAGCAACCCCTAAAAGCCCCCTCTTGGGTTGCACACACCACTTTCACCCTTTTCGGAATACACTAAATGGTCCAGTCAGGCCCGTGTGTGAAATACGCTACAGTCGGAAAGCGCACGTTAAATTTCCTATATCAGTCAGTCAGTCAGGGATTGGCAAACAAGCAAATTTTGCTTATCTGAATGCCTCTCCCAAACATGATACATATACAGATAGCAATGTGTTGAAAGTGACATGAGAAATAGCATACATTTTAAAATTGGCATTACAGATAAGTACTGTTCTGTAAGTGTTTAATTACTGGATTATCTTCCATAACTACAGTTACATTATTATTTACATTCAGCACAACAACATCACAGTATCATTTAGCAGAGCCATCATCGCAGAAAAAATCTCTAAATCGGCAAGAAGATAGGATATGTATCATTCCACACTGGGGATGGGGTGGGGGGGAGTCACATTGATTTTGAGTCCCATTTTTAGATGGGGGTCAGCAGTCGTATTTAATTGGAGACGCATTAATTTCAAGATCTCCGTGTATATATTCCTGCATAATTTAATACAAACTTAGATACATATCAACAGCCCAGTTATACATGATTTTATTGGTTATTAAATTTATCAGAAACTATGCTAAAATGTCACTATACCTCAAAGTTACGCCATTAGACTCTCGGAAATGAAAACAAAATATGACCAGCAAGCGCCTTCTCCAGAGACCACGTAATGTGTGATTGGTGGATTTGGTAGTTGACAAAACAACATGTCAAAGTTAAAGTAAGCCTCATGTTAATTTGCCTTTCAGCTGACAGTGTGACTTGATTGAACAGAAAAATCAACGCATCGAACTTTGTCAAATTTAGCGAGTATGTATGATGTGATTATTTTATGCAAACTGATTGGCTGATAGTTTGGCAAGTGTCCCAAATCGGTAATCTCATTTGCATGCAACGGTATTACTCAACCAATGAGATTGATACACAGCTTGGTCAGAAAGGTCAACAAAGACAACGAGGCACTTCATTTATAAATTGTAGTAAAAACCTAATAGCATTTCCAAACATGGTATACATTTCTTGGAAATTGAATGGAGCGAACATTTCTAGGACATTTATGAAGCGAAGTTGTCAGACTATGTACATAATTCAATACCACAGCAGACAGAAACAGAAAAAAACATAGTATTTTAATTAAATAAGGGGCAATTATTTTGAGTCAAGATAAACAAGCTTGATATTTCTTTGGCATATTTTAACCGAATCCTGCCACAACTGCATCAACCGAGAAGATTGGTAAGATAGAACACATTGTTAAATGGTCAAACTACCTATCATTAAATTTCATATTTGTTGCGTTTATCTGAGATGATCTTTGACCGAAATTGATATGGGTAGATTGTGAATCTTTTTATTATTATTGCCCTATGTATGCCAATGGATACAGGATCAATAAAAAATATTTTGTGTGTGTACAGCTATTATTCATTATTATCTGAAATTATCACTGATCGATTTTTATCTTAAATCTAAAAATGTTAATAGGTACAAATATCATGCATCATTTAGACTTAATAATTTATTTTGTCAAGAAATTAACTTGAGATAAATTTAAATTAACATTCTCTTATTTTTTGTCTGTTAAATAAATAAAGGCCTAGTAAGCAAGTTAAATGAGAATGGATAAGAACTGACCTTTGTGGTACTAATCCATTGTAAATTATTAATTAAACTTAAAGGTTGCTATCTTAAAATATGCAAATATCTCCCTGATATTTATGGCCAAATGTCCCTGACACCCACTGACAATTTATCACATTTATGTTTAATGCTAACGAGAACATTACTTGTAGCAAATTTAGTATCATATCTACATGTCCAAGACTCGGATTTTGGTGAACCTACGCTCCTGTATTTTTTTCCGATCGCAAATTACCCAGCCTTGATTCTAGGTGGCGTTACAAATATTTAGCCTCCATATCTTACTACTACCAAAACTTTCATAATTTAACATCAAGTGACCCTGACCGTATACAATCAAGAACTCGCCTTAGTGATCATGTACACAAAGTCAAATTCAATTTTTAAATAATTATGTGACCAGAATTTTCTCTTGTTTAAAAATAAACGCACTGATTCTGAAAAAAAGAAGGGCCTAGTACAAGCCTTTACCTATTGTTTTGCAAAATACTACAACTGCGACAGTGAGGTGCATGACAATATAGCTTTACACATCAAGGTGACGGTATTGCCAGCTCTCCATAGGGCTGGAATGAAAGCAAGTGGATCGAGGAGATCGAAATATGAAAATGGAAATAGTTTTTCACGTTTTAGGATATTTTCACAATGAAAGTTAAACATTTCTTTACATATGTTTTCTAAATGTGTAGACCCTTCCAAAATAAAACAGCTAAAAAACGCATCAATGGACAGTGTCATATGTGATGATGTGACAGAGTTACTATGCTGGCTGCAAGGAACTCTGGGTAGGAGTGTGATTGGCTTCAAACGACTGAGGCATATTTACATTGTAATCTAGGCCTTGATAAACACGTACTGGCTTCTGATCTAATCAAGCTGGCCATTTGTATTTTGTAACTCATCCGGAAGAAAACAACACAAGCTTTCGATCTCTTCAATTTGCCTCCAATGAAAAACATGACTAAACATGGTTAATTCTGCGCAGCACTTGCGTTGTCAGCTTGACTGTGTCGAGCTCTACTGTTTTGTTTTGAGAATTGAATCAGGCATGAACTAAAGGTATGACGTCGCACTTCATGACTTCATTCATGATTTTAAAAACACACAGAACTGTTCCTTTACGTTATCTCATTCACAAGCTTTTCTAATGCCAAGCTCAACTGAATGACCTTGACCTTCAATGTTATTGAATCATATGTCAGAAACAATTTCCAGTATGATGTCTTTAACATCTGTCATAAACCTTAAGCCCAGTCGTCAAAGGTGTCGCCATTTGCTGTGCAGAGTTGCATCCCTTGTGCATGCCAGAAACCTATTATTGTGGGATCTGGGGTAGAATAGGTCTTCAGCAACCCAAGCTTGCCGTAAAAGGCGACTATGCCTGTCGTAAAAGGCGACTATCGGGATCTGGTGGTCATGCTCACTGACTTGGTTGATGCATGTCATCGATCCTAATTGCATGGATCGAGGTTCATGATGTCAATCCCTGGATTGTCTGGCGAGGGCGCTCTCAAAATTAGAAATAGGGGTCTCTTATAAGAGTATTATTTTGGTGAAAAAAACAGAGTTGAAAGATAAATTTTGTGGTTTATGCTGACAGCCTGAAATGTTTAGGTGCGACAGATATGTTTCCAGAATTTAATAGCCAATAATAAAGGGTGCATATAACACACAAGTGTGTATTATACGCGAATAGGGGAAGGAAGCGGTGCATATTATATGCGAATAGGGGGCGGAAGGGGTGCTAATTGGGATTCTTCACTAGCCAATATATCAGCAAATCTTGCCGTGGGGGCTTATTAGAGCCGGGTGCTTATTACGTCAAATACGGTACTATCAAAAGTGGTGTTAAACCAAACTCACTCACTCATAAGCCCGGGGTTGAGAAAACGAGCCGCCGTGGAGTTCACATTCCAACAGACAGATGAAGCAGCTCCCTTGCATGGGTCGGCGTAACTATTTAAATTCTAACACTGTACACAAGAAAAATGAGATCCCAAGTTTAAAACTCTACTTTAAAAGACATCGTCACAAATTATCACCAGCATTACAATCATTTCTCCCTTACAAATTAGCATTGTCGCCAACAGGAACATGCTCCTTGCTTGAGAAATGTACTGGGTACACGGAACAGTTTCATTATCGACGGACATTGTTACTTGTATTAATGTCCGACTGGGACTTCTTCCACAGAACCCGTCATCATTTACAACCCTTGCAAAAGCAATAAATACAGTTTCTATTTGTTGTACATGACAAGCTCATCAAAACACACTGTAAATTACAGCTATTTTTGCAGGTACAATATGAAAACCCACATGCTGGAAACTACCAAATCATTGACCAGGGTGATGCTCCCTCTCTCCTCTACTGTGGGCTGAACATTGATTCCGAATCTTATGCTAACGATCTTCACATGGCGGACTTCATTTCTTCTGATTGTAGGAGTTGATCAACTGATGAAATACATCATACAATCTTATTCTCGGCACAGTTTAGTCAACTTGCGAACACATTCAAGGAATGGTTTTCCCTTAAGATTACCCTTCCATGCTTGGACTCCCTTGAAGATGCCCTCTGAAAATGTTTTGATCATTCCCCTAATAAACTTGAACGTTATTTGACATGTTCTAACTTCCAGTGTTTCACAAGGTGCTTAGATCATGTCACATTTACGTATTTCAAGCTGCACATTTTCAGAAACACTTTAGAAAAACAGCTGGCCATGGGGAGTCTTGGAAATCAAGCTGCCTTCTAGGAGAAACGATACAGCACTGTTCTTAAAGGGGCATTCTTAACTATCAGAAGGGAACTGAATAACCCATCAGTACGTGTTGCCACAGACTTAATGGGGCATTCCTAACTATCAGAAGGGAACTGAATAACCCATCAGTATGTGTTGCCACAGACGTAATGGGGCATTCCTAACTATCAGAAGGGAACTGAATAACCCATCAGTACGTGTTGCCACAGACTTAATGGGGCATTCCTAACTATCAGAAGGGAACTGAATAACCCATCAGTATGTGTTGCCACAGACTTAATGGGGCATTCCTAACTATCAGAAGGGAACTGAATAACCCATCAGTACGTGTTGCCACAGACTTAATGGGGCATTCCTAACTATCAGAAGGGAACTGAATAACCCATCAGTACGTGTTGCCACAGAATTAATGGGGCATTCCTAACTATCAGAAGGGAACTGAATAACCCATCAGTACGTGTTGCCACAGACTTAATGGGGCATTCCTAACTATCAGAAGGGAACTGAATAACTCATCAGTACGTGTTGCCACAGAATAAAAGGGGCATTCCTAACTATCAGGCTGTATGGGACTTTACATTTTGTTTTTTGTTTATTTGTTGTTTAACACCGCACTCGGCAATATTCCAGCTACATATGATGGCGTTTGAGTCTGGACCAGACAATCCAGTGATTAATATCATGAGCATCAATCCACACAAGTCAATCAACCAAGTCAGCAAGCCTGACGATCCCATCCCGTCTTACAAAAGGAGAGCGGAAGGTCCGGGGTTCGATCCCCGACCGTGTCATACCAAAAGATGTTAAAAGATGGTACTTGTTGTTACCCTGTCTGGCAGTCGGTATTAAGGTGCTAAAACAAGGACTAGTTGGCTCGGAGTCAGTATACTGTGTCTGAGTGGGGTATTCATGTTAAACTGCACTATAAATCGGCATCAGTCCGGACTAGTGCAAGCAGACACACACACGCACGCACGCACGCACGCACGCACGCACGCACGCATGCACATCGTTATATAAGTGCAATAATCTTGGATGCAACGTTAAACCCCATTTCACCTCACCTCACCTCACCCGTCTTACAAAAAGCATAGTCACCGTACAAGCTGAAAGGTCTTGTACAAGAGGTTGAGTGGAGTGCACGAATGTTCAACTAAAAAAATACCTAGAAGTGTCATGACTTTTATCCAATCAGTAAATTCAACAATAACCTCCTTGACAACAGCATACTTAGCAACAAAGGTCAACAAAGGTCAATCAAAATGTGATAATTAATATACCGACTCCCTCATAAAATCTTTTTGATATGATATCTATGATTTCTTGCTCAGCGCAACATACATTATTCAGTTGCTAGCTGTATGTCCAGCTGTCAGACAACGAACTGACATTTGCACACACACACACACACACATTGATATACAATACTGTGTAGAATATTGTTATAACATTGGCCTCCATTGCCAGTCTGTTTCCAATAACCTGGGCCAATTTAGGAAAGTAATCAGACAGGCCAAACAAATCAAATATAGTACAATGTACCTACCAAATTATCCTTTGTCAATTTCTGAATAGCGTTTAGGTCCAGTTGAAGGCAGAGAATGAAATGGAAGAGGAATTAAATATTTGCTTGTGACTATCTTCTGGTTGTCATAAATAAATTTAATTTATTTGTGTGAAGAGTCTTTCTGTTGTCTTGAGCTTAAGCATTTAAATTGATTTTAACTATTATTGATTCATCATACTCGTGAAGGTGTGGTGAAATGGCATTTAACATAGTGTTCAAGATTATTACACATATACATTATGTGTATGTATTTGTTTGTTTGTTTGCGTGGGTGCGTGTGTGTGACTACTAACCCAGGTGTGAAGCCCATTTCTGGTGTCCCCCACGATGTTATTGCTGGAATATTGCTAAAAGTGGCGTAAAACCACTCACTCACTCACACATTCAATAATGCCAGTCTTATAGTGCTAACCCACAGTGATACCATATGGCAGTTTAACAGGGATACCCCACTCAGATACAGTATACTGACTCTGAGCCGACTAGTCCTTGTTTTAGCCCCTTAATGCCGTGCGCCAGACAGGGAAACAAGACATACTATCAATGTCTTTTGGTATGACACATGTTCACACCACTGGAAACGCCAGGCCCAACCTGTGGCAATCACTGACACTTGTTGACCCAGATTGGTCAAATCTAGGATTGAAACCCATGACTAGCAGATCCTGACAAAGCTAAGGGATGCAACTCTGCAAAGCATATTGTCCCATTTATACCACAGGACCCCAACTGGCTGATATTTGACAGTCCACTGGCACATCACTGCAGACAAAAAGCACTATAAGAAATCATGGTATTGACACCATGATGGCAAATAAACATTGGGAATCGATGGCATTTTTTCAACAATGACCAAATTTAGATCAGAAACAGCTAGGTCAAGGCAGGATATTCTGATTTTGAAACTTAAGACCATCGGAATATATTCTTTGACACAAAATGTCTATTCAGCAAGAACGGATTAGTATTGAAATGTCAGTAGAAGCTGAATGTTAGAACTGTCATATATAATTAAGATGGAGATGAGAGTACTCAGTTGCTGCAACAGACAGAGGGATGGAGGGATGTTGACTGTCAGGATGAGTTGGAAGATGTAGACACGGCCAACACCAACCTGTCTCTCCTGGGACCTCAAGATTTTAACACATTGCTTGTCAATCATGAGAGGACGCTAAAAAATATCAAATGGAAATCCTCTTTTTAAATTGAAATAGTGATACTGTTTACAATTCAGTTTAAGAAAATAAGAAAAATTATTCAATAAGAAAACCCATTTCACACATTTATTCACCTGTAAGATTTAATTAAGAGTTTCAGTCCAAACAGAAATAATCATTTTCTGGTTGCAAACAAATTATTTTTGTAAACATGACTGCATCCCTTAAGATGGTAATAAAGCTGACAACAGGATTCCTGACGAAATGGAGAGTGCCTGTATTTACTTCACCCCTGTGAAACGTATGCAATGTTTGAAATATTGCTCTTAATCAGCATAGCAGCAGAGGAGAAACATCAATCATTCGTGCTTGCGCATCTACCAAGCAAGCCTTGTATTTAGATTTCTCCATTACAAAGATTAAATTGCTCAATTTGGCCAACTCGTCCAATCAACAGAGTTCGGTTAAACCTTGTGGAGACTTTGCCAATCGTTGACACTTCAACAAGTAGACGTATCACATTGGTGTTTCTTTTGCCTTGAAAGCTCTGTTTTATTTCCTGATGCAGCTCCGAAGGGAAAATGTGGTAGAAGAAGGAGGAAGTCATTTAAGTCAAACGTTAAAAACTTTCCTGAAACCATAAACATTTCTTTCTTTCTGTCTCGGAAAACAGGGCATGAAAATGGCCTGTCGTTCAGAGCATCTTGTTTTGCTGTTTTAAAGGCTATTACCAGTATGCCAAAGAAGGTTGTTTAGAAATGTCAGCACAACAAGTGAATTTGTTTCGATTTTAATTTGGCATGTCAACAATGAAATTGCTAGAACAAAACAAGGACATGATCTATCGCCATGTTGATAGCAAAGAGTTACTTTAGCTGGGTAATATCATCTAACTCTGCATAGATAAATCACTGTTAGAGCTTAGTATTGAACGGCTGTTTTATCTGGAAACTCTTTAATGGTTTCCTCTGACTTAAAGGGGCAGACACTGTGGTCAGGACAATGGGGAAATCTCAAACTTAGTTCAGAACAACTTTACTTCTCTCAGCCAGAGTGCATCAGCATATGAAGTACAAACAGTATTTCACATTGCGGTGGACAGAGGTTAACTGGACATTTTTACAATTTTCATTATAATGTTAACAAATTTGCATAGTTTCTTTTAGACAGATTGTATGGCAGTTAAATACTTGCTGGAATTGTAACACATTTGGTCTTTTCGAAAAGTGTTTTTGGATGTACATGTCCCTTTGTTTATTGAAATACTGTAAACAGGGAATTTTTTGCGACCGTTTTATTATTGCGAGTTTTGCGAACGAGACTCAATCGCAAAAATTAAAAACGCAAAAATAAGTATAAATAATACATACATACTTTATTCATTGCAACACGTCATCAAATGTTGAAATCATCAACCAGAACTACAAGTTACTCAATAAGTTAAAAACACAAATGAATGCAGAATGGTCACACATTACATCACAAATGACAGTGTCAACAGACCAGTTAGTGTCACTGTTACCTCACAGTAAACCTGCCTTCTTCCAACCTCGCTTGATTGCGTCAGTGTCCTTTGCAACTTTGTCCACACATGACATGACACTGAGTTGAGTCAATTATCGTATTTGATAATTGGTCGCAATCTCTTCTGGTCAACTTTCCGGCCAACTCAGAAAAACTAGCTTCGGAGAGAAGCGGTCTATTGTTTGGTACGTGAGGGGTCATCTCAACACGGCAACTCGCAAAAATATCTCGTCGCAGTATTGTCTTTGGCGTGGTATTCGCAATATTTTAACGGCGCAGAAATAAAGCTGTTTACAATATTTACATTTGAAGATGTAGTGAATTTCAACTCCAATGTCAAAACTATCACCCAACTTGCATAAATGTTCATTCAACAGAGTTTTATTCCATCTTCCAGTTTCTATTGGCAGGCGGTGACAAGATGTCCTAAAGAATAGCAATTTAAAGGATTTCAAGTTATTCAGACACACACACACACACGTGTGTCTGCTTACTCTCGCTTTGTGATGCATATTGCAGTTAATTATTCCCCTAATGACACAGAGAAAATATCTCAACTTCACACATAGTGCAGATTAGGATGACTTGATCCAGGCTGGAAATGGGGAATGTGTCTTGGGGTTAGGGCCCCCTTTAAATGTTTAAGAAATTTGAATTCTTAAAGTCCAATTCATGATGTTTGAGTTAGTGAGTGTGTATGGTTATGAATTTAACACCAAGTTTTCAAAATTTCAACACAACCACAGTGGTGGTCTCCAGGAAAGGATTTGAACCCAGGTCTCCAGCTTTACCCACTGGGCTACCACCACCCTGTAATCCAGACCAGCTAGGGCAGCAAAAGCGAGGAAATGTTCACAAACAAATCAAACAAGCCAAACCACCGACATGATGCCACACAAGTCACAGAGCCTGACCACCCGTTCCTATTTTAGAGGAGGATAGTGTCAAAGGTGAGGTGAGGTGAAATTGGGTTTAACATCGCGTCCAAGATTATTGCACTTATATAGCGATGTGCATGCACGTGTGTGTGTTTGTGTGTGTGGCTGCTTGTACTAGTCCGGACTGATGCCGATTTATAGTGCTTGCTCACTGAGATACCATGCCGCAGTTTAACATGAATACCCCACTCAGACACAGTTTTTCTGACTCTGAGCTGACCAGTCCTTGTTTTAGCCCCTTAATGCCGAGCGCCAGACAGAGTAACAACAAGTACCATCTTTTAACCTCTTTTGGTCTGCCGGGGCCGGGGATCGAACCCCGGACCTTCCGCTCTCTGTGCGGACGCTCTACCACTATACCACTAGACCACGGAGGTGGTTGATAGTGTCAAAGGGCAAGAGTTGAGTGAACCCCTCCAGAAAGAATAGGTTGCCTGCACTGGCCACAGTCCTGTGAGTGGGGTTTTATGGCACACCAGGCTAGGCCAGGAGAGCTATCAACTTGTAATTACCTGGAGACTTATCCAAAGTCTTTATCAATTAATAAAGTGTTCAATGAACACTAAAACACCAGAGAAGAAACCAGATAGATAATTGCAAGGGAGATACGAAGGCGAAGAGTCAAGCAAATTTGCATTGGTGCCATGAATGGGCATCACATCGTGTGCCGATGTGGGGAATAGACAGGCAGACTTTGGCGTGGTGGGGAACTCCAGCCACTTACTCAAGACTACCCACCTGCTCCTTCATAGCGCTGACTTTTTTAGACTGTAATTGTGATATAATTGAGCAAGACGTAACTGAGTGAGGTGTGTGGGATTTAGCAGCCTTGATCAGTGTGTTAGTTATATCCCAGCATGCATTATTAATGAGGAGGGAGTCCAAAATGATGCAGGACCTTGACATTTATTATTTCTGCGAAAGCTATTAGTACTGACAGTTGAGGGATAATAACTGGAGAAAAACTGGGATGTTTACCAAGTTTTCAGTGATGATGGCCTGACATACTGACAACATCTTCCTGTCTGCCTAATTTATGATGTCATAAGTAGATGGGAGACCACAAACTCACCATTGCTAATCACTCACTTCTAATCAACCCATCCTACCACTTATCCACCCATCCCACCACTTATCCACCCATCACACCACTTATCCACCCATTCCACCATTTATCCACCCATTCCATCACATATCCACCCATCCCGCCTCTTATCCACCCGTCCCACCACTTATCCACCTGTCCCACCATTTCATCCCACCACTTATCCACCCATCCTACCACTTATCCACCCATCCCACCACTTATCCACCAATCCCACCACTTATCTACCAATCCCACCACTTATCCACCCATCCCGCCTCTCATCCACCAATCCCGCCACTTATCCACCCATCCTACCACTTATCCACCAATCCTGCCACTTATCCACCCATCCCACCACTTATCCATCCATCCCGACACTTATCCACCCACATATCCACCCATCCCACCACTTATCCACCCATCCTACCACTTACCCATCCCACCACTTTTCCATCCACCCACTTATCCACCAATCCCGCCACTTATCCACCAATCCCGCCACTTATCCACCCATCCCGCCACTTATCCTCCCATCCCGCCACTTATCCACCCATCCCGCCACTTATCCTCCCATCCCGACACTTATCCATCCATCCCGACACTTATCCTCCCATCCCGACACTTATCCACCCATCCCGCCACTTATCCTCCCATCCCGCCACTTATCCACCCATCCCGCCACTTATCCTCCCATCCCGCCACTTATCCACCCATCCCGCCACTTATCCTCCCATCCCGACACTTATCCATCCATCCCGACACTTATCCACCCACATATCCATCCCACCACTTATCCACCCATCCTACCACTTACCCATCCCACCACTTATCCATCCATCCACTTATCCGTCCCACCACTTATCCACCCCTCCCGCCACTTATCCATCCATCCAAACAACTAATCCACCCATCCCGCCACTTATCCACCAATCCTGCCACTTATCCACCCATCCCACCACTTATCCATCCACCCACTTATCCATCCCACCACTTATCCACCCATCCCGAAACTTACCCATCCCACCACTTATCCATCCACCCACTTATCCATCCCACAACTTATCCACCCATCCCGCCACTTATCCACCATTCCTGCCACTTATCCACCCATCCCGCCACTTATCCACCCATCCCACCACTTATCCACCAATCCTGCCACTTATCCACCCATCCCGAAACTTACCCATCCCACCACTTATCCATCCACCCACTTATCCATCCCACAACTTATCCACCCATCCTGCCACTTATCCACCAATCCTGCCACTTATCCACCCATCCCGCCACTTATCCACCCATCCCACCACTTATCCACCAATCCCGCCACTTATCCACCAATCCCGCCACTTATCCACCCATCCCGCCACTTATCCACCAATCCTGCCACTTATCCACCTATCCCACCACTTATCCACCCATCCCGCCACTTATCCACCCATCCCACCACTTATCCACCAATCCCGCCACTTATCCACCCATCCCACCACTTATCCACCCATCCCGCCACTTAACCACCCATCCCGCGTTATCCATCCATCCAACCACTTATCCATCCCACCACTTATCCATCCATCGGGGCGGTCGGGTAGCCTAGTGGTTAAAGCGCTAGCTCGTCACGCCGAAGACACGGGTTGGATTCCCGACATGGGTACAATGTGTGAAGCCCATGTCTGGTGTCCCCCGCCGTGATATTGCTGGAATATTGCTAAAAGCGGCGTAAAACCTCACTCACTCACTATCCATCCATCCAACCACTTATCCATCCATCCCACCACTTATCCACCCATCCCACACTTTATCCATCCATCCAACCACTTATCCACCCATCCCACCACTTATCCACCCATCCCACACTTTATCCATCCATCCAACCACTTATCCACCCATCCCACCACTTATCCACCCAGTTATCCATCGCACCACTTATCCACCCATCTCATCACTTATCAATCCATCCCACCACTTATCCACCCAGTTATCCATCCCACCACTTAACCAACCATCCAACCACTTATCCACCCATCCCACCACTTACTGCCAATCCACCCTCTCACTGTCAATCCACCCACTCGCAACCAAGACATTCACTCACTGCCAAACAATCCATCTGAAAATATTCATTTTCAGTACTAAACTAAATAGAATATTCACAATAATGTCATTCGAAAATGACACTTCTGAAGAACCAGGTTTGGATATATTGATCATGATTTTATAACACACAAGGCCAGTTAACTGGAACATTATGTCTGCTTGACTAAATCTCATATTCTCCATAGTTCAAAATTTAACCATGATCACTTTATTGTTTATTCTCAGTGTACAGGCAAATACAGTTAATGAATTATACATCAGATTCTAAAGACTATGAATATAGCTAATTGAACTCGTACATTTTTGTAAATATCAGACCTGTAAATCGTGAAATTAATGCATCTCCAAAAGAATGCGACCGTTGGTCCCTAGCCAAAAATGTGACTCAATATGAATGCGACACCCCCCTCCTCTCAAGCAGTGGATTTATATACAAAGAAAACACCTCTGTCAGGTTTACAGGAGAATCCTCACTTTAATCGAACCATACATTAACTCAATCACACACCAAATAGCCCCGCTTATTAGTGCTGAGTAGAGTACTTCAGCTAAAACAATACATGCGCACTGGCTCGTGTCGGCCTTTGACGCAGTCGTAAAGAACAAAGACACTGTGTTGGCTGGATAGCGTCTGTCTGGACTTGCAGGTGTGATCAGTGGTGACATAAGCGAGTAGAATTCTTGTCTTGACCCTAGCAGTGACAATTCACAGGATATAATTAGTGTTTGAATGACATTTTTTATATACTTGTTCCAAGTGGTGCTCAATAAACAGTGTTGTGGAATACATATATACAGTCAAGTCCCGTTAATCCGACATCGATGGTTGCATATGATTGTGTCGGATTAACGAGTATGTCGGATAAACGAAATTTAGTAGTATCAACGTTCGTGATCGAAAATCGGATAACTACACAATAGATAAGGATTCAAACATGTTATAAAAAATATAAAATATATATTCATATTGTTATGTTACATTGTTGGCGGAATATGTTTTCTAATCATGCAACCTCTAAAGTTTAACACAAAACAACTGTTACAGACTGTATGACAAATTCAAAATACTTTAAAAAGCGTAGTCTGGAATGGAAGTCGCAACTTTGTAACTGGTACCCAAAGCTTAAGAAAGCTGCTTTCTAAGTGGCTAACGTCGTCTTCCTGTTGGTCATTTCATTCGTCGGTCATAGTTCGCGAAAGGTTGTTCTGACGTGACTTGTAATGGGATGGCCTCGTCGATAGCGAGAACTTGTATCTGATTTTAATAAGATTGAGGTAATCTAAGCATGTGAATTATCCTGTTTTCTTTATTTAAAGCTTTAATTGTTAATTGTTAAGCAAGTTTATCTCTGCAGCTTGATTAATGAGTGATTTCGGTAATTCGTTGCAAATTAGGTGTGTCGGAGTCGGAGTACGAGACTGTCGGATTAACGGGTCTAAATAGCACTGATTTAATTGGTTCCCATCATTAGTGTCGGATAAAGCCGATTGTTGGATTAACGAGTGTCGGATTAACGGGACTTGACTGTAGTTGTTTGTTTTCAGCATATGTCTAAGTTGGTATTTCTGCTACCCACAATGTCATATTGTTGATATAAATGCGATGTTTAATATTGTGAGCAAAGACCACTCACATTTCTGCATTTAATTCATGCTCACATTAATTTCAAGAGTTACAGTATATTCTTATCTCTTGTGACCTATTTGAATCGAAAGACAACACTGACTGGTGTAATATACATCAGTTTAATCTTCTCCAATCGACTGTAAGACAATGATTTTAAAACGATGTAGATAAGAAATTTAATGTCATATCTATGTGCTCACAAATCAACCATTTATCTCCCACAGCTGTCTGTAAATAACAAATCAATTTATAATGACTCCTCATCTACGGTTTTGAAAAATGGAAACTGACAAAATATTTCGCCTCACATCAAATCTGTCAATATAATCTCACTTCAACTGCCAAGATCCACCTATGTATGATGACAAACTGCACAGACTGGAATGTCAGGTTAATTGCAGTCAGTTGAATTCACAGCATTAATATTCTTGTCTTTACCGGGGCCACATTATTTTTTTCTTGCTTTACCGATCTGCTGACTGTAAATTTTGTTGAAATGAAAAATGATAAAATTCTGAATTTGCCCTTTTTTCATCCTACTGAAAAAATATTAGCTTGTAACACCCAAAAATATTTTCG
The DNA here is from genome assembly GCF_022045235.1 of Haliotis cracherodii. Taxonomy (NCBI): domain Eukaryota; kingdom Metazoa; phylum Mollusca; class Gastropoda; order Lepetellida; family Haliotidae; genus Haliotis; species Haliotis cracherodii. Next base: position 6,884,108 of record NW_027266279.1, on the reverse strand, counting down.
AAAAAAGACCCATGATTTATAATTCTGCATCAATGTTTAATAAACAAACAAACAAGTTTTTTGTGTAGAAACATCAAAGAAGCTATTTTTTTATACCAGCCTACTTGTAGACGATTAGAAGAGTACAAAAGGCTGAATTGCTTTTTATTATATTTTGTTATATTTCTTTCTCTTACTGACATGTATTTAGCTGTAAAAAAATCCATAAAGAAAGTTAAAAAAGGGTGGTCTGAGAGATACGGCATTAAGCTTACTCAACATAAGTGGTTATATGCATTCTCCTTACCATTTTAGTGTAATTTAAGACTGAATTTATGGGACTATTCTCATGCCAAGTGACAGCCCCCAAAAAGTTTTTTTGAAAACCCTCAAAACTCTTCCTTTTGTCTTTCAGATCAAAATTTATGATTTATATCAATTTAGAAATTTAAGATGACCCTAATTACACAGAAACTGTGCCTCAGTTTCACACAAGGTGCACAAATTGCAGTGACAAACCTTGGCCAGAAATGGGCACAAGACCCTGTACCACACATTGCCCTCTAGGTTGAACCCTCTCTTTTCCTCCAATATAATACCTCTCTTTATCAAGCTCTGACGCCATCTCCAAAGACGGTCATGTCAATGAATTTTGACAGCCCAATCTAATTAAAGGATGTGTGGGATCTTGAGTCAGTTAAATGTCAGTTTTCTAAAACGAGTTGCCTATATTTTGGTACATTCTTAATTTTAAAATTTTGATCAAAGCAATGTCAAAAAAAGTCACAGAACACAAATATACCCTAGACTGTATACCCACTTTGGTGTAGATCCCATGGTGCTCAGAAGTCTAAAATATTCACAACAATATAATGATGCTGCTTTATTTTTTTTGCATTCAGAACTCCCCAATTAGATTCATATTTGAGATACAGAAATAAGACCTGTTTGTCTAAAAACACATTCCCTGTCCTTATAATCATCTGCAATTGTGTTGACCCTAAGTTGTTGGGGTAAATATGGTACATGTTTTCAACACCCTGTTAAAACTGTAGAAGCATATGGCTAATTTGTGATTTGCATATCCACACCATATACCATATTCGACGTAATAAGCGCCCCGCTCTAATAAACGCCCACGGAGACAGTTGCTAATATATTGGCTAGTGAACAATCCCAATTAGCACCCCTTCTGATTGATCAATGTACACAAGACTTATTTATTCGCGTATAATACGCACTCGTGTGTTATATGCACCCTTAATTATGGGCAATTAAATTCTTGAAAAACATATCTGTCGTACATAAACATTTCAGGCTGTCAGCATAAATAACGAAATTTATCTTTCAACTCTGTTTTTTCACCGAAATTATATTCTAATAAGAGCCCCCTACTTCTAATTTTGAGAGCGCCCTGGGCACTTATTACGTCAAATACGGTATATTAATTACTGTAAATATCACCTCTTGGAACAGATGATAAAAAGTGTATATACGCCATATTAAAGCTTGGTTACCAAGACACCATGTTATTGATATCCACTACTTATTTATGTGCATAAAATCATAAAAAATGTATATACACATATATTTCCTACAATTCATTATACACAAACAGGTTAATCCTGAAACTTGTGATTAGCTCCAACAACTGACATTATGATTATGTACTAAACTAATTAATTCCATCTATTTATTAAATGCTTTGATGCTTTCAATTAACGTGAATTAGTAATAGTACATTTCAACAGATGGAACCGTTCCTTTGATAGCAATTTCACATGTAGTGTGTTCTAAGCTCTAAATCTGGCGTCCCCCGAGGTGAGATTGCTGGAATACCGCTAACAGCGGCATTAAACTATATTCAATTCACTCAAAATAATAATTCAGATAGAGCTTCTGCCCAGGGAGTGGAGTGAGTGAGTGAGTGAGTTGGGTTTAACGCCACTTTTAACAGTATTCCAGTTATATCACAGCTTGTCAGCTTAATGTGAGAGGAAAGCCCGAAGTGATGCAGGTCTCAGACGTTTACCACTTCGGTGAAACCCACGAGCACGGGTATGGTGCTGACAAACCTAGAAACATAATCGGGGTGAACCGGGATTCGAACCCACAATCATAGGTTTCTGGTGTGCCCAAGGGACGCAACTCTGCATAGCGAATCGCGGCGCCTTAGACGACTGGGCCACCCGTGCCCCCCCCAGGGAGTGGAAGGGAGAAAGTTCGATCCTTGGCTGCATCCTACCAAAAGATGTTGAAAGATGGTACTTGTTGTTACCCTGCCTGGCGCTTGGCATTAAGGGAATAAAAAAGGACTGGATGGACTGAGTCACTATTACTGTGTCTGAGTGGGGTGTTCATGTTAAATTGTGGCATGGTATCTCAGCACTATAAAATCAGCATTAGCACAGACTAATCCAAGCAGACGCATGCATGCATGCACATATGTGCAATAATCTTGAATGCGACATTAAACCCTACTTCACCTTATGTAAATATTAATTTCATAGCATAACGCTAAAAAAATTATATAATTCCTGGATCATTGATATTCTGTCCAAAGTGACAACTCACTCACTCACTCACTCACTCACTCACTCAGAATTACTAAATAATCCATGTTTCGAGACACACTGATCCTGACCTTAAACATTGCAACTAGCTAAAATCATAAAGTACACAACTCTCTTTCTTCACTGACAGAAATATGCCAGTCAAGCATATGATCTTGCGATATTAACCTAATTCAATAAGTCTTTATAATGTAGGAATATCGATACATAATTTGCCCTAATAAGGACCCAGCCTGTCATTATGTGTGGCTGCATGTGCAATCACTGAGGCCCAATTCCCCAGTTCTGGGATAACGAGTCTAACCGTTAGTTACATGGTGTTCATTTGTCCATTATCCAGAAAGCATCTATTTGAGAATCTCCATTAAACCCCAAACCACCAGGGACATCTAGAGACTGGTAATTGTTGTAAATGTTTTCTGACAGTCGCGCCAGGTTTCTGACATCTGTGTTCCACGTCACCAGACGGATGAGTCTTCCCTGTCTGATCTTCGAGACATGAGGGTCAGTTTCGCAATATTCATTCTATGGAATCAGCAATATTCCAACTGTATGGCAACAACCTTGAGAAATAATCAAGTCTGGACCTGACAGTCTAGTGATTGATATAATGAGGAATGATCCGAGACGTTGGGGTACGATGACATGCAATCAACCAAGTCACAGACACGGACCACCCAATCCACTATGTTGTCTCTTAGGAACAGTACAGGTATGGCAGGGGGGCACGGGTGGCCCAGTCGTCTAAGGCGCCGCGATTCGCTGTGCAGAGTTGCGTCCCTTGGGCACGCCAGAAACCTATGATTGTGGGTTCGAATCTCGGTTCGCCCCGATTATGTTTCTAGGTTTGTCAGCACCATACCCGTGCTCGTGGGTTTCACCGAAGTGGTAAACGTCTGAGACCTGCATCACTTCGGGCTTTCCTCCCACAGTAAGCTGACACGCCGTGATATAACTGGAATACTGTTAAAAGAGGCGTTAAACCCAACTCACTCACTCACTACAGGTATAGCAGCGTGAGTCCTCATGATTTTAAGTTTTAGGATCAATGATCAGTCTCTCCCAAGAACATTTGACTCTTCTTGCCTGAATGTTGTGTCTCATTTCTGAATCTTGCATACCTACACATGCATCTCCGTTGCCTTGTCACTCCTGACTGTTTGGAGGCCCGTGAAGACGCCGGGTTAGAATAGGTCTTCATCAACCCATGCTTGCTGTAAAAGGTGACTATGCTTGTCGTAAGAGGCGACTCACAGGATCGGGTGGTCAAACATGCTGGAGTTTGACATGGCTACCCGACACAGGACTTCGAAGTGACCAATCCTTTTTTCATCTCCCAAAAGTCAGTCAGGGAAACAACTTATTTTAACATTTTTTGGCATCACACGGCCGGGATTAAACCACCGACCTCCTGTTCTCAAGACAGACACTCTTATTACATAGACTAGTATTATCTGATTTCACGCGAAACCAAAGAAATTTCACAAGACATTGGGTTTGAACTTGTGGCTTAAACTCAGCAGGAAAGCAGACAGGAGGGATACATGCATGGGTGAGTTGTGGTATTTAGAGCTATTACCATACCTCCATGTCTGAATGTAAGATCTAATTGGTTCACATGATCTTGATAAAATACTATGCATCTTGCCTGGGAGGGAAATAAATTTCTGAGCAGGAGAATATATCTCTTATACCCCATCATGAAGAAGACAGGCTGCACATGGATTTCTGAGCAGGTTGACCATTTTGTACAGGCAGTGGGTCATATTATCTGTATGGGAACTCAAGTAAATTTGAAGTATCATGACAGGGCCTTGGCTTAAAAACATTTTTTGTAATATTTAAACTCCTACCCTGATGATAATGTGAAACAAACAAGTAAACAATGTTGCCCTTATGTACCTTTCAGACACATGTCAAAACTAGAAACAAGCTGTTCAGAACAACAATGCTCGCCAAGAGATTTCGGGCCAATTATGTGGCAAAATCTCCCATAATCTAACTATTGTAAATGTTGTTGATGGAGAAACCAATAAATGACATCTCCGATAATTGTCAATGTCATTATTGGCTCCAGCAAGATAGACACTGCTAATTCGGACACAGCCAGACCCAGGATTGCCCCTCTTCCTTACAGCAATCCACTGACGCTGACTTACCGACAACTTCTTCCACTGTTATTCTCTAATAATTGATTATTATTCCCAGGAGAGGCATACTAATTGATAAAGAATAAATCTAAAAGTCCTGCCTTGAAGAAGCTGTTTAGGCAGCAATTTCCTTAAGGGTAATGAACGTAAAAGCTTGTGAAATAAGCAAATGACCTTAAAGTCCCATAATGTCAAGTGTTTCGTCAATAGCGTAATTGACCACAGAAAACTGTCACTTATCATGACACATACGACGTCATGTTTGGGAGAATGTAATTACATATAGTGCGCCTTATTTTTGGTTCGAACATCAGTGTTTGACATTTCTGGGTAGGGAATAGACAATGTACTCATCTGGTCTGAATAAGTGGACTTATTCTGATGGGGCTTTCTGATGAAAAGACTCCTTCAGTGTCTAAGTGGTGTATGACTCCTCATAAGGAAAACAAAAATAGAGTCTCCCTTGGAGTGGACATGTGAAGAGCTGCATATCTCACTGGGACCATCAATCATAACAGTTGTTGCAAACACTGATGTCAATTCACAATCAGCTCAAGCCTGGTTGTAATTAGACTTCCATCGTCACTTTCTATTTGGTAATATGTGTTTTTATTCCGGTATTTCCTTGTAAGAATTATCATCACCAACCTCATAATAATCATCCTCATGACACCATCATCACAACACATTTAACATCACTCCTTCATCACAACACCTTTAACATCACACCTTCATCACAACACCTTTAACATCTTTCCTTCATCACAACACCTTTAACATCTTTCCTTCATCACAACACCTTTAACATCACATCTTCATCACAACACCTTTAACATCACTCCTTCATCACAACACATTTAACATCACACCTTCATCACAACACCTTTAACATCACTCATTCATCACCTTTAACATCACACCTTCATCACAACACCTTTAACATCACTCCTTCATCACAACACATTTAACATCACACCTTCATCACAACACCTTTAACATCACTCATTCATCACCTTTAACATCACACCTTCATCACAACACCTTTAACATCACACCTACATCACCTTTAACATCACTCCTTCATCACAACACCTTTAACATCACACCTTCATCACAACACCTTTAACATCACACCTTCATCACAACACCTTTAACATCACTCATTCATCACCTTTAACATCACACCTTCATCACAACACCTTTAACATCACACCTTCATCACCTTTAACATCACACCTTCATCACCTTTAACATCACACCTTCATCACAACACCTTTAACTTCACAACATCTTTAACATCACACCTTCATAACAACACCTTAAACATCACTCCTTCATCACAACACATTTAACATCACAACACCTTTAACATCACACCTTCATCACAACACCTCCATCATCACCACTGCCTTTGGTCCTATCCTTATCTGCTAAACATCACTTCATTCATCGCCACTATCTTCATCAGCACCTCAGTAGCAGCAACAAGAAAGGACTTTACAGTACACCCAAAAGGGAGCAGACAGAGCACCACGTTTTCCTGGATGGTTAAAAAAGCATGTATCATAGAACATGAGCAAATCAGGTGACAGCCCACATCTTTCTAGTCACGTTTGATCACATCTGGTTAAGATACAAAGTATCACACAAGACGTTCAGCCGAGACTTACGACATTATTTCCAGTCATTCCATGCCACTAGAAACCAAAAAGTCCGATGTATCTGGCTCCTGCAACTGAATGTTTTAGGCTCTCCAGATGATGCCATTTACCACTTCTAGCTTTGTAAATCACAACTCTAATGTGATACAACCATATAACAGAATGTTCCATGCCTCTAACAGCCTTAATAAGGACGTTCTATGGACTCCCAGTGACAATGCCTCCACTTTGGTCAAATGAAGTATTTATGCAATAGAACTCAAAACATGCCTCAAGTAAACTTGATATGACATTACATTTTGTCTTTTGACCTTGACCTTCCATCTCAGAAATGAGTGCACTTGGTTTAAAATAGCTTGAACAGAATTTCACTTATATCACAGTATGTCAGCTTTATGTGGGAGGAAAATATGAAGTGATGCACCAAGTGAGTGAGTGAGTTATGTTTAAGCTCATTAAAATCAGACCTTAGTTCTCGCTACCGCTAAACAAAGATCTGAAGACATCCCATTAGGGGTCACATCAGAACGACCTTTCATCCGACCAATCAGTGCGTCGCTTACTAGATTATGAAAGTGACAGTCGGAACATGATTTCTAATCATGCGATCTCGAAAACTTTAACATGGGGTATTCCGAACGATAGTTACGGGTTTAACGACTGAATCCTTACAATCTAGACCATCTATTAGCCATTCCAGAATGTTCTTTTGTTCAGGTTTCAAATTTGTAATCGAGAATTTGTCAAACTATATTTCGAAGCATAGTCGCCAGTTTGAAATTTGTGCCTAAAGCACAAGAAAGCTGCCTTCTGATTGGTCATTCCATTGGTCGGTCAAAGGATGTCCTCAGATCTTTGTTTAGCGGTAGCGAGAACTAAGATCTGATTTTAATGAGATTGAGTTATGTTTAACGCTGCTTTTAACAGTATTCCAGTTATATCATGGCATGTCATCTTAATGTGGGAGGAAAGCCCAAAGTGCTGCAGGTCTTGGACGTTTACCACTTCGGAGAAACCCACGAGCACGGGTATGGTGCTGACAAACCTAGAAACATAATCGGGACGAACCAGGATTCGAACCCACAATCATAGGTTTATGGCGTGCCCAAGGGACGCAACTCTGCACAGCAAATTGCGGCGCCTCAGACAACTGGGCCACCCGTGCCCTTCATCACCTACGTCACGAGTATAAACATCATGAGGGTGACTCGGGATTCGAATCCACGATGACGGGTTTTTGGCATGACTATGGGATGCAGCTTTCCACAGCAATGTCCGCATCTTAGACGACTGTGCCACCCATGTCCCTGGGGGTGTTATAAATGGAAGGTCACAGTCGCTGTATAAAAAAACCTGCACGTGTGATCAGATGTGTAAAAACGCTTCCTAGACAGGATCAAGGCATTCAAGTGATTCTCTGGAAATGTGCCATTTGTATCTGGAGTGTCCCAGATGGCAGCACTCACTTCTTGTGCATCAATAACAATTCCCTCTAAAACATTCTCCTCTACTTAGAAGCTATCAACAGTGTTTGTGAATCTTTTTCAGATGCTCTCATGTGAAAAGCACCTGATCTTGAAAACTTCTTCAGATATTTCCTGGCCATTGTAAGTGCTAAAAAAACAGGTGCTTGTGGTGCTAGAATGGAAAGATCAGAGCTCTCAGCAACGAAAGTTCAAAAGTTGATAATCTGCATTTTAAGGTGAGACTGAGTTACATACAAAGAATATTTGATCAAAGATCAATTGTTGAAAACAAAATCTTATTGATAATTATATTTTGGGAAGATGTCCTCTCTGACAAACAGATGACTTCTGTGATCCCAGGGCAGAACAGATCCTCAGGAGCCCATGTTTGCCATAAGCGGTGACATAAATGGGATCAGGATTGTAGGTCATCATAACCAGTGTGGATTGTTGCTAATACTCTCTGCCTTTCGTTGTCTGTCAAAGATTTGATTATTAACAGGTCACAGTGATACGTCTGGAATATTGCCGAGTACGGTGTAAAAGAACATTGACAACCTTACCTTACATATAGAATCTACATCATCTTGAACATAACTGTTGAATGAAATCCCAGGAAAAGATTGACATACCAGACAGTACCTAAATGTATTCAAATACTATCACATCTCATGTTTTTTTATTGATATAACGTTTGTTGTAGGTTTGTGTGCTTGGAAGTAAAGGCTACCGAAGCACCTTAAAATGTCTACAGTATATCAAGATAAACCAAGAAGAGTTACATCCCTTGAAGAAAATACACACATATTCAGGTGTGGACCGCTTTTTCCCAGGTCATCAGTGCTTAAGATCTGGAGGATGTCTGCTGGTTGATATGTTTTTGTTTAATGTGCAATCAGAGGAAAGTTTGGAGGGAGGATGTGTGTGAAATAATTTGTCACCAACTCCAGTCTGCCAGGATGGCAAGGCGACTTGAAACATTTTGGGCCTCTTTGCTACCAGATTTCTTGTTGTATCTGTTTGTGTAAAAAGTAGGGCTGGGACGAGTCCAAATGTATTACCTGAGTACACGCCCCCCTATTACCTTACCCTACCCGGGTACCCACTGTATAGGTCTCAGGAGATGTCTCAAAATGTCTGATTGGGAACATTTTTAGGATAGACCTGGCAAAACGTATTTAGATACATGTATTAAACAATCTGGTCATTCATACACTGAAGTTGACTTAACTTATATTTTTATTCAACCATATAAAATGTCAGAAGGAATGGCTGCATAGTCAGAAAGAAATGCGAACATTAGTGACTTATAGTGTGACCATAGAGTTCCAGATAATGTTGGCCATTAAACAATATATCACGTGACTAACCACAGGTCTGGGTAGTCCTGTGGGTACCCGGGTCCTACTCAGTACCCACCCGACCCGGGTACCCGAGTTACCCGTCCCATCCCTAGTAAAAAGACTCACAAATCAAAGAGATCTTTTTCACTTGCAGAACTTCTGTAAGTTGTGACAGCTGAATAACAGGATATATATTACTGTTTTAAAAAACTGGTCTTACTTTTAAGTGAACATTTTGGATGGGTAAGAAAGGTTTATATCTAATAGTTCATTAGATAGAAACTTCAGCCAATCAGGCCTCCCAGATTGTATTTTCACTCGCCAAAACAAAAACTTGGCTGGAATTCCTGGGCTCGATCGTAGCGCCACCAGTGGCTATTACGAGTTATGTCCCTTCTAAGCCTCACCTATGGACCAATCAGATTCCACCTTCCTTATCACTTGAATTTGTTTCAAACAAAATGGCGGCGCCCAGTCAAGATGATCTCATCAATAATCAAGATCTATATTGTGATAAAACGGGTCTTACATCGCGAAGTGCATCAAATCACGCGAGCACCTTGATCAAAAACATGAAAAGACTTGGAAAAGATCTGTTGACAATGACAATGATCATATAATCCACCATGACAGTTTACTAACCGGATTACGATTTCGATTTCGATGCACGATTTTGATTGGACTATGCATAGACTCGTGAGTCCAGCCAAAATATAACTCCATAATCCCAGCCAAGTTCGGCAAGGGTGGAAACTTGACTTTTGTAGTCAGTTAACTCTCTTGCCTCGGGAAGATGGTCACACACCAGAGGGAGAGATTGAGTTTGACTTTGATCTTCGACACATCAAATGCAGTCCAAATGCAATACAACTTTAAAACATCCCCTCCAGCTAACTTACTGAGACTTTACTGAGTGAGTGAGTGAGTGAGTGAGTGAGTGAGTGAGTGCGTTGGCAGTGTCCGATGTTTAACTCAATGAGGACATTGTGACAGTGGATATTGTGTATTGGTTAGCAGTGTTTGGAGTTTGACTCAATGAGGCCATTGTGACAGTGGACATTGTGTATTGGTTAGCAGTGTTTGGAGTTTAAATCAATGAGGACATTGCGGCAGTGGACATTGTGTATCAATTAGTAGTGTTGAGAGTTTAACTCAATGAGGCCATTGTGACAGTGGACATTGTGTATTGGTAAGCAGTGTTTGGAGTTTAATGAGGCCATTGTGGCAGTGGACATTGTGTATTGGTTAGCAGTGTTAAGAGTTTAACTCAATGCCATTGTGACAGTAGACATTGTGTATTGGTCAGCAGTGTTTGGAGTTTAACTCAATGAGGCCATTGTGGCAGTGGACATTGTGTATCGGTTAGCAGTGTTCAGAGTTTAAATCAATGAGGCCATTGTGACAGTGGACATTGTGTATTGGTTAGCAGTGTTTTGAGTTTAACTCAATGAGGCCATTGTGACAGTGGACATTGTGTATTGGTCAGCAGTGTTCAGAGTTTAAATCAATGAGGCCATTGTGACAGTGGACATTGTGTATTGGTTAGCAGTGTTTGGAGTTTAAATCAATGAGGCCATTGTGGCAGTGGACATTGTGTATTGGTAAACAGTGTTTGGAGTTTAACTCAATAAGGATATCATGATATCAACTGTTTCAATCAGAGAGTTTAATTCAGTACTATAAACTTTTAGGAGTAAATCCAGAAATTCCATGACAGTTACATTAATTTTTGGCAAATTGCCATTTTCCAAATCTGTTCAGGCCTTTAAACATTTTATTCCGATCCATTTGCTTTTCCAAGATTTAATGACCCATATCAACCGTTTTTCTATACTTAATCACTCCTGAAACAATGAATGATGATTTGAGAAACACATATAAAGAGGGAAAAAATAACGATAACAAGTTATTTCTTCAACATTTGCATGTATAATTTACACTGTTCATGATGTAAAATAACGATTCACAAAAATATGATGGGAAACAATTTCAAAAGCGTGAGTGAAATGAATCACACTTAATTATGTCTCGTTACGCATTTTTGATAATATCAGTCCAACATGATCGATTGAGCTAATGATAGTGATCATGACAGATGATGAATTATCCATATCTTAAAACTTATTGCACCATCAACTCTTCCAGTTGGAATTTAAGAGATTCTGTCAATGTTGTCATCAATCATGGAAACATTGAATTTACTTTTTACCAAGAGGTCTAACAATATTTTTCAGAATCACAAAGCCATCATTATATATAATCTTTGGTTGTTATTCAATCAAATGCTTAGAGAAAAGAATTGATTACATGTTACAATACAACTGTCATTTAATTTAATTCACGTATAAAGTATCATCAAAAGAAAGAGGAAAATTATTCCAAATCAGCGGCAGCTAAATGTTTGGATGCAATTTAAAAATAATATTGAAATCTTTATTGTGCGAATTATTGATTGCACTGCGTGTGTATTTGCATATCAAAGAGAAGGATGATCAATGATAATTTTAATCCTGTCCAATACAACGCCTTCACTGAGTTGGATCACTTGGTGGAATCAAATTGCCCTTGATAGGCCGTGCTTTACACCAATGTAATTACAAAGGAAACTGCATTATTTCTTCAGAAATACTCCAGCTACAGAGCCCTGGAGTCTGGGGGAGTTTGCCGGCACAGCTGGACGGTCGTCTATCTTGTCGCATTCCGCTGTGCAGAGTTGCATCCCTTGAACATGTCAGAAACCTATTATCATAGGTTTCGAATCCCGATTCACCCTAATTATGTTTCCAGGTTTGTCAGCACCAATCCCGTGCTCATCCCGTTTCACCAAAGCGATAAACATCTGAGACCTGCATCACTTTGAGTTTTCCTCCCACTACAGTAGGCTGACAGACTGTGTTATAACTGGAATACTGTTCAAAGTGGCAATAACACCAACCCACTTGAGTCTGGACCCATGAAAGATAGAGCAATGACCCATTCCGTTCAGACACCAGTTTAAAAACAGAAGCAGACCTTCACCACCATTGCTAAAAACAGAAGCAGTCCTTCATTACCATTCCTAAAAACAGAAGCAGCCCTTCACGACCATTGCTAAAAACAGAAGCAGCCCGTCACTACCATTGCTAAAAACAGAAGCAGCCCTTCACAACCATTGCTATAGACAGAAGCAGTCCTTCACTACCATTGCTAAAACAGAAGTAGCCCTTCACTACCATTGCTAAAAACAGAAGCAGCCCTTCACTACCATTCCTAAAAACAGAAGCAGCCCTTCACAACCATTGCTAAAAACAGAAGCAGCCCTTCACAACCATTGCTAAAACAGAAGTAGCCCTTCACTACCATTGCTAAAAACAGAAGCAGCCCTTCACTACCATTCCTAAAAACAGAAGCAGCCCTTCACAACCATTGCTAAAAACAGAAGCAGCCCTTCACTACCATTGCTAAAAACAGAAGCAGTTTTACCCAGGTACCATATTGTCGAGCATCATTAAACACTTCCTCTTGAAATGCAAGGGAGTAAACCACACATTTGTAGGAGTAGCTCCTATTAAGAGGGACATAAAACCGTTTTTCATGTTCAACAATAAATCTCTGTTGAAAAAGAATTCATTTACGAAGTTTACGAATGGTTCGTCTTTCATTTTGTTTATGGACCCAAGCTTAGGACACAAATGAGTTTAGATCATTTATTGCATATAAAAGTTCCGCTTCAGATGGTTGATAGCAAACAGACCCTGCATTGTATGCTAAGTGTGAAAAAAGCTCTTAACATCTTTTACAACTCAAGAAATGAAAGATGGCTTGGGCTTAATACTTACTTCACAATATTAATTTAACATTGACTTCTTCTTGTTCTGTAACCATGAATTCATACGTTTTTATTCTAGCATAAATAACTAAGGATTTCTGGTTCAATTTCTTATAACTGGTCAGGTGAAGTTGTATCTCTCTTGACTAGGACACAATAATGATTATCACAATATGTCAAGTATATATTTAAGAAATAAACGACGAGTGGTAGTTGTTTCTTATATAAGATATCACCATTATGTACAGCCTCTTTAAGGATGTTGATAAAATGTACAAGCTTTAAAAATATACACCACCATTTAAATAATGATGACTCCCTCAATAGAATCCGACCCCGGCAATGTCGAACAAGTCAATTTTATGCACAGGTGGGTATTTCCCGCATATTTTCACAATCCTCACGTCAATAACCTGTACCTTGTGCTAGCTCACTGAGATACCATGCTGTAGTTTAACATGAATACCCCACTCAGACACAGTACACTGACTGCGAGCCGACCAGTCCTTGTTTTAGACCCTTAATGCCAAGCGCCAGACAGGGTAACAACAAGTACCATCTTTTCACGTCTTTAGGTATGACTCATCCGGGTCTATTCTTGAACTCACACACAAGTGAAATTTCATGGAAGAGATCACGTGAGAGAGAATAAAATTTCTTCAAATGTCAATAAAACTAACTGGACAAGGTGATTGTTGAATCATATTTCCTTGTAGACAATGAATCAATTGCAATCACATTCACATAGATTTAACTTTTCCTCCTGTGATTCATTTAGCTAAAACACTTATGAACGACAATTTCATGATCTACCTCTCGACCAATGGAAAAGCTGTATATTGTGTAAACTTCAAATTAATTTTTTTTTAACCTGTGTCCCACATCATCTGCTGCCATACCATGAATGAATGAATGCATTGGTAATCATTTTTCCATACCATCTTTTTCATATGTATTATTTACCACTTGTCATAAAACCCAGGGACAAAAATCTCATGGTATTTTCATAACACCTTATTGTAAAACAGTGGGCCTAAATTGATGTTGTCAAAAGTCATATTTGTTTTCTCATTTCAGTGGGGTTTTTTTCAGTATTGTAAAACAAGCAAAAAATATATATGGCCTTGCTTCATAATAATTCTTGCTGTGAAGCTTTGAGATGTTCGGTATATTAAGATCAGACTGAAAATTGGTTTACGGGGTCAGAGAATATAAATCAGGTGTCACACAATAAGGGAGATAACTCTTCCCAGCATAAATGACACAAATGTTTCTCTGTTGCACTGCTATGATGCAATGTAAATATGCCTTGTTCTTACATTCACTAATGGAACACACAGACAATCACCAACCGGAAAATTGATTTGAAACATCTTTTTTTTGTTGATTCTGACAATCCTTTTGTACAGATTCTAGTGAGGGCCAGATCTCATAACGATCTTTTCATAATTTGTGTCACCTGTGTTTATTACCATAATATTACAATATTTCCAGTTATATGGTATCACCTCTTGTGCACATCAGTATATCACTGATACAGACATAGCTTCAATCTACTTCAGTCTGTGGCTGGCAAGTTCTCGTGGGTTTCACCGAAGTTGTAAACGTCTTTCCTCCCACATTAAGCTGACATGCCGTGATATAACTGGAATACTGTTAAAAGCGGCCTTAACCCCAACTCACTAACTCACTCAACATGAAACTGTTCCACAAACCCACAAAAAACAAGAATATGTTTTTACTCAAAAACATCTCCCGCCTCCTTTTTTATACTTTAGTTCAAGGTGTTACTGTGAATGTGTTTGCAAATACGAAAAACAAAAATAGAAAACTATAGGCTGGAAAGATATGCAGAATATTCATTAACTCTGCAGACATATTTTGAAAATATACTGTAATAATTTCACTGTTTCTTTCATGCTGATTTGCTGAAGGGGTTGTGACGTGATCTGATATTTGGAGTTCACACACCTGTGAACGGACAAAAAAAGTTCACACGATGTGAACAATCTTTTGTGAAATTGATCGTGTGAACTTTTGCTGGTACTACTTTCCTGGGTTTCCCCGAATTCTTGATTGGTGTTTACGATCAACTCGTTTTTCTATTTCCTTTTTAATACCTGCATTTATCAGCAATATAATTAATTTCATCTGACTTAGCAAGCTCGGAGGTTCACACAGTTTAACCAGCGCTTTTAAATCGTTTACACTTCAATGAACCCATCCAAACTGACGTTCAATTCTTAAAAAAACTGTTCCAAGCAGACGTGTACATTAACTGTGGGGTGATGTGGATTCATATGAGCAATGGTATGCGTTGGTAGGAACATTTTATACAGTGAAGGGAGAAGGCAATAGAAGAAACTAATCATTGATGTAGGTACTTAGGGCAAAAAAATGATGTGAGGTAAGGGGCGAGGTTGTGAGGTTAAAACCTGACATTAGCTTGTCTATCCCTTTTGTTGCTTCGTTGTAAAATGCCGCCCACAGCAATAGCCCAGGTGGCCTGTACATTATTGTGTCTGGACCAGACAAACCAGTGATAGACATCATGAACAATGTCGCTTGACATCAGAGTAGGATGGCATGGAATCAAGCAAGTCATAGGCAGCTGTGGACCAGTTCTAACCAGGAATCACTACAGGGTTCTTGTTCTATCTCAGTTAAAATGATCAAATCTTGGCTTGGAAAAGTAAATTAACCTCTGGCTTCATGTCATCTTCCCGAGGCAAGAGAGTTAACTGACTTCAAAAGTCCAGTTTCCACCCTTGCCGAACTAGGCTGGAATTCCTGGGCTCGATCGTAGCACCACCAGTGGTTATTACGAGTTATGTCCCTTCTAAGCCTCTCCTATGGACCAATCAGATTCCATCACTTGCACTTGTTTCAAATAAAACGGTGGCGCCCAGTCAAGACGATATGGTCGATCATCAAGGTCTATATTGTCATAAAACGGTTCTTACATCGCAAGGTGCATCAAATCACACAAGCGCCTTGCTTAAAAACATGAAAAGGTTTGGAAAATATCTGCTGACAACGAGTTGGCGGTGCACATGCTTTGCAAATCCCGCGGAATTTTGATTGGACTATGCATAAACGTAAATCCATAATGCCAGCCTAGCTCATCAAGGTTGGAAACTGCACTTTTTTAGTCAGTTTACTCTCTTGCCTCAAGTCATCTGTATCATCAGAAGGTATTTTTGTTAAACAACATGATTTCGGAGTGTGCCCATCAGACACTATGATTTCAAAAGTGTCATTGCACTCTCAGACAAAGAATTTCGAGCTGCAAGATATTGTTCAGCCAGCCTGTAATTTAATGATTATCCAGTGTACAATATGTCCAAATAACGACACATACCTGGACTCATTCACCACAATTGCTGCCTTTGGAAAGGAAGGCTACCAGCACCATCCACAAGTTCACACAGAATATCTTTTGCACACAAGTTTAATTTAATTAGATGACTATTTATATCCCCGTGTTATGGGTTCTCGGACGCTTGTGAAACATTCGTAGTTTTCTCTCTAATCACAAGAACTGTAAAACATCTCACTCACTTATAAAAGACGATTTTACTTTAAAACAGGCCATCATCTGAGTATTTTCAATGTCTGTGTGACCCCCACCCCTTGCTAAAGTGCTAGTAATCGCGATATTGCTGTCCGAAAAATTCATGATGTCCGAAAACCTATGATTGGACAATAATTATGTGCATTTGAATTGGACTCAAAATAAACCAATTATAGAGATTAGTTCCAAGGTTTTTAAAATGATAGAATGGAGATGTAATACCCTGTATTATTGAGGATGTTTGTGAACGGGTCCAGGATATTCATAAAAAAAGAATCAAGGATGTGTTTCAGATAAATAATTGTTTACTCAAAATGACGAAAACAATTTACCCTGTACCAACTAGATTCCTAACACACTTGCTGCTGATATCAATCTTGCCGATAAAATCAGGTAGGATAATCCCTCCTCATCTGGGGATTAAGTTAATCCAAGATAATAAGAGGTTGAAATGTCTACACTGTGGGCCGTGAATAGTGAATTGCCCATACGGTCAGTTAATCACCTGTAAATACCCATTATTACCTGTAATTACTGTCAAATGACCAACCATAATCATACCACAATTAGGGAGAACCTTATTGGCTGAGTCCTAAATATACCCTTTCACCACCATCTTAAATTTCACCCTGTTAAACATTTAAACCTTTCTTGCATGTACTATCAAAGACCACTGATACAATTTGACCCTTTAGCTGAACTTTGACCAACACAAATGATATGCGAAACCTTTATAACAATACAAGCTGGTCAAGAGGGACGCTCTTAACTCTGGTCGAGCGAGATTACAGCGGTCAGTTCGGGGAAATGAAGTGGCGGGGCTGTTCATTTCCTTCTTGAGTCCTGTTTACATACACCTCAATTTAGAGGGTTTGTAATGGGTTGAATGGAATCTAATGGCTGGAGTTTAACTGGAATTAGCTGAAAATTACATGTCAACCGACAAACATGAATATGAACACTATGTCCTTTCCTGGTACACTAGCTATAAGCAGTTTGAAGGGGAAGTCATGTCTGTCGTTCGTTCATTCGTTTGTGAGTCTTGATAAAAAGTGAGTGAGTGGGTGAGAAGTTGTGATTATGAGTGATTGAGTGTGAGTGAGTGTTGTTGAATGCCGCACTCAGCAATATTCCAGCTTTATGACGGCGGTCTGTAAATAATCGAGTCTCGACCCGACAATCCAGTGAGTGACATCATGAGCATCGATCTATGGAATTGGGTTATGATGACCTGCATCAACGAAGTCAGCGAACTTGACCATCCAATCACGTCAGTCGCCGCCTACGACATCTCTGCATATTAAGTGAATGTGTGAAAGTCAATGTTTTCCACAACGCAATCAGGCATATTTTAACTAAATAATCGAGTCAGGCCCAGCAAACAAATGGTTAATGGCATGTGCAACGTCCCACGCCAGGTACGAGGCTTGGGGCACACAGGCTTGATCAACCGATCCAATCAGTTGCCTATTACGACATGCATAGTTGCCTTTTACGGCAAGCATGGATAGTTGAAGACCTACTCTAACCCGGAGTGAGTGAGTGAGTGAGTGAAGGAGTGAGTGAAGGCGTGTGAATTTTTGCCTCATGCAGTAATATTGCAATCATATCACATCCGAGGACATAAGAAATGAGCTTCACACATTGTACCCATGTGGGGAATCAAACCCGGTGTGGCGAGCAAAATCCTCAACCATCAGTTGCAAACTATAAATAAATAAATAATAAAATTTAATTTTGCTTCACCAAATAAGTATGGAAAGCAGTAAGGGAACAGCTATAAATATGAGCATGTGACTGGTATGAAAGGGTAATAAGGCAAGTAGGGTTCGACAGATTCTAAACTAATTATCATCCTTATTATTTTTTATTATTATTATGATTATTATTTTTATTTTTATTAATATTATTAATATTATTAATATTATAAATATTATTATTATTATTATTATTATTATTATTATTATATGAAAATTATCAAGTCCAGATTCCTTCCTACCCAACCCACTGAGACCTTTGACCAATAAAGATAGCATTTGGGCATACCCCATGTCAGTAATGTGAATGAATGCCTTAACACCTTGGCAAACATTTATCTACCGTCTCATTTATTCTGCGATTTATGGTAATTTATCTCCGATCTCTCCATCCTGAGATAACATGATTTACAAAGGAGACGTCAGTTGCGACTATCAGTCTGAGACAAGGGTACATCATTTGTGACAGATCGCTCATGCGGGGGAAAACATTGTGTACAAGAATTTAGTGAGAATATCCCATAGTCGGCAACACTGTTGTCAAAATCCATGCTTGTATTCACACCTTAGCTTTTGCTGATGGCTTTTGTGTCTAGACTCCGCTAGATAGTTGAACGACACCAGCTTGTGGGTGCATTCGTCCCGGCTCCCGCTCTGCACAGTGGGGTATGGGTTCAGGGCTAATGTGGGGAAAAACTTGAAGGGCGACAAGAAGGGGACACCACAGGGTTCCACATCCCACACAGACTCATTATATGACGGTGCTTTTGAGTTTCATTTTACGCACTCACATGAAGTAGCCCTCATAGTGATTGGCCCATTTATGGCTTAAATGGATTTCCGACCAGACAAAAAATGATGGAAAAATGTGTGATATTTTCACACTGTACGTGGATGAACTGCTATAAAACCTGACCTTATAAAGAAATGCAGGACCTTTATGAATCATACAAGTTATTGAAAAATGAATGCTTTCATTATCCTACCTAATCCATGCAATATAAATACCATATATTTTTTTATGGACTTTTAGCGACATTGAGAGTTCATGAAGGAAAAGACATTTGACTTTTACCTATAATGCAAAGAATGGAATTCTCATTTCCCGTTCTTGTCAAAAACATAAATGATTGCCTTGTCCTACCACATAGTCCTTTCCATGACCCCCCACCCCTACCCCTACCCCCACCCCTCCCGAGATGCCATGCCGTAGTTTAACATGGATACCCCACTCAAACACAGTATACTGACCAGTCCTTGTTTATCCCCTCATGCCTTGCTCCAGGAAGGGAAACAACATGTACCATCTTTTAATGTCTTTAGGTGTGATGCGCCTGGGGATCGAACACCGACATTCCACTCCCCAGTCATCAACTAGACCAGAGGCATTTTATATGCACATACCAGCAGTGTGAGTGAATGAATTAACGCAGGTATTGTGCTTACAAACTATGGCCATTTTTGCGACTTGGTTCTGTCTAAGCGCAAATGGGCATAGTTAAAAGAACTGTCAACTTGTTGCGTAATGATTCGCATATTTTTCCCCCTATTTCATATATGCAATTTAAAACACATCGGGACTTACGGAATCTATAAAGTATGATTAGACACATTTAACTGTATCTAGGGTATATTTTTAGACATGTGTAAAAGCAAAAATTATTCCTGAGGGATTCTTTGAAGTACTTGAAGTCATATGCACATTCTGATTGGTTTGTCGTATTTTGCACATAACATTCATCGATAGGGGGACAAGTCTTCTTGTTCAGTTTGGAAGGGGAGAGTGATGAATGGTTCCAACCCTGGCACAACTTAGCGAAGCATTTCAGCACCTTGTACTGTGACACCTCAGACTAAGCCAAGTGTGATCAGTAACGTACCTCCCTTGCTGGAGAGACAGCTGTGAAGACTACTCATGAAAACAGGGCATTGTCAATCTTCACACAAAATAACACTAAAATGTAACAAAAGAAAACCTGTACTATCAAAATGGTATAAGAAAAAGTCACTTGATCGGAGAGGCACCTGGGAGTTGCGGGGGTCGTTAACGAGTGTTACATGTGAGTTGGCAGTCTGGGTGGCTCGACAGAACATAAGCCAGACTGGTAGATCGGTACAAAGATTAAAGGGATATGAAAATAGCTGACATTACGAGAGTTGTCTGTGTAAGTGCTGGTGTCCGGTATCATGTTGAGATTGTCCACATAGTTTTCATGTTTTGTCATCGGCTAGTCAAAGTTCAGGGTACGTGTCTATCACAACAGAAGGAGATATTGTGAAGAGGGTCTTTAAAGCAGGGAGTGAGTAAGTGAGTGAGTGAGTGAGTGAGTGAGTATGTTTTTTACGCCACTTTTAGCAATATTCCAGCAATATCAAGGTGGGGGACACCAGAAATGGCTACACACATTGTACCCATGTCGGGAATCGAACTTGGGTCTTCGGTGTGACGAGCGAAGACTTTAACCACTAGGCTACCCGACCGCCCTTTTAAAGGAGGGAAGATTCCGTAAATGGTAAAGGGGCATTGAAGGATTTGATGAGATAGAACCGAAAATGTCCTTATCAATTTAGAAAACCTTACTTATATCACATTTTGTTTGCCCAAAGTATTGAAAAACTGTAAAAGATACAGAAATACTTTGTCCTGTTGTTATGTGATACAGCTGGGTATTGATCTTCTGCTAGGAGCTGGATTACAGATTTAGAAAAATAAAACTAGCCTCAAGCTGAGAGATAGGGATGGTCCAAGCCATTAACTTACAGGACGCTTATTTCAAACCACCAAGTAAAAGTAGTTTTTGTCTTTTCACAATTTTTGTTTCAGAATGAAAATAAATTTAATCATCAACTTCAGACACCTCATAGACATGCACCTACACACGAGGTCAACGTGAGCCCTTCAAGGTCGAGGGAATGCATTGGGGTGTCAAGCTGTGTCAGATGAAATCACAAATACAATCAATTTCTTCATTCTGAGAGGTACCCACCCCACTTACTCCCCATAATTCATGTAGCTAAATATACCCATAGTTCTACACAATGCAAGTGCACCTTTAAATCGGTGTAGAATTCCCAGACAAAGTCGTTCAGAAATGATCCCGACTGAATACAATGCATGCGACAGCCTCGCAAACAAGACTCAGGAACGTAAAGGCAACCATTCTTCATGAAACAAACGAGCGAAAAATGACCTCTGAATTCGTCAGACGGTGGGAGGAAAGGAATTTGATTGGCCGTGTCACATGGTGTTAACGAGGCGTAAAAAATGTCCCCACTAGACAGGGCCTTGCCCCTTGTGTGAGGTGACACGGAGAGCAGCTAATAGTCCACACACATGGAATACGGAGACACAGAGCCAAGCCTGTATGTTGAGAGCCTTGCCAAATCATGGTGGGAGAGATGTGATATAGTGATATATGCATGTAGGATAGCAGGAGGGAGAGATGTGATATAGAGATATATACATATAGGATAGCAGGAGGGAGAGATGTGATATAGAGATATATACATATAGGATAGCAAGAGATATATACATATAGGATAGCAGGAGGGAGAGATGTGATATAGAGATATATACATATAGGATAGCAGGAGGGAGAGATGTGATATAGAGATATATACATATAGGATAGCAGGAGGGAGAGATGTGATATAGAGATATATACATATAGGATAGCAGGAGGGAGAGATGTGATATAGAGATATATACATATAGGATAGCAGGAGGGAGAGATGTGATATAGAGATATATACATATAGGATAGCAGGAGGGAGAGATGTGATATAGAGATATATACATATAGGAAAGCAGGAGGGAGAGATGTGATATAGAGATATATACAAGTGGATAGCAGGTGGGAGAGATGTGATATAGAGATATATACAAGTTGGAAAGCAGGTGGGAGATATGTGATATAGAGATATATACAAGTTGGATAGCAGGAGGGAGAGATGTGTATAGAGATATATACAAGTTGGATAGCAGGAGGGAGAAATGTGATATAGAGAAATATACAAGTTGGATAGCAGGGTGGGAGAGATGTCATAAAGAATTATAAACATGTAGGATAGCAGGAGGGAGAGATGTGAAATTGAGATACAAGTTGGATAGCAGGTGTAAGATGTGTTATAGAGATATATACATGTACATGTAGGATAGCAGTGTGGGAGAGATCTGATATTGAGATACAAGTTGGATAGCAGTGTGGGAGATACGTGATATAGAGATATATACATGTAGGACAGAAGGGTGAGAGATGTGATATTGAGATACAAGTTGGATAGCAGGTGGGAGAGATGTGATATAGAGATATCTACATACTGTAAACAGGGAATTTTTTGCGACCGTTTTATTATTGCGAGTTTGGCGAACAAGACTCAATCGCAAAAATTAAAAACGCAAAAATAAGTATAAATAATACATACATATTTTATTCATTGCAACACGTCATCAAATGTTGAAATCATCAACCAGAACCACAAGTTACTCAATAAGTTAAAAACACAAATGAATGCAGAATGGTCACACAATACATAACACATGACAGTGTAAACAGACCAGTTAGTGTCACTGTTACCTCACAGTAATCCTGCCTTCTTTCCGGCCAACTCAGATTAACTAGCTTCGGAGAGACGCTGTCTATTGTTTGGTAATCGAGCGGTCATCTCAACACGGCAACTCGCAAAAATATCTCGTCGCAGTATTGTCTTTGGTGTGGTATTCGCAATATTTTAACGGCGCAGAAATAAAGCTGTTTACAGTAAATAAAACTGCAAATAAAATGAAAAACCCAAAACTATCCAAATTGAATGAAAATACATCCAAAACATCTCTGCATCAAATTTAATTTAATTTAACAAATTCATACTACTTGTGATTCAACAAAAGGGTTGAAAAGAGTGATTGAATATGGTTTTTGCTGCTTTTAGCAACATTCCCGCAATATCACGGCAGTCGACACCAGAAATGGGCTTCACACATTGTACCCATGTAGGCAATCGAACCTTGGTCTTCGTCATGAGGAGCGAACGCTTTAACCAAGAGGCTACCCGACCTCCCCTCAGTTGAGAAGAGAACGGACATTCATCAGAGTACTTGAATGCACAATTGATGCTGATGCTGATGTTGATGGAAAACTGTGTACAAGGCTGGGAGAGAAACACCTGCGTAACTACATCATTCATTTCCATCCTATTCTTTTCTCCTAATTCAAATAATTCAAAGCCCACCAATCATGACAAACTGACACTGATTGCAATGAATTTTGAATAACACAAATAACACAAAGACACAAAGTGGACATGACACAATAATCAATTATTCTAATTCAGACAGCTCAAGTAACTGAATACATGTTAATTGTGGGAGACAGAATTATACAACAATATTCCATTATTGCTGATGAGGGAGTGCCAAAGACTGCCGCCTTATCCCAACACATGGTGGCACAACCTGAGCTTACGGAATAAAGAAACTAATGTTATTGCCACTCTAATCACAAACCAAAGGTTGATAATGTGAAAGCCAGTCCACATGATGCGATGACACAATCATATACATCACACATCCCTATTGGCTCTTGTGAAAAGAATCAGACACTGGAGACCTGCTGTAGTTGTACCCCATGTCGCTAAATTGTTATTGTAATTATTATTCCCTGGCCACAAGGAAAGACAAATCAGTAATGGTGATTCAAAATACTTTCTTAAAACATCTTGGTCACAAGTGAAATTTTTTTTTTTTTTTTTAAATTTCAGAATACAGTAACTACGGTTATAACGAACTAAAAAGGACCACTAATTTTAGTTCGTTATAAGCATATATACACCATATATACAGCAAATGGACGGGACCAAAAAGAGTTTGTTATATCCGCCAGTTTGTTATAAGCATGTTCATTATAAACGTAGTTACTGTATGTTATTATGTTCATCAAAATATTTACTGATCATGAAAGTCTGTCTCTCATCCCCTGAAAGATATTATTTTACCGTCTGCCCAGCCAATTCTGTAATGCAAAGCCCTACATGAAGCAAGTATAGATCTGCTTCATCTAATTCCTCATTTCCCCATCTCTCTGGGGCTTATTTTCAACATAATGGGTTTATTTATTTCTTCTGAGGATGTTCCTATGTGGGCAGCATTAGCCAGCTCATCAATTTTGCAGTTTGGTGATGTGATGTGAAATTGGGTTAAACGTCACATCCAAGATTATTGTACTTATATAGCGACCTGCAATCATGTGTGTGTGTGTGACTGCTTGTACTAGTCCAGATTTATAGTGCTAACCCACTGATATACCATGCTGTAGTTTAACATGAATACCCCACTCAGACACAGTATACTGACTCCAAGTATGGTATGGACAAATCTTCTGTGGTGAAACAATTTTTCCAAAAAGATATTCCCTAAAACAATCAGTGATTTGTCAACAGATATATCCATCAACACTCTTACCACAGAAGTGACATCAACTGACGTTAACAACATGACGACGGGGTTGTTAATTACCCACACAGGTGAGAATGACACCTTGTCATTCACAGTGTAACTAATGCGTGCACACATTTGCTGGAGTGTGTTTACCATCTGCGCTCACATTTAACCTTACCTGTCAGATGATGAATTAATCATACATGTTCTTGAGTATATTTTTTTCTTCACTAACATGAACATGTATGACTTATTCGGAATCTATGTTCAGAGAATCATATTTCATTACCCTGTTAGATGCTTTATGACTTCAAGGGGCGGTGGGGTAGCCTTGTGGTTAAAGCATAACATCTTCTGTCACTCAGTTTTAACAAATCATTTTTACACGCTCAGTAAATGTTTAACATCGGTACAGCGACAGCGCAGCTCTAATAAACTTAGCGTTCCTACTTCGAGGATTGAGAGGGCTGAGCTTTAAGTTTTTACATGGGTAAAAAGGGGTCCAGCTGATTGTCCAAACTGACTCTGTCTACTGTCTGCCTCTCACAAGGTTAGGATGTTGCCTGAACAAACATAGCAGAAATGTGAAAGTGAACATCGAGCTAGAGGGCAAGGGTACCAAGCACTGGGCTGATAGTGGCTGTAGCGAAGCATATCATGATATATCTCATTCATTCATTCATTCATTCATTCATTCATTCATTCATTCATTCATTCATTCATTCATTCATTCATTCATTCATTCATTCATTCATTCATTCATTCATTCATTCATTCATTCATTCATTCATTTTTATTTATTTATTTATCTATTATTTTTTTAATATATATTTTTATTTATCTATTTTTTTTAAATTTATTTATTTATTTATCTATTTATTTATTAATTAAACTTATAAATTTGGCATTTTGTCATTTTATAAATGTTGCAAACTACTTTAAGTAAGAAAAACTGAATAGAACGTTTGGAAATAACTTTAATTGTTATCCCAATTCTGGAAAGAAATTAAATCTGTTTTTAATTATGACTTCTCAGTCTCAACTTTAATTTGAAGAAATATTTTGAAACATAATTATTGTAACAATTACGTCATCGAGAGTGAGTGAGTGAGTATGGTTTTACATCGCTTTTAGCAATATTCCAGCAATATCATGGCAGGGGGACACCAGAGAAGAGAATCGAACCCTGGTCTTTGGCGTGACGAGAGAACGCTTTAACCACTAGGCTACCCAACCGCCCTATGTCATTGAGAAGTCAAATAGGATTTTGATTCACTGCCCGATCATTTCATTTGGTATTTTATTGAAACACCTTCCCTAAATAGTACAAATCAGAAATCATATATTAATAAATGAATAATTGTATTGAAAATCGCTTTTTTATGTTACTTACTGTTATTTAAATAAAAATTTGACCTCAAACTACATGTAATACTGACAACAATTCTATATAATTTACTTCTTAGCATTAACCAATTATTAAAACAAGCAAACATTTGTCATGTCTAAAATATATTAAAAAAATATTCCCCAAAAATATGGATTGAAATGAATGAAAAACTGTACAAGTTCTTAAGCACAAAACATATTTATTTTATTTTGCCTTTTGGCAAGAATGAAAACAAGCAAAACATGTGAGTGGCCAAAAATCAAAATATTATCAACCAAATATTTTGAAATGAATGAAGGACTGAACAAGTTATTAAGCACAGAGATTTCCTGACAGTCACAAAAACTGTCAGTTCTTGACAACAGTTGACCAACAACAAAGTACAAGCAATCCCACTTACAGGGACATTATTAAGGTTTGTTTGGCAAATATTTGGTATACAGCTCATGTGTGAAAGGAAACTAATAGCTGAGGCACCAACAAGAAACAGTATCATTTCTTCACATGGAGTTCACCACAGTACAAAACACCATTTAGCCATAATTCATATTTTCAAAGGGAAGTAACTCAGGTGTGTCAATCACACTGAAAGACAAATCTGTGAGCTGGTATTACAATCACTTAGTGCTACAAAGGAGGTGCAAACAAGCGTGCTTGATCAGTGGAGCGAGACTCACATATTGGCTCTCAGCTTGGGGTAATTTTACACCAAATTAGCTTCTTACAAGACTGATCAATTGGAATCTACCTTTAAGTGTTCATCATTGGCTATATGACGTGGTTCAATGTTCAAACACATACAGAGAAGTGGTGTTGGAAGTATATTGTGAATGAGTCAGTGTTTAGTTTAAGTAATATTATGGTGTGTCAACTTAATGTGGGAGAAAAGCTTGAAGTGATGCACATCCAAAATGTCTTCCACTTTGGTGAAACCCACGAGCATGGGTATGGTGCTGACATTCCTTGACACAAAATCAGTCAAACTGGGATTCAAACTTATGATTCTAATTTCTAGCACACCTTAGAGACACATTGCCCAGTGAGACATCTTGATAATTCATGTTGCAGGATGAGTGAGTGACTATAGCTTAATGGCACTTTTTTACACGAGTATTAAAACTAACCCATAAAGTAGATTAGCAGAAAAGTCAAAAAATATATAAATAAAAAAAGATTTTATTGTAGTCCACTCACCCACGCACCCAAATGTAGACTGCAGAAAATATATTAATAAAACAAGGTTTTATTGTAGTCCCACTCACTTACTCACTAACTCACCCACGCACCCACATGTAGACTGCAGAAAATATATTAATAAAACAAGGTTTTATTGTAGTCCCACTCACTCACTCACCCACCCAGTCACTCACCCACCCAGTCACTCACCCACCCAGTCACTCACCCACGCACCCATGTGTAGACTGCAGAAAATATATTAATAAAACAAGGTTTTATTGTAGTCCCACTCACTCACTCACACACCCACCCAGTCACTCACCCACGCACCCACATGTAGACTGCAGAAAATATATTAATAAAACAAGGTTTTATTGTTGTTCCACTCACTCACTCACTCCTACCCACTCAACCACCCACGCACCCACATGTAGACTGCATATATATATTATATATCAACAAAACACCATTGGATCTTTAATGAAGTGAATGAAATGAAACATGATAGTCAAGACTCGCCATTCACACTCGGTCATTACCCTCACACGCACGAACTATATCAGTAGGGTAACATTGATAAGATACAAAATCCACAGCGAAGGCATAACTGTCTCAATTGATAACAAACAAATCGCCAAATTACAAGGAGGGACATTTTAAAGCACATATTGAGTGCTATTCATAAACGAACAATGGACAACGAGGGTCAACCCTGGCCTCAAGAAAGGCAAACCACAAACCACTTCACTGTAATACATAAATTTGAAAGTAGAAATACCGAAAACCAGTGGCATGGTTTTTGTTTAAAGTACGTGCAGCTTTAAGGGTATAGCACAAAGTATACTGTCATCTTCTTGTGGCAAGAGAGTTAACTGACTTTAAAAGTCCAGTTTCCACCCTTGCCAAACTAGGCTGGAATTACTGGGATGGATCGTAGCGCCACCAGTGGTTATTATGAGTTATGTCCCTTCTGAGCCTCTCCTGTGGACCAATCCCATCCCATCACTTGCATTTGTTTCAAACAAAATGGCGGCACCCAGTCAAGACGATCTGATCGATAATCAAGATATATATTGTGCTAAAACGTGTCTAACATCACGAAGTGCATCATATCACGCGAGCACCTTGATTAAAAACATGAAAAGGTTTCGAAAATATCTGTTGACAATGAGTTGGCGGTGCACATGCTTTGCAAATCCTGCAATCGACCAAAATCTGCACGACAGTTTATGAACTGGATTTCGATTCGATTGGACTGTGCATAGACTCGTTAGTCCAGCCAAAATGTAACTCCATAATACCATCCTATTTCGGCAAGGGTGGAAGCTGGACTTTTATAGTCAGTTAACTCCCTTGCCTCAGGAAGATGGTATACTGTGTCTGAGAGGGGCATCCGTGCTCAACTCTTGGTATCTCAGTGGGCTAGCACTATAAAACCTGCATTAATGCAGACTAATACAAGGAGACACATGCACTCACTATATAAGAGCAATAGACTTGGACTTTTATGTATGAATATATTAGCTAACCTCGTTCAGAGGAGTGATAGAAAAACTTTAGGAATTAATACAGATGTAAGAATGAAAATGAAAGACATTTTTTTATAAAAATCAAACTCCGATAAAAAAGAAACAAGAGGAAGAAAGAGAGAGCGAAAGGACACGCCAATTTCTCAATCATTTAGAATAACCTACTGCCGCTCAGTGAGTGGGTCCCCATTAAGCTGAGTGTATCAATACTTTCATCACAATAAAACTCAGTTCTGCGTCAATATCACATATCACATTGCAATTAGCTGCAACCCTGAATATCCAGCGTTTACATAATCGGCAGAACAAATAAAAGACAAACATCAAATAAATCCAAATTATTCTATAATCGATTTCTGAATATTTCATTTTACCACACCCTGTTGTTGATCATGATCGTGTTTACTATATCAACACCCAAACCTGAAGAAATCAACGTCCAATTTTCCCACCATCACAGCTAGCACTCAATAATCGTCATCGAAATAGCATTTCTATGTTCAACAAACAAAATCAAAATACAGTATTGATATGCTTTGTCTAGTGGACCGATTAAGCACAAAAAATCAAAAGGATAATTGAAAATTGGTCAATTTGGTTGCTCTCTCATCTGGAAATGTGTGATCTTCCTGTGAAATTGATTAATGTGTATTTGATCAGGCGTAAATCAACGCGGACATGTTTTCACATGCTCATGTCAATGATGTTTTAATTATTTATCTGCCAATGTCATGTGAAACCTAGAGCGATGAAAATGGAAAATCATTGCACCAACATCTATTTGGATAATGTGTTTTCAAATCTATTATATCAAAACAGACACACAGAAAATGCCAGGCAAAAGAAAACATAAATTTGCATATTGGATTTGAAGAAAAAATAATAAATGTTATAAAAATGTTACTTGGCTGAAAACAGACCTGGAAAACACTGCAAATGTACGGTCCAAAACACAGCTTCGATACCCGTATCATGATATAACATATAAACTTAGCATAAATGTTTTATCATGATATCATCAGGTAAAATGCATATATAAAATATTACACCATGATAACTCATAAAAGCACTTGATGTGGATCTAATTATTATAGGAAAACTTAGTATAAATGTTATATCATGATACCCGTATGAAATATATTACCATCAAATAACCAATTCATGTTTGTTTCATTTTCAGCCACCATCAAACATAGTGTATACTTTCTTTTGCCCAACAGTTGAGCTTAGATGAATGACAAGAGTCCTTACAATCCTCGAGTGAGTGAGTGAGTGAGTGAGTGAGTGAGTGAGTGGTGGGTGGGTGGGTGGGTGGTTGGGTGGGTGAATGAGTGAGTGAGTGTGTGAGTGTGTGAGTGAGTGAGGAGGAGGAGGAGGAGGATAACCCTAAGTGATGTTGGTCTTAGATGTTTACAACTTCAGTGAGTGCTGATAAATCCAGAAACATAATCAGGGGGAACCAAGATTCAAACCCAGAATCACAGGTTTCAGTGGTCAGTTATATCATTTCACATGTATAAGTTGGTGAATACACAGTTGCATCAAATTAAAACTAGTTTTAGACATAATATTATTTTGAAGTGTTTGGTAACATAGCTGATAAAACTATTTCTTACAAATGTAAAAATATAGGATTTATTAGAATTTATATATTATTACCTTTTCATGCATTTGTTACACGTATAATGTATAATTCGTACAAAAAAAATGTCTTTTGGAAGCTGATCTTGAAGAAATCATTATATTTCTTTTACTTTTCTGACAGTTATTTCTAAAATAGTTGTGCAGTCGGAAAATATGAAGCTTGTTTTATTTTCTCGAGATTTTTGGGGTAAGTGGAACAGTGACAATAAATCATGCCGTGTTCCTCAGCTTGTCTCATACCTCCAACTCATCACCCAGGCGTTGTATCCTATACAGAGATGGTCTTTGTTAACAAACCACCCACAAGCACAGACACAAAAGCCCAGCACTCCACCAAACATACACTCTCACATAACTGTCAGGTTCAAAATTAAAAAAACATTTTCAAAGTTGGATCTGTTGTCAAAATAAATATTTGATGTTTAAGCATTTCAACACTCGAAAAATACTTGAGAAAAACAGGACCACATCCTAAGAAAACTAAAAACACATACACATCTGTTACCAAGACGCATGTAAAAATTCTTTCGTCACAGTGCTAAGGTTGTACATGAATGAAAGGCTAAATAAAATAGGATCACAACTTCTAATAAATAGCAGCGCTACCATATGGAGTGGGATTTGAAAGACAGGAAATTTAACACATGAACGATTGAGATGAATACAATCGGGAGGACAAGAATGTCTGTGAATGTGGTTCTGAAGCTGGCTGTGTCGGCCTTCACTGGGACATGGGAGTATGGAGTGAAGGTGTGTCGGCCTTGTACTGGGACATGGGAGTATGGAGTGAAGGTGTGTCGGCCTTGTACTGGGACATGGGTGTATGGAGTGGAGGTGTGTCGGCCTTCACTGGGACATGGGTGTATGGAGTGGAGGTGTGTCGGCCTTGTACTGGGACATGGGAGTATGGAGTGGAGGTGTGTCGGCCTTCACTTGGACATGGGTGTATGGAGTGGAGGTGTGTCAGCCTTCACTGGGACATGGGTGTATGGAGTGGAGGTGTGTCGGCCTTGTACAGGGACATGGGTGTATGGAGTGGAGGTGTGTCGGCCTTGTACTGGGACATGGGAGTATGGAGTGAAGGTGTGTCTGCCTTGTACTGGGACATGGGAGTATGGAGTGAAGGTGTGTCAGCCTTGTACTGGGACATGGGTGTATGGAGTGATGGTGTGTTGGCCTTGTACTGGGACAGGGGTGTATGGAGTGGAGGTGTGTTGGCCTTCACTGGGACATGGGTGTATGGAGTGAAGGTGTGTCGGCCTTGTACAGGGACATGGGAGTATGGAGTGGAGGTGTGTCAGCCTTCACTTGGACATGGGAGTATGGAGTGAAGGTGTGTCGGCCTTGTACAGGGACATGGGTGTATGGAGTGAAGGTGTGTCAGCCTTGTACTGGGACATGGGTGTATGGAGTGAAGGTGTGTTGGCCTTGTACTGGGACATGGGTGTATGGAGTGGAGGTGTGTCAGCCTTGTACAGGGACATGGGTGTATGGAGTGGAGGTGTGTTGGCCTTGTACTGGGACATGGGTGTATGGAGTGAAGGTGTGTCGGCCTTGTACAGGGACATGGGTGTATGGAGTGAAGGTGTGTCAGCCTTGTACAGGGACATGGGTGTATGGAGTGAAGGTGTGTCAGCCTTGTACTGGGACATGGGTGCATGGAGTGAAGGTGTGTCAGCCTTGTACTGGGACATGGGTGTATGGAGTGGAGGTGTGTTGGCCTTCACTGGGACATGGGTGTATGGAGTGGAGGTGTGTCGGCCTTGTACTGGGACATGGGAGTATGGAGTGAAGGTGTGTCGGGCTTGTACTGGGACATGGGTGTATGGAGTGGAGGTGTGTCAGCCTTCACTGGGACATGGGTGTATGGAGTGAAGGTGTGATGGACTTGTACTGGGACATGTGTGTATGGAGTGGAGGTGTGTCGGCCTTGTACTGGGACATGTGTGTATGGAGTGAAGGTGTGTCGGCCTTGCACTGGGACATGGGAGTATGGAGTGAAGGTGTGTCGGCCTTGTACTGGGACATGGGTGTATGGAGTGGAG
This sequence comes from Haliotis cracherodii, assembly GCF_022045235.1. Taxonomy (NCBI): domain Eukaryota; kingdom Metazoa; phylum Mollusca; class Gastropoda; order Lepetellida; family Haliotidae; genus Haliotis; species Haliotis cracherodii. The sequence continues at coordinate 6,851,580 of NW_027266279.1, read as the reverse complement.
GTGTGTCGGCCTTGTACTGGGACATGGGAGTATGGAGTGAAGGTGTGTCGGCCTTGTACTGGGACATGGGTGTATGGAGTGGAGGTGTGTCGGCCTTGTACTGGGACATGGGTGTATGGAGTGAAGGTGTGTCGGCCTTGTACTGGGACATGGGTGTATGGAGTGAAGGTGTGTCGGCCTTGTACTGGGACATGGGTGTATGGAGTGGAGGTGTGTCGGCCTTGTACTGGGACATGGGTGTATGGAGTGGAGGTGTGTCGGCCTTGTACTGGGACATGGGTGTATGGAGTGGAGGTGTGTCGGCCTTGTACTGGGACATGGGTGTATGGAGTGGAGGTGTGTCAGCCTTGTACTGGGACATGGGTGTATGGAGTGAAGGTGTGTCAGCCTTGTACTGGGGTCATGGGTGTATGGAGTTATGGTGTGTTGGCCTTGTACTGGGACATGTGTGTATGGAGTGAAGGTGTGTCGGCCTACACTGGGACATGGGTGAATGGAGTGAAGGTGTGTTGGCCTTGTACTGGGACATGGGTGTATGGAGTGGAGGTGTGTCGGCCTTGTACTGGGACATGGGAGTATGGAGTGGAGGTGTGTCGGCCTTCACTTGGACATGGGTGTATGGAGTGGAGGTGTGTCAGCCTTCACTGGGACATGGGTGTATGGAGTGGAGGTGTGTCGGCCTTGTACAGGGACATGGGTGTATGGAGTGGAGGTGTGTCGGCCTTGTACTGGGACATGGGAGTATGGAGTGAAGGTGTGTCTGCCTTGTACTGGGACATGGGAGTATGGAGTGAAGGTGTGTCAGCCTTGTACTGGGACATGGGTGTATGGAGTGATGGTGTGTTGGCCTTGTACTGGGACAGGGGTGTATGGAGTGGAGGTGTGTTGGCCTTCACTGGGACATGGGTGTATGGAGTGAAGGTGTGTCGGCCTTGTACAGGGACATGGGAGTATGGAGTGGAGGTGTGTCAGCCTTCACTTGGACATGGGAGTATGGAGTGAAGGTGTGTCGGCCTTGTACAGGGACATGGGTGTATGGAGTGAAGGTGTGTCAGCCTTGTACTGGGACATGGGTGTATGGAGTGAAGGTGTGTTGGCCTTGTACTGGGACATGGGTGTATGGAGTGGAGGTGTGTCAGCCTTGTACAGGGACATGGGTGTATGGAGTGGAGGTGTGTTGGCCTTGTACTGGGACATGGGTGTATGGAGTGAAGGTGTGTCGGCCTTGTACAGGGACATGGGTGTATGGAGTGAAGGTGTGTCAGCCTTGTACAGGGACATGGGTGTATGGAGTGAAGGTGTGTCAGCCTTGTACTGGGACATGGGTGCATGGAGTGAAGGTGTGTCAGCCTTGTACTGGGACATGGGTGTATGGAGTGGAGGTGTGTTGGCCTTCACTGGGACATGGGTGTATGGAGTGGAGGTGTGTCGGCCTTGTACTGGGACATGGGAGTATGGAGTGAAGGTGTGTCGGGCTTGTACTGGGACATGGGTGTATGGAGTGGAGGTGTGTCAGCCTTCACTGGGACATGGGTGTATGGAGTGAAGGTGTGATGGACTTGTACTGGGACATGTGTGTATGGAGTGGAGGTGTGTCGGCCTTGTACTGGGACATGTGTGTATGGAGTGAAGGTGTGTCGGCCTTGCACTGGGACATGGGAGTATGGAGTGAAGGTGTGTCGGCCTTGTACTGGGACATGGGTGTATGGAGTGGAGGTGTGTCGGCCTTGTACTGGGACATGGGAGTATGGAGTGAAGGTGTGTCGGCCTTGTACTGGGACATGGGTGTATGGAGTGGAGGTGTGTCGGCCTTGTACTGGGACATGGGTGTATGGAGTGAAGGTGTGTCGGCCTTGTACTGGGACATGGGTGTATGGAGTGAAGGTGTGTCGGCCTTGTACTGGGACATGGGTGTATGGAGTGGAGGTGTGTCGGCCTTGTACTGGGACATGGGTGTATGGAGTGGAGGTGTGTCGGCCTTGTACTGGGACATGGGTGTATGGAGTGGAGGTGTGTCGGCCTTGTACTGGGACATGGGTGTATGGAGTGGAGGTGTGTCAGCCTTGTACTGGGACATGGGTGTATGGAGTGAAGGTGTGTCAGCCTTGTACTGGGGTCATGGGTGTATGGAGTTATGGTGTGTTGGCCTTGTACTGGGACATGTGTGTATGGAGTGAAGGTGTGTCGGCCTACACTGGGACATGGGTGAATGGAGTGAAGGTGTGTTGGCCTTGTACTGGGACATGGGTGTATGGAGTGGAGGTGTGTCGGCCTTGTACTGGGACATGGGTGTATGGAGTGAAGGTGTGTCGGCCTTGTACTGGGACATGGGAGTATGGAGTGGAGGTGTGTCGGCCTTCACTGGGACATGGGTGTATGGAGTGAAGGTGTGTCGGCCTTGTACTGGGACATGGGTGTATGGAGTGAAGGTGTGTCGGCCTTGTACTGGGACATGGGTGTATGGAGTGAAGGTGTGTCAGCCTTGTACAGGGACATGGGAGTATGGAGTGGAGGTGTGTCAGCCTTCACTTGGACATGGGTGTATGGAGTGAAGGTGTGTCAGCCTTGTACTGGGACATGTGTGTATGGAGTGGAGGTGTGTCAGCCTTCACTTGGACATGGGAGTATGGAGTGAAGGTGTGTCGGCCTTGTACAGGGACATGGGAGTATGGAGTGGAGGTGTGTTGGCCTTCACTGGGACATGGGTGTATGGAGTGAAGGTGTGTCGGCCTTGTACTGGGACATGGGAGTATGGAGTGAAGGTGTGTCGGGCTTGTACTGGGACATGGGTGTATGGAGTGGAGGTGTGTCAGCCTTCACTGGGACATGGGTGTATGGAGTGAAGGTGTGTTGGACTTGTACTGGGACATGTGTGTATGGAGTGGAGGTGTGTCGGCCTTGTACTGGGACATGGGTGTATGGAGTGGAGGTGTGTCGGCCTTGTACTGGGACATGGGTGTATGGAGTGAAGGTGTGTCGGCCTTGTACTGGGACATGGGTGTATGGAGTGGAGGTGTGTCAGCCTTCACTTGGACATGGGTGTATGGAGTGAAGGTGTGTCAGCCTTGTACTGGGACATGTGTGTATGGAGTGGAGGTGTGTCAGCCTTCACTTGGACATGGGAGTATGGAGTGAAGGTGTGTCGGCCTTGTACAGGGACATGGGAGTATGGAGTGGAGGTGTGTTGGCCTTCACTGGGACATGGGTGTATGGAGTGAAGGTGTGTCGGCCTTGTACTGGGACATGGGAGTATGGAGTGAAGGTGTGTCGGGCTTGTACTGGGACATGGGTGTATGGAGTGGAGGTGTGTCAGCCTTCACTGGGACATGGGTGTATGGAGTGAAGGTGTGTTGGACTTGTACTGGGACATGTGTGTATGGAGTGGAGGTGTGTCGGCCTTGTACTGGGACATGGGTGTATGGAGTGGAGGTGTGTCGGCCTTGTACTGGGACATGGGTGTATGGAGTGAAGGTGTGTCGGCCTTGTACTGGGACATGGGTGTATGGAGTGGAGGTGTGTCGGCCTTGTACTGGGACATGTGTGTATGGAGTGGAGGTGTGTCAGCCTTGTACTGGGACATGTGTGTATGGAGTGAAGGTGTGTCAGCCTTGTACTGGGGTCATGGGTGTATGGAGTGAAGGTGTGTCGGCCTACACTGGGACATGGGTGAATGGAGTGAAGGTGTGTTGGCCTTGTACTGGGACATGGGTGTATGGAGTGGAGGTGTGTCGGCCTTGTACTGGGACATGGGTGTATGGAGTGGAGGTGTGTCAGCCTTGTACTGGGACATGTGTGTATGGAGTGAAGGTGTGTCAGCCTTGTACTGGGACATGTGTGTATGGAGTGAAGGTGTGTCGGCCTACACTGGGACATGGGTGAATGGAGTGAAGGTGTGTTGGCCTTGTACTGGGACATGGGTGTATGGAGTGGAGGTGTGTCGGCCTTGTACTGGGACATGGGTGTATGGAGTGAAGGTGTGTCGGCCTTGTACAGGGACATGGGAGTATGGAGTGGAGGTGTGTCGGCCTTCACTGGGACATGGGTGTATGGAGTGAAGGTGTGTCGGCCTTGTACTGGGACATGGGTGTATGGAGTGAAGGTGTGTCGGCCTTGTACTGGGACATGGGTGTATGGAGTGAAGGTGTGTCAGCCTTGTACAGGGACATGGGAGTATGGAGTGGAGGTGTGTCAGCCTTCACTTGGACATGGGTGTATGGAGTGAAGGTGTGTCAGCCTTGTACTGGGACATGTGTGTATGGAGTGGAGGTGTGTCAGCCTTCACTTGGACATGGGAGTATGGAGTGAAGGTGTGTCGGCCTTGTACAGGGACATGGGAGTATGGAGTGGAGGTGTGTTGGCCTTCACTGGGACATGGGTGTATGGAGTGAAGGTGTGTCGGCCTTGTACTGGGACATGGGAGTATGGAGTGAAGGTGTGTCGGGCTTGTACTGGGACATGGGTGTATGGAGTGGAGGTGTGTCAGCCTTCACTGGGACATGGGTGTATGGAGTGAAGGTGTGTTGGACTTGTACTGGGACATGTGTGTATGGAGTGGAGGTGTGTCGGCCTTGTACTGGGACATGGGTGTATGGAGTGGAGGTGTGTCGGCCTTGTACTGGGACATGGGTGTATGGAGTGAAGGTGTGTCGGCCTTGTACTGGGACATGGGTGTATGGAGTGGAGGTGTGTCGGCCTTGTACTGGGACATGTGTGTATGGAGTGGAGGTGTGTCAGCCTTGTACTGGGACATGTGTGTATGGAGTGAAGGTGTGTCAGCCTTGTACTGGGGTCATGGGTGTATGGAGTGATGGTGTGTTGGCCTTGTACTGGGACATGTGTGTATGGAGTGAAGGTGTGTCGGCCTACACTGGGACATGGGTGTATGGAGTGAAGGTGTGTTGGCCTTGTACTGGGACATGGGTGTATGGAGTGGAGGTGTGTCGGCCTTGTACTGGGACATGGGTGTATGGAGTGAAGGTGTGTCGGCCTTGTACAGGGACATGGGAGTATGGAGTGGAGGTGTGTCGGCCTTCACTGGGACATGGGTGTATGGAGTGAAGGTGTGTCGGCCTTGTACTGGGACATGGGTGTATGGAGTGAAGGTGTGTCGGCCTTGTACTGGGACATGGGTGTATGGAGTGAAGGTGTGTCAGCCTTCACTTGGACATGGGAGTATGGAGTGAAGGTGTGTCGGCCTTGTACAGGGACATGGGAGTATGGAGTGAAGGTGTGTCGGCCTTCACTGGGACATGGGAGTATGGAGTGAAGGTGTGTTGGCCTTGTACTGGGACATGGGAGTATGGAGTGAAGGTGTGTCGGCCTTGTACAGGGACATGGGAGTATGGAGTGAAGGTGTGTCGGCCTTGTACTGGGACATGGGTGTATGGAGTGAAGGTGTGTCGGCCTTGTACTGGGACATGGGAGTATGGAGTGAAGGTGTGTCGGCCTTGTACTGGGACATGGGTGTATGGAGTGGAGGTGTGTCGGCCTTCACTGGGACATGGGAGTATGGAGTGAAGGTGTGTTGGCCTTTTACTGGGACATGGGAGTATGGAGTGAAGGTGTGTTGGCCTTGTACAGGGACATGGGAGTATGGAGTGAAGGTGTGTCGGCCTTGTACTGGGACATGGATGTATGGAGTGAAGGTGTGTCGGCCTTGTACTGGGACATGGGAGTATGGAGTGAAGGTGTGTCGGCCTTGTACAGGGACATGGGAGTATGGAGTGGAGGTGTGTCGGCCTTCACTGGGACATGGGTGTATGGAGTGAAGGTGTGTCGGCCTTGTACTGGGACATGGGAGTATGGAGTGAAGGTGTGTCGGCCTTGTACAGGGACATGGGAGTATGGAGTGGAGGTGTGTCGGCCTTCACTGGGACATGGGTGTATGGAGTGATGGTGTGTTGGCCTTGTACTGGGACATGGGTGTATGGAGTGGAGGTGTGTCGGCCTTGTACTGGGACAGGGGTGTATGGAGTGAAGGTGTGTCGGCCTTGTACTGGGGACATGGGAGTATGGAGTGGAGGTGTGTTGGCCTTGTACAGGGACATGGGTGTATGGAGTGATGGTGTGTTGGCCTTGTACAGGGACATGGGTGTATGGAGTGATGGTGTGTCGGCCTTGTACTGGGACAGGGGTGTATGGAGTGAAGGTGTGTCGGCCTTGTACAGGGACATGGGAGTATGGAGTGGAGGTGTGTCGGCCTTCACTGGGACATGGGTGTATGGAGTGAAGGTGTGTCGGCCTTCACTGGGACATGGGAGTATGGAGTGAAGGTGTGTCGGCCTTGTACAGGGACATGGGTGTATGGAGTGGAGGTGTGTCGGCCTTCACTGGGACATGTGTGTATGGAGTGAAGGTGTGTCGGCCTTGTACAGGGACATGGGTGTATGGAGTGGAGGTGTGTCGGCCTTGTACTGGGACATGGGAGTATGGAGTGGAGGTGTGTCGGCCTTCACTGGGACATGGGAGTATGGAGTGAAGGTGTGTCGGCCTTGTACAGGGACATGGGTGTATGGAGTGGAGGTGTGTCGGCCTTCACTGGGACATGGGTGTATGGAGTGAAGGTGTGTCGGCCTTGTACTGGGGACATGGGAGTATGGTGAAAAGCTGTGGCCTTCACTGGGGACATGGTAGCATAGATGACGATACAACATGTAGGGTGTCAGGTTTGACTACAAACACAGGGATGGACAGCTTGACCAGCCGTCGACCGATGTTCTGAAGCAAGTGGACAGGCTGGAGTGTGACAGGGAGTTGTTTGGATTGTTTGTTTTGTTGTGCTTTTTGTTGTTTTTCTTAGGGAAGGGAAGGGGAAAAAGAAATATGAAAAGTATTACTTTTCACCTAAGGCAAACAGATTTCTGACAAAAACATGTAGGATCTTTCATTGGCCACTTTTCAAAGTTAAAATAATAAATTTAAATTTTTTCAAACAATATTCTTCAATCTGTTGACTATTCAAAGAACTATGAAAACGTTGCTTTCATAGTGCAAAACTTAGTGATTTCAAAGTTTTTAATCAAACATTTCTCTTCCAATACCAAAAGTTTAACGCTGTGTTTACTGTCCATGAAATAGGCCCCGTCAAAACCTGAGTGACAAAATTGCACTTGAGACTTGTATACGAAGAACTACCACCACAAACATGATAAGTATGTTTTCCCATTCCGACCCCATCCACCCACCTTCCAGAGAAACACCCTCTTGAGAAGACATACATCATACTTGTCACACATTTCTAGTGGCCAACTGCGTACCACAATCAGTGCGTGGCTCCCCACCCTGCCTTTGTGAGTAGCAGCACGAGCCGCGGGAAATAGCAGAGCAGGAACGATGCTGATCTTGAAGCCAGGGGACCAATCATGTAATCTCTTAGGGTCTGGAATTATTTTGTTATTTTGGCCATGTGTTCATCATAAGAATTAGTGTTTTACTGACAAAAGTGATATTTGTTTGTATCAAATCGAAGTCACTCACTCAGTAAATTTGGAATTTTGCCTTCAGGGCTCCGTTCGTCAAAGCGATCTTAGCGCTAAGGTGATCGTAAGTCCCATTCTTTAACATAGGGTTACGATCATCGTAGTGCTTTGATTGCTTTGAGGAACGGGGCCCTGGTACTGATTGTATTAAGTTTTCCTTCAATGAAAGACTAGCAAAGGCTAGAACACTTCACTGAACCCAGTCGAGACAACGTTTCTGTTTAAACAGGACCTTGACAGTCTCACCTGTGCAGGTAAAAACACAGGTATGTAAAATATGAATAAATTAAAATACCTGGGACACAGATGTCCCTCTCTTAACAAGGGGACGTCTGTCTCCTCCCTCAGGCAGTTGGGACGGAAGTAATTATTGTTGTGATGGGAAGAGAATATTGTTTCAGAATCTAGTTGCTGGCACTGGAAGAAAGGTAATTTTTCTAAAACACAATTGAACATCTCAAATCTGTGTGAATCATGCTTTACATTTAATGAATTTTCTCTCGCCACCACTTTTGTCTAAAGGGATTCTACATGTGAAGATCCGGGTTAGAATAGGCCTTCAGCAACCTATCCGTGCTGTAAAAGGCGACTATGCCTGTTGTAAAAGGCGACTATGCCTGTTGTAAAAGGCGACTATGCCTGTTGTAAAAGGCAACTAACGAGATCAGGTGGTCAGACTCAATGACTTGATTCATGTCATCGTATTCCTATTGCATATATCGATGATGTTAGTCACTGGATTGTCTGGTCCAGACATGATTATCTACAAAAATTAAAACGGATTCACACACCTCCTTATGAAGATTGTGAAGGCTTGTAGTTGGCAACCCAAGAAACTGTTTTCATCCTCAAGAACAAATTGGTATATGTGTTGATCTATTTCTTTACATGTGCTATTAGGGGAACAACTAGTTGTGTGTAGTTGACAGTGAAGAGGACTTCTGTTGAAAATCTGAAGATTTAGTTATAGTGTGTCTGCAGCCAAAATGCAGGATTTATGGCTATGATGTAAAAGAGGTAGAGGATTTGCAGGAATAAATACATTATATATCAACCAACCAGACATTCATGCTTAATGTGGATAATCCTTTGTCAGTTAAGGTACACAGATGACTAATACTATTTTTCTAAAACATATATGTATAAAATAAAATGCTTTCAACTCATATGTTTAGAAATTTCATGGAAAATCTAATAATTATTTTGTGTGGCCTTTAGCATACATACTTTTGGAATTGCAGAAAGACAAATGTCAATATTGTTATCTCCCTACCAATCATTTTAAATAATTCATTTAATTTTATCAAATACCATTGATAACATTCAAAATATTCATATATCTGAACATACTTTGACAGTGTATGTTTAAAATACTCGAATATTATCACTGCTTTATCAATGCAGGCAAGCTTGTGACAAATTCACATCCTAATATAATATTCAAGGATGAATACACTTTTACTTAAAGAAAAAAGAACTGAAAAGTGTTTTGACTCTTGCTTGTCATGACAAGCCAGAACCATGGGTGCATGAGTCTAAATCCTGTTTTCTACACGTTCATTGAATCAGATTGTTTCATTCTTCCAATATCTGCTGAAATTTTACATAGTTGTGAACATCAGACAGGGTATATGTTCAAACATAGTCTTGTCTGGAGTTAGTACACAGCTCCGATGTCACCTATTGTTTCAACTGCAACAATTGACAGTTTACTGACCTACTTTCTGCAACACAAAATGTAAGCTCAAACATTTCAAATTTGTACTGACCAAGTTTCTTATCACCCGTTCGTTTACCGGAATTTGCTGAAGGGGTACAATGTAATTTCTTTCTGCACATGATATGCACAATTTAAAAAAAAAAATATACTGAATCCACAAGAGGGGGGTGCGCATCATACTTGGGTGTAGGCAACTCGGGTACCCGGGTCGGGTGGGTACAGCGTAGGACCCGGGTACCCACAGGCCTAGCCAGACCCGTGGTTAGTCACGTGATATATTGTCTAAGTGACTAAAATTATCTGGAACTCTATGGTTACACTACAAGTCATTAATATTCGCTTTTCTTTCTGACTATGCACCCATTCCTTCTGATTTTTTATATGGTTGAATAAAGATATAACTAAATTCAACTTCAGTGTATGAATGACCAGGTTGTTTAATAAATGTATCTAAATACGTTTTGCCAGGGCTAGGCTAAAAAAGTTCCCAATCAGACATTTTGAGACATCTCCTGAGACCTAGGGTGGGTACCTGGGTAGGGTAGAGTAATAGAGGGCGGGAACTCGGGTAGTACATTTGGACCCTACTTGGGTGCGCTCTATACACAAGAAAATATGGTTGTTCTAAGCATATACATTATGAATGTACTGGCTACAACGATCAAATCGGTGTAATTTCTTTCTGCACATAATATTTTTCAAGATGCATGTTCAGTGAGAATACACAGGCTAGTTCAAATGCAGCACGAATGTCGAAGCATGACGTTAAAGATTCTCATGTATTACGTACGTACTGCATGAAAACTGTGCAGCATATTGATGTTGTCTTTAATTTCATGTTCATTTTAATTCAATTCAATTCAATTCAATTCAATTCAATTCAATTTTAGTCTGATAAGTCAGTATTTTGTTACTTTCATGCTGTATTTTAAGTCAGACATTCGATACAAATAATAATACTTCGTTGGTTTGTATATTATTTGTAACGAGTGTCCATTTGCACTTGCATTATCCTCAATATATCTGATAACCTGTTCAAAATCAAGAATGTGTTGGTAATTGTTCTATTGAATCTCTTCCTTTTGTTTTTCACAAGACTTTTTGTAGCATTATTTTCTGGTAAAAAACGTCTTGTTTTGCTACTTTTTAACTTTCCATACTGCCTCCAATATTTGGTGGCAAGATAAACAGGTTTTGGTTAACAGTAAATGCCAAAATTATGTGTGTTTACTTTAATCAGCTATTTTTCACATACAGTAACTGAAGGAAATATGTAGGGCCAAAATAACGCTCAAATCAGAATGACGAAGAAGCTCTGAAAACATTAGGCTCTAATAACATCCTCACCATCTGAAGAACAAATACTTGGTTAGTTGTGACGTTACAGACGACCTGAGGTTTGAATTATTATTTTGAGTATTTTGGTTGCAAGCGTGCATCCGACCAGTCAGCACCATGAGTTCATGTGAGCCATTCAGTCAGTCAGTGCAAAGGTCACCAAGGTCATACATGGAGGTCCGATCACACGTCAGACAGTCTGACAAGTGTGTCAACATGGCTGCTCACACACATACCCCATCACAGACCTACACCAACCTCCCCAGGATTAACCTGAGATTACTTTTCCCATCACCCAGACCAGACTACCCCCTGACCCTGTCGTCTTTCCCTCCCTCCATCCTGCCCCCATCTGACTTCACCCCCCTCCATCCCCCTCAGACTGCCTCCCTTACCCTCTCCTCCTATCTTCCCCTCCATCCTGCCTCCATCTGACTTCACCCCCCTCCATCCCCCTCAGACTGCCTCCCTTACCCTCTCCTCCTATCTTCCCCTCCATCCTGCCTCCATCTGACTTCACCCCCCTCCATCCCCCTCAGACTGCCTCCCTTACCCTCTCCTCCTATCTTCCCCTCCATCCTGCCTCCATCTGACTTCACCCCCCTCCATCCCCCCCAGGTTACCCCTTACCCTGTCCTCTTTCCCTCCCTCCGACCTGCTATCATCTGACTACACCCCCCACTCCCTCACCCCCCCTCTCCATCCCCAAATCTCCATTCAACATTCCCCAACAACATGCACACTTGTGCATTCCTAACACATTTTTGTCTTCAGAATACCCTTTCAAATTCTTTGAATGTAATTATTGTGTTTTTCATTCACCCAAATGGGTTGAGATGTACATAACGAACATTGAAATATGTTCATTTATCGAATAAGAATTAATGGAATGTGGAATTGATACAGATTGTTGCAGAAAACAGTACCATAGAAGAGACATATGACTGCCTAGTAACTATAATTGAAAAGGTTTGAGTTCACTAATGCTTGATCTGTGAAAACAAATTTAACTTGTGTATGGATTTAGCAAGCACCCCATTTTGTCAATTTTCTAAGCACCCGGGTCGCTTATTACTGTGCAGAGTTGCATCCCTTGGGCACGCCAGAAACCTATGATTGTGGGTTCGAATCCTGGTTCGCCCTGATTATGTTTCTAGGTCTGTCAGCACCATACCCGTGCTCGTGGGTTTCATCGAAGTGGAAAACGTCTGAGACCTGCATCACTTCGGGCTTTCCTCCCACATTAAGCTGACACGCCGCGATATAACTGGAAATAGTGTTAAAAGTGGCGTTAAACCCAACTCACGCACTACAGCTGATGATGGGTTGGTTCCAATGTGTGATGTGTCACCACTCCCTGGGTGATGCTCATGCTGTCAACCACTAGTTCCCTTTCCCTGACTTATGATATACAGGCCGCCACGATACAGCTGCAATACTTGTTTACCTGCTCATAAAATGATTTACTTAACATGACATATCAAAAGACTAGTAGAACTAAATGTATCATTGTCGCCCAAAATGTAACCTTCAGGCTTGCCATAACTTGTGATTGTGGGTTTGTATTCTGCTTTGCCCTAATTTTGTTTCTAGGTTTGTCAGCACCATACTTGTGCTTGTGGGTTTCACCAAAGTGTTAAACGTCTGAGACCTGCATTACTTTAGGCTTTCCTTCCACATTAAGGTGACACGCCATGACAGCTGGAATACTGTTCAAAATGGGGTTGAACTGTTCAAAGTGGTGTTAAAGTGTTCAAAGTAGTGTTAAACCCATCTCACTGTATGATAAAGAAGTTCATATGGTTCTATTGACAATTGACAGCATGAGCGAGTTTGGTTTAACTCAGTTCTGTATTTAAGTTATATCACAGCATGTCAGCTTAACGTTCTAGGAAAGTTACAAGTCATGCAGATCTAAGACCTTGGAGACTATAAGAACAAGTAAACTCCACTGTGATCGATAGTACCCTTTTCAATGTCTGAATTCTCAGGGTGACTTTGTGAGTGAGTACGGTTTTACACCGCTTTTAGCAATATTCCAGCAATATCACGACGGGGGACACCAGAAATGGGCTTCACACAATGAATCGAACCTGGGTCTTTGACGAGCGAACGCTTTAACCACTAGGCTACCAGACCGCCCCAGAACAGGTAAGTGTTGACAAATGTAGAAACAATATCAGGGAGAATCTGATATTCAACACTTTGGCAGAAATTCTGCAATTATACAAAATGGATTTTATCACCCATATGGCCATGCCATTTAGTTCTTAATGCCTGAAATTAGATTCATTTATCATACTGACATTTAAAAAAAACAGGGGACCATGTTATTGACATCGTGATATCCCGACATAATGAGGTTTGTGTTGTTCTTGAAATTGAGGGGAAATGTCACTGTCATCAATTTGTAAAACACAAAAATGAGATTTTTAATTCCCCTAAAAAAATATTTCTCCATGATAGGTAAGCTGATACTGGCCTAAGATAAGGAAATATAAAGAAAAGACAGGGGAGATTTAAAGCATGGTGATTTAATAAAATTGCATAATTTGGTAGTGTGTGACATGATTGATTGAATGAATGAATGAATGAATGAATGAATGAATGAATGAAAATGAATGAATGAATGAATGAATGAATGAATGAATGTACCTGGGCCACTTGCTTATATTCTGTAATACAAATACACAATTGAGATATACATCATAATTGGTGCTGACATATATGAGGTAATTATAATTCAAAAATCCTAAAAAATCTCATTCAACATAAAAATTGAGCAAGCAGTGAAAGGAAGTGGATGAATTGAAGAAAGCTTGTCATGACTGTCAATTATCCCGAGCCTCGTCCCCTGTACGGTGTCCAGGGGTTCTTGGAGTTTGCTGCCATCTTGTTTGAATTGAGGGACCTATTATAAACTTTTAATCTTGGGGTAATAACAAGGACGTCTTGACGTTCATTCCTAATTGTGACTACGGTTTATACAAGGCTATTGTATAGTGTCTTGTTCAGGGATATAATTACATGTCATTGCATCAGTGATCCAGTTACAAGCACTGTTATAAATCTCAGGGGACTCAAGTTAAATGAAGACACATGAATGGAGTAGTTTCTGTACTCAGCGACACTGTGTGTTTCAGTTTGATTCTATAATATGGTTTTACTTCTTCCTGATTTAAATCCTCATTGGTTTTTTAAATTTGAGGCAGGAGACATTTTATGTTTCATTTTACCATTTTATTTTATTAACTGTTAAAAGCATCTGTGTTCACAGAAATGTATATGAAGCATGAGTGAGTGAATGAGTATGGTTTTACGCCGCTTTTAGCAATATTCCAGCAATATCACGGCGGGGGACACCAGAAATGGGCTTCACCCATTGTACCCATGTCGGGAATCGAACCCGGGTCTACGGCGTGACGAGCGAACACTTTAACCACTAGGCTACCCGACCACCCCATATATGAAGCTTGAATGTTTGAAAGGACTATATTATGGTGTATTTCATCAAAAGGGCCAGTGGATACAGCATCTGCCCAGAGAGCGGAAGGTCCGGGATTCGATCCCAGGCCACATCATACCAAAGGACATTAAAAAAATGGTACTTGTTGTTACCCTGCCTGAACCTCGGCAATAAGGGGCTAAAACAAGGACTAGTCAGCTCGGAGTCAGTATACTGTTTCTGAGTGGGGTATTTGCGTTAAACTGTGGCATGGTATGTCAGTGGGCTAGCACTATGAAACAAGCATTAGTCGTGTCAAGAACAGAAGACACACACACATGTGCATACATGTCGCTATAAAAGTGAAATGATCTTGAATGCGACGTTCCACCCCATTTCACCCTCCTCATCCAGTAAAGGAAGAAGGCAACACACGCAGTGAGTTTCTTTGTCTCCAGGTCCTTGGGGACAATAAATGATGTGAGTTGGGGTGTCTGGTTGTGAGGTGATGAAATTATAATATCTTATGGCCTTATGTTTACTCTCCTTTATAAAGGTCAGATGATCTGAGTAGAATTAACATTAAAAATTTTCCAAATACTGTAATATGAACTGTAAAACGATGTAATAAGTGCAACACTCTAATAAGCGCCCACGGCGATATTTGCTAATATATTGGCTAGTGAACAATCCCAATTAGCACCCCTTCCTATTGATGAATGTACACAAGATTTATCTATTCGCATATAATACGCACTGTTGTGTTATATGCAGCCTTAATTATGGGCAATTAAAATATATCTTTCATACATAAACATTTCAGGCTGTCAGCATAAACCACAAAATTTATCTTTCAACTCAAATATAATATTCTAATTAGAGCCCCCTATTTCTAATTTTGAAAGCGCCCTGGGTGCTTTTTACGTCGAATACGGTAATTAATTTTTAAAAAATCATAATTAAATATAACTTTTCAATTGTTATTTGAATTTACATGCTTAAAGTTTTCCAACACTTAGTTCTGTGAATATTCACTTTTGCTTACTCAGAAAAATATTTCCGGAAACTTGATTCAGAGTATTAAGCGCCGACTCCAATGAACAATTATCGTCTATGAACCAAATATACAAGAAGTTTACACTAAATTAACTTCTATGCAGCTAAACATACTTTTCTGATCCGCCACACAGCCCAAATAGTTTGTGCATTGTTTGGAATAAACAAACAACCCTTTTCCCATGACTTCTGATCTGTGATATTTCTCACACATACAAACAAACCGTCCTACAAAGACTGGCACGCACAAGCAACAGAATGATACACATTGCAAGCTATTTTCACCCAATCGTTCTGAATGTGTTACGTGAAAAAGATTATTTATATGCAATTGAACAGACTACACTCGTGACCTGAATTGCAGGTGAATGCCACTTGACGGTATGTCGTCGGTTGAGGATTGAATCGAGACAAGTTAATTGAATCACGGGGAGCAAGCCGTAGATTTGTGAGCAATGGTGAAAAAATAAATGGAGTTATATCGCACTTGAGAACGACAAAAGCGAATTCATGGAAGTCTTTGACCTACATTTCTGGTATGCTGGTATGCTGGTATGCGGGTATACAGGTATGGGATACAGATCAAGAACACGTACAACAGGAAAAGTGCAACAGAAGCATATTTTTGCAACAGCCTTCTGGCCTCTTGAACATTTACATATATAATATTTCAACACTGACAGGCGTTATCAGTTACAGGGTGCACATGCACCTTGCATGCCATTCAGGCTGGAGAAGACAGGGGTCAGAATAAATCAATTGTATTAACATAATGCAGGTGAACTCCAGAGCCTATGGTGATAAATATTTTTCAAACATAATGTTTGTTTCAGAAATATTGGTATTCCGATTTAGGCATTTTATTACCAAATATTTGGTTTATATGTTTCTCTCAAAATCATAGACTTTGTGGTCAAAATAAAACTAAAACTGCAGTCTTCAGTAAATTGTATTGTCAATAGGTAAAATAAATATATGACTATTAAAACAAAAACTGTCACAACCAGAAAGCCACAGTAACATTTAGTACAGACATACTCTTGAAAATGAGTTGATAGCAATGATGGTTTAATTTTTTCAGTGGAGTATATTAAAAGGTTCGGCAGAATAAAAAAATAAATTTTTATTCCACAATTTTTAAAAGGGTGTGCACTTAAAATAAAAGGACACAAATGATTCATTTGGAAAACAATTTACATATGTAAACCAAAAATTAGTTATTTATTTGAAATTTTGTAATAAACATATTTATCAAAATATTAAGTCATATATTTTTCATGCTTTGAGTCCATGTTTTGTATGCTTCCAAATGAGGGTTACACACTCCCGTACCACAGCTCTGGATCCACATACCATATTCGACATAATAAGTGACCAGGGTGCTCTCAAAATTAGAAATAGGGGGCTCTCATTAGAATATCATTTTGGTGAAAAAAAACAGAGTTGAAAGATCGTAAATTTCTAGGTTTATGTACCTGAAATGATACAAAAGGAAAGTCTGTGATTATTATACACGACAGATACATTTTTCCAGAATTTAATTGCCCATAATTTAATGTGCATATTACACACGAGTGCGTATTATACACAAATAAATAAGATCAATTGGAAGAGGTGGG
This sequence comes from Haliotis cracherodii, assembly GCF_022045235.1. NCBI lineage: Eukaryota > Metazoa > Mollusca > Gastropoda > Lepetellida > Haliotidae > Haliotis > Haliotis cracherodii. The sequence continues at coordinate 6,834,924 of NW_027266279.1, read as the reverse complement.
TATGTTAAGTACAAGACTATTCAAAAATGATCCCCCGTCATGACAATAACTCATTCAGTGTCATAACTAGAGGAAGAAACATCATACATTTGTAACAGAATTTAACAGGGATTTATCCAGGATTTCAAACTAAGTAACCTTGGCTGGCAAATTGGGAAAAAATATGGTACTTTGTTCACAATATGAATTTTTTAACAGATGTTACTTTTTTAAATTTCAAAGGTATTTTAACACTTCATTCCATGCATTTACAAATAACTAAGGACTATCGCCTCTTCTTTTTTGTGGGGGCACGGGTGGCCCAGTCATCAAGGCAACGCAATTTGCTGTGCAGAGTTGCATCCCTTGGGCACACCAGAAAACTATGATTGTGGGTTTGAATCCCGATTGTGTTTTTAGGTTTGTCACTACCATACCTGCGCTCGTGGGTTTCACCAAAGTGGTAAAAGTCTGACACCTGCATCACTTTGGGCTTTCCTCACACATAAAGCTGACACGTTGCGATTTAACTGGAATACTGTTTGAAGTGGCGTTAATCTCAACTCACTCCTCTTTTTTGTTGGTTTGTTATCAGTGAAATACAAGTCACCAGTGCAAGGGCCATAACATCAGACAAACAGACAGACAAAATTTAGTTGTTACCATAACATACTTTGGGGAAGTTTAAATTCCAGTTTGGGAATTGCTTCTGACATTCATTGCAGATTTGGGGCTGAATATCAGCCGCTGGGAATATCCATGTAAATCTCTGATTAATAAGAGGTCTTTCAAATAATTTTTTCCATCAGAAATGGTGCTTAAATTAAATTTAAGCATTCTGCGCAATTAAATGAATAAAATGCTTTTAACTTTTTGGAACGTTATGGAATTCTCCCAAAGCAGCATATTTCAGTGATATTCCCTCTATTGACTGCAAACACAGGATGGTAACACCTTGTACTGAAAATATTGACAATATTTGATAACATCCAGACCCCTCCCATACTTTGAACACATGTTCAAGACCAGCAACACCGATCTACCCTCCGAGATGCTGTTTGAATCTGTGTACATTGTGCCAAGTAGATGTAAAATTACTGGGTTACTAGCATACACGCGATAAAGACGGACAATAAGCATTGTGGGTAATTTAGGGAAAGGCATTCATCTGTGTAACTAGCTCGTACAGTCCAATTTGGCCACAATTCTTTGTCGACACTTATCACCCCTGTGAGAACTTGGGTCAATTGTCATGGAGAAATCAGGACTTGCCCGATATAGCTTCTATACACCATTAATGACTTAGGGTGTCTGTGTTGCTTAAATTAACATAGGTGAAGTGCTGTTACTCCAAACAATCTTATTCCACAAAGGATGACCACAACGTACTGAAACTAGTGTAAATAAAACTATTTTATTTTATTTAAATTGAAAAATATGCCATGTGAGATTCCTTGTAGTTTTTATACAATACAGAAAAATTCAAGAATACAAAATTTGAAAGGAGTATTAAAGCAGGATTCTTATAAAAAGATATAAATTTGAGATAAACACAAACATAAACTTCTGATACATATACTTATCAGTCACCATAACAACAGCAAAGTGGAATAGGGATGGATGGATGTTCCTATCTGCATCTTTTAACTCTACGGTATTGATGGATTCATGGTTTTTGGAGCAAGTGAAGTTAACGCATCATTTTCCATATGAATATGAACTTTCAGATGATTTCCTTAGGAGGTATAACGACTGAGACGATTCACCATGCTTTAGAGGTTGGTTGGTTGGTTTGTTGTTTAACGCCGCACTCAGCAATATTCCAGCTATATGACGGCGGTCTGTAAATAATCGAGTCTGGACCAGACAATCCAGGGATTAATATCATGAGCATCGATCCCCGCAATTGGGATCGATGACATGAATCAACCAAGTCAGCGAGCCAGACCACCCGATCCTGTTAGTCGCCTTTTATAGCAAGTATGCCATGCTTTAGTGACTGAGTGCTGCTTTGAACAGTATTCGAGTTATATCACCCCATTTCAGGTTCATGTGTGAGGAGAGCACCATATTACACTCAGTATAACGATGCATACGCTTCATCCTACGATACATATTGTTTCATAAACTGTTTTATTCATCTGTACATACAAATTAATTAATCATTTGCTTGACATTTTGTCCAGAGCCATGACAGTCACTCACTGAATTTCATGGGGAAACAATCATGATAATTTCTCAACCAACAGCAACCATCTTCCATGCATTTTATCCCTTAATAAAATGAGTAAGTGAGTGAGTATGGTTTTATGCCACATTTAGCAATATTCCAGCAATATAAAGGTGGCCAAAATTCTTGAAGCTCTATATAACATGAATGTTGACCTTTTTACATTTCAGTGGCAAATAAAAATGACTTCCTTTTGAGCTTATGTTTTCTGAAGTCACAAGTGAGTGAGTGAGTGAGTGAGTGAGTGAGTGAGTGAGTGAGAGTGAGTGAGTGAGACCGATATGGACAACCAATGTCAAGAAAAGAAACTCTTTAACCCTTAATACTCTGACAAAAGCACACCATCAAACACAATGTCAACCTCCAGAAGGTACAGATTTATGCCTTCGGCAAAGAAATATGCAGAAACATGAAAGAAACATGGAGAAAAACATGACGGGCATGTAACAAAGTGTTCAGTAAATGTTGACAATGAGCCCCAGGTCAGAGTAGATCATCCTGACGACCTATTGACCCTCAATATTGTTACATTGTATCTAGGTGATCTACAGCTGATTAGTCTCGTCATTGCTTTTGATGTCAGCCATAATCTGATTACCTGTCCGAGTACGACACTCGTCTGTTGCCCACGCCGACGCCACACGAAACAATAAAGCGTGATTGATGTCATATAATTAATACATTATCACACTGATCCTAACTGATCACAAGCTCACAGATTACACCGGTATTTATTGTACCATGTTTGCAAATCTCTCTGTGACTCGGGACATGAATGAAAATATGTGGACTCTGTTTGAAGTTATAGTGATAATTTCTCACTTGATTTTGTAGGTTATGAAAAGACCCTCAAGGTGGGATGTAAATATGGGTAAATCACTCTGACCCTCAAGGTGGGATGTAAATATGAGTATATCACTCTGACCCTCAAGGTGGGATGTAAATATGAGTATATCACTCTGAACCTCAAGGTGGTATGTAAATATGGGTAAATCACTCTGAACATCAAGGTGGGAGGTAAATATGGGTATATCACTCTGACCCTCAAAGTGGGATGTAAATATGGGTATATCACTCTGACCCTCAAGGTGGGATGTAAATATGGGTAAATCACTCTGACCCTCAAGGTGGGATGAATATAGGGGTATATCACTCTGCACCTCAAGGTGGGATGAAAATATGGGTATATCACTCTGCACCTCAAGGTGGGATGTAAATATGGGTATATCACTCTGACACTCGAGGCGGGATGTAAATATGGGTATATCACTCTGAATCTTAATGGGTTTCATGGAGTGAGTGTGAGTGAGTGAGTTTGGTTTTATGCCGCTTTTACCAATATTCAAGCAATATCACGGCGGGGGACACCAGAAATGGGCTTCACATGTATCCATGTCGGGATTTGAACCCGGGTCTTCGACATGACGAGTGAACGCTTTAACCACTAGGCAACCCGACCGCCCCCAATTATTCATGGAAGATGAATGAGAGCTATTATATAAACTTTTATCCATTTATTTTGAACTGCATTAATTTGTCAGACAGTATACTAAGTGACACTATTAAAAGACAAATAACTGTAAAACCAACAAATACATTAGACTTTTGCATTATGTCATTCATGTAAAAGGTATGTAAAAAAATGAAAACAAACTGATGTCTGGCAGAGATCAAATTGACTTTTAGCGTCAATGCAAGTGAATGTTTGAATTGCAATCTTATATTGATTACCTTTCAATAAGTTAATCATAAAAGGCATATCTTAATTCATTTAGCAAATACTTCTCCAATAAAATAACACCCTCCCTGGCCGGACGTGTAAACAATGGCTGTAAGTCGCCGGTGAGACTGCAAGCAAACAACATACAATTTCTCATCTCATAATGGTTTTAAAGATATACGGCTTGAAATATTGTTATCATATTCAGACACAGTATTTACGATCAGTTCTGACATGCCATGTTGTGTCACTGATGCATGTGTCTGAATACAAAAAGCATTCAAGTGTTGAGCGAATCTTCTAAAATCCATACACTGAAATTAATGTAAGATTAAAAATTAAAATTTCATACAATATCACCACCAAACAGCCTGTTTCTCACAATTGCATTGTCCCTAAGACAGAAAATCTCTAGAAGTGTTCATTTCTTTCTTTACTTGAACAGTACTGATTTACGTCAATCTTGTTGCGTTTATGGAGATATATACATAAAAATCAGTGCACACACTGTGTAAAACAACAGGTTTTTATGATTAATTCATTGTGGCTTTTCAGTTATCCAATTATTGCTTAGAAATATTTACTGAAAAATAGTTGCAGCTTACAAAGCCTGTTCCTGCATATTTATCATAATTCAAATAGGATTTTTTTCACCATTGATGTATATTTCTCATAATTTATATAGTTTGTTTCTCATAATTTATATAGAATATTTCTCATATTTCATATAGCACATTTCTCGTAATCTATATTGTATTTTTTCTCATATTTAATATGGTATATTTTCATATTTCAAATGTCATGTCTCATAATTCATACAAAATATTTTTCATAAATCATTTTGTATTTCTTTTCATATTTGATATGGAATATCTTCATATTTCATATGGCATAAATTCTCATAATTCATATAGACTTTTTCTCATAATTCATATAGTATTTTACTCATTTTCCATAAGGGAGAATCTTTCAAAGTTCATATAGGATATTTCACATAATTCATACGGCATGTCTCATAATGCATGAAGTATATTTATCATAATTAATATAGCAGATGTCATATATTTTATATAGCATATTTCTCATAATTCATACATATTTTCATGACAAGCAAATACTGTAGACAATCAGGTCAAAGGTGAAGGCCCTTATTTCACCTTTGAATGAACTGTTCCATCGGAATGTCCAGCCAATCTAACTCGGAGACAAGTGCACAACCACTCCCGCAGTGTGGAGCCCCTTTGTGGAGCGGTAAATATCTCCCTCCTGTTTTTATAACTCTTGCTTTTAAGACCAAAACCAGAACTAATTTACACAGGGTATTTAACGCTATGTCTCGCTGTGTCTCGCCTGCGGGAGTTGCTTGTGCAAGAGATGACATTTCAGAATTTAAGAATGTACGGACATTATTTTCTCCATATCAAACACTTTAATCATTTAATGGTTTATAAATTGTGTTCAGGAAGGTAATTACTTCACTGTTAGTGAAAAAAATATTTAATATGGTATTCTTTGGGGGAAGCTTGGGATTTTAAGTTTGCTAACCCCTTTCTGGGATTCAGGGTATATATAGAGGGTATTTAGGACTCAGCAGTGTAGCACATGGGAAGCAAATAAAATCGTTTTTGGTATGCAGATTGAACATTAAAAAACCCGTCACAATTTCCTCAAAATATTTTCTTTTTTCAATATAATATTTGTAATTTAACTTCAAATCCCACCCTCTTATGACACAGAAGCATGTCCTTTTGGTTTTCGTTCTGCCATTATCGAGTGAATTCTGCCATTTTATGCTGAGATTTGAGTAAAGTAGTATTCAGGATTAAGGGTGAACAAATGAGTGTCGAAGTTAAAATTAGATGGTACTTGGGGTTCTGGGAGTGGTGGTTGGCACCCTCATATTTGTTTGAGGCAGAATATTCTTTCAGTCCTATTCATAAAAAACTTTGGTGAAAAAAGTAACCATGCAATATTTATTTAGCCCCACAACATATTATTTTTCAAAACAACTTGCATGTCCTGTGAGTGATTTATTTTGAGGATAAAACCTGATGTCAATGTTATTTTTTCAAGCATATTCAGGAATAGAGTATTCTCACTAAAAGCACCTCATCCATGCCATGCGCCTCTGTGGTTCAGACTTTTAGCAGAACCAGGCAGAGTGTCGGGATTGTAGGGGATGTGTACCCAATATTTTGTCGAACACTTCATGTATTAACCTATGTCAATCTTTCTGTCATAGGCTCTGTTCACATCAAGACTTACGAGGGGTGTTCAATAAGTTTTGCAACTTGGGCATTTGTGTTTACACAAACAATGTCAACTTGTGGCAGTTGTCACTCTAGTCATAACATCAGGTTGACACATGTCATAACAAGTTCCAGACACAACAATAAGTTAGATGTGATGGCTTCATTCACCTAAGGGTGGTCACAATCATGGATTCTCTCAAACATAAACAACGCGCTGTAATAAAGTTCCTTACCAAGGAGGGATGCAAAGCAAAAGAGATCCATATGTGAATATGTGAATGTGGATTCGAACAGTTAAATCACCCACCCTACAGCTAAGACTTAGCCCCCAGTGACTATTTCCTGTTCCGGCAAATGAAATCTGCCATATGTGGAAGACATATGGGTATATCACTCTGACCCTCAAGGTGGGATATAAATAGGGGTATATCACTCTGAACCTCATGGTGGGAGGTAAATATGGGTATATCACTCTGAATCTCATGGTGGGAGGTTTTTGAGGATCCCAGACGCTTCCAGGATGACGAGGACATAAAGGCTGCCACAGGGGCGTGGTTAGAGGGCCAATCTGCGGATTTCTATAAAAGTGGTATTAAAAGCTTGAAGGACAAATGGAATAAGTGTATTGAGGTGAATGGAGATTATATTGTAAAATAAAAGTGCAAAAGAGATTCTGCGACTTGGTCTTATATTGAAGTTGCAAAACGTATTGAACCCCCCTCGTACGTAGTGTTCACCCCTCAGATTCATGACCGCAGATTCAATTCTGAATATTTGTAGAATGACACAGATTGCATCAACAGCAGATCACACCGTCCTACCACTTTTTATCTTATCTTTTGAAAGATTTGGAGGTTGGGCTCCTGGCAGATATTTTAAAGTACAGATTACAACTTCCTTTTTCATAGACACCTGGTGTGATTTTCAGTGATCCATTCATATTATTTTCACTGCAATTTTGCCTTTTGTGCACAGTGGACCTGTTTTGGCAGATAATCGAGACTGTCGAGATTATTCTCTGGCATTAACGTGACATGCTTACAGCTTTAGACTCTTTATTTCTTTGTATACAGCATATTTAAGGAAAAGTAGGTAAGAAGGTAAAACAAAAATAACATAAAAAATATATTTCAGATCATACTTTTAGTTATGTTATATTTCTCTATGTTCCCTGAAACTGTTGGCATTTGTGCAGTGTTTATTAAACTTGTCCCATCATATAACCTATTGTCATGAAGTTTAACCTATTGATGTTTTCTGAACAACAAAAATATTGCTTTACAAATAATTTTTTCACTTTTTGTCTGCTTAAAGTGAATCTGTAAACCAACCTAAAAATTGAGTCTCAGCTTTCTGGTCGTCCAAAGACATACATCTATGGACATATTTGGTTCAACAATTATAGAATTGTACTCAGGTGAAAGACAATGTTTATTAATTAGGTTTGTGGACAACAAATAATTGGCTGGAATCAACATTCATTTCAACCCAAATGAACGAAGACCTGAATTTGCTTATTTCCTTTATGTCCAGATGTTGACAGTGCTAATCTTGCAGGGCATGACACCACCTTAACACAGAGCCAAGAAGTATTATTCGACCATTTTGTGGCCAACAGTTTGCTCATTTAACAGTCAGAAGCCTGGGCAATGCATGATGGGAAGGAGAGGGACTGATCAGCTTCATGTTCATGTCAGGGAGTCCCGAGACACAGTTTACACACAGGAGGAGGAAGTGCATTCATTGGCGTGCTAAACAGTATCTCCGCAATCCAATGCTTGGAAACCCTTAGAAAAGTAAATATAACTGACAGTATCGTCAGTCCGGCCTAGTCAAGTTAAATACCTCAGACAGTATTGTCTGTAAGGCCTGAGTAGGTCAAATACCTCAGACAGTATTATCTGTGTAAGTTAAATATTGGAGACAGTATTGTCTGTAAGGCCGGTGTAAGTTAAATATTGGAGACAGTATTGTCTGTAAGGCCGGTGTAAGTTAAATACTGGAGACAGTATTGTCTGTAAGGCCAGTGTAAGTTAAATACTGGAGACAGTATTGTCTGTAAAGGCCGGTGTAAGTTAAATACTGGAGACAGTATTGACCTGACAATACTGTCTCCAGTATTTAGTTTACACAGGCCTTACAGACAGTATTGTCTCCAGTATTTAACTTACACCGGCCTTACTGACAATACTATACGACAGACTTAGGCCACAATAAGTTGAATGCTCCCATATCTCACCAGAACTGTTACAGACAACACTATTCAGGCACACAGTTAACACAATTAAATGTCATTTACTGATTATCACTCGCACCCATTATGTCTTTTCCTTGATTCAAACCATGTCTTATCTTGTGTCAGTTTGCCTTTTCCTTATTGTTGAGGATAATGTGTTGATTGCCTAGTCAAGTGTTGATTGTTTACAGGCCTCCGTCATAAGGCACGAGTACCAATGTTCATGGGAAATAACATAAGGTGAGGTGAAATGGGGTTTAACATCATGTCCAAGATTATTGCACTTATATAGCGACGTGCATGCACGTGTGTGTGTGTGTGGCTGCTTGTACTAGTCCTGACTGATGCTGAATTATAGTGTTAGCTCACTGAGATCATGCCGCAGTTTAACATGAATACCCCACTCAGACACAGTAAACTGACTCCGAGCCGACCAGTCCTTGTTTTAGCCCCTTAATGCCGAGCGCCAGACAGGGTAACAACAAGTACCATCTTTTAACGTCTCTTGGTATGACGCGGTCGGGGATCGAACCGCAGACCTTCCGCTCTCCGGGCAAACGCTCTACCACTAGACCACGGAAATAACATAAAATATCATAACAGGGAATAAAATGTATTTCGTTTTCAAGTGTACAATAGGGATAGCACAGACATGGTTACCGCATTCAACCTAATAAGTGCCCAGGGTGCTCTCCAAATTAGAAATAGGGGGCTCTTATTAGAATATCATTTTGGTGAAAAAAACAAAGTTGAAAGATAAATTTAGTGGTTTATGCTGACAGCCTGAAATGTTTATATACGACAGATATATTTTTCCAGAATTTAATTGCCCATAATTGAGGGTGCGTGTTACATGCGAATAAATAAGTCTTGTGTACATTGATCAATCGGAAGAGGTGCTAATTGGGATTGTTCACTAACTAATATATTTGTAAATATCGCCATGGGCGCTTATTATGTGGAATACGGTAGGTGCCTTTGTAATTCAGCATGCTCAACAGAAGAATATTTTTATCCATTCTCACTGATTGTCATGTCACCACAAGCTAGATATATTTTACTTTAGAAAGTGTTCCTCTTCCGTCTACTGTGATCGATAGTACCCTTTTCAATGTCTGAATTCTCAGGGTGACTTTGTGAGTGAGTATGGTTTTACACCGCTTTTAGCAATATTCAAGCAATATCACGACGGGGGACACCAGAAATGGGCTTCACACATTGAATCGAACCTGGCTCTTCGGCGTGACGAGTGAACCCGACCACCCCTGGTGACTTTGTGACTCATACTTTACATGTTCATAGCTTCATATAATAACCATGACAACATATATTTATTCAAATAAAATTATTTCTGAATGTGTTCTTCAGGCACAAGGACTTTTTTTTAAACTGTATCATAATGATTCCAAATAGGTCATTTGTACTCTAATGCAAGGAGTTTTGACCCCCATTGTATCAAGCTGTGTCAGATTTGCTGGATCGACTAAAATCAGTGAATGCATGGACGACAATACTCCAGCAATATCATGGCAGGGGACACCAGAAATGGCTTCACACATTGTACCCATGTCGGGAATCGAACCCGGGTTGGCGTGATGAGCAAATGCTTTAACCAATGCTACCCAACCGCCCTCCCCCCTTAATAAAAAATAGGATAGCAAAACTAAATAGCCGAAAGGAATCCTAAATTTATCAGATTTCGTTGATCATCAATTTACAAATGGAATACCATGTCTCATTTACAGCCATTGTATTAGGCCCTTACAGGGGCCATGACCCTTCAAACTGGGAATTGAATCCCGACAGGATACTAATCCCTTTTTATCATAAACCATTTTGACTTCAACCATGGCAGAAACTGTATACATAGGTAAATTGATTTTGAGATGCCGAAAGGGAAATAGAGGGATTGAGGATAAAAGAATTTCCAGTTGATCAGTCAGGCACAAGACTTCACGACAGTCTGCCATTAGGGCAAGCTGCATGTTTTCAAACAAAATAACCACCCTTCTGTTCAAGATGGACCTTAAAAAATAGAAGTTGTTCACATGAACGAGCATGTATGTGAATGTCCATTTGATCTCGGTGTGAACAATAGGTATGGATGGAGCTCGAGTATCCAGTGACTTGTCAGATGATGTATTCAATGTCGACAGGTGTAGGGGCAGCTTGCTTACTCCAACAGTGTTGTCTTTCTTGCTAATCCCCAGAGGAAAGGACTATCAGATGGTGGTGTGAAAACCCCAGCTAGAGTTACATGTTGCAGACATATATACATTAGAACCATAAGAACGAAAAAACATTCAAACAAGAAACGAACATGTACATGTAGCAGGATGTGGAGTCATCCCACAGATGATACCCAACCTTGTCAGCTTGCTGATGGGGTTAACCTCTCTGGTCATGTGGACAAGGCGTCCGACCCTGGATCAGAAGGTCCATGGTTAGAATCCCATCACGGGACTCATTCAGTAACATAAGGGACTAAAAGGGCTCTTCAAGTTGTGCATGCACATGACAGTCGTTCGTGTAGCCATTTGGGATGAAATGTCTTGTGTCCTCCTTCCTCATTCGTTGGGGTGCCAATCGCCAAAATTGTCATATGACACTAAACTATGTTGATGAAATGCAACTGCACTAAAACCAGATCTCTTACTCCGATACAATACCTCTCTGCATGAAAATCTCATGACCCCAAATGCGGGTGAACCAAGAGAACTTTGACTGCCCAGTCTAACTGAAGGATGAGTGGGTCAGTGAGATGTCAGCTTTCTAAAATGATTCAGCTTCATTTCTCTACTACCTAGATCAAGAAAAGAAACAGGGACGGTCGGGTAGCCTAGTGGTTAAAGCGTTCGCTCGTCACGCCGAAGACCCGGGTTCGATTCCCCACATGGGTACAATGTGTGAAGCCCATTCCTGGTGTCCCCCGCCGTGATATTGCTGGAATATTGCTAAAAGCGGCGTAAAACCATACTCACTCACTCACTCAAGAAAAGAAACCACCACAAAACAGAAACACACCCTAGATAGTACACTTTTTGCCATGGTGCCCAGATATGACAGGACGTCTAAAATATCCAAAACAATACAACAGCCTGGTTAATATTTTTTGCATTTGGAACTCCCTGATTATATTCGTTTTCAAGACTTTTGACACTTTTCTGTCAGGAAATCATGTTAGGCTAATATGAACAGTTTATTTAAACAGCAATATCTCATGTTTAATGCAGGAATTGAGTGACTACTTAGTTTGGGGACTGTTAAGATGAAAAAGATTTTCATATTGGCATACACTGTGTTAACTCAAAAATGATCTATTTTCTATTCATTCAGGGAGCAACAACATGCGCATGTGAAGTCGGGATTTTGCTGCAGTCAACTCAATGTTTCTTACATATTTATTCTATTCATTTAAACCATGAATCAATAATGCACCATGTACTTGCCAAATATCATCACAATTATGGCCAAATAATAGAATCTCTATGATAAACAGAATATCTTTTTTAATTCATTTTTAAAGTTTTGATGTTCAACAAATATGTCCTGATATCCCACAGCACTGATCAAGTAAATATGTATACAACTCAAAATAAGGTAAAGAACACCCAATTTTTACATATACAGTTGATCTGTCATGACTGGTGAGCATTGCGACAATCACCCTTGATCGTATTGTGGGTGTTCTTTAAAGCTCTGCACGCTCACGTCGAACCCATTCGACAGAGGTGTCACTTCCCGTGTGCATAGCGTAACGACACCCACAAACAAAACTCGCCATATCTATTTACCTAGAAGGCTTTGCATAACATTTAAATTACGTATGACATGCATAAATGCCCAGCTTGCTAAATATGACAACTTTCAGTCATTTATTTACCTCAAAAAGAAAACCAACAACCACCTTCAATAACACAATTCACGTTAGTTCAAAGAAAATTCACAAATTTTGTGTTCGCTTTGGTCTTAACCTTGGTATGATTGAAAACATTGGGATATTGTATTATAGTACTGTGTAGTTTTCTATCAGGAATAAATATGCAAAAAAATAATTTCAATTGGCCCTTGTTTAATGAGACACCGACTGTTTGAAATCACCCACCCTCTTTACAGCGCCTTATGCTAAAATTAATCCAGCAGGCAGGGTTTAGAAGTGTGAAAATAATTCAGCAGGCTAAAGGTTAACAATTTGTTATAAAACAAAGTCGAACAAATCATGTACATCACGACAAAGGTCATCTGGCATGAGTCGTACCTCTGCATATATCCTCACACTACACATAGGAATGTGTGCATGTCAGGGGCTGGTCAAGTGAGCCGTGATAGACAGTCGGTCACTGCTTGGACACACTCGGTAATGGACGGACCTTATCTCCATCTGATGTGAATTGAAATTCATGCTTCAGCTACCAGCACAAATGTCTTAATCTGGTGTGTCTCTGGTGAATACCTTGGCTTGCGGTCTAGCCGGCGAAACTCATCTTACTTTATCCCAATCAATTCCGAAATTTGAAATTTAAATAAATCTATGGACTTGAATATTATTTTAATTTTGGCATTTGGTGTTTCAGTAGGTCATTTAAGAAGGGGAAAAAACAAAATAAAAATAATTAAATAAAAATAATTCTGTTTATAGTGTAGGATATTTAAGATTTCTATTGTAACATGTATGACGTTCTTATTTTGCCTGAGGTTTTCTTCTCATTATAAAGTGCTTATAATGGCCAGAGACTATTAACTGCATACTTGATCAAGTATTATTCATAGCAAAGTTGTATTTTTTATTTTTTTTATCCATCTAAAAGAAAACTTTGAGGCCAATAACAATTAATCGAAACTATTTACATTTTAGTTCTGATTGTTTTTTGGCTCCAATCAGTCTAATCTGTTAGCCCAAAATTCTGTTGCCCAAATGAAGGCTGTGGATGTTAGGCTAAAAATGTTTTTAAAAAAACATCAATAATTCAATGTCCAACGGTAGTCAAATACTGTATTCCAGTATTTTACTCATCAAGGAATACATTTATGTAGGGAGGCCCTTTCCTAGGTTGATTGAAAACAACTGTTTATTTGGTTTTACAGCTGTTTGTTTGGTTATGTACTAGCTTGAACAACCAAAAGAAAAAAATACACCCTCGCCTGCACTATATTTTCAAAAACCATTGCCTGAGAACTAATTCTTTTATCTTTATAAGCCTTAAAAACAAGTAGATGTTTGCATTTATGTTGTTTCAGGTTGGATAAGGGCCCTTTTGGCCCACAAGGACATATATTTTTTTAGTTCATTTTACAAGACCGACCAACAAGATATACCCCTGAAATAAGAAAGAATGAGAGTGTTTCACAATTAAGTGAAATGAGTGAGTGAGTGAGTGAGTATGGTTTTAAGCCGCTTTTAGCAATATTCCAGCAATATCACGGCGGGGGACACCAGAAATGGGCTTCACACATTGTACCCAAGTCGGTAATCGAACCCGGGTCTTCGGCGTGACAAGCAAACGCTTTAACCACGAGCCTACCCGACCGCCCCTAAGTGAAATGAACAAATGAATGATATCTTATCACCACTGTTTCAAAGAAATGGGAAATAACATGTATAAATATATTTATTCCAAAAAATCCCACAATCAATTATCTTGCAGCAGCATCCAAAACGTGTTTGGTGTTCATTCATTGGTAGCATATTAATCTGGAAGCAGTAAAATAGTTTGGTTTTTTTTACCATCTACATTGAGTGTTGGCTAAACAATTGTAAACCAACCAACAAAAAATAAAATGCCTCAGAAATATCAAATGTTAAAGTTACAAACATCTTTGACTACAAGCAAGTATTTGACCAATCACCACATGATAAACCGTATTTGCTGTATTAAGCACTCTCTCTGAATTGACCAATTTGTATAGTCTTTATGAGGACCCCCTACTAAGAAGGAACACATTCCACCTTTTTTAACAAAAAAAACAGCAGTGAAAAAGGGTTAAATAATGGCCTAGTAACTATAATCAAAATAATCTTACTTTCATTGACATTTTAACTAAGTTCATTCACAACCGTATAATCTCTAAAAATAAAATTAACTCATGATTGGTTTCAATAAGCGCCCCCTTTGTCAATTCTGTGTGCGAACAGTGCACTTTTATATGTTGAATATGGTAACAGGAAAATAATAAACTGCAGCTTAAAACACCATTCACTTAGTTTAATGCACACAGTCATTGGGGTTTAAGTATGGCACAACTCAAATCCTTCAACTAATTAATAATGTCATGACCCCAGCATCTGTCCAAGCAGTGACCAGGTCCGCTCAACCACTCACCACTAGACACTCGTGTATATATATCTTCATAATGGCGTATGTCAGCTTGAAAGTCACCAGGCTCACACAAGCATTATGGCTTTGTGGTTTACACCTCAGATTAAGAGTAAACACTGGTGTCGACATCAAGGAATGAATTATCTTCAACGATCCTTTCTGTCACAGTCCTAATGGCAGACAATCTACAAGTCGGAATCCTGTCAACCACCTCGCAGCTATTTTTGCTTCCAAGATATGTCCCTGTTTGTATGTGTTAAAAGGAAATGTTGGTTGTCTGGCTGTTGGTGACAGATTAATGCACATGGATATCCCACTCAGACACAGTATACAGACTCCCAGCCAGTCAGTCCTTGTTTTAGCCCCCTGAATCCCGAGCCAATCAGCCCTTGTTTTAACCCCCTTAATCCCGAGCACCAGGCAGCAAAACAACAAGTATCATCTTTTAACATCTTTCAGTACGATGCAAGATCAAACCAATGACCTTCCACACTCTGGCAAATGCTCTATCTGCTGCCCTACGGAGGCAGGTACAGAAATAGTAGGAAATGTCTGCCTTCTTAATGAAGAATGAAGATGTTCTCTGCTCACCACATGAGAGAATGAAGGAAGTATTGTTTCAATTCAGAAACAAAGTTTTTGCTTTTAAAAAATTTGAAAATTATTTCAGAATTTACAAATATTTTGTATACTTTAGTCATTCTCTTTTGGAGAGCGAAGGTCGGTGGTTCAATTGCCTGGCTGCATCATACCAAATGATGTTAAATTATGGTACTTGTTGTTCCCTGGCATTAAGGGGCTAAAACAAGGACTGGTTGGCTCGGTGTCAGTATACTGTGTCTGAGTGGGATATCCATGTTCTACCATGACATGGTGTCTCAGAAGGCTAGCACTATAACAGCGGTATTAGTCAAGACTTGTAGAAGTGCTCTCACTCACAAACACATGCATGCACGCACCCACGCATGCAGAGACACTACATAAATAGACACACACACAACATGCCAAGATTAGTCAAAGAGTAGAAGTGCTCTCACTCACAAACACACACACGAACGCACAACATGATGTTAAACCCCATTTCACCTCACCTCACCTAAATGTCTTAGCTTGTTTCCCTCCACAAAGATATGAAAATAAAAGTTTTTCCCAAGTTCAGCCAAAAAAGGTTTGAAATACACTTGTGATCCAATACAAACACTCTCTCTCACAGCGTGTTGAATCCTCAATGGCCCAAAACGTACGAGAGCTATGTACACAAACAGTTTCATAAAGTTTCACAAACATCATATAAAACGTCCACATATTGTTATATTATATTGTTATAGGACATTATTACACAACACAGTTTTACTCTCTTTGAAAAGCATCTGTACATACTCAAAATCCAATCTGTTCACGAAACCACATACCTAGTTTCAGGTTTCACGGTCACTGATATAAAAGACGAACGAATGAGGTAAAGTTTATCAGACCTGAACTCCTGACAGGGCTACATGCTGTGACAACATTAATATCACATGCCTAGTGTGTTGCGCCGAGCTCCTCGTTCAAACGATCCTGCGACTCCCTACTCTGAATGCCAAGGGAAATAAATACAATGTGGGGGTTAAGAATAGTTGGTCATCATTTTTTAGGAATTTGGTTTAGTGTTACATTTGGAGTTGTTCAGCAACAGGGAACAGTAAGAATTAAATGTTTAATCTGTGAGTGAGTGAGTGAGTGCTAATGCTGTTTGAAACGGTATTTCAGTTATATCATGACATCTCAATTCGATGATGGAGGAAAGCTTTAAGTGATGCAGATTGTAGATGTTTACCATTTTGGTAAAATCAAAAGTTACGGTATGGCGCTGAGAAAACTAAAAACATTATCAAGGCAACCTGGGATTTGAACCAACTTGATCATAGGTTTCTTGTACAACTGAGGGACACAACTCTGGACAGAGAATTGTGGCACCTGTGCCCCCACCATTCCCCCTTGTGTTGAACCAGAAAATCAAGCATGGATTAATTCAGCATCTAGCAACATTTCAAGCACATCACACCTGGCGAACCTTGGTCTATCAACATAATGAGGAGAAGCTTCAACAATTTGGCTAGCCTACCTCCTTGCCTAATCAGGACAGAACTTAACCATACCACATCCACAAACCGATCAACACAGAAACACTCATAATCCCTGAGACTGGTGTTGAAACAAAGCTTGAACATGACTGAACTCCTGTGAAAGGTTAATTGTAAAAGCAGTGTTTGATTGGTTGGTAGGTTGATTAACGCCGCACTAGGAAATATTCAAGCTATATGACGGTGGTCTGTATATAATCGAGCCTGGACCAGACAATCCAGTGATTGATATCATGAGCATCAATCCACACAATTTGGTTTGAAGACATTCTTCACAAAGTCAGCGAGGCTGACCACTCCATCCCGTTAGTCGCCTCTTACGACAAGCATAGTCGCCTTCTGGGTTGCTGAAGACCTCTTCTACCCCAGATCTTCACGGATCAGTAGTGTTGGAAATTAACACAAGCCCTTAAAAATGTATAAATTAACAAAAAGTAAAATTCTTAAGAAACATGGAGATTGAAATGATAATTCTAGCCTCATTTGTTTCAGTAGAGTGAGTGAGTTAATGAATGTAGTTTTATGCCATGGTCAGCAATATTCCAGCAATAGAACTCTGGCCTCAAATAACCAGTTTTTGGTCAGAGAACTAGAGGTTGACAGCATGAACAACAATCAACAGTGTCAGGGAATGACAACAGACAACCAGTCACACATTGTAACCTCATTTATAGTAGCTCTTAAAACAAGCATGAGGTGTTGGGGACCTACTCGGAACAGGAATACCAATGGGGTCATTCACAGAGAGCTTGATGTAAGCTTGTATGAAACAAGAATTCCAGGTTAAGCTCTGAGGTGACTGGTTTTGCCAAAGAGTTATGTGTGACTGGGTCCTGTCTACCTAACAGGTGGTGGTCAATTTCTCGTAAGCTTCAGTAGGACGACATTAATGCAGCCAATCATTGGTCTTCTGCATTGAATAAAAAGAAATATATCTGACTGGGTGAAATCTGTTGTGAATGAAATTGTTCTCGCCAAAATTACGCCAGCAGGGCACTTCGTTTTAATTTCATCACTCGAAACTCTCAAGGTGTAGGACCTATAACCTGGGCCCACAAAACGATCTAAGTGAAAAGACTATCATAAGCCTATGTTAAAGTATCGGAGTTAAGATCTTCTTAGCACTAAGATCACTTTGTGCAAGTGGGCCCTGGTATTGCACAAATTTGTACCACATATTTTGGCTGCCACCTGTTGGCTAAAGGTACTGAGCTTAATGTGTGAATGAACCAACAGCGGAACCAGGTAAGATTATGTCTGCTTCACCATACACTTCCATCAGTCAAAATAAGGATAAGTTCACTTGCTTTCGCTAATATAAAGTAAGAACTATTTTTCAAGTTCATCAAAAGATCCATGTCAGTACATTGCCCCAAACCCCTTAAAACTTAATTGGAAAAATACTGACATCCTCAAAGAGATTTTCATAAAGAAATAAACCATAGATTATAACATAAATGTACAGCACAACAGAGTTTGTGACAACAGAGTTTGCGACAACAGAGTTTGCGACAACAGAGTTTGTGACAACAGAGTTTGTGACAACAGAGTTTGTGACAACAGAGTTTCTGACAACAGAGTTTGCGACAACAAAGTTTCTGACAACAGAGTTTCTCCCCTTCCCCCCTCCCTCTCTCTTTTCCCCCTCTCCCTCTCCACACCACCCCTGAAAAGACTTCAAGGATCCGTCTTCCTCCAGTGAAGATTTCTCGAGTGTAAGTGAATACTTCCTTCACCTTTAGTTGCTTCTCCGTGTGGATAATCTGAACCATGCTTCTGTGTGTAACACCACTGCTGTGGCAAATCTACTAAAAAACCTCACACAATGTCCGCACATTGTATCAAACACTGCCTTCTGCATGAAAGGCTTGAAGCTAAATTGATCCTTTGAGCACTAATGTGTTGGTGACAGTATCTCATTGAAACATCACTGTGTGCTCTGTGCACTTTCCCAGAAAGAGGATTTGCATTATTAAATGGGCACAGACTTGCAAACAAATACACAATATACTTAAGAATATCTTATCTCTAAAAGGTATAAAATCAAAATTGGAAGTTGAGATTTTTTACCTAGTTCAAGTTAAAATTAAGTCAAAATATGTTATCAACCTGTCCTGTGTAAAGATATATAGACAGGAAACAGAAAAAGCCCAGACAGTTAAGAGATTCTTCAAAGAATCTTACTCTAGATACGATGAGGTGAGGTGAGGTGAAATGGGGTTTAACGTTGCGCTCAAGATTATTGCACTTATATAGCGACGTGCATGTACGTGTGTGTGTTTGTGTGGCTGCTTGTACTAGTCCGGACTGATGCCGATTTATAGTGCTAGCTCACTGAGATACCATGCCGCAGTTTTAACATGAATACCTCACCCAGACACAGTATACTGACTCCGAGACGACCAGACAGGGAAACAACAAGTACCATCTTTTAACGTCTTTTGGTACGTCCTGCACCTCATGAATCATAATACAAACAGCAGTAACAAGATGTGGATGCAAATGGATTGTGAAAATCTTCATCCATACCAAATGGTGATTAGAAGCACGTCCATGATGACTGGGTTATGATTTAACATCCCTTTGGCAACATTCCAACCATATCACAGACGAGGACATCAAATATGTCTCACACATTGTGTGTGTTTGTTTGTGTGTTTGTTTGTGCGTTTGTTTGTTTGTTTGTGTGTTTGTTTGTTTGTGTGTTCGCTGCACTCAGTAATATTCCAGCTATATGACGGCAGTCAGTAAATACTCGAGTCTGGACCAGACAATCCAGTGATTGACATCATGAGCATCGATCCATGCATTTGAGATACAATGACATGCATCAACCAAGTCAGCGAGTCTGACCACCCTGTCCATGTGGGAAAATAACATGGGGTTTGAGGTGACAAGCCAACAACAACGCTACCACACTGCTATGTCAATAAAGGTGGAAAGGTGTGAAAATATGAACTGTACAGATGCATAAGCTAAAAACAAATTTGATTAGAAAGTACACCTTTAAAACCTTCCACTAGCTCTTGAACTTTGAGCGACTGGATACTCGTCAAAACCACCACTGTTGAAGCTACTTAACCAAATCTGTTTCACAAACTAAACTTGACACATTTAAGTTTGAAACTGTAATACCGTCGGCAGGTAACTGCAACACTATCCACTGAGCATTTCACACAAGGATACATTCATATAACATCTTCATTGTTAGATCAAATTATGCGATCTTGTTTCACCATTCAATGGTTTCCCAGCATATCTGAACATTATACGTGTACGTTAACGTGCGACTGACTTCACTCAGCGTCAAGTGACGAAAAGCAGATCCTAGCAGACACTATAATCTCCGAACATAAGATGTCAAATTAATCGGCCCGAAATCTAACTTCCTCTACCTTCAAAGATTGAAAGACAAAGAATACTATCTTCTAGATTTAACTGATATTTGCGTGTTATCAGCAAAATATTTTGTCACAGAGCATCAAAACTGACACTTATTGAAAACACAATTCAATCAAGGTGAAATCTAACTCAGCGCAGATTTATGAAACAAAGGGACACAGTCAGTTCAGATCTGGATGTATAAATTATTACCAGGAGATATCGAAGACCAAAAAGTTCTGAAAAACATTTGTACATCCCTATCTCCTTCACCATCATTAAACAAACATCCATTGGCATTCATCTTCATCTCCCTGTAAGTTTTTAATTCAGCAAAACCATTTTGTTTTGTTTTATTGTGATTATGCACTTAATTTGCAAGAGAAAAATATAAGTCCAAATGTGTGTTCAACTGTAACTGAGGGTATCACCTAGCCTAAGAAAAGGAGTCATCGTAATTCACTGCATATTTTTTTTAGAGTCATAAGCACAATGTAGAGTCAAGCATGGTCAACTCTTAGTCTACGATAAAGTGATTGATAACTAAAAGTAAAATCATGACCATTCTGTTCATTCAAACACTTTATTACCAAATTAACAATTTCTGTTGCATTCCCTTGAATATTTTTGCAGAACTTTTGTTTTCCACCTTTTGTTATCTTATTAATTTTGCTGTCCTTACATGTACATAATTATGCTTTCTGCCTCATAGCATTCATTCAACTCATGATACAGTAATCATGTACTCCGAAACGTTGTGTTCCTCATAATAAAGAAGTTGACATCCATATATTCTCTTCCTTATCTTACAAGGCACTACAAAGTTTGAACTTACATCACCATCGCATCCTACTTGGTACCCATTCATTGCTGGTTGTTTGGAGGAATAGTTAGAATGAAGACGCCTTTTAAAACCTGTTTCAGTGTGAGGCAGCTCCAAAGCCATTAAAACGCTCAGGAGTCAATCCTGCTGAACACGGTCACCCAATTGCCTGCTCTTGACCAACATTGCCCCACTTCACCTGCTTCGTGACCTGTACACTCTACACAGTAACATGTACTGTATATGAACAAATGTCATTGATATTGACAAATAAAGCTTGCATACAGCTGAGGTCCTTCTTCTTTGCTACAAGATATGTTAGTTGGTAGGTTGGTTGGTTGGTTTGTTGTTTTACGCCGCACTCAGCAATATTCGAGCTATATGACGGTGGTCTGTAAATAATCGAGTCTGGACCAGACAATCCAGTGATTAATATCATGACCATCGATCCACACAATTGGGATTGATGACATGCATCAACCAAGTCAGTGAGCCTGACCACCCGATCCTGTTAGTCGCCTTTCACGACAAGCATAGTTGCCTTTTACGGCAAGCATGGGTTGCTGAAGACCTATTCTACCCTGGATCTTCATGGGTCACAAGATATGTTAAATCGAGGTATCCCCTTAATCCGTAACACATAACATAAGGTGAGTGAGTATGGTTTTACGCCGCTTTTAGCAATATTCCAGCAATATCACAGCCTGGGACACCAGAAATGGGCTTCACACATTGTACCATGTGGGGAATCGAACCTGGGTCTTCGGAAAGACGCTTTAACCACTAGGCTACCCCACCGCACCCATAATATAAGGGTAGGACAATGACCCTTGACTTTCAAGTTTTAAATCTACGTTATCTGTAAATTCAATTATCCAGTGTCTGCTAATTCAACAACTCTATAACAAAAATATATACTTTCTACATATAATGGCACAGTGACCGAACGGGTCCCCAGCACTCCATTTAAGAAGTGACAAGATCAGACTTGGTTGGTTGTGTGTAATCATACACCGATTGCTCATAATATCAACCCTGGTTTGTCTGGTCCAAACTCGATTATTTACAGCCGGACATGATTTACAGCTGGAATATTGAGGAGTGTGACACAAAACAACAAACTCACACAAAATCTACAAAGGTGTAAAAGATGACTATTTCGTGGGATAATATTCTCCAACCATTACTGAGGCACTGTACTCTACAACTCAACCAATGCTGAGTTAATGATGTGTGATTATGTGTGTTAATGTGTGTGAACGGAGGCAACAGGCAACCTCACACACTGGCATACCGACCCAAGTTGCATTATGCTTCAGCACGAAAACTGACTTAATATCCAGAGTAAGTGTTCCACTTAATGCCAGCTGTGAATATTATACACTATACAAAGGTATAATAATATACTAGGTACAACACTATACCTAAACCTGGTACACTTAAACCCTGATATTCTGGAAAGTCAATGCCGGGGAAATAATCAAGACAGATAATTTCAAGATCATTGAATCATGATAACACAGATGGTCACTTCAATTGTTTAAAGATGTTCCAAAAAGCAATTGCATGGAAGGTTAGGTTTCCCAAGGTGCTATTCCCAGTGAAATCATTCCGATGGACAAATTTCAGGACAAACCAATCATATCGATGTCCACAAGAAAGAGTTTTGGAACCAACAGTTTTCACTGTATATGACTGGTGAGTGTGTGAGAAAATACGGTTTTATGCTGGTTTTGACAGACAGTTTATTCAGTAATTTAGGATTCAGTATGTACATTAGATTTTAAATCAAGTTACACACTCAATTCAAACATGTTTAAACAGCATTTTGAAATGAATAGAGAAAGCAATATTAAAAAATAATAAATCTCCATATTTTGTCCAGTCTTCAAATAAAACTGAAAATATTTAAGCAAACATCAAAAACATGGAATAGACAAAAGATGTACACCGAAACATGAACACAAGACGGAAAAATTCCTCGCTCCTTTATGACTAAACCATCTGTAAGGCTACACCTTCACATCACACCTTCTAAAGCCTCTCATAAAAACATCCCCGAGAATAAACTTCCATGCATGAGAATTTGACAGAAAATATACCCAATCTGTTCCCCCCTGCTCATTGTTGCCATAACCAGCCAGGATCAGTTTAGCATGGCTATGAGACATAAACCTATCCTGTTTCCTGCATTAACATGGTCAGAAATGTAGTCTTCTGCTGTCATGCATAAAAGGCATCGCATAAAAACACATCCTTGCCACAGGCCACGCTCTGTGTATTGTCCAGAGGGCACCTGTTAGAGGTGACAGACATGTTATTAGGCCACACAAAATAAGTCTTTGTCTATGAACACTATGTTATAAAAAAGAAGTTTTTCTTAACATTTTCAAAACTATGTAAATTTCTCCAGCTTCGATTACCAAAACACTCACAGCCTCAGACAGGTTATTAAGCCACACAAAATAAGTCTTTGTCTATTTTCTTAACATTTAAACAACACAGAAACAATAGGATACATAATTTCTCCAGCTTCTATGAACTCTCAGCATCAGATATGTCATTAAACCAGACAAAGTAAGTTTTTGTCTCTGAACACTTCATAAAAGAAAAAGAAGTTTTTCTTAGCATTGTGATGAAACTTTCACAATCACAGATATAAGGGCTGACTCCACACTATCCTGATTATTATTGGCTGACTGTAATGTGTGTATATATTTACATCTGGTTGTTATGAATCATAACGCTTGCCTGTCAACTCAACATGGTCCATGATATTCTATCACTAACCACGAAAACATTGTAATTAGTGACATGACCTTCATTTTCCAAGTGTTGTGTCTTCAAGCTATGATGTACAAAAGTACAAAATCAATACTCTGAACAAAAAATAGTACAAGTCTTTTTTTAAAAAACCTATGTTACAAATATATTATATAATACATGTACAAAAGTCAAAAGATGAGCTGTAAAATTATTCAATCAGTTTCACAAATTTGGTTTTCAAGAGTACATTTATACCGTTGCACTATTTTGATGTCACAATGCGCTCAAACATTGTGTGACGCCATAGTGCAATCTAACATATTGTGACGTCACAGTAAGATGAACAACATTGTGTTGGGCGTGCATACCGCGCATACTGAAATAAGTATTGTAGTGACAGGAAATCTACAATAACTGTATAAAATAATTCAGTTATTGGAGGCCATTTCATTTTGGTTTGTAGGTATAAATAAAATAACTGTCTTTTGTCTTTCTCAGGGGGTCCAGTATTTGTTGTCGGTGGACTCTCACTCTCGCTCTTAGGGTATCCCCCTGTCTGTCCAATGTATTCAGCTTTGCATCCAACACATTTTATGACATAAATCAAGTTTTTGGAATCACAATTCATATTTTCACAGACATAGTAATAATATCTAAATGGATAATGAATATTACAAGCATGTTATTTTCATCAATATTTTTAGGAGATATACATTAAATAGTTATGTTCATATACATTAACTATTGATAATATAAAGATCAAAACAGGCCGAAAGGCTTGAGAATGTATATCACAGGTTACAAGATCCCACTGATAAGTGTGTGTGTTGATGAGAGATAATTCCCAGGACCGCCATGGCCACTCTGACGACTGTGACCTCCCTCAGTTCATATAGTGCAATAAGCAGCCTAGTATGCTTATCCCATTAACACTAATTACACCACAATGACATGATTAACACCACAATTGATCCTCTTAGTCACAAGGTGTTACCTACTCAAGCACTTCAATTAATAAGCCCATGAAAGAAAACGAACACTATTTATTTCATTCCATTACATTCCGTACTTCTCCACCACTTCATGGTTGAGGGAGATTTCACTGTGTCAGCAAATTGCAGAAGAGCTATTTTAGGCAGCGGCATCTGATAAAGGGTTAATGAACTGGGTCGTTTTGGTATTGCAGACGTTTTTTTCCTAGACACACGTGTCGTGATTTAAACGGGTTGTGTAACTGTATGTGTGACTGTTTATCATACTGTCCACGTATAACGGAAAATTTGACAAGTGGGTGATAAGTGTATAGCTCCGATTCGAAATGAATGGATTTTCTTTTCTAAACACAACCCCATGTGCTCGCGATGAGATTCATACACGTAGCTGCCAAACATGCTTGTTGTTTCTGCATATATATAATTAATCACACAAGTTCGTGACTGAAATCACAAGTAAAAACGAGTCAAAATATTTCCATGAGTGTTGCATAAAACACAAGAGGCGTTCATAGAGATCGTTAATGTCGATACGAACACACGAATGAAAAAACGTGGTCTGTTGATCATTTTTGGTTCTTATCAGCTCTTAAGGTTTATAAATATCACGTCCGCTACTCAAACTACAATATAAAATTACGGGTTGGTAAACAGAACGGCGAATGGAAAGAACATATTTATTGACGAATCAGCAACAGATTTAGATTTCTTATCGTCCTGTATGGGGTTTTCATATCCATGGGTAGCTCGAGCGTAATAAACACTGGAAGTCAAGAATTTGACTGTTTTGAGACATATTGATCTCTTCTCTACTTAAACCTGAAACAAAGTTTTGTGCCACTGAAAGGTATAAACATGGATTATATGTAATCCCAATACAAATTGTCAAAAGTTGGGCGAGAAATCACGCACAGAATACTCCTACCTTTTACAACAGCGTCTGTGTGTTCCAAGTTCCGCAGCGATATTCGGACGATACTTGAATTGAGTTTCAAATCCCCATTGGAACCTTTATTTAGTAAAAATATCCTCGTGTCAAATTTTCGGACATTACTGTCACAGATGCCTTCATCCCCGAAACCTTCTATCATGAGCATTTTATGATGGGTTACTGGGTCCTCAAAATTGACATGTGCATTCACAATGTTGTCGCCTTTAAAAACCCTTTTAACTTCAATCTCGCTCTTATACATGTTTTTCCCATTAGCATCGGGCATAATGTCTTTAACAGTCCCCGATATAACAACATTAGCTACTTCTTCGCGGTATTCGAGGGGTTGTTCAACGCATGGTGATTTTGGTCGACCACAGGTAAACTGAAGGCTCAGTATCAGTATGAGTCCCGTTAGACAAAGTCCCCCTTTGCCCGATTGAGTAAACTCCATGACTGTGTACTCCAATGTCCAGATTCCTCTTTGTTTCCTCTTCAGGCGAAATTATCCAGGTAAAAATCCGTCAGCTGCTCAGATAAACTCCATGCACAAACTTTTACCTGAACCAGGTGATATCGCAGGCCAGACACTGTCATTCACTGACTTCCCGACACCTCCCGGAATGTGGCGGAAATACCCGAGTAGTACCGACCTGTCAAAACTACACAGCAGACGACATACAATCGACCCAGGACGTCAACTGTAGCATGCGACCCATATTTTATACGGGTATGTTTAGAGTCGGTAGAGAAAACGAACTCAGTATAAATATAACGTTCATTCATGCTTTTTTTTCATTTGTAATGTCGGTCAAGTTTGTTGTATCGTTGTGTATCATGGTTGTAAAGTGAATGCGTAAATGTTTGCAGGGCGAAAGTAATGTACTGAGGCGGCGAGGAAGTCACTTAAGGGACAAATCTTGAGTAACAATTGAGGCTGCGATTTGATACTTCAGGTTAGGTGTCAACCCCTGGATATGTTCACGACTTTCTGAAAGGAATTATGCTCTTTTTTTCTCTCACCAGCAGTGAACAAATGAAAGTTATCTGCGAAACTTGCCAAATGTCGCGTGCACCCGCTTCCGCCCAATGTAATGTAGTATGTGTGTGAGATGCTTTACAACGTCCACCTTCGCAGTGCCGTAGCCGCTGTGCCCCCCTGATTTTTTTTATAGAATCATGAAACTATTTGAATCATGAAAATACAAGTTGGGGACAAGTGATACGTGTACAAATATCCCCCCACCCCACCCCACCCTTGTCAAAAAAGTTAACTACGGCCTTGCTTCGTCATTTACAGTGAAACCCCATTAGTACGAAAATCCTGCAATCCGTACAGCTTATTGGAAGTGTGTGTGTGTGTGTGTGTGTGTGTGTGTGTGTGTGTGTGTGTGTGTGAGGGAGGGAGGGAGGGAGGGACGGGGTTGGGGTGGGGTGGGGGTCGGCAGAGCTCCAGATAACTATTTGAGCAATTGAGTTTTTACTCGAAGGTTTTTTATTTTAATTGGGTTATTGCATTTTCATTGGGTAACCAATATTTTTTCACTCATCTATTCATCACTCTATTGGTTTTATTCTTCCCAAAATGAGAAAGCATTTTGAGATTTAAAAAAATGAAATAATGTTTTAGATGTATATAACGGTCCTTAATATAGGCTTGCCTCGGAAAGTAAATTGGCTCGTAATTGTGTTTCGGAAATTAGCTCCGTTGTACGCATGCTGAAAAAATCCTATTCAAACAGTTGCGTTTTCCATTCAATGCATGCTTTTCTGAAGGCAAGGTGATTGAAAGTAATTGGGTTTTGGGGGTATTTTACGCAAATACGCAGCTTATCTGTAGCTCTGGTACGGTACCGTCCGTATAAACAGTCCCTGTTTTATTATTCGAGGGTCGATGCTCACATTGGTACAATCATATGAATTTCCTTTCTGGTATTCCATGCCGTTACAGAGACTAAATATTGCTAAAAGCGGCGTAAAATCAGACGCCCTCACATGGGATTTGTCTTTTGTGGAAGAAAGGAACTGCGACATGATTATCGTCGTACTTTCAGATATATCATCAGAACCGAATGATGACAAACAGAGACAGTAATTCCAGAACTGTATATTCTTTTGCAATTTATCGATTATTTGTCTGATGTTGGGTTTTGTAAGAGCTTTGTTGGGGCTAAAAAGTTTTTTTTCCTAAAAAAATCATTATTATTCCCGTGTGAAATAAGTATCGTAAAAGATGAATAAAGATATGTGATACATATATATCGCGAAGAAAGTCTTGTGATATATATCGTATCTTTGAACAAAGTCATATGATATATATCGTAACTCCTGAACAGAGTAGTATGATAACTATCATATCTCCTGAACATGTAGTATGATACATATCGTATCCCATGCATGAACAAGTGAGTTGAGGTGAAATGGTGTTTAAGGTGCGTCCAAGATTATTGCACTTATATATAGCGACGTGCATGCACGTGTGTGTGTGTGTGTGTGTGTGTGTGTGTGTGCATGTGTGTGTGCGTGCGTCCGTGCGTGCGTGCATGCGTGTGTGTCTGCTTGAACTACTCCGGACTAATGCCGATTTGATAGGGCTTGACCATGCACTGAGATACAATGTCGCAGTTTAACATGACTACCCCACTCAGACAGAGTATACTGGCTCCGAGCCGACCAGTCCTTGTTTTAGTCCCTTGATACCGAGCGCCAGACAGGGAAACAACAAGTGCAATCTTTTAACGTCTTTGGTTTGACACGGCCGTTGATTGAACCCCGGACCTTCCGCTCTCCGGGCGGACGCTTTACCGCTAGACCACGGAGGCGATCCCTGAACAAGTAGTATGTTGGATATCCCGAACACAGTCCATGTATTAATCACGTGCATGTACACGAGCGTCTTGCTTTTGAAATGCAAAAAACTAATGATCGCAGACAAAACCGATATAAGGTCATGATTTGAAATGCAAAAAACTAATGATCGCAGACAAAACCGATATAAGGTCATGATTTCCGGCAAAATTGAGTTGTCTTGTAATTAATCGAGTCTGTGTCAGGAAAGTCAAACCAGTGGTTGACAGGCACGAGCATTGGTCGGTATACGATGATACTGTCGGTATACTGACTCCGAGCCGAAAGGTCCTTGTTTTATCCCCGAACTAATGTAAATGTCAACCATGTTTTGTGTGAGTGTTCTTTTATATCACTGTCAAGGTAGATGCTACCAAAGTGAGGATGAATTGTAGTATTTTATAGTGAGGGGGTGGCACCGAATATGCGCATCACAGACGGGGAATCGAACCCGGGCATGAAGAACACAAAAACCATTTGACTACCTGATTATCCACGTGTATTATTTCATATACAATAAGATCTTTCAGGAACACGTTATTTGTTACAATGATAGTGTTTATTACCTTATAATCCCGTTATTTCATCAGTTACATTTAAACACGATACATTCGCAACGTGCATGATCATTTTTGACCCCGGAAATGAAGCAGGGACGAGGTTTGAGTTGAACTATTCTTGGTGTGTTACTCAAAATGTCACGTTAACACATGACATGTTGCCATTAATTCTTATTAATTTGAGTAAACGTCATCCAAATATTTTCACGAGTGCTTGGGTTTCCTTCATATTTTAGAGCTACTATTTTCAGGTGTCATGTTGACAGGTGAATGCTGGCTTCTAATCCTCTGTCTCGTGGCATATATGACGCGCACCTGTAGATATGAATATCAAAGCGTATTCACGCGATATTTGTTTTCATCTTTGATAAATGTGATGGGCTAAGACCAGGGAAATTGTCACCTGCATGGTATGTGGTAGGCGACAAGGTCCCATGCCCATCCTATGGGTGAGCGAGTGAATGAAGCCGCAGTCAGCCATATTCCAGCAATATCACGACGGTATATTAATTAATGATTCGAGGTCAGGCAAACCAGTGGTTGATAGCATCAGCAACCAGCAACACACTGTAACCATCCCAGTCTCATTACACTCAGATCTGAGTTCTCGCTGCCGCTAAACAAAGATGTTTAGCGAGAGAGAACTAAGATCTGATTTTAATGAGATTGTAACCATCCGATCTACATTTGATTGATTGAGTGATTGATTGTTGTTTAACGCCGCACTCAGCAATATTCCAACTGTATGACGACGTTCTGGACCAGACAATCTAGTGACTGATATCATGAGCATCGGGTCACGCAATTGATATGATCATCCAAATCAGCGAGCCTGACCACCCGATAGCTTTAGTCGCCTCTTACGACAAGCATCGGTTGCTGGAGACATATTCTACCCCGGATCTTATTGGGTCCGATCTTCATTTACAATTTTTTTCATTTAGCTTCGGGTGAGAACCAGATAAACAGGTGGCTTCTATTATCATAGAACATGTGGAATATGTGTCATGTTCATAAATGAGTGATCTGAAAAGGCGATCTGCGGTTGCAGTGCCACATGTGCTAGACTTTTACCCTGTGCATAATCCCGGGGAGTGGATGACAAAGGATTCGGTAAATCGGGGTGTGGTGAAATTGGGTTTAACGTCGCGTCCAAGATTATTACAGTTATATAGCGACGTGCATGCACGTGTTTGTGTGGCTGCTTGTACTAGTCCGGACTGATGCCGATGTATAGTGCTAGCTCCCTGAGATAATATGCCGCCCCAGTTTAACATGAACACCCCACTCAGACACAGAGTATTGACTCCGAGCCGACCAGTCCTTGTTTTAGCCCCTTAATGCCGAGCGCCAGACAGGGTAACAACAAGTACCATCTTTTAACGTCTTTTGGTATGAAGCGGCCGGGGTCGAACCCCGAACCTTCCGCTCTCCGGGCGGTTTTCCTCTAGACAACGGAGGCGGTGGGTTAATCTGGAATTCGATTGAGTGAGTATGGCTTTACGCCGCTTCACGACGGAGGATAATGCGCTTCAAACATTATCGAACCTGGGTTTTCGTCGCCACGAATGAGCGCTTTAACCACTAGAATGCCCCACCGCCCGGTGGCATGTACAGGCCACTGGGTCAGACAGGTTGAATTGGTCAGGCTTTCCGAGTGGTCCATATTTCAGGTCACTGACGAAATTGTTTTTCGAGTGTCGTCAGCAATAAAATAAACACATAAAATAAAATTGTTTTGGAAAGTGAGATTGTCCCACTAAAAAAGGAACCCCGTGGAGACAGGGTCTTGAATCGGTCCACAGAACACTTTTGCTGGTCGTTAGAAGCGACTTTAAATTGGATTAGGTTGTCAGGCTTCACGACTTGGATGACTTCAGCCTCCCGGATCACGTAGGCCGTTGCGATTAATGTCCACTACTGATTTGTCTGGACCAGACTGTCATCGGCAACACAGAAACAAAACATGTTAAAACATGATTAAATCATGAAAATGTCCTGAGATAATTCATGGTACAAAACCGCTCACGATACATGAAGAGGATATATAAAAACAGGGCCTTCTCACTTGTAGAGAATGACCTGAAACGCCAACGTCATCGTTTTCGTCAAGTTGGCCAGGGCGGTGAATTTCATATAAGGATATCGCTGCATTCCAAACCTGCCATATTTCATCCTTACAGGACCGAGGCTGGGGAGCCTCGTTTTGAAATGAGTTTCTTGGTTTAGTGTCCTGTGGTCATGATCAAATGACCTTTGGCTTAATACACACTTGCTCTCTTTGGAAAACACATAAATGCAACAGTCGTGAATATTTCTAATATGACAGTAACCACCTGAACAGAAACGTGTTTCTCCTCAGAGTGAAGGCTGTTTTATGCCGCGGCCAGCAGTATATGTGTTGGTCGGACTTCCTGATGTCACCACATTAGTTGAATGTTTGTTGTTTTTGTTTAACGCCGCACTAACGATGTTTTTTTCGTAATATTCAGGCAGTATCACAAAGGATATGGGCTTCACACATTTTGCCCATTTGGAACCTAGATCGTCAGTGTGACGAACAACACTTTGACAAGCTTCCAGCTACACGAGGAGACTGACGAATCAGCGTTTGATAGCATGACCAAAGATCCATAACGTTTTGGTACGATGACGCACAATCAACAAATGTGACCACCCGAATCTTATTTCAGTCACCCCACTTGGTGTGAAGCCATTCGACAGATAGAATATGTCATTCCAAAATACCTCACAAGCAGCTCCTGGCCGGTGAAGATCCGGGTTAGAATAGGTCTTCAGGAACCCATGCTTGCCGTAGAGGGCAACTATGCTTGTCGTAAGAGGCGACGAACGGGATCGTATGGTCAGGCTCTCTCGATGCTCATGATGTCAATCACTGGATTGTCTGATCCAGACGCGATTATTTTCAGACCGCCGTCATATAGTTGATCGCGTGTTATCGTATGCGAATGACGTGGATCGTGAATATGACTATATCATTTCTCTGGTCTAATTTGGTTGTTTGTCGCAGTATTCCAGCAATATGGCGGAGGTCTGTAAATAATCGAGTCTGGATCAGATAAACCAGTGATTGACATAATGAGTAATTGGAATAAGATGACATGCCCATTTCTAACCCTGAACTTCACGGGGCTATCTGGATCAGACTCGTCTATTTATAGGCCGCAATGATCCAGCTGGTTTATTTGTGACTGTAGGGTTGCACAACTTTCACTCACTCACTCAGTGATAAGCGGTAGTCGATTTACTCCAAGACCAAAGTGTGTGGTCACATTAGGGAGCATACATTGTGTGTGTAACGTTTTCTATTCCCAACTTTCTAAAATTACTGTCAGGTTTGCATCAACCTTCAGATGTATATTAGTTTAGATGACTGATTGGGACACTTCATCGTTTAAGTTTCGTATGGGAATTACATGTCAATGTAGGTGTTAGATGCAGTTCAACCAGTGTCATTTGATCAAGGTGAAACAGAGCGGAATGATTGGTCGAAATCGTATACAACAGGTGTTGAAAGTGAAATATTGTTATAGCACTTGTCAACAATATGCCATGACACAGTTTGTAGTGTATCATAAATGTTCGACAAGGAGGGTGTCGACTGGATGTGATATTCACTGATAACGTAAGGTGATAGCACCGATACTTAAGTATGGCTCAGGTTGGAATCAAGGCAGGAACGACCTAGTCCAACGGACATCTGTCATTGTGGAATCTGCACAAAAACGGACATCACTTATTGTGGAATCATCACTAAAACGGACATCACTCATTTTGGAATCATCACTAAAACGGACATCGCTCATTATGGAATCATCACTAAAACGGACATCACTCATTATGGAATCATCACTAAAACGGACATATAGAAATAATAATAAGTGGATTTATAATGCGCCAGATTCCATTCACCAAGTGGATGCTCATAATGCTACCCCGGCCAATGTATCAATGTGCACTCGAATTTCATTCCCATCTCCCTGGGAAGTATACGCCCGTGATAGCCCAATGATTTATGTCCGTTTTAGTGCTGATTCCAGAAGGTTAACAGTCACATTACCATCTCATCCTACCGGGTACCCACTCACTGCTGGGTGAACAGAGGCACACTTAGAACAAAGTCACTTGCCTCAGGAGACACCACATGGGGCAAGACCGAAACCCTAGAAACTCAACTACTCTCCGAGACCAACGTTTCTTAACTTCACCTGATGTGTGACCTGTGGGCTGTGCATATGGAATCATATCCAGAAGGACGTGAGGTCCATCATAAAGAAATCATGTCTACAAAGGAATCTATTTTACAGACATATTTGGTAAAGGAATTTCTAAAAGGTATAGACAGTATAAAGAAATCTCTATAATTGACATGCTATAAAGGAATCGTTGCAACGGAAATCTATCATAAAGAAATCTCTAAATCTATTAAAAATGGAATCAATGGAACGGACGTTTACGCTCAATAACGGACATCCATTACAAAGGAATCGTTGTGAAGGACATCTATTACAAAGAAATCTCTGAAACGTAAAACTATTATATAGGATTGTCTATAATGTACATCCATTACAAAGGAATCTCTATAACGGACATCTATTCCAAAGAAATCTCTAAAAAACGGACATCTGTTCTAAAGGAATCTCTATAACGGTTGGCTGGTTTGTTGTTTAACGCCGCTCTCAGCAATATTCCAGCTATATGACGGCGGTCTGTAAATAATCGAGTCTGGACCAGACAATCCAGTGATCGACCTCATGAGCATCGATCCACGCAATTAGGATCGATGACATGCATCAAGCAAGTCAGCGAGCCTGACCACCCGATCCCGTTAGTCGCCTCTTACGACAAGCATAGTCGCGTTTTACGGCAAGCATGGGTTGCTGAAGACCTATTCTAACCCGGATCTTCACGGATATACGGACATCTATTGCAAAGGAATCTCTGTAACGGACATCCATTACAAAGTAATCTCTAACGGACATCTATATCAAAGGAATCTCTACAACGGACATCTTTTCTAAAGGAATCTCTACAACGGACATCTTTTCTAAAGGAATCTCTATAACGGACATCTATTACAAAGGAATCTCTGTAACGGACATCATTTACATTTCTTTCATTTGGTTTTTGTTTAAAGCCGCGCTCAACAGTATTCAAGCTTTTTGGCGGCGGTTTGGAAATAACCGAGTCTGGACCAGACAATCCAGTGATTGACAAGATGGGCATCGATCTCAGCAATTGGGAATCGATGACACGCATCAACCAAGTCAGACAACCTGACCCCCCGATCCCGTATGTTGCCTCTTACGACAAGCATGTGTTGCTGAAGACCTATTCCAACCCGGATCTTCACGGGTGACATCTTTTACAAAGGAATCTCTGTGACGGACATGTTTCATAATGTTTAAAACAAATATATTACAACGATTTATAATTTTCCCTTGTCCGAGCAGGTCATAACAATCAGATGATGGCGTACCATAGCTCTACTGATACAGGCGAAGTTGGTCTGCGGCGTTGTACCTTATCAAAATCACACCCACGACGGCTGACGGATATTATTTCAGTCCACCCTTATGAGAAGCGAGGGATATACTTGGCATGTATCCCGATCCACGGTATACTGGGACAAGGAGGCGTTATAGACGGGGCGGACAGCTGAAGACAAGTGTGGACAGACATATCAATGATATCAGTTTCATATTTCTTACTCATGGATAAATATATCGCCTTTTCATCAATGTGTTTGCAGCGTCATGTTTGGGCTGTCGCCTACGACGTGATAAAATACTGAGAAAATATACTGTACATGACATAACAAACGCACTGTCATGACAGATTAACTTTAGTAATATGAACGAATTAGGTGGTCCTTAACTGTTTTGTGTTGTATATGAATACTTAAGGATTGCAAGTACCCATTTTTATTGAAACCTCGACAACATATATCCTTTCGTTCAAAGACAGGTATATATAGCCGAGAGTTCCAATCCGTCACTTCATTGAAAAAACAGCTCAACTATCAGACATTCTCTCGTCCAGTTATCTGTGAATGGGCCGTGATTTCTACCAAGCTGTTGCAGGGTTGAGGGAGACGTGTGGTATCTATTATCTTGTTACTGTACCTCCGCCACAGTAAGCCGATACATCACACGCGCTGTCAGGCCGCGGAAGTAGATATTTTACGTGCGCTTTCACATGACCTCTGTTCACATAAAAGATTACTGATAATTGTCACAAAGATGCAAGGACGTCGACACAACCAACAACGTCACGGCAACGCGGTTTAATGGTGAACGGGATCGGGCCTTTTGGCTGTCCTGACAAATCGTTAGATACCACTCTGTACGCTTACTCAAATGTTGCTGAAGACCTATTCTATCCCTCTACCACGGA
Organism: Haliotis cracherodii; assembly: GCF_022045235.1. Classification (NCBI taxonomy): domain Eukaryota; kingdom Metazoa; phylum Mollusca; class Gastropoda; order Lepetellida; family Haliotidae; genus Haliotis; species Haliotis cracherodii. The sequence goes on along the minus strand of NW_027266279.1, from coordinate 6,799,347 downwards.
ACTTCACGGGTAAGCAGTTACTGATTACAAGGCCGTATCCAGGATTTTAAAAGAAAGGGGTCCAAAATATGAAGATTCTCTGTCAATTTTACTGCCTACAACATACTACATTTGCTTTCAAAGGGAGGCGGGTGGTGGGAACCTGACTCTCCTGCTGACACTGAAACAGACATAAAATATTAACGACACCGAGGAACAGTTCGAGCTTTCGATTTTTAAATTTCAGTGAACCGAGGTTACTACATATGTGACGAAATTCAACATGAGTTCAACGACATTAACCTGTGTTAATCAAGGACACACAAAAAAAACACAGCCTTAGATACAATACAAAATGGCTGCCAGAAGGAGAAACACTTGCTATAATACAAGTCTTGGGAATTGTTGAGGGAATCCAGATTTGGCCAGAAATGTAAAAATGAGGGGGCGAGCCTGCTGACAATCGATTAATGATCATGACTGATTAAAGATAAAAAAAAAAAGCAACATATTGTTTTTCAGTATCGTTCATGATTCACAATAAATTAAATAGCCAAACTCTCTGTCCACAAACACATCTACTTGGAATCGTTAAAACTGGCCTTGAAACCTTGTTTATTGAACTTATATATGTTTTTAAATCAGTTTGAATATCCTCAATTCATTAAATGACCAAATATTACTGAAAATAATCATTCACAGATTTTAAACAGGATTCAGTGCCTGGAAAATGAAGCAATTGACCATCACTGTCAATTAATTTCACAAACACTTTCGGCGACGCCATTTTCCACAATAAGAGATTCATTCATCCCATCTGACAAGATTTCTTTTCCCAGGTTTGCAGCAGTAATATTTCCCAATTTGGAAAATAACATTTTCCAACTCATGCTTTGGCTAAGTAATGTCACATGAAAATAAAAGAATTCACAGATAACAAGAACAATATAGAAGAAGTGTCTTTAATATTTAGTTTCACATCATTGCATTGAAGCAATGTTAAAATTCAATGTTAAAATACAAATATAAAAATCTCAATTTTGACCAAAATAATATTTTTTCTGAATTTGTCCCCCAAGGGCACTAAGTTGGGAATCTTACATAAATCCCTTCATGGTCTTATTCAGAGCATACAAATACATCATGTATATAAAATCAAATCTTATTCACGCTGTCTTCTACAATCTCAAACAACCAGTGATGGCTACTGGTTCGCTGACAAATCTGCTTGGCGGTCTCGCCGACTTTAGTCTTAATGGTAGGGTCGATGAAAGGGTTCATGAGCAACAGTTCCAGAGTTTCACGGCTGTCTTGCTCCGATGAGGCTAAATGTAAGGGAGTTAATCCTCCGTTTGTTTGAGCATTAATATCAGCACCGTTGTCCAGTAGAAAACTAGCCACACTTGTGGAGTTCCATCGGCATGCACTGTGTAATGGCTGCCATCCATCCACTGTCTTTGCTAAGATGTCTGCTCCATGGGAATACAAGCACTGTAACAGAAAATGTATTCACAATTTGGTTAAAACAATAAACAATTCGTACAATTGAAGAAATAGCCTTTCCACCCATTTGAAAACCTGGTGTTCAGTGATATTTTGCCTTTACGCCATAGAGAATCTGTTTTGTCAGATAATGAAGACCGGTACAAGTTGTATCTATGACTGGTACATGTTGTATCTATGGCTGGTACATGTTGTATGTACGACTGGTACATGTTGTATCTATGACTAGTACATGTTGTATCTATGACTGGTACATGTTGTATCTGGGCGGTCGGGTAGCCTAGTGGTTAAAGCGTTCGCTCGTCACGCAGAAAACCCGGGTTCGATTCCCAACATGGGTACAATGTGTGAAGCCCATTCTGGTGTCCCCCGCCATGATATTGCTGGAATATTGCTAAAAGCGGCGTAAAACCATACTCACTCACTCACTCACTCACATGTTGTATCTGTGAGTGGTACATGTTGTATCTATGAGTGGTACATGTTGTATCTATGACTGGTTCATGTTGTATCTATGGCTGGTACATGTTGTATCTATGACTGGTACATGTTGTATCTATGACTGGTACATGTTGTATCTATGAGTGGTACATGTTGTATCTATGACTGGTTCATGTTGTATCTATGAGTGGTACAAGTTGTATCTATGACTGGTTCATGTTGTATCTATGAGTGGTACATGTTGTATCTATGACTGGTACATGTTGTATCTATGACTGGTTCATGTTGTATCTATGAGTGGTACAAGTTGTATCTATGGCTGGTACATGTTGTATCTATGAGTGGTACATGTTGTATCTATGACTGGTACATGTTGTATCTATGACTGGTACATGTTGTATCTATGAGTGGTACATGTTGTATCTATGAGTGGTACAAGTTGTATCTATGACTGGTTCATGTTGTATCTATGAGTGGTACATGTTGTATCTATGACTGGTACATGTTGTATCTATGACTGGTACATGTTGTATCTATGACTGGTTCATGTTGTATCTATGAGTGGTACATGTTGTATCTATGACTGGTACATGTTGTATCTATGAGTGGTACAAGTTGTATCTATGACTGGTTCATGTTGTATCTATGAGTGGTACATGTTGTATCTATGACTGGTACATGTTGTATCTATGACTGGTACATGTATCTATGAGTGGTACATGTTGTATCTATGACTGGTTCATGTTGTATCTATGACTGTGGGTTGTTGTAGACAGCAGTCAGCTATATGACAGCGTTTAATAATAAAGTCTGTGCCAGAGAAACCAGTGAATGATATCATGAGCAATGATCCTGCCTCATCCTTCCAACAGAGGTTGCTGGGGGTCGATACTGACATCGATTCCAAACATTCCTACCACTGAAATGTTTGGATTTCATTGATTGAAATCTGACAAAGCTCCAGTTTTTTAACAGACAATACCAACCAGCAGCAAAGGTTGCTAGGCAACACTGATTAAGATAGGATAACCAAACTCATTTTATACAGATTTAGTAAAGGAAAATATGCAATGAAATATCCACAAGCATGGTCTCAAGACTTTGTCAGCTCACACGTATTCTGTTTGTGGTAACATGAAGAATCAACACAGATCTGGGCACGTTGGAATTGTTTATTCGTCAGAAAACAACCCGGCAACAGAAAAATCTATGTAATTTCTGTTTCAGCACAAAAACCTTTTTGTTTGTTTTATTTAATGCTAAAGTGAGCAATAATCCAGCCTCCATATTTCATGTAATAAGCGTCCATGAAAATTAACAAGTGCATGTGTGTGGGTGTGTGCTCATTAAAACTATGTTCCAGTTAAAATGTTGTCAGAGATCAACCGTAAGAGAACAAACTTTGAGGAAACTTTTTCGAAACAAATTTATACCCCTTCTACACATTCTGTAAATAATCTATAACATTCACAAGAAAATGTTCAGGCAAAGTACAGGGCACCACTGGATTACTATACAGACTGGTCTTACAGATTGTAGTGAAGCACTCAATACTAGAGTAAGCCAGTCTGTAAAAAATCAAGTCTGGGCAAGACAAACTCGAGACTGATATCCCATCCATTTAGTCATTGTTAGACAAGCATCAGTTACTGGGGGACTATACTAACCATCAATCTGTGAGGGGCTCACCTTGGCGACGTCGAGATGTCCATTATATGATGCCCGATGCAGAGGTGTGTAGCCGTCGGTATCATGGGAGTGGACAAGTCGAGGACAAGATTGCAACGTCTCTTCAACGATTGCAAGTTTGTTGTTCTCGGCAGCCCACAGTATTCTCTTCTCAGGGTCATCTGAAAGGTGAAACTCAAGTCAGACATAGATATGGACAAGCCCCAAGTTATCTTCCAATGCTGGAATCCAAGACATTTGTGCTTCGAAAATGCCAGGGAGTAGAGGTGGCTGACTGGTAAAAATGATCCCAAATAATTTCACTTGGGTACAATGTGTGGAGCCCATTTCTGGTGTGCCCCACCATGATATCGCGGGGATACTGCAGTGTAAAACCCAACTCACTCACTCACTCATCCCAATTAGCACCCTTCCGATTGATCAATGTACACAAGACATATTAATTCGTTATAATACGCGCCTGTGTGTTATATGCACCCTTAATTACGGGCAATTAAATTCTGGAAAAATATATGTGTCGTGTCTAATCTGCTAATACGCACAGACTTTTCTTATGTATCATTTCAGGCTGTCAGAATAAACCACGAAATTTACGATCGTTCAACTCTTTCACCAAAGTTATATTCTAATAAGAGCCCCCTATTTCTAATTTTGAGAGCGCCCTGTGCGCTTATTACGTTGAATACTGTAAAACCTGACACTAAAGTGCCAGGAGTCATTCAGATCAATAGGCACAGAACCTGCAAATATGCTTGACTTTTTGAAAACAAACTATTTATTGAAATCATCAATTCAGTGACCACCCCAATGAAACCGACAATTCCAGAACTCCCACTTTGTGATGTCACTCATAAGGATCATGTTAGAACCGGTCTTCAGCACCCATGCTCTTCGCAATAGGCGACTAACATAATCAGATGGTCAGGCCCACTGACTTGACTTGGTTGATGGTGAATGTCATCGCATCCCCAATCACTTATCTGGTACAGGCTTGATTATTTACAGACACATAACACAAATGTAATAGTGTTGAATGAGTGTTAACAACAAACAAACAAATGCAAACATAAAATCTGAAATAGCAGACAAACAAAGTGAATTTTGCGAGGATGACCTTTCATCCGACCAATCAGAACTTTAAAACGGCGTATTCAGAATAATAGTTACAGGCTTAACGACTAAATCTATACAATCTAGGTCATATATTAGCCATTCGAGAATATTCTTTTGTTCAGGTTTCACATTTTTTAGCCAGAATTTGTCAAAATATGTTTCAAAGCGTAGTCGCCAATTTGAAATTAGTGCTGTAAAGCACGAGAAAGCTGCCTTCTGATTGGCTAATGTCGACTTCTTGCCAGTAATTCCATTGGTCGGTCAGAGTTTGTGAAAGGTCGGTCTGAAGTGACCCTAGGGATGTCCTCAGATCTTTGTTTAGCGGCAGCAGGGTCTAAGATCTGATTTTAATGAGATTGAAGTCTTGCAGTAGTTCAAGTTAATGTGGTTTCACCATAAGGTCTCTGAGTGACTGACTTATAATGATTTGTTTTAATGCTGTTTTAAACAGTTTGTCACTTCAGTTCTATCAAGGTGTGTTGACTTAAATTTATTGTGGGAGGAAAGTCGTTGGTGAAACCCAAGAGCACATACATCATGAAAATGCTGCAACAACCAATGATCACCTAATCCTGACACATCAAAGGGAGTCCCAGTGTTTAAAATTGGCACTCATCTTGTAGTCCTTGCCAATCTGCCCAATAGCAAGGGTATCATAAGGGCTGGTAGAAATTTGCCATTTTAGGGGTTTTGCTATATGTTCTCATTAAAAGGACTAGTGGACTGAATCTGTTAGTTTCTACGCCTGGGGACGCAAGTCTGCACAGCACATTGCAGAACCTTAGACATTTGGGTCACTCATGACCATTATGACATCGGAACCTTGTATTAACGTGATTAATGGAGGCAACTCAGCCAACAAAATAGCAGCCTGGGACAGGGACAGGACCCCCAATGACCCTGCGGTCCCCTGAGAGGTACCCTGAGAGCATCTTCCCGAGGCAAGACAGTTAACTGACCTTAAAAGTCCAGTTTCCACCCTTGCCGAACTAGGCTGGAATTCCTGGGCTCGATCGTAGCGTCACAAGTGGTTATTATGATTTATGTCCCTTCTGAGCCTCTCCTATGGACCAATTCGATTCCATCACTTGCACTTGTTTTAAACAAAATGGCGGCGCCCAGTCAAGACGATCTGATCGTTAATCAAGATCTATATTGTGATACATCGCGAAGTGCATCAATTCACGCGAGCACCTTGATTAAAAATATGAAAAGGTTTGGAAAATATCTCTTGACAAGTTGGCGGTGCACATGCTTTGCAAATCCTGCAATCGACCGATCTGCACAACAGCTTACGAACCGTTTATCAACTTCGTTGCAAGATTTTGATTGGACTATGCATTGACTCGTTAGTCCAGCCAAACTGTAAATCCATAATACCAGCCTAGTTAGGCAAGGGCGGAAACTGGACTTTTATGGTCAGTTAACTCTCTTGCCTAGGGAAGATGCCTGAGAGGAACCCTGAGAGGAACCCTGAGAGTTCTACAGCTCACTTTCAATCTCCTCCTGTGTGAACTCGTTCACATCATCTTCATCATTCTCCCAGAAGCTCTGGAACTTGTTTGGCTCTCCATCCTTGGCCTGCAGAATCTGGAACATAGTGTTGCAATGAAGAACAACAGTCAAAAATAAAAGTTTAAAATTTGAAACAGGTAATAATTGCTCCTGTAGTAACACAACCCAGTGGTTGATTGTAGGGCTGGGACAATACACCAACTTTGCGATCTAGTTTGTATCACGATACCTAACATACGATCTGATATGTATCATGATACATGCATGTGCCCTTATCTGTGGTCCCTAAGCCATCTTTTTCATAGACAGGATGGCCAAATACCTGATTTCCAGTCGGCAGTGTGAAATATGGCACAACGTATGAAAATATTTACATTTTCACTACAAACTTTCACTACTAGTTATTTAGTGTAACGGTTATCAAAGCAAACATTTAAGGTAAGAATCAATACTTTTTACTAAGTGTGCGAGTGTGATGATACTTGTATCAAGAAGTAAAAATAGCGATCCACATATGCATCGGTGTATCTTCCCAGCATTAGTTGATAGTGTGAACACTGACCTACATAATCAGCCTTTGATGACACAGTAACGTGAGTGAGTGAGTTGGTATTACTCCACATTTTCCAATTTCCCAGCAGCAGCACTGAGGGGCCAATCAGAAGTGGGCTTCACACAATAGATCCATGTGGGGCATTGAACCCAGGCCTCCAAGCATGACGGGGGCGGTCAGGTAGCCTAGTGGTTAAAGTGTTTGCTCGTCACGCTGAAGACCCGGGTTAGATTCCCCTCATGGGTACAATGTGTGAAGTCCATTTCTGGTGTCCCCCATCATGATATTGCTGGAATATTGCTAAAAGCGGCGTAAAACCATACTCACTCACTCACTCACTCACTGACGAGTAAACACTTTAACAACTTAGTAACACAGATAACAAGTTAACAACGCAACCTGATCATTTCAGATGGCCTTCATCCAAACCAGCCTTTGTGGCCACTCAATCCTCATTCAAGTACGAGACACAAACTGTGCAATCCGATACATATCGGTGTGTGTAACATATGTTTTTCATAGACAGGATATTCAAATACCTGGCACACTGATGATTTACAGTTGGCAGTATCAAGTATGGTGCAATGGATGAAGATATTTACTTTTTCACTACTAATTTTCACAACTCATTTGTGTTTGGTGTAACATTTATTTAAGAATACATTTAAGGTAAGAATCGATACTTTTTACTTAGTGTGCAACTGTGATCAATACTTGCATCGGGAAGTGAAATATCACGATCCACCGATGCGTCGGTGTATCGTCCTACCACTACTTGTCATGTCCATGAATAACAAAAAACACATTAATAAAATCATTTGGAGACACGTTTTCAACAAAAACTAATAATTAATTGACATATATTTGGCAAACAAAAGCAAACTGTTTCCCATATTATATGCAAGTATTTTAGAATCATAAGTCTGTTTGTTTGTTGTTTAACACCACACTCAGCAATATTTCAGCTATATGATCGCAGTCTGTAAATAATCGTGTCTGGACCAGACAATGAAGTGATTGGCATCATGAGCATCGATCAACGCAGTTGGGATGTGATCACATGCATCAACATGCATCGACCAAGTCAGCGAATCTGATCCTGTTAGAAGCCCCATGCAACAAGCAAGGGTTGATAAAGACTTCTAACTCGGATCTTCCTGGGGCTGTATTTTAAGAGCAGCACTAACCTGATGAAGAACATCAGCACACTCAGGGTCTAGTTGGTCAGGCACATCATCATAATCATCAGGCTCGGCCATCTTCCATCTGCGCCTGTTGATCGTACAGAAAGATAATGATTGCTGCACACAGTCTAAAGCATCTCCTTACTCAAGATCTTAGCCTCTGAGACTTGAAGCTGGGACAGAAATTCAGTGCATGTACTGCTACGTATAAATAAGTTTGATTTTGACTGCTACACAGTGCTCCCCGCTGTCCCATAGTGTTTTCCAAATAGATGTCTGATCCAAATCTAGATCGCACTTGATATGCTTCAGCAAAGTGCAGTTGTCTTGACAACAAATGCAAAATAGTTCACTTCCTAAGACACTGGCTTTAAATACCAGTAGGTTATATTCTACATCATGCAGAAATATATTTATTTATCAAATGGCGATGAAAATGAAAAAAATGAGTCAGCAAGGGCAGGGGGCCATGTAAAAGAATTATTTTAGGCTAAAAATATCATTTAGATCTATACTAATCCTGAAGGAAACACTTCCACCCGTATCCCCTCTTCAAAAGTTAAATATAGATCTATGCATGCTTTGGTGGTCAGTCCTTTTTATCATGTATTTTTTTAGGGGATAACAGTTCTCAAACAGTTGAGCAACTTATTTTTTTCATTTTCTTATGTTTAGTCGGTAGGCAGAAATGTCACACTTCAATGATCACCACCACATCGAGTCGATGATCGACAGTGATCGTCACAAGCGGGTGTGGGCTAATCGGGAGAATATTATTATTAACGAATTCTGTCGTTTCGATTATAGCAACGTTAGCTGATGAAGAGTTAGATGCAACACCTGCCTGTTGATTTCAAGTTCTTCGAGACAAGGCCTGATTCCGCAAAATCAACCAAAACACTCCTCGAAAAATGTGACCGACATGTTTACCTCTGCGAGGCCGTGTGAGTTACTTGCCCTTTAGGAGGAGTCGCTGTGTATCCACGCATTGTTACGAGTTTGCACCAAAGTACGAATCGCTCATAAAATCACCAAAGGCAACATGATATGAACCTCAAAGAAATATAAAAAAAAAGAATACTATTAAAACGGATTCTAATCAGATAACTTCAATGTACGTTTAACAGAGCCGAGAGAGTATGAAGTGATACACGTGAAGGGACACGATGTAGCCCTGTAAACGTCGTTTCAAACAAATAAGATGTTAGCTATAAACGTGACATGTCAGTTCTTCCAACTTCTAAATGTCGGTCAAAGAATTATCCAAAATTAGTTGAAAGAAACCACTAACATAAGAATCGGGTATTTAACTTTTGTACTCGGGCTGATTGTGTTTCTTCAAGAGCGTGGATCATTGCTCATCCTGAAGACTACCTTGCCAAATCCTACTGACACGCCACTGTGAGTGAGTATGGTTTTACGCCACTTTTAACATTATTCCAGTTATATCACGGCGTGTCAGCTTAATGTGGGAAGAAAGCCCGAAGTGATGCAGGTCTCAGACGTTTACCACTTTGGTGAAACCCACGACCAAGGGTATGGTGCCGACAAACATAGAAACATAATCGGAACGAACCGGGATTCGAACCCACATTCATAGGTTTCTGGCGTGCCCAAGGGACGCAACCCTGCACTGCGAATCGCGGCGCCTTAGACGACTGGGCCACCCGTGTCGCCTCACACGTCACTGTGAGGTGAAATGGTTCAAGATTACGAGAGTGGCCGAACAGTTCTGGGATAACAATGATGGACCGCGTTGATGGAGTTCCTTGTTAATCAATTTTCAACATAAAAAAACCCCGAGGTCCACATATATCTGCTAACGATGCTGGAGTGTCTGGATCCCACTGGGGTGGAAGGATGTCTCCTGGTTGTGTAGAAAATCATCCACAGCCGAAATGATGTTTTCATTATTTGCCTCATAGTTTGGGAAGAGGTGTAAATGTGACCGTGAAAAATCAGGTGAATACGTAGTATGTTCAGTGCCTCCTTGGTCGAGTGGATAGAGCGTCTGCCCGGAGTGTGGTAGGTCGTAGGTCCGATCCCCGGTCGTGTCACACCAAAATACGTTCAAAACTTGTTACCCTGCCAGGCGCTCGGCATTAAGGAACTACAAACAAGGACTGGTCGCCTAGGAGTCAGTATAGACCCGGGTTCGATTCCCGACATGGGTACAACGTGTGAAGCTGACATTGCTGGAATATTGCTAAAAGCGGCGTAAAACCATACTCACTTACTCACGTTAAACTGCGGCATAAATAGTCTGGACTTGTACAAGCAGCCACACAGCTATATAAGTGCAGTTATCTTGAACGCGACGTTAAAACGCTTGTTTGTTTTGTGTTTCATATAACAACACATGGGTAGTCCAATCACCGACAGTGTAAACTTCTTATTACACAGGCCGACTTCCAAGAACTTAGTAGTTAGTTAGTAGTTATTTAATTAATAAGTGTCACTGATCATGTCCATTCGCCATTAACTAACCATCAGTGAATGTTTTAACTGTATAATAAATAAACATTCGAAATGTTTAATGAATGGATGTTTGAAATGAATAATGAACGAATGTTTGAATTGTAAAATGAATGTATAGGATTAAATGAAAAAGCATGGGTACAGGTCGTCCAAAGTCGATTACGGGTCGTAAAATTCTGTGTACGGGTCAGCCAAATAAAGTACGAATGCTCCAAAAAGGGTACGAATCTGACGGGAAGTTTAGGTACGGATTGGTCATTTTCTCTGGTAAGAATCGTCTGGTATCCGCCCAACAGAAAGATTGCTTTGGAATCCCTGAACACAGAAGCCATGACCTTGCCAGCGGCCGGAGCAGACTTTGCCTTTTTCAAAGGAGACGTGAGATGTGACACTCTCTGGCTGATAGCGGTGAATCAAAGACTCATCCTTGGTTACAGATTGCTCAACAATCTCAGTTGGGTGTGCTTCAAAATGAAGTTAATTCTCACGCGTGATTATGAACCTGGAGCTGCTCTGATCAGGGCCCACTTGCAGAAAGCGATCTCAGCGCTAAGACTATCGTAAGTATGGGAGTATAGTATAGTAAAGTATTGGAGTTACGATCATCAGGAGTCAGAAGTCCGAATGTTATCAACTCGCTGGTGAGAGATTCCTACTGCTTTGGGAATTCGATGTGTGGTGACTCGCCGAGCATCCATAATCATACTACATTCTCCTTACTCGTGCCAGGTACAGGTCTTCCTGATCTTGGATCATATTCGAGCCTCTTCTGTTGTGACTGCATGCACATACATATATACGAGTGTGGTGCTTGTGCCTACATAGATACCATGCCGCCTGTACCCTCTAACACAGTATACCAACTCAGACCTGACTAGTTCTTGTTTTATCTCCTTTTTGGGGAGTACCAGGCATGGTAACAATTATGATATTTTAATGACTTTTGATACCACCAGGGAATTGAACCACTGACATTCCTTGCATTGTGTTCACACTAAAATTCCGTCCTCTGGGCCTATGCTAGTCTGTCTTACAGACCCTGATACATTTATATCAACTACAGCCCATGCAAGTCTATAATGTTTGGCAAGTCTAGAATACTGCAGAATCACTGGGCTCCCTTTTTATTAGATTTTTATTTTCTGTATGATATGTTCATTTCAGAGACTATATGTTAGTCTAGGCCTATGCTCTCTCCACTTGACCATAAAGGCGGAACATGCTACTGTGACAGTCTTCACATCTCTTCAACCAGAAAACCAGAAATGGGCTTTGCATATTGAACTTATGTAGGAAATCAAACTGGGCCCTCATGTGACGAGGGAACGCCTTAACCACTTGGCTACCCTACTGCCCTGTAACTGACGAAGCCTGTACATAGCTGACTGCAGCTTGACACAACATACTAAGAAATACCCTTTGTTTGTTGTTTAATGCCACACTCAGCAATATTGCAGGTATGTGACAGCGGTATGTAAATAATCAAATCCCGATCAGATATTCCACAATGATTGATATCATGAACAAAAATCTATGATGTTGGGGTGCAAGGCGATATAATCAAGCAAGTTATCAAGGCTGACCACCCGATCCATTTGGTTGCCTCTTACGACTAAGGTTGCTGGTGAAGTTTACGAACAGGGAATCCCCACAGGGTCAGTAACACTGGCATGCCAGGAAGTCACAGTGAAATAATCAACAAACTCATAATGGATGTTACAGCGTTTTATCTCAGTTTATAACCATAGCACAAAGCTCTTCACAGGAACAACATGGACAGGCTGACGTGTATGAATTTATGATACAGATTTAAGTTACAGGAGTAAGATCAATGGCCCTCATAGAACTTGGGGATCTGATCCCCTGTTAGTGTGAATCGCTCAGTTCCGTCCTTCGTGATTGCGGCGAGGCGGACAATCCCACCACTGGAACCGTCTCTGTTCATGGCAAGTGACAAAGCTGAAAGTACACAAAAAATCACAAATACACTTTGGACAATCAGTATAGAATACACTGAAAATTATAGGAGCGTCATACAATATCACAAGGTGAACATTGATTTATATCAGAAATACTTGTGAACCATTAACTTAAATGAATATTTGGTCAAGATAGGATACCTATGTTACTGACAGTTACCTTTGACCAATTGAACAACTGTATTTCTTACAGTTGCAACAAACCACTTATGTATAGCTACCAACAGCTTGTTACTAAAGTTTGCTACAAACTGTCTATATTACTAAAAGCTGTAAACTGCAGGAGTTACTATTGTAGCTATTAACTGATGGCGTTACTTTCGATTAGCTACCAACAGTCTGTGGTACCACAGGTACAGGTCTTGCCATAAATTACTGGAGACAAAGTGTTGGTATTACCAGAGTATGTCTCAATAAAAGAGACTAAATGGTGTACTGCATTGGCTGATAGCATGTCAGTGTGTCCAGACGGAGTGGGGCGTTGATCACTATACCAATCACAGCTTTAATACTCTATTATTTTATTTACTGGCCGCTGTCATATAGCTGGAATATGAGTGTGGTGAAAAATGAAAAACCAAACCAAAAACTACCGAGCTGAGCTACCAACAGCCGGTGCTACAGTGGGTATGGTCAAAGTTTCTTAATGCTGTTGTTTCCAACTTGAGCGGTGCCCAAAGGTTTTAAGCGTACAAGGACTGTAAACTTGTCGTTATTTTCAGGGGATTTTAGTCTCAGCATGTGGAGTAGTATAAGCTGATCGTACTCAACCAGAGTGAGTGAGTGGGTGAGTATGGTTTTATGCTGCTTTTAGCAATATTCCAGCAATATCACTGATTTTGGGTATCTTAGAATGTTATTTGATAATGATTAAAATTATCCGAGTAATTTGTAAATCCAACTCGATCGCTGATAGTGAGTGAGTGAGTGAGTTTGATATTACGCCGCTTTTAGCAGTATTCCAGCAATATGACGGCGGGGACACCAGAAATGGGCTTCACACATTGTACCCATGTCGGGAATGGAACCCGGGTCTTCGGCGTGACAAGCGAACGCTTTAACCACTAGGCTACCTGACCGCCCCTACTCAACCAGAATAGAATGTACAAGTGAGTGAGTTCAGACTAGTGGCCAAAGTCACAGACTGCTTACCGTTTGCTACAAACTGCAGACATTCCTCCTTGGAGAGACCTACTTTGAACTGAGAGTCAACATAGCCGTACAGATAGGTACTGCCTGACCCACCGATAGCAAACGGTTGTCTCACCAGCATACCTCCCAGGGGAATAGAAAAGACCTGCAATGAGTAGAACAAACAAAAAAATATATCACTTATATATATCACAGTACCAATGTTTATAAAGTACATGACTTGTGGTTGTCCTTGAACAAAGTGAGTGAGGGAGTGAGTTTGGTTTAATGCCGCTTTTAACAGTATTCCTGTTATATCGCTGTGTGTCAGCTTAATGTGGGAGGAAATCCCCAAGTGATGCCGGTCTCAGATGTTTACCCCTTCGGTGAAACCCACGAGCACGGGTATGGCACTGACAAACCTAGAAACATAATCGAGGCGAACCAAGATTCGAACCCACAATCAAAGGTTTCTGGCGTGCCCAAGGGACGCAACTCTGCACAGCGAATCGCAGAGCCTTAGACGACTGGGCCACCCGTGCCCCCTCTTGAACAAAGCCTGTTTTCATGGTTGTATCATTTGACCAAAGATTTCCTAGTGCCGATAATACAAATATGTATTGGTACAGAGGTAATACCACTATGTCAACTTATAGTGCATATTATTGTTATTAGTGTCATTTTGTTCAAAGTTATTAAAGGTATTGACAGTTATTCTGAGAGGTAATGATAATTATCTTGAGAGGTAATGATAATTATATTGAGAGTTAATGATAATTATTTTGAGAGTTAATGATAGATCTTTCCATGGATACTTTCTGTCTGATAGCAACAAAATGCGTAATGGAATGCAGGCTGAGTGTACAATAATCTCAGTGACGGTTGTCATCAACTCACCTGTCCCCCTCCTCGCTTGTCCCAACCCCCGACGATGATGCCAGCCGTGAGGTTGTCGCGGTGTTCGTAACACAGGTCTCGGAAAACATTGGCTGCTGTCTTCACTTCAGGCTCCTCGCCCATCTCCATTCTGATAGAAAATATAACATAATCCACTGTAAACCTGTGCAACATAACCTTCCATACATCAGACACTGATCACCTTCATGCAATGAACAATTGTGATTTGAAATTCAGGGATGGAGGTGAACATTCGCAAAACAAATAATCAGAATTAATGACTGGTCCAGGGTTTCTGAGGAGATGAAGTCTAAATTTCAAGTTAATAGATTAAGGAAAATTTAGGAGCATGGTCACAGTGCAAAGGTCAAATCTAGGTAAATAATTAAAATATCACGAAGAACGGAACATATATGTTCACTTCCTCTGCAAACAACAAACATTTTAACATTTCAAATAAAAAATGGATCTTCAATGAGTGTCATGGCAGCAATATTGAGAATCAGATTCAAGGTGAGGTGAAGTGAAATGGTGTTTAAAGTCGCGTTCAAGATAATTGCACTTATATAGCAACGTGTGTCTATGTGTGTGGTTGCTTATACTAATCCGGACTGATACCGATTTATAGTACTAGCCCACTGAGATACCATGCCGCAGTTTAACATGAATACCCCTCTCAGACACAGTTTTATGACTCCGAGCCGACCAGTCCTTGTTTCAGTCCCTTAATCCCGAGCACCAGACAGGGTAACAACAAGTACCATCTTTTAACGTCTCTTGGTATGACGCAGCCTAAACCTTCCGCTGTACCACTTGCCCACGGAGGCGGTCGAATCAGATTCAAACCCCTTGAAAAATTTAGGTTTCACAATTGGTCTGAACAGGGACATGAGTGAGTGAGTGAGTGAGGTTTTATGCCGCTTTTAGCAATATTCCAGCAACATCACGGCAGGGGACACCAGAAATGGGCTTCAAACATTGAACCCACGTCGGGAATCGAACCCGGGTCTGCGGCATGACGAGCGAACGCGTTAACCACTAGGCTACCCGACCGCCCCTACAAGGACATGAACTACTTTTAGCTTCATTGGTTTTATGGTTTCTGAGGAGGTGATGTTCATAGGTACTGATGGCAGACACCGGGAAACCACACCATGACATAAACTCACTTGACTTTCAGTCAGGTGAGCTCAAAATCAAATATAAGATCAATAACACAATTTAATCCCAGTCTAAGAAAAATCTGACCGAGTGATATGTTAATCTGAAAAATAAGAAAACAAAATTTCAAATTGACGATTTACATGAATATTGTTGGGAATGACTTGGAACTCACTTGTAGAAGTTGAGATGGTAGTTGACAATGTCTGCGACAGCTTGTGTGTCAGCTGCAGAACCAGATCGGCAGCAGTAGATGTAGTCTGTCACCTTCGTCAGCTTGTCAGTCACTCGGTTGGCAATGTATGATCTGAGACAAGCAAAACACATACACTGAAAACATGTATTTAGAATAGCTTTTTATATCTTTTGATCAATATCCTTATACCATGAATATGTGGATCTGATTCTAAAAGTTATGATCAAGATGGAAAACTATGGTAAATAGGTATTTACACTTATCAATGTTAACAAACAACCAATGAAAGCCTAAACAGTAGATACATAATATTGTACTGTTTTGTTGGTGACTGTGTATGAATTAACAATTACCCAGTTGTTGTTCTGGAGTCAGCTCCAATCACCACTCCGCCATCAAACTCCACTGCTGCTATTGTTGTCTGTAAATCAAGATGAGTATGATACTTAGCATGATCAGGAGATAAACATAGTGTTTTTAAAGTAGAGCTGGATTAACTGTAGCTTTACTTTGAATATTGTTGCACAACGAAAGTATTTTGTAATCCATAATTGTACATATTATTTCAAAATCCTTCCTGACAATGATTTGTGTTTTCAATAAAAAATAGCTTCCGCAGTTTTCCAGTCATCTTAGCTCATCTAATCAGCTGTTTCAATCAGAGGTGTTTTATGGTAATTTGAAACTTCTGATTGACCAATCAGAATCAAGTACTTCCCAAATTCATTGTAAAATTCTCATTGAACATGTTGCTAAAGCATTTCTCCTTGAAGAATGCTCATGACATTAAACATGCATGACCAGTAACCATGACAGTATGTAAAGTAGAGGTTGCTGCTTGCAGCATGACATTGTAAATGAATATAAACTAGAAAACTTAATGGGGAGTATTGTAGTCTACTGACACACTTTTACGTATTTCAATTAGCTCCATGCAGAGTAAAAAACTCGCTTAAGTGATGAGTAAATCTTATGAGCCAACACTATACCAGGGGACACAGGTGCTGTCACCAAATATTTAGTACTCTTTTACCTTGTGATCAGCACCCGGCTATTTACTCTGATGCGCATGCATGGTAGCCATATTTCTCAGCGAAATTTGGAACATGTTGAAAATTGTAGACTTTCCTCAGATTACATTGGATTAAATTTCTAAAAGAGATTAGACAGCTAACCATACCCTAACTCACAACTCACCCAACGGATTGTCAAGGAGTATGTTACCCCAAGGATTGAAAGGATTGTTTGACGTTAAAAGGAAGCAAAAACCCAAGGAATGTAAAGGGTGTTTGATCGAAACAGGTACCAAACCCTAATGATTGTAAATGGGTGCTTGATCAAAGTATCAAAGGGCTGCAGGCAACCTACCCAAAGAGAACAAACCCGAAGAATTGAAGAGGCAAGTTTTATCAGTGAAATGAAAGGCACAGCCTGAAGATGGAGTGAGTGAGTGAGTGCTAAGCTTCAACCGATACATGCATTGTGGTTCTCATATATTATAAATCCCAAATGTGATTCAGGACTTGACTGTTTGATTTCGAGTCACAAATTGCAATGATTGTCTGGTTGGCATAGCCTCGGCCTAAACGGCTGAAGACCCAGAGCAGATACCAACAAGATCCTACAAAAGGAACACGGTTTTTTCCTAAAAAAATATATTAAAAACTTCTTTTTTATCAACACAATATGTTCAACATGTAGAAAATTCCCAATGAAAAAACATTCGCCAAAATCACAAAAGACTGGGAAAACGAACATGATTTTCCCCAGTGACACAGAGAGAACTGAGAAGCGTGCATGTGAATGGTTTTGGTCAGGCATATAACTGACAACACGATCATAGTACTGGGTATCACACAGGTTTCCTTTCCCGTCATATACTTACACCAGTTGTAAGTTCTGCGTTTAACCAATCTGGTGTTAAATCGCCGTTAACGGCAGAAGAATGCCCTGCACCAAACTTGCTGGTCATCATGGTTGCAGCCATTTTTGTTTGTTACCGGATTTGTCCACAAGGGAGGTAACCTCATACCAAAGCTCCACGCAGTGTTCAGCTGGATGATGGGTGTGAAGCAGTGAAAGGGACTTGTCATTTATTACAAGGGAGGGGCGGTGAGATTGGCCTGAGGACTGAATAATATTTTGCGGCACCACTGCCACCCCATTTTATGTAGCATATTATCATACCATCCCCATATGCATGTAACAATTTTCCCTGACACCCCATCCTAATAATAAATGAGCATTCCATAAATAATGTAAAAAATTATAAGATTTCATTTTAAAAGTTAGAACTGTGTCAGTTTATTGCCCCTCCCCCAACCTTAACACCCATCCTTTTAATAAATGCTGATCTCGTATAGGCCGCTAAATGAATGTCATGTCTTGTCTTAAACAACCTCATCCAAAACCATTAGGCTATTGCAAATTAGTAATACATGTTATATGTATTATTGGTTTCTTTGTAAATGTAATGTCTTTTTGGACTTGTTCTCTACTTTTTTTGTGTGTATTGTTAGTATTTATATTTTCTTCAGAAGAAAATTTGAATATATGTCTTCCTATATTGTGAATATCAAAGCCTTCTCATTTGTTTCTCCTTTTTAAAAATTTAAAAATAATGTCACGGCGATACAGTTCAGTCATTTGTCAATACCTAGCTTCTAGATAGCAATATATATGTGGAAAATATTAAGAAATACCGTTTAAGTATGTTTTTGTAAAGACTGTCTGACAATGTATGTACCGTCTCGTGCTACATTCAATCTTTCAATCCATACATATGATAGTATCCGTTCTTCCCCGTGTTACTCGAAAGTGGCGATGAGAAACGTGTTTTGCCATTTTGTCAGTTTTGATGCATCGAAGATTACACATACAGTAAACTACGGTTAAAACGAACACGCTTATAACGAACTGACGGATATAACGAACTTACTTTTTGGTCCCGACTACTTGCTGTAGTCATGCTGTATATGTACTTATAACGAACTACGGTTATAGCAAACTAAAATTAGTGGTCCCTTTAAGTTCTATAACCATAGTTTACTGTACTGTCATACTTCATAACTGCTTCACTGTCTTTCAACATTGACTTTCACACATTCACTAAAATGCAGAGATGGTAGCATGGTGAGGTTAGCTGACTTGATTGATGCATGTCATCGTATCCCAATTGCGTGGATCGATGCTCATGATGTCAATCACTGGATTGTTTGGTCCAGACTCGATTATGTACAGACCGCCGTCATGCAGCTGAAATATTGCCCAGTGCGGAGTTAAACAACAAACAAACAAGATGTAAACACAACCCATTGAATAACCTCAATGACACTGTCATTGAATGCTTCTTCCAAATACAATACTAAACAGCCATCAAAAGAAAGCATACAGTTGAAACTTTTATTTGACCAAAAATTACAAACGTTATTAAAACGTTACTTGACTGAAAACAGTCGCCGAAACACAACAAACGTGAGGTCCTAAACACAACCATCATTCTCGTATCAAATACACCCCTATCGAACAGTGTTTTTTTAATTCTCGTTCGTTTAATTTTTAGCACCAACAAACATAGGTGCATCCTTTGTTTTGCCCGGCAGTTTATAACCGAGGAACATTGTGCTAGGACATCTATTTGAACGTGTTATATTAATGACCGCCTCAGTGGTCAAGTGGTAGAGCGTCCACCCGGAGAGCGGAAGGCCCGGGGTTCGATCCCCGGCCGCGTCACACCAAAAGACGTTAAAGTATGGTACTTGTTATTACCCTGTCTGGCGCTCGGGATAAAGGGGCTAATACAAGGACTGGTCGGCTCGGAGTCAGTATACTGTGTCTGAGTGGGGTATTCATGTTAAACTGCAGCATGGTTGAGTGGGGTATTCATGTTAAACTGCGGCATGGTATCTCAGTGAGCTAGCACTATAAATCGGCATCAGTCCGATCTAGTACAAGCAGCCACACACACACACGTACATGCACGTCGCTATATAAATGCAATAATCTTGGACGCGACGTTAACCCCATTTCACCTCACTTGTTATATTAATGCAGGGATAATGAATACACATTTATGTGCCAAACCTGCCGTTCTCAGTGTTATTCGTCAACATAAATGCAACACTATGGGTGAAATAATTTCCATTTTCAAAATAGTCTTGGCTCATCTATCAGCATCCTGGTTGCCTTGGGATGCTGCGATGGCGCTACACTGACCAGGGCAGCATCCCCAGGGAACAAGGCTGAGCTAGCAATTATTATTTGAAGCGGGCGTAAAATCCCAAGTCTATCAAGCAATGCTCAGATAGCGTTGACGCTATGGTGAGGTGAGGTGAAATGGGGTTTAACGTCGCGTCCAAGATTATTGCACTTATATAGCAACGTGCATGTACGTGTGTGTGTTTGTGTGGCTGCTTGTACTAGTCCGGACTGATGCCGATTTATAGTGCTAGCTCACTGAGATACCATGCCGCAGTTTAACATGAATACCCCACTCAGACACAGTATACTGACTCCGATATGACCAGTCTTTGTTTTAGCCCCTTAATGCCGAGCACCAGACAGGGTAACAACAAGTACCATCTTTTAACGTCTTTTGGTATGACGCGGCCGGGGATCAAACCCCGGACCTTCCGCTCTCCGGGCGGACGCTCTACCACTAGACCACGGAGGCGGTCTTGACGCTATGGATTTTCCTTCCGAGATGGTGGCAACATATGTTTTAAATAATACGTAATCGTATCATTTTAAGTAACTCTCATTACGGTTTGTTTGCTTGTTGTTGAATACGCCGCAGTCGGTAGATGAAGTATTTCATTTATGATTTAATCGCCTCTTACGACAAGCAACAGAGACATGAAACCAATTGAAACGCAGATCCTCCCTGGGGTAAAAACAGATATTCGATTATGTGTTTACCATGCGGAAGATAAAGTGATTTGGATATTTAAAACGTTTGTGAGCCCAAAAATATTCTTTGATCTTTGTCAAAGCTCCTGGTGAAACTGATAAAAGCAAAATGTATTTAGAAAATAAAAATTCATTAAAAACAAATGCGTCATCAACCTTTGGCCTCGAGCTTTTTTTTTTCTAAAAGTGAACTATGGAGGTGAATGGGTCCAGGGAATTTATCGTAATAGAAAGGAGATATAATAAATCGAGAATCACCCCGAGTGTCTTTTGATATGAAATATATCAACACGAGTTGATAAAAGTAGAAAAACTCCGAGGCTTGCCATTAGTGATGTCCTTTGATTGTGACGTCATGGTAACAATGTAGATATCGCTTGATCTCACACAAGCGATATTTCCTGTGGGAGCCGGTTTTGGATGATAAACTGGATTATCGAGGATACAGACATGCTATGTGTCCAGAAAAAAATGTGTGTTAAAAAATAATGTTGGCGCCTCCTTTCAGATAGAGAAATTGCATGTCAGGACCCTGGAAGCACTGAGTGAGTGAGTATAGTTTTACGCCGCTTTTACCAATATTCCATCAATAAGAGGGCGGGGACAAGAAATGTTTCACACATTGTACCCATGTGGAGAATTGAACCGGGCCCTGGGCGTGACGAGCAAACGCTTTAACTGCATGGTTACCCAACGGCACCTGAAAGCAGCGACTTGAGAAATAATTTGTGTCTGACAGAGACCCCAAAATACAAATGCTAGGCAAGTATTGCATATGATTTTCAATTAAACTCCAGGATCTATAAAAGTAAGGTGTGGGCCTATGTTCCAGCTAGCTGTGTTCAACCCGGAGAGCGGCAGGTCTGCGGTACGATCTCCGGCCTCGTCATACCAAAAGACGGGCTTGTTGTTACCCTGGCTGACGCTCAGCATTAAGTGAATAAAACAAGGACTGGTCGGCTCGGAGTCAGTATACTGTGTCTGAGTGGGGTATCCATGTTAAATTGCGGCATGGTATCTCAGTGGACTAGCACTATAAAACCAGCATTTGTTAAGACTAGTAAAAGCTTTAATCGCATTAAAATCAGATCTCAGTTCTCGCTAGCCCCCCCCCCCCCCCCCCCCCCCCCACACACACACACACACGTATTGCTTGATTAAACTATAGTTGTGTATTATATGAGACTAAAGCAAGTGCCCCTTCGAGTAGTGTTTTGTATAAGACTAAAGCAAGTGCCCCTTCGAGTAGTGTTTTGTATGAGACTAAAGCAAGTGCCCCTTCGAGTAGTGTATTGTATGAGACTAAAGCAAGTGCCCCTTCACGTATTATATTGTATGAGACAAAAGCAAGTGTCCCTTCGAATAGTGTATGGTATGAGACTAAAGCAAGCACCCCTTCCAGAAGTGTGTTGTATGTTGTGAATTGTATGGTTAAACAGAAGCAGCGGACCCCTGACCCAGGGTATTGTATAATTATACAAAAGCACCCAGAAGCAAGGGTATAGTGCGGAAGCAATAATAATAATGAAAGGCGAATCATGAATGGCGACGCCTCAGACGACTAGTAATCCGCTTCTGAGCTGGCTTCCAGTGAGAGTGTGATGGTCAATAGGTATCAAGTAGGCTGACAAACTGCCTGTTACCTGTAAACGGCTGAAACCCACTCACCCATAGATCCACCCCATCCTTCAATAACTTTCCTCAATCCTTTCAAGTTACTCACGCTTAGTAGAGCGACAAACACACACTCACAGCTTTAAGAGTCACATAAAACCTAAACATCTTATATCATCACACTCTTAACACTTTAGTTTCTTTCAACTTTCCACTCATGCACCTGTCGGACAATTGATATAATCCACTTCACGTTATTATGTGTCTGTACATACATATTCCCCTGAAACAGAATTGTAACGTCCGTGTTTGTGACCTTCGTCAAAGAGTGTTTGCCCTGTTAAAATGTATGTTTGCTCTGTTACAATGTATGTTTGACCTGTTACAATGTATGTTTGCCCTGTTACAATACATGTTTGCCCTGTTACAATGTATGTTTGCCCTGTTACAATGTATGATTGCCCTGTTACAATGTATGTTTGCCCTGTTACAATGTATGTTTGCCCTGTTACAATACGTGTTTGCCCTAATACAATGTATGTTTGCCCTGTTACAAATTATGATTGCCCTGTTACAATGTATGGTTGCCCTGTTACAATTTATGATTGCCCTGTTACAATGTATGTTTGCCCTGTTACAATGTATGGTTGCCCTGTTACAATGTATGTTTGCCCTGTTACAATGTATGGTTGCCCTGTTACAATGTATGTTTGTCCTGTTACAATGTATGTTTGCCCTGTTACAATGTATGTTTGCCCTGTTACAATGTATGGTTGCCCTGTTACAATGTATGTTTGCCCTGTTACAATGTATGGTTGCCCTGTTACAATGTATGTTTGCCCTGTTACAATGTATGTTTGCCCTGTTGCAATGTATGTTTGCCCTGTAACAATGTATGTTTGCCCTGTTACAATGTATGGTTGCCCTGTTACAATGTATGTTTGCCCTGTTACACTGTATGTTTGCCCTGTTGCACTGTATGGTTGCCCTGTTACAATGTACGTTTGCCCTGTTACAATGTACGTTTGCCCTGTTACAATGTATGTTTGCCCTGTTACAATGTATGGTTGCCCTGTTACAATGTATGGTTGCCCTGTTACAATGTATGTTTGCCCTGTTACAATGTATGGTTGCCCTGTTACGATGTATGTTTGCCCTGTTACAATGTATGTTTGCCCTGTTACAATGTATGTTTGCCCAGTTACAATGTATGGTTGCCCTGTTACAATGTATGTTTGCGATGTTACAATGTATGGTTGCCCTGTTACAATGTATGTTTGCCCTGTTACAATGTATGTTTGCCCTGTTACAATGTATGTTTGCCCTGTTACAATGTATGGTTGCCCTGTTACAATGTATGGTTGCCCTGTTACAATGTATGTTTGCCCTGTTACAATGTATGTTTGCCCTGTTACACTGTATGGATGCCCTGTTACAATGTATGGTTGCCCTGTTACAATGTCTGGTTGCCCTTTTACAATGTACGTTTGCCCTGTTACAATGTATGTTTGCCCTGTTACAATGTATGTTTGCCCTGTTACAATGTATGTTTGTCCTGTTACAATGTATGGTTGCCCTGTTACAATGTATGGTTGCCCTGTTACACTAAATGGTTGCCCTGTTACACTGTATGGTTGCCCTGTTACAATGTATGTTTGCCCTGTTACAATGTATGTGTGTCCTGTAACAATGTATGTTTGCCCTGTTACAATGTTTTTTTGCCATGTTACAATGTTTGTTTGCCCTGTAACAATGTATGTTTGCCCTTTTACACATAGATTTTTCAGTTGACAACCGTGTACACTGATTCGGGTATATGTGCGTGCGTAGAATAGTGGGTTAAGCCTTGTAGCCTTGTATTACTTCGGGCTTTCCTCCCACATTAAGCTGAAACGATGTGATATAACCGGACTACTGTTCAGAGCGGCGTTAAACCAGACTCATTCATTAAATTGTTATGATATGAGAATGATACAGGTTGATCCATCAGATTCGGCTTTTTGCGTGCTCTGTGCATTAACACGTAGGTCAACACCCACAGTGAGATCTTTAGGATTGTGTTGGACACATTTACATATGACCCTGGTCTCATTATGATAAATGTCCCCGTGAAGATCCGGGTTAGAATAGGTCTTCAGCAACCCATGCTTGACGTAAGAGGCGACTAACGGAATCGTGTGGTCAGCCTCGCTGACTTGGTTGATGCATGTCATTGTATTCCAATTGAGTAGATCAATGATCTTGATGTCAATCACTGGATTGTCTGGTCCAGATGTGATTCTTTACAGACCGCTGTCATATAGGTAGAATATTGCTGTGTCCGGCGTTAAATAACAAACAAACATCATGATAAATGTTTTAAATACCACCGATACTCACTCAAAAAAAAACTACACAAGAAAATAGTATGTTCCTCCAGTACTGGTAATTCGTCCAAAAAAGAATACAGGATTCGATTGTGAAGAGCAATATTGTTTTTTCCAGGAATGTACACAGTGCAGTGGATAAAGTGTCAGCCTGGAAGGCGGACGGTCGGTGGTTCGACCCTCGTGTCACGCCCACAAAGGTTAAAAGGTGGTACTTGTTGTTACCTCAAGGGGATAAAACAAGGATAGGGCTGGGCAGCTCGGAGTTTGCATACTGTTTCTGAGTGGGGTAACCATGTTAAACTGCGATGTGGTATCTCAGTGGGCTAGCACTGTAAACTCGGCAATAGTCCAGACTAGCACAAGCAAGCACCTCGCCTCGAGATGTATATATATATATAAGTTTAAATAAAAGAACATGTAGTTATCAGGATTATGTTACATGTTAGAGTTGTTTATATTCGGGTGCATATGGACCGCCTCCGTGGCCTTGAGGTGGAGCGCCCGCCCGGAGAGGGCTGCAAAAGTGCAGTTATCTTGAAGGCGACTTTAACCCCATTTTACCTCACCTCACCGTTGCATATGACCCACATCAGCACCACTTCTTTTCTGTACCCCCACGTCCCTTTCATATAATTCCACATTCAAAAGACAGAAGACACAATGATGCCGGGTCAAACACGGGTCGCGTCGCGAGCGTCAGATATTTAACACACTCAGGTAGCTCAAGATCTCACATAATCGACACGGTGTTCAGACATCGGGTCTGACTGAGGGGACATCAACGGTGTTGGTTTAAACAGAGGGAAATTACCCGAAGGTAGGTACGGCCACTTTATCGTTCGTTATATTTAAGAGAGATACACAACCAGACGTAAACAAAATTTATAAACTGCCGGCCAAAACTATGTATGATGGTGACTAAACTGCCGGCCAAGAGAAAGTACACAACTATGTTTGATGGTGACTAAACTGCCGGCCAAGAGAAAGTACACAACTATGTTTGATTGTGACTAAACTGCCGGCCAAGAGAAAGTACACAACTATGTTTGATTGTGACTAAAAATGAAACAAACAAGAAGTGGTCATTCGATGGTGATGTGTTGGATACAGGAATCACAGTTGTGTTGTGTTTCAGCGACTGTTTTCAACCAAGTAACGTTTGTATACTTTTTTTTGTCCGGCAGTTTATATATATAGTCGATGTCTGGTTTATGTCTACTCTTGATGTGTATATTACAATCGACGGTGGAAAGGAGGCTGATCGTCCATCCCCCGTACAGGTCGTTTTGTGATGAATCCTCACAGAACACATGCTAATTATTTGAAGTTAATATATATCTACAATTATTTGTGGAATTTTTGTTTGACTGATTACATGTCATTATATATTGAACAAGAAACGCCAGTACAAATAGTAGACAGTCTACTCAGGTGACAATGCAACAGAATATTCCCCCGAGAGGTAAGCAGTACAGTAAACTACGTTTGTAACGAACACGCTTATAACGAACTGACCGATATTACGAACTTATTTTTTAGTCATGGCCATTTGTTGTATATGCTGTATATATGCTTATAACGAACTACGGTTATTTCGAATTACAATGAGTGGTCCCTTTGAGTTGGTTATAACCGTAGTGTGTTGTATTCTGTTTATACGCATTTGTAATGACAATTAGGATAATGTGTAATTATTTATGACAAAAACTGCTTATACTGAGAATTATGGGCTGAGAGGCTTTCATTCTGAATTAATTATATGGATTGATTGAGAACAGAATATTGTCCGCACAGAGCACTCATTGTGGCCACCCGATATCCATTTAACCGCGTTTTCCAGCACGAGGAGGGAATTAACTGATATCGTTCCGAATAACCATGTATCCAACAGAAACAGATAAAGTAACAGCTATAATTTGTGTAACTCTGTACCAACTGCTTCCCAGAGGGTTCCTTGTTAAATGTCGCACTGAGGTAACTGTGTCATTGATAGGGTATTTATTCCACGTCTATAGATTTATTCCAGCTCGGTGAAATTAGCAGTAGATTTATTCCACCTTACTTTATTACCGTCATTCCACAGATTACTAGCCTAATCATCAAATCCCCGAGCTAAACCGAACTGTGGGGTATTCGTTATCTAACATAGTTCGCCCTTCCTTGATATTCTCAAAAGCAATACGCAGAATATGACCCCATCTTGAAGGATCTTGTTTGTTGTACAACTGCAAGATCAGGAACATGGTCAGCTGACATTCCAGAGTTCCACAACCATTGCCCAGCTAGACACAGGGCAGAATCATATGACTCGTAACAAATCTGGTGCCAAGCCAGTATAAGATGAACCAAGTTTGAATCACAATCATTATTTTCCTCTGACAAATCTACAATCTGGACAAAATTGACCTCCCGACCAATGTAGGTTGAAAGGCACTAGCAGCAAGCAGGACACAGCAGTGTGTGGTCAAGCTTGGGCAGGGGCATCAGATTGCTTCATCTTCACATACTTTCTGCTATGTTTGTAGGAGCAGATATGGCAATAGCATATGAACAACTCATAAGGCTTTGAAAAAGCTTAGGTCATATTTATGGGTAATTTTTAAAAACGGACGAACGTTAACCCTGTTGTTTTAGCAGTAAGGATAACAAATGAACCAATGTATGATAATCGTCATTTTGTGATTCTGTAGAGATCCCTTAAAAGAACATGGCTCAACATCCATCTGTTTCCTTAGGCAGACTTTGAATGATTTGTTGTTTGGCGGAAGCTGGAACCCATAGATTTTCAAAAGATGTGAAACTTGAATGTTGAAAAGACTTAAGTTTCTGCTTGTGTTCTTTGAAAACTTTGTGGTGAAATCTCTGGTTATTGCTATGTCCAATGAGAGGTGCATATCAGTTTGAAAGGGAAAGAAAATTTGAAGGGCGACTTTCCTTTTGACGCCTTAAATGACAGCAAAGCAGCATGGTTGTTCGTTTGTTGTTTACACCACACTCAGCAATAGTCCAGCTGTATGACGGAGGTCTGTAAATAATCGAGTATGAACCAGACAAGCCAGTGATTGACATCATGAGCATCGATCACGCAATTGGGATACGATGACATGCATCAACCAAGTCAGCGAGCCTGACCACCCGATCCCGTCAGTCGCCTCTTACGACAAGCATAGTCGCTTTTAACGGCATTGGTTGCTGAAGACCTATTCTACCCCGTATCTTCACAGGAGAAAAAAAACTGCAGTAATCTAGACTTGCCGTATATTATAGACTGGCTTGGGCTGTATTGGATACATTTGTTGTAGGGACTGTATGACACACTGAAAACGAAGCTACAGTAGAGAATGTGTCCAGGATACTTGTCATACCAGAATGGAAGTATGATACCCTGGTTAATTCAGGATGGAGACGTGCTGTCGGACATACAACATTTACAAATCAGCATGCTTGAAGGCTGAACGCTTCACATCACACTGATGGAGGATAGTTTGGTAATGCATTATGTATGTCCCCGACATCATAACAGTAATCTGATCCGTGTTAGGGAGCAACCAGTTGACATTAGGTTTTTTTTTGGTTGTTTGGAGAATTGATTTTTTCCAGCTACAGATGCAAAAACAGTTGTGTCATAGCGACTGATTTATGACTACCATTGTCTGCAGTACATTTGACTCCGAGGGCAAATTACCCTGTAGCCATGTCTCCATAACTTAATTGTCATTAGGTTTTAGGCGCTAATCCCCGTTGTTAATCCTCACCAACATTTCATTGTATTTTGACTGTCAGTCAGCCTGACTACCATATCACTTCCCTTTAACTACTGCTTTTTATAGTATGACATTTATTGCCCGAATTGATCATCCCATGAACTGTGTTGGTTAATCACGCCCATATGTCCAATGTCCAAAGCAATGTCATTGTCTCTTTGTCTGTCCATTGTTGTTCATTACTATATATGTGCTACCATTACACTGTTACTTGGGTGTTAGTCAGGCTTGGTATTCCGAGTGCTGGCATAGGGACGACCTCGAGCAGAATGTGCCGCTCGTAGGAAACGCCCTGAGGTGAGCTGGAGCTCCGCTCACCTCTTGTACGCCTGAGCTGGAAGATCCGCTCATCGCTGTGTTTGTGTTGTCAGAGCAGGTATTCCGCTCATTGTGCAATTGTTGTTTATTGTTTACATGTTGTGCATAAAGCGTTCCGCGAAAAATTGCATTACAAAGATCACTTGGTTAGTTTTCTAACTGGCACTAAATCAAATTGGCTAGATGATCACTTTCATACTGTCATTGCATAGATATATTTGTTGCTTAAGGATTTCATGTAACTGATTTTGTTCACATTTGCATGGTTGTTTTCATTGGTGAAAAAGTTCACACATATCAATTTGGACTCATGTAAGCTTGGGGTCCAAGCTTCACGGAACGGAGGGAAGTTGTCATAGCGACTGATTTACGACACCCATTGTCTGAAGAACATTTAATTGCAAAGGCTCATTACCCTGGAGCCATGACATCTTTATGCCTTGAAACACTTAATTGCTGTTATTTATAAGATGCTAATCCTATTTGTTAATCCCCATTTTTGTGTAAAAAAAAATCCTTAATTCCGACATCAAAACTCTGAAATGCTGAATACTGCTGTGCTGTTAATTACTTAATACTGACATACTATAAACATATGTGTGGGGGTGGCTCACCCAAGAATATCCCTAATCTGAATTCAAAGTCCTAAACAATACATTCAATTTTGTACCAAACTGTGCACATTAATAACTTGTAACAAATAACAAATTTTGTCGTTTAGATTTTTGAAATTACGAGTCGAGCTTTAAGGTGTGACTCGATAACCCTTACAGCTTAGGTTTGTCTGGGCCCTAACTGCAACTATATGTCTGGCGTGGCCTGGAGACATTTCAAAGATTCCCTACACAATAACTTCAAAGATCTAGCTTGACTAAAGATGTAATTTGGAGTATATTGCACATATACCAAACTGAATATTGTAAAGACACATTTTGGCATTAATATACTGGCTTTGATTAAACATACCTGCTTGCACTATTCAACAGTCACACAATATATATCCTTGATTGAGTCTATGTAAGTAAACACAAATTAGTAAGTCCCAATGAGATATCTTGTACACAGTGTCCATCTTGTAGGTGCCCGTGAGGCGGTTTCTGTATTTATGCACGGTCTGCATGAAGATGGCTGTGGTCGGGTCTCTGTGGGATAGGCGTGTATACTTCTTTTCTTAGGTCATGTGCAGGAACGACATCTTGAAGGGGAAGTCTTAGCAGTGTTGCTAAGATATTCGAGCAGGGAAGGTTTGGGATCGGAGAACTTGTTCTTGATTGAAGAGGTTCTTGTTCTTTCTTCAATCTTGTTAAAGGCCATTTCTTCGTTCTTGGTGATTGGCCCCCAGGAAGGTAGTATATCCTTTTAATAAGAGACTGTCACTTCCTACAGTTTTGTGAACCATATGCCATATGCAAAGAGGTACAGGAAAGGACAGACTAAGAAGTCTGTCATACCCGATAGCTCCACCAAATTAACAACGCGTGTCGGTCTGACGTTGATTAATGAACAATTTGCATACTCATATATGCAAGGGGCCGACATATGGTTCTCAGTAGGAAGTGACAACTTGGAGATGATGGCTTGCGGTATATACAGTTTTACTTTATACATGTAGATATATACATACAAAAGACACTATGTGCCAGGTCAGCACATAGTGGTAGTGGTTGTTGTCTTGGTGCCCCGGAGCACCCAGCCTAACCCTAGCTAGGCTAAGGGTTAGACCTAAGACCTTTCTTTTCTCCTTCTCTCAATCTCTCTGGACCAAGGCTTATATAGCCAAGGTCACCTGAAATTTAGTAAGTAATAAATATAAATGTAAACAGTAAATCATCAGTGACATACTTGCACATCTCGTTCAGGATGGCAGACGGTCGATGTACACAAAAATAGGGATTAACAAATAGGATTAGCATCTTATAAATAACAGCAATTAAGTGTTTCAAGGCATAAAGATGTCATGGCTCCAGGGTAATGAGCCTTTGCAATTAAATGTTCTTCAGACAATGGGTGTCGTAAATCAGTCGCTATGACAGTTGTTTTAAAAAAAGTTATAGCTTGGAGCCAAAATATTTCTTACACAAATAACACCTTACTGCAATCTAATTTTTGTGGCAGACAATTGATTGTTTTCCAACAGTGAGTGAGTATGGTTTTACGCCGCTTTCAGCAATATACCGGCACTGTCACGGCGGGGGGACACCAGAAATGAAGCATTATCCCCTCTACCCCAGTCCCAAATACGAACCAGTGATTGAACAATAGTGAACCCAAATCGGAGAACGATGTCATACAATACGCCAGGTTGCAAAATAACGCTCTAAATATGACATAAAATGGATAGCCTAGTGGTTAAAGCGTTTGCTCTTCACGTTGAAAACCCGGGGTCGATTCCTCACATGGGTACAATGTATGAAGGCCATTTCTTGTGTCACCCCGTGATATTGCTGAAAGTGGCGTGAAACCATGCTCACCCACATGCTGCTACCTGCAAGTATTAACTATTCGACCCCCTCAACTTCTAAGTGATACCGCGTCCCTTGGGCACGCCAGAAACCTATGATTGTGGGTTCGAATCCCGGTTCACACCGATTATGTTTCTAGGTTTGTCAGCACCATACCCGTGCTCGTGGGTTTCACCGAAGTGGTAAACGTCTGAGACCTGCATCACTTCGGGCTTTCCTCCCACATTAAGCTGACACGCCGTGATACCCAACTCACTCACTCACTCACAGCGATAATGCTAGAATATTTCTGACTGCGGCGTAAGACAACAAACAAAACAAACAAACATTGTATTTTCCCGATTTGGAGTTCTGTCTCAACTCTCTAGCGTTACACTGATGGGTCTGTATAGGTTAATTGTCTGCTCAATGGGTATTGGTTTTCGTTTAAAGAGCCACAATTCCCATTCTGATCAAATGTATTGCCACACCGGGCATGTTTTGTTGACGCATCATTGACCAAAATAATGTCCGATGCAATACCCTATTTTGATTTTTTCAGGTGAAAAACTGACTTGCCCTTGCTTGTGTTTGTGACGGGTGCCAAAGTGGGGCACGATACGCTCACAGTTGCGCGCACACCCGATTCTTAAACACATGCTTGTGATATAGTCGGAATCGTGCTTTTAGCAGAGAATTCTTTTGATCATGGAAATTATCTTGGCGCATTTATTGATAACTAACACACGGACACCCTCGGTAAATATCTCGTGTTTTGGTCCATAACTTTGAACAAAATACATTTTCAATACAAGACAATGATGCTCTGTATATGTAGGTCATATACATCCATTTCAGGAGTCCCCGTCGTGATATCGCCTGAAGAGCGAAATGTTGGGTGTTCCATTCCCTTGCCGCGTCATATATCAGAAGACGTTAAAAGATGGTACTTGTTGTTACCCTGGCTGTCGCTAGACACTTAGGGGCTAAAACAAGGATTGGCCGGCTCGTAGTCAGTTTACAGTGTCTGATTGTGGTATTCATGTTAAACTGCAGCATGGCAACCTCTCTCTCTCTCTCTCTCTCTCTCTCTCTCTCTCTCTCTCTCTCTCTCTCTCTCTCTCTCACACACACACACACACGCTACATAAGTGCAATATTCTCTGACGCGACCGGTATCACCATACATCACTATCGACCCACACACACACACACACACACAACCCCCCCCCCCCCGCCACCCCCCCCCCCCCCCCCCACCCACCCACCCACCCCCAGCCCAACCTCCCCTTCCACACACACACACACGTCGGTATGTAAGTGCAAAGACCCTGAACACCATGTGAAACCCATTCCAGTTCACCACCTCCATCCTCTTAAAGAATGAAAGCAGTATACCTCGGCGATAGCGTGCCTTGATACACCTGACTGAGAGGGCAGTATGGTCACGATACAGTGAGCAGGACAGTCACATGAATTAGTGACTGTGTACATTTGGGGTGAAGGACCAAGGCCACGGCAACCGAACAGGTGCGATTTGTCAACTCAAATATGTGTACCCCGGAAGACCGGTTGTTTCCTGCCTTGCATGGCACTCTGTCTGTTAATGTGTATCCGTGCATGACTGGAGTGTTCTTTGCTCATGGTAGTTTGCGGGTGCGTGTAGCTCTTCTGTGGTTGAATGATGGTAACGTTGTAAACAGGAGCAGTTCTGAGAATGTTGGAAGTTCTGAAAATGCGTTCAGCATGAATAGGTTCGCCCTGATTATGTTTCAAAGTTTTCCCCTGCCCGTGCTTGTGGTAGTCACCAAAGTGGTACACGCGATGGTATATCTGGAATACTGTTAAAAACGACGTTAAACCCAACTCACTCACTCACTCACTCACTCACTACTATGTCAATGAGTAGGTATTGCAGCGAGTGCATCTTCGAATGCTAGTATGATCATGAATTATCGAGGCTCTAATTGAATTAGATGCAAAAGTGTGTAAGAACATAGATAGGTGCATCCTCGAGTGTCTGTCGTTTTGGTCTTATTGGGACCCTACAACAGTGATCAAAACGAGTTGTCGTTCCGTGTCGTCGTGGTCGATGTTAGCCATGACGATACAACTCACCTGGTCAAGGATTACAGTTACTCCCAACTGCCCTCATCAGCATTCATGTCCTGGCTCATTAACAACAATTTACTGAGCTTCAATCCATCAAAACACAACTTCTAAACAAGACATAGTAGGCTCGTCACAGAGTGAGTGAGTGAGTGAGTGAGTGAGTAAACGGAGTGATGGCGATGTGTCCAAGTCAGCTGCAAGCCCGCACTAATCTGCTGGTGTCAAAGGTATCTTTTTAAAGTGTTCGAGTCTGACCTTTCTTTGTCATCAATTTCAAATATTTAATAATGTCCGGAAAAACAGCGAATATGATCACCTTCAAAATATACTAACATACCAAAGAGTGTGTGAGTTGGGTTTTAACAGTATTCCAGTTATATCACGGCGTGTCAGCTTAATGTGATGCATTAGGTGATGCAGGTCTAAGACGTTTACCACTTCGGTGAAACCCACGAGCATGGTGCTGACAAGAATAGAAACATAATCGCGGCGAACCGGGATTCGAACCCACAATCATAGGTTTCTGGCGTGCCCAAGGGACGCAACTCTGCACAGCGAATCGCGGCGCCTTAGACGAC
The DNA here is from genome assembly GCF_022045235.1 of Haliotis cracherodii. Taxonomy (NCBI): domain Eukaryota; kingdom Metazoa; phylum Mollusca; class Gastropoda; order Lepetellida; family Haliotidae; genus Haliotis; species Haliotis cracherodii. The sequence goes on along the minus strand of NW_027266279.1, from coordinate 6,765,424 downwards.
TGGGCCACCCGTGCCCCCCAACATACCAAAGAAGAAGAGAAATGATCCTATGTAACTTCGTATAACCTCAAAGCATACACATCAGGATATATTAATCAATTACAACACGCAAGCAATCAATTATTACAAAATATCAAATGTCACTGCTTATGGCCAAAATATGGCACCACCGTTCCCAAATATTTCAGATGTATCTGGCCCTTCGAATATACTGGCTGCTTTCTGGTCTAAAAACACAGAAGATCATGTCCTGATTGGTAAGGTGTACCCAAGGCTGACCACTGTCTGCGAGACCACAACAAAAGTCAATGTCAGAACACACGGCCTTGTCCCATCACACTGCTCTGTCCTGGGTTTGGCCATAGCAGTGAAGGATGATATGTCCCGACAACTGCAAGAGTATTCAGTGGTCACTGTCTGACACTGAAAGCTGATGCATTCACAGCTTGTGACCAATGGTCACTGTCTGACACTGTAAGCTGATGCATTCACAGCTTGTAGGTAGGGGTGACATCTTGTGAGATGTTAAAGACAGAGAATAAGCCCTCGGAGCTGGTGTGATGTTTTAGCACCAGAGCTTGTTGGACAGCAAGCATGTAGCGAGATGACTGATTTGGTGTGGACCAAGCCACAGCGGGTGATGTGCTCGTCTCTCCTCCGACCAGAATGGGGTCGGGCCATTAATCTAGAATTTAAAAAGTGTTAAACCACTATTGAATGGAACAATACGACGTAGGCATGTGGCACTTTCAGCTCAGACTATGTGGACAGTGATAACATTCCTTTCTGATGTATATGAGCAGAATTAGGCAGTAAATCGACTGTAGGGACTCATCACAGGTTCACCTGAATAAGTCTAAATTATTTCAAAATAACCTTTGATTTCATACTCTGTGAAATAAGGCGTAAATCAACAAAAATACTTCTCTCTCCATCTTGTATCTGTCAAGCGACTTGTTTAATGGCTGTATGATTCATCTCAATACCAGAAAGAGCAGATGAAATACGTCATTTGTTTTAGCCATAAATGGCGACATGTGGCGAACTTCACTAAGAAAGCACGGGAAGTATTCGTGGCATGCAACGATAAGTTTTTTACATACTGCCCGCCATTCTACATCTTTGACAGTAGCAGTGCCAGAAAGCAAAAGACTAACGGAACCAATAAACGGAATTGCGCGTTTTGTGCGAGAATCCTGTTGGAAAACGTTCATATGAGGAATTAACATTTTAATGTCTTTATCGATATTTGTCCATTAGGCGAGCCAGTCTTGTTCCGCCTGCTTTAAATATCCATCGATCGCAGAGATTGATTAACAATGTCATGAGTAGTTTCCTAAAAAATCGCAATATTTAGATCTATGTCCATTCTAAATAAATCATCAATTATAGTGACATATATGAACCCATTTGTTTTGGGAAATGTAGCGAATGTACACATACAACTCCCAATGGAAGTCAGAATTCCGTATGCACGCCGTGAGCATGAAAAAGGTCCACACTGGTCGGAGGAGGCCTCAGTGTTCTTAACATCAAAGAAATAAGTACATAAACAGTAACTTGAAATTAAATATTATCATGTATCATCCATGTTTCGAAAGAAAGGTTTCCATGTATTATGAAACCTTGGAACTGTCTTAGTGCATTCTCCACTGTCTCTACAGCAATAACCGACTGTATCTTAAAAACAATGATAACAATTGTCACCGGGGGGGATTTCTATAGAAAACATTTTTCTTGTGAAAGTTAATTTGAATAAAAAGTGAATAATCCTATTCCGCCCACCACCTCCCTTGCTCCATGCATATTGCACCATAGAACCCTGAAATAAAACATTCAAAAATCAGTATGAGGTTGATCAGTCCCCAATATGAAATCTGCAGTGATGTAATTGAAACAACTCCGAAAGGAAACAATTTTTCTGAACAATATTTGAGTGAGTGAGTGAGTAAGGTTTTACGCCGCTTTTAGCAATATTCCAGCAATATCACGGCGGGGGACACCAGAAATGGGCTTCACACATTGTACCCATGTCGGGAATCGAACCCGGGTCTTCGGCGTGACGAGCGAACGCTTTAACCACTAGGCTACCCGACCGCCCCGAACAATATTTGAATGTGTATGAGAATATATTGAGAATTCTGATGCTAACGCATATATATAATGTAGCCTACTGTACAGTGAACATTTTCCAAGTTAACCTTGAAGTATGTCTCTCCATGAGCTAGTTTATGCGCCTGACTTCGTTTTTCTATGAAAACATCATCATTTTGTGAATCAGTGGTAGCATTATATGTCACTGTGTATTTGGATTGTCCCAAGCAACAACTGGGAGTGGGTTGACCAACCGTTTAAACTATTCGCATGCACTGACACTTTAAGTACTCTGTGATGATAACAACGATGCGTCAATTACGTCCATGTTCGTCTTATATATAAAGGGGCGGTCGGGTAGCCTTGTGGCTAAAGCGTTTGCTCGTCACACTGAAGACCCAGGTTAGATTCCCCACATGGGCACAATGTGTGAAGCCCATTTCTGGTGTCCCCCTGCTGGAATATTGCTAAAAGGGGCGTAAAACCATACTCACTCAACTTTAACATGAAAGGCTAGCCGTCTCGGTCAAGTCCTCCAAATAAGTATCTATGGTTTCCGAAGGGGATAACCTACGACCCATAACAGTTTCTAAAAGGGCCCACGTCAGTAGAGTGAACGTATGTGTCCTTCAACAATTTCTCCACCTCGTCAAAAAGGATGATTTCGTCCCTTACCGATTGTCAAAGATCTTTTTAAAATACAGTGGGAAAGTTTCTATGCATTATTCCACATTTTAAAGTTACATAAAAGAAAGAAACGGTCAAACCATTCTGCATTTATACCATTTGATTTAATTTGTTACAATTGTCTAAGGTTTTTGGGATGCATTTTTACTTTATAACAGACCCGTGAAGATTCGGGGTAGAATAGGTCTTCAGCAACCCATGCTTGCCGTAAAAGGCGTCTATGCTTGTCGTAAAAGGCGACTTACGGGATCGGGTGTCAGGTTCGCTGACTTGGTTGATGCATGTCATTGGTCCCAATTGCGTGGATCGATGTGCATGATGTCAATCACTGGATTGTGTGGTCCAGACTCGATTATTTACAGACCGCTGTCATTGCTGAGTGCGGCGTTAAACAACAAACCAACCAACCAACCGACTTTATAACAAGTCCAGGATATCATACCTCCATCATACTATGACAGATACCCAGGACCCATTCGCATTAAAAGCTTCACTTTGAGCCCGATTCCAATAGCATGACTGACGATCGCTAGTTTTCTAATCAGAATGTACTAATGTAAGAGATAAAGAGAGATGGTAAGGTCACTTCCGAAACGAAGCCATGGTGGCCACCGGCCCCAGAGTATGTCGTATAATACAATGAACTTATAATACCCTGTTATTCCATATACACTACTGCCTAGAAGTTCATTCCCCTTACACGCATGGGCAACGCGTTACGCAACCAGTGTGCATCGGGTTGGTCACGCGTGTGATACCCGTGTGCAACGCGTTGCACACGGGTGTGCACCCCGTCCGCCACTCGTGTGCAACGCGTGACACACTCATTAGAGGGGGAACAAACTTTTGACCAAAGGAGGACCCGTCTTAAGCTGAACCTGGAGGTGGTAACAAGGAGAGAAAATTTTGTTATCCTGACGAAAAATGATAATGCACATGTATTTCCTAATGTCTCCTTTCTTTATGTGATTTTGTGGGAATAACATGAATACTGTTGTGATCAAATAGATGTGTTTTGTTTTATACGACCATTGCTTCTAAATCCGATGGTGTTAAGAGAATACATGGTCCTGGAACATGTTATTGCAATTGAAATGCTTTTATTGTGATTTGACATTAACCGTCTGTAGTACGACTTTCAGTGATAATATGTATGAGGTTTGGCGGCGCATTGTTTTTATTGGACCCTAATTACTTTATGATGACTTGGACTCTTTATCACAGCTCCATAGCCGTGAGGCTGGAAAAGAGCAGCATGTAATTAATGAGGGTGGGTTAGTTATATCATTGAGGATACACTTGAGGGAGAGAATACTAATTACCGTACTACAGGAAGAGACCTGTAGACGTAAGCGCGGGGTTGTGTTTTAGCTGGCCGTTCGATAATGGCCGCCAGGAGAAGTGAGCTTTGACTGCGTCATCTAAAATAAATAATAAGATACAGCAGTGTTATTTTCACGGTCTGTTGAATAAACTCCCAGTGCAACGGTCAATGTATCTTCTACTTGATCCTTGATACATCATTTTGGCATTCACAATATATAGTATTTCAACGTACAAAAGAGCACTGATCTAAAGCAATTCCGCGGGAGTAGTTGTTACCTGTGCATTACTGTATTTTCTCAGTGAGTACCCGGATGATATAGCAGAAATCTAGACTTGTTCGCGACCTGTGCTCGCCATTCGGAAGCGCATTTTTAATGAAAGTAGAAGGACATATGGTAACACTGATCAACAAAAATGAAATACAGTTTTTGAAATGTAGGTATATTTGTGGGGAGCATCGGTAATGGTGATGCAGTTTTGATAAGTCACTTGCTTGGTAATTGTGCGATCTTCGTGTACACTATTTTGACTTGCAACACAAAGTAAATATTTCATCTGCACATTGCTTATTTTACCGTGTATATATGTTTACATTCAAAATGTAAACAGATTTCACTAAGGAAATGTATTAAACGCCTAAATATTCAGTTTATTTTACAAATTAACTGAAAAATATGTCCATCTTTATTAATATGATAACGAATTCCAAATATTTGTTTATGTTTAATATCATCACCAAGTACAGTTCTGTGTTGTTTGGCTTCTTTTCTTAGCATAATTAATATATTGTGATGTGTTTAAGCTCTTTTGGTCGTCTTTATCATTTTTAGTCAGTCGGTTAAATAAATGAATGGATTATTCAGTCAATTTGTAAAATGACTGAAATATTTAGATATTTAATAAATTGCCTGAGTGAATCATATTTTACACATTGACTGTAACATATACACGCTAAAAAAAGAAAATACTTGTGAAAACAACGTCTATCGCGCATCGAAAAACTTCCCAACCAAACGGAAAGGAACAAGAATGATTCTGTTCAAAGCTGCAGCGAATGAATGAAAACAAAATGCAAATATCATTATTACAACCTACCAAAGTTATAATGTATCCGGGAATATCAACATAAAGGAACAATATCCATTGCGTCTGCAGCTGTACAAAAATACTTATTCGATGTCAAATGTCTATTTGAGAATCAAATACTTTAATAATAATTATTTGGAAACAATATTTGGATTATATGAAATATATTAAAATATTTAAATATATCGTTTTTAAACGTTATTTAAATGTATCGAATATTATAACCCGTGTCTGTTTCTTAACTGATCACTTAGTTTGTTTCAATTGTTTCACATAGGTGCCAAGTTAGCTGAGAAAGCCCACGTGACAACTATTTTTATAATGTCCACGGTTCTTAAAAACATACATTGAGTTAGATAACAATGAACAACCAGTCAGTGTATTATCGGTTACCCTTTGAACAAAGTATGTTGTTTTTACATCTGTACTTCACGCCATGATATGAGTGTATTCCCTAGGTTTAGTAACCCTACCTTCACATGTAAACACTTACTTTTGACATATCCACTGTGCAAGATAACAGTAATTAATCAATCAACGTATTTCCTGTTGATCCTTTGATGTCTGGAAATGATCAGTTGATTTACAAAAAAAGTAAATCAACTGATCATACATCTCTTGCTGGGCTGCCACGTGCATAACTCACATTCCACCTCACTTCAAACCTGGATTTAGATTAAATAATTACCCCAGGTACAAGAAAGTCCAAATTTGAACCTTTATCCGGTAATCTGAGTGGTGCTACAACTGAGTATACATAATATAAATTCATTAACTGAGCAGCATGTGAATTACGACAAATACAGAAGTGTAGGGTTATACCAGAAAATGTGGATGACAACAAGGGAGTAGTAATTGTATCATCCACGCAATCCGAAATCCGCAAATGCTTTCACTCAGGGATACTTTTTTTATTATCAAACTGTAACAATCAGGGGTATTTCCAAATAACGACATCCGATGAGCTTTCGCCGTTATTTGTCTGTTTGTTTAGGCTGAAGAAATTAATTACCATGCGCCCTTTGTTGAAATCTTCATAGATCACGGGTAACCAATCAGTTTTCAAAAATGCGTAAGTTTATTTAGCTGTCCTTGCAGACTGGTAGCCCAGTCTCTTGTCACGCTCGGTTGCGTTAACGAGCAAATTGACTCACGGTAGCTAGTAAGCCCAAGCGGAAATCCAAAGGTCGTATTACCTGAAGAATCAACCTTCATTTGCGAAATATCTACTGCTCTTAAAATCAATATTTCTCCCAATACTAAAATTCAGAACTTTCTAACCAAGGATTACCAGTTGAAACTGGTCGATGGCTGAACATTCCCAGGGAAGACAGCCAGTGTCCACTCTGTGATTCTATCGCTGTGGGAGATGAATTGCATTATTCATTCCGATGTGAAGCTTTACACCAACGGCGATATGAACTCTTAAATAAGCAATATCTTAAGTTTCCAAACATTTAAGAAAATTATGACCACTAACAGTGTAAGAAATCTAAAAGGCCTATCTAAATTCCTTAACAATGTGTACAATACAATTGGTAAATTGTATTAGTATCCACGTATCCTATTTTTATTATTTTTGTTAAATTGTACATAATAAAAATTGTAGATAATTGTATGTCATGTTATTCTAAGAATAAATGAGTTTGCGTTTGAGTTCGACACCCGAGAAGAAGCCAGAGATTAGTGCTCCTTTTTGAATAGTTTACAATCATGTGTTTTAGGGTTAGCTGTGTTGGCTTAAACGTATTTTATTTCAAAAGAAATCTGGATCGGTAAACAAGCAAAACTTGCTTATGTAATACCTCTCCAGGTAACAACTTAACAACAGCTGGATATATATATATAAGAGAGTGATGAACATAAACATACAAAATGCACAAATGAAATACACGAAGCCAGTACACTGAAGCAAGTGGTGTCTGTGAAATAAGGTAATGCAGTTTTCCATTAATACTACATGCATAAAATTAAGCTACTCAAACCTTTTGCTTTTGACAATGATGTCATGAACTGATTTAAGAAGAGTTATGTTTGTAGAACTGCTTAACTACTGCCATGTAATATCATGTTTAGATCATACCCATGTGTGTAGAAATACACAGTGTTTCTGATATTATCGTATTTTTTAACAGTTATAGAAAAAGTGAATTGCATCTTCAAGGTGATATCCACAAGTGCAGTCTGGTATGTCTGATACATGTCGTCTAAACTTATCAGCGTTTAAGTCACTGCAGCCGAGCCTAAGGCGACAGTGGACAATTTGGCATGATCTATGAAAATATTTGAAGTCAAAATTATTAATAATTGCATCAGAACGATTAATTAAGGATTTGATTTCTTTTAATGAGCGAGCATTAGTTACTTCATCGGATAGAGGGTTCCGCAGGTTGATCATATCCAGAAGAAATGATAATAAGCATAGGTCTGTGTTCTACATTTGATTGTTTGTATGTTGAATCTTTTTCTAAGGTTATATTTGCTGTTATCAGAGAATTGAATATACACTTTTCAAATATTTTGGCTAAGCAACTTGTGAGTGCTACAGGTCTATGATTTTGGCATTCATGTTCATCGCTGACACTGACACCGCATCAGCCCGGCAGTGGACTTGACACAGTTATTTGCGCACTGATTATATAACTCCTACAGACAGGTGGGGTGGTTGTTCAAAGCGAAACGGACGACCCCGTCTGTTATCTAATAAATGCTGTGCGGCGCATTTGATCTTGCCTCCAACCATACACCTTATAGTAGTAAACGACGATCAGGATGGCCTGGAAATAAACACAATTCTGTCTGCCCAGTGTATCCACAATTAACTAGAATGCTTCATATCTACAAATATATATAGAGAAAATTGCCTCAGTGTGGTTTATCATGTACAATGCTTTCTTACGCTTGGTGAGGCAGACTGAAATTGAACATTAGGATAACGTCAGCAGGGATAAAAGAGGTCATACCAAAGAACTTTATTTACTAGTGGAAAAATCAGACATTCCGATCAACCACTACAAGCCCCGGCCGGATCTCAAGGTTGACCAGATCAACACCCCAAAGGAATATCTCTACGCCAAACAAGGAGTCCCTTTCGTCATGGTGCACAAGAAGGGGGGGGACAGGACATCGAGTACGACATCACAAACTACACAGACTTGTACCACTTCTTCCAGAGTAGTGGCGTACCGACCTCAAACCACTTCGTCGCCAATACCGCCGCCCTCCTTGCCAAGAGTCTCTACCAGAATCCCGACCCCCAGGATGAGAAGCTGACCAAGAGACTACTACAAGGACTAAACCTAATTTTTTAAATTTTTTTTTTTTTTTTTTTTTTTGGGGGGGGGGGGGGGGGGGGGTGTTTGCACTTCTTTATTTAATCATTACGCTTTTTTACCCTAATAGTATAAGTGCTTCCCCGTGTGCGAGATAGGCTGAAGTCGGAAAGCGCACGTTAAATCTCCGAGGTACCTATCTACCAGAACTTTATTTGCTGTTCTGGTCATACATAAATATATGTAAGTTACGTACATTGGGAGGCTAGATTATTTACAGCTTACAGCAATATAGTGCAAATATTATGTTCAATAAAAGAAAACGTTGATAGATCTATAACACACTTTTTGTACTTTTAAACAAACTGTGGACTTTTAAGACATTTTCGCTTATTGTAATAACATCTAGCTAACCAATCATGTCTATCTATGAAATCTACAAGCATAGTTGCTGTCAAACCTAAAAAACATATACAGGGAGGTAAGTTTTGACTTGCCAAGCACCTTAAGGTGAGTTTACTTTTAAACTGTCAAAAGCTATTGTCCCTTCAATACTAGTATAAGTCTGGAAGCTGTCTCTCGGACTGTTATGAGTTATGATGTATTTTATGATATAAATGGGGAATGTTCAAATTAGTTACTGTCATTTAATCCAACGTTCTAACTGTCAACTGTCTCAACAGGATCATAGGTTTGGTTATATATCTCCTCCCTGTCTCTATGTCTTAAGTTGTTAATCGGTAACTGCGGTCCAAATGTATCAACTTATTCGTCTATTGTTGCAAACTTGACTGATTTAAACATATCTTATTGATCATGAACTACTCAGTCAGTCATGCACCTGTATCAGAAATGTAAAACCAGCCATGTTTCATGTAGTCCCAATATCACTGAAAAATGCCGATGTAACGTGACATATACATTTACTCACAGACAATATATTTTTCGTGAGAGTGAAGCACAATTTTATTAAAGTTTTATTAACAATTTCATAAACTATAATAATATTAATATTAAAATTCATCATCACTTGCCAAGTTTATGAAAATGTCCCCATTTGGGAGATGTCACATATAAACAAGGATTCGAACTAAATTTGATCGTCTTTGACGCTGAGGTTTATCCCCATTTTGCCAGCAAACTGCAGAAGATTAACAGTGAGTGAGCATCGTTTCTATGTTTATACAAGAAAAGATGTCATGCCAAAAACGCTCACAGTAGTTAGTGAGTAAACTCACGACCTGTCATGACCTGGTTGAGTGACTTCCTCCAATCAACATGAAAGGATTACCCACAGAGAAAGAAAGGATTAAAGTCACCCATAAATCTTCTCCTAACGTAGTACTCCAACTTCTAAATGCCTCTCAAAGAAGGATTAAAATCCTAAAGATATCCTATCTACGTGGTATAGGTACTCACAACCTCTAATAATAAACTGTTACGTTTGGTATCCCCAGCAATACTCACCATGGTCATTGGGCAAATGTAAAAATCACAAACCCCAACGAGATTCTGTCAACATGGTCACATCCGGTGATTGTGAAGATCTCAAATTCTATCAACTGTCAGACAGCATGGCTGTTCATATTCATTTACAACATCCTCTTATAATTAGTATAAAAGTGTCCCACACAAAACCTTCTTTTATTTATTCTTTCAAAATACAACACAGAAAGTGGGGTGTGGGGAAATGGGACATATTCCTACGTGAAATAATGAGACATTAGTAGTGGTGACGGCTATATCATAATTGTACTGTCTAAAGCATAAATTTGGCGAACGAAAAACGTTATATTTGCAATCAGATGGAATGACTCGTGTGGGCAAATGAATATGTTCGCAATCCACAAACAATCAAACAAACAATTAATTTTATTAATGGCGAACATTTACCAACCCGCGACAATCGTGTCAACACGGGGGTTCCCCTAGCAATAAACTCGCATCTAAATTCACTACTGTTCTACTGTCGGCTAGCCACAATGGCTAGGCTGGACCCTAGTGGAATGGTTCATGCCATAAAAGTCTAGCAACCGAACACTAATTAAGATGGGCCGACCTTGTATTTACGGTCTGGTGAGCACAGCTCAATGGCCGCTCATTAACTCAAATTTCACATCTCACTGTTTTGTTTTATCTCACTATTCATTTGATAAATTTGTCAACTTCAACTGGAACCCGGTCCCGTGTTACACGCGTGGCACACGCGTGTGCAACGGGTTGCACACGCGACGCACACTCGTTGCACACCCGTGTCCAACGGGTGCTCACCCCGTGTGCAACCCGTTGAGCACCCGTGTCACATGCGTGTAACACGCGTTCTCAACGCGTGTTAGGGGAATGAACTTTTAGGCAGTAGTGTACCTATGTTTCTTCGTCAAATGTTGCTTTCACAATGAACATGATCTATTTTCATTTCAGAAGATTCAAAGTTGATGGCCATGGCCGACGGAAGTAAGGCCGGAAGTCTCGCAAGCGTCACCGGAAGTAAAAATGTTCTGTACTCGGAAGATATCACGTAAGAATGACAGTACAGCGTTACTCCTTGTCTTATAGGAACGTTCCATAAAATGACTTCTAACAGTACTGGAATGAATCGATATTGGCTTGGCTTGTTTCAGTCCTGAGCAGTACGCTTAGTTAATTATATAATTTGGATGATATGATATAAATCTTTAAGGATGCTCATTAACTGTTGACGTGGGAATCTGTAGCTTGGACTGGAGTCATCCCACAGATAGCACCTACCCGTGAAGACCCAGGGTAGAATAGGTCTTCAGCAACCATCCTTGCCATAAAAGGCGATTATGCTTTTCGAAAGAGGCGACTAACGGGATCGGGTGGTCAGGCTCCTGACTTGGTTGCTGCATGTCATTGTATCCCAATTGCGTGGATCGATGCTCATGATGTAAATCACTGGATTGTCTGGTCCATACCCGATTATTTACAGACCGCCGTCTTATAGCTGGAATGTTGCTGAGTGTGGCGTTAAACAACAAACCAACCAAAACCGTGTCAAACAACAAACAAACAAACAAAAAGTTATCCTTGATCGTATGCACTCTAACTTGTTTAGACAGGTGCGGGTACAGCTTTATGATACTCACAGGCAGAGTCTATGTCAATGAAGAATCCACGTTGCCTCACTATAGGCATAATTGGAAAGATAGAAATTGCAGGGTAGAAATGTCACATCACCATGTTTGTTCTTCAAACCGTAATAAGATGTTTGATCAATAGCAATGTGTTTGTGCCACGAAAATATGACTCCAGCTGTGCATGAGCAAACACGTGGAAAGCTGGAATATTACTTATAAACTATGTCAAGAAAACACATTTAACTTAACTAAACAAACGCAGGTGCGTGTCGGTACGAAATGCTTTAATTAGGATCGACTTGGGCCGCACGTCCAACTCATGATACCCCAATGGAGCATGTTTAAACTGAAATCATATGATATGTTTGTTGTGGATGTAAACAAAGTATCTGTATGATTCCCCGACTCAGACGGTCGGTAGATGACGAGACAGTATACAATGACATACACATATCTTCTGAATGACTAACACGCTAAGACCGCGTTGTGTGGTTCAGTGGACTAATGTGAATATTTAAGGCTGGCTCTTAACGTGGCATAATGGGTGCGGGATTGATATAGAAAACATTGACTGAAACAGGAGAATAGAGTGGATAGAGCTGTTGTGCAAACGTTGTAAACAACGTTGAATATCTTTATATTTTAACATGGCTGTACATATTTGTGTGGGTCCTAGGGTATTCACCTTTCCGAGGCAAGGGTGTAAACTCACTACAAAAGTCCAGTTTCCAACCTTGCCGAACTAGGCTGGAATTCCTGGGCCCGATCGTAGCGCCACCAGTGGATATTACGAATTATGTCCCTTCTATGCCTCTCCTATGGACCAATCAGATTCTACCTCTCTGATAATTGCATTTCTTTCAAACAAAACGGCCCAGTCAGGACTATCTGATCTATAATCAAGATCTATATTGTGATAAAACGGGTCTTACATCGCGAAGTGCATCAAATCACGTGAGCACCTTGATGAAAAACATGAAAAGATTTAGAAAATATCTGTTGACAACGAGTTAGCGGTGCACATGCTTTGCAAATCCTTCTATCTACCGAAATCTGCATGACATTTTACGAACCGGATTTCGATTTCGATTGGACTATGTTAGACTTGTTAGCCCAGCCAAACTGTAACTCCACAGTACCGGCCTAGTTCGGCAAGGGTGGAAACTGGACAATGTCTATCGTCTGTGTCACAACTGTTTGAGTACACGTAGAAAGAACGCACTTGGAGACACAACGGATCACCTTCTGTATATATCTTGTCGATGAACATTGTAGTGTGAAGTGTGAGTTGTGTTAAACGCGCTTTCAATATTATTCCATTTTTTTCACGGCTTGTGTCAGCTTGAAGCTTTCGCCAAAAATGTTAAACGTCTAAGACCTGCATCACTTCGGCCTTTCCTCCCACGTTAAGTTTGTTTGTTTTTAAAGACGTACACAGCAATATTCCAGCAATATGATTCCGGCATATACATGATCGAGTCTGGTCAAGACAATCCAGTGATTGAAATCATGAGCATCGATCTACGCAATTGGGAAACGATGACATGCATCAACCAGGTCAGCGAGCCTGACAACCCGATCCCATTAGTCGCCTCTTGCTCTACGTTTGCTTAAACTGGAATACAGATATACGCGACATAACCCCAAATCACTGACTCACTCACTCTGTGTGGGAGGAAGCCTGAAGTGATGAAGGTCTTGGGTACCCGACATGGGTACAATGTGTGAAGCCCATTTCTGGTGTCCCCCGCCGTGATGTTGCTGGAATATTGCTAAAAGCGGCGTAAAACCATACTCACTCATTCGACATATTGGTCACCTTGCGCCTAAACATTAATGAGTGTGGTTTAGTTGAACGCCGCATTGAGCACTCTCCATGTCATATCAGCCGGGCATTTTAGAAATGGGTTTCAAACATAGTGAGTGAGTGAGTTGGGTTTAACGCCGCTTTTAACAGTATTCCAGTTATATCGCGGCGTGTCAGCTTAATGTGGGAGGAAAGCCCGAAGTGATGCAGGTCTCAGACGTTTACCACTTCGGTGAAACGCACGAGGACGGGCATGGTGCTGACAAACCTAGAAACATAATCGGGGCGAACCGGGATTCGAACCCACAATCATAGGTTTCTGGCGCGCCCAAGGGACGCAACTCTGCACAGCGAATCGCGGCGCCTTAGACGACTGGGCCACCCGTGCCCCCGGTTTCAAACATAAACCTGTGTGGAATCAAACCCAGGCATTTTCCGTCACGAACTAACGCTTTAACCACTAGACTACCCAACCGATGAATATAATGTATGTCCGAATATATTTTCCGGTCCACAAGACACCCCTTTACTATTGGGATGTCAGTTTAGCCACAAGGATCCGCTATTTATGTGTTCGAGTCCGCGTTTCGACCCGATTATGACCTTTGGCGTATCAGAACCATGCCGGTATGATTCACCACAGTGAGTGGGTTTAACGCCGCTTTAAACAGTATTCCAGTGAAACCCACGGGTGTCATGCTGACAAACCTGGTAACATTGTCAGAGCACCAAAGTGGTAAACGAACGTCACTGCGTCACTTTGGGCTTTCGTATCTCAAATTATTTATTTTATACCACAGTTTTGACAAGGGGAGTTGGTGGAGCCGGCGGACAAGCTTGGAGAAGAAGATGGCAGCTCTGATCGTGGTGTGCCTCCTCACTGCAGTAATCTTCCTCGTAGTGGTCATAGTGCTAGCGTCCGAGCGGAATAACGCTGCCCCAAACAAAGAAAATGGAATGACGATGCCCTCCCCAGCGCCAAAACCAGGTAAACTAAAATCTGGGAGGCTGCCCCCCCCCCCCCCCCTCACACACACACACACACACACACACACACACACACACACTCCCCCCAAAAAAAACAAAATAAAAAAATCAAAACAAAACAAAACAAAACAAATTAAAAAATTCTCATTTACCCGCGGATTGAGATTTTCATTATTTATTTTAAGTTGTTTCATTCCCAACGTGGTATATTCTGTGTTTTAGACGATATTTTATTCATAACCCACAACTCACTTGGAAATAGACATAAGATCATTCAGGCTTGGAGACCCCAAGGATAGTATTTTCTTTCTTATTATAAAACAAAACGTATATTATTAAACACGTTGTTTTTTAACTTTTTAAATATTTTTAGGTTTAGAAATACACTTTTGATGGTAAATGTGAATGTCTAAAATGACACCAATAAACCGCTCATCTCCCCAGTGAGGGGATAGTAATGAGTGAGTGAGTATGGTTTTGCGCCACTTTTAGCAGTATTCCAGCAATGTCACGGGGACACCAGAAATGGGCTTCACACATTGTACCCATGTGGGTGCTCGAACCCGGGCCTTTGGCGTGACGAGCGAACTCTTTAACCACTGGGCTACCCGACCACCCCGAGTGGATAGTAAGATACCAAGCAGTGAAATATTTATCCAAGACACATCTTTTGTGCAAGCAAGGCACGATGTTATGTAGGGATGAAAAAAAGAAATGTTTAATTTCTCGGAAATCGGCGTGTCATTTTAAATACGATGCGTCAGTGATTTTTATTGCCAACAAAAATATTATACAATTTCCCTTCGTTTTTATGAAGCCGATTCTGTTAAACTCGGTTAGGACTGGGGAAGAGACATATATACGAGTATCATACGAGTACGCTACGAGTGTGTTACGAGCCCCGTAGGAGTCCAATAGGAGTCCAATAGGAGTCTAATAGGAGTCTATTTAGAGTTGCATACGAGCACAACGATCTCGATACGAGCTGTACGTGTTTGGTACGACTTTGGAACGAGGTGGCTACGAGCTGCTACATAATTCGACGGGAATTTGTCACATGATTTAACATGGAGGCTCGTATAGCTCGTATTAGACTCGGTCAACTCGGCGATAAATTTTGCAGACGATCCTCATACGGGTTCTGTACGAGCACCACGAGGTCGCCAAGAGGGTATAACGAGTAGGACGAGTGTGTTACGAGTAGTTACGAGTTTGTTAGGAGTTGGCTGGCAGCCCGAGTGTTTTGAGGTTCCAAAACTATCGTAGATCAGTACGAGGTATCCCGAGTTACACCGAGTTTAGTACGACCTCGCTACGAGCTCCATACGAGTATCCCCGAGTCAGCTTGGGTCCATACTCGGGACGCAACTCGGCAAAGTGTGAGAACCCCTTTAGCTTGTGATTCATTCTTGAGCGTGGCAGTCAAATAACTGCCACAGCACAGAATAAGCAGCAATACAACACCCTGGACTTTTGTAACCTTATATGCATACGTTTCGCTCAACCACGATCACAAAAAATTAATCGCGTCTCTTACAGAAAGACACTGGAATACCTTGGGGCGCTATATGGTTCGCAATCTCTCTCAGGCGTCAAAACGTTTGTATTATAGTTTCAATGTGCTTGGAAATACTCATGTCAGAAATTCAATGTAACCTAAATAATAGAAATCTTATGAATGCTGCTGTAAATATATTTTCCTTTCCGAAATAAATAAAAATATGCAAATTACGACACGTTTTAGTTAGATTCGGTATTGAAACTTGCCCAACTGTGTGGAGATATTCAACTACCAGTACATTCTTTCTCTCACGTAGTCGTGGACACATGCAGGGCCAGGTTTAAACTAAAGTCATCATTAAACCATGCGAATAATATGTAAATATTAAAACATGCATTAGCAATCCTCCATGAACCGCGCAGATGAAGGCGAGAAAATTCATTCCCTAATCATAAGAAATCTCAACTAAAAGCAGATAAAGAAGATAAACACATTTCAAACAAACAGTTCTTATACATCGTGCACTAAAATTGTGATCGCAACATCGATACGCCACAAGAAACGTATCGAAATGCAAAATTTACAATCATGATATGTATCTTCAGGGCAAATTCAGACGTCGACAGCTCTCGTACACTAGATATGGACTTGATGCTCGTTCATTTCTATACACACAACTGATCCGAGTCTGACTTTAAAAGCTTTGCATTTGTGGTATGATAAAGGCTTTTAGCACCCATTAACAAAACGTTTGATATTCTTCACTGGCCCTCATTGAGCATTCGTGTAAGCTATACCCATATATTACCGCCGATAAAAGTGTACTAAACTGAGATGCGGGTCATGCATCATATTATAACGTCTAGTCTCATTAAAATATCGTGGTGGTTTTTATAGACGCCTGCAGGCTCGAAATGGTTGTTTGGTTGTCTGCAGTTTTATGGGTAATAGTAATAAACGTGCGTTCTGAAGCCACCTCGTTGTTATTGTTATCACATAGTACATGTGATGATCTGTACTCAACCCTGAGGTCGCTACTTCCCATTGAGATTGTGCACATTAGCGAGTGAGGATGCGTTATGCCGTGTATGGGTGTCAGCTTAAGGTGAGGCGAGGTGAGGTGAAATGGAGTTTAACGTCGCGTTCAAGATTATTGCACTTACTTTGCGACGTGCATGCATGTGTGTGTGTGTGTGTGTGTGTGTGTGTGTGTGTGTGGCTGCTTGGACTAGTCCGGACTTATGCCGATTTATAGTGCCGGCTCACTGAGATAACATGTCACATTAATACCCCACTCAGACACAGTATGCTGACTCCGAGCCGAGCAGTCCTTGTTTTAGCCCCTTAATGCCCAGCGCCAGACAGGGTAACAACAAGTACCATCTTTTAACGTCTTTTGCTATGACGCGGCCGGGGATCGAACCTTGGACCTTCCGCTCTACCACAAGACCACGGAGGCAGTCCAGCTTAAGGTTAGGTGAGGTGCGGTGAGGTGAAATGTAGTTTAACGTCGCGTTCGTGATTATTGCACTTATTTTTGCAAAGTGCATGCGCGTGTGTTTGTGTGCGTGCGTGCGTGCGTGCGTGCGTGTGGCTGCTTGTACTACTCCGGACTAATGCCGATTTGGTAGAGCTGGACCACTGAGATACTCAGACACAGTATACTGACTCCAAGCCGACCAGTCCTTGTTTTAGCCCATTAATGCCGAGCGCCAGCCAGGGTAACAACAAATACCATCTTTTAACGTCTTATGGTATATGATGCGGCCGGGGATCGGACCTTGGCGGTGGGGTAGTCTAGTAGTTATAGCGCTCGCTCTTCACGCTCGAGTCGAGTCGACTCGGCCCGAGGGAACAGGGAGTCCGAGCATTTTTGAGTGAAGTCGTTCAAAACCCACTTTATTTATCTGAGTTCAAACTTTATTTTGGTTAATGATAACTCTAATAAAACACAGACACTTAGTTTGACACAGGATACTGATTCTAATGTCCACACCATGCCCAAATGTATTGTTAAAACTGAAACCCACAACGTTGTGAGTGCGTTTGTTATTTTTAACCATTTAACCATTGACCT
Organism: Haliotis cracherodii; assembly: GCF_022045235.1. Taxonomy (NCBI): domain Eukaryota; kingdom Metazoa; phylum Mollusca; class Gastropoda; order Lepetellida; family Haliotidae; genus Haliotis; species Haliotis cracherodii. Next base: position 6,747,489 of record NW_027266279.1, on the reverse strand, counting down.
TCCTAATGGTAATGTTTCCCCCTGTAGCCTGACATGTTAATTATTCACATTGTCCAAAAGTGCTAATACCTCGCTACACGTAAACTGGGCCAACGTTTCCCGCAAAGCGATGTGCTGTAGACCTGTCTCCGTCCCTCTCGACAGACAAACCCGCTTCACGGAAATATGTCAAGGTGTCACCACAGCGAAATGCTGTGTTGGGAAATAGGTCTGATAGAGCTAGACTGGTACCTGCCCTTCGCCTCCTAGCGGCTGCAGGCGAGGAGCGCGAGCGCTCTAGGGCAGGTAAACCAGTCTAGGACAGGACGTGGCTCCCTGTTATGATTGTTGCCGAATAACATAAACTTGATTTGTGTAATAATTTACAGTTTAAAAAATTGTTTTTCATAATTACTTATGTATTTCGTATGTACACATATCAATATACATATTTCAGACAAAGATAAAGTTTCTTTTAAAAGTTTGGTTACATCTTTCCAACGATTACACATCCCCATGTCCCCTTCTCCCATGTAGTTTTCTCTAACCCATAACAACAGAATCACTATGATCCAGATGATCAACACGGCGCAAAGCAATAAGGCACGGCACCTGGCGCCGTGCAAAGAAAATTTGCTTTTCCAAATTTCTTTTCTTTATTTTCAGCTGTTTGCCTTACACCTGATTGCGTGGCCACATGTAAGTAGTTGATTTATTGTTGTGTGTCAATCTGTTTCTTTTATGACAATTTCATAGTTATTCTTCTATAGTGACATAAATAGCTCAGACGTCTGACGCGCCGCTTCGCGTTGTGTATGAGGGTAAATCGAAAAGAACGTGGCCTCACGTTGAAACCATTCAGAATCAAAACTGTTTTCATAGTATGACATTATGACCTTGACCTCAATACATTTGACCAAGTGCTTTTCCACATGAGAATAAGGTGTAAATCTTACCATCAGCTGGCCGTCTTCTGGGCAGGATGAATTTGAACGCCGACCCCTGTGACAACTTCTACGAATTCGCCTGCGGTTCATGGATGGAAAAGAACATTATCGCTGAAGACAAGTCCGCCAACGACATCTTTAGCAACCTCGACGACAGTCTTCTCATTAAACTACAAAGTAATGTCGCTGTTACATCAGTGACCGAACATGTTTGTAAAGTTTTCTAACTTGGTGAATTTCACTGTCAACTCAGATACTAACATGTTAGTTGACTTTACTAATCACCCAACCGGTGGCACCCGTCACAAACACATACAAAGGTAAGTCAAGTGTTTACCTGAAAAAAACACGGTAACAAATGGTACAAGTCAAATTGCATCAGACATAATTGTTGTCACTGATGCGTCAAATTTGGAAATGTCCTACAACTGTGTGCCGTAATTTAACTTTTTGAAAGCTTTACTGAGGCCTTGAATGTTGTAACCTTATTCAAACAAGAATAGAAAGAATAGTATGACGCTCTTTGAAATCTTGACAGAAAGAGCTGCTCGGTTGTATCTCAAAAGTTCTGAAATGTAAACACCAAAGGCTGGAGCTGCTGGAATATTGCTCGACATGAAGGGTAGGTTGACTATTGGAAAGTTGAAATACTCTGAAGGAATCAGGACAAGGTTCACGATAGGCAGTTCAAGCACTTGCTAGTGACCGTAACTGCCTCGATGGTCTTGGCAAAGGAGTTCTGATCAACAACGACACATCGCGCTACTAATAGTAACACTGAAACTGAAATACACGACAATTCGACCCAAACATCTTGTGTCAGATGTAAGAGACGACTAAAATAATATCGTTTGCAAATCGCAGTGTGTTCGTTCATCCGGATGTCTTCAACTGAACATCTAGCATAGGATGTTGGGGTCTATTCTGATCGAAAACGAGTTGTACATTGGATCTAAATTTGTTTCTACAATTTGCATTGTGTTCCAGGACTGCTCGAAACACCCCCTGTGGAGGGAGAGTCCACTTCTGTTAAAGAAGCTAAGAAGATGTACGAGTCCTGCATGGACCTAGGTGCGTATACTTATACCTACCTCGTTATGGTCAGCTGGGTAGTTTGTTTGTTTGTTGTGTAACGCTGCACGCAGCAATATGATGGCGGTCTGTAAATAACCGAGTCTGTACCAGACAATCCAGTGATTGACATCATGAACATCGATCCACGCAATTGGGATCGATTACATGCATCAACCAAGTCAGCGAGTCTGACCACCCGATCCCGTGGGTCGCCTCTTATGAAATAGGATAGAGGATGGTTCGAAAGTCAGGTGACGTCAGAATGTGTTAGTATTAAATAGTTATGGTTATAAGCAGACATTAAGACATTGTGAAAAATCAATGAAAGCCTTCATATAAATGTTGAAATGGTGTCTTTTATCTCTGTTACCATGCTGTCATATCAAAGATTAACTGAAACCCATAACAAATTCTACAACTTGGATGTAGGTAACATATTCTCATGGGGAATACAGGGTTTGTTTCATCTTTGATTTGACTGATTTTATTAAATGTAATCTACAGGACTAAAGACTCTTGAATATTGTAATTTACTATTGGAACAACAAATTATTATTACAAACGGCATCAACACGTTACTAGGCTGAAAACAGTCGCCGGAGCACTGTAAACTTTAGGTTCTAATGATACCCGTATTAAATATATCACAATCGAATAATAAATTTCTGGTTTGTTTCATTTGAGCAACCATCAAACATGGTTGTACATTTTCTTTTGCCCGGCAGTTTATATTCAACAAAATCAGTCAAATCAAAGATTAAATGAACTCAAAAAATGATTTCAGAACTACCTAGGATTCTAACAGATTCTAATAAGCAAAACGGGGTTTGTGTTTTCAAATGTTTCTTCATTTAGCGCTGAAACATACTCTTGGAGAGATGCATTTAACACGGAACATGCTAGATAAATGCTAATATGTCATAACAATATATCCGTTTGGTAATCTGTGAAGAAAACATTTCACCAAATAATATATTAAAGATGTGTTTGTGCATTTACACTGTTTCCACATAATTAATAATGCAAAGATGCTTAAAACAGTAGCGGTGCACACGACTGCGTCCCACCATCCCCATTGGATCCGGCATTTTCCATCTTCCCGAGGCAAGGAAGTTAACTGACTATAAAAGTCCAGTTTCCACCCTTGCCGAACTAGGCTGGTATTATGGAGTTACATTTTGGCTGGAATAACGAGTCTATGCATAGTCCAATCAAAATCACGCACCGAAATCGAAATCCGGTTCGTAAAGTGTCATGCAGAATTCGGTCGACTGCAGGATTTGCAAAGCATGTTCACCGCTAACTCGTTGTCAACAGATATTTTCTAAATCTTTTCATGTTTTTAATCAAGGTGCTCACGTGATTTGATGCGCTTCGCGTTGTAAGACTCGTTTTATCACAATATAGATCTTCATTATCGATCAGATCGTCTTGACTGGGCGCCACCGTTTTGTTTGAAGCAAATGCAAGTGATACGAGAGGTTGAATCTGATTGGTAAATAGGAGAGGCATAGAAAGGACATAACTCGTAATAGCCACTGGTGGCGCTACGATCGAGCCCAGGAATTCCTGCCTAGTTCGGCAAGGGTGGAAACTGGACTTTTAAAGTCAGTTAACTCTCTTGCCTCGGGAAGATGGTATTTTCAGGGCTGGCTGAATTACGACTCATGTTCCTTCCTTCGTTCTTGTAGACACCATAGACAAGCGCGGCAAGAAGCCCCTGATCGACTCCCTGCCAGAGTTTGGGGGGTGGCCTGTGCTGTCCCCTGCATGGAATGAGTCAGCCTTTAACCTGGAGGAAACCCTAGTGAAGCTGTCCAACTACAACAACGTCCCCATCATCTACCTGGCCGTCATCACAGACCCCGCCAACACCACCGTCAGGAAACTGATTGTGAGTTGATACCTGGTTACCACAGTTATAAACACAATTTTAAAATTGGTCATGATGTTTTGGATAAAGTTGATTCCTATAACTACCTTGGTGTTATCTTTGAAAAATATCGAAATTCATTTTAACAAAGAAAAGGCTAATAGAACAAGCAACGAAGGCTATGTTCTATGTTCTATGCCATGGGCGGAAGTTAAATTTGTCATTTAAATGTCAACTGCGGCTTTTTGACAGTATTGTTGTACCAGTTCTTCTCTAGTTGGAGTTTTGGGGCAAAATTACTTTCCGGGAAATCATCTAAATTATCCTTTCTTGTATACAAGTTATTTAATGATGACCTATTTGGAAAATGTAAACATAAATGGATTACATATATCAAACAGACTTTCGATGAACTTGGACTTAGCTACATTTGGTTTCACAAAGTTTCAAAAATCCCTCATAACTAAAACATCTAGTCCATGAAAAAAATAAATGACATTAACCTACAGTGTTGGACCAGTGCAAGGGACAAGGCTTCAAAAGGCACAATGTATAGTATCATCAAAAATGATTGCCTAAATTTTGAATATTATTTAAACGTACTGCAGGAAAACGCGTGGCGAGTCTTACTTAAGTTTAGAACTTGTAATCGTAATCTACCTATTGAAACTGGGAGATGGAGATAAATACCTTTAACCGAAAGGAAATGCCAACTTTGCAAATTATCTGACATAGGTGATGAATTCCATTATTTGTTTAATTGTCCATCTATAGCAAACGAAAGAAAACTTTTTTTACACAGATTCTACTACATTAAACCCAATATGCATAAAATGAATTTACTTTTCAATAACTCAAGACTAGGAACATTGAGAAAACTGTCCAAATTCTGTAAAATCATCATGTCATTGTTTAAACCTATCAAATAACCCTCCCTCTTTCTGAATTGCACATATATTGCTACCCTAGTGAATCTGTACAAATATGCATGCATGCTCGGCCAAGATGTTATTGTATATATTCCATCTTTATATGTATATGTATTATGTTGTTGAAATAATGTTGTACCTCTGATGCCGTTGATAGCGGCCTGAGCGTAAATAAAGTTCAGTTCAGATAGAAGAACGGTTTGTCGATCGTTTGTGGTCTGCTCAGTCCCTGTTAGCTGACACAGTCAATGTGTCTCCCCCTGGCAAGTGCAAGACTAAGTCAGCCCATCGTGTGTGTACATACAAATCCCCCATGTCGTGTGTGTGAAGCTAAACGCGATTTAAGAATTTGGTTAATGGATGAAAAATGATGCCAAGTTCGGACGAATCATGGTCAAATTAGTCGACGCCATTGTAAAAGTAAGTATTTCCTAATGATTGCATGATCAGCACAATTCCGATAGTTTTAATAAGAAAAGGAAACAAATCATAGAAGGTAATACCTTGACCTTTGTTAATTCTACATAAACACTTTGATGGACTCAAATAATTCTAACGCACCCCAAAAAACCCAACACGAGGTGATTTGCTACTTGAAACGCAGAGGTTAACCCTTTAAACGCACAAAGCTACATTGTGAAATCGATATATGACCACTCAAGTCTAACGTTAGTCTGTCTAACAGTCCCTGAACCATATTATTTACCCTTCAGTCCGCCCTTACTGTAATGCTATAGCAAAAGTGGAGCAAGTCTACATTATCCACAGGTTCAGGTTCTGAATCTCCAATCTCACTCAGGCCCCTTTTCAATCTAAATGGAGTTGTTTGTTTCTTTCAAAATTATATATTTTCGGAGACTATGCGTTAGTCTAGATTAATGGATAAGAAAACACAGGCAATATAATTGGCAAAAAAGCGACAGCACAAAGCGGAACTGATTCTAGAATTAGTGTAAGTGCAGTTCCGAATGTTCAGAATATGTCACTGTGGAATGTCTTGAAAGAGGAAGGTCTCTATTCTGGAATACGGAATGGTGTTGGAAGCTGGAAGGAATTCTGTGTTTTCTGATTGGTATCCAATTTGCACTTGGCAAGTGTAAACGACACAAGTCAGGTCGAAAAAAGGCATCGAATCGCTCTCTTGGTACAAACATCATTCATGAAATGGTCAACTATTCCAACGAGCAAGCGATTGCTTACAAAAAGAGGGGAGGAAACTCAAATCACTCTTGTGGCCAAAATCTGGCCGGTTGAGCACTCCAAATTTTACCAGCGCTTCAAACATTTTCTTGCATTGACATTCACTAAAAATAAAAAATAAAACAATTTCTAGCCAATTAACATCTTGTTTCAATTTCTGCAAACATCTAGTACGACCAACCGAGTCTAGGATTACCTGGACGCGAGTATTACTTGAAAGAACGGAACAGCAGTACACTGAAGGCATATGAGGACTACATCATCAGGACTGCCGTGGCGCTGGGGGCGAATCAGGTCGACGCCAGTGATCAGATCCGAGATCTCGTGGACTTCGAGATAGAAATAGCGAATGTGAGTGTTACACAGATTGAAATGAGAATAGAATAGCTGATATGTGACTGAATGATATGGCTGAATTAAGACAATGCAAAACGGCCACTGTCAATACCGACACTCCATAGAATGAGTGAGTGGGTTGTGTTTCACACTGCTGTATAAGTTTTATCACGTGTGTTCCCAAATAATGCAGGTTTTAGACGCTTACATAGCAACCCCGCACGGCGCCTTAGATGACTGGTCCCCCCTCTTCAATGAGATGGATCTATATTACATGAGTCGAAAAAACAAATGCCATACAATGTGTCAAAGTAGTTTCGCGCGTAGGTGTTTCTGTTGTGAGTGAGTGAGTGAGTGAGCATGGTTTTACGCCGCTTTTAGCAATATTCCAGCAATATCATGGCGGGAGACACCAGAAATGGGCTTCACACATTGTACCCATGTCGGGAATCGAACCCGGGTCTTCGGCATGACGAGCGAACGCTTTAACCACTGGGCTACCCGACCGTCCCAGGTGTTTCTGTATATTGTTATTCTCGGTGGAAGTTCCTCATCAATACCAAATTAGATGTAAAATCACAACATTGAATGATTTCATGACAAAACAAAGTATACACTTGAAATTTGGACGTTATGAAAACGTTACCCTCCTGAAAACAGTCGCCGAAACACTGCCCACTTGAAGTCCAAAACACAACTATGAAGCCCGTGGCAAATTCGTCACCATCCAATACCCTTTTCTTGTTTGTTTCATTTCTAGCCACCATCTAACATGGGTGTAAACTAGCAATTGCCCGGCATCTTGAGTATAAAATGTACCTTTTTCTCGTTTTACTTTTGCAAATGGTTAGGAATGTAACAAGGATCCATGAAATGTCACTTCGTTATTATTATTATTATTATTATTATTATTATTATTATTAGATTAAAATTTAAAAAATGCAGCAAAGAGGGTTTGGGTGATCCTGGCACTGATAGGCTGGTTAGGCTCATTATGATGATGATGACGATGATGATGATGATGATGATTATTATTATTATTTAGATTACTGTACCACTCTTTGATCGCCTGGACCAGAGCAAGCAGTATAACCCCATGTCCATCGCAGAGATGACACAGAACTATTCGCAGGTGGGTTTCAACGCTGAATGTGTAGCAAACATTTGTGTTGGTTGTGTGAACATTTGTGTTGGTTGTGTGAACATCTGTGTTGGTTGTGTGAACATCTGTGTTGGTTGTGTGAACATTTGTGTTGGCTGTGTGAACATCTGTGTTGGTTGTGTGAACATTTGTGTTGGTTGTGTGAACATCTGTGTTGGTTGTGTGAACATTTGTGTTGGTTGTGTGAACATCTGTGTTTGTAGTGTGAACACTTGTGTTGGTTGTGTGAACATCTGTGTTGGTTGTGTGAACATCTGTGTTGGTAGTGTGAACATCTGTGTTGGTTGTGTGAACATCTGTGTTGGTAGTGTGAACATCTATGTTGGTTGTGTGAACATTTGTGTTGGTTATGTGAACATTTGTGTTGGTTGTGTGAACATTTGTGTTGGTTGTGTGAACATTTGTGTTGGTAGTGTGAACATCTGTGTTGGTTGTGTGAACATCTGTGTTGGTTGTGTGAACATTTGTGTTGGTTGTGTGAACATCTGTGTTGGTAGTGTGAACATCTGTGTTGGTAGTGTGAACATTTGTGTTGGTAGTGTGAACATCTATGTTGGTTGTGTGAACATCTATGTTGGTTGTGAACATTTGTGTTTGTTGTGTGAACATTTGTGTTGATTGTGTGAACATTTGTGTTGGTTATGTGAACATTTGTGTTGGTTGTGTGAACATTTGTGTTGGTAGTGTGAACATTTGTGTTGGTTGGCGCATCACTTGATAAACAACGTACTCGCCCCACACTAAACCAGCGGGTTGGCAGCGCACTCGTTGTTTTAGGACAGTCAAACTTGATTACCGCAAAAAAGGGAATGTTTACTGCTTGTTTCCTTGTTATGATGTTATTTCCAGTGGAAAAGAAAACACATGGTTTGACAAATAAGTATTTCTTGAAGAAAATCACAAATAAATGAAGAATTTTTTTATTCTTGAAGAGCAGAAACATCTGTGTCTCGATTACATTACAAAGACGTAGAAATTGCAAATAATTCTTGGACAGCCATCAGTTTGTCAATTTAATTAATTGAAATGAAATCACTTTGTACATTTAAGATCTGAAATATCACGTCTAATTCAAGTGATATCTTACCATTCTAAACACATCTTTCACAAATTTCGTCTTTATTTGGTAATCACCTATAAAATGACTGAAATAATATTTAGGCAATTTACCAAATGCCAAAATGTTTCAGTCATTTTACAATTATTTTTACACATTGACGGATTTTACACATTGACACTAACATATACACGTGGGCTGAAGGATATATTTTCTTATTTACTTGTCATATTTGACCCGTGAAGATTCGGGGTAGAATAGGTCTTCAGCAACCCATGCTTGCCGTAAAAGGCGACTATGCTTGTCGTAAAAGGCGACTAACGGGATCGGGTGGTCAGGCTCGATGACTTGGTTGATACATGGCATCGATCCAAAATGCGCGGATCGATGCTCATGCTGTCAATCACTGGATTGTCTGGTCCAGACTCGATTATTTACTGACCGCCGTCATATAGCTGGAATATTGCTGAGTGCGGCGTAAAACAACAAACCAAAAAACTTTTTACAACATTTTACAAAGGATGCACATATGACTCGAGCAAGGAACAGTTACATGTACGTCTTCTGCTAAATGTATGATGAAATTACCGTTTATCTCGAAATAGAAGGTCATGTGAATGTTAGTGTGTGTTTGTACACAACTATCTTTGATAGCACAGCACTATGTAGAGCATATGTATGGGGTGAAGCTACAGCGTTATTTGCCCTGTCAGTTTGACTGGTTGAAACACGTCCGTGACATTATGGCGGAGGAAGGCGTGGACATCAACATCACCGCTGAGGAAGTTGTCATCAACTGGTCCCCACCATACTTTGAGAAGCTCTTCCCCATCCTCGAGAATACACCCAAGAGGTAAAGTTCGAGTGACGAGTTAGTGATGAGTATTTTTCGCCGCCTGTTTTAAATTTCCAGACATATACTATTGACAAGAAATTAAAGATCACCCTATTCTTTCATATAACAATAGTTAATATGTCATTTAAATGATAAACTGTAGTAATTTGAAAGAATACGTTGGTCCCAGCGCCTTCACAACATCACTTGATGCACGCTGTAATGTGTGTGTGTGTGTGCGTGCGCGCGTGCGTGCGTGCGTACGTGCGTGCGTGCGTGTGTGTGTGGTCATTGTGCTCATCTCTCTCTCTCTCTCCCCTCTTTCCGTGCGTGTGGGGGCAGTCGGGTAGCCTAGTGGTTAAAGCGTTCGCTCGTCACGCCGAAGACCCGGGTTCGATTCCCGACATGGGTACAATGTGTGAAGCCCATTTGTGGTGTCCCCCGCCGTGATATTGCTGGAATATTGCTAAAAGCGGCGTAAAACCATTCTCACTCACTCCGTGCGTGTGTGTGTGTGTGCGTGTGAGTGTGTGTGTGGTTATTGTGCTCATCTATCTCTCTCTCTCTTTCTCCCCCCCCCCCCCCCCCCCTCTTTCCGTGCGTGTGCAGTTAATGTGCTAAGCTGTGTGTATGTTTGTTTGAAGGTGTTGTGCTTGTCTGTATGTTTGTGTGCGTGAGGTTATTGTGCTAATATTTGGTATGTGTTTGAGAGATTATTGTGCTAATCTGCGTGTATGTGTGGTTATTGTGCTAATCTCTCTGTCTCCCTCTCTGTCTCTCACTCTCTGTGTGTGTCTCTCTCTCTCTCTCTCTCTCTCTCTCTCTCTCTCTCTCTCTCTCTCTCTCTCTCTGTGAGGGTGCTGTCACTGCACTAATGTGTATGCAGCTGTTGTGATAACCTGTGTGTGTTTCAGAGTGTTGGCCAACTACGCTATATGGATGCTGATTAAACAGAGAGTGAAGCTACTTGACTCCTCATTCCGAGACAGCATCACTACATTCAACCAGGTAAACATACAGGAGCAGTAATACCAACTGCACAGGCGGCATAGACATCGTATTAACATATTCCTGAAGGATATGGCGCAAGGCATTGCAATGCAGGGGAACATTAGCACCAACAATGGAGAGCACGGTGTTGGTTACATGTAGTTTAAGTGAACAAACAGTAGCATGTGGGATACAGGTATGCCTGTTGCAAGCAATCATAAGATTCAAGATTAGTTAAAAATTGAAACAGTTCTTTTTTTTTTCAAATTAAATAGTTAATACATCTGAACATTATTTAGAAGCCGGACATTTATAAAAGGGACTGGAGGGGGACATGAAAATGTGACATGTTATGTGAGGACGGGGGTCAAGATAAAATGCGTGCGTCGTGTGTGTGTGTGTGTGTGGGGGGGGGGGGGGGGGGGGGATGCCACCCAACATCTAGAAATAGTTGTCTTTATTTGTCTTCTCTTTTAGTGTAACAGTGCTAGCCTATTGAGATTTCATGCCACAGTTTAATATGGATTCCTAAATCAGACACATACATTCAACTAATAATATTTGTCTTTATTTATCTTCTCTTTTAGTGTAACAGTGCTAGCCTATTGAGATTCCATGCCACAGTTTAATATGGATTCCTAAAACAGACACATACATTCAACTACAAATATTTGTCTTTATTTGTCTTCTCTTTTAGTGTAACAGTGCTAGCCTATTGAGATTCCATGGCACAGTTTAATATGGATTCCTAAATCAGACACATACATTAAACTAGAAATATTTGTCTTCTCTTTTAGTGGTGTGCTGTATTATGTGCTGCAAATTGACACTTTTACACCAACAGGCGTTAAGTGGAACCTCTGCGCAGCCTCCGCGGTGGAAGGTGTGTTCCACGTATGTCAACAGCGCCATGAGCCTGTCAGTGGGCCGTCTCTATGTCGACGCCCATTTTAAGGAAGCAGCTAAATCTGACGTAAGTGTGACCAGGAAGAAAGTTTGAGAATGAGTGCGTGAGGGTTTGCCCCACGTTTAACGACATTCCATCCTTCACACGTTGTACAAGTGTAAGGGATCGAACCCGCTTCCTCGACAAAATAACGTATACATTATTAATGACGGAAATCCAGTTTTCATCTTGACGTCATAGGACAACAGAAAGAATTTTCGTTTTCATATTCGGCGTGAACTATTTTGGAATATCCTTTCGCCCCGACCATGTCTGAAACTTGAAATATCTCATTCGCTCTGCTGAGTTGCGTCAACAACAACAACAACAACAACAACAAACAATATTATTGTACTTCAACGTGCATGCTTATGTTTGTGTAAAGGTGCTTGTACTAGTCCATATGCCGGTTTTATAATGCAAGTATAGTACTGTTTGTTTGTTTGTGTGTTTGTTGTTCAACGCCGTACTCAGCAATTTTCCAGCTATATGATGGCGGTCTGTAAATAATTGAGTCCTGACCAGCCTATCCAGTGATGGACATAATGAACACTGATCCACGCAATTGGGATACGATGACAAGCTTCAACCATGACAGCGAGCCTGACCATCCGATCCCGTTAGTCGCCTTTTACGACAAGCATGGGTTCACGTGTCTAGTATAGTACTGACATATACCATGTTATAGTTTAACATGGATGACCCTTCAGACACATTACACTGACTCCGAGCTGTCCAGTCCTGGTTTTACCCCCGTAATGCAGAGCGCCAGGCAGGGTAACAACAAATACCATCTTTTAACGTCTTTTGGTATTGCTTTGTCTGTGACAGAACCACTGACCTTCCGTTCGTGTCTCCAGACACTCTTTCCACAAGATCACGGAGGCGGTATCTTTGTTTGGAAATACAGTTCATATTTTAAGATTTAGATTCGTTTGATATTTTATGAATAAATGATTATGATGCCGACAATATTTTCCAATCACAGATGTTGAATATCATCTCCTACTTGAGGTCGTCCTTCAATGCCCTCCTGGAAGAGGCTGCCTGGCTGGATGACGCAACCAGAACTGTGGCCAGGGAGAAGGTGAGTGAGTGAGTGAGTGTGTGAGTGTGTGAGTGAGTGAGTGAGTGAGTGTGTGAGTGAGTGTGTGAGTGAGTGAGTGAGTGAGTGAGTGAGCGTGGGAGTGAGTGAGTGAGTGAGTGGTGTTTGTACAGGACCAGATGACGTGGTGACATAGAGGCAGCAGGAGGGGAGACGCTGGTTTGTCAGTTGTATATCCACGAACGTGGCACCTTCCTTAACGAATCTGGCATTTGAAGCACTTTAAGATGAACAAGTGTTAACTAGAAACGTGTTCTCATGGCAATCCGGTATATCAGCGATTGTTGAATCATATTGAATTATCCAGTTTATCTTTGAAATATCCATTGACCTCCACCCCCCCCCCCCCCCACACACACACACCCCCACCCCCACCCCGCCCCAAAAAGAAAATTAAAAAAAAAATAAAAATAGATAATTACAAACAATATAAATAAAGGGATAAATACATATCAAGGACAAACAAACATCTAAAAAATCTAAAATAGAATTATGCCCACCTCCACCTCCATCGATGATGTAATGTTGCAGAAATGTTTTTAATGTTGAAGGCGGAGGTGATGGACGAGAAGATAGGCTATCCAGAGGCCCTGAAGACCAACAGCTACATTGATAATCAATATAAACACGTACGTAACTGTGAACGTCGATGCTTTATTGTTTTGACGGTTTTCTATCCTTCGATACTGTGGGTTTCCATGTATTGACGTTTTGTTGGGTTTTCAGTCAATCTCATTAAAATCAGATTTTACTTCTCGCTATCGCTTAACAAAGATCTGAGGACATCACATTACGGGTCACGTCAGAACGATCTTTCATCCGATCAATCAAAGCGTTGCTTACCACATCATGAAAGGGACTGTTAGAATGTGTTTTCTAATCATGCAACCTCGAAAAGGTTAAAATGGGATATTCCGAACGACAGTTACGGCCCGTACGACTGATTCCGTCAAATTTATCGTCTATCTCTCGGTTTTGTGGGATAAACATTTGAACGGAGGACGCGTTGCACAGTCCGTAGGAAGCACTGCCATACAATCTCAACCATATATCAGACTTTCCGGAATGTTAATCGAGAACTGTGTCAACATATTTTTCAAGCGTAGTCTGAAATGGAAGTCGCTTGGTTGAAACGAGTGCAGTAAAGCTCAAGAAAGGTGCCTTCTAATTGGCTGATGTCAACTCCTTGTTGGTCGGTCAAAGTTCGCGAAAGATCGTTCTGACGTGACACGTAACAGGATGTCCCCAGATCTTTGTTTAGCGGCAGCGAGAACTTAGATGTGATTTTTACTGAGAAGGCCTCTCTCCGGAAAGACGCTCTGCCACCAGACCACGAAGGATGTCCTTTTTATGATTAAGTGGACTATGTGTAACATAAACTGACCGGCAAAGGAAAGTACAGACCCTTGTTTGGTGGGGAGTGAATGAGTTGTGTTTAACGCCGCTTTTAACAGTATTCAAGTTATACCACGGCGTGTCAGCTTAATGTGTGAGGAAAGCCAGAAGTGGTGTTGGTCTCAGACGGTAACCACTTCGGTGAAACCCACGAGCACGGGTATGGTGCTGACAAACCTAAAAACATAATCGGGGCGAACCGGGTTTCGAATCCATAATCATAGGTTTCTGGCGTGCCCAGGGGACGCAACTCTTCACAGCGAATTGCGTCGCCTTAGACGACTGGGCCACCCGTGCCCCCTGACTTAAAATGAAACAAACAAGAAAAGGTTATTCGATGGTGATGTATGTGATACGGGTACCATAGTTGTGATTTCAGCCGTTTGCAGCGTTTCGGCGAATGTTTTAAGCAGGGTAACATTTTGAAAGCATTTTATAATCGTTTAGCCATATCTGATTTTCAAGTGTATATTTTCTTTTCCCCGGCAGTCCATCATGACTATTTGTATGGGTAATTTAAAACAAGGATTGATAATGTCTTTTTCAGCATATATTCAACACAAGCCTGTACTTTGAAAACGTCCAGATAGAACTACAACAGGCATCAAGAAAACATCTGCGTTCCCTCCGACTCAAAGTAGACAGATCCGAGTAAGTGTGAAAACTCGAATCAGAAAACATGTGCTGTGCTTCGTCAAATATTGAACTGTAGATATCAGATATATTCCACTCCAAAGAAGTTTTAAAAATCGATATCTGGCGTTATTCCAATTATTTATTTATTTTTCTCGACATTTCGAGTCTTTTCTCGTTAATTCGATTATTTTCTCGTAATTTCAATTCATTTCTTATCTCGCTGGGTAAGCGCTTTAAAACCTGCGTTAATCCGGACATGTTCATGCAGTTAAAGACACACACACGCGCATGAACGCGCGCGCATACGCAAACTCGTTGCTATACTTAACAATTACAATAATAGTGTCCTCCCTAGAGACTTTGACGTCATAGTTGAACTCGATTTCCATTATTTATTTTTTAAATTTCTTTCATATTGTATATGTTACGTGATACACAAGTTATACTGTTTACAAATCCATTTCATATATCTTTATGTCTTTCAGATTGTAGGCAGTATTGTGTTCGCTTTAACTTGACGTGAAGCTGTCCAAAAAATGTTTTCGCCGCGCTGTACTTTTATGGGTGTACGATTTAAAGTTCATGACGTAACAATCTTAGCGCTACGACGATTAAAACTCCCATACGTTAAAATAGACTACCATGCCGCAGTTTAACATGGATATCCCACTCAGTGAGTGAGTGAGTTGGGTTTAACGCCGCTTTTAACAGTATTCCAGTTATATCAGCTTAATGAGGGAGGAAAGCCCGAAGTGATGCAGGTCTCAGACGTTTACCACTTCGGTGAAACCCACGAGCACGGGTATGGTGCTGACATACCTAGAAACATAATCGGGGCGAACCGGGATTCGAACCCACTATCATAAGTTTCTGGCGTGGCCAAGAGACGCAACTCTGCACAGCGAATCGCGGCGCCTTAGACGACTGGGCCACCCGTGCCCCCGATATCCCACTCAGACACAGTAGACTGACTCCGAGCTGACCAGTCCTTGTGTTTTCCCCTTAATGGCGAGCGCCAGGCAGCGTAACAACAAGTACCATCTCTGATCGTCTTTTGGTATGACACGGCTAATATCATAATATTCGATATAATATGTGTTTATGAAACATTAATATGTGTCGTGGGAAAATATATCGACATTTGTGTCTTGAAATAAAAAAGAAACCGTTATTTCCGTCCGACAAATAATAAATTGTCCTCAGTGTTTTGTTTATAATCTATGTTTATTCATCTGTGTTTGTTGTCTTCTAGAAGCTGTTTTTGTCCTTGTTTATTGATGTGCCAATGTTTGTTACGTTGCAAGTATGTCCTGAGAGTACGTTAATGTTGTTGCTATGTTTATTGTCTACGAGGGTCAATGTTTATTCATCTGTGTTTGTTGTCTGATGTTGCTGCTATGTTTATTGTCCAATAGTGTGGTGTTTGTTTATTCATCTGTGTTTATTGTCTAATATGATATTGCTGATATGTTTATTGTCCAATAGTGTGGTGTTTGTTTATTCATCTGTGTTTGTTGTCTAATATAATATTGTTGCTATGTTTATTGTCCAATAGTGTGGAGTTTGTTTATTTATCCGTGTTTGTTGTCTGTGTTTTCAGATGGCTAGTGCAACCGGCAGTGGTCAATGCTTTCTACAACCCGCCATGGAATGAAATAGGTAAGTGAACACATCACGTGTAGCATAAAACACTTTCAAGGTTTTTTATGAAATCTAAAACCTGAATCCGAGGGTTTGAAATCTTATAAAATCCCGATGGGAGTTTTTTTTCACAAATCTCAAACAATATTTATTAACAATTTAACGTTTTAATCAATTTTTCAATGAACCATGGGTATCGGGCGTAAAATATCTCTTGCTGGCGAACATGAACTTTGAAAACAGATTTTCAGAAGCGTTGTGAGTTATCAGCATCGTGGTTTGTTTACTAGCTACGGA
This sequence comes from Haliotis cracherodii, assembly GCF_022045235.1. Lineage (NCBI taxonomy): Eukaryota > Metazoa > Mollusca > Gastropoda > Lepetellida > Haliotidae > Haliotis > Haliotis cracherodii. Next base: position 6,731,087 of record NW_027266279.1, on the reverse strand, counting down.
TACGGAGGTTGCATGGTCGATCCATTGAAATGTGGTTGTAAAGAAACATTTGTCATTTGATTTTACCTCGTTCCGCAGATTTCCTTATGTACAGTGTGTTCAAATGCAAAGCAAATCTCCAGCGAGGGTCATTCATTCACACGTTACAATATCACCGGAACCGGAACACAAAACACACGGGGATATTGTAACATCCCTTCCCCATACACGAGACTTATACATATACATGTGTCTCGCAATACTGCGCAGACTACGGCGTTAAACAACAAACAAACAAACAAACAATGAGTGAAGCCCATCCCTGTTGTAACCCGTCGCGATATTGTTGGAATATTGCTAAAAGCGGCGTAAAACCAAACAAACTCACCGACCGATGAAATTGGACAATAAAATTTACACCGCTTTTTAACTGAATCTTGATTCGTTTGCACCAATCTTCCCGAGGCAAGAGAGTTAACTGACTTTAAAAGACCAGTTTCCACCCTAGGCTGGTATTATGGAGTTACATTTTGGCTTGACTAACGAGTCTATGCATAGTCCAATCAAAATCGCGCAACGAAATTGAAATCCGGTTCGTAAACTGTCATGCAGATTTCGGTCGATTGCAGGATTTGCAAAACATGTGCACCGCCAACTCGTTGTCAACAGATATTTTTTTAATTTTTTGATGTTTTAATCAAGGTGCTCACATGGTTTGATGCACTTCGCGAAGTAAGACCCGTTTTATCACAATATAGATCTTGATTACAGATCAGATCGTCTTGACTGGGCGCCGCCATTTTGTTTGAAACAAATGCAAGTGATACGAGAGGTGGAATCTGATTGGTCCATAGGAGAGGCATAGAAGGGACATAATTCGTAATATCCACTGGTGGCGCTACGATCGGGCCCAGGAATTCCTTTTGTAGTCAGTAAACTCCCTTGCCTCGGGAAGATGTTTGCACCTTACCCGTGCTCGTTGCAAATGGTTTCTTTCACCAAGGTGGTAATGATAAACATGTACGGCATGCGTCGCTTTTCTATCACAGTACGAAAACGGAAATACTGAAATCGGACTAAAACCAGACTTCCTCGCTCACCCATGCCCCGCGAGTGTCTCGAGATGTTGAAATATTTGGAATCCATAAAGGTTATCACATTTGTTTCAATTCCAGTATTTCCAGCTGGCATTCTCCAAGAGCCATTCTACAGCGAGAGCCAACCCGGGTAAGACGCTGTGACTATGTAAATCAGTGTACTTCATGGGCTGGATAGGTGCTCACTATCCCATGTTTGTAAGACTCTGGAGGATTGCCTTGAATCCAGTTCCAGTAAGACACACTCAATCAGACTACCAACCATCACACTCAGACTACCAACCATCCTCATCAATCTCATTTTTAAAAATCAGATCTTTTACTCTGATGCGATCGCTAAAGATCTGAGGACACCTCCATATGAGGTCGTGCCAAATGAACTTTCTAATCTAAGCGTCGAAGCTTCTAATTCTCGTGATGAGTCAACGAAGTCTTTTCTGTATCTCGAAAACGACGTTTCACTTAAACAGCCAGTTCCGAATGTAAATAATAATAATAAGACCGCGTCGTTATGTTGTTATTAATATTTTATAAACCCTGGCCTTTCCGAGTGCCATGACATTTTCAGCCACAAGGTAGTATTTATACTCTGAATATTCTGTTAGGGTTTCATTTCGTTAGAACCAAAATGTCCGAATCGAGATGGTAAAGAAAAGAAACCGAATCGTGTTAGAAAAGTGACAATGGCTCAAGGACCCACGGATTCTTGATTTAGACTGATCGGGCCAAGGTTTATCCAGGTTTAAGGCGGCCTTCTGTGTGGGATTATCAGATAGGTCTCGTACTGGAGTAAAGTTTTCGATTTAGATGAGACTGTAATTCAAGTCGACTTTATAAGCATTGGGTTCTGCAGACTTATCCTTGACTTGCGAGTGAGACTGTAACCACGTCAAAAGTCCGTACGCTTTTAAAGCGTTTGATTTTATCTATGGTCTTGGGACTCACTCATTGAGAATCAATGTTTAATTAATAACATCACGTGTTTCAGTTCAATAAACTTTGGTGGTGTGGGTAGCGTCATTGGACATGAGATAACGCACGGATTCGACAACTATGGTAAGTTGTGTCTGAAAATAGCAAAATTGAGATGGTTTGTATTCCAAATGCAGTGTATTGGGCCATGACAAAAGTTTAGTACATGTTCTACCATCATGTAGGTCAATAGATATCCGACAATGATTTTGGGGAACGCAATTTTAGTTTATATACAAACATGCAGTGCGCTATTTGTTGTTTGTGATGACAAATGAATGCTGTGTTAAATAGTGTCGACCACTGCAGCCTACGAGACATCGTTGGGGTCAACAGGATCCCAGATAATTGAGCCTGTCCTATACAACAGTGAATGCTTATCAATTCGTTATATGACATTTTAGTATGGTGAGGTGAAATAAGGCTTAACGTCGAGTTCAAGATTATTTCTCTGATATGGCGACGTGCACATGTGTGGCTGCATGTGCTAGTCCGGACTAGCCCACTGAGATACCATGCCACAGTTTAACATGGATACCCCACTCAGACACGGTTTACTGAGTCCGAGCCGACCAGTCCTTTTTTCATATCGTTCATGCCGAGCGCCAGGCAGGGCAAGAGCAAATGTCATCGTCTAATGCCGTTTGTATGACGCGGCCATGGGATCGAACCACCAGTCTTCGGCTCTCCGTTCAGAAGCTTTATCCACTAGACCACGGAGGCGATCCCTACTGAGAACGTGTTTTTTTCATAAGTCGGGTAACTATGAGAGATATATTATATGTTAGTGAACTCATATTATTTCCTTATGGTTTTGGGGTCCTACTATGACCCGTCGGCGTCATACTAACGTGACAGCGCCTACCATTTGATTTGGCAGTTTAAACCAGGTTGGAACGGCGCTTTGTTAACGCATGTGCGGATTAGTAATGGGAGACAACTTTTCTCAATGAATATTGTTATAACTCTTCAATCGCAGGCCGACAGAGGGACAAAGACGGAAACCTGCGACAGTGGTGGGATCAGATCGTCATTGACCGTTTCCAGAATGCCACAAAGTGCTTCGTGAACCAGACGTCAAGTTACGTCAGTCCTGAAGCTGGACTTAACGTACGTGAATTGCTTGCTTGGTTGTTGATTGATTGATTGATACTGACTCCGGGCCGACCAGTCCTTGCTTAATTCCCTAAATGCCGAGCCAGTCAGTGTAACAACAAGTACCCTATTTAATGTCTTTTGGTTTGACGGAGCCGGGGATAGAACCACCGACATTCCGCTTACCGGGCAGACGCCCTATCCACTAGACCACCGAGGCGGTAGCTCACTAGTGACATCCTAATCTATGTGTACTTTCAGGTTAACGGCTTGTTAACCATGGGCGAGGACATTGCCGACAGCGGTGGAGTTAAACAGAGTTACAAGGTAAGCACATTTTATTATACATCTTCAGGGCAGATATGTCTATGTACGTAATTGTTCCCTATACCCTAATCGATGTTTATGAGATGTTACACTCGAGTTGTGTAATTGTTAATTTGTAAGATCAAACCTCTGACCTACCGCTCTTCTGGTAGACGCCATGTCTACAAGGCAATGAGGCTAGACTGGTTTGCCTCGACCGCTTGCGCTCCTCACCGCACTACTTATTTGTGCAGCCACTAGAAGGACAGGATACCAGTCCATGGCGTGGATCGTTGTTCCTGCCTCAATCAACTGATTTGCCTGTTTCCAAAGGGGTTAATTTAGAGGCCACCTTGATATAGCTGGAACATTGTTGACTCCTTAACTAATGTTTTGCTGCTCATGGATAGTTTATGTCGTATTCCAGGCGTACCGGAAGTGGGTAGCTGACCGAGGAGCGGAGGAGGCACCCCTCCCCGGAATGACCCTGAATCACAACCAGCTGTTCTTCCTGGCGTGGAGCCAGGTAGGCATGAGACATTAAATTACCTCACACATGAATGTCTGTTCTGAATGGCTGAGACCCATTCTAATATGTTCAATGTACCCCGCAAACATGTAACACATATTTATTATGGTCAAGGGGCCGTCGGGTAACCTTGTGGTTAAAGCGTTCGCTCGTCACGCCGAAGACCCGGGTTCGTTTCCAGACATGGGTACAATGTGTGAAGCCCATTTCTGGTGACCCCCGTCGTGATATTGCTGGAATATTGCTAAAAGCGGCGTAAAACCATACTCACTCACTCACTCACTCGCTATTATGGTCCACGTTCGAATTGCCAAACTGTTGGCATTACATTTGCCACATACCAACCGCGATATTGTTTCTCGAATTACTGATGTAAGACGCCATTCTCCGGAATGTGGTATTCTGTGGTATTCTTGCCGATTCAGACCAAAGGATGTTTGCATGAGACAAACCTGTAATGTAATAAGGTGTGCGGTTAGATAAGTTCGTTGTCGACCGGTCGGTAGCGGGAGTGATGTAACACCGGTGTTCTTTATCCCCAGGTCTGGTGCACGAAAATCAGAAAGGAGAGAGCAGAACGAAATATCTACACCGACTACCACAGCCCAAACCGACTCAGGTGAACATTTCATCTTTACCAACGCATCCGCCCCTGTTGGCGATGAGGCAGCCGCAACAGCAAGCGGATATTTTATGCGCGCTTTTATTCTATTCATACAGGCGCAACTCACATTTGTGTTTTGCTGCGCTTGTGCATGTGTTCATGGCATTCTGTCAGTGTAGCTCGAACCCAGATTGGATTTGCCTTATCACTCCTCATTTGGTTTTAAAATGGGTCAACATACTTTCTGGATTTATCTAGCAAATTTGTCAAACATATTCATAATCTGTAATTCAGAATGAGATAAGGGGCACGGGTGGCCCAGTCCATAAAGGCGCCGCTATTCGCTGCCCAGAGTTACCTCCCTTTGGCATACCAGAAACCTATGCCGGGTCGTGGGTTCACCCTTCGCCCCCAATTATGTTTCTAGGTTTGTCAGCACCATACCATTGCTCGTCGGTTTTACCAAATTGATAAACGTCTTAAACCAGTGGTTTAACTGCAATACTTTTCAACGCAGCGTTAAACCCATCTCAACCACTCACTTAAAATTAAATGTAATCAGACGATTTCATATCTATTTCGAGTTATACCCGTATAACAGTCCGGAAATTTGCTTTCATCGAGTGTAGTTTATAAGAACTGTCAGGGCATCATCAGTTTACTAGTATACCCTAAATCTGTCGAACTCACTTGGACAGGCCGGCCTATTTTATCAGCGGACGTGTGCCATATATGCAAGCTCAGTTGTTACGTGTCGATTCCCAAATTGAAACAATATGTTAGCCCAGAAATCTGTACATAAAACAATTTAGTGTGAAACCAACCAATAAACAACAAATGGTATACAATCAACAATTGTATTACAAAATTAACTAGGTTTACAAATCAATACAAATTACTGCACAGCAATTACAATGTCAATGCACAATAGAGTGGTAGTTTAATATCCAATGACAGTATACAGTGTGAGGGCAGTGGAAATGACAATGACAGGAGCAATTATCACTTCGCCACAACAGTGGTCAAGCTTCCGAGATAGGCCTCGGCTAGGAATCCAGGGTGAAATGTGATCTTCACACAAAAGTTGGTCTTGATGTAATGTCCGATGAAATGTGAGATGAAAGACGCGCCCACTCCACATGTAGTCTAACTAGCTTCCAGCACTTTCCACACAGTGCTTGACCAGTCAAGTGTCACTAGAACATCATAGAATATTCCACGTTTCTATAGCATTTGACATCCATCTATGTTATTCCGGAAGTTTACAGATAATTCGAGCATCTATATATAATAACTTCCTCATCACTGCTTACATTAAATAGTACTACATTCCCGACAGCTATTCATTGTCCACATACATTGCAATGAACTTCTACTGAATCTCAACAAAAACAATGTAATACAATGCAATTATTGTTTAACAACAAATTACATCGCCATATAACACAGTTAACTCGTGAAGCGTTATAGCAAGGGACGCTAACGACGTTTTCCAACGTGTGCTATGCGAAATAAAGAGAAACATGTAGGGACCTGAAGCTGGACCAAGTTGCACAACGTGATTTTAACATAACGACTATCGTTACTTTATATCATGGCAAAGGAATAAAGACTGTCGTGGCGCTAGGCGCCTGATCCAGGGCAAACTATCTTATCACAACCACTTCATAGGTTATGCTCCGTTGACGTATGGGCGTTCACTTCAGACAGTGCAGCGCTAAGTTCGCTTCGTGGAACGGGGCCCAGGGTCCACTTTCACAAGGCTAAGGGGCCTTTACACAGGATGGCGACCTTTGTGCCTCCAGTGTGCGACCATGAAATTTGCCATGTCGTCGTTGGAGGCTCAACGTAGGCAGAATGGTTGCCTAGGTCGTTCCAAGGTGGTACACGGGAGGTTCATACATCGCAATGGACGCCATGGTCGCCGTAAATTTTTGAACATGTTCAAAACAGTCGCACAAAGGTCGCCGAGGAGTTTGGTTGCTCAAAGGAGGCAGAAGGGAGGCACAGACATTGCTGTTATTGCAGAATGAAGGCACAGTGGTCGCCCCAATGGTCGCCAGGTAGAAGATGTGTTCTGCTGCAAATGTATTCCGCTATTCTGGGCGATGCTTCTGCCTCCCCTGTGCCTCCTTTGGGCAACCAACAGCGTGCACTGAACGATGACTGTGGCGACCGCCGTGCCTCCATTCGGCTACCACGGCAGCCCTTGAGACACCATGGCAAAGCTTCTGCCTCTTTTCTGCCTCCTTTCTGCCTCCTTTAAACTACCTGTAGTGCTTCCTCAGCCTACCTATAAATGGAGGGCTTCGGAAACATGATTTACTGGGTTCAGGCGACCAGTGAGCGTCCTGGCCAGTTTTTGATCGCTCGAAGGTGGCACAAAGGTCGCAGCCCTGTGTAATGGGGGCTTATAAGCACTTCTTAAGTTCTTTTCTGTGTTCACGTATGGGCGGTCATTTAAGACAATGTCAGTGCTGAGATCGCTTCGGGGAACGGGGCCCAGGGAAAGCTATCTTAGCACAACCACAACTTCAGTTTAATTCTCTGTTTAGGGGAGTTTATTTAAGCCAGTCGCAGCGCTAAGATCGTTAGTGGCACGGGGTCTTGGGTCGACTTTTACAAAGCTATCTTTAACACAACCACTGTCGTAATTGTATGTTAAAGTAATAGTAAGTGTTGGTGCAAAGGCTACTTGTGAACATGGTCCAAACAGTGAGGTCCTTGTACACGCGTAAGTTGCAACTGGTTATTGATGCATGTAGAGTTATTATATAATTCTGTGGGGGTTTTTCTGTTTCAGAGCGGTGTCCCCGCTGCAGAATCTGCCGGAGTTTGCCGAGGTGTATAACTGTAAACCGGGATCCTTCATGAACCCGAGGGCGAAATGCACAGTTTGGTGAACAGCTACAACCGGGCACAACTGTACGTAACTGTTTCTCTCGGACTCACAGCGTCATGAGAACAGTCACATCATCCCGGTTGCAACATGGGCTCGACGGTGCTGCAGTTGACTATAAACGTAATGAACACATATATGTGTGTATACAGTGCGACCTCGCTAATACATATAATTCTATTTCTGGATGACGAAACACGATTTTTATATCTCGTTGATGTTCCATGAATCGTAATTCCTGATGTGAGACGAACAATTTTTATTACTAATACTACGGTAGATGTAATAACCGGAACTTACATCTCTCAACCCTCAAGTTCTCTATATTCTGATTACCGAAATAGTGTGTGTGTGTGTGTGTGTGTGTGTGTGCGTGCGTGTGTGCGTGCGTGCGTGCGTGCGTGCGTGCGTGCGTGTGTTGGGGGTGTGGTTGAATTTTTTTTAAAGAAATTAAAGAAACATGAAATATGCACATTCTGATATTCAGTTCCTCTTTTCGCAGGAGTAGAACTACATGTTTTGAAGCAGTGATGGAATGAATATCCTGTCTCTTAAAAAGATCCGATCCCCCACCCCACCCCACTACATCCGAGAAGATTAATTGGTGCCCCCCCAAAAAAACCAACAAAAAACAGAATGCGATTTCTATGGACATGTCTTTTTAGGAGACGTTTTAGTAGAATGGGTGTCGCTTTTTCTGTGACTAATGTTTTTTTAATCAAGTGGTAAGCTACATTATAAGTACAATTTGTTACAGTATAAATACGCCGAGAAACAGTCGTACAATCGTTTATTCTTCAAGGTAGCTGTGGAACTATCATTCAAGAGATTTCAACCATTGGAATGTATAGAGTAATAATACGGTCATATTCAATGCATGTTCATTTTATATCCCCACCCCCCCCACCCCCCCCCCCCCCCCCCACCCCCCACCCCCACCTCAGAGCCCTGAGTGTGTATAGATTATCAAACAGAGCCTCGATTGTGTTTAGATCATGAAATCCTCACTCACTCTGATTATTTAACACTTTGTTGATACACGTATATTTTGTCATAAACTACGTAAATAAAATGATACATACATAACCTTGTGTTAATGTGATTCTTACGGGTCGCAGTCGCTCTGATGGATGACAATTAAAGCTTAGCTCCCACAGACAACAGAACAGGACTTGTGTGCTGGCATCAGCCTATCATCAGATTATTTCCTCCTACAGACATGCTATCATCAGTTTATCTCCTCCTACAGACATGCTATCATCAGTTTATCCCCTCCTACAGACATGCTATCATCAGTTTATTTCCTACTACAGACATGCTATCATCAGATTATCTCCTCCTACAGACATGCTATCATCAGATTATCCCCTCCTACAGACATGCTATCATCAGTTTATTTCCTACTACAGACATGTTATCATTAGATTATCTCCTCCTACAGACATGCTATCATCAGATTATCCCCTCCTACAGACATGCTATCATCAGTTTATTTCCTACTACAGACATGCTATCATCAGATTATCTCCTCCTACAGACATGCTATCATCAGATTATCCCCTCCTACAGACATGCTATCATCAGTTTATTTCCTACTACAGACATGCTATCATCAGATTATCTCCTCCTACAGACATGCTATCATCAGATTATCCCCTCCTACAGACATGCTATCATCAGTTTATTTCCTACTACAGACATGCTATCATTAGATTATCCCCTCCTACAGACATGCTATCATCAGATTATCTCATCCTACAGACATGCTATCATTAGATTATCCCCTCCTACAGACATGCTATCATTAGATTACCTCCTACCACATACAGTCATCACCCATTCAACACATCAGCCTATCATCAGATTATTTCCTACTACAGACATGTTATCATTTCATTACCCCCTCCTACAGACATGCTATAATCAGATTATCCCCTCCTACAGACATGCTATAATCAGATTATCCCCTCCTACAGACATGCTATAGTCAGATTACCTCCTCCTACAGACATGCTATCATCAGATTATCTCCCTACACCACTCCTCATCTGACAAAATGTAAGCTTTATTTCCTGTTGAACTAGTAAAACCGGAGTTCAGTTATTAATAACTTCAGTCGCTTTTTTCCGAGAAGGCTGGAATTTTCTCAAAAACACCTATTGCATAATAATAGCACAATAATAGACTAAATACCCATGACGCAAGCACACGAAATGTTACTGTTAAACCTGTCGCTTTGTCCGTTTATGAACCGATGAGGAACTTATTTACTGGCTGACTCACTCAACGGATATGATGTGTTGAGCTCTCTTGTGTGTTCAGTGTCACTGACGAAGACTCCGCCGTTTTGACGAGGCTGGCAAGACCTTCCCACCATGCGACCTGTGTATATTGCGCTTGCAGTCTTAGCGGCCATGACAGTGGCAGTGTCATGCAATAATGGTATGTACATATACACTTGTCAGATATGTACCTTTTACGTCTATTGTCTTCTCGGGATATGAAACGGGATACAATGACGGACATTCTCAAGATCTCAAGATCTCGCGGGGGCACGGGTGACCTAGTCGTCTAAGGCACCGCGATTCGCTGTGCAGAGTTGCGTCCCTTGGGCACGCCAGAAACCTATGATTGTGGGTTCGAATCTCGGTTCGCCCCGATTATGTTTCTAGGCTTGTCAGCACCATGCTCGTGGGTTTCACCGAAGTGGTAAACGGCTGAGACCTGCATCACTTCGGGCTTTCCTCCCACATTAAGCTGACACGCCGTGATATAACTGGAATACTGTTAAAAGCGGCGTTAAACCAAACTAACTCACACACTCAAGATCTTGTGCTGAAGACACATGCAACTTGTTTCCAAAGGTCGAGATCTCGAGAACGCGAGAATGTCCCCAACGGTATGCCATCATAATCTGACATGACAAATATTTTTTCGATGATTTCATTGATGATATTGAACCAGATAGTGTTTTTTTATGTTCATCGGGGGTCTTGTCAGTGTGCTAAGGTATGGGTGGCGAATTATGAAGCAACATATATTGTGTATGTGGAGCCACGATGATCTTATTTATCTTCAATGAATGGTGTGGGTTTTTTCAAAATAGAGTAAGTGAGTGAGGTTTTACGCCGCTTTTAGCAATATTCCTGCAATATCACGCCGGGGGACACCAGAAATGGGCTTCACACATTGTAACCATGTCGGGAATCGAACTCGGGTCTTCGGCGTGACGAGCGAACATTTAAACCACTGGGCAACCCGACGGCCCCTTTTCAAAATAGAAGGTTTACACAAAAGCACAAAGAACTTTCATTAAAAAAAAAAAAATACACTGAAATTTCGCGATCGGTAACTCAAAGTATCGATATGTGTTACGATACAAGGCGGCATAACTCAAATACTGGTCAAAACACTCACCCATGCTCTATTAAAAGTTAGAATTTGTCTTCAGCAAACCATGCTTGCCGCAAAAGGCGACTATGCTTGCTGTTTGAGGCGACTAACGGGATCGGATGGTCAGGCTCGCTGACTTGGTTGATGATGCATGTCATCGTATTCCAATTCCGTGGATCGATGCTCATGATATCAATCACTGGATTGTCTGGTCCAGATTTGATTGTTTACAGACCGCCGTCATATAGCTGGAATACTGCTGAGTGCGGCGTTAAACAACAAACAAACAAACTATAAAAGGACCATTAAGTTACACGTGTGTACATTTCACTCTATTTTTTTTAAAAGAATAAAGAAAAAAACACGCTGATCTCTTCCACTTTAAAAAAACGTAATTAAGAAACAAGAAGTTTATTTGATGTTACAATGTTTAGTATTGTCACTGTAGATATTTGCAGGCTTTCACTAACCGGATGTGGTATTTTCAGTTCATGGAGTCGGAATTACCTCCGGACAAATGATTAAATTCCACTGCCCGATGTGCAGACGGATCTCAAACCCAGGGTTTAGAAAACGATGCGTCAGGATGTTTTGTCGACAGAACAAGGACACTTGGACGGCATGAAGAACAGTGAATGGACCCGCTGGTGAAGAGAGACCCTTGGTGATACCCCCCCCCCCCCCCATCCCGTTTCCCGCACCCCCCCCCCCCCCCCCCCCCCCCTCCCCCAAAGGAAACCGACCCCCTTTCTCATATGAAGTGAGCCTCTGGTGAAGGCAGACTGGTGTTACACCCCAGTCACAGTGACTTGTTGAATAGACATTGCCTGGAGCGTTGTGATTTATACTTCAGTGCGTGAAACTAAGACTGACCCCGTGTCACAGCGGCCTACTTGTCATAGTTCCCTAAAAAGATTCTAAGGGACTTTACGGTAACTGAGACTTTAAGTACACGCATTTCTATTGTTTTAAACAAATATTTATAACAAGTCATATTTGGTCTACTTTATGTTAAACTTCCCTGTATGATGTTAGTTGTTCAGGTATGTTTTATTAAACCCTGAAAAGTCGGACATTTGTTAGAAACTTTACGGTAATAACGAGAAACAGTGATGACGTGCCTTGTTCATCACAAGAGGCGCTCACGTGTGACGTGAAACAAGGTATAACCTGTATTGTTCATATTCTTTTAAAGATGCCTGTGTTGAATAAACAGTTTGGGGGATTATTTTATTGTATCTTTAATTGTTTGCCGTTTTAATAAGACCCGTCAAGACCCGGGTAGAATAGGTCTTCAGCAACCCATGCTTGACGGAAGAGGCGACTAACGGGGTCGGGTGGTCAGCCTCGCTGACTTGGTTGATGCCTGTCATTGTATTCCAATTGAGTAGATCAATGCTCTTGATGTCAATCACTGGATTGTCTGGTCCAGATGTGATTCTTTACAGACCGCTGACTTGGTTGAAGCATGTCATCGATCCCATTTCCGTGGATCGGATGCTCATGATATCAATCTCTGGATTGTCTGGTCCAGACTCGAATATTTACAGACCGCCGTCAAAAAGCTGGAATATTGCTGAGTGCGGCGTCAAACAACAAACCAAACCACACCAAACCGTTTAAATAAAGACATATGATAAATTGCTGCCATCGTATTGATGTCTCGCGTATGTAATCATGAACTGCCAGACATAATGTATTCGAGTCAGGTACGGAATCATAGTAGGGACTTTGTAGCGTTTCTCTTCAGATTTGAGTGGCGGTGCTTCCGATAGAGCAGTTCATTGCTTACTCTTTACGAGATCACTGCTTTCATATCATTTCATCACGTTTCAATGCCCCATGGAATCTGTTTCGGCAAATATTTGAAATTGATTATTCTCAGGCGTTGACGTGAACTGCCTTTACACGTGTTTCGCGTCAGAAATAATCCCCTTTACGAAATGACATCCGTGTTCACAGCATCCTGACGTCGTTCATCACAGGGTTGACATTTATATTTTATATTTTATAAACATTTCTTTGTTTCTCATTACCGTACAACCCTAAAATCTGACGCCGGTCCTAAAGTTGTTTCAATTTTCTTTTATACCTGCAATATAAATTTGGTGCCGGTTTCGTGTTCTTAGAGTTGTATTCCAGTCCATAGTTGCAACCCCTGCTGACGTAATTCCAAGACCGCAATTTTACTGAACTTTTTAGTTGGTAAATCTAACTACAAAAATATTGAACCTCGATCTCAATATATGCTTTGCACCTACTCATTTTAAATGTGAAGTAACAAGAAAAATATTTTATGTTCGATACTGATTATTTTCTAGCCTTATTCTCTGACCTATTGAAAGTCTGCAGTATGAGTGTATGAGTGAGTACGGTTTTCCGCCGTTGTTAGCGATATTTCAGCAACATTACGGCGGAGGACACCGGAAATGGGCTTCACACATTGTACAAACATGGGGTATCAAACCTGGGTATCGGCGTGACGAGCGAACGCTTTAACCACAAGGCTAAATGTACCCCTCTCCTCCTTAGTTTGAAACCTAAGTGAGTTTGTGAATAGGGTTTAATGCATTCGGCAATATTACCGCGGCGACCCACTGTTAATCCTATAGTTTGCTCCTCGAATGAGATCTCGGATAACCATGACATCCAATATCAGCCAGGTTACAGCTTAACGGATGGGGGGGGGGGGGGGGGGGGGGGGGGGGTGGCCTAGTGGTGAAAGCGTTCTCTCTCGTTGGGGTTCGATTCCCCACATGAGTACAACATGTGAAGCCTATTTCTTGTGTTATATTTCTGGAATATTACAAAAATAGCGACTCAAAATCACACTCACTTACTCACTCACTCAACTCACAGCTTATATTTGGTGTGGACCTGTGGTCACCCATATAACCCTCTCACTTAGCCCGGTAGGACACATTTCAGGCTCAGAGACAAGTGAGTGAGGGAGTTACACACAGGCGCAAGTATTACCAAATCATATTACACACATATGATGATCGTGTTTGAACATTTACCATTATTTTTGGTTTCAGGGAGTGCATATGCCAAACAATGTACACTCTTCTGTTTCTCGATTTGGCAATATTGTCGAGTAATCGAAAGATTTTGTCGGGGTTGAATGTGTCTTTGTGAAAGATGGCATTCAATCTTGTATATTATGATGTACCATTACACAACGTGTTTCCGTTTTATACTCAATTTATTTAAAAAAGTAAGTTTAAGTTCATGCTGCGATTCTGTCGTGGTATCTCCGCGACGATGGTGGCGGTAGTGTCGCCATTGTGTCGCGGCAGTGCCGCGTTGTTGTCGCGACTAGCTATCCCATTATTCAACGTTGGTGCGGCGATAGCGTCTCGATATTGCCACTATGATATCGCGATTATGTGCTAGCAGTGTCACCATTATTTAACGTTGGGGCGGCGATAGCGTCTCGATATTGATTATCGCGATTGTGTCGCGGTAGAGAGCTTAAGTTGTTGTGATAAAGGGGAAGCTAATTTTGATATGTAGTGTATCATTCCTTTTTGATGTAATGAAGAACGTCAAGGCGGATGTAACCACGAACACGTAGAGAAAGAAACAGTTACAAGGGATTTGGTCATGTTAAAAGAATGCAAGACGCCTTGTGTCATACCGAAGCGCATCGCCCATGTTTTGCCAAAGTCAACGTGGATGTGGATCTTTTAAAGAATATTTAGAACAGTTTTAACTGCGTAGCTGTAAACTCATACATTTAAAATGTATGGCTTTTTATTATTATAATTATGGTTGATAAAGTCATTTTTAGAAAAATAAAATCAATTTATTGCATCAAAGTTGCATAATATTCTCAAACATTAATTTCCAAAATGAAAAATATAAATAAGAAAATATTTTTAAAAATATTAAAGGTGTATTTTGTGCAGCAGTATCCAACATTGATTTACAGTTTCTATTGTAAAACTCGTATCAAGTAATGTGTTAAGAGTGAGTAGGTTCAACGCTTTTTTATGGTATACCAGTTTCCTTTCGCATAGTGTCAGATTAGTGTTGGAAGAAACTCAAATGTATCCATATTCGTGGTATGTGAGCCATTCGAACCCAGCAGATCAGCACATCCTGCCACGTCTAATGGAGCAACTCTGCAAAAGGAATTGCGACACGTTTACCACGATTATCATAAAGCTGCGCGTCCTACAAATAGGGTAATAGCATGACCAGGTAATACACCCTTGAAAAAGTCACCAAATCCAGTTCATTGCAATTGTTTGGTGTAAGTTCAATACAGAATTACCCCCGTTTGGATTCCGGGTAAGAATATAGGTCCCCAGCAACCTAAGCTGGTCGTGCGAGACCGCCTAATGCATCGTATCCCGACTTAGTGGATCACAATATCGGATAGTCTGGTCCAGACTTGTTTATTTACAAGCGTCGTCAAATAGCTGGAACATTGCCGAGTGCGGCACGTTGAGCAACAAAGAAACTAAATACTGACTAAAACGGTGTGTCTGTCAATCTTCGACCTGGAACTGGAATGTTTTCTGGAATCGTCTGTATACATTTTACGGGGGAGGGGGCTGTGAATAATCCTTCTGAGCAATTAAAATTCGAGACGGAGTGACATAAATCTGTGAAAAGCGAGTGATTTAATGCAGGTAGTAACGTCGCCTCTCAGCCAACACAACTTTTATGGGCATTCGTCACCACTCGCCCCTTTCCGTCACCTGCAAGAAGACTCGTCCCCCTGTCGATGAATGTTGTGTGCGAAAATACGACAAACCAATCAGAATGCGCGTATGATTTCAAGTTCTACAGCAAAGAATCCCTCAGAAATAATTTTTTATTTTACATATGTCCTGCGTCTAAAAATATACCCAAGACACAGTTAAGTGTGTTCAATCACACTGTATAACTCCGCACGTCCCGATGTGCTTTAAATTGCATCTGAAATATATGTGAACCATTATGCAACGAGTTGACAATTGTTTTAGGTATGCCCGTTTGCGCCAAGACGGAACCCGGTCGCACAAAAAGGCCATGAGAGGGGCACGAGTCGCTACTCGGCTTGTCCCGGAATAACACGAGTTGGTCACGAATGTGTCATGGGGTATAAAATCATAAACGAGCGCCACACACTGTATGTATGTATAACACCCAACATGTAGTGTCACACACACACGCGCGCACGCATGCACGCACGCACGCACGCACGCACGCACACACATGATGAATTCGTAGGGCAAGACAGAATGAATCGTTGTATCACTAGTGCGTTACATAAGTAATATTATTTACATTTAATTGATCACTCAGTGCGCATCTCAGGGATTTCAAATCCTATTAAGCTCATATTAAATCCAGACTGTTATCAATGTAAACTGCAGCTGTGTACAATGGACACCCAATAATACAGACAGTATAATTTCCAGGGAAATCGTCATAATAAACACATTTCCGGATTAACGAAGTGTCCCTTTTATGTGTGTCCGGATTAAGGGGGTTTCACTGTACACTGCAAGGAGTGAGTGAGTGTAAAGTTACACCCTTTTTAGCAATAATGGTCGTTTTGCACCGTAAACTAATATAATGCACTGTGTTTGCTCGTATTTGGATTTGAACATGTCAGGCCAGGTCCACACAGTGCCGATTATGGCTCCCGTTTGAGATCAGACAGCGCTACGACACGGAAAGTGAAAAAGTCGGATTTTTTTCCTCATTGATCTGGAATGTCCTTTCATTGTCTGGACGCAGTCGTTTTCCTTCGTAACAGAGTCCGACAGATCGGGAAAGGTCAAGAGAGGTCGGCCAAGCACTTCCGACAGTATTGTGCGTCCCGTAACATTTGGGAATTTTGTCTAGTCGGATTACAATCGTGACTATGTCGTGACAGATTCTGCTGTATCGGATCAAAATCGTAACAATGTCCTGTGTTGTCTGGACGGTGTCCTGTGGATCGGGACGCTGTCGTGATGAACGGGCATGAATTCTTCATTGCCGTTTCTTGTCCATTGAGTCCAGATTGCGCCCGGTTCGCTGCCCGGTCACTGTCTGATCTCTGTCGGGTCTGTTTGGGAGACTCGGGACGCTGTCGGGACAGATTCGGTCGTTTTTTTTTACCATCCAGACGATACAAGTCGGTTCAGATTCGGATTGAGAACGGGAGAATCGGGACGAATTCAGCTGGAAACGGCTGAATCGGGACGCTTCCTGAACAATATCTGATTGTTTGTGCATTTCCCGTCACGAATCACAGGATCTTGATCAGACTTTTGACAAATTTTAATCGGGAATGGTCCTATCAAGGACGGCAGTAAAAATCCTTAATATGTGACTGAGGCCTTAAAGAGAAGTGGGGGATGCTGACAGAAATGTTTCCAACTCGATCACGGCGGCCTGTAAAAACTGCAAATCTTGACGAAATATCGTTATTACATGTGCAGCACCACCACGTTTTGTAACCGTTCAATGTAGAAACTAAAAAAAATATTTTAATGTAACTCACAAAATTTGTCCCCGATGAGATCCATGATAATCGACCAATCGTAAGCTAACAACAACCAAGACAGACAATCAACATTTAGAAAAACAACTTCAGTAGAGATGTAAAACTCCCGTGGAAAACTATTACTTGGTGATAAAATTGCAATATTCGCCAACATTGACATCGGTTTAGCTCTCACGATGACAATATCAACAAGACCATGTCACGTTAAACCAGTATACATATTTCAATCAATGAACCACATTTGCAAGTAACTCCAATGTCATCAACATTGCACCCACAGAACGTTTGTCATACAACACTGGCTTCAGATGATACGGTTAACCCTCCTGACCTAAAAAAATAGAATTAAAGCAGAAATAATTAAAAAATACAAAAACAAACATTCAGACTTTATGCCTGTACAACAAAGCCCATCCCCCAAAACCGATTTGGGCAATAAACGCATAAACATAAAATGCCAAAGATAAGGCTACCGAGACAAATAAAAAATAAATGTTTCTCACCAATTCCATATTTTAAATGACCTCGTTCAAGGACGCAACCGAAGCACTACGTGAGTGAGTGGGTCTAACGCCGCTTTTAACAGTATTCCAGTTATATGACGGCGTGTCAGCTTAATGTGGGAGGAAAGCACTACGACTACCATCACCATGTGAGTAAAGATCACCTTAGCGTTGAGATCGCTTTGTGGGACGGGACCCAGGCTTTTTCCTTTTCCTTTTTAACCACTTTTTTGTTCAAATGGGCTTGTTTTCAAACAGCAAATTGAAGAAGACAACCAGATACACTCAAAGAAGTTAATTCAAACAAAAACGTGTTGAAAGTACATTCTATGAACTAGGAAACATGTAGATCGAGTTTCAGTTTTAATTTAGTTTTCTCAGCGACTCAAACCTAAATTCCAAATGATAATAAACGATTTTTTTTCAAAAAGGTTGCTGATTTGTAAAATAACTAACGGAATTGTTGGTCGTCAGGGAGGGTTGCATGGAGGGTTGCATCAAAATTGCAACTACGAAAGGGAAAACAACGACTTAAGTATCGTATGGTAATGAGACACAAGAACTTGTTGTACGTGGCCCATACATCAAAGATGTTAACGTCACATATTCCCT
Source organism: Haliotis cracherodii (assembly GCF_022045235.1). NCBI lineage: Eukaryota > Metazoa > Mollusca > Gastropoda > Lepetellida > Haliotidae > Haliotis > Haliotis cracherodii. The sequence continues at coordinate 6,712,608 of NW_027266279.1, read as the reverse complement.
GAGGCAAATCCACAAAATAACAAATGTCAGCCCTGTGATGAACAGCATGGCCTCATATTCTAAATTCGGATTTAAATTTGTAAAAAAAATATTTGAAATTTTCACTTGATTTTCTAGTCCACCACTTGATTGTCTGGTTTGTTTACATGGATGACATGAGTACTGACTTTAACGCCGCACTCAGTAATATTACAGCTATAAGACGGCGGTCTGTAAATAATCGAGTCTGGACCAGACAATCCAGTGATTGACATCATGAGCATCGATCTACGCAATAAGGACCGATGACATGCATCAACCAAGTCGCGAGCCTGACTACCCGATCCTGTTAGTCGCCTTTTACGGCAAGCAGGGTTGCTGAAGACCTGTTCTACCCCGGATCTTCACGGGTCTACTGACCGCTGTCCTGCGTTAGGCAACGGACAAACAGTTATTATGCAAATTGTGTGAGTGGCGCGTGCTACCGGAAGGGCAGATCATGCCAACCCTTTTCAAAAACACCTGGTGTCATCACTGATTGTCAGTGATCCATTCATATAAACTGCCGGGCAAAGGAAAAATTACATCCATGTTTGATGGTGGTTAGAAATGAAACAAATAAAACATGGTTATGCGATGGTAATGTGTCTGATACGGGTATTATGTTTTGGACCTTAAGTTTGCAGTGTTTCGGCATCTGTTTTCATTCTAATAACGTTTTTGATAATGTTTGCAATGATTTTGCCAAATCCAATTTTCAAATGTATACTTTCTTTTGCTATTTATCTTTTTCCCGCCCACTGGAATCTGTTTCAGCGGATGATGGATGGTTGTTCTCTGGCGATGACGTATCATAATGATATAAAACACGTGTAAAGCAGTTGATAACTTCTCCAGAAGCTGTTAAACTGATCTTGACATTGGCAACAGGAACGAGTTCAAGACTTGATGAATAGGATAACAAAGGCCACATTGAGGGACGCCTGGTTATGAACGGTTTCTTGCTGTGTGTTAATTATTAAGGTAACGGAGTGCGTGTGTGCTCCCTGACAATAGTAATTATACTACAAAACATCAGGGTATATTTCAGTCAAGACAACCACAGATAATGCATGATGGATTTGTTTCTTGATATAGCATTGAGCAAATCAATACCCTTTCACCTTTTCTTGGGCTCCATTACAATTTCTCGGAAAGGATCCGAAAACTATTATGCTTTCAAATTGTAAGTCCCTGTGATTGATTTTATCAGCAACGATCCACGCGGTCGGGGTACGATGACAAGCTATCATCTAAGTCACCGAGCCCATCAAGACGCCTCTTTCGACCAGCAGAGGTTGCCGAGACAAAAGTGAACCCAGAATCCCCCCGAATAAAAATCAATGAGAACAGATCTCACTCGTGTCCATCTTCCCGAGGCAAGGGAGTTAGTTAACTGACTGGGAAACAGGTTTCCACCCTTGCCATCTCTTCTATGTCCCTCCTATTGACCAATCAGATTCCACCTATCATATCACTTCATTTGCTTCAAACAAAATGGCGGCGCCCAGTCGAGACGATAACATTGTGATAAAACGGGTCTTACTTCGCGAAGTGCATCAAATCACGTGAGCACCTTTATCAAAGACATGAAAAGATTTCGAAAATATCTGTTGCCGCCGAGTTGGCGGTACACATGCTTTGCAAATCCTGCAATCGACCGAAATCTGCACAGCAGTTTTCGAACCGGTTCTGGATTTCGTTAAGGTTGGACTATGCATGGACTCGTTAGTCAAGCCAAAATGTAAATCCATAATTCCAGCCTAGTCCGGCAAGGGTGGAAACTGGTCTTTCATAGTCAGTTAACTCCCTTGCCTTGGGAAGATGCGTCATTTCGAGCGAACACTTTAACCTCTCGACTACCCTACCTACCGTACCACTTCTCAGAAACCAGGGTTTTTTTTTACTGGTGAACTTTAACATATCCGTTGGAAAAACTATCAACATGTCCAGAGACAAGTGCTGAAAATATAATTCCCTTGATCTTGAAACCTTGCAAGAAAAGATAAAAATGTTTTCAACGAAAATCAAAACAAATAAAACCAGTTTTGCTTTAATGTCTTTACTTGTTTCTCACCCTGAAGGTGGGGTGTAATTGGGTTTAACGTCGCATCCAAGATTATTCCACATATTTTACGACGTGCATGCACGCGCGTGTGTGTGTGTGTGTGTGTGTGGCTGGTTGTACTAGTCCGGACTGATGCCGATTTATAGTGCTAGCACACTTAGATACCAATCCGCAGTTTAACATGAATACCCCACTCAGACACAGCACACTGACTCCGAGTCGATCAATCCTTGTTTTAGGACTTTAATGCCGAGCGCCAGACAGGGTAACAACAAGTACCATCTTTTAACGTCTTTTGGTATGACGCGCCCGGGGATAGAACCTCGATCCTCTCGCTCTCTCGGCGGACGCTCTACCTCCAGACCACCTAAGCGGTGTGCAAAGATGATGAATATTGGCATTGAGGTAGAGACGTTTTCCGAGAAAATGTGTACAACCTTAATCATTTTCTGTCCAAAAACAGACGATGAAATGTGTAACAAGATCAACGCCAATTGCGTTTTCATCAATCAATCAATCCATCACCCTCAAAATTAATATCTATTAGCAGATACGTTCTTCATAGCATTTAATATCATTGTATTTAACTTTGACAATAGTTTCAAACATTTTAGTCGTGACGAGTTAAGAAGACATTGAAAGCTGTTTACATCTGACCAAGTGTGACAATATTTCTTGTGAAATAAATATTGAAATCCATCACCAATAGAGGGCGCACTGCACACGTTACACATCCTATCTTCTCTCTGGGGAACGTTTCCGAGAATAGTCACATTGATCTTTAAATGTAAGCTCGCCCGTGGGGACTAACCATTTTCTGACACAGACCAAGGTGGAATACACGACAGAAGGACGGTGGGTATCAACCTGCTTCGACTTATTCTTAAAAGCAGATCCACAGTAGCAATTAGACAACCTAGGTGTGCTCAGGGATGAGTGCCTGGTTAGAGAAAGTAGACATTTTAATCAACCCATTTTTATTAAGTTGCCTTAACAGGGGTGTACAAAATTATCATAAAAAAACATTCATATTTTATTGCATCATTTATTTATCTATCTGAGCACTTATACGTGGGTGACCCGTGAAGATCCGGGATAGAATAGGTCTTCAGCAACCCATGCTTGCCGTAAAAGGCGACTATGCTTGGAAGATCGGGATCGGGCGGTCAGACTCGTCGACTTCGTTGATGCATGTCATCGTATCCCAATTGCGTGGATCGATGCTAATGTTATCAGTCACTGGATTGTCTGGTCAAGACTCAATTATTTACAGACCGTCGTCATATAGCTGTAGTATTGCTGAGTCCGGCGTTAAACAACAAATAAAAAACAACTTCATTTATACAGGTTCACACGCATAAGGTGTCCGAAGAACGGGGTCGGGGAGCTGGCACACCCCTGCATCCCCCTTCACCTCTGCTTCCACTAGTATAGTTCATTGGTGTACATCTACTCACCTACCACAATATGTTCTCTTAAAATCACCACATTAGGTAGAACGTACCAAAAGCCAGGCCTCATTAACACCCTATCGTGTGTTCAAATACAACATCACCGCAACTTCTTAAAATTACCACATTAGGTAGAACGTACCAATAGCCAGGCCTCATTAACACCCTATCGTGTGTTCAAATACAACATCACCGCAACTTCTTAAAATTACCACATTAGGTAGAACGTACCAATAGTCAGGCCTCATTAACACCCTATCGTGTGTTCAAATACAACATCACCGCAACTTTAAACAACTTTATGTTTGATACACTGAAATTACACACAATGCCATGAGGTTTCGCAAATATGGGTAACACTTGGTTGTATTTCCCCACACCAGATTATGTTAACGTTGACGTATCTTCCCGAAATGAATTGCCAAGACTGTTTCCCATGCGGCTCCTACTAAACTAACGGCGTCAGATATACCACAAAAAGGGACATTGTTAAAAATCCGAAAGATTGAGTGACATTCACAATGAAAAAGAACAATGAGAAACCTAGTCAGGTTAACCAAATTCAATTGCTCTGCATGAGAATGACATTTCATGGAGTTGAGAATCCCCCTTTGATTAGTGGACGTATTTAACTTTGTTCATCAACGCAGCGTTACTGGAGAAGCTGAGCTGCAGTTATTGCATGCTCCCATCCGTTCACCCCCCAGCATACGCTATTCCTGGGGGGACGGGACGACATGGTTTGATTCACAGTGCAGTTGTCCATCACCTACTGATAGTGATTGAAATACATGCTTGTAGTTTTCCTTATCCCTTGTGTAATATGTAGCACTACGACAGGCCTTGGATGCGACATCGTGAGGCAATCGCTGACGACTGCAGTCAACATACATTATATGCTACTCAAAAAAAAGTTAAGGATCACATGATTCTTTCATATTAAAAGAATAGGGTGATCCTTAACTTCTTTTGAGTAGTATAGTTTGTTCCTTGGAAAGGCAAAACACAGGATGAAAATGATCCATTGTCTGCGTTTCCAAGTAGAAAGGCAGAAGGCAGTTGGGGCGAATATAGTGGGGCAGTGTCAAAATACGTCATGGCGTTACAGGGTAGAGATGCTGCTCAGCAAGCGCCCCCCCCCCCCCCCCCCCCCCCCCCTCTTCTTAAGTACTTCTATGAAAAAGACCCCCTGTCCCGTGGATATTCAACAGAATGTCCCTCGCTAGAGATTTATTTTGCTTTGGAACACAATGTACAAAATGAAATGTGCAGAATGATGTAAAATCAAATGTCAAATGTTTTCTTTATTTTTTTTAGCGACAGAACGTTTCAAGTTCATGGACACCAGCAAGAGATATTTTACGTGCGTTTCTTAAGTTATGCAACATAAGATTTATCATATGAGTTGATTTTTCTTTCGGTTTATAAGTAGGATAAACATCAGACGGATTCTCCTTTTCGGTCTTGACTGAGAAAGTATGCTCGTGGAATCAGGAATTCTTTCCCGCATTTAAATTCTCAGATAAGAGATCAGCGTCGGTTTTTATCTTTTACTAAAAACCCTCGGAAGTGTTTCATTCTGCACATGAAAGTTTGCCAGCGAAACACAAAGCTGTTCAATATAATTCTATGTCACCTTCAAGAACTAACGTCATTTACTTAATAGTGTCCTCTCTGAAATAATGACGAAAATGATAGTTCAAGGGCAAACTTGAAATTCTTGTTCATATAAATATCCTGGCAGCGTTATTTATTGAGAATTGCATGCAAAACAAGGCATTGTTACAGAAACAGCGGTTCCTTCCATCTCCTTGCTTTGTGAAACATTGCAGTGAAAGAAGACCCATAACCAACTCACCCGCCTCATATCATTCGAATGTCATAACAGACGCGGTCGTGGTGTCGTTCTCTGTTCTAAATTGGATTGTCGATTAAGGAAATGGGTTTGTCGCTTCTGTTTATCTAAGATAAATTAACACTTGTATTCCTTGGGAACAACATGCAGATAACATCATTGAAGTACATGTTTCGCGCTAAGCAAACATTGTATGCCTGAAAAAAAACAAAAAAACCATGTTGACTATATCAGAGAGGGACATGTATCGTGCCTGGAAAACATGCAGACTATATCAGAGAGGGACATGTATCGTGTCTGGAAAACATGCAGACTATATCAGAGAGGGACATGTATCGTGCCTGGAAAACATGCAGACTATATCAGAGAGGGACATGTATCGTGCCTGGAAAACATGCAGACTATATCAGAGAGGGACATGTATCGTGTCTGGAAAACATGCAGACTATATCAGAGAGGGACATGTATCGTGCCTGGAAAACATGCAGACTATATCAGAGAAGGACATGTATCGTGCCCAGAAAACATGCAGACTATATCAGAGAGGGACATGTATCGTGTCTGGAAAACATGCAGACTATATCAGAGAGGGACATGTATCGTGCCTTGAAAACATGCAGACTATATCAGAGAGGGACATGTATCGTGCCTGGAAAACATGCAGACTATATCAGAGAGGGACATGTCTCGTGCCTGGAAAACATGCAGACTATATCAGAGAGGGACATGTATCGTGCCTGGAAAACATGCAGACTATATCAGAGAGGGACATGTATCGAGCCTGGAAAACATGCAGACTATATCAGAGAGGGACATGTATCGTGCCTAGAAAACGTGCAGACTATATCAGAGAGGGGCATGTATCGTGCCTGGAAAACATGCAGACTATATCAGAGAGGGACATGTATCGTGCCTAGAAAACATGCAGACTATATCAGAGAGGGACATGTATGGGGCCTAGAAAACATGCAGACTATATCAGAAAGATACGTGTATCGTGCTCCACATTGACCCATGTCGCAGCAGATAAAGGTATTTTCACGTACTTCTTATAATGACGACGCAAGCGAGGACACAAACACTTCTGGCCCTTTGTGTTTACACAACCGTCTGCATATGACCCAATGTAAGAGCATGTAAACTGCTTAAACATTCCTGAACATATTTCCACTCATCCTCCCGTGATGAAACAGTGCTATACTCATTACTTAGTGTGACAATCTACAGCACACCTGCCTCTGTTTGTTTGTTTTACTGCAATGTCTATACTATCATGTTGAACGTTCTAACCAGTTTAAGAAGTGAACCCAATTTCAAGAGTGAGTGAGTGAGTTTGGTTTAACGCCGCTTTTAACAGTATTCCAGTTATATCACGGCGTGTCAGCTTAATGTGGGAGGAAAGCCCGAAGTAATGCAGGTCTCAGACGTTTACCACTTCGGTGAAACCCATGAGCACGGGTATGGTGCTGACAAACCTAGAAACATAATCGGGGCGAACCGGGATTCGAACCCATAATCATAGGTTTCTTGCGTGCCCAAGGGACGCGACTCTGCACAGCGAGTCGCGGCGCCTCAGACGACTGGGGCACCCGTGCCCCCACCCAATTTGAAGATAAACGATAAAGATAAGGTTAGTTTAATACTGTCCTACCCTGAACTGTCCTTTTTAACTGCAAAAACCTGCCATAATATCTTAAAAAACGTGCTGCCAATTTGTATATTCCTACTTAATATATGTTTTATTGTAATTGTTAACGGTTTGATATAATACCCTTAGTTCAGAGTTTGTTTTGTTTTATGCATAATAGTCTCCGTATTTCCACATGGAATGGCTCAACATGTTTTAGGAATGTATGGGTATATATCAGATGTTGAGGTGAGAATTTCATAAAATATCTGTCTCTATGTCTGTCTTGTTATACGCCGGACACACAACACAACAGGTGTATGCACAATGTAACCTACATTTTCTGCAGAATTTCTTGTCATCAAATCTTAGAGAAGTGATCCTTCTTATCTTTCTTCCGTGGCACGTTTGAATCATGTCATCAAAATAACAGTTTTATAAACTAAGCACTGAGCCATGTTTAAACTGATAACCCTAATTCCACAGAGCCCAAGTCTCAGTATCACACTAATTACACCTCACGTGACTGAAAGTGGACGGGGGAACAAAGCAACTCTTTAAACAGATTGGATCCTGGTTGTGTTTTCGCTTCAATTAGCAGTGAAAATGTTTTAAAGAAGGAAAAGCTGTTTAATGTCAAGCTGCTGAAACCAAAAACCTTTTTTTAAAATCAAGTGACCAAGGACGATGTGAATCGATGTGAATCCCTAGAAATGTTGTGACTACGGAAGCCTTTCAGGGCAATTTTTGTTTTTTCTTAAAATTTCAAGATACTAACTTATTTGAAATTTCAAAATACATACTAAGTTGAAATTTCAAGATAATGATCTTGAAATTTCAAGACATTAACTTAATTTTTTTAATTTATAATTTGAAATTTCAACTTAGTGTCTTGAAATTTCTACCTAGTATGTTAAAATTTCTGCCTGGTATGTTGAAATTTCAAGAAATCAAATATACAAAACATATGGCCCTAAAAGGCTATCGTATTGGTACTTTTTGTGTATCGGAAAAATCTGTATTGCAGTTAACATTTTTGGTTCATGGGAAATAAGGTCAAACTGTTTTTTACATGATTGAATATAGTTTCATGTAACACTCAGTCCCAAGATGAAGAAACATATTGTTTTGATTATTTTGTACAGTCAAACTGCGTTGATTCGCGCTTTGATGTGTCAAACTATGGTTATCTCGAAGTATAAACTGCGCATTTGTTCTTTATGTACCATTTTCGGTTGTGTCGAAACTCGGATAAGTCGAAGTAATTACGTAGGTCGACACAAGGGTAATGTAGGTTCGACACATATCAAAGTTCAACACAATGGTGTTTGACTGTAGACATATTCTAACGATGTTATGCTCCGTCTGACCTGTGGTCAGCCGACCCGGATTCTTCTCCTGGAATGGCAACCATTAATTCTGTCCATGACAACGTTATCCATCCCAGACATCTGGACCGTGTCAATTAGTATCCAGTTTATAAGCCACAGAAATGCCACCGATCCCTTAACTTGTTTTCCTTCAGTAAGCTTTGGCTGGGAAATGTGTAATGAAGGAGTGTGATAAATGATGTCTGAACAGAAAGACGGTTTTACCCACGCATGCCTAACGCTGTGATCAAAACACCACCACTATGCTTCCAAAAAAATCCCAAAAGACCCGAGAAATTTGAACTGAATATCTGTAATTTAAGATGCTTGAATGTTTTTGCTCATTCATTCTTCAGTTAAATTCCTTCAAAAACAAGCAGACTGCCCATAAAATATCAAGCGGTTCTTATGTTATATGTCTCTGTTGGGTCTTTCTCATACAATACATTATTTCGCGACCCGTTAAGATTCCGGGGTGGAATAGGTCTTCAGCAACCCAAACTTGTCGTAAAAGGCGACTATGCTTGTCGTAAAAGGCGACTAACGGGATAGGGTGGTCAGGCTCGCTGACTTGGTTGATACATGTCATCGATCCCAATTTCGTGGATCGATGCTCATGATGTCAATCAATGGATTGTCTGGTCCAGACTCGATTAATTTACAGACCGCCGTCATATAGCTGGAATATTGCTGAGTGCGGCGTTAAACAACAAACAAACAAACATTATTTCGCGGTCCATAAAGAATATCTACATGCAATTGTTTAGCTCTGTGTAAGACACAGATACTGATATATTCAGATGTCGACGACCAAAAACATATGTCATGTGTGTTTAGTCTTATTATCATAGGGGGCACGGGTGGCTGTGCAGAGTGCGTCCCTTGGGCACGCCAGAAACCTATGATTGTGGGTTCGAATCCCGGTTCACCCCGATTATGTTTCTAGGTATGTCAGCACCATACCCGTGCTCGTGGGTTTCATCGAAGTGGTAAACGTCTGAGACCTGCATCACTTGGGGCTTTCCTCCCACATTAAGCTGACACGCCGCGATATAACTGGAATACTGTTAAAAGCGGCGTTAAACCCAACTCACTCACTCTTAGTATCATAAATACCGGATTAATTGCAACGACGATAATTGTGTCTGTATTGCGCTAACACTGTTTTATGCGAGGTGTCAACAATACCGCAGTACTCGTAACACTATAAAGCGTTGTATGCTTGACTTCAACTAAACCTCATTACTCGTAATGCCAGTAGTTATGTTTGTATCAATGTTGCATACATGACGCCCACCGCATTATTGTAACGCTGATAATGATGTATGCGTGACGACATCACTGCCGTTCAACGCCTTTACAGTATTCGCCATTAATGATGATTGCATAAAGTCAATAACGTTGTATGCACGACGTAAACAGTGCTGACCTGCACAATCCCGGTCCTAATTAATTATCCAAATGGATAATAAACGTTATAACATTTTTAATGCAAGTTTATCAAAGTTTATCAAATGCATTTTACAAAACCTATGTGAAATCCAATATGTGATTAAATTGATAGAATGCACTTTTAAATATCACAAACCATATATGGAACCTTATTCCATTGCTTGCCATTAAGAGTATTATCACTTCAGTTTGGTACATCGCTTTTTGTAGTCTCTGAAAGGGCAATGATTTTAGCATCGGAAATTAGAAAGAAGGATTCATTTCCTATCGGCATATTCTCTCAAACATCCATCGACTTTTACTGTCGTCTTGTTCAGAAACAAATCCATTCGAGTCAGTGGCTGGGTTAGAATAATATAAATGTCCAAGCCTCAATTTCACTGAGTATAGATTTTTTACTATTACAAAACCACACATGTTCAACAATCATGATTAAATCCATTGCCATGTCTAACACGGGGATGTGGAGTTATTGGACTGGAGAGATGCAAGCCAGTTGCAATTAATGTTCCCTCAAACTGACCTTCAGTACTTTGCTAATTTACAATTTGACTGTTCTACATTTCTTTGTTCTGATAAGACATTAATTGTTATTAAAGCTGAAATGATACCGGATTCACCATACGCATTCGGATATTCACAATTATTGAATGAGAATATTAATATTTCCAACCCTATTTTTTTAGGACATATTAATCCTCGGGAAGTAGGCAGTATGTATTTGGCTTCTCTTTGTCTGTGTGGTGTTTAAAGGCTTACCCAGCAATATTCCAGCTGTATGACGGCGGTCTGTAAAGAACTGAGTCTGGACCAGACAATCAATGAACATCGAGCTACGCAGTTGGGATACCATAACATACATCAGCGAGCCTGACCACCCAATCCCTTTAGTCGCCTCTTACGACAAGCATGGTCAACATTTACGGCAAGAATAGATTGCTTAAGACCTTTTCTACCCCGGATCTTTACGGGTCTATTCAAACGATATAATTTCATGTTGCCTTTCCTTATTCTAATATCATTGTATGTGAGACTAGACCACTCCGTTTCAAAAAGGTTATGGTCATGGCTTTATTGGATCGCTTATCATCGTGCCCGATGATGTGGGTCGTTGCTTTCAGTCACTGATGTTGCCTTACCCAGACTCAAATCATCAGAGTCAGTCATAATATTGCAAACTACGGCATTAAACAATATTCACTCGCTTACGCGTTAAGTTAACATTTAGGAATGTCTGTCTTTAAAAAACCCAAACACGTTTTAAATTAGCCCCGTGCCTTGAATATGTCTTTGGATTCAATATTCGTTGTCTCAAAGTAAAGTTAGAAATGAAAAAAAGATCACACTGATCACACGACAAATTAGAAATCTAACAACCGATTGTTAAAAAATAGAAGTGTCGTATTTCGTGACAAACCGTCTGTATGCCTTTATGACGCTGATTAAGGCTTGACTTCCAAGGCTTTCATCACGTCGACATCCTCAAATTACATGGACGTCGTCGGCGGCAGAATTGTTCCAAGGTCACTGTGTGGTTATCTCATACTTCGATACTGTGGTGCGTGACCGGAAGTAATCGATCCATTTGTAACTCCGCCAAACGGCTCACGGTCTATCATTAGAGAGGAGATCGGCTTTGGCGAGGGTGCTTTTCCTGGAAGTCACCCCAAGCAGGGTAGTCTGTTCGGAATGGCTAATGATCAGTTCCGTGGTGCTTACAGACACAGTCAATGCACACCACAGGCCAAATCAGTTGTGACTTTTATCTTAAAGGGAGCTGTGTCCGTAATACGAGGCCCGTGTTCGGTCGAGGTCTCGCCACAGTAATTAGTGACAGGTGTCACATTTAACATTGCTGGATTGATAAAAGCCGAGGTTAACTGAGTGCGCGCGCGTGCGTGTGTATGTTAGCGGAATTGAAATTTGGAGTCTGCAAATTAATGATCTATACCAATTTATCAATCAAACACATCTCCGAAAGAAAGCAGTTGGCGTGAAAACACCATTCCAGGTGCATTAGAGACAAAGAATATACATAGATAATGACGGTTTTGAAATACCAGATGGCCGCTAAAATGGGGAAGAGGGAGTGAGTTGGGTTAACGCCGCTTTTAACAGTATTGCAGTCATATCGCGGCATGTCAGCTTAATGTGGGAGGAAAGCCCCAAGTGATGCAGGTCTCAGACATTTACCACTTCGATGAAACCCACGAGCACAGGTAAGGTGCTGACAAACCTAGAAACATAATTGGGGCGAACCGGGATTCGAACCCACAATCATAGGTTTCTGGCGCGCCCAAGGGACGCAACTCTGCACAGCGAATCGCAGCGCCTTAGACGACTGGGCCACCCGTGCCCCCTAAAATGGGGAAGAAAGTAATTGGGCAGAATGGATATCTTGGACCTGGGGGTAAAATTACACCTCATATGCATATCCTGACATATCAAGCGAACTATTAACACGGGCCAAGGCCTGTACATGTACCTTCCCAGATTATATTCCTTTGTGTCCTCCTCGACCATTCCCCACCCCCAACACACACCAATGGACGCTCCTAATTTGTTATCCTAGACATATAGTAGAAGGAAGCTGCCCTAAGATGTCGTTAAAAACATAAAAGTTGTTATCCCCTAAAGGTTCCACGTCTTCTTGACATCAATCTGCTCAAAGTTTCCCATACAATGCCGAATGTTTTGATTTGTAAATAATCGTTTAACACTTTAACATGGAAGCGTAGTGTGACCACGGTGAAATTTGTTTTTGTCTAAGTACGTAGGACTTAGTATCTTCTACGTAGGGCTATGTATCTTCTACGTATGACTTAGTAACTTCTACGAAGGACTTAGTATCTTCTACGTAGGACTTAGTATCTTCTACGTAGGACTTAGTATCTTCTACGTAGGACTTACTATCTCCTACGTAGGACTTACTATCTCCTACGTAGGACTTAGTATGGCCTAGAATTACTATGTTCTACGTAGGAGATACTTAGACAAAAAACATTTCACCGTGGCCCTACTACGCTTCCGTAACAACGAAGAATTTAAACTGTATAAAATACAAATTTTACACAATTCAAATAATTATTATAATTTACTATTTGAAAACAATCTCTGTCGTCGTCCTCAAATATTACCAATTTCTTTTGTTTCTCCATTCAGATAACAAGGCGAAAATATATTACTCCCCGGAGACTAATTTCCCCCGAGTCTGGCGGAATTCACCCCTCAAGCTGCCGTAGACCGGATCGGATTAAATTACGACAATGATTTACGACATTGTTATGCCGCTCAGCTAATATTTATAATGTCTCGACTTGATGTTACACGAGGCGGGCACATATAACGTCTCTGAGGCTTCTTAATGTCTCACTAGGGCAGGACATATTTTCCACCAAGAATGAAACGGCTCCGTGGAGGAACCAAACTGAACCCAAAAGTATTAGGGATAATCCGCGTTGGTGAGACTGACTGTGCCGAGACCAGATGATTGGGAGAATTTTATTTGCCCCTTTTGTAGCTTATCGATATTGTGAGATGTGATGGCTCTTAAGGGATCAATATATTAATGATGCTTAACTGTTGCCTCCATTAAGTTTAGGAAGAATAAACTAAACGTGGATTTTTTTGTGAGTAAGTGAGTATGGTTTTACGCCGCTTTTAGCAATATTCCAGCAATATCACGGCGGGGGACACCAGAGATTTTAAATTTTTTGTTGTTGTTGTGAACATATATTGACAATGATGATTCTCTTATGTTGTGTTATTCATATTTTCTGGGATATTGGTATAATTAAGAACTAATTTTATACTTTTATTGAGGTATAAACGTAAAATCCCACGTTTTAGGTTCATGGAAACAAAAATCACATGCAATTTATATAGTTACTCCTAAGATCAAAATAGAGATCTTAATATATTTAAAAAAATTAATACAATACATCTAGTTTTACCGAGCCCAAAATATTCAAAGGTTGTCGTGATGTTGATGGATATATGAAATAATATAATAAAACATTCGCTCATTCATGTGTGATCACAATTCATGTATGTATTACAGGAAACAAGGTTTCGGTGAAAAAAATAAGGTGGCAGGTTTCAGATGCAGTTGGGCCATGGTCTTAATAACTTCGAGATAACCATATTTCGAGATGTTTCGTGATGAACCTGATAGTTCATTGTGGTTTCAATCACACCGAGCTCATCCCGCCATAACGATTTGAATATTCCAGAATTCGGCTTAACGGAACTTCTATCGGTTCTTGTCACACATTTCAAATATTCGGCGATTTTGGTACATCAAGAGTGGACTGTATATGTTTAATGCATTTGCAACAAAAACAGTCTCCTCTAAAGTCGTGAATCTATAAACTTGTTAAGGACTTTTTAAGACCAGGCATTTCACACGCTTTAAGTTGTCTATTTTCCGATAAATCAGGCATTTATTACTCTAATGTGTATAAAACGTCAGAAAATAGATAACCTACACCAGTCTTCTCCGAGGTTTAAGTTATCTCAGTGTTGGTTGAAACCCGTATTTGGTCAGTGATGCACGTAATTTAAGTGGAACTAAAATACACTTGTTGCAAATATATAAATCACAGCCTGAGGCAAAGATAAGATTTTGCATTTATATCATGGGCCGGAAAACATGTCTCGTTTCTCGTTTAAATTTCAGCCATTTAACAGATCCGGTACATTTTATTGTCAACTGCAGGTTTATGTTGTTCTTTTTCTTGACAAGTCCACAAGTTCGTTGACATGAGTACGGAGTGAGTGTAATGTCTGGGTGGGGGGAAGGGGGGGGGGGGGGGGGGGGTCCATGTTTAACTGAGGCGTGGTATCTCAGTGGGCAAGCACGCTATATAAACCGGCATATATGAGGACATGTATAAGCGCGCGCGCACGCACGCACGCACACCAGTAACTCACCCTTATGAGACATGACAATGGATTAAATTATGATAGCTGATCACACATGAACGTGGTTCTGTAATATCAAAAAAGAATATGCTCTGAATGAAATTGAGGCTTGGAAATCTATATCATTCAAAGTTAACCCATTTCACGCCACCTCGCTGTAAAGAATATCAAGAGGAATATTTAGCGGCATCGCGCACCAGCAGAAAACTAGACGTGTTGTCGCTCACTTCAAGATCACATGTAAGTTGATACCATTCCAATTTAACAGGTTCGTGAGAACCATGGTCCGGAGAAAAATGTTGGCTGATATGAATATTCTTCCTTCTCCATGACAATGCCTAATGTTTCTGAAGGGTCCCCGTGGTCAGAAAAAATGTGTCTGTTCTTCTTTGTTGCTGATTCAGAGATGATAAAGTTGCATTGTCCGATGCGTCCTTTGCATAAAAGTGACATTTTTGCATAATATGAATATGTTAATCAAGCAAAATGCTTTCCAATAAGATCGAATTATAAGTGTGAAAGCTTTATTTTAATCTCTTTTGTTCTTGTGACAAGATTTACGAATATATATTCCCTCAATGCCTCGACTGTTTGAACTCAACTGGTATATTGTATCAAGCATTTGTATCACACATGCACGCACAGAGTGTTATCAGTCAAGTATTGCTATCATGAAAGGACAAGGCAGTACCTGTACCGTGGTCAAGCTGTCGTTATGAGAATGATGCATTACAGCTGATATTGGTGTATGAAAATATGATACTGGTATTGTACCACTTTGACAGGTGAGGTGAAATTTGGTTTAACATCGCGTCCAAGATTATTGCACTTATATAGCGTCGTGCATGCACGTGTATGTGTGGCTGCTTGTACTAGTCCGGACTGATGCCGATTTATAGTGCTAGCCCACTGAGATACCATGCCGCAGTTTAAGATGAATACCACACTCAGACACAGTATACTGACTCCGAGCCGACCAGTCCTTGTTTTAGCCCCTTAATGTCGAGCGCCAGACAGGGTAACAACAAGTACCATCTTTTAACGTCTTTTGGTATGACGCGGCCGGGGATCGAACTCCGGACCTTCCGCTATCTACAGGCCGTAACATAGCTGGAATAAGGCTGACTTGGCGTAAAACAACATGCACTCCTTCATTCTTTCTCTGGGACGGATCATGAGGTCACAAACCACATCGCCGTGATACAGTTATCACAGAATTATACATGTATATCCCTTTCTCATTATACAAACATCACCACCTCATTATACGTATATCACTTTCTCATTATACATATATCACCACCTCATACGTATACCACTTTCTCATTACACGTATATCACTTTCTTATTATACGTACATTACCACCTCATTATACGTACATCACCATCTCATTATACATATATCACCACCTCATTATACGTACATCACCAGCTCATTTTATTCATCTCATGATACATATATCACCACTTTCTCATTACACATATATCGCCACCTCATTATACGCACATCACCACTTTCTCATTATATATATATCGCCACCTCATTATACGTACATCACCACTTTCTCATTATATATATATCCCCACCTCATTATACGTACATCACCACTTTCCCATTATATATATATCGCCACCTCATTATACGTACATCACCACTTTCTTATTATATGTAAATCGCCACCTCATTATTCGTACATCACCACTTTCTCATTATATGTAAATCACCACCTCATTATACGTACATCACCACTTTCTCATTATATGTAAATCACCACCTCATTACACGTACATCACCACTTTCTCATTATATGTAAATCACCACCTCATTATTCGAACATCCCCACCTTCTTATACGTATATCATCCCCTCCTCATTTTACGGAAATCACCACTTTCTCGATATACGTATATCACCACCTCATTGTCAGTGAACGTGGTTACCATAGATATCGCCATTTTCAAAGGTTCGAGACAATATGAAAGCAAATGTCAATCTCATTTAAATAAGATCTTTGTATTTGTTCCCGCAACATAAAGATCTGAGGACATCCCATTACAGGTCACGACCTTTCGCGAATTTTGACCGACCAATGAAATGACTAACAGGAATTCGACATAGCCAAATCAGAAAGCAGATTTCTGAATTTTCCAAATGGCGACTTCCTTTCCAGGCCACACTTGAAACACATTGTGACAAAGTTCTCGATTAAAAATTTGAAAACTGAACAAACGACAATTCTGGAATATCTAATGGATGGCCAAGATTGTGCAACAATGCATCCCTCGGGATACTGAAAGGCTCTTCCAGTTCAAATGTTTCTCCCACTACAGCCCGGAAGGCCCCGTGTTAACCTTTCCGAGGTTGCATGATTAGAAAACACATTCAGTCTTTTACTTTTATCTTAAGTGACGCTTTGCTTGGTCGGATGAAAGGTCGCTCTGACGTGACTTGTAATGGCAAGTCCTCAGATCTTATGTGCAGTGGTAGCAACCAGTAAGATCTAATTTAAATGACATTTAGCAAATGTCATCTGAAGTTTACAGTATGTAAAATGCTGGAATTCCATACAGATAACACATATGGGAAATTTTGGGATATGACATTTTTGCAATACGTACATGTAGGTATCCCCAGGTCAATCGAACTGCGAAGATATTGAAGAGTCAACTGCGACTCTTGGGCTCAAAAGTTGTTTGATCAGGATTATGAAGTTTCTATTTATTAGCGGGGTGGGGGTGGCGTGGGTGGTAGTGCGGTTTGGTGGGATTAGTCATGAGACTGTATCATATTTTGCTTGTGGACATGATGTCAAAGAGATATAACCACAACCTGATTGAAAGTGCTGTCAAAAAAAGGTATTAGCACAATACTGCGGAAGGGTGCGTCTTCCTATGCCACAGTAAAGAGGTGGACAGAAGGGCTTAAACGTGACAGGACGACACTGGAAGGCCTATCATGTTAGCAACATCAAAAGCGATCCCGAGAATCCACGATATGAGTTCAATAGGCATGTCCAAGGAGATAGTTCATTCCATTATATGACAGAATCTTTGACAACGAAGAAAGTGTTAGCTTGTTTGGTCCCAAAGCTCATGACCTCTGATGAAAACGCACAACTTGTCTTATAATAATGTAGCTCCGTTTGAAGCTGACCCTAAAAGGTTCTTGCAACAATTTGTGACAATATATGAAACCGGGGTTCACCACGTCCTGCCTGATTCCAAATAACAACCAAAACAGTGGAAGCATTTGACATCATGACCGCCAAGGACTATCCCATCAGCTGGAGAGGTGATGGTGTTCTGGAATGCTGAGGGTGTCATCGTGGGTATCATCGGGATGAAATTAGACTAGGACACCTAGAAAGCTGAGAGAACCGTGCACGTCCATGAGGACAATGAGCCAGTGCACAAATCAGTCAGTATGGCTTTAAACTCCTTCAGCTGCTAACAGAATCTCTTGACCTGGCACCCTGAGACTTCCATCTGTTCCCAAACATGAAAAAGTTCTTGGCGGAACCCAATTCGACTCGAGCGATGACATCCATGTTTTGGACAGCCGAAAGAAGGGCTAAAATTCCTCCAAGATCGCTGGCAAAAGTATATCGATTTGGAAGGGACTATGTTGAAAATATGAACCAGTTCAATGTCTGCAGTTCAACTCTTTCTCTGTGAGGCTCAAAACTTACAACTCACCTCTCCTATACAAACCATTATCATCTGTATAGCTGGACCTAAGGGGAAAGTACAATTTTGGAAAGGCTAATGATCAATTACATTCAAGGTTTCACCAATTAGGACAAGTTTCCAGCAGTTCAGAATGACTTCATGTTTCTTTCTAGTGTATACAGTCCCTTCGATTGTTTACATGCTGTCGCCATATGGCAGGAGTGTTACTAAATGTGGCGTTAGGCAACAAACACTTACTTTTCTGACTCAAATTGTGCGAGTGGTGGGTGCTGCCGGTAGAGCAGGACTACAGGATATTCACTTAAATCAGTTTCATTACTGTTTTGCCGCTTTGGAATCTGTTTCGGCAGATAGTCTATCATCTCTGGCGTTTAGGTTTCTGTATATGCTGACAATCATCTGTCTGTATTTGTATCAGATTGTATACATGTAGGTGAAGCTAATACAGATGTTGGCACTCTATTGCATTAAAGTCGGTCAATGTTCAGTATTTCTATTGTCCTTTCCCACCTTTGTTTCGTGGATGTCATTCGAAGTCCAATATGATTTAAAGGATAATTGTTTTGTTTGTTTGTTGTTTAACACCACACACAGTAATTTTCCAGCTAGGTGACGGCGAGTCTGGACCAGACATTCCAGTGATTGATATCATGAGCATGGAGCATGAGCATGTCTATGGAATTGGGATACGATGACATGCATCAAACAAGGTAAATAACGGTAGAGCAACAATGGAGAGATGGTAGCATCTGTGACAGGGGCAAATAATAGTGGTGCAATGATGGAGAGATGGTAGTATCTGTGACAGTGGGAAGTAATAGTGGTGCAACGATGGAGAGATGGTAGTATCTGTGACAGTGGGAAGTAATAATGGTACAACGATGGAGAGATGGTAGTATCTGTGACAGTGGGAAGTAATAATGGTACAACGACGGAGAGATGGTAGTATCTGTGACAGTGGGAAGTAATACAACGATGGAGAGATGGTAGTATCTGTGACAGTGGGAAGTAATAATGGTACAACGACGGAGAGATGGTAGTATCTGTGACAGTGGGAAGTAATAATGGTACAACAATGGAGACATGGTAGTATCTGTGACAGGGGCAAATAATAATGGTACAACGATGGAGAGATGGTAGTATCTGTGATAAAAGGAAAGGTTGATGATATTACGGTAGAGAGGTATTAACATCTGTGTTAAAGAGAAAGGTTGATGATATTACGGTAGAGAGGTATTAACATCTGTGTTAAAGAGAAAGGTTGGTGGTATTTACGTTGGATGATCAAGAGAAACGTGAAAGCGTTACAATAGTGAGTGAGTATGGGTTTCCAGCAATATGATATTTCCAGAAATGGGCTTCACACATTGTACCCATGTAGGGAATCGAACCCGGGTCTTCGGCGTGACCAGCCAACGCTTTAACCACTAGGCTACCCCCACCGCCCAGCGTTACGACAGAGATGTGATAGCATATGTCCGAAAGGGGAAGGTTGGTAGTATTACGACAGAGAGGTGACAGTATATGTCCGAAAGGGGAAGGTTGGTAGTATTACGACAGAGAGGTGACAGTATATGTCCGAAAGGGGAAGGTTGGTAGTATTACTACAGAGAGGTGACAGTATATGTCCGAAAGGGGAAGGTTGGTAGTATTACGACAGAGAGGTGACAGTATATGTCCGAAAGGGGAAGGTTGGTAGTATTACGACAGAGAGGTGACAGTATATGTCCGAAAGGGGAAGGTTGGTAGTATTACGACAGAGAGGTGACAGTATATGTCCGAAAGGGGAAGGTTGGTAGTATTACGACAGAGAGGTGACAGTATATGTCCGAAAGGGGAAGGTTGGTAGTATTACGACAGAGAGGTGACAGTATATGTCCGAAAGGGGAAGGTTGGTAGTATTACGACAGAGAGGTGACAGTATATGTCCGAAAGGGGAAGGTTGGTAGTATTACGACAGAGAGGTGACAGTATATGTGACACAGGCCAAAGAGTGGTAGTATTAAGGTCATAAGCATGTGTTTATGAAACATGTGTTCAGAAAAGTCCACCACGAGTCTATAAAACGTTTTGAAAGCTTTACTGAGGCCTTGAACGTTGTAACCTTGATCTAACAACAAAAAGGAAAGGTTTCTGGTATTACGTTATAGAGGTGATAGCATCTGTGGCAGACACAGAATGGATGATGAAGGAGGGTTATAAGAGGGAAGATTAACATCGCGAATCGACAAAGACGTAAGGAGGCAATCCTTTCATTTAGTCTTGAGAGTTGAAATCCAATCAGTAATTCGTTCAATATCCACTGGGCCCTTCACCACGTGGCCGCCAGCCCCTGTCACGCGATACCTCGTTCAACTTGTGAATAACCGAGAGGTGATCACGTGCCACCAAACCCACCACCTTCAAATCCAAGAACGCTTCGTCCCTGGTGGTAGCTGGTTTATGGATATGTGAACACGTGTAAACCAGAAGCACGCGTTAGATATGTCTAAACAACGTGGGCTGTTCGCAGCTGACGACAATGAACTCCTACGGTTGCTCCTGCGACTACAAAATTGATAATTACAACCGAGAACAAACACATTTCCCACTGAGGAAGATCAACTGGGAACTATCACTGACGCACCATCAACACATGTTACCAACACATGAAAACTGACTTCCAAACGATGATGATGCATTGATTCGGAACCAATACTGATTGGGTTACGAGTATTTTGGGATTACAATACATCAACGATGATGCAAACAAACACGGTTAAAAAGAAACCATTAAAAACATAAGGAGGATCCTGGAAAGCGGAACTAAAAACACACGTATATAAACACATTTCAGCTCGGGAATATCTACTTCCAAAAGATAAGCAAAATTAACGAGATAGTTCGCTTGAACTACATGTATTCCGTGGGATATTACGAAAACTGTTTTATTGTGAAACCTCGTTATTGCGGACCTCGATAATCTCCATGTTCAGCTTTTGGGACAATATTAACAGAGACGTCATGACACTGATTCGATAATCTGGACAATCTTTACTCTGGACAGTGTAGTCCGGTTTAAATACATTTCACCGAAAACGGATTTATGAAACTCTCGTTCCAGAAATTCAGTAAAATTCATTTGTCTACACGTGACAGTGACGGAATTGTACAGCGCACTGTTTTTTAACATAATTGTTATGATTATGGAATGTGTTTTGTAGGTTATAATTTTAAGGTTTCTCAGTTAAGAACAGAATAAGTGAGAAGGCAATGAGTGTGGCTTAACGCCGCTTTGAACAGTATTTCCAGGTTCACCATTATTATTGTTCAAGTTTAGTCAGCACAATACCCGTGCTCCTGGATTTCACCATAGTGTAAACGTCTAAGACCTAGATCACTCTGGGCTCCCCCCCCCCCCCCCCCCCCCCACACACACACATCAACCTGCCACGCTGTGTGTGAAAAACTGAAGTACTGTTCAAAGCGGCGTTGAACCCAACTCACTCACTAACCCAAATTCAATCCAAACTCATGAGTCAGTGACGCAACTAACCTCAATTTTGTTACCCTTCCGACATAGGCGAGGTACTCATGATTACATGCGTGTTCAGCCCCAGAACTCATAAGACTTGGCAATTGTTGTGGAAATGGAGCTAATTGAGGGGGCGAATTGAGAAGGAGAGTGTGACAAATACGGGTAAAACACGGAGTGGCAATAAAATGAGGTATTGTTGGAGAAGCATGTACTTTTGCACACCCGTCTGCGTCCGTGAAAGGAGAGCAGACTCAGCAGAGTGGGCACACCTTACGCCAATAAATAATCAATAACACTCATCCGAACAGAAACCACAGAGGTCAAAGCAATCTAATATTTACTTAATTTCGTTCCAGAATAGTTGGGATTACCAGCAGTCCTATTTTTGTACAACTGTTCCGGAGATTATAACCTAACAATTACCGTAATAAGAGTAAGAGTGGGGTCTGACTTTTCATGCTTTAGCTGCGACGCAAAATATATATGACTCGTGTGGATACTCAATTACTGTCGTAGTAAAATCCCCAAATCATCGCTAGCTAATAAAGGTCTATTCTTTCACATTTCTACCTGAAAACAAACCACTCCCAAACACCTAACTGCAAATCTCAGTGAGTAGCTAAATAACCGGACAACTTAATATTCCAATAACCGAACTCCGCACGCACATATCACCCACGTTCTAATACAGCGATGATAATTATTGTCCCACACGCTGTCGTCTGCGCTCTTTCATAGGCAGACGACACTTTGTGATTGGAAGAGAGGCCGTCAGAGAGAGAGCGTGCAGCGCGTGATCATCTACTCTTCAGGATTGTAGAACCATTTCCTCAACCAAACTGCATTCTCGTCTGTCATGTCGTCTGCTCATGTTCTTTTGTTGGTCCTTCTAGCGGTATTACACGTGATTGCCCAGGTGAGTTTTTCCCGATGACCATATTCTTATTATAACTTGTATACAAATGGTGATAGCTTAAACACTATGGCATTGGGGAAGAGAAGTTTTGGATGTCAACTCCTTTTTTATGAGGAACACAACGTTTCGTCAGGTGGTGAAGGAGTAAGCATATACTCCGAAACGTTGTGTTCCTCATAATAGAGAAGTTGACATTCATAAATTCTCTTTCTTTTGTGTATCACTTCTAAATGCCTTTCAAGGACTTGACGTATGACATTGTTCGTTTTAGTATACTTTTAAAGAAACAGTGATATATCTCGCTCAAAACAAAGGTTGTTTGATCAGGGTTTTCAGTGTTCAAGAACTAACTAAGTAAGACTTTCAAAAATGGTTTTGTGGTAGGCTTGTGGACAAAATGATATCCGATGACATCCCTATTTTCACTTGTACCATATGTTCTCGTGTTTGTTGAGGTGAACACTTGACTTGCCTTTATGTGTGTTTGGGACGGTTGTCTTCGATGTGGCAGGATACGTTCTCCTCTTCGCAAACACCTTGCACCTGGAATCTTCACTTATTGATAATGATTCATAAACACGTGCAAATGATACAGCCGGAATCCTAAAACTGGCTCTGCTTTAAGAAGTGTTTGTATGATTATTGAAATAATTGTGTCGCTTTTAATTAAGTAAATACTTCGATGATATATTTTCATATCCATCTACCAATCGTGAATCATTTGCAGTCGTCTTGCATTTGTATGCTATTTTGTTTTTAAGAAAATGCAACCAATTCCCCCACCCCCAAATTATGCAAATAATTCGATGGGATGTTTTCACTAAGAATAACCATCTACCAATCGTGAATTTATTTTGTCCCTCCACCCCCAAGAATTTCAACACCTAACTCTCAGATATGGTGTTGATTCTGGACAAATGACTTGGCTGGGTCTAGCTTGATATTCTTGTTCATACAAATATCCTGGCAAAGTTATTAACTGAGAATTGCATGCAACTCAACGGGGCATTGTTACAGAAACGGCCGTTCCTTCCATCTCTTTGTTTTGTGAAATATTGCAGTTGCATCAAGACCTTGTAACACTTTTAACCTAAACGCCCACCTCATAACACGCGAACGTAATACCAGAAACAGCCATGGTGTCGCCCTCTGTTCTAAGATGTGTAACCTCTGAATAATCGTTCTATTAGAAGTTGGCGTGCGTCCACTGCATTAAAGTATGTAAGACGTTCACTTATATGACGAGAACCCCCGAGCACACAAATCAGAGGTATTTTTCTTAAAGAAAGGACCGCAATGCTAATGCAATCAGACAAGCAGTAACCGAAACTCTGACGATGCCCACATGATTGATAACCAGGGGTTTCTTATCATTTCGCCACGGTTGTATAACATAACGACCCCTGTTGGGATTTCTGCCCAAAGTGCCCCAGTCATCGCTGCGGGATCATTATATTCAGAAACATATGAAACTACAGGTTTAAAGGGGGCAGGCTCTAGCAAATTGGCAGGCCAAGCAAATTGGTTCAAGTCATTCAAATACCTCTTAGTTGTGTCTGCAGGCACATATGTATGGTGAAAATCACTGTAATATTTTCATGATTTTCCCATGCGTCCATGGACAATGCCCATTTGCACATGCCACTTATTAAAATGCCGAGACCAAGTCTTCAAATGGACTTCAGAATCTGGATCAGAGTCCACCTTTAAGATGAAATTTGGATCAAGTGAAGTCCGGGTTAGAAATGGTTCCCAACAACCCATGCTTGTAGTTGGAGGCGACTAATAGGATCGGGTGTTCAGGCTGGTGACTGGAAAGTGATTCATTAGCATGCTTATGCTATGGTCGGAATCCTACAATTTTAATAGAGATTTCTTATGATCATGGAAATATTTTTTGTTGCTTGTTTAATCATTACGAACATTATGACCTTTACTCAAACAACACGCTTAAGGTTAACCCTTCGGGGCCATAGCTCTCTGTTGCTTGTGGTAATGGGTTACTACTATAATAGATTGGTGCTCAGGCTCGGTGTCTTAGTTGATAAAGTGTCATCCGACCCCGACGGCGTGGGACGTGGGATGTTGACCGCAATGAAGACTTGAAGAATGTCACATCTACTTGCTCAACACCTGGATTAATGGACATTGTCCAGTTTCCAGGTGGAACTTCATCAAGTATGATGCCCCCCAACTTGGTAGAAGGATACCGTAAACGCCTCATCAAGAATGCTGGAAAATCCCATCCAAACATTTTTGTAGTTGTTCAGCTGTCCATCCATGAAGAAGTGTCAGCCCTTGTCCAGATTGTTCAACTGGAGTCGACAGTCGCATTGAGAGGTTGGGACTTGAGTATGTCATGGTCATTGAACCTTAGTTTCGTTCTTGGGTGCAATAGGTGGACATTATGTACCGATGGACTCTGAACTACGTGATTATTACACGCAACTGTGACATTGTGATCGCAAGGTCAATATATCAATAGGATCCAATAAAAAGTGGGTTCTGGGAGGAGAATAGGTCTTCAACAACCAATGCTTGTCGTAAGAGGCGACTAACGGGATCGGGTGGTCAGGCTCGCTGACTTGGTTGATGCATGTCATCGTATCCCAATTGCGGGGATCGATGCTCACGATGTCAATCGCTTGATTGTCTGGTCCAGACTCGATTATTTCCAGACCGCCGTCATATAGCTGGAGCGGCTTTAAACAACAAACAGACAAGGAAAAGCGAAACACATAATACCTGTTTCATGAGGATTAATATGTCATAAAAAAAGTAGAGTGAGGCGTTAAACAACAAACAAACAATAAATGTTTACTATCATGTTTTATCTACATGTATGTCATAATTGTTTGGACAGCAGACAAGCCTGTAAGACAACTAATTGAATGGTTAGGTCATTGTGTTCAATGAGCCAGTTAACGAAGCGTCTTATGAGCTGGGGGTTCATCTCATAGAACAGCACAGCCTGGCGGGAAATACAGGTTCTCAATAATGTCTTGGAACAACAGGGGGCTTGAGCGACGGGAGCTACAAGGTTGGAGTCCAATACTTCACCATCGAATAAACTGTTCTTGTTTACTTGGTTTTCAGCCAACATCAAACATGAGCGTTTACTTTCTTTTGCCCCGCAGTTGATATGAGAATTGTCAAATTAATAATCGAGTCTGGGGCCGACAAACCATTATGGGTAGCGCATTGGACCTTACGCGTTCGGTGACTGTTTTAAACAGAGCTGGTAACGTTTTGAGAACGTTTGTATTTTTTGGGGTGAAATCCAGTTTTCAAGTGTAAACTCTCTATTGCCCGGGAGGTTATATGGAATATTGCTGTGTGCTGCCTTAAACAAAAAAAAACCAAACAAACAAAACTACAACCACAACGCCTCGCTGACAGTCTGGGCACACAGAAGTGATTATTACTAATGATGTGTAAATGAATAATACAGTCAACTAAACTTAAAATTAATTGAAGTAGAGCAAGAACGAAGTGTAGTTTCGTATCGAAATCTAGATATGAAACAATGTGAGTGAGTGAGTTGGGTTTAACGCCGCTTTTAACAGTATTCCAGTTATATCACGGCGTGTCCGCTTATTTTTGGAGGAAAGCCCGAAGTGATGCAGGTGTCAGACGTTTACCTCTTCGGTGAAACCCACGAGCGCGGGTATGGTGCTGACAAACGTAGAAACATAATCTGGGTTACCGGGATTCGAACCCACAATCATAGGTTTCTGGCGTGTCCAAGGGATGCGACTCTGCACAGCGAATAGCGGCGCCTTAGATGACTGGGCCACCCGTGCCCCCAGATATCAAACAAGACCTAGTATTGTCTCGTTTATATGCTAGTGACTCCTGGCACTGAATCAGCTGGAAATAACTCAAGCCTTATTTCCTTGGCGTTTATGTTATAATTCAAATACCCCGGCATTGGGTCTGCCCAGTATACCAATCTGTTCGTGTAAGGGTACTAACTTACTCTGATTCATAAAAAACAAACGTGATGACGTTGCCTGTAATATCAACTCCTGGTTTGTCTCTCTCGACTTTGAATATCTCGCGCGGACCACATGTCAGGAGGCAATATCCGTTTTACCCCATATTAGGCAACGTGTGAATGTAACTGGTGTGCAAATAGACGAACTATTTTCAATATGGCTGACCTGAATGGAAACAATAACAGTTATGTTTACCTGAAACGCTATAGTTTTGTTAAATTTATTTCTAAGGATTCATCGATTTTGTAAGTTGTGGGCTTGTGATGTAAGCCGCCACATCTCTCTGTTCAGTTGAGTCCCTTGGCCGTGTCAGGATTCGATGTTTGTAGTTTAAATGGCGGATTCGCCCCGATAATGATGTTATGTCTGTCGGTACCAATCCTCACTGGTTTCATGAAAGTGCTAAACATGCAAAGACCTGATGTATATTTAATTTCCTCCCACATTATTCAGGTCATGATATACTGCTCAAAAGAAGTTAAAGAACACTCGAATCACGACAGCTCAACTTTTGTGATATGAAAGAATAGGATGTTCTTTTACTTCTTTTGAATAAAACATAACTGAACGTAAAATGTGGCGTCAAGCCCACCTTACTACAGTAATTTGAAAGTGCTCCTTCTACCCCTATAACTTATAACTACCACGGAGATCCGTTAAGATCTGGGGTAGAATAGGTCTCCAGCAACCCATGCTTGCCGTAAAAGGCGACTAACGGGATCAGGTGGTCAAGCTCCTGACTTGGTTGAGCATGTCATCGATCCCAATTGCGTTGATCGATGCTCATGATATTAATCACTCGATAGTCTAGTCCAGACTCGATTATTTACAGACCGCGGTCATATAACTTGAATATTGCCGAGTGCGGCTAAACAGCAAACAAACCAAACCAACTATCACGGAGCTCGCAGTATGTTTCTCGCGGGGAGCTATGTTAGAATAAGTCATCAGCACCAGAATAGATTGTTTCCGGTGGTGAGGCTCTGCAACAAGGTTATTTTCTATGTCCCTTTACCTGGACGGAGTTTGCTCACAGCGGTATTTGTGTGTTGATAATAAATAGATTATTTACAGACCACCGTAATATTTATTACCTGACAAAAGAAAGCTATAGCAATGCATGATGGTGGCTAAAAATGAAATAAACAAGACATAGTTATTCGATGGTGATGTAATGAGTGAGTGAGTATGGTTTTACGCCGCTTTTAGCAATATTCCAGCAATATCAAGGCGGGGGACACCAGCAATGGGCTTCACACATTGCACCCATGTCGGGAATCGAACCCGGGTCTTCGGCGTGACGAGCGAACGCTTTAATCACTAGGCTACCCGACCGCCCCCGATGGTGATGTGATACGGGTATCACATTTGTGTTTTGGACCTTATGTTTGCAGTGTTTCGGCGACTGTTTTAATCCTTGAAGGTTTTAGACACTTTTGTACTTTGTTGGTTCAATCTAGTATACTTTCATTTGCCGGGCAGTTCAGCTTGATATTAATAAGCTGACTGCGGCGTAAAACAACAAGCAACGAAATCGTAAATGTTTCATTCCGCATGAACGTCTTAATCACTTATTCCAATGCCACACCAGATAGCGTACAATTTCGAGATTTTCGGTCATTGAATCAATTTCCCTTGCCCACGTGGCATTGAAAGCTGCCTTGTGCTGTTTGTCTGAATTAACGAAACAAAGATATTCCCAGAGGTTTCTCGTTGTAAATCCGTACAGACATGATAAAGAAGGAAGCCTATTCACTGTGACAGAGAGTATGTACAACTGTGTAGAGCTCAATATCTCAAGCCTCGGTGGATTTCAGCAGATTGTTTTAAGTCTTTGTAGATCTCAGAAGATTGTCGTTACGTCTTGGTGGATCTCAACAGATTGTCGTTACGTATTGGTGGATCTCAGTAGATTGTCGTTACGCCTTGGTTGATCTCAGCAGATTGTTATTACGTCTTGGTGGATCTCAGCATATTGTCGTTACGTCTTATTGGATCTCGGCGTATTGTCGTTCCGTCTTGATAGATCTCAACATATTGTCGTTGAGTCTAAACAGATTGTCATTACATCTTGGTGGATCTCAGCGGATTTTCGTTACGCCTTGGTAAATGTAAGCAGATTGTCGTTACGTCTTGGTGGATATAAGCAGATTGTCGTTACTTCTTTCGGGTCTCAGCGAACTGTCGTTAAGGTCTTGGTGGATCTGAGTGGATTGAAGGTCTCGGTGGATCTGAGTGGATTGACGTAAAGGTCCCAAAGGATCTGAGTGGAATGTCGTTAAGTTGTTGGTGTCTATTGTCCATTGGAGTCGATTGTACAAAAAGAATGCTTGTGAATTTAGTGGATTTTCGTTAATGTGTCAGTGGATCTGGTTGACTGTTGTGAAGGGCTCAGTGAATCTGAGTTGATTGCCGTTAATTTTTCGGTGGATCCGAATGGATTGTCTTTCAGTGTCGATTATCAGAATATTCTGTGGATTGTCGTTAAGGTGTCGGTGGTTTAAGTGGATTGTCTTTAGGTTCTCGATGGATCTGAGTCGGTTGTTAAGATGTCTGTTGATTTAGTGAATTGAAGCTTTGGTCTCGGTTAATCTGAATGGACTGTCGTTAAGGTCTCGGTCGATCCGAGTGGATTGTCGTTAAGGTCTGGGTCGATCTGAGTGGATTGTCGTTAAGGTCTCGGTCGATCCTTGAATATAGAAATTCGCTAAAGTAACATCTGAGATGTGGGGGGGGGGGGGGGGGGGGGGGAGATGATCCTATAAGGATACTCTCACTGTGTATTTAGAGCATCTATTTCAGTTTATTACTTTAAAAAAAATACTTTTTCCCGTTAAAGTGTCTACCAATTATTTTTCAGTTATCAAATGGTCGCTGTCTACTGTCTTTCCACCTCAAACTTAAAACATAGGACAATTTGTAGGTCAGTGGTAAATGAGATCGCTCGTCATGATGAAGCTCCGGGTTCGATACTGCCAATGTATAAAGCCTATGATATGGCTAAAACAATAAAGACACAACGAAAACCTAATTTTCCTACCCACCGAAGTAGGGGCGGTCGGGTAGCCTAGTGGTTAAAGCGTTCACTCGTCACGCCGAAGACCCGGGTTCGATTCCCGACATGGGTACAATGTGTCCCCCGCTGGATATTGCTGGAACATTGCTAAAAGCGGCGTAATACCGTACTCACTCACCGAAGTTTTGTATGCTTATTCCTCACATCGACCACCTCCGTTGTCTAGTGATAGAGCGTCCGCCCGGAGAGCGGAAGGTCCGGGGTTCGATCCCCGGCCGCGTCATACCAAAGATGGTACTTGTTGTTACCCTGTCTGGCGCTCACACACACACGTGCATGCACGTCGCTATATAAGTGCAATAATCTTGGACGCGACGTTAAACGCAATTTCACCTCACCTCACTTATTCCCAACATCAGTTATATAAATAAACACAAACTCGTTACATGACGTCCGACCGAATCTGCCTCTGCAATGCTTTGAACAAACCCCTTTTTCTCAGCACGATCACGTCTTAACATATGCATTCCTTTCTTCTAACCCAGGATATTGATATCTTTGAATTGTAAACCAAGTTCCATTCGATGTCTGTTTCTAAGTGATAAGAGCCTAATATGTGAATGCTCATGAGTGCGTTGGCCTGGACAGCGATCCTAGAATCGAAGCAATCTAACGGTAACACATCGCCTAAGGGCGTTTGTCCGTGATTACAGCTTTGAAGTAGTTTGAAAGATCCTCCTTGATTTTATTTCAAATAACTGATGTCTGATTCAAAGTAACGTTTACATGAAATGAGATTCTAACTTTAAGAATTAAGCAAGGTTCCAAGTCAATCTTGCGAACGCTTGAAGCGATTCGATATTAAGTTATTTCAACATATTGATCAAGAAGCAAAACGTGGAATAAATAATAATAAAAATAATACGAAAAGTGAGGGTTAAAAGTGATGCCTCTTGGGCCCCTCATTTGTAGTTCCTTTGAATAAGGATTATTTTCCAAAACCGACGTGTTCTAAAGATCGCTGGTCAATCTTATAAAGAAATCGAATCTTTTTATATAAGTTATCTTCAAACAGTTGTCAATCAATTTCAATAAAAAAGTAACGAAAAAGTGTTCTTTTCAATGCAAATCCCCAAAATGACTTCTCATCCTATATTGACCTTTTATCATTGTTGAAAAACGTTAAACCACTCGATCCAATTCTCTATATTTTAGTTTTAATCAATATTAATCGAATTTTGAATAAGAAATATCTTACACACTTGTCACCAGGGCGGTACGAAAAAATCTGATTTTTATGTTTGTGGTGTTGTTTCACCATGATTATGACAAACATGGCTATAAATAGCACATCAATATCATGACATACAATGTCGGCCTGAAGAGACGGTATTTACTTGTCTCCGGGGCCAGGGCCTTCACATTGTACCAGCATGCCCTCTCCTGTTCCATGACCTTTACACGAGGTTTTCACCCCTCCTCACTCACTGGCACAGACTTTAATGGAAATTGGGTGAGTGGTGGGTTCTTCTTGTAGAGCTGGACCCTTTGGTCATCGCTGATTTCAGTGATCCAATAAGATTCACCCCTGTTTTGTTAGGATGAAGGGTTTTAGACGCTGATGTAGATCGTGTTTTGAGAAACTGATCAGTTGCAAAGAGCTCCTGGTGTTATCACCGATTTTCAGTGATCGACTCAAATCATTTTCCCTGCTATTTTGACTTTACGCCCAATGGAATCTATTTGGACGGAGAGTCGAGACGGGTAATTCTCTGACGTTTACGTTAAACGGTCACGTGGCTGCATACAACGCCCGTAGGTCAAGGCCTTGTTCTCCTTATCCGGTTTCAAACAGTCATAAATATAGGACAGTCAGGGGGGACTGGACCAAAGTAACTATTTATTCAGTTTCTACTTAACGAGCGTCGACTGTATAATTAAATCATGGTGTTAGGTCCCATAAATTTAGTTGTCGTTGTCGTCTAATCGATGGAAGAGCCAATTGAATGTGACGTCTCGGTAACGTCGCAATTGACTATGAAACGCTCTGCATTACATCTCTGTTAAATGTTTCTAACCGATACAAAGTCTAGTCATTGGGGATCTGTCCTTGTTTCTGATCAATATACACCGCTTCATCTGTGGTAAATGTATCAGAAGGGACCTCTGCTTGAGACATCTACATGATATTTCACAGCCGGGCGCAACGCGAGTACATAAATGGTAACATATAGGGTTAATCTTCACAGACCTCAATGATGAGTGAGTGAGATAATATTTAACGTCACATCGGCAGTATTTCAGCCATACCATGACGAGTATTTCATGATGACTGGTGGAACATGAAATAAATAAAAATGGCAACATCTTGGGTTAAACGTCACAGACCTCGAACTCGAGGAAAACCACTCGTGAAATTGATAGTTCCAGCTGGGATGCAATGCAAATACATAGATTGCAACATTCAGGGTTGATCATGACAGAACTCGAGTTCGAGTAAAACCAGATACTCTTGACATTTCACAGATGGAATGCATCGCGAAAGACAAAAAACAACAGTGAACATATGGGTTTTATCGTGAAAGTAAAACCGGTAAAACCATCAAGCCAATATAACACTTGTAATGATTCCCCATAAAGGATTTTATGTTTAATGGAAATGGATTTTCTATCCTTTTGGCCATAATTCCCTTTTGTATGGCGTACTGAGTATTGTTCTATTGTCTGCAAGCCCCGATCGATTAGACGAAATAAGCGCTATACGATATTGTGCCCCAAAGCATTTGCTTTATTTAGACTATGAAGTTGTACAGCAGAACCGATGTGATTGGCTCAGAAACGGCACTGGCTGTCAACGATAAGTAAGCTATCACCTGATACCAAATATTCTCTCCCTGACGATTTGAGTTATTTCGGATATTATATCATATTTTTATTTTGAGAAGACGTGTAAACGAGGAAATCAGCTTTCTAATAAAACGAATTAACTTTTAATATGTCACCGATAACCGTTAAAACATACACTAATATATGATAGAAGTTTAAGTTTCAGCAGATGAAAATACGTCCGTTGGACAATTATGTAAAGCTGACATGATTGCACGATTGATTTCATGAAAAAGAAATGACAGAGTGAGTGAGTGAGAATGGTTTTACGCCGTTTTTAGCAATATTCCAGCAATATCACGGCGGGGGACACAGAAATGGAATGGGCTTCACACATTGTACCAATGTCGGGGATCGAACTCGGGTCTTTGGCGTGACGAGCGAACGCTTTAACCACTAGGCTACCCGACCGCCCGATTAATATAGAGAGAACAATACGTTAAACTACAAATGTCATTCCCATTGAACGTAAGGTTTACGTAGGCGGACGGTTATGCGATGGAAGATTATTCCTGGAATCCTGAAAATATATGTCACAGCACGAATGATAACAAAAAAATGGACAAGCTCCATAATTGCATCACCAACCCAGTAGATGATAAGGCTGCAAGAAAACACTTTAACCGGGCACATTTTTTACAAAATCGAGGAGGGAGGTGGGTAGATAGGACATTTCATGACTGAAAACATGAATCTGGTAGAACACTTATTATTGTTTTCCCTTCCAAGTACACGTGAGTTCACATTAAACTCGACTCATAAGCAGGCCTCAAAGTTGCGACTAAAATGGTCGCCAATGCGACCTAAATTTGATTTTGTCTACTGTCAAAAATTCAGAGGTAGCAATGTGACTACCTTGAAAAATATTTTGTGGTGACTAAATTCTATTGCTACACATCTATTGACAGAAAAATAAATAACAGCAGATCTTGGAAAACACGTCTGCTAATAATTGTACTCGCAAATAATTCCTCCTAAAGTTGTCAATAAACCGAAATACATAAATTTAAAAGTAGTTCCTACTTTATTTTAGTTGACAATGCTCAATGGATGAGCAAGGATATACCTATTCCATCTGGTAACATAAATTGTATCATTGTAACAAAAATCAAGTAAAGTTTCCACTAATATTGTATAAAATTCCAAGACAAGTGCTGTAACTTGTACATATCACAATAGTTATTTGATACAAGATAATTTCAAATGCTTTTGGCTACCTGCACTATTGGCTTGACTTCTTGATTTTAATACCAGCTACCTGGAAAAAACTACTTGTAGCCATATGGCAACTTGGTGAAAATGTAAACTTTGGGGCCTGGTAAGTACAATGTCAGTCATTTTTCGGTTAACATAGTATGCTTCATATCGTGCGGAGGGGCGGTCGGGTAGTGGTTAAAGCGTTCGCTTCCATGCCTAAATCCCGGGTTCGATTCCCGACATGGATACAATGTGTGACGCCCATTTCTGGCGTCACTTGCTGGAATATTGGTAAAAGCGGCGAAATACCAACTTGATAACTAATTTTTATTGGCAATTAAAATGACTAATGCGTAGGATTCAAAGTAACGCGTAAAGGTCGCAGAAGCATTTTCCTTGTATCGCCTAAAATAGTTGACATTATTGCTTAGGTTATTCTATTGTATTCTATTCAATATTTCTTCAAAACCTTTTTCGGAAAACAAAGGGATCAGGAACACTAACCTTGATGAGGACAATATTGAACGTAGGTATGACGGGTTAACATGTCAGAATCTAACGTCATCAACAATAACCTACGTCATCTGAAGTTACTGCTGAGGCACACACACATTCTTGTAACAGATTCCCTTTAGATACATGCGTGGAAATTTACATGCAAAGTCTTTCAATGTAGATCATCACGTTAGGCGTTGTTTGATCAAGGCCTCAGTGAAGCTTCCAGATGCTTTATGGTAGACATGTGGAGGAGACAAATGATGTCCGATGCAATTCCCCATTTTGACTTGTACCATGTTCCCGTGTTTTTCAGGTGAACAATTGACTTGCCTTTGCATGTGTTTGGGACGGGTCCAACGGTTGGGCAAGATACACTGACCTTTTCGATACACCTGGTATCATCACTATTTGATAATGATTCATAAATACATCTGATGACATGGTCGGAATCGTACAATCGACTCTGCTTTCGGAAGAGATTTCTTATAAATATGGAAAGGGTTGTGTCCCTTTTATTTACACATCTACCCAGTGGTAAATATTGAACTCAACTTTTTGGCGTGACCTTAAACCACAGGGCGAAAACGAAGTTGTTTCGATGAAACTCATGGGTCTTCTATAATAATAAAAGGTGAAATAACATAATGCCGTCGAACATATCAAGCAATACATTCATCCATTATAATGACATTTAGTCAAAGGTCAGCGTGGGTAGATTGCAAATGTTATCAGTAATAGGGAAAATAAGAGGAATCCTATTTGACTTCCTTGTTCTCAGCGATCAGCCATTGATTTGTTTTATGTATATTCGGAGGTAATCGGTGCTCCCTACCTACTGATGCAGACATAGATTGATCAAAGCAGTAAAGAGAGACAAACGTTCAATTATTACAGTAATTTGCTTCTGAAGGGGATTTACAGCAAGATTTTACTGAATGGTAAATCAGTTACGGTGAGGTGAGGTGAGGTGAGGTGAGGTGAGGTGAGGTGAAATTGGGTTTAACGTCGCATCCAAGATTATTGCACTTATATAGCGACGTACATGAGTGCTAGCTCACTGAGAAACCATACCGCAGTTTAACATGAATACCCCACCCAGACACAGTATACTGACTCCGAGCCAACCATTCCTTGTTTTATCCCTCTTATTGCCGAGCACCAGACAGGGTAACAACAAGTACCATCTTTTAACGTATTTTAGTATGACGCGGCCGGGGATCGGCTCTCCGGGCTAACGCTCTACCACAAGAGCACGGAGGCGGTCTAATCAGTTAAGAGAAGGACTCAATAAGTTAAACCTTGCTGTCTGCGACCATCCCAAGACCGCCCGCCCCTGTGGCGTAGTGGAGAGAGCGTCTGCCCGGAGACCGGTTGGATCCACTACCGTGTCATACAAACATACGTTAATAGATGGTACTCATTGTTGTCCTGCCTGCCGCTCGGCATCAAGGAAAAACAACAAGGAACAAGAAGATAGAGGCATAACTTCCTTTTTATGAAGACTGTTTTTTTCACTAGAAATGAATTTAAAGAAAATTTCAAGGAACGAATACAAAATTGCAGCCAACTTGTCGTTAGCTCTGGTTGTGTTGTACCTCCCAGTCCGGGGACCGCCACCGTGGCCTAGTGGTAGAGCGTCTGACCTGGGAGCGGAACGTCCGGGGTTTTATCCCCGGCCGCGTCATACCAAAAGACGTTAAAAGATGGTACTAGGTGTTACCCAGTCTGGCGCTCGGCATTAAGGGGCTAAAACAAGGACCGGTCGGCTCGGAGTCAGTATACTTTTTCTGAGTAGGGTATTCATGTTAAACTGCGGCATGGTATCTCAGTGGGCTAGCATTACAAAACCGGAATACGTCCTCACGACGTGTTGTACAATCAGCCACACACGCACGCACGCACGTCTCTATGCGAGTAAATTAATCTTGAACGTCAAGTTAACCCCATTTCACCTCACCTCTGTTCTAGAAGGGTGCAATGATATCGTCTAGCAGTGTTCACTAACATGTGTGGGTAAACCTAATTTAACCTCACCTCACCTCAACCATACCGTCATCAAAAGATTACGTCCCAAAACGTAAAAGGAGTCAGACAGGGGCATTACCGAACACCCCTTCTTCCCCAAATATTTCTTTAATCTATCCCTTGATATTAACAGTACATTTAGGGTTATATGAAGCGTGTATGAGAATATCACTCATTAGTGGCGTGGAGTAGACATTTGACTTGGCAGCTGCAACTGTATTCATGTATTCTTTGACAGGTCAAGACGCGAGGTACCAGTCACTTGTAGGTAATGGCTCTCAGAATAGTTCAAATTTTGACATACTTGTTGTATCATTACGTATGGCTTCAGGACACGGTATCCTTGTCGTGACAAAGTTGAAAATGAAAACCAATTGCGGCGTGTTCTAGAAGCAGCACGGCAAATAGAAACTTACTTTGACACATGTATAATAGACAATGATCTGTTTGGAGCAATAGCTTGCGCAAGAAATTCAAACGAGTTGTATCTGTATCAAACCATCGATAATGAATGCTGACTATTTTTGTTTTTCATTTCTTGCATATTAATCAATTTTATTCAGCTTCCTGATTGCTCTCAGCTCCAATTCATCATCAAAGATCCTAGATCGCCTAATGCCGCGCATAACATATTAACAATCATTTTTCAAGATTCACTCCTTATTGCAATCTCATTATTTTTCAATACTGTTTGAATCAGTGGTGACGACTGTAAGACATTGAATGATAATGCGTCTCGTTTGTTTAATGTTGTCATTGTTGCGTTTGGAAGAAGATGTTGGTTGAAAGCGTAGCTTCGTACCCCGACCATATTAGGTGTCGCATCTGAAGCTGTTTTTTTGCCAAAATGTCATTGACCATTTGAACCATCCAGATACTGTGCAATTAAGAAAGGTTTATTCCGGGGGTTTGTGGGGTTGGGGTTGGGGTAGGGGTTGGGGTGGGGTGGGGTGGGAGGGAGATTCCGTGTCAGAATTGGTCCAAGGTACCTCAAGAAGACCAATGTCACTGCTGCACGTGCAGATTACTTTTACAGTGACAGCTTTTCTTCTTTTCATGAGCGAGAACAAAAAAATTCTATTCACGAAGCTGCTAATTTAGACCAACTGTTTTTCATACAAATATCTAGAATACGCTGAAGAGTATCACATACCTCGGCTGTGACGTTCATTCAATGTGACCTGCGTATACGGTTACCAGACTTTACCTTTTTACCTTTTTACTTTTTTGCTTTTCTTTCATTAACCTGTTTATGCACGAACGTGTAAGATTACATACAAAACACGTATTACATCGAGGCATCAATTACCGCCAGACGTCCTAATCCTGTGAAACAATCACGGGAACAGATTGCATTGTTCCAGAATACATATATACGACATACTCGGGAACGGCGACGTGCCGTTTTTGTCATGGACTCGACTGGGTTGATTTGATTAAGGGATGAAATAACTGGAAAACATCTTTCATTGGGATGCCATGCTAGGTTATTATTGTATCAGGTATTACATTGGCAGATTATGTAACAAAAAGTTAAATGAGTTTCTGACTCAAAATAGAACATGGTGAACATCAACGTCAAAATCAATAAATTACACAGTAATGATATCGCTTGGATTGGCTTTATAAGACCATTTTGCAGTGATAGAGTACATTGGTGAGAACTGTCAGACGTCATCATCATCATCATCATCATCATCATCATCAACAACATCATCACCATCATCATCATCGACATTATTCGTCTTCCCTGATGTTGTTTGATAAAACATCATACATTACGATGATGTGTAAGAATAGACTCATGAAACTTGTCACCCCTAGTGTAAGTTGCGTGGGGGTGGGACAGAGGGTGTAGCCAAGTGGTTAAAGCATTCGCCGAAGGACTGGGTTCGATTCCGCACACGGCTCCAGTGTGTTAATTCCATTACAAGGGGCACGGGTGGTCCAGTTGTCTAAGGCGCCGCGGTTCGTGGTGCAGACTTGCGTGCCTTGGGGACGCCAGGAACCTGTAATTGTGGGTTCGAATCCGATTATGTTTCTAGGTTTGTCAGCACCATACTCGTGGATTTCACTGAAGTGGTAAACGTCTTGGACATGCATCACTTCGGGTTTTCCTCCCACATTAGGCCGACATGCCGTGATATAACTAGAATGCTGTTAAAAGCGGCGTTAAACCCAACTCACTCACTCACTTGATAGTGCAGGAATACTGCTTAAGGCGGTGTAAAGCTCACTCACATCAGTGGAACAGCTTTTATTGCGTTGCCAGGCCACACTTGACAACATGGTCTTGTGTAATGCGATGTTACGTTTCCGATCATACTCTTTTGCCTCGCACAACATATTAATAATCAATATTCAAGCTTACCTCCATGACAAACCATATCCGGCGACACATGATCATGTCTCAGCTTTCTAACTTGAAATTAACTTAATGTGGATACTTTCGTGAAACCTCACGCACATTTGATATGAAATTACCAAATTAAGCGTTTAGAATTGACTACATTTTCAAAAAAAGAGCATACATGTTGGTGGTTAGTCAGTCTGTCTGTAATATGGACGTGCGTCTGGGAATTTCATCACATCAATTATCGGTGTGTAATGAACTTAGTCATCATTGTCCTTTCGTCCACTGCAGTGGGTTATTGCCTGTGTATTAATTTGAAATTTTACCCCTTTGCAATGTCACTAATGTTGGAATAGTGCTTGTGTAATTGTGTCAGAATAATCACAGAGAGAGAGAGACTTTTGTTGATCAAGCATGGCACATTGAACATTCAGCAGCCTGTTCGGACTAGTACAAGCAGCCACACACACACACGTGCATGCACGTCGCTTTATAAGTGCAATAATCTTTGATGCAACGTTAAACCCCCATTTCACTTCACCTCCCACCTCCCAATCTATTGTCTGGCACTGGGAGACTGCACGGAATACAACAATTCTGACAATCTGGGTAATGCAGAAGGCTGCAGTGAAGTGGAGTCTTCACATTCTCCGAAAAATTATGGGCGGGTATATATTTATATTGCGCCAAATTCCACACGAGTGAATGCTCATTGCGCTACAGTATTTCGTTTGTGTAGATGAGGTGTGATCACTGTCACTTGGCTGGATACAGTAGCCCACAGACTAAAGAGGTCTTTAGTTCGTTCGGTTGTCCACGTTGTGAGTTATGGACCAATTGCAAATAAAAGATACAAAAGTTAACCCTTTTCATTTGCATTAAATAATCATCTTCAGAAGCAAATTACTGTTATAATTGAGCGTGTGGCTCTCATTACTGCTATGATCAAGGGAACACTGATTCACTCCAAATATACATACTACAAATCAATTGCTGATCGATGAGAACAAAGAATTCAAATAGGATTCCTCTTATTCTCCCTATCACTAATAACATTTGTGATATACCGACGCTGACCTTTGACTAAATGTCATTATTATTGATGAATGTATTACTTGATATGTTCGACGGCATTAGGTTATTTAACCTTATGTTATTATAGAAGACCTAGGAGCTCCATCTAAGACTACTACGGTTTCGCCCTGTGGTATAAGGTCACGCCGAGTTCAATATTAACTACTGGATAGATGTGCAAATAAAAGCGACACAACCTTTTAGCATATTCATAAGAAATATCTGCCGAAAGCAGAGTCGATTGTCCGATGACAACTGTATCATGAACATATGTTCATGGATCCCTCAAATAGTGAATGAATGAGTTGGGTTTAACGCCGCTTTTAACAGTATTCCAGTTATATCCCGTCGTGTCAGCTTAATGTGGGAGGAAAGCCCGAAGTGACGCAGGTCTCAGAAGTTTACCATTTCGGTGAAACCCACGAGCACGGGTATGGTGCTGACAAACCTAGAAACATAATCGGGGCGAACCGGGATTCGAACCCACAGTCATAGGTTTCTGGCGTGCCCAAGGGACGCAACTCTGCATAGCGAATCGCGGCGCCTTAGTCGACGGGGCCCTTATCACATCAATTGTGTATTGATGTTGGTATTAATCATAATCTGCCAACCCACCAGGCCATTGGTACAAGTACGACATCAATGGCTCTCGCCGTCAACATGACTTTACACACTGGGATAGGTTGTCAGAAAGCAATCGGTAAAGTATAAACAGGTTTGGTGAAGGGAAACTGCCAGTTCGTCGTCAATACTTCACGAGTTTGTGTACATTACGTTCTTACATCACCCGTGAATACATTCGGCCGCTTTCCGGTATACCAACGGCGGTAATGAAGCGACGGTCTGGCCCATCAAGCGGTAAACCGGCGATCACTCGGGTCAACGAACGTCCAGTTTACATCGTACTAACGGCAATGTGACCTGCTTGACGTCCAGTTTACATCATACTAACGGCAATGAGACCTGCTTGACGTCCAGTTTACATCATACTAACGGCAGTGTTACCTACTTGACGTCCAGTTTACATCGTACTAACGGCAAAGTTACCTGCTTGACGTCCAGTTTACATCGTACTAACGGCAAATGTAGCTGATTGACGTCCAGTTTACATCGTACTAACGGCAATGTGACCAGCTTGACGACCAGTTTACATCGTACTAACGGCAATGTTACCTCCTTGACGCCATGTTGAACATATGCCATATGTGATAATTAAGCTTCACAATGCTTTATTGTCTGGCAATGGTGGGGTTCACACAAAGTTCATACATTGAGTAAGATCTCATTCTATTAGCTGACAAAAAGCAGACTTCGCCTATCGGCTCAACGTAATCACGGGTGAACACAGTGTGTACACTGTACACTCGTGAAGTATTGACGATGCTCCCAGTGTACAGAAAGTGATTCCATCAACACAGTGTTTGTTTGTTTGTTGTTTAAGCCGCACTCAGCAATATTCCAGCTATATGACGGCTGTCTGTAAATAACTGAGTCTGGACCAGACAATCCAGTGATTGACATCACGAACATCGATCCAGGCAATTGGGATACGATGACATGCATCAACCAAGTCAGCGATCCTTTCAATACAGTTTGGTACGATGGTATTACTAGCCAACCATTTCGCAGCTGAGGTTTACATTTCAAAAGTTGCCATTATCAATTTTGTGTAGCCATTATGGAGGCTATTTAACTACCGCCAATACCCTTCCTTTTCTTATGGTTAACGTACAGTTCTGTCTTAGAGATGACCTCATGGTTACCATGGCAACAAGTCTAGATGTCTGACACATCGATATACCTAACAGCAATATTTCCTAAACAGACCATAACAGACCCGTGAAGATTCCGGGCTAGAATTGGTCTTAAGCAACCCATACTTGCCGTAAAAGTGTGACTATGCTTGTCGTAAAAGGCGACTAATAGGATCGGTTGGTCAGGCTCGCTGACTTGGTTGATGCATTTCATCGATCCCAATTGCGTGGATCGATACTCATGATATTAATCACTGGATTGTCTGGTCCAGACTTGATTATTTACAGACGGCTGTCTTACAGCTGGGATATTGCTAAGTGCGGCGTTAACAACAATCCAACCAACCAACCAATCCTAACTATAACACGTAAATGCCAGAAAATAACCAGTCTCGATTATCCGAAGAAACAGATTACGTTGGGCGTAAGAGGCAAAATAGCGGTGAAAAATATATGAAGGGACCACTGAAAATCAGCGGTGACGCCAGGTGTTCGCGAAAAGGGTTAGCATATCCTGCCCTACCGGTAGCACCTGCCACTCCCACGAGAGCTTCGTTATAACCGGGATACGCTGGTCAAAGGAGACCAGGAACTGGTTCATATTATTCAAAATATATCCGACATTCATTTTCAAACTACCCGTAATGTGAGTGAGTGAATGTTGTTTTACGGTAGCCAGGTGACGTCTGTAATAAGTAGTCTGGGAGTATACGTAAACCTATGCCACATCAAACAGTCAGAGCCACAGATTTTAAGTACCTTTGTTTTGTTACAAGACTTTGATTACGCGCAAAATCCATATTTCACATGGATGACTCGAGTCGGTGAAGCGGAAGGTTCTTATAATCACAAAATGTATACCCCATCGATCCAAGGCTTGATAGTGAGATTGTTCTGAGGTTTTGTCTTCATGTGCGTTTGATATCTCAACGTTCACAAGATTTGCAGAACTTTTCAATATCATGTTTTATATTAATACGGAATAAATACTCGAAACCGACGTTTTAAACCACAATTTTCGAAAGAATGTCACATTTCAGGCCAGCGGACATTCTCAGCATACAACGCACCTTCTGACTGAGATCATGTCTTTTCCTTGACAGTATTGATTCCTGCCAGCGTCTTTGTGACATTTTATTTCCCGCACCCCTCATAATTCCCTCCCTTCTCGTCACTTTTTAAGAATCTTGGCGTTAGGATACACGTTTGACCTGACGGACTATTTGGAAAACCTCTTCACAATGGTGCCTTTCCGCGGCATTGACAAGCGAAGTAACATGTCCTCCGGGAACCGCGGATATTTGATGCTACTTGTCATTCCACTACCGTCATTAGCCGTTAGCACTTAGTATTGCTGCGTCACAACTACTATCATTACTGGAGAGCACTTTATACTATTTGTGTTAAAATCGCTGTCATTATAAGCTCAGTGGAATACCCTTTAGAGAAGCCAATGGTGGGCGTTTTGCTTCTTCATGGAGTTGAGATTCTTTTCGACATATCTCAAGCGTTCTAAAACCTAATTATCTGTGAAACAGTCCAATCTTTTATTTACTGTTGGAGTGCCTAATAAACACATACATGTTTGCTCCTCACGTCGTACAGAAATACACAGCCAGACGACTTGGTACCGTACTGTTTGAAAATAAGTCTCTTTCTGCCGAGAGTGTGTTCAAGAATTACCCATATCAACGAAGAGAGTTCCACTTAATGAGGGGTTTCCTTTAAATAGTGTTACCTCGTACATCGTGCTTGTGAAAACCAACAACAGTTGCCTCGTGGGAACCCGTGTGAGGATGTTTGTTTGTCTCGATTGTTTGTCTAAGACGAGACAAAATTGGACTGGGTGGTTAGAAATAAAGACTCGGTTGATCACGTGTTTTTGTATCCCAACGAAATGAAGTGTTGCTCACGATATCGATACCTCGTTTGTCTGCCCCCAACACGGTTATTTGCAGACCCCGTGATATATTTGGACTATTGCTGACTGCGGCGTAAAACAACAACCAAACAAACAAACACTTCGCCTCGCTGAAAGCCTGGTCACGATGGGAATGGTTTTATGTCTGACATGCGTGATTAAGTCATTCTCCGTGGTTTGTTCGTCGATCATGCTGCTATTAAATATTTTTTTCTGCCCAGATAACTTTTTACAAGTCTATAAATGCAAACTCTTGACCAACCCCTGCAACTCAAAGTTTGAAAAAGCGGATCCGAGGCCATGGTTACAACGGTTAGACCTTGGAGTGAAAGTTGGAATCTGGTACAAAACGAAATTTGGTTTGATAAAGTCTAATAAATGTTATTATGTTATTATACATTCAGGGGCCATGAGAAACAAGAGATATATTTTAACAAGTCTCAAATCGTGTTACGTTTGTTGAAACGTGCGGTAGGCCGAACATGATACAGAAACAACATAAGAATGGTTGAATTATATGAATATTACATGTAATATTTATCTCCGTGTACCCTTGACACAGGACCTGATACTGCCTGGTGTTGTGTCAGTAAATAAAGACTGCGAGGGGACTCTGGTCCAGATTCAATCACAGTAATGTGCTCTGTCCATAACGGCCATGTGTGGTCTGACTGTCATAGGTCCAATTCTCCTATGGTTGATTGTGGTCCTCCCCTTACTTGTTTTCGGCGACAATAATGGGACTCGCTGACTCCCCGAGGAGTAGAGTCAGACTTGTAGTCTAGGGAACTATGGATATACATAAAGATTTACAGTTGACCTCCAGAAGTTCCAGAAGGACGTTCAAAGACATTTGTTGTTACCCTGTGTGTGTATTGTGTCGCAGCTGGTTCGCACTATAAAACAGGCATTAGTCCAGACACACACACACATTTTATATTTTCTTAAGCATTGCCATTTTTAGCTTGAAGATTTGATAGAATTTTCGCACTATAAAACAGGCATTAGTCCAGACACACACACACATTTTATATTTTCTTAAGCATTGCCATTTTTAGCTTGAAGATTTGATAGAATTTGCGTTTAATATATTTATAAAAGACCATGTTACGCGCGTCTACACACGA
This sequence comes from Haliotis cracherodii, assembly GCF_022045235.1. Classification (NCBI taxonomy): domain Eukaryota; kingdom Metazoa; phylum Mollusca; class Gastropoda; order Lepetellida; family Haliotidae; genus Haliotis; species Haliotis cracherodii. Next base: position 6,667,873 of record NW_027266279.1, on the reverse strand, counting down.
CCCCCCACATGCACGCACGCACGCACGCACGCACGCACGCAGGCAGGCAGGCACGCACGCACACACACACACACACACACATGAGAATTGGACTTCACACCTGTATGTTTAGAGCTTATTATAACAACAGTAAATGTATACGTTAAGCTAAAATGTGCCAAAAGTGCATGGTGAGAAACATATTATTATGATTTGAACATGAACAAGTCTTTGACCAACTGGGTTTTTTTTTGACATGTAGATAAAGACATATGGAAATAATTTATCTCGGGCCATGTACATTGTTCATAGTTAGATGTTCTAATATAAAGACGTTGTTGAAACCGGCCTATCATGCCAAGTGTCGCCATTCCTGTGTGCATGAAGACGCCGGAATTAACAAAATCTTGTAAGTGCAAGAACGAACAGAGGCTAATATATTTTTTATTAGTTTGATATTTAAAAAAGAATGGCCTTATCCAATCTTCTTCTTCCGAAAGACCGGACCAAAGAGTAATGTACCCTTGTTTGTATGATGATGTTCCGGAAGTCGGTGTTCTCAGGGAGACACTACATGTGTCACGTACATTACCTCACAGACATTGTATTCTAGTAATCATTGTGTAGTAACCTATGGTTTTGCTACATAACGTCAACAACAAAGCAGTTCATTAAATGGTCACTACGTATCTACACTTTGTCTATCACCAGAAAGAAGGTGAGGTGTGTGTGGCTGCTTGTACTAGTCCGGACTGATGCTGATTTATAGTGCTAGCTCACTGAGATACCATGCCGCAATCTAACATGAATACACCACTCAGACACAGTATACTGACTCCGAGTCGAACAATCCTTGTTTTAGGACTTAAATGCCGATCGCCAGACAGGGTAACAACAAGTAACCATCTTTTAACGTCTTTTGGTATGACGCGGCCGGGGATCGAACCCCGGACCTTCCGCTCTCTGGGCGGACGCTCTACCACTAGACCACGGAGGCGGTCAACAAGAAAGGAGTTCATAGACAAAACGTCAACGGCAAAGAATAATCAGTCTCAATTATCTGCCCAAACCGATTCCACTTGGTGTAAATGGCAAAATAGTGGCGACAGTGACGTAAATGGAACTGAAATCAGCAATAACGCCATAAATTCGCGAAATTTGAACCAACCTTCAACCACGCCCCCAACAGTCTTTACCGTTTTCGAATTGCTCGAATTGAATTTATACATGTATAAAGGTGTTCCACAAAATATTCTCCGCATGCTTTGGTTTTCGACCTACATAAAGCTGATACACCGTGTCGTACCTGAAATATCGTTTCTTCTTTGTAAGAATTATGGTGTACTTCGTCTGCGAGGCACCAGACAGAACTACCCCATTGTGCCACACACTATACAGCATCAGGTCGCCAGTAAGAGCTTATAACATGCCTTTGATATCAAACATAATGTAAAGAAATCACAACACCAGAGTTCACAGGGAGTGGAACGTTTCATGACAAACAACAAATGATGACATGTTTGTTTTCACGTTCCAAGACTGCATGCGACAATAGAGAAATCAATTACCAATGGACTTGCAGCAGATTTAATGGTTAATGCACATTGTGCCACGTGGCCATATATTTACAATGCCGTATACCTGATGGCAGGATAAACAGCCGCAGACATCATAATCTCTTTTTGATTTTAGAACGCTTTAGGGCTTTTGATGCAGTAGTGTAGGCTTTTAAAATACTTTAAGGACAGAACCTTTATGTATCTGGGAAAAGGGAAACGTTTTCAGAGACATGTAATGTTCTTTTACTACATATGCTGTTAAGGTCGGCCAGGAATACAACGGGCTGTTATGGAACACAATCGGCCTTGAGGCCTTTCAAGGAGATGAAACGATCTGTTTGTATTACATGTGACATTTCCATGCATAAAAGTATTAAAGTGTGGTCTCAGGATGCACTATTCTTTAATTGTTCTGCACTTTCCTTGCTTCGCTGTTGACTTTGATGTACAAAAGGCCCGCATTATCGCCTGAAGATGAACGCAGAGTGCTCTAACAGCGGAAGTTCAGAACCTACATGGCCGTTGGCGACCTTAACATTCCTTAATGTTTTTTGTTTTTTATATTTGAAAATATGAAATCATTGCACAAGAAGCATAATAAAAAGATAGAATCAACTTCCTAAATTATATAATATTTTGAACACATGTGTACTGTAACCATGTACTGTTTTGCAAAAGAGGTTTTAAAATTCAACGAAATTGCTTGGCGCGAATCATGTGTGATCGTCACGATAATTATATGAATATTGCATGTAATATTTATCTCCATGTACCCTTGACACAGGACCTGATACTGCCTAGTGTCGTGTCAGTAAATAAAGACTGCGAGGGGACTCTGGTCCAGACTCAATCTCAGTAATGTGCTCTGTCCATAACGGCCATGTGTGGTCTGACTGTCATAATTCCAATTCTCCTATGGTTGATAGTGGTCCTCCCCTTACTTGTTTTCGGCGACAATAATGGGACTCGCTGACTCCCCGAGGAGTAGTGTCAGACTTGTAGTCTAGGGAACTATGGATATACATAAAGATTTACAGTTGACCTCCAGAAGTTCCAGAAGGACGTTCAAAGACATTTGTTGTTACCCTGTGTGTGTATTGTGTCGCAGTTGGTTCGCACTATAAAACAGGCATTAGTCCAGGGACACATACACATTTTATATTTTCTTAAGCACTGCCATTTCTAGCTTGAAGATTTGATAGAGTGTGCGTTTCATATATTTTTAAAAGACCATGTTACGCGCGTCTACATACGACCCCCCACACGCACGCACACACGCACGCATGCACACACACACATACACACATACACACACACACACACGAGAATTGGACTTCACACCTGTATGTTTAGAGCTTATTATAACAACAGTAAATGTATACGTTAAGCTAAAATGTGCCAAAAGTGGATGGTGAGAAATATATTATTATGATTTGAACATGAACAAGTCTTTGACCAACTGGGTTTTTTTTGGACGTGTAGATAAAGACATATGGAAATAAGTCATCTTGGGCCATGTACATTGTTCATAGTTACATGTTCTAAAGACGTTGTTGAAACCGGCCTATCACGCCAAGTGTCGCCATTCCTGTGTGCATGAAGACGCCGGAATTAACAAAATCTTGTAAGTGCAATAACGAACAGAGGCTAATATATTTTTTATTAGTTTGATATTTTAAAAAAATGCCCTTATCCAATCTTCTTCTTCCGAAAGACCGGACCAAAGAGTAATGTCCCCTTGTTTGTATGATGATGTTCCGGAAGTCGGTGTTCTCAGGGAGACACTACATGTGTCACGTACATTACCTCACAGACATTGTATTCTAGTAATCTCTGTGTAGTAACCTATGTTTTTGCTACATAACGTCAACAACAAAGCAGTTCATTAAATGGTCACTACGTATCTACACTTTGTCTATCATCAGAAAGAAGGTGAGGTGTGTGTGGCTGCTTGTACTAGTCCGGACTGATGCTGATTTATAGTGCTAGCTCACTGAGATACTATGCCGCAGTCTAACATGAATACACCACTCAGACACAGTATACTGACTCCGAGTCGAACAATCCTTGTTTTAGGACTTAAATGCCGATCGCCAGACAGGGTAACAACAAGTAACCATCTTTTAACGTCTTTTGGTATGACGCGGCCGGGGATCGAACCCCGGACCTTCCGCTCTCTGGGCGGACGCTCTACCACTAGACCACGGAGGCGGTCAACAAGAAAGGAGTTCATAGACAAAACGTCAACGGCAAAGAATAATCAGTCTCAATTATCTGCCCAAACCGATTCCACTTGGTGTAAATGGCAAAATAGTGGCGACAGTGACGTAAATGGAACTGAAATCAGCGATAACGCCATATATTCGCGAAATTTGAACCAACCTTCAACCACGCCCCCAACGGTCTTTACCGTTTTCGAATTGCTCGAATTGAATTTATACATGTATAAAGGTGTTCCACAAAATATTCTCCGCATGCTTTGGTTTTCGACCTACATAAAGCTGATACACCGTGTCGTACCTGAAATATCGTTTCTTCTTTGTAAGAATTATGGTGTACTTCGTCTGCAAGGCACCAGACAGAACTGCCCCATTGTGCCACACACTATACAGCATCAGGTCGCCAGTAAGAGCTTATAACATGCCTTTGATATCAAACATAATGTAAAGAAATCACAACACCAGAGTTCACAGGGAGTGGAACGTTTCATGACAAACAACAAATGATGACATGTTTGTTTTCACGTTCCAAGACTGCATGCGACAATAGAGAAATCAATTACCAATGGACTTGCAGCAGATTTAATGGTTAATGCACATTGTGCCACGTGGCCATATATTTACAATGCCGTATACCTGATGGCAGGATAAACAGCCGCAGACATCATAATCTCTTTTTGATTTTAGAACGCTTTAGGGCTTTTGATGCAGTAGTGTAGGCTTTTAAAATACTTTAAGGACAGAACCTTTATGTATCTGGGAAAAGGGAAACGTTTTCAGAGACATGTAATGTTCTTTTACTACATATGCTGTTAAGGTCGGCCAGGAATACAACGGGCTGTTATGGAACACAATCGGCCTTGAGGCCTTTCAAGGAGATGAAACGATCTGTTTGTATTACATGTGACATTTCCATGCATAAAAGTATTAAAGTGTGGTCTCAGGATGCACTATTCTTTAATTGTTCTGCACTTTCCTTGCTTCGCTATTGACTTTGATGTACAAAAGGCCCGCATTATCGCCTGAAGATGAACGCAGAGTGCTCTAACAGCGGAAATTCAGAACCTACATGGCCGTTGGCGACCTTAACATTCCTTAATGTTTTTTGTTTTTTATATTTGAAAATATGAAATCATTACACAAGAAGCATAATAAAAAGATAGAATCAACTTCCTAAATTATATAATATTTTGAACACATGTGTACTGTAACCATGTACTGTTTTGCAAAAGAGGTTTTAAAATTCAACGAAATTGCTTGGCGCGAATCATGTGTGATCGTCACGATAATTTCGTTTACCAAATCTATATTTGAACATAATACGAGAAGCGGATGGAAGCAAGCAATTAACCACCATAATTTGAGTTTGTTTCACACCATTTTCCAAAGTGAGTATGGTTACGCGCTTTTAGCAATATTCCAGGAATATCCGGCGGGGGACACCAGAAATGGGCTTCACACATTGTACTCATGTGGAAGAGCGAACGCTTTAACCACTAGGCTACCCTACCGCCCTGATTTTCCAAAGCTTTCGGTTCCAAAATAAGTCAAGAGGTATCTACACTACAGTGTGACTACATCCAATTTCAAAACACGGTAGGTTTATCTCCAAAGTGTTAAATTATTTACCAGATCACCTACAGAGTATGACAAATCATGTGATCAAAATATGTTACAGTTTTATTGTTCATTAGATCCTATATATATGAAGAATTCATGTGGTGTTTGACGCTTTGGTATTTTCCTCAGGCATCATATGAAAGGCAGAGAAGACCTCAGGCATCTTACAAATGTCATTCTTGACAATATATTTCCGTTTTCATTAATTTCATGAAAGTCAATCGAAATACATGCTTGAAATAGAGGTATTTCATGTAGGTGGTTGGCTAATGACGTTCTTCAACAGGAATATCTCAGAGTGTATCAGAACATATGCAAGTGTTGATGGTTTAGCATTTATGATTCAACCTTAGGCCGACGTTATTGTCGGGCATCGGCAATTCACTATAAATCTACTGCGTCAGCTCTTTTTATTGCGGCTCATAAACTATTTTTTTCATTTCCTGAGTTACTTGAAGCAGATTTTGTTATCCATAGATTGAACACTGAGATTGTATTAAAGAGCTGAGGTAAATGGGGGCCCAGTTATGTTTGATGGTTTTCCTGGTGGGTAGAGAATAAAACAATGTTCCTTCCTAAATGACTGTTATCACTGTGTGCTCGTCCAGACTAATGCCGGGTTTATAGTGCTAGCCCACTGAGACACCATGTCGCAGTTTAACATGAATACCCCACTCAGACACAGACTCCGAGCCGACCAGTCCTTGTTTTAGCAGCTTAAATCCGAGCGCCAGGCAGGGTTACAACAAGTACCATATTTTAACGTCTTTTGGTATGACTCGGCCTGGGTTCTAAACCCTACCACGAGACCACTGAGGCGGTCGCTAGCCTACTGAGACACCAGTCCTTGTTTTATACCATTAATGCCAAGCGTTAATGGAACGTGTGGTCAGGCTAGATGTCGTGGATCGTTGCTCCTGATATCAATCCCCGGTTTGACTCGATTAATTACAGCCAGCAGTCACATGTCTGGAATATTGATGAGTGCGACGTTAAACAACTCACCACAAACATCGAATGTGTTTGCGAAAGCCATTTGAGTATTCCGTTATTGGCTACTCCATGGTGATGACCTAAGGTCAGATTATAACGGACTACTTTCCTCGTTGCAATTCTTGGATATGTTTCTCGTGCTTCTGTGGAGTTTACCTATATGTGTGTTTTGGTATATTTAATAAATGTTGTTTGCATTATCATCGCCTTGATACTCTTCACGTGGCAGAAACCTTTTGGTGTGGAGCGTCTTCTGTGGTGAAGTCTGCCGGAAGCCGAATGACGTCTGTCATGACCGTTGTGTTATATATTAATGCGCTACTATGATCATGAGAATAGTCAAAATATGCACTTATTCGATGCTCAAATGGAGCGATTTAAGGATGTATAAGACACAGATGATGACACTTGTGTCTGCCATATACCATTTATCCATGTATCTGACAGATTCGTGTTTTCTAATCCCTATATAAGCTACAGATGCCAGTCACTCCCCAATCCATCATGGGTGTGACGTATATCTTATCCGTTATGACTTCGTCTTCGGTTGGTAGCTTGGTTGGTTTGTTGTTTAACGTCGCACTCAGCAATATTCCAGCTATATAACGACGGTTTGTAAATAATCGAGTCTTGGCCAGACAATCATGTGATTAATATCATGAGCATCGATCCACGCAATTGGAATCGATGACATGCATCAACCAAGTCAGCGAGTCTGACCACCCGATCCCGTTAGTCGCCTTTTACGACAAGCATAGTCTCCCTTTACGGCAAGCATGGGTTGCTGAAGAACTATTCTACCCCGAATCTTGACGGGTCATTTCGTGTTAGGAAAGGTCCCCAGTCAACTTTTCTTGTGTTCAGAAGCGACTGAAAGGAACGGATGGCCCGACTCAGTGACGGTCCGACTGCGTGAGACGTTGCTTATAATATGAATCACTGATTTGCCTTGTCCAGAGTCGATTATTTACAGGTCGCCGTGCTATAGCTGGCATTGTGTTTACTGAGTTGTAAAACAACAAGCAAACACATGTTAGATCCGAACATATTGAGGGGATAAAGATACTGAATCGTAAGGCTCCAAATAATTCAAAACACTTTTAGTTTATCTCTATTCAATCATGGCGACAAAACGCTTAACAACTGATACTCTTTGGTGACAAACTTGATTAAGTTATAGCTTTTCGGTTATTTTGCAGTTAAGTTTCCCCAGTAACAGTAATATATATCCAGGATAAGAATCTCTCCATCTCGAAACCTATTTCGGTTACACTTCATTGTCCAAGACTGCCAAAATATCTGTTCAGTGTGACAGTTTAATTTACACATACTCGATGTATTCATATGCCATGTGTGGGTGCGTGCGTGCGTGCGTGCGTGCGTGCGTGCATGCATGCGTGCGTGCGTGTGTTAATTTTGAGGTATCAAATGGAATTGGAAACCTTAATTTTTAATGATTTTTGTATTTTGAGAGAAATTAATTAATTTTGTACAAACTGCACTTGTTTTTGGTTAAAACAAAATTTAATACATGCTTAAGATTGTATCGTATGACACCGGCACGGTTAAAAAATATCTTTAATTATCCTACATATGCACAACACTGTCCAACAAATGTCTATTATTAATATATTAGACGCCAAATCTATCAAATCTTTAAGCTAAAAATGACAATTATTAATACATAATTTGAAAAAAATCTTGATCTCCATTTCTGGACAGATTATAGTATTTCAATGTCCAAACGAGAAGTTTAAAATGAAGCGGGTTAGTCAAGGAATGAACTCTGAAGGGACAAAATCTGTAACACGATATCCTGAAGCCACATGACGCCGCGGGCGGGGCAATATGCCAGTGTCCCGTACATTAGCTGTATTTGTTTGGTGTGAGTCTCTTGGCGGATATAATCACCTTTGGGACGCCATGATAATGTAATTGAGTGGGTGAGGGCACTTTATGAAATTGCCCATAAGATACACTACTGTTCAAAACAACCGTGTCCTAAATCGCGATACAAGGGCTTAGCGCTGAATATTCGCGTCCCGGTCGAGATCCTGGGGAGGATGGTTTCAAACAGTAGCATAATGTGTGCATTTACCCGCGACATAAATACGTCGCACCCCGGTCACTTTCTGCACTTTTTCTTACACCAGTAATACGACCAAGAAGACGTTTCTTTTGCACAGTAGTGTACACTGATCTCTTCAGGGATTCCTTCTCATCATTAACATTCTATCACAGCCACCAGTCTGATATGTATATATGGACAAATTCACCGACAGTATTGCTGTAAAGATTTGTTACAGGACATGATAGCAATGCTATTCCCTCGGCACGACGTGGAGGTTTTCTATTACAACTGTCGCATCGATAAACGGCCATTTGCTTAAAGCGACAATCTGAAGATTAAGTTAAAAAACGAACATCTGAATTGGACCACATCTTCCAGTATCGGGGGCGGTCGGGTAGCCCAGTGGTTAAAGCGTTTGCTCGTCACGACGAAGACCCGGGTTCGATTCCCGACATGGGTACAATGTGTGAAGCTCATTTCTGGTGTCCCCCGCCGTGATATTGCTGGAATATTGCTAAAAGCGGCGTAAAACCATACTCACTCACTCACTCACTCTTCAAGTATCGACATTATTTATCAATTTCCGTCGCATTCTTTCAGCGTAAACTAAATCAGTTCATGGTTAAGTCATTAAATATTCGGGGTTATTTCCTTCTTTGAGTGTGGTTTTACATTAAATTCGGCGCGATTCTGCGGGGATCGTTAATCGTGCTATTAGCCGCTTGTCTGACTGATCATGTATTACGGTAGACCCGGGTTCGATTCCCTACATGGGTACAATATGTGAAGGCCATTTCTGGTGTCCCCCCGCCGTGATATTGCTGGAATATTGCTAAAAGCGGCGTAAAACCATACTCACTCACTCACTATTACGGTAAATGTTGTATAACTTTGTTTTGCTAGTTTGTTGATTTACGCCGCACTCAGCAATATTCCAGCTATTTGACGGCGGCCTGTAAATAATCGAATCTGGACCAGACAATCCAAATATTGACATCATGACCATCGATCTGCGCAATTGGGATACAATGACATACAACAGCTCTATTCCGTTAGGCGCCTCGTCCGACAAGCATGGCCGTGGTTGCTGAAGACTAATTCTTAGCCGAATCTCCACCGGGGAATTCAAAGTCAGTTCATATTATTAACAAGTTAGACACACGCCTCAAATTATGTTCGTAAAGAAATATAAGCGATGGGAATACAACCCAGTGACCTCGATCTGGCTGCATGTTGTCATTTGGGAAAGAAATGGTTGTCTGTATCGTATTCACCTCCACCGCTAGGGTCAACACAAATCAACGGATATCAAGCGTCTGTGTTGGCAGCTAGCAATTTTGTCGCTTCCGCTTAGCGGGATCGGTAATCGTAAACGTTTATTATTGACGTATAAATGGACTACTGCCAAACCACACCTCATCTGTGCACACCACGGGTGTCTCGGCATGTTGCAGCTTTCCTTTGGTTTCAAATTGCTTCGTCGAATTGTTTTTAATACACTGATATTTGCTCGAGAAATGCGAAATAATAAGTTAACTTGAAACAGAATAAAATATATTCTATGAATTACAATTTCAAAACTTTTTCTCGTCTGATATTTTGTTTGTCAAGAATGTGATTATGATGCAAGTATTCATGGGATTTCTACAGAAAAAGTACTTGCATTGTGTTAATTTAGTTTCTTTTGAGGTCACTTCTATCACAGATCACAAATCAGAATCAGAATTGTTGGACATTGTCAGACATTCTCTTGTGTGTTTTTTCCATTCAAGCACTTGTCTGGCTGAAAATTAGATACTAGAAATTGGCCAGTTCTATTGCGCTAGACTGCGAATCGGAATAGATCTGTGTGCATCAAAATTGTATTCTCAGCTCCCTGTGGAGTATACAACCCACGCTGCGCCCTAGGGGTTATACACATAAAGCTGAATTATCTCTGAATTTAATAATAGGTTCATACACACGTAGTCACCGGGGGTTCCGCAAATCATCTTCCCACGTCCCCATGCTCGCCGCGATCGTCTGAGACGATCCACATAGCTGCCAAGTATAAATTTAATCAGACATTTACCCCAATATTCTATCACTCTTTCTTATCGTGCGGGAAATACCTGTCACAGTGTATATAATACATACATGTAGTGTGCTTAATAACTAGAAAACAGCGTTATCACTATCCCCCGCCATGGGGCACATTAAAATTTGTTTGTTCATATAGTAGTGAATATAAACTATAAATTGAGTGCAATATGTTTTAAGAAAGAGATAGACACTTGGGTCGCTTTATGTCATCAGACAGAAATGATTAACTTAATACACTCAAAATGCCCCTTCACTGGAAAAATAGCTCAATCTTGATAAGTAACTTCAGTAGTTTCTGAGAAAACCTGTCCACATTGCAGACATGGGTACAATGTGTGGAGCCCATTTCTGGTGTCCCCCTGCCGTGATATTGCTGGAATATTGCTAAAAGCGGCGTAAAACCATACTCACTCACTCACTCACTCACTCACTCACTATTACGGTAAATGTTGTATAACTTTGTTTTGCTAGTTTGTTGATTTACGCCGCACTGATTAACTTAATACACTCAAAATGCCCCTTCACTGGAAAAATAGCTCAGTCTTGATAAGTAACTTCAGTAGTTTCTGAGAAAACCTGTCCACATTGCAGACACGTGCACAATGCACCAAGTAAAATAACATAGATCGGGGGCCAGTTTTCGAACTCAATCTTGACAAGATTATATCTCTTCCTTGATATGCATACACTTTTAAGTCGTGCAACTTCAGTAGTTTATCAGAAAACTTGTCCCCAATTCACGCAGTATGAAAAGCTCGGAGCAAGGGCCATAACTCTGAAAAAAACAACAACTATACGACACTAAGTTTCGAACTCATTTGAGATCATGACCAGTAAGATCAGAGTGTAAAATTTCTCTGACTTACATTGTTTTTGAGAAAATGTGCCTTTATTGCACTTTTTATTTTAATCTGTAACTAATAATAATAATAAATAACACAACAATATATATAGATGAGAGAGAAGCGATGTAGGGCTCCAAGTACACTCTTTCTCATCTGAAATCAAGTGAGTGAGTGAGGTTTTACGCCGCTTTTAGCAATATTCCAGCAACATCACGGCGGGGGACACCAGAAATGGGCTTCAAACATTGTCCCCATGTCGGGAATCGAACCCGGGTCTTCGGCGTGACGAGCTAACGCTTTAACCACTAGGCTATCCAACCGCCCCCTGAAATCAAGACTGAGATAGATGCCCATGGTGTTTGAGACGACAGCAACGAACCAGTCTTCATAATCCTTTTAGCTAACTAAGGTAGCCTTCAGATGGAAATGCGTCTGGCTTAACCCTTGATAAGGAAACAGATACCTTCTGTCCTGTCTCGAACAAAACATATACACTTAATTTGAATCTCAAACCACAATGTCCCATATTTCTATCTCAGTTTATAACAAAATTATTATAATTGTCTGTTTTTGTAATACAAAAGACTAATGAAGTAAAAGTAATAAGATCAATGGCAGTGCGATTGCATTTACGGGACAATAAGAGGACAACATGTGTATGCGATGACAATTTGAAGTGTATTTCACAGGCAATCATCGATGACAATTGTGACAAATCATGTTCAGTGTAATTTAATGTTACACTCTCACCTCAAGCTTGTTAATTCATAACTTGGATATTGTGAGTAGCGTCACGCAGCTTTGATTCCTTTAATGCGACATTGATCAGTAGTGATGTAACCAGGAAGTGCCGCCATGTTTTTTACGCATGTCTACTCACGATGTTGTATTTGTCAATAAAGATTACCATTACCATTGGATTAGAAGTGTTAGATGTGTTGGGAATGGTACTACATGTGCAAAACTGTTCTGGGGCGGTCGTGTAGCCTTGTGGTTAAAGTGTTCGCTCGTCACACCGAAGACCCGAGTTCGATTCCCGACATGGGTACAATTTGTGAAGCCCATTTCTGCTGTCCCCCACCGTGACACCCGAAATATTGGAATATTGCTAAACACGACCTAAAACCATACTCACTAACTCACTCACTCAAAACTGTTCTTAAGTAGAGTCACAGTTGGGATCGCTTTGTCATTTTATCTCGACTTCGAGATAAGCGGGCAAATTTGTATGCATTTATTTAGTGAGGCGGTCCGGACCGGAGAATACGTTCGATATATCAGTTCAATCGAGATAACAGGGTTCGACTGTATGACATTTGCGGTTTCGGAAAACAGGTTCTTATCATAAACCTGAAAATCCCATGGTAAAAGCTCGTTTTGCAACCAACTATTAGTGTCTGTATTGTCTAACTTCCGGTTTTATAAACACTTTCTTCATGCATTAAAACCTCAGATATGAATCCTGTACGGAGGATGACGATTCCGGTAATGGCTGCCCTGTCAAACTCTTTACAACTAAACGTCTTACAGCTGTAGCTCAATTTAGACCAGAGCTTATATGACTGGCTTTACGTATACAACGGAAATTTTCAAACCTCAAATAAAAGAATCACACCATCTACCACAATTAGCAAGATTGAACATTTTATGGCTCTAGTAGAATAAGGTTCAACGTTCACAGCAATTCCCGTCATATGGATTAAATTGTCACTCTCTCTTTAACAAATAAGACCATACGTTTACAAAAATAGACTTTCAAAAGGTACTCTAAAAAAATAGGGAATCATGAACTATAAACGTTTTACCAAGTATTAGAACAAAAATAAGTGTTGACAAACATCCTATTCAAGAAAGTTTATGTCTGGAAAACGTTTTCATGTGCCCCACGCAGTAGCATCTGACACGCGCGAGGGGTGTCATTCCTGATTTTGACACTTTCAAGGAAGGTTGATTGATCTCGATGGACTGTTATTTCTGTCAATCGTGTTGATTCTGCTATCATACAGTTGATACAGTTGTGATTTACTTGACAGTCATTGTTTGTGTATGAACTAGCGATGCGGCGTCTGCAACGCGCAGAGCGTCTTCAGTCTATTGTCATGCTGGATACTGGCAGAAGTCAGCGTGCAGTGGCCAATACGTTCAATGCTCCACAGTCTACGATTAGCAGACTATGGAATAGATTCCAACAAACCAAACTGTTGACGATCGAGCCGTTCAGGGCTTCCCAGGCCAACGACAAGAGTACAGGCGCGATTGGTCCGAAACCAGGCTCTACGAAATCGAGCTCAAACGACGAATCAAATTGCTGTAAACTTTCATCTGGCCACAGGAGTCCGAGGTACGGGAGGCGATTTGAAATTGCCTCCATGCAGCTCATCTCCAGTCTCGACGGCCACAAATTGTCATGTTACCAACAGATGTCAATGATCTATACAACGTGAAAACTGGGGCCATCGTCGCTGGTCACGTGTCATGTTTTCACACGAGTGCAAATTGACATTGCACTTCCGTGACAGGCGTGGTCATGCCTGGCGACGTCGTAATTAACGTCAAGCCAATGTCAACCTAAGACCTCATGACAGATTTAGCGGTGTATAGGTTATGATTTGGAGAGGCATCACTATGACAGAGTGAGCCCCATTCCATACTCTGCAAGGAAGGGTCACTGGACAGGACTATTGGGACAACGCACTGACACCCTTCGCTGTCCCGTTTGCAAGGCGTGTTGGTCGACGTTTGTCTTTCAGGACGACAACGCCCGTGTTCATTGTGCACGAATCGTAAATGCACACCCCCAGCACCACAAGATCCATAGAATGCCATGGCCAGCAACGAGCCTTTTCCCCAATGTATAACATGTCTAGGACATGAAAGGGAGACGTGTGCGTCAGCGTCAAAGGCCGCCGACCACGTTGGCTGAACTTTACCAGTCGCTGTAAGAGAAGTGGAACTGACACCCTCAAATCGCCGTTGTTAGACTTATACGCAATTATATCTCGTCGAGTGAATGAATGTTTGACAAATCGTGGCAGTATAACGCACTACCGATCCAAACACTTCAACCTTGAAATTTCCCATTCTAAACCTATCGTCCTTCAAAATCATTGGCGGTTATAACACCTGCTGTCATACTTCATAAGCGATTGTAATGTTTTCCCCTTTTCGTTCAGTATCATGAAACTATTACCAAAAACAAATATCTCTTACAATTTTGGAAGTTTTAAGTCATGTCCGAGTGTCCCCGAGTATATTGTAATAAAACCCCTGCCAATTTATTGTAATATTTTACGCCTGATGCTCCGTCCATAGGAAGGCAGTTAATGAGAGTATCTCATATTTCACTGACGCTTCGTCGAAAGAAGAGTCGACATAATCCGTTATAAACACCTTTACTTCGTCGGCGGAACCTGTGTCAATTTTGTTCATTTATGAGATTTTTGATGTTCCGTGCCGTTTTTTTTAATAAATGCATTCAGACAGTCTTCAATCCAATATGGTTGCCAAAAAAACCGACATTTCACGAGCAACTAAGAATACGAAATGTTCAGCGTCTAATGACATTGGGTCATGTCAAGGTGGAATGTTTTCTACGACGAAACAGCAGATGCGGCTTTTGCAATGTAATCTAATTAGAAACTAGTGGAATCCAATAAGGAACTAAACAAATCACATTTTGACACACGAACCTATGATTTCACCACGCAATGCCAACTTCCAATCTTTGTTATGCAAAACTAATTAAGATGCGAATTTTAAGGCAGAATCAATGAGAAACGTTACATCAGAAGTAAAATCCACAATGGCCGCAACCAATCTAACAGCGATTAAAGACTTTTGATGAAGAAAGTATGAATTTAATCTTTTCACATTTTGAAAGTACTGCAGCTGCTAGATTCAAAGGAAACGACTGCGGAAAATGTCTATCCTACGAAAACGACAAATGCCATATGATGAGAGCCAGAGGCTCTTCAGCAGCCAATAACAATACATCAAACACCTTCTGCAATTACTTTACATGATAAATTTCCATGCCAAAATGTCAGAAAGAAGTCATGACAACACAATAATGAAAACTTTGGCCAAGAAGTACGTCTCAATTTGGCAACCATCGAATCTCAGCAAGTTTTCTGGTAACTTTGCAGTATGATGCATGGACATACAATTTGGAAAGTTTGGGAGCGTTTGAGAGGAGCAGATTTGCTGAGACGAGGTAAGGTACTCAGAACAATGGTAAACTGCATGGCTAAAACCTTTAATCCATAATGGCTGCCAAACGATGCCATTTAGCGTCACGGGACGTCGAGACGTCCAAAGTTCAATGTCATATCAGTAAACCACAAGGCTGAATTGATTCATTTGATGTCAAGGCATTGTAAGATTAATGAAAGAGAATAAGCAAATCTTGATATCCCGGTCGTCTCGCAATAACCATTAATAGTGTCTGCAGTAATTTTATAACACTGCATGACCAAAATCGTATGTTCGCCATAACCCGTTTAGTCACCCAATACTTCTTTTCCATAAATGCTGCCGATGTAACATTAACTTTGTACTAACCCTTTTCGACTGGTTCTCTTATTCTTGTTATAATTCTTGTACATGGTTTTGTCCATCTACTTTAGCGTTTGGCGTTGCAATACAATGACTACACTCCCTTTCGCGTCAATCTATGTTATGATGTCCCTATTATGGGTTTACTTAATGTCATTCTGGGTCGAATGCAATATTACTTTTATTGCTAAACATTTAATGTCTGCTTTCTAGATGGGATTACTGCGAGACAGCCTTTGAAGTGCCTAATCGATTCACCTATCATCAAATGAACGATTATTTCAAAGGTTATACATCTTCAGATGTTATGACTCTTTTGATGGGGTTTGTGACACTGGATTTGTCAAACTGCCATATTTAATCATATTGGGAGGCCTTCCGTCTCCACTTCACTGTCACTTTCGAGACTCGCTGTCATCTCTTCTTGGCACTCAGACCGCCTCCGTGGTCTATTAGATAGAGCGTCTGCCCAGGGAGCGGAAGATCTGCTGTTCGAACCCAGGCCGCATCAAGAGATGGTTCTTGTTGTTTCCCTGCCTGAGCTCGGCATTGACGGGATAAAACAAGTACTGGTCAGCTGGTAGTGAGTATAGTGTGAAGAGGGTACCCATGATAAATGCGACTTGGTATAATCATAACATTTAAATTGGACGAACAGACAGTTATAACGAACTCAAAAGGACCACTAATTTTAGTTCGTTACAACCGAAGTTCGTTATAAGCATATATACAGCATAACTACAGCAAATAGTCGGGACGAATAAGTAAGTTCGTAATATTCGTCAGCTCGTTATAAGCGTGTTCGCTATAAACGTAGTTTACTGTATTTAAGTTGAATATTCAAAATTTAAATACAAGAACAAGTAATAATAATTTGCGTTTGCGCCAGATTTCAGTTCCAATTATACAGATGCACACGATCCATTTCTCTGGCCTATTTCTTTGGTTATATTCAAGGCCTCATTAGAGGATGTTTGTACAGGAGACAGGTGGAGGACATTTGACGCATCAGTAACAATATTGATGTTCGATGCAATTCCCTATATGGACTTGTGCCAGATGTTCCCGTGTGTTTACAGATTAACAATTGACTTGCCTTCTTACGAATATTGAAATTGTTTTGTCGCTTCTCTATACATGATATAATTACAATCTTACTTGATTGGGTATAGTGTTTGTGCCAAACACGATGACACACTTGCCAGGATGTTAACTGTCTGGTAATTAGTGAGGGTCGAAACGTCGAATCTTCTGTTAAAAGCGACGTTACATTTCGTCTTTTCTCCCATTACTAGCCACGTGTTTATCTGGCTTAAGCAGAAGAGGTATTCAACATGACTCACTCGGGAAATGGGAACAGTGACAAAACAGATGGCCAATTATGACATCTGAATTAACAGGCGTACACTGGTATTTGCCTTAACAAGCCCATGATCAATTGTTGGCTAAATGTCACGATACAACACGGAGAGCGTCTGTGTCCGCTAACAAAGTATGATTTGCTTTGAGCTATGCTTGTGTAATGTGGAAAATAGGATTATACTTGGTATGGAAATAGAGCTAGTATTACAGACATGCTTCGATCTGGAGCGTTACCGGAAAGCAAACATGACAATCTTTGTCGAAATTATGTTGGTTGTATCATTTTAACTGACCAGTGGGTAGCCTACTTGAGAACACGACGCCAAAGGTCAGTGTGTTATTAATAGGACTGACGCACTGTCGCTGGAGCACAGTGGCTTCGTTTGTGGAACAGTGTTTTTCGCAGTGGTGCTTTGTCTAGAACAGTGTTTGAAATTGTTGCTATTTCGGCGTTTGCAGCCTGTATCATTCACTGCCTTTGTTATGCTAAAGTTAGTGAGTGAGTGAGTGAGTCGTGGGAGGAAAGCCCGAAGTGATGCAGGTCTCAGACGTTTACCACTTCGGTGAAACCCACGAGCACCGGGTACGGTGCTGACATACCTAGAAACATAATCGGGGCGAACCGGGATTCAAACCCACAATCATAGGTTTCTGGCGCGCCCAAGGGACGCAACTCTGCACGGCGAATCGCGGCGCCTTAGACGACTGGGCCACCCGTGCCCCCTTATGCTAAAATTAATTACTAAACAGTATCGTTTCATCAATCAGCCATCGTTTTAAAACCATGACTGCAAATTGTTTTACCCCAAATGTAATGTATTCTCCACATGATTTAAATGAATAAAATACATCAGCATCATTTTAAAAACCCATAAACAATTAATTCCCCTTTCTATATCAGGAAGCTGCAGGACCTGAAATAAGACAACTCAAAAAGAGTAAAATCAGATTAGCGTTACGTTCTTCCGGCCCTATTAACTCCGCCATAATGTTAACTTTATTTTTACATAAATCAATCCTACTACTTTGTAGAAGATCAAATTCACATGACAAAGATCAAGTGAATATTGGTGTATCTGAAATCAAATATGGTCATGGTTTCCCCCAGCTAGTCCACGTCCCTTGATCTTAGAATGTGTTCTTCCATCAAATTCCATTATTGATGAAGGGGTTAGTGACTTATCCTGGCAATATGCAAGCCATGGGACACGTGTTAACTTACATTGCATGTGAATCATGTCAGCTGGCCCCGGGGGCTGACAGTGCGACTTTGATCATCTTGGAACAATTCAATGCAACACAGTACCAGGAATTACAAAGCATTGTCTCCACATCATGACAAATGAACTGTCACTGCGTCCGAGACCAATATAATCTTTGTTTAACAATACAGTGTGGTGATGCTATTATTTCTGTGTTCGAGGTTTTGGTATTCTGGTGCTTGAATGCGTGGCTGTTAAAATGTTTGTGATGAGTTGTGATATCAATCGATCTCATACCTAAATCCTCCACAATGGTATTTGATGGATAGTGAAGGCGGTGCGCATCGAGGGTTAATCGAAGTCCTCCTGTCCTCACAGAGAAACTCGTACAGAATCAATGTTTCACAAATTATGTTTTAGCATAATCTTCCTTTACTTCAAACGTGATCCGGGGCGGTCGGGTAGCCTAGTGGTTTAAGCGTTTGCTCGTCACGCTGAAGACCCGGGTTCGATTCCCGACATGGGTACAATGTGTGAAGCCCATTTCTGGTGTCCCCCCGCCGTGATATTGCTGGAATATTGCTAAAAGCGGCGTAAAACCATACTCACTCACTCACTCACTCACTCAAACGTGATCCAGGGTTGCACCAGTTGTGTTATCCCTTACAACATAAAATCTTATTTGCAATCATAAGCCTGCAACTGTATGTTGGCTTCCGAGACATAATAGTCTCCATACAAGGGTAAAACTCTCACATACTTTTCGCGAACACATGGTATCATCACTGATTTTTAGTACTCCCTTCATATAATTGTCACCGCTCTTTCGCCTTTGACGGATAACCTAGATTCGTTGGCGCTGAATGTTATGTCGACAGTATTTAGTAGGTGATTAATGAGGACGAAGTTCAACACCAGTCGGACGCGTTGGTCTAAATCACCCTGTGCGTCCTGTTTGAAAGCGCAGAGGGAAGGTGTAAACTAAGTGGTACATGATGGCGCATTGTCACTCCATTAACGTAACCTGACCATCTGCGTTAACACCACAGACAAGCTATTACCTCGTCTGATGAGGTCAGTACATATGAGGTGTTACAAGCGTGGTCACATGGTAATACTCGCATACATTAAGGGCCTCAGGGAACAACAAACGAGGATGAATTCCCTCTTAGTGATGCTAATTTTAATTATTGCGCTGCCAAGATAATTGGTTGCTAACTAAACATATTGTCTGACCCCATGTATCGCAGTCCTTATCGAGGAATCCCGTGAAGATGCGGGTTAGAGTAGGTCTTCAGCAACACATGCTTGCTGCAAAAGGCGACTATGCTTGTCGTAAGACTAAAGGGATCGGGTGGTCAGGCTCGCTGACCTAGTTGTATGTCATTGTATCCCAATTGCGTGGATCGATGCTCATGATATCAATCAATGGATTGTCTGGTCCAGACTCGATTATTTACATACCGCCGCCATAAAACTGGAATATTGCTGAGAGAACAAATAAACAAACAAAGCTTATCGAAGGTTACATTCTCTCACTGATCCCAGGGCATAGTTTTGATAAAACAAGCACTCTGGTCTATTTTCAACCCCTTGAGCAGAACTGAAATAAAAGAGTTGATCGTTCCTTTATTCTTCTAGGGTTCCCTTGTGGAATGGTTTACAGGAAATACACTGAACTCACTTGTACAGTAATGCACAAACAGACCTTTTCGCGATCACGTCTTTGGTGCGAAATCGAGGAGAGGTTAGTTTTGAACATTAGTGTAATGTTTAAATTTGTTGAAGGAAATGTGAACGTTCGCAAGTTTGCTTCCAGAAACTCTACCTCCATTCTTGAAATGTCTTGAAACAGTAGTATAATCATGCAAGGAGGAACTCAGACAGACAGATGTTTTTCGTCGCATTAAAAAATCTTGCATTCATATAGCAACGTGCATGCACGTATGTGTGTAGCTGCTTCTACTAGTCCGGACAGATACACAGGGATGGTAGCATCACTTCCGAAACGGTCTGCTTGTACTAGCCGGACTAATGCCGATTTAATAGTTCCAGCCAGCTGGGGTACCATGCCGCAGTTTAACATGGATACCCAATCATACTGACTCCGAACCTTCCTTGTTTCATCCCCGTAATGTCGAAGGTAGGGTAACAGTGAGTGAGTGAGTGCGTATGGTGTTACGCCGCTTTTTTGGCAATATTCCAGCAATATCACGGCGGAAATGGGCTTCACACATGGTACCCAGTCGGAAATCGAACCCGGGTCTTCGGCGTGACGAGCGAATGCTTTACCCACTAGGCTACCCGACTGATCTTCGCGCAGACACACTATCCAGTAAACCATGGAGACGGTCTAATATCTCAATACAAGACAAAACCGTTTTGAACTCGATGTATTATTGATTAGTTATTTGTCCACCCCTCTTTCTTCAGCAGTTGTTTCCATATCGCGCTACGTACCATCTCATTCAGTTCTCTGACAATGTTTTACTTTGCCCACAGCAAGTAAATGAGTGTTCTATTTCGACCCAGTCAGCAACAATGCAACCTGTAAATAATGAAGTCTTGACCATACAATGCAGCGGTTGAAAAACGTCAACAACCATCTGAACCCCCGAGGTACGATGACATTATAGCGACACGCATTGAGCACTTTCTAATTCTACCTCTGAAACCTCCAGGGCACTGTGGTGATGTCGGATATCATTCGTGACCAACTCGTCTTATTCCGGGACAAGCCGAATAGCGACTCGTACCCCCTTCCTGGCCATTTTTTTGCGACGGGGTTCCGTCTCAGCGCAAAGGAGCATAGCTAAAAGAATTGTCAACTCGTATTATTCACGTATATTTCTCCATGTATTATATATATTTCAGATGCAATTCTGGCAAGTCCTATTCTGTGAGAGCAGGTGAACGAGAGATGACAATTGTTTGCCTCATTGGTAACTTAAATACTGCTCATAGAAAATTTATTCTGATTTGTTTGTTTGTTTGTTCTTTAACGCCGCACTTAGTAATATTCCAGCTTTTTGACGGCGGTCTGTTAATAATCGAGTGTGGACTAGACAATCAAGAGATTGACATCATGAGCATCGATTCACGCAATTGGGATCGATGGCATGCATTTACCAAGTCAGTGAGCCTGACCACCCGATCCCGTAAGTCGCCTTTTACGACAAGCATTGTCAACATTTACGGCAAACATGGGTCGCTGAAGACCTTTTCCACCTCGGATCTTCACGGGTCGATTGCTGAAAGGCGCAGAGGACATTAAAATAATCGTTTAGGTAAACACTTGGTTTTGTTCGACGTCATTGCAACACAAATATGTACTAATCGATCATCTTAATTGTATCGGTTGGACTTAATTGAGTGCTTCAATTCATATAATTGGCAAATCATTTTCAGGGGGACGCAAAATCGCATGTAGCAATCATTCTATTGACTAACTGTTCCCGTGTGTTTACTTTCAAACTAGCTCAGCTTCTGTCAATACAATAACATAGTCCCTGCTTCTATATCTCATAGGGAACTTTTATCGATAGTCACCAGTGGAAGTGCTGGTTGCTCTCGAGGTGACAAAATTAATCAAAATGATGGACTTCATTTCCGATGA
Source organism: Haliotis cracherodii (assembly GCF_022045235.1). Lineage (NCBI taxonomy): Eukaryota > Metazoa > Mollusca > Gastropoda > Lepetellida > Haliotidae > Haliotis > Haliotis cracherodii. Next base: position 6,645,771 of record NW_027266279.1, on the reverse strand, counting down.
CACGACTCCAGAATGCTTGCTCTGCCAAGCCAGGGACAACGTAAATTTAACCCCTGCCACTTAGGCATGATTAGGATGGATTTAGGTTTCATGTCATTGCTTTAGTGCAAGAACCGTATTGGACGCTGATAAATGTAAACATAATTTATGAGAGGACTTATTCAAAGGGAAAATGACCTGTCACTTGAGGGGTTTTCATGTGTACACTTTTTTTTAAAAGCACTTCGTCTGACAATTACATGTTCAGGACCAGAGCGACGTGATTGATCACCTTATAAATCCTAGCTACACATCGCATTTCCCATTGGTTTAAAGCGCATGATAATTAATTACACAGTGTTAACGTTGTTTTTTCCCAACAATCACGAAGGACAATTACAGCTTTTGTCCGCTTGACAGAAACAATTTAATTAACTTAGTGTCACATGTCCTCGCCAACAGCCAAGAGCGTCCGGAACAAATTATATAATTGATTTAGGTGTGCTTGCGAGTTGGCGGTTTACGCAATGTGTCAGTTATATTACGTTGACATCTATTATTTGATTGTTACTCTGCGCCAAATGGGCTATAAAGCCGAATGAGATATTTTTATACAATGTTACTTTCATATTATAAGTGAATAAAAGCGACAACATCCTTTCCAGAATCAAACAAAATCCCTACTGAAAGTCCACTGTACGATTCCGACTTTATCCTAAGCTTGATTGAAGCAGTTTCGTGAGCAGTTTGGATTCTGACACATTACCCAAGGTAAACATCAAAACTAAAGCGAAATTATTTGTCGTGCAATTCATGCACTACGCTTCGTCATCTTATGTCAATATGAGTTCCATGTTCCGACAAATATGAGGCAATGACAAATTAACGGCTGGTCTCCTGTTGGCGTTTTAACACGCCCGGCTACAGAAACCTCAAGAATCAAGCTGAATTCAGTCAACACTTGTTCAATTCCAGCAATCAAATGCTCGCTATCTCTTTGACAATGTGAGTGAGTTGGATTTAACGCCGCTTTTAACAGTATTCCAGTTATATCACGGCGTGTCAGCTTTATGTGGGAGGAGAGCCCGAAGTGATGCAGGTCTCAGACGTGCACCACTTCGGTGAAACCCACGGGCACGGGTATGGTGCTGACAAACCTAGAAACATAATCGGGGCGAACCGGGATTCGAACCCAAAATCGTAGGTTTCTGGCGTGCCCAAGGGACGCAACTCTGCACAGCGAATCGCGGCGCCTTAGACGACTTGGACACCCGTGCCCCCTTTTTGACAATGTGTTCAAATACCGAAAATCAAGTGATGGACACAGAAATTCAGTGACGCATTAATTGATTTTGAAGATAAAGTTTGAATATATGTTCAAATTTATCTTCAATATCAGTAAATGCGTCACTGAATTTTCGTGTCCATTACTTGATCATCTGGTTTGTTTACAGGCCACATGGCAGGAGAACTCCGTTGCGGCGTCTTTACGTCTTTACGTCTTTACTCATTTTGCAAATTGTTTGAGAAGCGGGTATCCCCTGATGGGCAAGACATGCTTTCCATTTCCGTGAACACCTGTGACGTCACTGATTTTCAGTGATCCATTCAAATATTTTTAACCGCCATTTTGCCTTTTACTTCCAATGGAATTCTGTTGCGGTGGTTAATCGAGACTGGTTATTCTCTGGTATTGACGTTTTATTAACATGTTAAGGTTATCTACATCTACTTATTCTGTCAGACGCTGGAATTTCTACGGACCCCCAAACATATGCAATTGATCAATACTAGTGACGCCCAACCTTCACTCGGTGTGTGTTGTTTGCTTGGATATGAATATTTTTATTCAACGATGATAAGGGACACGTTTCAATAATGAGGCGGTGATGCGTTAGCCAAGCGGTTAATGTGTTCGCTGGGGGGCACGGGTGGCCCAGTCGTCTAAGGCGCCGCAATTTGCTGTGCAGAGTTGCGTCCCTTGGGCGCGCCAGAAACCTATGATTGTGGGTTTGAATCCCGGTTCGCCCCGATTATGTTTCTAGGTATGTCAGCACCATACCCGTGCTCGTGGGTTTCACTGAAGTGGTAAACGTCTGAGACCTGCATTACTTCGGGCTTTCCTCCCACATAAAGCTGACACGCCGTGATATAACTGGAATACTGTTAAAAGCGGCGTTAAACCCAACTCACTCACTCACTCACTAATGTGTTCGCTCGTCACTAGAAAATACGAGGGTACAGCGCGTGCAGTCAAATGATAATGTCGCACGTCATTTTGTTTGGCTAATCGCAAAGAGCGGATAAAATATTCACCCATTTCAATAAAGAAGAAACAACAGAAAAAGTGATGAAACATGACGCCAGGATTCAGTCAAATGTATCCAGACACGAACCGCTGACGCATTGAACCAAAATAAAATTAAATGCACCTGGGATTTTGTATGGAGGCTTGATATTTTTGCAGCAAAATTATTTCTTTTCAAGCTTGTTCTGGGATAAGTTTTCTTGGTGATAAAGCGTCATTGATAAAGTTTCAATCTCCAAAGTGCGATGAAGACATAAGGGGACATAATCAATGCTGAAAGATTACAAAATACCTCTAGCGAAATAATTTAAGAATGTATATAGAAAACCCTGCGGAATCAACACTGTGGGGTGACCGTGTCTTCCTTTCGTGCTAAGATTAATGAAGTCTGTGGGAATATGAACCGGGGTCTAAAACAAAAGCATAATAAAAAGTGTGCCATTTGGCATTCCATTAGTGGCGTGCTTTTATGTTGTTGACATTTTAGGACGTAAAATATCTCACCTTGACGTGGTGAAAATGGATTAATACTTCCTTGTCGTCTGTTAGCAGGGAAATGAATACTGTAGATAATGAAAAACGTAGGCAGGGAAATGCTGCCGGCGAAATAATAGATATTGGATCCTTGGCACGTAAAGTAACGATATAACTGAGCAAGTTTGTGATCTAACACTGACATTCTTTCGTAAGCTAAAAAACAGATTCCATGTTTTGTGTGTTTTAGAATTATTTCCATGTTTATATTTACATATATTATATTAATTGAATGAGATATAATAACAATGAGATATATTACAACCCTTACAACCTTTTTTTTGTTGTCAATTTAAATATAAAGTCTCGCTTGACCACAAAGGCAAAGGTTTAAGCTTCAAACAAAAAATGCAAGCGTTCCAAGCAGTAAACCCAAGAGTGGGCATCCTGGATTAACAGGGACCGGACTAACGAGGTTGCATGGTATAGGACTTTTAATTATACACTTATATTTCCTATTCTTTGTTTCTTTGCAGACTGAAAATGGTGACCAATCCAAGCAAGATTTAGCTTCAGTTCAGGGGACGGGACATTCCACCGAAGACAAACAAGACGCAGAGACGGCGTCATATGACAAACTATCAGATGAAACCAGACTGCGAGAAGTCATTGACAAATTTGTTAGAGGATGGGATTTTCACCATAATACTGGCACCACAAAAACCAGGCCCACGCGTTCCAAAAGATGGGCAGAGTCGGAGAAGAGGCCTAGTTATTACTACGGCTCCTACACGCCCACCAGATACGACAATCAGAGATGGCGGTATCCTAGCAACTTGATGGCAATACTTCGTGGTGCCAAGCGAAGTTGGTCGGATGAGCCCACGCCTAGTAACGATCGCTGGGCGTATCCAAGCAACCTGATGGCGTTGCTAAGAGGGAAGAAGAGCGCAATGTACGAACCAGAAGAAACGGATGAAGTTGAAGAAGAGGCTATGCAGAACGTGATGGATCGTCTTGCGGATGGATGGCAGTACTTTGTTGAGAACTACGTCCCGGAAGGAAGTTCAAAAAGATCACCGGATTATGTCTATGATCAGAGAAGCGGGAACTCTAAATCAAGAAACTTCAGGCCGTTTGGTGCTCGTCAGTTCTTGGTGTTGAACGGAGGGAGGTACATCATTGGGTGAAGGTCTCGGAACTATCACCCACTGAAGTACAATCTGCTGTAACATTCCCAGAACATTTGAATGCAGCTCAAACAAAACACGAGGGTTGTGTAAGCTAACACAGTAGTGTGGAATACAATGCACAATATTTCAGCACTGGGGACATTGTAACGACAGTCAACTTGTATCTGAGTGAACTCTCAACGTTTATTAATGGATTTGGCGAAGGAAATATTCAAAATTCTTTCTCATGAGCAAATATGGTCCATCGGTGTGTTCTGCTTCATCTCTTTGATTTCGTCATCTTATTGTTGCTACTTCAACTATTGGTGCTATGACGAGGCTCATTTTTGTGACTATGAGTTTCTTTAGTTTCTCTTGGATTTTGCTTAAGTAGCTCTCACCTGTTAATACATCGTCGTTGTTGCTATCCATATCATTATTAAAGTGTAACTTTCACGAGATCGTTATCTTGTTGATTACAGCTACCGTATCCAGTATATGAGGCGACAAGGTCCGAATCAATAGCGGTAATAGCAAGTTTTATCACATAATGGGTAAGTTTCTCGTCAGGTTAAGCCAAAGGATAAAAATTGTATCATTTAGGATCATTAAGGGATAAATGTGCAAAAAAAAGGTCCGGTAGGTACCACATTCAGTGTCGACAAACATATTAATGGGCACATTCCCGGAAACCTTGCATTTCAGAGAAACCGTTTGTTTGAGACCGAGAGGTGAGAATACTTTTTACGACGATGTAATTTAATTTAATGACCCACACTGCCGAGAAACAATGACATGCAATCAACCAAGTCAGCGAGCCTGACCACCAGATTCCAAGTTGCTGGTAACTTTTCACATCCGGAAAAAGTGGTGAGGTGAAATTGGGTTTAACATCGCGTCAAAGATTATTGCACTTATATAGCGACGTGTGTGTGTGTGTGTGTGTGTGTGTGTGTGTGGCTGCTTGTGCTAGTCCGGACTGATGCCGATTTATAGTGCTAGCTCACTGAGATACCATGCCGCAGTTTAACATGAATACCACACTCAGACACAGTATACTGACTCCGAGCCGACCAGTCCTTGTTTTAGCCCCTTTGCCCAGCGCCAGACAGGGTAACAACAAGTACCATCTTTTGGTGTGACGCGGCCGGGGATTGAACCCCGGACCTTCCGCTCTCCCGGCGGACGCTCTACCGCAAGACCACGGAGGCGGCCCGGAAGGAGTTGAGAAAGGTGAGGTGTGTTTACATGGAGTTGAACGTCGTTCAAGATTATTGCACTTATATGATGATGGGCATGTACGTGTGTGTGTGCGTGTGTGTGTGCGTGTGTGTGTGTGTATGTGTGTGTGTGTTGCTGCTTATACTTGTCCGGACTAATGCGGACGATTCCATAGTGCTAGCCCACAGAGATACCATGCTGCAGTGTACATGGATAGTGAGTGAGTGCGTGCGTGTGTTTTGTTTAACGCCACTTTTATCAGTATTCCATTGATATCACGGCGTGTCAGCTTAATGTGGGAGGAAAGCCCGAAGTAATGCAGGTCTTAGACGTTCACCACTTCAAAAAAAGCCCACGATCACAGGTATGGTGCAAAACAAAACTAGAAACATAATCGGGGCGAACCGAATTCGAGCCCACAATCATCATCTTCCCGAGGCAAGGGAGTTAACTGACTATAAAAGTCCAGTTTCCATCCTTGCCGAACTAGGCTGGTATTACATTTTGGCTGGGCTAACGAGTCTATGCATAGTCCAATCAAAATCGCGCACCGAAATCGAAATCCGGTTTGTACAATGTCGTGCAGATTTCTGTCGATTGCAGGATTTGCAAAGCATGTGCACCGTCAACTCGTTGTCAACAGATATTTTCCAATCAAGGTGCTCACGTGATTTGATGCACTTCGCTATGTAAGACCCGTTTTATCACAATATAGATCTTGATTATCAATTAGATTGTTTTGACTGGGCGCCACCATTTTGTTTGAAACAAATGCAAGTGATACGAGAGGTGGAATCTGATTGGTCCATAGGAGAGGCTTAGAAGGAACATAACTCGTAATAACCACTGGTGGTGCTATGGTCGAGCCCGGGAATTCCAGCCTAGTTCGGCAAGGGTGGAAACTGGACTTTCATAGTCAGTTAACTCCCTTGCCTCGGGAAGATGACAATCATAGGTGTCTGGCGTGTTCAAGGGACGCAACTCTGCACATCGAATTTCGGCGCCTTAGACGACGGGGCACCCATGTCCCCCGTATAGTCGGAAAAAAGCACAATAATCTGACTATGCTAAACACCGGTTATATCGCTAGGACCATATTTTTAGATACCGATAGTCAAGTATAATGACATTCCTTCCCCACCTCCCACAATCGTTACCAGGAAATTGCAAATCAAATTAAAGTTACATGACTTGGTCGTAAATTAAATCCAATCTATTGATTTCGACTTCAACCTAACCGGTGCGTCGTCTCTGTTGACATTAGAAAATCAACTTTCAATTATATTTCTAAAATGTGCTTAATTTGAAAGAAAATTTAGAATTGCGTCTGATAAAATCAATCTAAGTTAGAGACGGTTCCTGTCAATTGACGATGCGGAGTTAACTGGGCTCGAGACAATAGGCATACTCGCAAGTCTTCTTCCGTTCGCTCAAACGTCAATTTGTATATTATTTATGTCACAATCAACAGTTAATTGTGACCGGAACTAAACAGAGATCGTTAGTTTCACGCACGACTAATAATGCTGTCTAGACCTTGACCGGAAGTGGGCGCCTGACCGTAAATATAACAAGTCAATTTAAAGTCATATTGATGCCAATGAGCGGTGAGGTGAAATGGGGTTTAACGTCGCGTACATTATTATTGGTCTCATACAGCGAAGTGCATGCATGTGTTGTGATTGTGCCTGCTTGTCCTTTACGCCGGTTTCATTGTTCTAGCCGAGATATCATGCGGACGTTTAACATGGCACATTACACTGACTCCGTGCCCACCAGCCCTATCCCTTAATGCAGAGCGCCAGACAGGGAAACAACAAGTATCATCTTTCAACTTCTTTTGGTATGGCGACGCCAAATATAGAACCACCGACCTTCCGTTCATCCGGCAGACGCTCTATCCACTACATCACGGATGGAGCGATAAGAGTGAGATAATGATGTGTATACTCAACAAAAGTTCCTGTGACACCAATATTTTAGTGTATTTTTCAAACAAGTAAAGTTTGGTTTTCAATATTGTAGTACATGTATGGAATCAAGTCACAAAAACGCAGCTGCTACAGAAAAGCATGCATTCCGTGATAAAGTTGACTTTTATGCAAGCCTCATGCATTTCACTATCCAAGAATGGGTATAAAAACATGTGCATTAACGGGATTCCATATGCATTGTTTAGCATCGTGCTGACAACAACCACTTAGAAAAACAACAAACTTACGCAGTTATTCAACATTACGAAATGCCACGCCTGTCCGAAAATTAGCGTCTGCGAGCCATTGGTATGCTTGAAGCAGGATCGAGTCAACGTGATGTTGCAAGACAACTTAAAGTCTACAGAAAAACCATTCGGTGTTTATGGTAACGTTAGCAACAGACAAATGCAGTCAGAGACCATCCCCGGAGTGGCAGGCCACGCGTAACCAATAATCGACAAGACAACTGGATTCGAACAACACACCTACGAAATCGATTCCGGCCAGCAACAGTGACTGCAAAGCATCCCTGGCCTTCGACGAATATCTTCACAAACCGTACGTCGCCGCCTCAGATGTGCAGGGATTGTCGCCAGAAGACCCTCCAGACGTCCCATTTTGACAAGAAACCACCGTCAAGCACGTATACAGTGTTGCAGACAGCGTCTACGCTGGACGGCCATTCAGTGGGGACAAGTTCTATTCACTGATGAGTCTCGTTTTCACCTCAGCCACAGCGATGGACGGATTCGAGTGTTCCGACGTCGAGGTGAACGTCACGTCAATCATTGTGTCATAGATCGGTTCGGGGGCGGCAGCGTTATGGTATGGCGTGGGATTACAGAAAGACAGAGAACCCGTTTGATAGTGGTAGCGGGGAATCTCAATGGACAGCGCTACCGCGACGAGATCATCGGCCCTGTTGTTCTACCGTTTTTGCGTCGTCATGGCTCAGGCATTACCTTTCCACATGACAACGCCCGGCCTCATATTGCTCGACTTGTTTAGGATTCTCTTCAACAAAACAACGTGAATGTCATCCCCTGGTCGGCTGGCTCCCCCGATCTCGCACATGTGGGATGAGATGGATCGGCGCCTTTGACGTCAACCAAGTGTTCCACAGACACTCCAGGAACTTCGAAACATGCTCCAGCAGATATGGACAGATATTCCACAGGACTATGTGCGACACCTGTTTCATTCCATGAGACGAAGATGTGTTGCTTGCATCGCAATCAGAGGTGGACACACACGCTATTGATTTGTAAATTGACATTTTGGCATGTTCATGTTTTTTTCTTAAAACACGCATTTTCTGAAGTCAGTATGGCACATTAAAACATTTGAGTCAGGTGAGGTGAAATTGGGTTTAACATCGCGTCCAAGATGATTGCACTTATATACCGACGTGCATGCACGTGTGTGTGTGGCTGATTGTACTAGACCGGACTGATGCCGATTTATAGTGCTAGCCCACTGAGATACCATGCCGCAGTTTAACATGATTAACCCATGACACAGTATACTGACTCCGAGCTGACCAGTCCTTGTTTTAGCCCCTTAATGCCGAGCGCCAGACAGGGTAACAACAAGTACCATCTTTTAACGTCTTTCGGTATGACACGGTCGGGGATCGGACCCCGGACCTTCCGCTCTCCGGGCGGACGCTCTACCACTAGACCACGGAGGCGGTCTTAAACCATTAGAACACTTACAGGAGTCTTTTATCTGTTGCAAACCGAAATTGTTTCAGGTTTGGTAAAAAACATAACTTTGCATTAAATCTTATCTAATGTCACAGGATATTTTGTTGTTCAGTATAACTATTTATACACCAACCTCTCCCTTGTGTATATTGCTATATCCATACAGACTCAACCAAAGGATCGCGGATTGCGTTGTAATTGCCTACAATGGGAACATAAGTTGTTCCAAAGATAGGAAGATTTGGTTATTTTTCTCACACCAGATGGAGACATCTCATCAACTGATGGAATGTCAGTGATTGGGTATTATTGGTTTTAGATTTAGGTTTTCTCCCTCTTGCTGAGCCTCTTTACAGTTCAATCTGTCTTCCGGATGAACGTGGTCCGGTCAATGGTACCGGTAATATGTTTAGCAGCCAAAATCTACCTTCAGGACATTGTGCACTTTTACAAAACTGACCTGAAAACTGGATTTGGCCCTAAAGTTAGATAGGTTACCAACTGAAATCAGTCATATAGTAGACTGACACGTGTTGCCAGAAATGTATCACTGACCACTAAATATACATCGTCAAAGAACAACCAGACTCAAATATATTTGTTTGTTTGTTGCTTAACGCCGCACTCAGCAATATTCCAGCTATTTGACGGCGGTCTGTAAATAATCGGGTCTGAACCAGACAATCCAGTGATTGACGTAATGAGCATCGATCCACGCAATTGGGATACGATGACAAGTCAACCAAGTCAGCGAGCCTGACCACCCGATTCCATTAGTCGCCTTCTACGACAAGCATAGTTGCCTTTTACGGCAAGCATGAGTTGCTGAAGACCTATTCTACCCCGGAACTTCACGGGTCTTCTGCAGAGTAGGATGTGTGTATATTATTTTCATGCATGTGTGATTCTTATCCAAAGGTTGCTCCATACGAATTTTCGGTTACAAGTTATATTTTCAATCCCAGTCACTGACTGTACATACTCTATCCCATATACGTACATTTATCAATATACCTGCCTCTATATTTTGTCACGGACACTTTTGGGTTTCCCCCAAAATGTCGGTCCCGAAGTGACCAAGGTCAAAGACGTAATCGCACCGCTTTGGTTAATCCCACGAGCATGCATATGGGTACCGTGTTAGGAAACTGAGGGTCATCAGCAGGATGAATATGGTATTCGAACCAACGACCATTCGTTTCTGGCACGGAACTCTGTACATTCCTATGTTTCATTGTATCGGAACATTATTTATCGCATTTACACTTATCAGTGACACGGCTTATTGATTCGTTGTTATTAGACCACCATCGTAAATCCGTGTAAACATTAAGCATGGTAAATAGACGAAACCGGTGCCAAGTTACAGTTGAAGGTAAACCTCTTCACCGGAAGTCAACTGATCTAACTCGCATACATTCGTGTCCAATTCGTGTTATTCCGGGACAAGCCCTGCAGCATTCGTCACCACTCGCCCCTTTCCGTAGCCTGTAAGAAGACTCGTCCCCCTATCGATGAATGTCATGTGCGAAAATACGACAAACTAATCAGAATGCGCGTATGATTTTGAGTTCTTCGTCAAAGAATCCCTCAGAAATATTTTTTGATTTTACATGTGTCTTGCATCTAAAAATATACCAAAGACAAAGTTAACGTGTTCAATCATACTGTATAATTCCGCACGTCCCGATGTGCTTTAAATTGCATCTGAAATATATATAATATATGGGGAAATAAATGTGAACCATTACGCAACAAGTTGACAATTGTTTTAGGGATGCCCGTTTGCGCTAAGACGGAACCCGGTCGCAAAAATGGCTACGATAGGGGCACTAGTCGCTATTCCGCTTGTCCCGGAATAACTAGAGTTCGTCACGAATGGCCCTGCAGGTTAGGGAAAGGGGCGAGTGGTGACGAATGACTCGCATAAATACATTATCCCCAACACCATGTCATATGTATGGAATACTGGAATATCGCATTGTCGCCATTACAAAAAGAAGCAAAAAGTGTCATAATTAACCAGAGCGCGACAATGCGACATTTTGGCCACGGTGGCATTGGCGCGATTTGAATAATTTTACCAATTTGCGAATATCCAACGCGACATTTTTCAAGGTCACCCTTTGGTAAAATAAAAAAGATTATTCAAATCGCGTCAACGCGACAAATGGCCGAAATGCCGCACTCTGATTAAGTTTGTCACCTTTTCCTAGTTTTTGTAACGGCGACAACGCGACAATGCTCCTTCTATGATTCCATACTGTATGATCGCAACCATACACAGTCACGAGGTGACAATACCAAACGAATAAATCAGGGAATCTGATATGTGTCTTGGTTGGCTCATCACTTGCCGCCATTGAGTGGCGATCCATCACCGGACTGTTTACACACTGAAATTCCCTGGCCTGTTAAACCATATTGTGCTTGTTTGTTTCTCGTTTAACGCCGAACTCAGAAACACTCCCGTAATATGACGACAGCTGTAACAAAATCGAGTCTGGACCAGCGATTGATATCATGAGCAACGTTTCACGCCGTTAGGGTACTCCAATCAATCATGTCAGCGAGTCTGGCCCCCCGATCCAATTTGGATCCTCTCATGACAAGCAAGGCCTTTTTCTATCCCTGGCTTACGTAAAAGAAAAGGAGACAAGACATTCATTGCATATTTTACGCTGGCTTCAATATTGTGCACAAAACCTCGTGTCACGAGTAGGTTTGTTAGATTCTTGTTTAACACCTCACTCTGCACTATACGACAGACGGCGGTCTGTAAATAATCGAGTCTGGACCTGAAAATTCAGTGAATGATATCATGAGCATCGATCTACGCAACTGGATACGACAAAATACAATCAACCAAGTTACCCGAGTTCTGGGTGAGTGAGTGAGTGAGTGAGTGAGTGAGCGAGCGAGCTTAACGAGTGAGCCTGACGAGTCCGACTAGTGTTTTAGTGTAGCCCACTGACGTACCATGTTGGCTTTTTTCGCATACCAGAAGAACTAGCCAATTTGGTGTTAAAATGAACAGTGAAGATAGATAACCCTCTAAATATCTCAGACCACCATCCAGTCATCTGCAGCTCAAAGATTCCAACTTCAAACCAAGAACCAAGCAATGACGGCTTTTGCAGGCCCGCCAGGGATAAACCCTTGCCAAACAACCAGTCGTTGATTACTTATGCTGTATCCCACATTCTGTTGGGGATTGGAGTACCAATGCACCAATGAAGAGATATAAATATTCTAATAGTATGAAACTGTTGTGAGAGCACTTACAAAGGCGACCAAGGAGTGTTTACCAGTACAGAAATATAGACCGCACCTATTGGACGCTTGAGGTGAAATCCCATTATGACAAGATGCTTACAGCAAGAATGAGTAAGTTGGGTTTAACGCCGCTTTAAACAGTATTCCATTTATATCACGGCGTGTCAGCTTGATGTGGGAAGAAAGCCCGAAGTGATGCAGGTCTCAGACGTTTACCACTTCAGTGAAACCCACGAGCACGGGTATGGTGCTGACAAACCCAGAAACAAAAATCGCGGCGCCTGAGACGACTGGCCACTCTTACAGCAAGAACGACCTGGATTGAAAATGGAAGGCCTTGAGTCATGCAGTCTGACACCTTCGCAATGCGAAATGCATATGAAGAATCTGAACGGGAACACATCAGCAACATTGACACATTATGTGATACTGACCAAAATGGTCCTCTGGTCGCACGGGCGCACGGGTGGCCCAGTCGTCTAAGGCGCCGCGATTCGCTGTGCAGAGTTGCGTCCCTTGGGCACGCCAGAAATCTATGATCGTGGGTTCGAATCCCGGTTCGCCCCGATTATGTTTCTAGGTTTGTCAGCACCATACCCGTGCTCGTGGGTTTCAACGAAGTGGTAAACGTCCGAGACCTGCATCACTTCGGGCTTTCCTCCCACATTCAGCTGACACGCCGTGATATAACTGGAATACTGTTAAAAGCGGCGTTAAACCCAACTCACTCACTCACTCACTCTGATTAGAGAAACAAGAACATGAATCAGATCTCAGCCATAGAAATAGGAGATACTGTCGTGCTGGAGTCGAAGCAAATATGCAATGCACTTGCTGACCATGTCAGTAAAGTCAACAGCAATCCAAAAGAGCGCCATTTCGAGACTGGATTTAGGGATACCGCAAAAAAAGGAAGTTAATACTCTCTAGTACAAAATGTCAAAACGGAATTTGCTAGCCTTATAACATAATCTGTGCCGATCATTGAAAAACAACAAAGCAGCAGGACCCGACGGCCTGCAATATGAACACCTGGAAATACAGCGGTAATCAGCTATGTTCCTGTTTGTCAGTGCTCTTCAATAGGATAGTAGCTTCTGGATATATTCCACGACCATTGAAAGATGGAAGTGTAGTCCCTATACACAAAGGTGCTGGAACACCCAGTACATCACCAGAGTCTTGCAGAGGAGTAACATTACTGCCGGTCATCTTTAAGGTTTTTGAAACAGTCATTAGTGAAAGGTTACCAGAGACATATGACTCGAAGTCCTTTCCAGACCCAACAGTCTGGATTTCAGAGGGGTTTATCCTCCTCTCACACCTCTTAAGAGACAGTACACAATTATCAAGAAAGGGGAGATGAAACTAAAGTTCTATGGGATCTCTTCAGCAGCATGTACACTGGCCTGAAGAGCTGTGTACTCATAAACAACATCAAGTCCTGCTGGTTCGATTTGGACATGGGTGTCAGACAAGGCAATGTATTATCTGCGAAGCTCTATCAGGTGTATATCAATCGAACTAATCTTCACAAAAAGGTGTAGCAGTCATGGATCGCCAATTAGCCGCCCCAACTCGGGCCGACGATATCACGCTAATAGTGAGTGAGTGGGTGAGTATGGTTTTCCGCCGCTTTTAGCAATATCGCGTCGGGACACCAAAAGGGGGAGTAACTTAAACAAATTTGAGGGTGGATCTTAGTAATCAGAAATAATTTAACTGTTTAGATAGAACACATCATATGGGTATTCCGTTTAGGATTTAAACACACTCCTAATCGTGTTTAGATCTAAACATGTCTTGTCTGTGTTTACATTCTAAATACATTTTTACAGTGTGGACCACGGAGGTGATCTTTGCCGACTTTGGGGGTAACGTCAAACAACTACCTCTGTAGCGCTCTGTACATTAAAACAAAATGTTTATTATGAATGTAAATGCATAGAATTATAATATGACATCTGCACGATAACAATCACTTGTAAGTAAAAAAGAACATTCTTATCCACTTATCCATTAGATGTATATTAACTGTACACACGTCATTTCGAAATATTTTGGTATTTAAATTTCGTCCAAGTTGTCTTTACTTGAAATGGGCGCAATTATGCACATTTGTAAACAGGTAATCGTTGTTATGTTGTCATCTTCAAAGTGCCAATTTCTGGACACAATATTGATGAAGCTTTCCTCTGAAACAAAACAAAGCAATATCACTGATAATTGATTCGACAAGACATTTCCATAATAATAAAAAATCTTCATAAAAAAGAGTGGAATCTATTAGGGCTGGGACAAGTCCAAATTTACAACACGGGCACCCACCACCCTATTATCCGACCCTACCCGGGTACCCACCCCCTGTTACCCGACCCTACCTGGGTACCCACCCCCTGTTACCCGACCCTACCCGGGTACCCACCCCCTGTTACCCGACCCTACCCGGGTACCCACCCCCTGTTACCCGACCCTACCCGGGTACCAACCCCCTGTTACCCGACCCTACCCGGGTACCCACTGTTGGTCTCAGGAGATGTCTCAAAATGTCCGATGGGAAACATTTTGTAGCATAGCCCTGGCAAAACGTATTTAGACACATGTATTAAACAATCTGGTCATTTATACACTGAATTAAGTTATATCTTTATTCAACCATATGAAAAATCAGAAGGAATGGTTGCAGTCAGAAAGAAATGCGAACATTAATGATTTGAAATATAACCATAGAGTTCCAGGTAATATTAGTACTTAGACAATATATTACGTGACTAACCACGGGTCCGGGTAGTCCTGTGGGTACCCGGGCCCTACTCAGATCGGGGAACCCGAGTTACCTGTCCCAGCCCTAGAATCTATTGTATGACTCCGACTCGGTCATGAGCATATGTTTATGAATCACAACACATAGTGATGATACCAGGTGTTCGCGAAAAGGTGAGCGTATCCTTCCCCATCGCTGGTACCCGTCACAAACACATGCAAAGGCAAGTCAATTGTTAACCTGAGAAAGTCCCGTAAATGTATGCATGGTGCAAGTCAAAATAGGGAATTGCATCGAAGAAAATTTTTGTACCATTTTTGGAAATGTCCTCCACATAGCTACCAAAAAACTTCATGAATGCAAACTGCAAACTGTTTCTGATGGCATTACATAGCTGCATGTGTATGCTTTGGAGCTCTTGAGCTATTAATATGTACATTTAATGAAAACACAACATACTTTTATGAAAACGATACGACAGTAACAGATACTTTGTAATGTAAGAAGTCATAAAATAGTCTGACACGTGTTGCCAGAAATGTATCACTTACCACTAAATATAAATCGTCAAAGAACAACCAGTCTCATTATATTTGTTTGTTTGTTGCTATATGCCGCGCTCAGCAATATTCCAGCTATATGACGGCGGTCTAGAAATAATCGAGTCTCGGCCAGACAATCCAGTGATTGACACCATGAGCATCGATCTACGCAATTGGGTGACGATGACATGCATCAACCAAGTCAGCGAGCTGACCACCTGATCCCGTTAGCCGCCTCTTACGACAAGCAGGGGATGTTGAAGACATATTCTAACCAGGATTTTCAGTGGTAAATTGAATGAAAATGTATTGTGTTTTGACACCACATAATAGAAAAGTTCATACAACCAGTCTTGATTATCCGTCGAAACAGATTCCGTTTGGCTAAAATGGCAAAATAGCTGTGAAAATTATTAGAATGGACCAATGAAAACCAGTGAGGACATGTGCCTCATCTGTGTGTTGACCTGTGTGAAAACTATAAAAAAAATCCAATGGAAATAAAGCAATCCTAATGAAAAAGAATTTGTTATAAACGTTATAACAAAGGGCCGTGCATCTTCCCGAGGCAAGAGCGTCCACTAGCCTTCTTTTATCTTTCCACCTAGGCTTTGATACAGGTTAGTGGAAACGCTTGCCTCGGGAAGATCAGGGCCATGGTGATTTATTATTAAATTCACTTTCAAGGCTAAAAATGTCAACAAAAGCAAACACATGATAGAAAAACATTAATTGTGCCTTCTTTATGATTCAGTTTCCAAAATTGGTAATAATTCAATCAAATAAAAGCGACAAAACCCTTTCCATATTCATTACAATCTCTGCTGAAATTGTACGATTCCGACATGAGCATGTGTTTATGAATCAAATGGTGATGACACCATGTGTTCGCGAAACGATGACCGTATCCTGCCCAACCGGTGGCACCCGTCATAAACACATACAAAGGCACGTCAACTGATCACCTGAATAAACGAGGGCGCATATGGTACAGGTCAAAATAAGGACTTGCATCGTACATATTGTTTTATCAATAAGGCGGCAATACGGGAAATGTCCTCAACATGTCTACCAAAACAAATTTGAAATCTTTAAAGAGGCATTGAATGTTGGTACCTTGATCAAAGTACTTCTGAACAAGAGTTGTAATAAGCTCTTTGAAATCTTGATAGAAAAAGCATGCTCGATTGTACCCCAAAGGACGAGAAATGTGAACACAAAGGGCTTGAGCTGCTGGAATATTGATGGACATAATGAGAAAGTTGGAGTCATCTCTCTTGTCATACAGTCTTATGGGTAATATTTAGTCACTCTCAATCTTTATGCATCTCCCTTATTTCAAGTTCAAGTAGAGGGAATTAGCTCAGAGATTTGAAGGTTATTGAACGGAAGCAGATCATCGATATACCTGAAGCTTAAGTTAAACTTTTTGGCCAAATGACCTTGTTTTGACTTTGTCAATCCGAGCAGAGCAATTAAATACCAACATCAAAAACTAACGCCAGAGAATAACTACTCAATTCTCTACAGAAAGCGATTCCGTCGGGCGTAAAAGCGATGAAAATTATATGTTGTCTTCAAATATAGTTGGAACCTTCCCATCACTGATTGCTATTGAGGAATTACTTTGTGTTTAATTTATAAATGATTGGATAACTGGAGGCCTTACACTGTTAAAACTGTTTTGTCTGCATGTAGTTAATTCATTTCGCAAGCATCTTCAACGACTAGAAAATACAGGATTAATAATGTGACAATAAAGTTGACCAAACATTCTTGCTAGAGGTTAATGCTATTCCAGACTGAATAATTTTTTAATTTGAAGTTTACACGATATAACGATATGAACGACACAATTTGACATTCATACGTTTTTCACGAGACCCTGTTCTTGAAATGACGTAAACACGTTTATCGTGTCGGCCATTTTGACGTCTTGTACTTGATGTAAATATATTACGACGCGCTGTCATTGTGACTGACTTACTCAGGTAGTTCTTTACAGACCTTTCTCATCTAATGAG
Source organism: Haliotis cracherodii (assembly GCF_022045235.1). NCBI lineage: Eukaryota > Metazoa > Mollusca > Gastropoda > Lepetellida > Haliotidae > Haliotis > Haliotis cracherodii. The sequence goes on along the minus strand of NW_027266279.1, from coordinate 6,628,329 downwards.
GATATGATTTGAACACATGTGCTGCGTAAGATGTTTCTGAAGAGCAAATTGTGCCTCCATACGCCCATGTCACCTCTCTTTTTGAGGAACTATATTACTCCGCGATATAGCTGATTGTTGTATGGCTGTCAGTGTAAACATGAAGTCACACGTACTAAATAAAATTGTGTTTAGATCTTGGCCTACATCCTTTGAGGTAAGAAATTGTGATAAAAAAATTATAAGAATTGACTTTCACTTTGTGTGAGTTCATTGGAGTATGAACCTTCATAGAGTGCGGGCCAAACGCAAGCTCCGACGTTCATACAGTTTGGCCCTCACTCTTATGAAGGTTCAAACTCCAATGAACTCACACAAAGTGAAGGTCAATTCTTATAATTTTTTTATCCCAATTTCATACCTCAAAGGATAGTGATAACGTCGTCCTCAATATAGCGGACATAACGTCGTCCTCAACATGGCAGAAATAACGTCGTCCTCAACATGGCAGAAATAACGTCGTCCTCAACATGGCGGAGAAAACATTCTACATGATGAATGAATGACTGTATTTAACAACACATAAATGAACTAAAACTGACAATATCAAACTAAAATTACGTCACGTTATAATTTTTCTCAAAATGTACACACTTCACACTTTTGTAACCTTAAACAATATTTTGTCAAACAATAACTTATCCAAGATTTAATGACTGATATAATCATCGGTAGTGGATCCAGAGCCGGGATTCAGGGAGTTAAACCACTCCAAGCCATCATTCCCGGGGCAAATACATGAACTTGAAAACAAATAAAATGTTCATGACGAAGACATCTTCCTTTACATCATCTATCCTGTTGATTAAAAAAGGTGTATATAATGTTCGTGGTGGTAAGTATTAACGTGTTTTATATTCTGTTTTAAAATGAGGACTCAATTAATTTCAGGGCTTACAGACACTGTGCAAACAAAAGTTTCTCAACTTCAAGTCCAGTTCATAAAAGACGTCCCCAAATTAATGCTGCCATCCCCTTTGCTACGCGGGATTGAGGGGTCTATTTGGAGGGTGATGAGTACTCAGCGATTCGGAACGCGGGATTTTTGGATCTATCTGGAGGGTGTTTGGTACTCAACGATGTGGTACGCGGGATTTTGGTTGGTTGGTTGGTTGATTGGTTGTTTAACGCCGCACTCAGCAATATTCCAGCTATATGACGGCGGTCTGTAAATAATCGAGTCTGGACCAGACAATCCAGTGATTAATATCATGAGCATCGATCCACGCAATTGGGACCGATGACATGCATCAACCAAGTCAGTGAGCCTGACCACCCGATCCCGTTAGTCGCCTTTTACGACAAGCATAGTCGCCTTTTACGGCAAGCATGGGTTGCTGAAGACCTATTCTACCCCGGAATCTTCACGGGTCGCGGGATTTAGGGGTCTATTTAGAGGGTGTTCAGTAATCAGCGATGTGGAACGCGTGATTTAGGGGTCCATTTAGAGGGTGTTCAGTACTCAGCGATGTGGTACGCGGGACTCATATAAAATCGTGTTTGGAATGGAGATTCAACATTTATAAAAGAAAAAAGGTGTATGCACAAGTTTCCTTTACATATTTACTTTTTTCGATACCTTGTCAGTACTTTTACTTGAAGTTACACCCTTTCATCACTGCTTTTGAGATTTGTGTTGAATAGGAGTCTGGGGTGAGCAAATGAGAATTAGATGGTATGACTGAGTGAGTGAGTTGGGTTTAACGCCGCTTTAAACAATATTCCAATTATATCACGGCGTGTCAGCTTAATGTGGGACGAAAGCCCGAAGTGATGCAGGTCTCAGACGTTTACCACTTCGGTGAAACCCACGAGCACGGGTATGGTGCTGACAAACCTAGAAACAAAATCGGGGCGAACCGGGATTCGAACCCATAATCATAGGTTTCTGGTGTGCCCAAGGGACGCAACTCTTCAGAGCGAATTGTGGCGACTTAGACGACTGGGCCACCCGTGCCTCCCACAGCTATTCATACATTAATCATTTCTATGTTGAAGGCAGATCAAGTTTCGGTGAATACGGTCGCTCTTCACTTTTCATTATTTCAGGATCCCTAACTTTGTGTGAGCAGCATATCATATAAAACTCACCAGTTCGGTACAATACTGTGTCGATGAACCAACTCCCAAAGATCCTTTGTCTCACCTCTGTCCTCCTTGAAATGCTTTTCTGCTGCTTTTTCTGTACAATATCATTCTCGTGACACAACTCTTCGTTTGAAAATATTGACAGAGTCAAAAACAAACTTCATCCCACACCATTCTAACCTCACCTCAAAAGAACGTGTCACCACCGGTCATGACTTTCTGTTGTCCGCATGCTGCACGTGCACTTCACTCACTAACGGTCATGAGACAGATCATCACATGTTCCTTTTATATCGCGACCCCGCTATTGTTTCACTATAACGTATTCCAATGATTTTAATTCTTTCTGGCATTTACGCATAACCATTTTTGTACGGTTTATTGGTTGAAGAAAAGAGTTTTTGAGCAAAAAAATAAACACCCGGGATGAGGAAAATATCCCCGGCCTGTGGGAAAAAATCGAGACTGATTGTTGTTGTTGCTCTTATTGTTTAAGAGGTCGCCTTCTGCCTTAAAGTTGACCTGTCCCTCTTTGGGGCTCATGTGTGTGTGTAAGGTACACATATCTATTGCGAGTTTGGTATTCACAGAGGTTTCTGTTTTTGTTTTGATATGATTTCTATTTTCGTGTTTTGATATAATTTCATTTTTATCTTTGGCTGCTCTGTTTATTTACGTTCGAGTTGCTATTGCATCTCTTGGCTTCAGGAGATCTACGACAGATACCGGATCTTACTGCAATTCTTGTTTTAACCGAGCCCGGGCTGGGGCGTGGTCTTGACATTCCAGTAAGATGTTAGCAATGGATTCAGGTTGATTGCAAGATGGACATACCTTGTCATAGTGCTTTTTGTGACCGAGTCTGAGGCGTGTGATGGCAATTTCAACTTTCCTTTCATTTGAATATAGCTTTTAGATGATCTTGGGTTGAATTTTGTATAGCCATCTGCCGATCTCACTTACGTCCATCTGCGCTTGTCATCGTTGGGCTATGGATTATTTGATATATATATTTTAGATAAGACTGATTGTTTTCTGGCCTTGACGTTTTATATTTCCATGTTTTATCAAAAGCTCGGCGGTGTGTTGTATCCTTTATCCAACAACAAAGTGATTCAACACATCCCTCATTACAATGACTGTCACATCATCCAGCTTTCATACAAAGCCGATACAAAACATCCATTGCCTTTTCTTCTTCCTCCTCCGCACAACCGCTCTTTGAACTCTAACGGTAAACTGAAGTATGTCTTGTGACGATAACAAAACAAACACAGAGGCTCAACACCATCATGTATATTAAAATGGCAAACAAATTAAATTACAGTAACGAATTCCCCCAAGTGTTTTATCAACAGTGGCATGTAGTAAACACCATGACGAACATTGGTTTCAATGCCTTCTCTATTTTATATCTTACAGCGTGTTTTTACTACAATGCGATTACATCCCTTATATCATGATAAACACGGCCCTTCCATGGTAAATGAGTGGAGTGCACTATTCAGGCCAAGGGATCGTGGATGAAACAGTTGCGGTGAACCGGCACGTTGGTTCTGTCTCTGTCTTCCGGGGCGGTGGGGTTGCCTTGTAGTTAAAGCGTTCACTCGTCACGCCAAAGACCCGGGTTCGATTGCACGAATGGGTACAATTTCCGGTGTCCCCCGCCGTCATATTGCGGGAATATTGCTAGAAGCGGCGTAAAACAAAACCCACTCACTCTTTCCCATCCCTCTTTTACAAATGTCACGCATTTCAGGGTTTAAATAAAACTAAAATTGAACAACTAAGTGGACAAAATATGACATGTTATAACCAACAGCAAGAAACCTAGAAATGCATTTACTTTCTATTCAACTGGTCAACAAGTCCATCAACTTTTCAGAGAGTGAGTGAGTTGGGTTTAACGCCACTTTTAACAGTATTTCAGTTATATCGCGGCGTGTCAGTTTAATGTGGGAGGAAAGCCCGAAGTGATGCATGTCTCAGACGTTTACCACTTCGGTGAAACCCACGAGCACGGGTTTGGTGCAGACAAACCAAGAAACATAATCGGGGCGAACTGGGATTCGAACTCACAATCTCAGGTTTCTGGTGTGCCCAAGGGACGCAACTCTGCACAGCGAATCGCGGTGCCTTAGACCCTGCTTTTCAGAGAACTACTAAAGTAAGTGAGTATGATTTTACGACACTTTTAGCAATATCCCAACTAAAAATCGATTGGAATAAGCAAATGCTATTCAGAGCCATCAATCCAGAAACAGTATAGCTAAGTGAAGGTTGCAACATTAATGAATAGTATCTATCGAAGCTAATTTCTTAAATGCATTATGTATGATCATTTAACTCTGTAGACATAAATCAATGTACACACCGAGTCATGCGGACTACACAATGAATGTTGATGTCTCTAACAGCCTGGACTATGTGTGGGCGTTGGGGATTTATTGAGTCACTAAACCATGGACACGGTATGTCGGAAGCTGAAATATATGGTTGTGTTTTGAAATTGTTTGATCAAGGTAACAACATTCAAGACCTCAGTACAGTTTTCCAAAGGTTTTTGGGTAAACATGTGAAGGGTATTTCCAAACCTGACGCATCAGTGTCAAGAGTGATGTCCGATGCAATTCCCTATTTTGACTTTTTTTTAGTTTTTTTTTCAATTTGAACAATTTGACTTGACTTTGCATGTGTTTGTGACGGGTGTAACCGGTACGGCAGGATACGGTCACCTTTTCGCGAAAACCCGCCGGTATCATGATACTATCATCACTGTTTGATATATAGTTAAATGCTGAATATGATATAATCGGAACGTACATATTTCTTATGATTATGAAAAGGGTTTTGTCGCTTTTATTTTATTATATCTTCCAGTTTTCCTCTGATGACATTCCAGATACTATTCGACCCGTGACGATCCGGGGTAGAATAGGCCTTTAGCAACCCATGCTTGCCGTAAAAGGCGACTCTGCTTGTCGTAAGAGGCGACTAGCGGGATCGGGTGGTCAGGCTCGCTGACTTGGTTGATGCAGGTCATCGTGTCCCTATTGCGTGGATCAATGCTCATGATGTCAATCACTGGATTGTCTGGTCCAGACTCGATTATTTACAGACCGCCGTATAGCTGAAATATTGCTGAATCACCGTTCAAGCAGTGTGTGACAAACAGCCATTTTTCTTTCGTGGGTAACTGTGCTGCACAACTTACTGTTTGGTATGTGTTTCTCCCCCAAATCGGCTAATAACTGAATTTCGGAGCTGTCGAAGTTCTTGTTTCTATTTACTACGATGCCATTTTGACAGATGTTTACGTCAGGTAATTGTGGGAAATATTTAGGGGAACCCCGAATTTAATGACAGGTTAATAAAAACACTCACATTAAGGCATCATTTAATAACGATATGCTAATAAACGTTTGATACAATCGGTTTTAATGATGCCATTAACTAATGGTGCATTACGAATTTAATGTATCAATAGGGTTTAATGTAGCATTAGTTAATGAGGCTTTGATACACACGGGATTCCTGGTGCTGGATCCATCATTAAGAGACTGTTATCCAAATGTGTGATTTGTAGAAGGTATAGAGCACAAGAAGGAAACCAAACGATGGCAAATCTACCCGACCGACTTACTCCTGAAGAGCCACCCTTTACTCGTGTTGGCATGGACTTCTTTGGACAATTCTAGATTTCATTGAATGGAATTATTTATAAAAGGCAGCTGAATGGTTTCACTATGTAAGTAAACATAACATATGTTGGTGTCAAATTGCATGATGATCGACAGGAAAGATCAACATACAGAATGTTGCCGTTATTACATTTGGTAGTAAATGTTTGGTAACAACATAAGGTTGTCATGGAGACTGATATATATATATATTTACTTTGCATTCTTGTAACCTTATTAGATTTGCTATGATATTCAGTGTTTGGAAGTGTATAAAGAGAATGGTCGATCGATAATTTCCTTTTCAAGAAGATAACAGGAAAGGGACGATTAGTGATAATTATGTTGACACATTTGCTGGAAAAGAAGTAAGTTCGGAGAATGATCTCATAATTACTTGTATTATTTTCAACTTAATGAGTCGGTCAATACTGCATGGATTTGAGAGTAATTAGTTAAAGTTGTTGGGTCGATTGACAAGGAGATGCCGAAACATCTTGTAATAAAGACATAATTGGAGACAAGCTCATCATTCGACGTAATAAGCGCCCGCTCTAATAACATATTGGCTTGTGAACAGTCTAAATAAGCACCCCTTCCGATTGATCAATGTGCACAAGACTTATTTATTCGTGTATAAAACGCACTCGTGTGTTATTTGGAACCTTTATTATGGGCAATTAAATCCTGGAAAATATATCTGGCGTATATAAACATTTCAGGCTGTCAGCATAAACCACGAAATTTACGATCTTTCAACTCTGTTTTTTTCACCAAAATAATATTCTAAAAAGAGTCCCCATTTCTAATTTTGAGAGCACCCTGTGCGCTTATTACGCCGAATACGGTATATCATTTTGTTTTGACATAGTTAAAATCAGGTCATAACAAAACATAACTTTACCCGAATCAATGCCAGGTATTGCTCAAGTCAAATTGACAATGAAACCTCTAGTAAAATCGGCCCGTGAAGATCCGGGGTAAATAGGTCTTCAGCAACCCATGCTTGCCGTAAAAGGCGACTAAGCTTGTCGTAAAAGGCGACTAACGGGATCGGGTGGTCAGACTCGCTGACTTGGTTGATGCATGCCATCGGTCCCAACTGCGTGGATCGATGCTCATGTTGTCAGTCACTGGATTGTCTGGCCCAGACTCGATTATTTATAGACAGCCATCATATAGCAGGAATGTGCTGAGTGAGGCGTTAAACAACAAACCAAACCAAACCAAATCTAGAAAAATCGTTTAGACTTTCGCCACCATAACCCCAGCCGGAATTCCTTGTAAATTTGTATTCATTGACTTTGATATATATTTTAATCTCTGCGATACATGTGATCTCTGTGTGTCTCGAAGGGCTACAGTCAGGATGTTTATTTTTTAACGTATTGTTTGTCATACAACATGTGGCACATTAATAAAATATGTTTTCTTCTCTTTTTTTTTTATCTTGCATTACTCCGAAGTTGTTGTTATTTGTTGTCAAGACAATCTTCGTCACTTTTTTAACGTATTGTTTGTCATACAACATGAATCAACCAAGTCTGTGGACCTAACCACCGACCCCTTTCGTCGCCTGTTACCACAAGCACGGGTTGCTGAAGAGCAATTTTAACCCGGATCTTCAAGGAAAAATTCCTTTATTAATTACACAGCATGGCAGCTTAGAGTTGGCGGGAAGCCGAAAGTAACGCATGCCGTATGTACATTATCATTTTGGTAAAACCAAATGGTATTGTGCCCACAAAACAAAGGATCATAGCCAATGCTCCGTGGTCTGGTGGTAGAGCGTCCGCCCGGAGAGCGGAAGGTCCGGGTCATACCAAAAGACGTTAAAAGATGGTACTTGTTGTTACCCTGTCTGGCGCTCGGCATTGAGGGGCTAAAACAAGGACTGGTCGGCTCGTAGTCAGTATGTTGTGTCTGAGTGGGGCATTCATGTTAAACTGCTGCATGGTATCCCAGTGAGCTAGCACTATAAATCGGCATCAGTCCGGACTAGTACAAGCAGCCACACAAACACACACACGAACATGCACGTCGCTATATAAGTGCAATAATCTTGGACGCGACGTTCAACCCCTTTTCACCTCACCTAATCATTTGCAGAAGCCCGAGGTCTTCAATTAATTGCCCTTCGAAGGAGAACAGTTGAAATGCCCGAGGGCTTCTGCAGATGATAATGCCCTGAAAAATAGCGTTATCGTTATCATACCTAAAATGGATAGAATTTGTAATCAAATAAAAAGAAACATACAGACAGACAGAAGTTTATTCAATATTTTAGGCCATATGACCTATAGTACAGTAGTGGTTTTTTTTTGTATCAACATTGTACAGTCACGTGTAGGTAATAATAAGTTTACATAGAATATTAACGTCTAATTTCAAAAAATCTTCTTCGGGAATATTGACAGAGATGATATTGTATTTGCATTACAGGAGTTCAACAAATTTTTAATCAGTTGTTCATCTTTGTACATAGTTGAAATCATAGGGAGGTATCTATTTCTAACAAACTGATAATATTTACAAATGAGAAGTACATGAAACTCATCCTCAGCATAGCCTTCATTACAATAACGGCATAAACAACTTTCTTTATCTTGTACATTTTTCTTTCTGAGATTGTTAACATTGAAATTATGTAATGATATACCTAATTTACACAAAGATCTTCTCAAAGTTCTATCCTGAAGTACAGATACATATTTTTCAGGAACAAGTAAAGATTTTATATTCCTATAATGGCATAAAAACCTTGAGGATGATATTTGACAGTGCCAATCTTGTGAAAATATATCAACCAATCTTTCCTTAAGCATGAAGATAAATAATTTCTCATTTCCTACTTCTTGAGATATCCATGCAAGAGAAAAACCAGACATACAAAGAATATTCCTGATATCAGACACCCATAAACAATATTTACCCTTTTCATCAAAGGCTTTTAATAGATTTCCTCATAAAAAGAAACAACAATCTCGGTTTTGAAACATTTGCTGCAATCAAAACGAATGTCACTGACCCACACTCCGGCGCAGTAGTGATTTAGCATATTTAGTAATGATTTTGCCATATGTAACTCTGGGTTGGAGAGTGTCACTGAACCACTTTTACAAATATTGAAACGTCATAGAACAAACCAGATAACGTCACAATTGTACGTGACGTCACCTTTCCCAATGCCGTCACCTAACAACAGGCCTGATAATGGTCAGTAGTCAAGCAATATGAGCGCATTGTCAAGTTACAGTGGCCCGCTCATTTCTGACACTATCAGGGCGGTTTAATGATATTTCTATTAATATTAGCTATAATATGATATTCGAACCTATGACACCCCCTCTTGTGGACAGAGCGTCTGCCCGGAGAGCGAGGGGTCGGTGGTTCGATGCCCGGCCGCGTCATACAAAATGAAGTTAAAAGGTACTTGTTGTTACCCTGCCTGGCGCTTGGCATTCAGTGGATGAAAAAAGGACTGGTCGGCACGGAGTCAGTATACTGTGTCTAAGTGAAGTATCCATGTTAATCTATGGCATGGTATCTCAGTGGTCTAGCACTATAACACCGACATCAGTCCGTACTAATACAGAAAACAAACATACACGCGCGCGCACGCGAACGCGACGTTAAACCCCATTTCACCTTACCTCGAACTAACAACGTGCGGATATTGGGCGCCAAAGAATCTGAAAAACTTCATACTGAAATCTTGCATTAATACTTTTTATGTATATGTGTCGGATGCCAATGACTATCAATCCAGTCTAAAACAATGATATATTTGCCTCTTTTATATTACGAACGCATTAGCACTAAGAGTCACATTGTCTTATTCTATTTCATGTTCAGTTTAATTTCGGTAATGATTGTCCTTGTCAGCTTTTGTTCCTTTAACCCCCAACCAGTACAAATATTGGCATTGTCCACGAAACTATCCTTAAACTATATCAACACTTGATGGTAAGCCACGGATAGAAGCACAATGCCCAGTGAATTAGAAGCTGTATGAAATACGAGTGAATATGTTATGTTTGTTTACATTGCAATCAGGTTATTAGTGGCTGATCGACACTAAAGATTGGTCTGCATTTCCGTTCACAGTTTGAAAGGACGCTTTTAGAAATACATCAACAGTGTACGAAAGCAATCACTTCTAATAGAGATTTTTCTCGTGATAGCGGGTGCAGTTGATCACTGTATGTAATGCTAAAGTAGGCTTGTGTACAGGAGAAGAATAAGAAATTTATGACCTTGGGCAGACTACTGGATTTTGATTGGTTAAACAGAGCAATCAAATTGCAATTAACTGCTCCCCATTCACGCGAACTCATTACTGCGAAATGATATACCGACACGAAAGCACGTATTTATCTTTTTGAAATGTTAAAAGCTTTCCGGGTTTCCTTAGCAAGATTTCGATGTTGTTAACATGACCTATTTATGAAGCTGGGCGTAACATGGGTATTAAAAGAGAAGTATGCATTTGTCATTGGTGCGCCCTGAATGAACATCACTTCCTTCTTATATGCCCATTTTATGCAACATTAAGGGCTAAGTATATACCTGAATATTACTAATTCAATTCCAATGTCTTTCAATTCACATCTCTGTTAAACAACTCTAAGTACTTACTTTTACAAAATATATCTATGTACATTTATCATGCAAAATATTATGTTATAAACTCTACATTGTCCCCCTACGTGTCATGTACACATTTCTATACAAAATTACATGATAGTTTCTTAAAGAACTTCATCCGTCATGGGTCTTGAAATAAACAAAATTCAGATTTTGTTGGGTATAGGGTATTCATGGTCAAGTACCGTATTGATGTTTCATACACTTTTCTGGATTTCGAGTTATTTTGCAATTCATCGTTCTCAATTGGAGTCAAACGGACTGTAATTATAAATGTCCTATAGGCCTGTGGCCTCCTCAGTACGGAAAATAAAGAAATCTACGTCTTTTCAAGTCCCCTTAAAAGGCAGATTGAAAACAAAATGTCAGAAAATGATTACCCGCTTCGATTGAGCTTTTAGTAACCAGCCTCACCCAACCCTGAAAATACTTGTCTATAAGTATTTCATCCATCAAGAAAACCGCTTCAAGGTGACCATGCCATCTATATGCTTATTTTATATGAATGTATGTTATATTTCTCACTTCATATAAATTTGATATGTTTTACATATCAGAGGGTACATGAATATTTAAAATGGGATTTTGTTATGATCGGGATAATCAGTGTATTGGTAGTATTCAATCATTTTCATCAGAATTTATGGTAAGAGTAAAATGTATTTATCATCAAGACTGACATGCATGCTTGTCACATGGTGCAAAAACATTCAATTACTCCATGTATAAATCTGTCGTGTGTAAATTTCGTGCAGCCTGATCAAAGTTTAGATGTTGTTCTCGCCAACTAAAATTGAGATTTGCAGGTATGCAAATGTTCCAAGAAACGAAAGGTTTTTGCAATGTTTGTAAAAAAAAGTTTTGTTGAGGATGAGTATCATTTCTTGTTTGTATGCACGATGTATTTCCCACGTTACATAATTCAATGTATTCATGTCAAGTGATAAATTTAATATCATAAGAAATTTGGCTATGTATTTTTATAAGTCTACGCTCCTAAGGACAAAACTACTGATGTGAATTCTAATTACAACTGTTGTAACATAGGCCGATGGGCTACGTAGCCATGCTGAATAAACAACACCACCACACCACGAACAGAACTCTCTAATGTCATCAGAGGAAAGCACGCTTGGGGATGACATTTTAGCCGACCGCCTCCGTGGTCTTGTGGCAGAGCGTCCGCGCGGAGAGCGGAAGGTCCGGGATCCGATCCCCGGCCGCGTGATACCAAAAGACGTTAAAATATGGTACTTGTTGTCACCCTGTCTGGCGCTCGGCATTAAGGGGGTAAAACAAGGACTGGTCGGCCCGGGGTCAGTTTACTGTGAGTGGGATATTCGTGTTAAACTGCGGTATGGTATCTCAGTGAGCTAGCACTATAAATCGGCACCAGTCCGGACTAGTACAAGCAGCCACACACACACACACACACACACACACACACACACACACGTGCATGCACATCTCTATATAAGTGCAATAATCTTGGACGCGATGTTTAACCCAATATCACCTCATCTCACACATTAGCTAATAAGAGATGGGCTGCAGTAGTAGCACGGAAGATGGTTTCGCCGTCTTAAGATGCCACGTCTGAAACTCAAGTGGAGGCATGGTTATTGCTGACCGACTTTTCAGCATACAGACGACACTAATGGGATCATTTGTCGGTCAGTACAATCCATCCTTACTCGAACACGCAACATGAGCATGCGGTTCTCAAGATTGCCCGACGTGACTGGACATATTCAGGGACATTTGGATCAGTTGTCAGCAGAACCCTGAAATTCTTTTGAATCAGGATGATATCACATTGAACCAGAGTTAGAAAAGCAATGGTATTATTTGGCCGAGTGGCGTTAGTTGTCAAAGATATGATTTCGGTTGCTTCGACAGTAAGGTGATAACCACGCTTGACTAACCCCGCGAGGCCAGACTATCAATGCCACACATCTACGTCAGTTGAGAAAAAGGATGAAGGAAATACCTGGAGGACAGCTCGGGTCTGGTGTGCTGCAGCTTCAGGACAAGGCGCCTGGGCACACGTCACAAGTGGCAGTGGCTGAGCTGCAGATTGTGGCTTTGAATTCCTCATTGAATTGCTTCCCCATGAGCCTTACTGTCCTGGGCCCACTTGCACAAAGCGATCTTAGCGCTACGGACTATTGTAAACCTATGTTAAAGTATGGGAGTTACAATCATCTTAGCGCAAAGATCGCTTTGTGCAAGTGGGTCCTGATCTAGGCTTGTCGTAAGAGGCGACTAACGGGATCGGGTGATCAGGCTCGCTGACTTGGTTGAAGCATGTTATCTATCCCAGTTGCGTTGATCGATGCTCATGATGTCAATCACTGGATTGTCTAGTCCTGACTCGATTTTTTTCAGACCGCCGTCATATAGCTGGATTATTGCTGAGTGCAGCGTTAAACAACAAACCAACCAACTGGACATGGACGATTACTTCGAGGCATGTTCCTGATGAGTCAGGCTGTTTGAGCAACATTGAATTCACTGAGAGCGGTGGCTGGATTTTGACGTTGACGTTCGTGGCTGCCAGTGGCGTCCAAGACGTGTTCAATCGGGAAAAGCTCAGGACTGAGTGCTAGCCATGGCATGACATGAAGGAATTAGGTCACAATCCTGGCACGATGTGCACGTGCATTATCTGTGCAGAATATTTCGCACCACCTGGGGATGAACTCTCTTACACCTGTTGTCTGTTACAGTTTGTTGTTGCCCTTGGGCGTCCAGCGCGGCGTCCATCATCATATTTGTTTGTTGGTTTCCACAATCTGCTGATGACAGATTGAGAAACTTTCAGCGTTTTGGCAACAATACTCTCACGTGTGCCCACCTGTCCCCCTGCATCATGCCTATAGCACGTTAACGTTCAGCATGTTGCAAACGTCGCATGACCAATGTACTCGCTTCCTTCGTGATTAAATGCATCTTTTTACAATCGAATCTGAGTGACATTGGTCAATCACTTGAACATTGTATTTAGCCGAAAAATTACATTCGTTATCAATACGTTACTAGGCTGAAAGCAGTCACCAAGGTGAGGTGAGGTGAGGTGAGGTGAAATTGGGTTTATCGTCGCGTCCAAGATTATTGCACTTATATAGCGACGTGCATGCACGTGTGTGTGTGTGTGGCTGCTTGTACTAGTCCGGACTGATGCCGATTTATAATGCTAGCACACTGAGATACCATGCCGCAGTTTAACATGAATACCCCACTCAGACACAATATACTGACTCCGAGCCGACCAGTCCTTGTTTTAGCCCCTTAATGTCGAGCGCCAGACAGGGTAACAACAAGTACCATCTTTTAACGTCTTTTGGTATGACGCGGCCGGGGATCGAACCCCGGACCTTCCGCTCTCCAGGCGGATGCTCTACCACTAGACCACGGAGGCGGTAAGAAGAGGTGAGGTGCGTCACCGAAGCGCTGCAAACTAAAGGGCCAAAACACTACTACGAGAGCCGTATCAAATATATCACCATCAAATAACCATTTCTTATTTGTTGCATCAACATGGGTGCATAATTTCTTTTTTCCTGCAGTTTATGTCTTCAGAAAATACTTTCACTCTCCCGACAAGAATGTCAACTAGAGTTAATATGTTTAGGATATCGATATATTTCGACGAGATATAAATCGGCCACAACTGTGAAACCCGTCTATAGTGCATTACGATCATTGTGAATATGCCACACCAAGCCTGGATAAGCTGTGCAGGTGTTACGTTCAATTTGTGACTTCATCTTACAAGTCATCTCTTACAAGAGACACGTGTTCAACTGTGGCAAAAGCGGAGATTGTAGAGTGCTTGCAGATAAAGTACATCCACACACAAGAGACAAAAAAGCATACACTTTCACAGATGGATTATGCAACATTAACGTACTACTGTGTTTATGTGATTCATAAAAAAATGCGTTTTAAGTGGTCGGAATCGTATAATGGAATTTGTTTTAGCAGATATTTTTTTCTTTCTTTATGGTTTGATGTTTCGACAAACCAGGGTTTACTCAAGACAACGGTCGATATGGGAGACAAAATCTCCTTTGAGCCAGCACTAACGCACGATTTGATCAGGGTAATGGCATTCGGTAAACATGAATGCCATTTCTTTATACATCTTTTAAGGATTGAAGTTGTATTTGTTGACGTTCATCAGCAGCTGATGGAGACAGTGCTTCACGCATCATGGAATTTGCTCTGAGGCACTATCTTCATCAGCTGATGAACGTCAACAAATACATCTTCAATCCTTATATTGACAGATACATCATACAATCATAAAAAAACAACCCATTAAACATCAAACTTTAATTATCTATAGCGAACTATATCAACGTGGAGAGTCGTCACGTCGTGACGTCATCCGTCCCAAACACTCCATAAGGAGTGACATCCGACAGTCAGCTTGGTTGTGTTCACCAAGGCGAGATCACCCACTTCTGTCAACATTGTGAAATAAAGTTCTGAAAAGCACCCTATGCCAGAAGTCTTATCTTGTGTGTTTTGTTGTAGATTGAAATGTTCCATTACTGGCGATGTCAATACATATGTTGTTCGATAATTTAGTGAATTATCTGGAGTTCTAACATTCGTGCCAGTCGTCAGTCCTTACATAGGGCAGCAGAACATTTTTTGGTACAAAATATGACATTCCCCGTGTTCACACGATGCTACCCCATACTATGCTTTTCAGCTTCAGCCACCGTTTAATAAATACTACCTAAGTTAGAATGGGAGTTTTCATTGTTGGTATGGTTGTTTGGCGCTGATTTTTTTTTTTTTTTTTTTTTGGGGGGGGGGGGGGGGGGGGGGGGGTGGATTCAGGAGTACACACATGGCTGACACTTTGGTTGTTTCGGAATGTAGTCTTGTGTGTGTTAGAGAGGATGGGTATTGAGTACATACTTTGTCCTCCAGGCAAACACCTTTGTGTCGAAGTTAAAGTTAAAGTAGATTATCCGAGTTATCCGAAATTCGACACAACCGAAAATAATGAATAAATAGGAATAGGCAGGGGCCATGACAATCGGAAGTTCGACACATCAAAGTTTGACATAACGGTGTTTGGCTGTATTTATGTACTGTACTCGAGTGACAGAATATCACAGTGTGCACCGACGGTGATGTGCCGACTTGGTGGCTGGATGTGGCGCCTCCATGCTGGTGTAAACTATGTCGTCATAAATCGAATAGACTACCATGGTCTAGTGGTGGAGCGTCCGCCCGGAGAGCGGGAGGTCATACCAAAAGAGGTTAAAAGATAGTACTTGTTGTTACCCTGTCTTGCGCTCAGCACTTGGGGGCTGAAACAAGGACTGGTCGGCACGGAGTCAGTATACTGTGTCTGAGTGGGGTATTCATGTTAAACTGCGGCATGGTATCTCAGTGAGCTAGCACTATAAAATCGGCATCAGTCGAGACTAGTACAAACAGCCACACACACACACGCACGCACGCACACCAGCGCGCGTGCATGCACGTCGATATATAAGTGCAATACTCTTGAACGCCACGTAAACCACCCTTCCACCTTCATCAGAGAATAAAACTGATGTTAATGTCTTGATGTTGTGCAGTCTATTGACCCGTCCGTCATTCGGTGCCTGAACTGTTTGTTGCGTTTGCCGTTATTACTTTGTGTAGCCGTGGGGGCGACTGTATACCTCAACTGTATTGTATGACCCGAGAGTTCGTTCGGTAAACAAGATGTGTATGTGAAACTGTGAAATATTCGTCTTGTTTTTGATTTCACAATTCTTTGTATTCTACTGAGTTTTATTGTTGCAATTGTGACTGGAGTTACTGGCATGCTTCAATATAGCACCACTCTGTAGAGAGGAAATCAATGGGTATAAATTGACAGTTGATAATGTGATCTAAAAGGTAAAATTTTGAAATAAGAGTTCACATTGTGATCTAATATTTAGAAGTGAGAAAGGTAACAACGAAAATTTGTCAAATGTCACATGCCATCGAAAGTAGGTCACATACATGTGTATTACAAAATATAACTATTTACATAAGACTTCATATATATTTGAAAATGGCAAAATACTTTATGACTAATTATCTTCACTGTGACCTTGACCTTATATGTAGGTAACTCATGACCTTTTAAGATCTCTTCCCGTCCTGAAGAACACATACAAAGTTTAATTTGGAACCATTCGTTACCCCCCTAAATGTTTCCGTAAACTACAACAAGGCTCGTCCCCACTCTCGAAGGCCGCCATGCGTCGAAACGGCGCAAGCCAATCAGGATACGGGTACTCTGATCCATATAATCCCGAGTATTTAAATGAATTTTGGGAATACACTTTTGTTTATAAAATGTGGAAAAATGTAAATCGTCGATTCCACACCGCACTGTACACGGAGAACAGAATTGTGTTGTATGGATTGATGTTGTTACTTGCCGAGACATGTTCGTTGATAGATTCACATGTACACGTGAGTTTGTTTGCATACAGGAAACGGCTCCCTTAACTGTGACATCCATTCATTTCTGCCATCACTTGTTTTGGCTTTCCAAAACTACTACATGCAGTGCAGTTACCATGGTGATGGTATACTAAGAGATAAACAATGTATCAAGGCTATTTCAAATGTGTGTGTGTGTGTGTGTGTGTGTGTGTGTGTGTGTGTGTGTGTGTGTGTGTGTGTGTGTGTGTGTGTGTGTGTGTGTGTGTGTGTGTGTGTGTGCGTGTGTGTTGCACTAAAATATTAGAATAAATAAAGTGAACAACAGAGATGGCTTAAGTTTGTATTAAATATCTAGAGACATGACTTTTACGGACACTGCTCTGGGGTATAAATTTAATGTATACCAGCTGGCACTGACAAAATGGAGACAATCCACTTCCATAACTATTGCCTCAACGATGATGTTTAACTTTGCTATATTCGCATATAAACGGGTGGATTCCTGTTGATGAATTATAGATATCAAAATTATGTTAGCGGTAATATAATTTCAACGGATTTAATTGGTATAAAATGTTAACTTTGGTATTCCCAAGCACCAATCTTTAAGGACGTTTAAAGATGGTACTTGTTATTACCCTGGAGTCAGTATACTTTGTCTGAGTGGGGTATTGATGTTAAAATGCGGCATGGTATCTTAAATGTCTGGCTGCCGAGTACATGCACACACACACACGCACACGCACACACACACGTGATGTACGTCGTATAAGAGTGTAATAATCTTTGACGCGACATTGAACCCCATTTCACCTGACCAAGCACCAATACTCGTCTTCAGTCAAAGAACATGGCAGTCCACATTCATTTCAAATATCCTATTATAATTTTATAATTAATTGTATGTGTAGAAACACGCATTGTGAAAAGATATCCAGAGTCGCCCACCAAACTTCCTCTCACTAATTCTTACAAACAGAAATCTAAATTTTAAACTAAGTCATGCTATTTTCGTCCTGAGACACCCATTTGCTTCTCAACAGGATAATATTTTAATTTTGGAAGTTAATTTATCATGTTTACAGTTAAGTATTGATCTGCGCCCCTTGTGTTCTGAGAAGAGCCATGGTACGTAGCCTAAAAACGGTTTCTAAGATACCCCTAAACAAACACGTATGTGTTATGTCAGATCAAAGTCAATTCAAATCAATTCTATTTCTATATTAACTCAAACCACCAGCCGGTTGTATATGAGCAACATTATAACATACATTTATACAAAAATACAATGTGATCAAACGGCAACAGTGGTATACTTAAGTGCAGAAAGTAATATTTTTACAAATTTAGACAGTTTTTTTAAGATTGTAAGTTCTCATGTTTGACAACAAATGCTTAAAGCACCCCATCCCCTCCCTCGCCCGGCCAGTCTCAATCGGTAACTTATTATTTAGAGTATAGATTTCTGGTGATAAGAGAAGACATTGTTCAAGTTTGAAATTTGTTTTGTAAATTCTATGGTTGCAAGCTTTGGAGCTTGTAGTTAAATCGATATTCCATTTTTGAATAAATTGATCTTTTAAAATGTTTTCAATTTTGCCTGTATGACAATAAGAAGAGATAACTGGGAAAAAAATACAGGCTTCTAGAAGAAACATTAAATGCTATCAATATCCATTCACAACCATATGATGGTTTATATACCACAATTCATAAACGCAAGGTATATCAGATTTATTTCGAAATGGGTAAAAGAAGATAAAGCTATCACAAAAAGATCTGCATTAAGTACTGATAGAAATTAATAAAAACTAAATGTAATGGATATTATTGGTTTAAAATGACATAAATCGGTACTTACATATAAATATTCTGATTTATCTAACCTGTAACAGACTAGCATGTTACGCCCACACAAGTTAATCAGTTGAAGCTATTTATGTTATAATTATATCTAGCACCTTATTTGTACTCAGCAGCTACATGTCTTTACATCATTTGATAAGATTGTAATTTGATTAACAACTTAAATCTGAGTGAGTGAGTGAGTTGGGTTTAACGCCGCTTTTAAACAGTATTCCAGTTCGGTGAAACCCACGAGCCCGTGTATGGTGCTGACAAACCTAGAAACATAATCAGGGCGAACCGGGATTCGAACCAACAATCGTAGGTTTCTGGCGTGCCCAAGGGACGCAACTCTTCACAGCTAATCGCGGCACCTTAGACGACCGGGCCACCCGTGCCCCCCTTAAATCTGAACGAGCTTTGAATATTAAAGCTTGTTTGTTGTTTAACGCCGCACTAAGCAATATTCCACCTGTATGACGGCTGCTGGTCTATAATCGAGACATCAACAGGCAAACCAGTGATTGATATTGTAAGCAACGATCCACGCGGTCGAGGTACGATGGCACTACTTAACCAAGAAATATACGGCATACGCTGTTTTGTATTGAATATACTTCTTTATATTTACATTCACCACACATGCCTGAACAACTATCCCTGCTGATGTGATGTTGTTTTTTCAAACAATTTTTAATATGTTATATTTTACTTTCATTGTCGGTTGTTTCAATGACGAAATAGCTTAAATTGTTCCGATTCTGGTCACCATAGAACATTTCTCTCACAGTTTCATAAACATTTCATTTGTATGCCTTCGTTAAATCTTTTAATGTCATCATCCAAGCAGTCAGGGTTGCGGCCTAGAACGCCCCAAACATCCGATATCAAACTACCGTAGTTCCTCTATTTGACACTATACGCCGTCTATTAATTTCGCGAGAGCCCTTGACTCGGCGTGCATTAGAGACCTGTCTGATATTAGAGACCCAGCGTGTATTAGAGGAAATATAGATATGTTTTACAGTTCATATGGGGGTGATCGATCGGCAGCCATTTTCTGTAAATCGATATGTAGGCTATCTATGTATTCATACGCACGTTTTTTTGTGTGAAAAGGCTTAATATATTTGAAAGGGGTTTCCGTAGCAAAAAGGAAACCTCTTTTTAACCAATCAGAATCAAGCATTCATCAATGTCATGGTAGAATGTCACATGACCGCAGCTGCAAATCCCGTTATGTACATTGATTGTCTTTTTATGTTCAATCTCCACTTTCGCCTCCATGCATAGAGGATGTTTATCAACTCAGCAGCAATATCGTTGATACATATTGCAAACAATGAAGGCGATTAGGCGCATCCTTGCTTTACACTCGACTGTGCGTGGAAAATACCCGTTTCATGCTTGTTAACTTGCACCGAGCACAATACGCTGTCATTCATTGATCTGATGGCTTGTAGAAGATTCCCCAAGCTGCCATATTCCAAGCATGTAAAACATAATAATTGAAACGTGTTTTGTTTCCTGTTTTTTGGTGTTATTAACAATACTATAAATACTTTACACATGGTCTAAACAAGATCGTATTCTGAATCAGTTCTGTTCGTTTACAAGGATATATTGGGCTTCAAGATATTGGGATCGCCTCCGTGGTCTGATGGTAGAGCGTCCGCCCAGAGAGCGGAAGGTCCGGGGTTCGATACCAAAAGACGTTAAAGGATGGTACTTGTTGTTACCCTGACTGGCGCTCGGCATTAAGGGGCTAAAACAAGGACTGGTCGGCTCGGAATCAGTATACTGTGTCTGAGTGGGGTATTCATGTTAAACTGCGGCATGGTATCTCAGTGTGCTAGCACTATAAAGTGGCATCAGTCCGGACTAGTACAAGCAGCCACACAAACACATACACACACACGTGCATGCACGTCGCTATGTAAGTGCAATAATCTTTGATGCGACGTTAAACCCAATTTCACCTCAAGATATCGGCATAGAATCTGGTTTATGATACAGGCGTAGATCTTGGAGGGGATGGATAAGATGGTGAGTGGTCTGCAGCTCAAGGGGTCAGGTGGGTTAATATAATTTTCCTAAACTGGTTTCATCTTGCCTCGATTCCAAGCTGGTTTCCTCCCTGTGTCCCACATGTGTGATCGAATTCTTTATATTAATCCCTTAAATACATTATTTTGTAACACGAGTCCTGTTGCCCTCCCAGTCAGAACTTTGTACACAGCAAGTTTAACTTCATTCCTGGTAATTGAACCATTTTGAGTCAAGTCTACTTGTTATCGCTGCAAGGTGTTCGTCATCGAAGCTTCCTGCAGTATTGTGTGTAGGATTATGTAATGTCATGTCATCATCCTCCCGCTTGGTCAAGACCGCATCTGTATCAGTATCTCTGTAATCAACAATTTCTATAGGAAAAAACAGTCTTTCTCTCGTTACCAGTTCCACGATTTCCCCGGATCTTTCAAAAGATACTTTAATACAGTGTTGATTGGTCAAACTTATTGACCCAGGGTCAGAGTGACAGATTATACATGGGGTGAAGCAGATCACTGGAAGTACTTGCCCCTCACCATGCCTGCTACGTGTAGGAAAACTGTCAGTGAGATTCAACATGGCAGAGAGAATAAATATAATATCTATATTGTATTATATTATATTATATTAACACAAGTTAATATATTGCTTGTTATGAAGAGAATAATACATTTATGCCAATAGGATTGGTCCTGGGGTCCAACCTTGCCTCTGGAAACTTTGATCCTGGATCATAGCATGGAAACGGTTCACGCTGCTAATTTATTTATAAACCTGTGTCAGTCTCAAGAGAGAAATTTCAGTCTTGGCGATAAAGTCTTTGTGTTTTTGCCAATCACGATGGATATTGTATCAGAGTGTGATACTCATGAGAATCGTGATTTGTTCAAGTCTGATCGCAAGGCTGATTATACTAGCCCTAAGCTAAACAATTCTGATTTAGTGCGTCATGATGAAGATGTAGGTCACGCTGTGTCTGTGAAACAACATCCCTACCGTATGAATAAAGTTGAACGCGAATCCACGAAGAAGGAACTTCAATACATGCTGGACAAAGACATTACAGCCAATCTTGAGGGTGTCAAAGTTTACGTTGAAGATATCAGCATTCATTCCATGGAGTGGGACGAGCACCAAAGAGGATCTGTGCCTTCTTCGATAGCCAAGTTGACTATAATTTAGTACAGGCACATGTACAATGTTTAGGTCATGCCATATGCCATGGTCAGGTACAGCGCGTACAAGCAAATGTAGAAGCTATTTCAAAATTCCAAGTTCCACCAAACAAAAAGGAACTTTTTTTATATACCCGGTTACTACCGTAAATTCTGTCAAACTTTCTAACATGTGGTGGTCCCTCTCACTAATTTGCTGGGCAAAAAGATGGCATTTGTTTGGGACAGAAATTGTCAGGCTGCTTTTGAGAATATAAAAGCCATTCTCATGAATTTTCCTTTCTCTTAGCACGAAACTTTGAAACATCTTTCAAATTGGCAGGAGATGCTACTGACATTGATGCTGGAACTTTCCTGTTACAGGAAGATGCATCATTCTTAGATAGTCCTGTTTGGTATTATTATCTATGTGCTCGTGGGTTTCACCGAAGTGGTAAACGTCTGAGACCTGCATCACTTCGGGCTTCCCTCCCACATTAAGCTGACACGCCGCGATATAACTGGAATACTGTTAAAAGCGGGGTTAAACCAAACTCACTCAGATACTCACTCACTCTTGGGAACTACTTTGTTTCCTATTCAAGTGTACACTGATCACAATCCACTGTCTTTTCAAAAGAAAAGAAATTATTTACTTGTCATGATTGGGTAATCGGGAAAAGAATAAAGCGTCGTTGTTAAAAAACGTTGTTTCAGTATAGGCTCACCCTGTCAGAGAAAATAATTAAATAATTATTGTCTCAAAGGAAATGCTTGGGTGGGTGTATGTCCTTTTACGCTGCAACCAGAGACATGTCGTCATTGATACTACTGCTTCAAAATGCCACTATGAAATAAAAATGAAATTCAATTTAAAATATTAAGTCGTAAGACGCAAGATAAAGATTCACGCAGATTGGGGACGCAAGTGGTAATTATAAATTGCCAGGTCTTTATGTCTCTGGATGCTCTGAGAATAGAACATACGCGCGAACAACTTCATTGTTTAACACTGGTGTTCCTTTCAGCAAATTCAAATACACACTGCGTTTGAATAATACCCGAAACAGCACGTGTATTGATACCGAGATTGTATGTTGCACTTAAAAGTTAAAATGTTCCTATAGAAACAATCCAGCCATGTCGTCACTTGTCTCCGTGCGACATCTACTGTATACATCTACTGTGTGCATAAGTTCTTAAATATTGATTGCCGTGAATTCTACGTCAATTGTCGAACCTTGGTTTGACTACACGGCGATGTTGTACCTTCCGGAATAGATGTGTCGACTACCATTGTATCAGGAAGAGGGATATAATCTGACATTGGTAATGCGTCATTAATCCAAGGGATACTTTGGACATCCAAAATCAGAGGAAGACTCTCGAGGATTACCATGATAGGAAGGATGAAAATTTCATTGAATGTTATTACGACACTCATTTTTTTGGTTAAAGAAGTTTTTGGAAGTGGATGCGGAGGCAGTTTTGAGAAAAAAGGGAAAATACTTCATCCTACGAGTAATGACGGCTTCCTCCTGACCAGTACAGGCAATACAGTGGACTGTGCTTCTCGGTGCTGGAGGAGAGAGCAGTGCTGGTCATTCTATCATAATCCCACTGATCAGGCGTGTTTCCTCGCCTCCAGATACCAGACCGTTGTTCCAGATACGTCCCACTCAGATACCGCTCAGAACTACTTTGATCTTTACAGAAAGCCAGGTAACGAATCTTATACTTCGCGGTTTCGAACAAATCGGATAGTCCAGAGAAAAAATATTTGAACAGTCCATAATTATTTGTCCATTCCTGATTTTTTGTTCTAGATTTCATCTGTCTGAATGTGAAGGTGAACTGAACCACCATTCAAATAAGCAACTGTAAAGGATCATGTATATTACAACTGTCAAGGGGTCTTTTACATTGTCTCTGTTCTTTTTGCACTGTGCCCAATATCGATTTCCGTTAAGCCAAAAAAAATTTCCGCATTTCTGTCACTTTTAGTGAGGATAAAGAGGCAGAATTTTCTTTTATAATGACGGTATTATTTGTTTTGAAAGGTTCTGATTAGATTAGAGTCTGCTTTGGTGTGTCTTCATTGGACATACTTTTGTCAATCATTCTTAGACCCGTTAGAATTGGCCAAACTTCCTCGCAAACTGCACATGTCCTGTCCTCAAATGTCACATGGAGGATATTTATGAGGAAGTGTAATAACTGCATGCACATATTGTTTTCTCAGTAAATTTGAGATGACATTTGCTTTCATTTTGACAAATTGTTCCGAGGTGAGGTGAAATGGGGTTTAACGTCGCGTCCAAGATTATTGCACTTATATAGCGACGTGCATGCACGTGTGTGTGTGGCTGCTTGTACTAGTCTGGGCTGATGCCGATTTATAGCGCTAAAATGAATACCCCACTCAGACACAGTATACTGACTCCGAACCGACCAGTCCTTGTTTTAGCCCCTTAATGCCGAGCGCCAGACAGGGTAACATAAAGTACCATCTTTTAACGTCTTTTGGTATGACGCGGTCGGGGATCGAACCCCTGACCTTGAGCTCTCCGGACGGACGCTCTACCACTAGACCACGGAGGCGGTCTCAAATTGTTCCGAACCTTATAGAGATGCTAGAATGTCTGTGGCCATCGCGCTGGGTGATAAATGGGGGCGGTCGGGTAGCCTAGTGGTTAAGACCCGGGTTTGATTCCCGACATGGGTACAGTTTTTGAAGCCCATTTCTGGTGTCCCCCGCCATGATATTGCTTGAATATTGCTAAAAGCGGCGTAAAACCATACTCACTCACGAGTCTTAAATGTATACTGTATACGGCATTGAAGAAAACTCACTTATTCACTCACTGACATTAAGCTGGCAGACCTTGATACCACTGATCCCGTTCAAAGCCCATCACTCTCCCGAAATTTATTCTATTAACACTCTGTTTAGGTGGATACTCTACTTGCAAAGAACTTCAACTGGCCAACTCAAATGCAACGGATTCTGATTACTGGTTGTATCCTGCAGCAAGTCATGTCCACTACAATATTGTCAAGGTGTACTGTTACGATATGGGGACCAGCAACCCGCAAGAGTATATTAGTCTGCCCACGCCAAACACAGGGGAATATCCTAACGAAACCTACCAAAAATGCGTCACTCATGTCTTCACCCTGACGGGTTGCCCTGGAAACCAGGGCATCTATACCTACAGCAAAATAAAGATCGACCTAAGTGTAAGTCACATCGTGGTGTTGTGTGATGCTTATATTACCTTTGCGTGGAGTTTGCAAACCTCCTTTCTCACTGGCACTTACTTTTCGGGAGACCCGTGAAGATTCCGGGGTAGAATAGGACTTCAGCAACCCATGCTTGCCATAAAAGGCGACTATTCTTGTAAAAGGCGACGAACGGGATCGGGTGGACAGACTCGCTGATTTGGTTGATGCTGGTCATCGATCCCAATTTCGTGGATCGATGCTCGTGACATCAATCACTGGATTGTCTGGTCCAGACTCGATTATTTACAGACCGCCGTCATATAGCTGAAATATTGCTGAGTGCGGCGTAAAACAACAAACCTACCAACCAACCAACCAACCAACTACTTTACGGGATAAGGTGATCGGGTTTGGTTGACAGAGTGGCGTCTTGTGGTTACCCGGATTGTCTGGCCCAGACTCGGGGGACACGTGTGTCCCAGTCGTCTGAGGCACTGCGATTCGCTGTGCAGAGTTGCGTCCCTTGGGCACGCCAGAAACCTATGGTTGTTGGTTCGAATCCCGGTTTACCCCGATGTCTCTAGGTTTGTCAGCACCATATCCGTGCTCTTGGGTTTCACCGAAGTGGTAAACGTCTAAGACCTGCACCACATCGGGCTTTCCTCCCACATTAAGCTGACACGCCGCGATATAACTGGAATACTGTTAAAAGCGGCGTTAAACCCAACTCACTCACTCACTCACACTCACTCTTATTCTTATCTGCAGACTATGCATGTGAACAGGGCTACCAGGACCTTCATGACAGTGTCCGGGAAACCACGAGACTACGCATGGGTTGGAGATTGTTACACGGAGCTGGACAACTCTTACACGTGCGGCCCTAAAGGAAGTTTCACAATCAACACCGACGGCACCGGTCTTATTGTCGATCCGGCGGTAAGTGTAGAAATACTATCTCAAAGTCGAAAAGACAACCCGGATTAAACATTAACATGACCTAGAGAAATACAAACCCAACCAATGAGATGTGTGCCATTTTATTTCCTTTCATGACCATATTCAGGCTCAAACAAGCCTCGTGAAATACATTGGAAATATGATGACGTGTAGTTGTCCGATTTTCGATCACGAACGTTGATACTACTTAATTTCGTTTATCCGACATACTCGTTAATCCGACATAATCACACGCAGCCATCGATGTCGGATTAACGGGACTTGGCTGTATAACTAATGTGATCTCTGCATGCGCTCGGTATCCCCGCAGTGTTTGTACACAAAGTCACCCTCGTTAAGTTGGACAAAGGATGCTCGGTACTTAGTGAGGGTTATTGTATTTCATGTGGTCATTGGGAAGAGTGGGTGATTTGGGTTCAACGCCGCTTTTAACAGTATTCCAGTTATATCACGGCGTGTCAGCTTAATGTAGGAGGAAAGTGATGCAGGTCTCAGACGTTTGCCACTTCAGTGAAACCCACGAGTAAGGGTATGGTGATGGCAAATATAGAAACATGATCAAAGCGAGCCGGGATTCGAACCCATAATCATAGGTTTCTGGCGTGCCCAAGGGACGCAACTCTGCACAGTGAATCGCGGCGTCTCAGACGACTGGCCACCCGTGCCCCCTCATTGGGAAGAAAACACCTAAGCTTGTTTGTGACATTATCACTGTGGACCATTTGACGAAAAACTATTACGACAGAAACATTGTGCGTTAAATGCCGGTATACACGAACAATTTCAGTGCAGTGTAGAGTAACTTAGCGTGTAAAAGACAGTTAGTAACTCTACAGTAACATGTGCATCGACGGAATCAATACCAAACTGCCACATTAACAGGTCGGACAATTCCTGGCAGGAGACATAAGAGAAAGCAGACCCTTGCAACACCCGGCCCCGATGTCGAGGTATTTGCATACATATTGCGTGCAAGGCACCGCCGAGTACGCACCGTCTCTGTAACGACTGAACTAATATCCCTTGGCCCTAGACTATTTATTGTGGTAAGTGTGTTGGGTTTATGTCAGTACTGCGAAGTAAACAGTAGAAAAACAATCTGCAGGCCTTGACAACTAGAAGTTGTGGCATGACTTTCTATGTATTAACTCATGAATTAATAACAAAAACAATCCCTGCAATGCATTTGCAAGTCAAGAAACATTGATCCAAATACATTCATCTGTTCGGTTCAGAACGTGTCTGGGCGACTCGTGAAGAACCCCCGACCTACCACTCCCCCGGGCAGACCATGGAGGAGGTCTACAATGTAAATAAACACTATCGATAAAACCAACGTATGTCCAATACAGTTCAAACGTCTGGAACACAAGACATAATATGTTGTGTGACGGACAAACATTCTCACTACCATTACTTCACGTTTCATTTAATTTCATATTGCATGAATCAAACCCGATAGAAACACTTGAAGTACAGTCGGTTGTATTTCCATTATTTTCAAACCTAATATCCCTTGGCCCGAGACTAATTATGTTACACAAATTTTGAGCACGTGAATTATTGTGGTAAGTATCTTGAAGTTATGTTAGTACGTCGGAGTAAACAAAAACAATCTGCAGGTCTAGACAACTAGAAGTTGTGCCATGACACATGAAATAAATTCCACTATTTCATGCATTGCTGGCGCTCGGCGTTTAGGGGATAAAACAAAGTTTGAACAGTATATTTTGTGTGAATCGGGTATCCATGCTGGCACTAAAAACCGTCATTACTGACTAAACTACGGCGCAAAAAAAGTATACACCCATTGTTGATGGTGGCTAAAAATGAAACACACAAAAATCAAATTAAAAACTTCACATTTTTAAAAGTAATCCCATATATGATATACAACGGACAAATGTATCAGAGAAGGTAATTTTTAATCATTTATGTCCAAAGAAGGATTTTTTTATTAACGGTGGTAACCATAATTTGTTCCAAGCACCTACGGCATTCGGTAATAACATCAACAGTTTAAATCATAAGTCCCAAGCACGAGAATCTGATGGCACACAAGTTCAGTAGCGTGTATGGCCACCATGTGCGTTGACAACTGCCACACAATGCCTCCGCATGGACCTTGTGATTCTTGTGAACACATGATTGGGAAGACGACGCCATTGTTGCTGCAAAATGGTGCCAAGATCTTGCAAATTCTGCTGTTGGTTCGGGAGAGTGCGCAGACTTCTGCCAAGAGCATCTCAGACGTGTTCGATGGGATTGAGGTCGGGAGACCTTGACGGCCAGTCCATGACGTTGACTCCCGCATTCTGTAGGAAATTCCTTGTCAAAATTGCTGTGTGGGATCTGGCATTGTCGTGTTGGAAGATCAAACCGGGTCCATGTGCTGCCATAAAAGGCAGAAGTTTTGGTGCCAGTACATGGTCGCAGTAAGCAGCAGCGTTGAGGTTGCCATGGATGACAAGAAGCCTGGAACGTGCATTGCCACAGAAAGCACCCCACACCATGACACTTCTGCCTCGAAATCTGTCAACTTCCTGCACACAACACTGGGCGTAACGTTCATGACGGCGCCTCCGCACCCTCGCCCTACCATCAGCAAATCGAAGATTAAATCGGGATTCATCACTGAAGACGACTTGATTCCAATTCCTCTGAGTCCATCGAAGGGGCGCTGTGCCCACAATTGACGTTGACGTCTGTGTAATTGAGTCAGAATGGGCCCGCAGTATGGCCGTCGTGCTTGAAGGTGAGCAGTTCTCAGACGGTTTCGAACAGTTTGCGCACTCAGTCTATCCCTAAACAGTTCTGCGAATAGAGGGACACAACTCAGCATAGCAAATAGAGGGACACAACTCAGCATAGCGAATAGAGTGACACAACTCAGCGTAGCGAATAGAGGGACACAACTCAGCATAGCGAACAAAGGGACGCAACTCACCATAGCGAATAGAGGGACACAACTCACCATAGCGAACAGAGGGATGCAACTCAGAATAGCGAATAGAGGGACACAACTCAGCATAGCGAATAAAGGGACACAACTCAGCATAGCAAATAGAGGGACACAACTCAGCATAGCGAATAGAGGGACACAACTCAGCATAGCGAACACAGGGCCACAACTCAGCATAGCGAATAGAGGTCCACAACTCAGCATAGCGAATAGATGGACACAACTCAGCATAGCGAATAGAGTGACACAACTCAGCATAGCGAATAGAGGGACGCAACTCAGGATAGCAAATAGAGGGACACAACTCACCATAGCGAACAAAGGGACACAACTCAGCATAGCGAATAGAGGGACACAACTCAGCATAGCGAATAGAGGGACGCAACTCAGCATAGCGAATAGAGAGACACAACTCAGCATAGCGAATAGAGGGACACAACTCAGCATAGCGAATAGATGGACACAACTCAGCATAGCGAATAAAGGGACACAACTCAGCATAGCGAACAGAGGGACAAAACTCAGCATAGCGAATAGATGGACACAACTCACCATAGCGAACAAAGGGACACAACTCAGCATAGCGAATAGAGGGACACAACTCAGTGTAGCCTTGAAACCCTTGATCGTCAAACACTTGAATCATTTCGGCCTTCCTACGACATCAAGCTAACACAATGATATAACGTTTGATTTGGCGTTAAACACAGACAGACGGACAGAATATTTTATTTTCGTCTGCCCCCAGATACAGATAAAATCAACATATACAACAATACATAACTGAGCCATCCCTTACGCTATTATGAGAGATGTAGTTATATACATATAATATTTAGTATAAACGCATGTAATATTTCAGCTGACCTGGAAGAAGTCAGGATACAAGGCCAAAGTAGAGATGACCAAGTCTCAAGGTGGCGCTGTCATCAACCTCCTCTGTGGCGGTTACCCAGGCAGCTGTGCCCCTCTCTACCAGATGACACTTCACATCAATATAGCAAACAGTAAGTAACGTCGCCCACGAGAATTATATTAGGGTGAAGAGTTATATGCTTTGGTTCTACGATTTGGGGAGGGGGTGGGGTGGTGAGCTCATGGAGCTGAGTTTATTCACCTCCCTTCGAACCCAGGGCCGGGTACCTGGTGATCGTAACTCCCATACTTTGACATAGACTTTCCGCGAGAAAGCGATAACACAGACGAAACAACGATCGCACGAGGCGAGAAGCGAAAGCAGGAGACGAGAAAGCGATACAATGCCACGAAAAGGCCCGGAAGCGACAGAACGAGAAAGTGTTCGGACGAGACGAGAAAGACATAGAACGAGAAAGCAATTGAGCGAGAAAGCGATATTTCCCATCATGCCGTACATTAAAACGGTTTTGTTGATGTTCAGCGATCATTGCTTTCATTTTCACCGCCTTTTGGCCTTTCATACCTACAATTTTTCAACATTTTGTTGCAGATAGGTGAGGTGAAATTGGGTTTAACGTCGCGTCCAAGAATATTGCACTCATATAGCGACGTGCATTTTCGTGTGTGTTTGTGTGCTTTTACTAGTCTGATTAGCCGATTTATAGTGCTAGCTGACTGTGATTCCATGCCGCAGTCTAACATGAATACCCCACTCAGACACGGTATACTGACTCCGAGCCGACAAGTCCTTGTTTTAGCCCCTTAATGTCGAGCGCCAGACAGGGTAACAACAAGTATTATCTTTTCACGTCTCTTGGTATGACGCGGCCGGGAATCGAACCCTGGACCTTCCGCTCTCCGGGCGGACGCTTTACCACTAGACCAGGGAGGCGGTCTTGTTGAAGATAAATTTGTTAAATACATAATGCTTTCTCGTTTCGTTTGCATGCACGCATGTGTTAGCTTTCTTGTACTGTAGTAAATTAGCAAGATTCACAAACACTACAACAGAAATGTCTTTTACTTTTACTTTATTTCCCCAAAAGTCCACAGAAAGTCCGCGATTTTTTGCCTCTTTAATGGGAGTTACTAGTTTTATGCCTAACACGAACATACACCACCACAAACCCCTCTCTCCCCGGTGTTTATATCTCTCCATGTTTAAGTGAGTGAGTATGGTTTTACGCTGCTTTTAGCAATATTCCAGCAATATCACGGCGGGGGACACCAGAAATGAGCTTCACACATTGTACCCATGTCGGGAATCGAACCCGGGTTTTCGGCGTGACGAGCCACCGCTTAAACCACTAGGCTACCCGACCCCCCCTCTCCATGTTTAAACATGGCCTAGGATACTTTTGAATGTTTTGGGCTATTCATATTATTTCAGATTTTATTCATAAAACTAACCCATTCTTCCTTCAGTCTTAAAACTGAAACTTTAAAAGATACGTTGTACAGGAACAAATAATGAATTGCATATAGATCACACACTGACAAATAATTGTCAGTATTATCAGCCACTCTTTGTATTGTTTGCATTGTCCAAAGAATTATTTTGCCGGCCATCTTGCAGACTTGGACTTGACGCCGATACGTCCGATTTAGGAATGACAAGACCCATGAAGATCTGGGGTAGAATAGGTCTTCAGCAACCAATGTTTGTCGCAAAAGGGGACTATGCTTGTCGTAAGAGGCGAGTAACGGGATCGGGTGGTCCGGCTCGCTGACTTAGTTGATGTATGCCATCGACCCCAATTGCGTGGATTCGTGCTCATGATATCAATCACTGGATTGTCTGGTCCAGACTTGATTATTAACAGACCGCCCTCATATGGCTGGAATATTGCTGAGTGCGGCGTTAAACAACAAACCAAAAAAATAACCAAGGAATGACAATTATTGAGCGTTGCAGTCTAGTTTGGTTTAGAGTGTTGTTCCGTGTTGTTTGCAGTGCGTGCAGTCAGAGACCACATAGATCATATGTTCTCTGGTGCAGTGTAGTAAGTTCGAGTTCCCAGTTGGTTGCAGTGTTTATTACCCACGTGGTGAAGATACAGGTGGTAAGATACTAAATCCGTACGTCACACGTGTGTCGTACAAGGTTGACCTTGTTTTATTCGTTTTGATTGGATAACCGTGACCTCTGTCACACCGGGACTACTTTTTTCATTCATAAAAAATCGCGAGACGTCATTCATTTTGCGATTACAAGGCAGAACTGAAGAAATTCATGAGAACGAGAGATATTTACAAACACCTTATTAAACCAAACAAGATAGTCACACGCATTAAATTCGGTTTGCATTCTATATAAGTTATGCATAGAGCTTCTACAGACATATAATCGAGCTAGATCTATAAATCGATTTACAATGTACGACTGCCGATCGAGCGCGTCCCTTGAGCGTGACGCACCCGACCACTTTCGCAACTTTCAATTTGATTTAACGTAAAAGGATAAGCGTGGTGAAATGAAGTCTGTTTAAACTATCTGGACAGATATCGAGACTTACTTGGGATGATCCGGTTGTGCCATCGGTGTCCCCTTTGAAGCGTATTTTGTGGCGCTGTTTCGGGAGGTGTTGTTCATGGATGAACGAACACTACAGCACGACCAGATCACTTACAGTTCACAGTTCCGATACAAATAATTCGAAAACTCCGTGGAAGTGTGCCTGACTTCTGATTTTGTGGCCCCAAACATCCCAAATGTGAACAATAACATTCCCTATCTCTAGCGTAAAACGCTGTGAGTGGATCGCGGTTGTCTTTTCTTATTCCGGTGGCGACCTTGCCCTTCGATCGTTCGAAGCTGTCACTGACATGCAAGCAGATTTGAGTTTGTTGATTTTCACGTCTTCAGTATATAGGGTGGTACAGTTAACATGAATGTCTTTGGCGAACAGTCTGATTTCCCTCTTCCAAAATGGAACGGGCATGATATAAATTCAGCTGATAGATCAAGGAAACCGAACCATTTTGATTGCACAGACGGGACCCCGGCAGTGTGACCGACTGTTGGTCCGATATTCAAAACGCGGCGCTAATGTGACATTTCAAATTTTCTTATCGGTGTCCTGCGTACTAACAAAATGGCGCTTGAATTACCATAAGTTGAAGACTTTCTTCCAAAAGGATCTTGAGCGTCGGTGCTGGTTTGTTTGCAAACAGAACAGCAGGCGCGTGTTGTAAATGCGTATGCATTAACATGTCAACAATGCCCATATTTGGTCATATATCAATATTAATGCGCAACCAGATTTTGCAACCGGTTTCAGTTTGGTCTGTCAACGAACGAAAGTTGTTATGTATTTACACTTAAATATATATTTAACGTGGGTAATAAATAAAATACCACACTCATTCTCGTTAGATACCATTTTTACGAAACTCGTGAACTTTCTATGGTATCTGACCTCGCTTTCGCTCGGTCAGATACCATAGAAAGTCCACTCGTTTCGTAAAAATGGTATCTAACGAGAATGAGTGTAGTATTCTCTATTTATTACCCACGTGGAGAAGATACAGGTTGTAAGATACTAAATCCGTACGTCACACGTGTGTCGTACAAGGTTGACCTTGTTTTATTCGTTTGGATTGGATAACCGTGACCTCTGTCACACCGGGACTACTTTTTTCATTCATAAAAAATCGCGAGACGTCATTCATTTTGCGATTACAAGGCAGAACTGAAGAAATTCATGAGAACGAGAGATATTTACAAACACTTTATTAAACCAAACAAGATAGTCACACGCATCAAATTCGGTTTGCATTCTATATAAGTTATGCATAGAGCTCCTACAGACATATAATCGAGCTAGATCTATAAATCGATTTACAATGTACGACTGCCGATCGAGCGCGTCCCTTGAGCGTGACGCACCCGACCATTTTCGCAACTTTCAATTTGATTTAACGTAAAAGGATAAGCGTGGTGAAATGAAGTCTGTTTAAACTATCTGGACAGATATCTAGACTTACTTGGGATGATCCGGTTGTGCCATCGGTGTCCCCTTTGAAGCGTATGTTGTGGCGCTGTTTCGGGAAGTGTTGTTCATGAATGAACGAACACGACAGCACGACCAGATCACTTAAAGTTCACAGTTCCGATACAAATCATTCGAAAACTCCGTGGAAGTGTGCCTGACTTCTGATTTTGTGGCCCCAAACATCCCAAATGTGAATAGTAACATTCCCTATCTCTAGCGTAAAACGCTGTGAGTGGATCGCGGTTGTCTTTTCTTATTCCGGTGGCGACCTTGCCCTTCGATCGTTCGAAGCTGTCACTGACATGCAAGCAGATTTGAGTTTGTTGATTTCCACGTCTTCAGTAAAGGGTGGTACAGTTAACATGAATGTCTTTGGCGAACAGTCTGATTTCCCTCTTCCAAAATGGTACGGACATGATATAAATTCAGCTGATAGATCAAGGAAACCGAACCATTTTGATTGCACAGACGGGACCCCGGCAGTGTGATGCGTGTGACTGTTGGTCCGATATTCAAAGCGCGGCGCTAATGTGACATTTCAAATTTTCTTATCGGTGTCCTGCGTACTAACAACATGGCGCTTGAATTACCATAAGTTGAAGACTTTCTTCCAAAAGGATCTTGAGCGTCGGTGCTGGTTTGTTTGCAAACAGATCAGCAGGCGCATGTTGTTAATACGTATGCATAAACATGTCAACAATGCCCATATTTGGTCATATACCAATATTCATGCGCAACCAAATTTTGCAACCGGTTTCAGTTTGGTCTGTCAACGAACGCAAGTTGTTATGTATTTACGCTTTAATACATATTTAACGTGGGTAATAAATAAAATACCACACTCATTCTCGTTAGATACCATTTTTACGAAACTCGTGAACTTTCTATGGTATCTGACCTCGCTTTCGCTCGGTCAGATACCATAGAAAGTTCACTCGTTTCGTAAAAATGGTATCTAACGAGAATGAGTGTAGTATTCTCTATAGACGCTCATGTAGGCCATGTAATACACACGTCTGAGGCGGTCGGGTAGCCCAGTGGTTAAAGCGTTAGCTCGTAACGCCGAAGACCCGGGTTCGATTCCCGACATGGGTTCAATGTGTGAAGACCATTTCTGGTGTCCCCCGCCATGATATTGCTGGCATATTGCTAAAAGCTAATTCACACGTCTAAATTGGTGAATCCTGAATTATTTCCTCATTGCTTTGGAGACGACCCGCTCTTAATCCAGATTAAGCAAGACACCTACCTGACTGTTTCGAGAAACATTTGCATTACGTCCCTGTAGAGAATTAGTGAAAACTAAGCTGGTCACCGCCCTGCGATTAAACCGTTCAAATTGTATAGTGTTGTTTTTTCAGTCTAGCAGTTGATGATTGGCCCAATAACACAAAGACAATGTTTCAAGCATGACACATCTAGATTTGTTAACGGCCATCTTATACTCCGGTACAATATCTGTGAAAATAAAATTAATCAGCCTGTTCAGAGGTAAAGGTAATTTTATTTCCTGTCTCACCTCAAACAAAATAAAAAATATATACAGGTCACGTGATAAAATACATGACATTTGTGGTGAGCCATCCCGTGCATCCCATCCCATGCAACTGATAAAGCTGCGCCATTATGTTGTGAATAATGACACACGCAGTCTCTTCTGAGCGCTGTCATGATAGCATCTATACATCCAAAATGGAGTACCATCGAACAGGGACCACATGCCTATATCGGTACTTGGTCTCTGCATATTTATGGAATATTTATAGTCTGTGTGAGTGAGTGAGTAGGGTTTAACGCCGCTTTTAACATTATTCCAGTTATATCACGGCGTGTCAGCTTAATGTGGGAGGAAAGCCCGAAGTGATGCAGGTCTCAGATGTTTACCACTTCGGTGAAACCAACAAGCACGGGTATGGTGCTGACAAACCTAGAAACAAAATCGGTAAGTTTCTGGCATGCCCAAGGGGAAGCAACTCTGCACAGCAAATCGCGGCGCCTTAGACGTGTGACAGACTACTGTTGCCCTAGAAACAGGGAATAAAAAGACGATATTGAGTGACATCATCTTTTGTGCCAGACATTGAGAGAATTTTATCAAATATATTGGTATCATCTGTTACTGCCCAACCAGGGAATAATATAGATAATATTGTCTGATGTCTTCTGTTATACTGGAAACAATGAAAACAGAGACAATAGAGTGAGTGAGTGAGTTGGGTTTAACGCTGCTTTTAACATTATTACAGTTATATCACAGCCTGTCAGCTTATTGTGGGAGGAAAGCCCGAAGTGATGCAGGTCTCAGATGTTTACCACTTCCGTGAAACCCACGAGCACGGGCATGGTGCTGACAAACCTAGAAACATAATTGGGGAGAACCAGGATTCGAACCCACAATCAAAGGTTTCTGGTGTGCCCAAAGGACGCAACTCTGCACAGCGAATCGCGGCACCTTAGACGACTGGGCCACCCGTGCCCCCATAGTCTGGGTGAGCAGAGACCAACTATTAATCGTGTTTGTGTTTGTCTATATATTTTGACGTACATCTATGCATGGAGAATAAGGCGACAACGATGGCTATATACATGCAATGAACGCGTTTCCGCTAGCTTCCGGATAGACTGCGCAGTACAAGCCGTAGCGCTGAAAGGTTCGCGCACAGGTAAGATGGCCGAACCTTTTGTCTTTGACGTGAAGTTTTTGTTGTTAAAATCGAAATTTCAGAATCAGGTGGTAAAAAGCTGAAGCCAAATCGTTTTAGAAAGCGGCCATCTGATTGATCCTAGAACCCACGCTTCCGTCATTTAGATTAGGCTGGTCACTCATGGTTCGCCTTATATGGAGGTAGCATCAGATCTTGACACAGTGAGGTATCGTATCAGAGCAAAAGATCTGGTTTAATTAGATTGAAGGAACACTTATCCTGAGGATAGAGCCGAAACAAATGAGAATCGGTTGGTCACAATGTGTGACATGTAACTCCGTACCTCCTGGGTGTAGTGTTGATTATATTGCCAACAAGCTAAGACTCAATTTGCGAGTCCTCAATGCGAGATATGAATCTATTCAGGAGATTTTATGGCGTTTCCCAACTGTTAATCTTGTTCGTTTCATGTCACCTATTAAACGTTGTTTCCGGAAATGTTTCAGATGCGAGTCCTGAAAGTGCAATCTGGATGACCTGAATGCGTAACCATGACAACGTTCTGACTGCGATGACCTTGAACTCCTAGAAGTGTTACTGACTTTCCCCTGTGAATACAAACAGAGTGAAGACATAGGGTTGAGCTCATTAAACTATTACTATGTCTTTTGTGGCGCGAATGAACCTTGTAATGGTTTTGTGAGCTCGTCACGCAAAACGTCCCGACAACGTACCTTCACCAACCGTAAATACATACGTTCGCATTGAGGTGAAGTCGCTTTTGATAATCACCACAGCCTGTTTCCAGCGACAGGGAAACCAGCGTGTTCCCTGACCAATGACCAGTCAGATTACATTGTACAAACGATAATATTTCTCTTACAATTTATGCCTCAACCTTGCGGCGGCCTACTCCTCCACACATTGCTTCAGTATCAGGCAACTTT
Organism: Haliotis cracherodii; assembly: GCF_022045235.1. NCBI lineage: Eukaryota > Metazoa > Mollusca > Gastropoda > Lepetellida > Haliotidae > Haliotis > Haliotis cracherodii. The sequence goes on along the minus strand of NW_027266279.1, from coordinate 6,590,722 downwards.
TGGATTCGCACAAAATGTATTCATTTAACTTTCGTGAGTATACACGGACTCATGTCATTGGTTGACTTAACGTCAGCAGGCGTCATCGTCCGGACTTTTTCACGGGTGATGGGGTCATCGTATCCGAATTGCGTGGATCGATGCTCATGATGTTGATCACTGGAATAACCTGTCCACACTCGATTATCTAAAGACCGCCGTCATATGGCTGGAATATTGCTGAGTGCGGCGTAAAACAAAAAACAAACAAAACGGGTGATAGGAGAAACGAAGTGTAAACAACTCCGTGAAGCACTGACGTTGGATTTTATGCGGCCCGTTGCTATTTACATTGGCGGATCCAGAGGTGTGTGTGTAGTTTGTTTAATAAGCATATATTAGCCACTACGAACCTGGTGTCTTATCGCTGAAATGGTTAGTTGCAGAGTCCGAGGCCCAACTTACCATTTCAACGGGGAGACGCCAGGGTACGAAAACTCTATCCTATCTAAACTATGGCCAACATTCAAAGAACTCTAGCACATAAAATGTTTAAAAAACATTCGTTTAATAACCAATATTTTAAAAGAAATTTTAAAAAAACCTTCAACTGAAATTTTGAACTGTGAGAATACTGTGCGAGTCGCCCCTGCCTGATGCACGTGAAATGCGTCCTCTAAGCCTTACGCGCGTGCATCGCTCTTTGGCGACTCCGGTTATGAATTGCATGCCCCGGGGCAAATATACATTTAGTATAGGACCCACTCGAGCATATATATCAATCATCTAAATATTACTTGCCCATGTTGATGGGTCTATTCTGAGCAAACATAGCTCTGATCAAGGTGAGAGTATTTTGTTTGTGGCTCGCACAGTTCAGAATAAAACGTAATGCCTAAAACCCACATACGGAAGCCTTTTAGAGACGTTTGTTTTTTTCGATACTATCTTGAAATATCAAGATATTAAGTTGAAATTTCAAGATATTAAGTTGAAATTTCAAGATACTAAGTTGAAATTTCAAGACACTAAGTTGAAATTTCAAGATACTATATTGAAAACTCAAGATGACGTTGACGTTCATCAGCAGCTGATGGAGACAGTGCTTCACGCATCATGGAATTTGCTCTGAGGCACTGTCTTCATCAGCCGATGAACGTCAACAAATACATCTTGAATCCTTATATTGACAGATACATCATACAATCATAAAAAAACAACCCATTAAACATCAAACTTTAATTATCTATAGCGAACTATATCAACGTGGAGAGTCGTCACGTCGTGACGTCATCCGCCCCAAACATTCCATATGGAGTGACATCCGACAGTCAGCTTGGTTGTGTTCACCAAGGCGAGATCACCCACTTCTGTCAACATTGTGAAATAAAGTTCTGAAAAGCACCCTACGCCAGAAGTCTTACCCTGTTTGTTTTGTTGTAGATTGAAATGTTTAATTACTGGCGATGTCAATACATATGTTGTTCGATAATTTAGTGAATTATCTGGAGTTCTAACATTCGTGCCAGTCGTCAGTCCTTACATAGGGCAGCAGAACATTTTTTGGTACAAAATATGACATTCCCTGTGTTCACACGATGCTACCCCGTACTATGCTTTTCAGCTTCAGCAACCGTTTAATAAATACTACCTAAGTTAGAATGGGAGTTTTCATTGTTGGTATGGTTCACCTTTTGTTTGGCGCTGATTTTTGGGGGGTTGGATTCAGGAGTACACACATGGCTGACACTTTGGTTGTTTCGGAATGTAGTCTTGTGTGTGTTAGAGAGGATGGGTATTGAGTACATACTTTGTCCTCCAGGCAAACACCTTTGTGTCGACGTTAAAGTTAAAGTAGATTATCCGAGTTATCCGAAATTCGACACAACCGAAAATAATAAATAAATAGCAATAGGCAGGGGCCATGCTTTACACTTCAAGACAATCGGAAGTTCGACACATCAAAGTTTGACATAACGGTGTTTGGCTGTATTCATGTACTTTACTCGAGTGACAGAATATCACAGTGTGCACCGACGGTGATGTGCCGACTTTGTGGCTGGATGTGGCGCCTCCATGCTGGTGTGAACTATGTCGTCATGAATCGACTAGACTACCATGGTCTAGTGGCGGAGCGTCCGCCCGGAGAGCGGAAGGTCATACCAAATATTTAAAGATGGTACTTGTTGTTACCCTGTCTTGCGCTCGGCACTTCGGGGCTGAAACAAGGACTGGTCGGCATGGAGTCAGTATACTGTGTCTGAGTGGGGTATCCATGTTAAACTGCGGTATAGTACCTCAGTGGGCTCAGTCGAGACTAGTACAAACAGCCACACACACACACGCACGCACGCACACCAGCGCGCGTGCATGCACGTCGATATATAAGTGCAATACTTTTGAACGCCACGTAAACCACCCTTTCACCTTCATCACCGAATAAAACTGATGTTAATGTCTTGATGTTGTGCAGTCTATTGACCCGTCCGTCATTCGGTGCCTGAACTGTTTGTTGGGTTTGCCGTTATTACTTTGTGTAGCCGTGGGGGCGACTGTATACCTCAACTGTATTGTATGACCCGAGAGTTCGTTCGGTAAACAAGATGTGTATTCGAAACTGTGAAATATTCGTCTTGTTTTTGATTTCACAATTCTTTGTATTCTACTGAGTTTTATTGTTGCAATTGTGACTGGAGTTACTGGCATGCTTCAATATAGCACCACTCTGTAGAGAGGAAATCAATGGGTATAAATTGACAGTTGATAATGTGATCTAAAAGGTAACATTTTGAAATAAGAGTTCACATTGTGATCTAATATTTAGAAGTGAGAAAGGTAACAACGAAACTTTGTCAAATGTCACATGCCATCGAAAGTAGGTCACATACATGTGTTTTACAAAATATAACTATTTACATAAGACTTCAAAAATATTTGAAAATGGCAAAATACTTTATTACTAATAATCTTCACTGTGACCTTGACCTTATATGTAGGTAACTCATGACCTTTTAAGATCTCTTCCCGTCCTGAAGAACACATACAAAGCCAATCAGGATACGGGTACTCTGATCCATATAATCCCGAGTATTTAAATTAATTTTGGGAATACACTTTTGTTTATAAAATGGTGAAAAATGTAAATCGTCGATTCCACACCGCACTGTACACGGAGAACAGAATTGTGTTGTATGGATTGATGTTGTTACTTGCAGAGACATGTTCGTTGATAGATTCAAATTTGCACGTGAGTTTGTTTGCATACAGGAAACGGCTCCCTTAACTGCGACATCCATTCATTTCTGCCATCACTTGTTTTGGCTTTCCAAAGACATTTTAGTCTTCGTGTACTTGCAATATTTACAAATTTGTTTGTGACAGACCAAGACAGCTCATACTTCAATAAAAACATCAAATATATAAGCAAATTTCTCACTTTCCATTAAAAAATATATGTTGCACTAAAATATTAGAATAAATAAATTGAACATGTCACAACAGAGATGGCTTAAGTTTGTATTAAATATCTAGAGACATGACTTTTACGGACATTGCTCTGGGTTATAAATTTAATGTATACCAGCTGGCACTGACAAAATGGAGACAATCCACTTCCATAACTATTGCCTCAACGATGATGTTTAACTTTGCTATAGTCGCATATAAACGGGTGGATTCCTTTTGATGATTTATAGATATCAAAATTATGTTAACGGTAATATAATTTCAACGGGTTTAATTGGTATAAAATGTTAACTTTGGTATTCCCAAGCACCAATCTTTAAGGACGTTTAAAGATGGTACTTGTTATTACCCTGGAGTCAGTATACTTTGTCTGAGTGGGGTATTGATGTTAAAATGCGGCATGGTATCTTAAATGTCTGGCTGCCAAGTACATGCACACACACGCGCACACGCACACACACACGTGATGTACGTCGTATAAGAGTGTAATAATCTTAGACGCGACGTTGAACCCCATTTCACCTGACCAAGCACCAATACTCATCTTCAGTCAAAGAACATGGCAGTCCACATTCATTTCAAATATCCTATTATAATTTTATAATTAATTGTATGTGTAGAAACACGCATTGTGAAAAGATATCCAGAGTCGCCCACCAAACTTCCTCTCACTAATTCTTACAAACAGAAATCTAAATTTTAAACTAAGTCATGCTATTTTCGTCCTGAGACACCCATTTGCTTCTCAACAGGATAATATTTTAATTTTGGAAGTTAATTTATCATGTTTACAGTTAAGTATTGATCTGCGCCCCTTGTGTTCTGAGAAGAGCCATGGTACGTAGCCTAAAAACGGTTTCTAAGATACCCCTAAACAAACACGTATGTGTTATGTCAGATCAATGTCAATTCAAATCAATTCTATTTCTATATTAACTCAAACCACCAGCCGGTTGTATATGAGCAACATAATAACATACATATATACAAAAATACAATGTGATCAAACGGCAACAGTGGTATACTTAAGTGCAGAAAGTAATATTTTTACAAATTTAGACAGTTTTTTAAGATTGTAAGTTCTCATATTTGATAACAAATGCTTAAAGCATCCCACCCCCTCCCTCGCCCGGCCAGTCTCAATCGGTAACTTATTATTTAGAGTATAGATTTCTGGTGATAAGAGAAGACATTGTTCAAGTTTGAAATTTGTTTTGTAAATTCTATGGTTGCAAGCTTTGGAGCTTGTAGTTAAATCGATATTCCATTTTTGAATAAATTGATCTTTTAAAATGTTTTCAATTTTACCTGTATGACAATAACAAGAGATAACTGAAAAAAAATACAGGCTGCTAGAAGAAACATTAAATGCTATCAATAGCCATTCACAACCATATGATGGTTTATATACCACAAATCATAAACGCAAGGTATATCAGATTTATTTCGAAATGTGTAAAAGAAGATAAAGCTATCACAAAAACATCAGCATTAAGTACTGATAGAAATTAATAAAAACTAAATGTAATGGATATTATTGGTTTAAAATGACATAAATCGGTACTTACATATAAATATTCTGATTTATCTAACCTGTAACAGACTAGCATGTTACGCCCACACAAGTTAATCAGTTGAAGCTATTTATGTTATAATTATATCTAGCACCTTATTTGTACTCAGCAGCTACATGTCTTTACATCATTTGATGAGATTGTAATTTGATTAACACCTTAATCTGAGTGAGTGAGTGAGTTGGGTTTAACGCCGCTTTTAAACAGTATTCCAGTTCGGTGAAACCCACCAGCACGGGTATGGTGCTGACAAACCTAGAAACATAATCGGGGCGAACTGGGATTCGAACCAACAATCGTAGGTTTCTGGCGTGCCCAAGGGACGCAACTCTGCACAGCGAATCGCGGCACCTTAGACGACCGGGCCACTCGTGCCCACCCCCCCTTAAATCTGAACGAGCTTTGAATATTAAAGCTTGTTTGTTGTTTAACGCCGCACTAAGCAATATTCCACCTGTATGACGGCTGCTGGTCTATAATCGAGACATCAACAAGCAAACCAGTGATTGATATTGTAAGCAACGATCCACGCGGTCGAGGTACGATGGCTCTATTTAACCAAGAAATATACGGCATACGCTGTTTTGTATTGAATATACTAAGTCTTCTTTATATTTACATGCACCACACATGCCTGAACAACTATCCCTGCTGATGTGATGTTGTTTTTTCAAACAATTTTTATAATGTTATATTTTATTTTCATTGTTGGTTGTTTCAATGAGGAAATAGCTTAAATTGTTCCGATTCTGGCCACCATAGAACATTTCTCTAACAGTTTCATAAACATTTCATTTGTAGGGGTTTCCGTAGCAAAAAGGAAACCTCTTTTTAACCAATCAGAATCAAGCATTCATCAATGTCATGGTAGAATGTCACTTGACCGCAGCTGCAAATCCCGTTATGTACATTGATTGTCTTTTTATGTTCAATCTCCACTTTCGCCTCCATGGTTTATCAACTCAGCAGCAAGATCGTTGATACATATTGCAAACAATGAAGGCGATTAGGCGCATCCTTGCTTTACACTCGACTGTGCGTGGAAAATACCCGTTTCATGCTTGTTAACTTGCACCGAGCACAATACGCTGTCATTCATTGATCTGATGGCTTGTAGAAGATTCCCCAAGCTGCCATATTCCAAGCATGTAAAACATAATAATTGAAACGTGTTTTGTTTCCTGTTTTTTGGTGTTATTAACAATACTATAAATACTTTACACATGGTCTAAACAAGATCGTATTCTGAATCAGTTCTGTTCGTTTACAAGGATATATTGGGCTTCAAGATATCGGGACCGCGTCCGTGGTCTGATGGTAGAGCGTCCGCCCAGAGAGCGGAAGGTCCGGGGTTCGATCCCCAGCCACGTCATACCAAAAGACGTTAAAAGATGGTACTTGTTGTTACCCTGACTGGCGCTCGGCATTAAGGGGCTAAAACAAGGACTGTTCGGCTCGGAATCAGTATACTGTGTCTGAGTGGGGTATTCATCTTAAACTGCGGCATGGTATCTCAGTGTGCTAGCACTATCAAGTGGCATCAGTCCGGACTAGTACAAACAGCCACACAAACGCATACACAAACACGTGCATGCACGTCGCTATGTAAGTGCAATAATCTTTGACGCGACGTTAAACCCCATTTCACCTCAAGATATCGGCATAGAATCTGGTTTATGATACAGGCGTAGATCTTGGAGGGGATGGATAAGATGGTGAGTGGTTTGCAGCTCAAGGGGTCAGGTGGGTTAATATCATTTTCCTAAACTGGTTTCATCTTGCCTCGATTCCAAGCTTGGTTTCCTCCCTGTGTCCCACATGTGTGATTGAATTCTTTATATTATTTCCTTACATACATTATTTTGTAACACGAGTCCTGTTGCCCTCCCAGTCAGAACTTTGTACACAGCAAGTTTAACTTCATTCCTGGTAATTGAACCATTTTGAGTCAAGTCTACTTGTTATCGCTGCAAGGTGTTCGTCATCGAAGCTTCCTGCAGTATTGTGTGTAGGATTATGTAATGTCATGTCATCATCCTCCCGCTTGGTCAAGACCGCATCTGTATCAGTATCTCTGTAATCAACAATTTCTATAGGAATAACAGTCTTTCTCTCGTTACCAGTTCCACGTTTTCCCCGGATCTTTCAAAAGATACTTTAATACAGTGTTGATTGGTCAGACTTATTGACCCAGGGTCAGAGTGACAGATTATGCATGGGGTGAAGCAGATCACTGGAAGTACTTGCCCCTCGCCATGCCTGCTACGTGTAGGAAAACTGTCAGTGAGATTCAACATGGCAGAGAGAATAAATATGATATGATATGATATGATATGATATGATATGATATGATATTATATTTACACGAGTTAATATATTGCTTGTTATGAGATTGGTCCTGGGGTCCAACCTTGCCTCTGAAAACTTTGATCCTGGATCATAGCATGGAAACGGTTCACGCTGCTAATTTATTTATAAACCTGTGTCAGTCTCAAGAGAGAAATTTCAGTCTTAGCGATAAAGTCTTTGTGTTTTTGCCAATCCCGATGGATATTGTATCAGAGTGTGATACTCATGAGAATCGTGATTTGTTCAAGTCTGATCACAAGGCTGATTATACTAGCCCTCAGCTAAACAATTCTGATTTAGTGCGTCATGATGAAGATGTAGGTCACGCTGTGTCTGTGAAACAACATCCCTACCGTATGAATCCAGTTGAACGCGAATCCCCGAAGAAGGAACTTCAATACATGCTGGACAAAGACATTACAGCCAATCTTGAGGGTGTCAAAGTTTACGTTGAAGATGTCAGCATTCATTCCACGGAGTGGACGAGCACCCGAAGAGGATCTGTGCCTTCTTCGACAGACTCACTGAAGCCAAGTTGACTATAATTTAGTACAGGCACATGTACAATGTTTAGGTCATGCCATATGCCATGGTCAGGTACAGCGCGTACAAGCAAATGTAGAAGCTATTTCAAAATTCCAAGTTCCACCAAACAAAAAGGAACTTTTTTTATATACCTGGTTACTACCGTAAATTCTGTCAAACTTTCTAACATGTGGTGGTCCCTCTCACTAATTTGCTGGGCAAAAAGATGGCATTTGTTTGGGACAGAAATTGTCAAGCTGCTTTTGAGAATATAAAAGCCATTCTCATGAAGTTTCCTTTCTCCAAGCACGAAACTTTGAAACATCTTTCAAATTGGTAGGAGATGCTACTGACATTGATGCTGGAACTTTCCTGTTGCAGGAAGATGCATCATTCTTAGATAGTCCTGTTTCGTATTATTATCTATGTGCTCGTGGGTTTCACCGAAGTGGTAAACGTCTGAGACCTGCATCACTTCGGGCTTCCCTCCAACATTAAGCTGACACGCCGCGATATAACTGGAATACTGTTAAAAGCGGGGTTAAACCAAACTCACTCACTTACTCACTCACTCTTGGGAACTACTTTGTTTCCTATTCAAGTGTACACTGATCACAATCCACTGACTTTCCTTCATAAAATAAAGAACAAACACCAACGACTCATGCACTGGAGCTTGTCTTTGCAGGAATTGGATTTTGACATGAAGCATATCAAGGCAAAGGCAACATTATTTCTGATGCATTATCTCGACTTGAACGTGATCACTTCTGACTGCAAACAAGATTTGCATTCTGTAAACATTTCTCAGAGTATTGTGCTAGCACACTATTATACTGCCATTGTAATTGCTGCGCAGTTGTTTGCATTGATTTGCAAACTTAGTAAATGTTTCAGAGCTCTTCTGTCAATTTTGGAAATGCAGAAGGCTGTCGTGTTGAGGAGTCCATATTTCCCGAAAAAATCTTCCTGGCAAAAGTCCAATTCGCATTCCGGGCTGCGTGTGCGTGATCCAGCGTACCCAGCGTGTACTAGTGGGTCCAGTATGTCATTTAAGCTTTGGGATTATTTAGGCTGCCAATATGTTACAGAAATCATCAGTCTCATTCGTTATGTATTTCGGTCAAATATTCCCGAAAGAGCACCCCATCAGCTTCATTGTGGTCAATAACGAACGCTACTTTCTAATTTATAAACCTTTGTAAATACAAATCACTTGTTATACCCACTGCGTGTTCTCATACAACAGAATCATCCGACATCAATAGGTAAATTATGACCCTATTGTTCGGTTCATCACTATAGTTATTTGATGGTGACGTATTTGATACGGGAATCATAGTTGTGTTTTGGACCTTATGTTTGCAGTGTTCGGAGGACTCTTTTCAGCCTAGTTATCTTTTGAATACATTTGTAATGTTTTGGTCAAATCCTTTTTCCAAATGTATACTTTATCTTGCCCTTGGGTTTATATAGAAAAGTACTTATTTACTTGTCATGATTGGATAATCGGGAAAAGACTAAAGTGCCGTTGTTAAAAAACGTTGTTTCAGTATAGGCTCACCCTGTCAGAGAAAACGATTAAATAATTATTGTCTCAAAGGAAATGCTTGGGTGGGTGTATGTCCTTTTACGCTGCAACCAGAGACATGTCGTCATTGATACTACTGCTTCGAAATGCCACTATGAAATAAAAATGAAATTCAATTTAAAATATTAAGTCGTAAGACGCAAGGTAAAGATTCACGCAGATTAGGGACGCAAGTGGGAATTACAAATTGCCAGGTCTTTGTATCTCTGGATGCTCTGAGAATAGAACATACACGCGAACAACTTCATTGTTTAACACTGGTGTTCCTTTCAGCAAATTCAAATACACACTGCGTTTGAATAATACCCGAAACAGCACGAGTATTGATACCGAGATTGTATGTTGCACTTAGAAGTTACAATGTTCCTATAGAAACAATCCTGCCATGTCGTCACTTGTCTCCGTGCGACATCTACTGTATACATCTACTGTGTGCATAAGTTCTTAAATATTGATTGCCGTGAATTCTACGTCAATTGTCGAACCTTGGTTTGACTACACGGCGATGTTGTACCTTCAGGAATAGATGTGGCGACTACCATTGTATCAGGAAGAGGGATATAATCTGACATTGGTAATGCGTCATTAATCCAAGGGATACTTTGGACATCCAAAATCAGAGGAAGACTCTCGAGGATTACCATGATAGGAAGGATGAAAATTTCATTGAATGTTATTACGACACTCATTTTTTTGGTTAAAGAAGTTTTTGGAAGTGGATGCGGGGGCAGTTTTGAGAAAAAAGGGAAAATACTTCATCCTACGAGTAATGACGGCTTCCTCCTGACTAGTACGGGCAATACAGTGGACTGTGCTTCTCTGTGCTGGAGGAGAGAGCAGTGCTGGTCATTCTATCATAATCCCACTGACCAGGCGTGTTTCCTCGCCTCCAGATACCAGACCGTTGTTCCAGATACGTCCTACTCAGATACCGCTCAGAACTACTTTGATCTTTACAGAAAGCCAGGTAACGAATCTTATACTTCGCGGTTTCGAACAAATCGGATAGTCCAGAGAAAAAATATTTGAACAGTCCATAATTATTTGTCCATTCCTGAATTTTTTTTTCTAGATTTCATCTGTCTGAATGTGAAGTAAATGAGCAACTGTAAAGGGTCATGTTTATTACAACTGTCAAGGGGTCTTTTACATTGTCTCTGTTCTTTTTGCACTGTGCCCAATATCGATTTCCGTTAAGCCAGATTTTTTTTCCGCATTTCTGTCACTTTTAGTGAGGATATAGAGGCAGAATTTTCTTTTATAATGACGGTATTATTTGTTTTGAAAGGTTCTGATTAGATTAGAGTCTAGTTTGGTGTGTCTTCATTGGACTGAGAGTCCATCGGACATACTTTTGTCAATCATTCTAGACCCGTTAGAATTGGCCAAACTTCCTCGCAAACTGCACATGTCCTGTCCTCAAATGTCACATGGATGATATTTATGAGGAAGTATAATAACTACATGCACATATTGTTTTCTCAGTAAATTTGAGATGACATTTGCTTTCATTTTGACAAATTGTTCCGAGGTGAGATGAAATGGGGTTTAACGTCGCGTCCAAGATTATTGCACTCATATAGCGACGTGCATGCACGTGTGTGTGTGTGTGTGGCTGCTTGTACTAGTCTGGGCTGATGCCGATTTATAGCGCTAACATGAATACCCCACTCAGACACAGTATACTGACTCCGAGCCGACTCCGGGCGGACGCTCTACCACTAGACCACGGAGGCGGTCTCAAATTGTTCCGAACCTTATAGAGATGCTAGAATGTCTGTGGCCATCGCGCTGGGTGATAAATGGGGGCGGTCGGGTAGCCTAGTGGTTACGACCCGGGTTTGATTCCCGACATGGGTACAGTTTTTGAAGCCCATTTCTGGTGTCCCCCGCCATGATATTGCTTGAATATTGCTAAAAGCGGCGTAAAACCATACTCACTCACGAGTCTTAAATGTATACTGTATACGGCATTGAAGAAAACTCACTTATTCACTCACTGAAATTAAGCTGGCAGACCTTGATACCACTGATCCCGTTCAAAGCCCATCACTCTCCCGAAATTTATTCTATTAACACACTGTTTAGGTGGATACTCTACTTGCAAAGAACTTCAACTGGCCAACTCAAATGCAACGGATTCTGATTACTGGTTGTATCCTGCAGCAAGTCATGTCCACTACAATATTGTCAAGGTGTACTGTTACGATATGGGGACCAGCAACCCGCAAGAGTATATTAGTCTGCCCACGCCAAACACAGGGGAATATCCTAACGAAACCTACCAAAAATGCGTCACTCATGTCTTCACCCTGACGGGTTGCCCTGGAAACCAGGGCGTCTATACCTACAGCAAAATAAAGATCGACCCAAGTGTAAGTCACATCGTGTTGTTGTGTGATGCTTATATTACCTTTGCGTGGAGTTTGCAAACCTCCTTTCTCACTGGCACTTACTTTACGGGAGACCCGAGAAGATTCCGGGGTAGAATAGGACTTCAGCAACCCATGCTAAAAGGCGACTATTCTTGTAAAAGGCGACTAACGGGATCGGGTGGACAGACTCGCTGATTTGGTTGATGCTCGTCATCGATCCCAATTTCTTGGATCGATGCTCGTGACATCAATCACTGGATTGTCTGGTCCAGACTCGATTATTTACAGACCGCCGTCATATAGCTGAAATATTGCTGAGTGCGGCGTAAAACAACAAACCTACCAACCAACCAACCAACTACTTTACGGGATAAGGTGATCGCGTTTGGTTGACAGAGTGGCGTCTTGTCTGGCCCAGACTCGGGGGACACGGGTGTCCCAGTCGTCTGAGGCACCGCGATTCGCTGTGCAGAGATGCGTCCCTTGGGCACGCCAGAAACCTATGGTTGTGGGTTCGAATCCCGGTTTACCCCGATGTTTCTAGGTTTGTCAGCACCATATCCGTGCTCTTGGGTTTCACTGAAGTGGTAAACGTCTGAGACCTGCATCACTTCGGGCTTTTCTCCCACATTAAGCTGACACGCCGCGATATAACTGGAATACTGTTAAAAGCGGCGTTAAACCCAACTCACTCACTCACACTCACTCTTATTCTTATCTGCAGACTATGCATGTGAACAGGGCTACCAGGACCTTCATGACAGTGTCCGGGAAGCCACGAGACTACGCATGGGTTGGAGATTGTTACACGGAGCTGGACAACTCTTACACGTGCGGCCCTAAAGGAAGTTTCACAATCAACACCGACGGCACAGGTCTTATTGTCGATCCGGCGGTAAGTGTAGAAATACTATCTCAAAGTCGAAAAGACAACCCAGATTAAACATTAACATGACTTAGAGAAATACAAACCCAACCAATGAGATGTGTGCCATTTTATTTCCTTTCATGACCATATTCAGGCTCAAACAAGCCTCGTGAAATACATTGGAAATATGATGACGTGTAGTTGTCCGATTTTCGATCACGAACGTTGATACCCTTGCAACACCCGGCTCCGATGTAGAGCTACTTGCATACAAATTGCGTGCATGGCACCGTCGGGTACCGTCTCTGTAACGACTGAACTAATATCCCTTGGCCCTAGACTAATTATTGTGGTAAGTATGTTGGGTTTATGTCAGTACTGCGAAGTAAACAGTAGAAAAACAATCTGCAGGCCTTGACAACTAGAAGTTATGGCATGACTTTCTGTTGATTAACTCATGAATTAATAACAAAAACAATCCCTGCAATGCATTTGCAAGTCAAGAAACATTGATCCAAATACATTCATCTGTTCGGTTCAGAACGTGTCTGGGCGACTCGTGAAGAACCCCCGACCTACCACTCTCCCGGGCAGACCTTGGAGGAGGTCTACAATGTAAATAAACACTATCGATAAAACCAACGTATGTGCAATACGGTTCAAACGTCTTGAACTCAAGACATAATATGTTGTGTGACGGACAAACATTCCCACTACCATTACTTCACGTTTTATTTAATTTCATATTCCATGAATCAAACCCGAATGGAAACACTTGAAGTACAGTCGGTTGTATTTCCATTAATTTCAAACCTAATATCCCTTGGCCCGAGACTAATTATGTTACAAAAAATTTGAGCACGTGAATTATTGTGGTAAGTATCTTGAGGTTATGTTAGTACGTCGGAGTAAACAGCGGAACAAAAACAATCTGCAGGTCTAGACAACTAGAAGTTGTGCCATGACACATGAAATAAATTCCGCTATTTCATGCATTGCTGGCGCTCGGCGTTTAAGGAATAAAACAAAGTTTGAACAGTATATTTTGTGTGAATCGGGTATCCATGCTGGCACTATTAAACCGTCATTACTGAGTAAACTACGGCGCAAAAAAAAGTATACACCCATTGTTGATGGTGGCTAAAAATGAAACACACAAAATATACTGAGTCAATTTAAAAACTTCACAGTTTTAAAAGTAATCCCATATATGATTTACAACGGACAAATGTTTCAGAGAAGGTAATTTTTAATCATTTATGTCCAAAGAAGGATTATAATTAACGGCGGTAACCATAATTTGTTCCAAGCACCTACGGTATTCGGTAATAACATCAACAGTTTAAATCATAAGTCCCAAGCACGAGAATCCGATGGCACACAAGTTCAGTAGCGTGTATGGCCAACATGTGCGTTGACAATTGCCACACATCGCCTCCGCATGGACCTTGTGATGCTTGTGAACACATTTTTGGGAAGACGACGCCATTGTTGCTGCAATATGGTGCCAAGATCTTGCAAATTCTGTTGTTGGTTCGGAAGAGTTCGCAGACTTCTGCCAAGAGCATCCCAGACGTGTTCGATGGGATTGAGGTCGGGAGACCTTGACGGCCAGTCCATGACGTTGACTCCCGCATTCTGAAGGAAATTCCTTGTCAAAATTGCTGTGTGGGATCTGGCATTGTCGCCCTACCATCAGCAAATCGAAGATTAAATCGGGATTCATCACTGAAGACGACTTGATTCCAATTCCTCCATCGAAGGGGCGCTGTGCCCACAATTGACGTTGACGTCTGTGCAATTGAGTCAGAATGGGCCCGCAGTATGGCCGTCGTGCTTGAAGGTCAGCAGTTCTCAGACGGTTTCGAACAGTTTGCGCACTCAGTCTACCCCTAAACAGTTCATTTCTGGTTGATGTAGCCGTCAAAAATCGGTTACGGAGGTGACGTAAGACAATCTGACGATCCTCTGCATGTGACGTCACACGTGGTCGACCTGGCCGAGGGCGATCAGCGGTGGTACCCGTTTGCTGTAGACGCGTCTCTAACTCATAAACAGTCCGTCGACTACAACAATCGTTCTTGCGACTTCAGCTACGGACGTTCCCGTCTGCAACATGCCGATGGCACGTTCACGTTGCACGTTTGAAAGGCGTGGCATGACAAATGGCCGTAAAGACTTTTGTTTTCTTGTGTTTTTCTTTTTTTGTTAATGACTGCTAACAAGTATGGTATTATGGCCACGTGACCAGTTGCACGTGAAAAAACACTTTTGCCACTATAGTGCTTTGCACTTGATTTTTTAATCGATTCACCTGCACAAAAACGAGTGTTATCTGAAGACACTACGTAGCCATTACTGTTTAAATATACAATAAGGGCCAACAATGATAACTGGTCAAAATTTTAAAATTTTAGGATTGTGAAGTTTTTAATTTGGTTCAGTATATTAACCCCACGGGTTGAAGAACGTCATCCCGGCCGCTGCGGTTGCCACGGATGATGACAAGTAGCGACCGTTGGTTGCCACACATACCTCCCCAAGCCATCACCGCACCGCAACCGCATGGATGCACTTCCCGAATGCCAATCGCTCGCGTCGTCACACGTGATCTGCTTGATCCTGCCCTGCCTTGTGTGGCGCCGTCCGTCTGTGAAGTTCAAATAGTCTGACGATGGTTGCACGTGTACAACTGAAGTTTCCTACAGTCTGGCTGTGGTTTGCACCCATTTCTATCATTCCTGCGGCCATTGTTGTGCAGCAGAACGTAGCATATATCTGTTGTGCCTTTTCAATACCTGTGATGTTTTGGCAAAGACCCATTGCATTTTTCACCATTTCTGCACCTGCATGTCCACGGATATCTCAGTGAGTGAGTGAGTGTGTACTTTTTACGCCGCTTTAAACAATATTCCAGCAATTAATATCACTGCGGGTTACACCAGAAATGGGCTTCACACATTGTAGCCATGTCGGGAATCGAACCCGTGTCTTCAGCGTGACGAGCGAACGCCTTAACCACCAGGCTACACGACCTCCCCTCGGAAATCTGAAAAAGGCGTTTATATATTTTCAAACCATCTGGTAGTGTTTTGCATTGTTTCGGGGACTGTTTTCAGCCAAGTAATGTTTTGATAACTTTTGTAGTTTTTTAATCAAACTTTCAAGGGTATACTTTCTATTGGCCGATAGTTTAGTACAAGCACTCACACACGTGCATACACGTCGCTCAGTGATTGAAATGAGCTTAAACACGACTTTCATCCACACTTCTCTTTACCTCAACTTTCGTCACCACAAACGCAACCCGTTACCTACATTCAGCTTTACTCGTCACCACTCGTGCCTTTCCGTACCCTGCATTCAGCTTTACTCGTCACCACTCGCGCCTTTCCGTACAATGCATTCAGCTTTACTCGTCACCACTCGCGCCTTTCCGTACCCTGCATTCAGCTTTATTCGTCACCACTCGCGCCTTTCCGTACCCTGCATTCAGCTTGCGCAGAAATGCCGCGAGTGCAAGTGGGTGCACAAAGAGGAATCCACAACAAAAAAGCCCTTTGTTTCCTGCTTGGCTAAAGTTCTTTGTAAATAAATGCGACAAAACGATTTCCATAATATTTGCTTAAAGCAGAGACCGTTGTACGATTTTGATTATGTCATAAGCATGTGGTTACTATCAGTTAGTGGTGATACAAGGTGTAAGCGACCCGTGAAGATCCGGGGTAGACTAGGTCTTCAGAAACCCATGCTTACCGTAAAAGGCGACTATGCTTCTCGTAGGAGGCGACTAACGGGATCGGGTGGTCAGCCTCGCTGACTTGGTTGAAGCATGTCATTGATCCCAATTGCATGGATCGATGCTCGTGATATCAATCACTGGATTGTCTGGTCCAGACTCGATTATTTACTGACCGACGTCATATAGCTGGAATATTGCTGAGTGCGGCGTAAAACAACAAACCAACCAACCAAGATGTAAGCGTATCCTGCCCGACCGGTGGCACTCGTCACAAACACATGCAAAAGCAAGCGTTCGTCTGAACAAACACGGAAATTCCAATGGCATTTATTTTTATTTTTTTGTATGTTCATCAGCTTTTAAGATAAATTATCAACGGGTTTTAATTATAGTATTTAAAAGATTTATTTATATTGATAGCGGCATTAAATGAGGTTTTTTTCCTTATATCTTTTGACTTATTTCAGGTCGGCGGAAATAGAGAAACCCCTTCTTTTCATTTTAGGGCGGATTCGTGGTCTTAGTTTTATAAAAAAAAAAACACGCCTGGCCTAAGATGCTATGATTGTCAGTGCTCAGTTGCAATTGATGCATGAAATGATCCTTGTGTCATAAATGAAAGACAATCGGCCCTGTGATCTACTCGGAACTCGCTGTTGCGAGAAATGAAAAGCAAAGAATATTCTCCTGAGAAAAGCATATTTACAAAGCCAGTAATATAAGGAACAACCTCTGATGAATTAATCATGTTGCCATCGGGGCCGTTCCTGTTCACCAAACACCAGCATCTACACAAGTAGGAACTCGTCATTTGTATTCACTTACGTAACTTAATGACTTGCAAACGTTCCTGCTAAAATCATGACTGACTATCGTCAATAATTCTGGGAGTGCATGCACTATATTCCTTCAATTTATCGTGAATAAACGCAGTGGCTTTATGTCTTATCAACCAACGAAGCAAGATACGATCTGTTTCAAGCAGTGAGACGACAAATAGACGACGACACTCTCACTCCTGTGAGTTAGTGCTCAGTAAACATCGCATGATTGCACAAACCGCAAAATGTTACGGGTAAGGTTTGTTTGTTTGTTTGTTGCTTAACGCCGCACTCAGCAATATTTCAGCTATGACGGCGGTCTGTTAATAATCGAGTCTGGACCATCGATCCACTCAATTGGGAAACGACTTTTGTAACTAATGTCCAGTTATGCGTGCGTTACATACAGCATCAAAGTAACAAAAAAATGCGTAATGAGATATAAAATATAGCCTGAAAGATAAAATAAATCAGTAAATAAATGAAAATAAATACAACACAAATATATTGCACGGAAAGCTCATGCTGTACTTTCGCAAGACACGAGAATCTTTGACTTGGTGCTTCAAGAAAATGTATGATGTACATGCGGTGGTAATTAACGTTTTTCGAACGTTCATGTACACAGAGTACCTTCAACAAAATAAAATATTATACTTAAAATACTCGCCGCCTATATTGTAAACATTTGATGACAATAGAATAATTACTTTATTGTCACCTTCACGTTGTTCACGTCATACAGAAGGCACGGTTGACCAGCCATCTTTAGTGCCACAACGAAAAGTGGACGCAACTCAGCGTAGCGAACAGAGGGACGCAATTCAGCATAGCAAACAGAGGGACGCAACTCAGCATAGCGAATAGAGGGACACAACTCAGCGTAGCGAACAGAGGGACGCAATTCAGCATAGCGAACAGAGGGACGCAACTCAGCGTAGCGAATAGAGGGACACAACTCAGCGTAGCGAATAGAGGGACGCAACTCAGCATAGCGAATAGAGGGACACAACTCAGCGTAGCGAATATTGGGACACAACTCAGCATAGCGAATAGAGGGACACAACACAGAATAGCGAATAGAGGGACACAACTCAGCATAGCGAATAGAGGGACACAACACAGAATAGCGAATAGAGGGACACAACTCAGCGTAGCGAATAGAGGGACACAACTCAGCATAGCGAATAGAGGGACACAACTCAGCGTAGCGAACAGAGGGACACAACTCAGCATAGCGAACAGAGGGATACAACTCAGCGTAGCGAATATTGGGACACAACTCAGCATAGCGAATAGAGGGACACAACACAGAATAGCGAATAGAGTGACACAACTCAGCGTAGCGAATAGAGGGACACAACTCAGCATAGCGAATAGAGGGACACAACTCAGCATAGTGATTAGAGGGAACTCATCATAGCCTTGAAACCCTTGATTGTGGGTTTAACGCGATTATGTATTTTTAGTTTTCAGCACCATACCCGTGCTCGTGGGTTTTGATGAAGTGGTAAACGTCAAAGACCTGCATCATTTCGGCGTTCCTACGACATCAAGCTAACACAATGATATAACGTTTGAACGTATGGCGTTAAACACAGACAGACAGACATAATATTATATTTTCGTCTGCCCCCAGATACAGATAAAATCAACATATGCAACAATACATAACTGAGCCATCCCTTACACGATTACGAGAGCTGTACAGTAAACTACGGTTATAACGAACTCAAAGGGACCACTAACTTAAGTTTGTTATAACCGTAGTTCGTTGTAAGCATATATACAATATAACAATAGCAAATAGTCGGGACAAAAACATCAGTTCGTTATATCCGTCAGTTCGTTATAAGCGTGTTCGTTATAAACGTACTTTACTGTAGTTATATATATAATATTTAGTATAAACGCATGTAATATTTCAGCTGACCTGGAAGAAGTCAGGATACAAGGCCAAAGTAGAGATGACCAAGTCTCAAGGTGGCGCTGTCATCAACCTCCTCTGTGGCGGTTACCCAGGCAGCTGTGCCCCTCTCTACCAGATGACACTTCACATCAATATAGCAAACAGTAAGTAACGTCGCCCACGAGAATTATATTCGGGTAAAGGGTTATATGCTTTGGTTCTACGATTGGGGGAGGGGGTGGGGGTGGGGTGGTGAGCTCATGGAGGTAAGTTTATTCACCTCCCTTCGAACCCACGGTCGGGTCGTAACTCCCATATTTTGACAAAAAAAGTCATAGACTTCCGACAATCGCCTTAAGTTACGGGCGCGAGAAAGCGATAACATAGGGGGAAAACGAAAGCACGAGGCGACAAGCGAAAGCAGGAGACGAGAAAGCGATAACAGGAAACAAAAAAGCAAGAGCAAGAAAGCGACAGAACGGGGCGAGAAAACGATACAATGCTACGAAAAAGCAAGAAAGCGACAGAACGGGGCGAGAAAGCGATACAATGCTACGAAAAGGCAAGAAAGCGACAGAACGAGGCGAGAAAACGATACAATGCTACGAAAAAGCAAGAAAGCGACAGAACGGGCGAGAAAGCGATACAATGCTACGAAAAAGCAAGAAAGCGACAGAACGGGGCGAGAAAGCGATACAATGCTACGAAAAGGCAAGAAAGCGACAGAACGAGGCGAGAAAACGATACAATGCTACGAAAAAGCAAGAAAGCGACAGAACGGGCGAGAAAACGATACAATGCTACGAAAAAGCAAGAAAGCGACAGAACGGGCGAGAAAGCGATACAATGCTACGAAAAAGCAAGAAAGCGACAGAACGGGCGAGAAAGCGATACAATGCTACGAAAAAGCAAGAAAGCGACAGAACGAGGCGAGAAAACGATACAATGCTACGAAAAAGCAAGAAAGCGACAGAACGGGCGAGAAAGCGATACAATGCTACGAAAAAGCAAGAAAGCGTCTGATAGGGGAGGCGAGAAAACGATACAATGACGCGGCCGGGAATCGAAACCCCGGACCTTCCGCTCTCCGTGCGGACGCTTTACCAGTAGACCAGGGAGGCGGTCTTGTTGCAGATAAATTTGTTAAATACAGAATGCTTTCTCGTTTCGTTTGCATGCACGCATATGTTAGCTTTCTTGTACTGCAGTGAATTAGCAAGATTCACAAACACTACAACAGAAATGTCTTTTACTTTTACTTAATTTCGGAAAAAGGCCACAAAAAGTCCGCGATGTTTTGCCCCTTTAATGGGAGTTACTAGTTTTATGATTAAAAAGATACCAGAAATGAGCTTCACACATTGTACCCATGTCGGGAATCGAACCCGGCTTTTTCGACGTGACGAGCCACCGCTTAAACCACTAGGCTACCCGACCGCCCCTCTCCATGTTTAAACATGGCCTAGGATACTTGTGAATGTTTTGGGCTATTCATATCATTTCAGATTTTATTCATAATACTACCCCATCCTTCCTTCAGTCTTAAAACTGAAACTTTAAAAGATACGTTGAACAGGAACAAATAATGAATTACATATAGATCACACACTGACAAATAATTGTCAGTATTATCAGCCACTCTTTGTATTGTTTGCATTGTCCAAAGAATTATTTTGCCGGCCATCTTGCAGATTTAGACTTTACGCCGATACGTCCGATTTAGGAATGACAAGACCCATGAAGATCTGGGGTAGAATAGGTCTTGAGCAACCAATGCTTGTCGCAAAAGGCGATTTTGCTTGTCGTAAGAGGCGAGTGACGGGATCGGGTGGTCATGCTCGCTGACTTAGTTGATGCATGTCATCGACCCCAATTGCGTGGATCCATGCTCATTATATTAATCACTGGATTGTCTGGTCCAGACTCGATTATTTACAGACCGCCCTCATATAGCTGGAATATTGCTGAGTGCGGCGTTAAACAACAACAACAACAAAAATAACCAACCAAGGAATGACAATTAGATTGATTATGGTGCATGTTCTTTACGACTGTGTAAAAGTGATACATGTTCAGTGTTGAGTTCCCCTTAATAATACAGATAGATTAGACAAATGCCTTCACCTTAAAGTCACACATACGACTTTTGAGAGCGTCATTAGTCCGAAAAGTAATTCATTGGACAATAGGAATGGAAAGCTTTGTAAATATATTTTTTTAAACTAATAATTCCTTTCAATCAAACTGTCTTCGGAAATTCAATTCAATGTTAATGTGTTTGTAAAATAGAGCTTAACTGACGTGAAGTCGGCTTTCCCATCAGGCTCTTTGTTCAAGCAAGAATATTCATCGTTATGTAACAATTCTCAATGTATGAAACTGTCTGGTTGTTATCAATTGAGTGAGTGAGTGAGTGAGTATGTTTTTTACGCCCCTTTTAGCAATATTCCAGCAATATCACGACAGGGGACACCAGAAATGGGCTTCACACATTGTACCCATGTCGGGAATCGAACCCGGGTCTTAGGCGTGACGAGCGAACACTTCAACCACTAGGCTACCCGACCGCCCTGTTATCATTTGAACGTTCGGATGTGAGTTATGTAAATATCTACCACATATAGACAGACAGACGGCTGAATTAACATATTTCATAGATAGTGATAGTAATGTGCTTCATATTGTAATCAACAGGATTTCTCTCATGCGTGAGGTGAGGTGAAATTGGGTTTAACGTCGCGTTACAGATTATAGCACTCATATAGCGACGTGCATGCTCTTGTGTGTGTGTAGCTGATGCACCAGTCCGGACTAATGCCGACTAATAGTGCTAGCCCACTGAGATACACACCATCCCATAGTTCAACATGATTATCCCACTCGGACACAGAAAACTGACCCCGAGCCGACCAATCCCTTAATGCCGAGCGCCAGGCAAGGTAACAACAAGTGCCATATTTTAATGTCTTTTTGTTTGACGCCCCCGACCTTCCGCTTTCAAGGGCTGACGCTCTATCCACAACACCGCGGAGGTGGTCCGAGATTTGTTAGGCTCTCACGAAACAAAATTATTAATGTTATCTGAACAGCAAGGTTGAATAAAAGGGAGACCAGACACAGGTCATTTTGGTGGTAATAAGTTTATCTGATTATTTAAATGTATGGCGTGTATCAATCTTGCAGTTAATCAGTCCTCTATTTTGACAGCTACAATGTCTTCATTCCACACACCGCACCAGCCTGGGATTTCTTGCTAGAGAATATGTTATCGGTAACTGTTTCAAGACATACTATTTGATTTTCAGATATGAACCGAACAAAACCAAATATAGAACATATTTATTAAGACATGGTCAGCAAGTCCAACCGAAATGTTTTGTATTTTTGTTAAATCTAAGGGAAACTTTGAAGAATTTAATGGAAAACATGATTTTTTTTAAACAATTCCATCTGCACCACGCACCCATCCCACCCTAACCCCAAGTATCAAATGGGCAGTGCTTAAGGCAACTTAATTGAAATTTGCATGCATGTCGTTATGCACATGTAGCTGTGTAATGTTTCAGCAAGGATGTTCCACCCTTCTCTGGCGACGATGTACCTACCTATTAGTTTACGGTTTTATTCACAGTATGTCAGGGTGTCTCACAGATACAATGAATTCTAACATTTATCCAAGTGATCCAGTATCAGAGACAACCGACTAAGTTCTAACTACTCAATATTTAACGTGCTCTGCGAACTGACCTTTCGTATAAAATCAACAAGGATGAAAAGCCTTTGTCATATGTAACCCGTTGTCCTCAACCAAGGTTCCATGGTTACCTGCGTAAAAGATTTCCCTTCCCGTAAACACATACACAAACACAACACAAGTGCCTCAGGTTAAAATGGCAACAAACGAAGATAAGCCATTATGGTCAAACCAATTACTGTTATGTATCAGTGAGTGAGTGAGTGAGTTGCGTTAAACCCAACTCACTCACTCACTATCATACAGATGTGATTTACTTGATTTCAGTCATTGTTTGTGTATGAACTAGCGACGCAGCGTTTGCAACGCGGAGCGTCTACGGGCTATGCATATGCTGGATCCAGGCAGAAGGCAGCGTGCAGTGGCCAATACGTTCAATGCTCCAGTCTGCGATTTTCAAGACCAAATTGACAAGAAACAAGCTCTGACTGTACGTTTCTCAACACAGTGAAATCATCCATATATCTCCATTCTATACTCATAAAACGTTCATGTAGGCGATCATGAGTGAGTGAGTGAATGAATGAATATTGTTTTACGCCGCTTTTAGCAATATCACGGCGGGGGATACCAGAAATGGGCTTCACACATGGTACCCGGGTCTTCGGCGTGACGAGCGAAGGCTTTAACCACTACGCTACCCGACCGCCCCTTGTAGGCCATCAAGAAATATAGATGTTAATACTAAGTATAACAACAAAGATAAGTGTTGACGACAAACATCCTTTGCGAGATGTTTATGTCTGTAAAACTTAACACCGCACACGTGCATAGGGTGTCATTCCTGATTTTGACACTTTCAAGGAAGGTGGAACCATCTCTCTGGTCCATTATTTCCATCATTCTTATTCCCTGTTTATCATACAGAGGGGTGTGTGTGTGTGGGGGGGGGGGGGGGCACGGGGGGCCCAGTCGTCTAAGGCGCCGCGATTCGCTGTGCAGAGTTGCACAAACCTATGATTGTGGGTTCGAATCCCGGCTCGCCCCGATTATGTTTCTAGGTTTGTTAGCACCATACCCGTGCTCGTGGGTTTTACCGAAGTGGTAAACGTCTGTGACCTGCATCACTTCGAGTTTTCCTCCCACATTAAGCTGACACGCCGCGATATAACTGGAATACTGTTAAAAGTGGCGTTAAACCCAACTCACTCACTCACTATCATACAGATGTGATTTACTTGATTTCAGTCATTGTTTGTGTATGAACTAGCGACGCAGCATTTGCAACGCGGAGCGTCTACGGGCTATGCATATGCTGGATCCAGGCAGAAGGCAGCGTGCAGTGGCCAATACGTTCAATGCTCCACAGTCTGCGATTAGCAGACTTTGGAAAAGGTACCAATAAACCAAAAGTCTTGATGATCGACCCCGTTTACGGTTCCCAGCTCAACGACAAAGGTACAGCATAGATTGGTCCGAGAGCAGGCTCTCCGAAATCGATCTCAAACAGCGAAACGAATTGCTGCAAACTTTCATCAGGCTATTTGAGGACTTTGTTTGTTGTTTAACGCCGCACTCAGCAATAGTCCAGCTATATGACGGCGCTCTGTACATAATCGAGTCTGGACCAGACAATCCAGTAATTGACATCATGAGCATCGATCCACGACAATTGGGATAGGATGACATGCATGTTTGATGTTGTTTTTATTTGTATATGGATATTGTGATAAAATAATGAAGTAATTGGAGATTTTACGTGCGCTTTCCGACATTATGCGTATTTCGCACACGGGCCCGCCATGCCATTTATTGGGTTAACCAAGGCGGGTATGTCCGAAAAGGTGAGGAAACCTGGCAGGCGTGAGGGGTGATTAATATAATTGAGAAAGTTGCCAGAGGTTTGGGACCTAAGGGAGGGTGTGGTTGTGTGGTATTGGGTTGGTGTATTTAGTTTTCTAGATTAATGGTGATGTTAATTTTGTAGGTCATTATATGCGGCCAAGAAGGCCAGTGTTAATTATGTAGAAGCCTAATGCTTTGAAGATGTGTGTTCTACTGTTAGTTGAGTGTTGCAGTCTAGTTTGGTTTGGAGTGTTGTTCTGTGTTGTTTGTAAAAAAATATATATAAAAAAGTACTCATGGAAATGAAAAAACCTGTTTTGCTGGATTTAATAATCGACACAAAGCATTACGTAGATGTAAATACGAAATAACAAAACAACTGGAAAAGTACTAGTCTGGATTTGCTAGTTTTATTTCAGTGCTCAATACAAAATGTACTATCCGGGAGGTAATTTGTAGGCACTTTCAACTTTCAAATAAAAACTAAGTCCAAACTGACATGGCAGAAACAGGCTATAGGCATTATGCAAATTAGCCTGGAAAAAAAGTTATAAAAACAACAATAAAAATAACAGCTATGTTTTTGTACATAATAATAATGACATGTAAGTTGTTGTTTGAGAAGGGAATATGTTACTTTAACGTTCTGATATTTGTTATAGCTTTAGTGCCGCTTTGTCAGCGTGTCCGTTTCCAAACACTCCGACGTCGGCAGGGATTCGAGTTTGCCGAGTTGGTTGGAGCTTTTAAGTATTTGGTGTTTTAGTTTAGGTCGTTTTTGTGTTTTGAAACTGAACTGTGATGTGTATGTATGTAGACGCTCATGTAGGCCATGTAATACACACGTCTGGGGCGGTCGGGTAGCCCAGTGGTTAAAGCGTTAGCTCGTCACGCCGAAGACCCGGATTCGATTCCCGACATGGGTACAATGTGTAAAGCCATTACTGGTGTCCCCCGCCATGATATTGCTGGAATATTGCTAAAAGCGGTGTAAAACCATTCTCACTTTCTCACACGTCTAAATTGGTGAATCCTGAATTATTTACTCATTGCTTTGGAGACGACCCTATCTTAATCCGGATTAAGCAAGACACCTGCCTGACTGTTTCGAGAAACATTTTCATGACGTCTCTGTAGAGGATTAGTGAAAACTAAGCTGGTCACCGCCCTGCGATTAAACAGTTCAAATTGTATAGTGTTGTTTTTTCAGTCTAGCAGTTGATGATTGGCCCAATAACACAAAGACAATGTTTCAAGCATGACACATCTAGATTTGTTAACGGCCATCTTATACTCCGGTACAATATCTGTGAAAATAAAATTAATCAGCCTGTTCAGAATGCAACCGATAATGCCGCGCCATTATGTTGTTGTGAATAATAACACACGCTGTCGTTTCTGAGCGCCGTCATGATAGCATCTATACATCCAAAATGGAGTATCGTCGGACAGAGACCACATGTCGATATCGGTACATGGTCTCAGCATCGAAGGAACATTTATAGACTGTGTGAGCAGAGACCAACTATTAATCGTGTTTGTATTATAGGCATAAAAGTACAGTAATTAACAACTAATTAAAGTAATTAACAATTCATTAAGACACCTACGTCATTGTATATAAAGGCCAAGAAGAGGAGTTGAAACCAGCAAGATGTAAACATAACACATTGATATATATAGATACGAGACGGGCAATTCTGATAGCTGAAGACTACGGGGAATATACTTGGCCACGAATAACCAGGGGTGAGGGTAGTAGGTCGAGGGTTATACATTAATAAAAAAGAAGATTAACCAGATGCCGAAATAGATAAAAAGTGGAACAGAGATGAGAGGAACGGAAACGCCAGGGCCTCTAAGACAGATATGGTATTGGGGGGAAATAGTTCGAATTCCAAAAGGGTGAGAAGCTACATCATGGAAGTCCAAATAAGGTGCTGGTTATTAGATAATAGTGGGTTAGAATGATCTAGTGTAGGGGGGAAAGGTGGCTGACCAATGATAGATGGAAAAATGAGTAGAGCTGTGACGTAGGTACCGGTTTAAAAAGGGGCAAAAGCCCCAAATGAAAAACTACGGCTGGAGAGACGATAAGAGACGGCTAGAGAGCGGCTGGGTAGCGGCAGCGGCTGGGGAGACTACATCTGGACTGGTGCTCCGCTCTCGGCTTGTTGTCTCGATCTTTCGAACCAGAAACCAAACCTAGGCACCAGCATTTCGACTGAGACTGAAGCTTTGCGGCCGAAGTCTCATAATTAAGTGACAAATAGTGTGGGTTGACCGGCAACACAAAGTGGGAATAAAAGCTGTTAAACGAAGATCACTCTTTGTGCTTGTTGGAGGAACTACGGTAATTCATCCAAGGCCCTCTGGTACTGACATTGTACCTCTCGCTCATCCCAGTCTGTCAGCACCAAGAACGAGGGATTGACGTGGTTCAGAAGAAGAGGTACGCGACTGGCCACACTCCGGTTATTAAAGACAATTACCGCCGGTCTTTAAGGCGTTTTAAAAGTACCTTGGATATTTGTGTTCGTCTATATATTTTGACGTACATCTATGCATGAAGAATAAGGCGACAACGATGACGACATGCAGTGAACTTGTTTTCGCTAGCTTCCCGATAGGCTGCGCAGTACAAGCCGTAGCGCTGAAAGGTTCGCGGACAGGTAAGATGGCCGAACCTTTGGTCTCTGACGTGAAGTTTTTGTTGTTAAAATCGAAATTTCAGAATCAGGTGGTAAAAAGCTGAAGCCAAATCGTTTTAGAAAGCGGTCATCTGATTGATTCTAGAACCCACGCTTCCGTCATTTAGATAAGGCTGTTCAATCGTGGTTCACCTGATGCGACCTTATATGGAGGTAGCAACAGATCTTGACACAGTGAGGTATCGTATCAGATCAAAAGATCTGGTTTAATTAGATTGAAGGGACACTTATCCTGAGGATAGAGCCGAGACAATTGAGAATCGGTTGGTCACAATGTTTGACATGTAACTCCGTACCTCCTGGGCGTAAGTGTTGATTATATTGCCAACAAGCTAAGACTCAATTTGCGAGTCCTAAATGCGAGATATGAATCTATTCAGGAGATTTTATGGCGTTTCCCAACTGTTAACCTTGTTCGTTTCACATCACCTATTAAACGTTGTTTCCGGAAATGTTTCAGATGCGAGTCCTGAAAGTGCAATCTGGATGACCTGAATGCGTAACCATGACAACGTTCTGACTGCGATGACCTTGAACCCCTAGAAGTGTTACTAACTTTCCCGTGTGAATACAAACAGTGTGAAGACATAGGGTTGAGCTCATTAAACTATTACTATGTCTGCTGTGGCGCGAGTGAACCTTGTAATGGTTTTGTGAGCTCGTCACACAAAACGACCCGACAACGTACCTTCACCAACCGTGAATACTTACATTGTGATGGAGTCGCTTTTGATAACCACCACAGCTTGGTTCCAGCGACAGGGAAACCAGCGTGTTCCCTGACCAATGACCAGTCAGATTACATTGTACAAATGATAATATTTCTCTTACAATTTATGCCTCAACTTTGCGGCGGCCATCTCCTCTACACATTGCTTCAGTATCAGGCAACCTTTGGATTCGCACAAAATTAATGCATGGTGTTCCTCTCATTTAACTTCCGGTATACACGGACTTATGTCATTGCTTGATTTAACGTCAGCAGGCGTCATCGTCCGGATTTTTTCACGGGTGATGGGGTCATCGTATCCGAATTGCGTGGATCGATGCTCATGATGTTGATCACTGGAGTGTCCTGTCCAGACCCGATTATCTAAAGACCGCCGTCATATGGCTGGAATATTGCTGAGTGCGGCGTAAAACAACAAACAAACAAAACGGGTGATAGGAGAAACGAAGTGTAAACAACTCCGTGAAGCACTGACGTTGGATTTTATGCGGCCCGTTGCTATTTACATTGGCGGATCCAGAGGTGTGTGTGTAGTTTGTTTAATAAGCATATATTAGCCACTACGAACCTGGTGTCTTATCGCTGAAATGATTAGTTGCGAGTCCGAGGCCCAACTTACCATTTCAACGGGGAGACGCCAGGGTACGAAAACTCTATCCTGTCTAAACCATGGCCAACATTCAAAGAACTCTAGCACATAAAATGTTTAAAAAACATTCGTTTAATAACCAATATTTTAAAAGAAATTTTAAAAAAACCTTCAACTGAAATGTTGAACTGTGAGAATACTGTGCGAGTCGCCCCTGCGTGATGCACGTGAAATGCGTCCTCTAAGCCTTTCGCGCGTGCATCGCTCTTTGGCGACTCGGGTTATGAATTGCATGGTCGGGGCAAATATACATTTAGTATAGGACCAACTCGAGCATATATATATCAATCACCTAAATATTACTTGCCCATGTTGATAGTCTATTCTGAGCCTTGAAATTTCAAGATATTAAGTTGAAATTTCAAGATATTAAGTTGAAATTTCAAGATACTAAGTTGAAATTTCAAGATACTATATTGAAAACTCAAGATACTAAGTTGAAATTGGCCCTAAAAGGCTTCCGTACCAACATGTCATAAACGGATAAACTATAAGTGCTGATGTAAGTAAATATTTAGTTGTTAGTTTCATAAAAAGTCGTCTTTGTCGCCGTGGCAGGAGACTTCGTTAGCCTTCGGTGCGGACGTCACGGGTTTGAATCACGCTGGTTTTTCGTGAAGTTGTTCCATCATCAAGGAAAACTTGCGAATTGTTTGATATGTTTGTGTGTGAGGTACACATGCATTATACCGGACACCAATCCGCCATGTCTGTTTGATGCTACTGATAAAGTATTTGTATCTACTTTGGTAATTAAAGATTTCATTTACTGCATTCAGCTTAAGCTATCAGTATCTCGATTCTACTACTCTTGGATTATTAGAATGGGATTCGAATACAAAATCTTTCAAACGAGAAACCAGCTGAACAAGCGATTAGGAAAATAACAACCTTTAATGACTAAAATGTTTTATTAAAATTAGGCACATTTACCCCTGATTACATTTTAATGCACATTCACATTTATGGTAATGTTCAAGTTCTCGTTTTCAAGAGCGACTCCGACACTGCGAACGCCGCTGGTAGTCGTCTCAGTCGAACCCTGAATGACACTGCTCACAGCCTTCTTCCGAGATCCGTCGAAAGCCTGTAGTGAACACACAGCCGAGTCACATTACATATTACTTGTTCGTCTTCTCCCGCCTCAAAGTCGGCTTGCTGCTGAGGCGCGCAGTGAGTGATTCGTACGGTATCCAGTAAGACCTGCTGTTTTGCATATTTTTGAAACAACACACGCAAGCTTATGTCTCCCCAGAAGTTGTTCACAGATCCTCTCAAGATGGCTTGTCCAATGGTCGTAAGTGAAACCTGTCTGTCTTCGATGAGGTGAGGTGAGGTGAAATGGGGTTTAACGTCACGTCCAAAATTACTGCACTTATATAGCGACGTGTACTTGTCCTGACTGATTTATAGTGCTAGCTCACTGAGATACCATGTCGCAGTTTAACATGATTAACCCATGACACAGTATACTGACTCCGAGCCGACCAGTCCTTGTTTTATTTAGCCCCTTAATGCCGAACGCCAGACAGGAAAACAACAAGTACCCTCTTTTAACGTCTTTTGGTATGACGCGGCCGGGGATCGAACCCCGGACCTTCCGCTCACCGGACGGACGCTCTACCACTAGACCACGTAGGCGGTCCAGTTTTCGATGCAATGCTTTGCAAACAAATGCATCCACCAGGCCTGTCCACATTTGCGCACGCAACAACACGTTTATTGTCCAGTCTACGATGTTTCAGTCCACCACGGTTTGTTTTCGAAGTTTGTTCAGTGTACATAAGATGACTTTCACAGATCTCAAATTGTGAAAATGGTCCTCTGCGCAAGTTCCTCTGTTCCTGTCCACTACGTGCAAAGTTGATACCAATCAGATGTACCATTGTGTCCAGCATTTGGGAAGGTTTGTCACTTCCTAAACAACCTTTGACCATAAAACGTCTAAATAATCTGTGCTTGTTTCTTCTGTTCGCCTGTTTTGCGATAGATTTTCACCACATTATCTGCAGTATTCCGAATCTGTGAAAACGAGTCATCAGTTAGTAGTTTGTAGCACTTGCCAAGCGTATCCAAGTACAGATGAATGCAGATGACAAAACTGTAAAGTTTATCTGGTGTGTGTGTGTTTGTTGGGGTGTGTGTGTGTGTGTGTGTGTGTGTGTGTGGGGGGGGGGGGGGGGGGGGGGTGAATGCAATATGTGGTAGTAGAAACAAACTTGCATTAAATACTACAACAATAACGTTCGGGCTACCATATCGCTTCAATTTGAAACGTGAACAAGTGGAATATATATGTACATCATTCTAACAAATGAACCTAATTTCTTAAACAAGCCATATTAATGATAAAAATGAACGAAATGCACCACGTGTTTGCTGACCATTTGGCGTTGCATATTTGCTATAAGCGCACAATACATAAATAATGTCCATATTAATAGAGTATTGCATATATTCTATTACGACGACGTCATCGCCCCAATATTTAAAATATACTAGGGTTCTGAATAACGTACGTTCTATGTCCAAAGGACGTGATTTCTTCATCCGATTTAGGCACCCCAAACCTGGACCACGCAGCAGACGGTACACATGTCCGCAGGCGTCACATCAGCTTCCAAGGTGGCCGTCAGCTCACCCTCATTTATAAAATGTCAGAAAACTCGAAAGTTGATTGTTCACAAATTCGATCTTCCTTTTCACAAGATGATACGAGTTCGTTGTCACTTATGTCCGAAGACAATTCATAATACAGCCTCTCCAAACTGCTACTTCCACAAGAAGTCAAACCCCACAGTTGTCTGAACTACCACTGTCATTTTGGGAGACAGAGGCCCGACTCTGTGTGATAAAGAGATCCTCTTCGTCTGACATTTCAACATTAACTTGCAGACCGGAAAAGACAGAATTCAGCCCGAAAATATATATGCACGGGTACAGACGATACGATTACAGCCAGAGGAAACTAAAGAACTAATCAACACCTAATTCAAACCTATATTTCTTAAAATTAAACATTCTCCCAATAAATTCAGCAATAATAAAAACAACAATTTGTCACACAAATATTATTAGTCAACAAGTCTTCATGTAAGTGTAATAATCTATCCACTACTCACCAGATTGTATCGCCTTATGACAATAGTGTATCCCAAGTAGTGGTAGCTGTTTCAGTGCACGTGTTAAGCGGGTTCGACCAACAGCGTGACGCTGGTTGTTTAAAGTCGCTTGACACGAGGGGTGGATTCTTACCGGTTATTTACATTGTGTGCGTGTTTTCGTAATACATTTGAAGTAATGTCATCACATTTCTGCATTAGGGTGTAGGAAATTATCAAGACGCGTTATACCAAGTCACATAAAATATAATTGAAGTAGGGGAATATCTCGGACATTGCCCTCTACTTAGAGTGAGTGAGTGAGTGTGGTTTTACGCCGCTTTTAGCAATATTCCAGCAATATCTCGGCAGGTGACACCAGATATGGGCTTCACACTTCCCCTCTACTTATAGCCGAGCTCAAGACAGGGTAACAACAATTATCATCTTTCAAAGTCTTTTGGAATAACCGACCTTCCGCTCTCCGGTCAGAGGCTGTCTTCACTTGGTCACAGTCCCGCTAGTGTTAAAGTTGGATACATATATATGACTTGCTTGTGAAAAATGGTATCAAATGTTCGTTGTTCAATGCCACAATGAGTCGAGCGGTGCGAAGGCAGCCTGTAAATAATTGACAAAACAATGATTGACATTGTAAGCAACGTCCCACGCCGTCCGGATCAGAAACACGCCCTCAACCAAGCCACCAAGCCTGCCAAACCCATCCATTAAGTCGCCTGTTATGACTAGAGTAGGTTGCTGGGGACATAATAATATTCTAACCCCGGAATCCCCGCGCGGGATATCATCGTATACGTCACTACTTATTTAAGAAAAAACAAAAACCTAAACCCCTCAACAGTTCTAAAGTCTTCTAATCCAACGAATCTTGGCAACTGCATAGATAATAATTGGCTTTTGTTTAAATATCATATTTTAAATCATTGGGTGACCTGATAACATTGATTTTGTTTTTAAGCGATAACTGTTTAAGGTCACGAGATGAGACCTGAATGTGTTTATGAATCACTATAAATAGTGATGATGCCAGGTGTTTGCGAAAAGGTGAGCGTATCCTGTCCCACCGGAGGTACCCGTCACAAACACATGCAAAGGCAAATTAAGTGTTCACCTGCACGGTAATTTGAACGTATGTCACTCATTGTCAGATCAACCCACGGATGTTAATCGAAGCTACAGTGCACAACATGATATTTTACGACACTTCAAATAATTGCACGCTCATTGAACGCGTTCCACGTTCATTGAAGCGGCATAACAAACATCTAACATATCAAAGTGATATATTTGTCGAAATTGACGATACCAATGTCTCTTAAATTTGTTTGTTTTTGGAGGGTAAGTTTATGGTGAGCTCAGCACGCGATTTTAGGATACCAAATTACCTCCAGGGAAAATACTTCCTTGTGGCCATAAAAGTTACACACAAATTTGGATGAGTTATCGATTAGTTTCCAGATGTTAAATATCAACCGGGAAAAAACATGGTTTTATTATTCTATTCAGAAAATGTCAGGCAGATATCTATCTCTTGATAGATGAACTGCCTGATAAAAGAAAGTATACACTTGCAAACCGTATTTGTTGCCCAGAAATACAAACATTATGTCAATGTTACTAGGCTCAAAATAGTCGCCGAAGCACTGCACACTGAAGATGCAAAACACAACTATGATAAATGAAATACATCACCATCGATAATCCATTTCTTCTATATTTCATTTTCAGCAACCATCAAACATGTGTGTACTTTCATTTTCCCGGCAGTTCATGTGCGTTGCGTTCAAAATAATATTGACGGAAACAAAGAACAAGATACAGTGTATGATAAGGACGGTCACCCTTTTTGTCCCAAAGGCTATGCATAATATAAGAAATTAAAAACACTTCAGACATCATTATGAAAGTATTCAGATGTATTTCCGTGAATGAGAATTTGACTTTCTTCATTCCAATACTGGCATGTTTTTTTACTGATAATAGACTAAATTTTTAGGTAAAAAAGCAATTTAACTTTTGGGAAGCGTTTTTTGGTGTTTTTTTTAAGATCAGCATGTTTATGAACGCTACCCTACCCTACCGCCCCAGACTTTGGAAGACTGCTGGCAGGGACAGATGTGTAAGAGACACCCTATGCATGATTATGAAATAAAACCTAAATACTTTATTTGTTTGGGCACTGGCCGTTGGAGTAAGCGGGTTCACCTGTACTTCATCTGTTCATAACAATGTTACATCTGCAGCACATGTCACAACTGTAGCCAAGCAAGTATTCATCTGGGAACTGTAACGATTATAATTCAAGATCAGTAGAGCTTGCCCTTTTGTAATGTGTCGTCCCTGATCGGGGATGTTTCAAAGATGAAACCGCCTCCCACGCACTACAGATCACAACCGTTTGTCGCTTGGTTATTGCTGAGCAATAGTCGGGGTATCGAGAAGTGTAGGTGATAGATTGAATCCATCAATAATTCAGGCATGAACACTTTATATATAACTTATTATACATATAAACATTAATCTAGCTGTGGAAACTATGGCTGAAGTAGACGGCCTGGACAGACACATTCCATTTAGTTTCCACATGTTTGTAGATATGTTGTTTAACGCCGCTTTATGACCCGCAAAGATCGGGGGTAGAATAGGTCTTCAGCAGCCAATGCTTGTCGTAAACGGCGACTATGCTTGTTGTAAGATGCGACTAACGGGATCGGGTGGTCAGACTCGCTAACTTGGTTGATGCATGTCATTGTATATATCCCGATTTCGAGGATCAATGCTCATGCTGTCAATCAATGGTTTGTCTGGTCCAGACACGATTATTTCCAGACCGCCGTCATATAGCTGAGTATTATTGCTGAGTGCGGCGTTAAACAACAAACAAACAAAACAAAACAAAACAAAACGCTGCTTTATGGCTGCGGGCTGAAAATAATCGAGTCTGAACAAGACAATCCAGTTATTGACATCATGAGTATAGCAATTGGGAACCGCCGTCATATAGCTGGAATACTGCTGAGTACGGCGTTGACTCTGTTGATTCTGTGTTCACAGGTTGAAAGGCGTGCAGTACACCCGACAACAGCATATCTTCAATACCTTGTTTCATTATGTACGCTTTTGCAACGAAATCTATAGCCGCCATAGTTCAGTTGCTGTCCGCCTCTCACAATCTTTATTAAAGTCACTCTCACTTGCGCATTTGTCATTTTGGTGGTATTATAGTTGTTGTTTCTTTAAGTGAGTGAGTGAGTATGGTTTTACGCCGCTTTTAGCAATATTCCAGCAATATCACGGCGGGGGACACCAGAAATAGGCTTCACACATTGTACCCATGTCGGGAATCGAACCCGGGTCTTCGGCGTGACGAGCGAACGCTTTAACCACTAGGATACCCGACCGTCCCTGTTTCTTTAAGTGTTTCATAGGTCTCCCTCTGCCTTCGTAATATCGGCTGATCTGTCCCTCTTCTGGGACTTATGTGTGCGAGTAGGGTACACATATCTATTGCGAGTTTTGGTATGTTTGTTTGTTTGTTGTTTAACGCCACACCCAGCAATATTCCAGGTATATGACGTCGGTCTGTAAATAATCGAGTCTCGAGCAGATAATCCAGTGATTGATAATTATCATGAGCATCGATCCAGGCAACTGGGATCGATGACATGCATCAACCAAGTAAGCGAGCCTGACCACCCGATCCCGTCAGTCTCCTCTCACGACAAGCACAGACGCCAATTACGGCAAGCATGGGTTGCTGAAAACCTATTCTACCCTGGATCATCACGGGTCGCGAGTTTTGGTATTCATATGTGGTATTATTATCGGAAAATAATATTTATATCATGCATTTTTACTCAGTGTCATGTTTTTAACAGTTTTGATCTTATTGAGCGCTTTGTCTGCAAACACATCCGCTTCGTGACTCACACGCTGCAACTATAATCATAGTCAATAACACTTAATAACTCGCTTATATCGTACAGTGAATTTCTACTACAGTAAACTACGGTTATAACGAACTCAAAGGGACCACTAACTTTAGTTTGTTATAACCATAGTTCGTTATAAGCATATATACAGCATAACTATAGCAAATAGTCGGGATAAAAAATCGGTTCGTTATATCCGTCAGTTCGTTATAAGCGTGTTCGTTATAAACGTACTTTACTGTAATGTATTTCGGTATGCCTCGTTTATATCATAAAACGGTACGCATTCACGGTTCGCCGCACGGACTCGTAATCCGCATACCCGCCACAACAGCAGAATCTCTCAATTTATGAGTTCGGCACTCCCGGGTCTATCTGAAATTCAGATTTGGCGTTCCCAGCCTATAATCGATACGATGACATGCATCGACAAAGTGATTACCCGTTCCCCCGATCCCGTTATGGGCGACTGAAGTTCATTCTAACCAGGCTCTTAATTGGGCGTTAACCGACTCTGATGTTTCTCATATGAAATATGCATACTTTGCACATCACCTTTGAGTGATTCTCCATTCGGTATAAAATGGAATCTATTTTGGTCCATTCTCCACCTGAACGCATCTCCATAGGCTGCCCCCCCCCCCCCCCCCCCCCACTGCAACTTGTAAGCTGAATCCAATTAGTTTTAGGACATCATCCATTAACAGGTGATCTCCATTCAATAAATATTTATAACCATTATATGGATCTATAACACTGGATCGAGGATGACGTTTGGGCTACAAGTATGGGTCTGTTGATTTACGATTTGAAATAGTCAGTGTTAACACATCGTGAGTACAAAATATATGTTTGCTGTTCAAATCGTTTCCCTACGAGAAACTTTAACCGGGTACATTAATAAGAGGGTACGTGCCACGCGGTCTTTCGCAGTAAAAATCGGGTTTGTCGTCGGGTTACTGCATGTACTAGTCCGGTCTTGTGTCGATTTAATTTAGTACTTACTTGCCCACTGAGATACAATGCCGCAGTCACACATTTCACTATGCCGAGCGCCAGGCAGGGTAACAACAAGTACTATTTTTCAATGTCTTTTGGTATGACGCGACCACGGGCTTGACCCACCGACCTTCCGCTACGCAGGCAGACGCTCTATCCACGAGACCACGGAGGCGGTCAACAACGTTGTACGTTTTGTGTACCTCTTTCGGTATGACGCGACCTCGGGCTCGACCCACCGACCTTCCGCTACGCAGGCAGACGCTCTATCCACGAGACAATGGATGTGGTCAACAACGTTGTACGTTTTGTGTGCCTCTTTTGGTATGACGCAACCTCGGGCTCGCCCCACCGACCTTCCCATATCCAGGTAGACGTATTTTGGTGTCCTTTGTCGACAGGCTGTATATCGTCTAAATTGGTATATTATTAATATATAAATAAGTGTTGCATTAGTCACGATATGGCTGAAATACTGCCGATGTGACTATAAATTTTAACTCACTCACTCTATCCACTACACTACGGAGGCGGTCCCATGCTATGCAGTGGTATAGACGCTGTGTCACGCACCTTGCGTGAAACCGAATCAGCGCGTGTTTATGAGCAGGTGAGCAGGGTAATCATGAAGATATACACTGTACAACCTGGGCTATCGGACAAAGTGCTGCCTGTAGGACTTGATTCAAATTTACTAAGACAGCGAATATTCCCGCCTTTGATGGTTCTGTATTTAGAGAGAAAAAACAATGCACTCAAATATTATTATATTCCGATACAATAAGAAACGATTTGATGTATATACTGCATATGAACATATGGCCATCAAACAGTGATCAACGGTTAAGAGGCGTGTATAAACATGCACCTGATTATTGAAACGACGCCGTGTTGTCTTTCAAGACTTGCTTTTATCATACAAGCATTGCACGTCAACAGAGAAAGGTATTGTGATGCACCGAACATACAGCACATCGCCATTAGTGCAAGTGCGTTGAGCGTTAAGACAACAATGCTTTGAGTCGTAACATTATGCAATCAATAGAAACGCCCGCGCTCTGGAAGTCGGGTCTCCACGAATATGACCGCAGTCTTGCAGTGCGAGCTGTTTACTTATAGCACTTTACTTAAGCACCTTGTTGGGCATCAAGCAAAGAGATTGATAGGTTGCATCGAGAGGGTAGGCTGCATCGAGAACTAGTTTCCATGTGTACTAAATACAAGGTGAGGAGAGGTGAAATGGGGTTTAACGTCGCGTCCAAGATTATTGCACTTATATAGCGACGTGCATGCACGTGTGTGTGTGTGTGTGTGTCTGGCTGCTTGTACTAGTCCGGACTGATGTCGTTTTATAGTGCTAGCTCACTGAGATACCATGCCGCAGTTTAACATGAATACCCCACTCAGACACAGTATACTGATTCCGAGCCGACCAGTCCTTGTTTTAGCCCCTTAATGCCGAGCGCCAGGCAGGGTAACAACAAGTACCACCTTTTAACGTCTTTTGGTGTGACGCGGTCGGGGATATACCAACTAGACCTGTGTATGCATTTGTGAATCTAGGAACACTACCAGTAACATCTGGACTGCTTAATGTGTGATGAGGATGTGCGATGACACCAGCTGCTTTGTACAGCTTTAGCTGATGCAAGGAACACACTTTATTAGCATCTATGGACAAAACATGTGTATCGACGACGGTACAGATGACGAAGTGAAAAATGTGACATTATCAGGTGGTTAAAAAGTTTAAAGAGGTCGGTATTGGAAACAAATCGAAAAAAACTTTTAAAGACCTTTATTTTTGGAAAGTTTCTTGAAATATCAGACTTTCCGCTGATGGAAATGCTGGAAGGAACACCCATTCCAAGTTCGTTCCAAGCTTCAAAATGTTGCTTTGTCTTCCAGTGTCGCATTGTGGACATATTGCAGTTTAATTACTCTCGCGTGTAGTTCGCTTCACATTTCGGAAACAATGATTTATGATAAAGATCCCTAAAACATAATGGATGAGGTAAAATGAGGTTTAACGTCGTGTTCAAGATTATTGCAGACAGATGACAACGTGCGTGTACGTGTGTGTGTGTGTGTGTGTGTGCGCGCGTGTGTGTGTGTGTGTTTCGTATTGGAATATTTGACTTATATAACGAATGATATTCATCCTCCACATAGCGCATGTTACCTGTCTTTCAAAACCTCTGGTCTCTGGGAGGAATATCGTATCCATATTATCCGTATTCCACATGTTAAGAATGTGAGGTACAGCGGAATCGAGCCATTGTCGATCTAAATTTATATTCCACAGTGAAGGTTGATTTAAAAAGAGCATAATGGTGCATCTTTGAGCTTCCAACAATTGAGTGCCAGTCCTGTTCATAAGCCGATTACAAACGTGTTACAAATTCAGAAATAAACAGTTTAGATAAATCGGCACTCCGACGCCCCCAAATATACCCAAAACCAAACAAAAGGAGCTTAATTTTATATGCCTAAAAACATTTACCATTGGCAGCTTCAAGATACA
The DNA here is from genome assembly GCF_022045235.1 of Haliotis cracherodii. Taxonomy (NCBI): domain Eukaryota; kingdom Metazoa; phylum Mollusca; class Gastropoda; order Lepetellida; family Haliotidae; genus Haliotis; species Haliotis cracherodii. The sequence continues at coordinate 6,551,318 of NW_027266279.1, read as the reverse complement.
GCATATGACCTTTTATGGTAAAAAGATTGAGTCATATTTACAATCATGCATCAATATGAAATAGTGAGTGAGTGGATGAATGAGTGAGTTTGGTTTATCGCCGCTTTTAACAGTATTCCAGTTATATCACGGCGTGTCAGCTTAATGTGGGAGGAAAACCCGAAGTGATGCAGGTCTCAGACGTTTACCACTTCGGTGAAACCCACGAGCACGGGTATGGTGCTAACAACCCTAGAAACATAATCAGGGCGAGCCGGGATTCGAATCCACAATCATAGGTTTCTGGCGTGCCCAAGGGACGCAACTCTGCACAGCGAATCGCGGCGCCTTAGACGACTGGGTCACCCGTGCCCCCAATATGAAATACATTTCTTAAATACTGAGATATACAAAGGATATATTGTACATTCACCTCCGACACAGTGGTTTGACGTGGATGGCTTTACCTCCAAAACTGCCTACATTCAAATAGATGGACAGATTCAATTTCCTTGTGAATACCTAGCCCCAAATGTCAGCTCCTTATACAAAAATTGGGACAACTTCAGTGTCAAAAGTCTTAAAATACACATCATAATCACAAGGCTTCAAATTTCTCAGTGACTTTTAAACAGAGATAGTGATACATTTGACACATGTTTGCTCCAATTTAACTTGACACAAATATGACACACATTCCAAGGGTCAGTCACAATAATATTATTTTGCGTGTTTTGAGAAATTCCCGCCCTCTTTGAATACAGCATTGTTTGTTTTATCAAGATTGAGACTATTAACTCCTAAGGAGGTTAATACGCCTTTGGAGACCAATTACAGTGTCAGCAATAAGGGTTATGTCGTCTGCAAACAATAACAGAAAACGCTCTTTCAGCCCTGGGTGGAATTGGATTCCTTGGTACCGTTGTACAAAGCGATCTTGGCGCTGAGGTGATCGTAACTCCCATACCTTAACATAGACTTACGTCAGTCTTAGCTCTAAGGTTGTTTTGTAGAACGGCACCCTGGAGAATAACCAGATTCGATCTCCTAAATTATTTATGAACATATTAAATAAAATCGGCTCAGGATGCATCCCTGCCGAACACCTGGTAACATTCGAAACTCTCTGTAAAGTGATGGTTATATTTAATACAATAATATAAATATCTATAGATATATTTAACGGTATTATACATCTTTGGAGAAAGCCATTATAACTTAGTCCCATCGACAGAATCAAAAGCTTTTGTGAAATCCGAAAAAAGTGTATATATTGTACCCCTTCTCTTGGATACATAACGCTGAATTACTGATAAGAAAATGAAAATGTTATCCGTTGTAGAGTAGCCACTCCTAAAACCTGACTGTGATTCCACTAGTTTATCATATCCTTCACTCCAAAACTGCAATCTTGTATTAAAAATTGAAACATGTATCTCACTAAAAATCATAATTCCTCTGTAGTTTTCTGGTGTGTTGATGTCACCTTTCTTATGCAATGGGACAATTACTCCACGAGGCCAACCAGAGGGAAAATACGCCGAATCGAACATAACATTGAACAATAATGTCATGAATGGAACCAGGACATCCCGAACACCTCTAAACATTCCAGAAGTAGCTCCATCGCTGCCAGCCGATTTACCCAATTTTAGACCATAATAGGAATTGATTATCTCTTGTTGGAGGATAGGAGCATCAATAGATTGAGACAACTCATCAGAAATATGATTAACTGTATCTGCATCCTCAGCCTGGAAGAAAAATACTTAAACAAATGATCAACACTTAACACTTCAGTGATGACCAAAATAATTAACCATCATCAATATTATCCATAATGGCCTTGCGATTCTTGCTGACACACCTTTCTCTCACGAATAACGGCTGTGTATTGGTTTTTGCTTTTATATACTTATTTAAAGTACTCTGTTTTTATGTACTGTCTAAATCTCTCAGAACGATAACAACTGCATGAGACATAAGAGATTCGTTAACACACCCCGTGCGTCATCAATTTCACCAGAGGTAATAAGATCTTTACATTGGTCAAAGATAGCCAGCAAGCTGGCCGTGAGAAGACATACCGCAGTTATACCATGTCGCAGTTTAATATGATGGATACCCCACTCAGACACGGTGCACTGACTCCGAGCAGCAGTTTAACAAGATGGATACCCCTCTCAGACACGGTACACTGACTCCGAGCCGCAGTTTAACATGATGGATACCCCTCTCAGACACGGTACACTGACTCCGAGCCGCAGTTTAACATGATGGATACCCCACTCAGACACGGTACACTGACTCCGAGCCGCTGTTTAACAAGATGGATACCCCACTCAGACAAGGTACACTGACTCCGAGCCGCAGTTTAGCATGATGGATACCCCACTCAGACACGGTACACTGACTCCAAGCCGCAGTTTAACATGATAGATAACCCACTCAGACACGGTCCACTGACTCCGAGCCGCAGTTTAACATGATGGATACCTCACTCAGACAAGTTACACTGACTCCGAGCCGCAGTTTAACATGATGGATAACCCCACTCAGACACGGTACACTGACTCGGAGCCGCAGTTTAACATGATGGATACCTCACTTAGACAAGTTACACTGACTCCGAGCCGCAGTTTAACATGATGGATACCCCCACTCAGACACGGTACACTGACTCGGAGCCGCAGTTTAACAAGATGGATACCTCAGCCGACCAGTTCTTGTTTCAGCACCTTTATGCCTGGCGTCAGTTCGGGAAACAATAGTCACCATCTTTTTACGTCTGTTGATATGAAACAGGTTACCATGCATGGCTGGCTAAACCGCCGATTCGACGGATAGAGAAAAAATGCAGCCAAGCGTTTTTCGATCGAACGTATCAATTTCAGTAGGTATTCGACCGATCGGAGTGTACCGACCGTATCTTGGGAAAGCATTAACCGTGGGGCAGACGCTCTGTCCACGAGACCAAACACTGTAACTGGGCGATTGATTAATTGTTCTCGCCAAGTACCGCGTCAGTTTGTTTCAACAAGTTGATCCCCAAGCGTGTATGATGGGGTCTTTGTTCTTTGTAACCTTGTCAACTGATTTTTTTACAAGCTTTCAACCTTCATGGAACAAGAGCATATTTTACATATCATTGATGTATTACATAAAACAAATGACAAAGTGATATAACGGCATACAGGTAGAACTATTTCACGTTTACAGTATTTAATTTCAGACAGGTTTTTTTCAGTACTGTGCAGTGCGTCACTTGGGTATGCCAGAAACCTATGGTTCTGGTTCGAATCCCGGTTTCTTGATTTGTCAGCACCTTACCCGTGCTTGTGGGGTTTCACCAAAGTGTTACCTGTCTGAGACCTGCATCAGTTTGGGCTTCCTCCCACATCAATCTGACACGCCGTGATGTAACTGGAATAAACCCAACTCACTCACTACACTAACGTATGCAGCCAGTCAATACACCCATTCCATTAATGGACATTATTTAACAGTTGGTTCTCGCAATACTATGGGGTTTCTATTAATATGTCACTCCTACACATTATATAATGTTTTAAGCTCGCTGGGAGAACATTTTATCAAGCGGTGGTCCACCATGCAGTAGAGTCCCTCGGACATTCCTCTGACGTATGCAGCCAGCCGTCCAACACCACTGAACGTCAACACCAGCACATCACACGTCATCAGAGCGTGTTGATCGTAAATCACCTTCTCAAGCCCTTCGCAACCAAGTACGTTTGGATTATCACCTACATGGTATACGGACCCTCCGTTATCTATGATTTGACGGGGGAATAATGTTTGAGCCTTATTTCGGACATATTCCGAATCGGATGTGACGTACACCTTGTACCTCATTATGTCATCATATTGTCTGAGAAAGTCCCATATTAAGTCAACGTCATTTAATGTGGTTGACCGGTGGCCTAATTCCGATACCCTTATTTGGGCACATATTAGCTGATAATCAGAATTTGGCCTCGCTTTGGAAATGAAATCTGTTAATTTCCTATTCAGACTCGGAGAAAGTTGAAATAATTCTTTGTAAGCTTTTGCAAACACTTGGTCTCTCGTCATGTCATTCATCCAGGACAAAGGGCCGTCCATGTAGCGTGGGTTCATCTTAAGCGAATCTACATAATCAAGGTTTGTTATGAAATATGTTACATCATGTCTTAACCATTTGTCGAAGTCAACTGATTTTGCACGAAACACAAGGTTGCGGTTGTTGTATTGATTGTGGAAGCCTTTCGACGTTGTATGCCCAAGTTGCGCCACTTCGTCTATGCTCGAATACCAGTCTACCATGTTTGGTACGATGTATGACGTCAGATTACATGGTGGTGACGTCATTTCGATTCCGAATTTCCGATTTGTCGCGAGTGATATAAAATACGTCATCAAAATTCCAATAATACGGTCTGACCAGCCGCCGCAAAGTCCAAATCTGCCGCCACAGTTGTAGATGATGTAACGACTGCGTGGGTGTTTTGACGTCAACGACGTCGTCTTGACTTCAGTGGCAGAATCGATGTCGATAACCCTGGTCAGTAGGTACAGCGATAATGCTACTGGTAGGAACATCAACAACTTGACAACTTTCATCTGAAATAGAATTGTGAGATATATTCATAAATGATTCAATACGACTGATTCAGTGGATGGAACGTATCTTCTATTTTGTTTAATAGACAGTTGATAAAACTTCTTTGAGAGTGTTTAGGTGCAAGTGAGGAAATTGATATTGAACTTCGCATTTGCAATATTTATGGCAACAAGAACAAAGCATCAATTCATGTCACGGAGAAAGACATATTGTTATATATCATATCAGACTTCGTTTTCAACTTAAATTAAAATCACAACAATAAATATATTTACATAATACAATTTCACTCTGATCATGCACTTCAAACCCGGTGTCAAATATAACATCCTAAAAGGAACAAGAAAAAACAAGTTCAATGTTTACTGACATTTAGTGTGCTCTGTCAAACACGTTTAGGGTCGAAATACGTGAAATGAGCTATCGCATGAGCCTAAACACATGTACAGCTGAACACAACATCCTTAAAATCTATACATGTTTACGACAAAACCCATTTCATTGTGTATTATCCACATAATCTGACCATGATTGAAGAAAGTGCATATCATTGAGCATTAAGTCAAATATGGATAAGTTGTATAATGTATAATATTAAAGTTAGATATGCAAATCAAATACACAGGCACTTGCATAACACATCCACCAGGAATTACAACGGTACAATATTAACATAATGATGTACAAATAAACCAAGCTAAGATCATGGTGACTTGAAAAATTGACAATTGTGTTTGTTTGTTTGCTTGTTTGTTGTTAACCGCCGCACTCAGCAATATTCCAGCCATATGACGGCGGTCTGTAAATAATGGAGTCTGGACCCACACTGTTGGGATCGATGACATGCATTTACCAAGTCAGCGAGCCTGACCACCCGAACCCGTTAGTCGCCTTTTACGACAAGCATGGTCGCCTTTTACCGACAATATTGACGTCAGCACAATGTCAGACACCCCAGTTGTCAGACTGGTCAACAAGAAAGGGCTGTGCTGGATTACCTTTTGTTGCAATGGATCAGTCCAGATATGTCGATAAGAATCTAAATTAACACATCGTCTGTTCATATCTCAAATCATTTCAATTATTTTCCAATTCATATCAAAATGATTAAATATCACACTTAAAAATGCCATGTTTTAAATTGATGTTATTCATGTTTAGCACAATCGAATATATGTTTAAAAATAAATAAATATAAAGCCGAGTCTTATTAATTATTTTAATTAAATTACGTATTTTCAGCCAGCTGCTGGACAAGTAGGAAAGCACCACATAACCAAATTCAATCACCTGGTAACCGAATGGTTAAACAATTAAGGTAATAATCTAATTGATAGGAAATTGGGAAGACTGAAGGATCAGCTTGCCCATTGACGTAAGACCCTACTCGAGATATTAGGTTAGAGTGAGTGAGGACAATGTGCTATTTCCAAAGCAGACATAATTTATGAATAACATCTTTATTTTACTGCCATAGCGACGTTTCGGAATAGATACTTTCATACCGATGTCAAGCAAGGATCTATTCTGAAATGTCTCTATTACAGTAAAATAAAGAAGTTTCTGTTCCTAAAGTGTGTCTCCTTTGTCATCCGTTAACGGCGTGGGGAAGGAAGATAAAAACCCTGAACACTTTAACTGTTAAACACAATCCTAAACATGTCTGGACCCTAAACAGGTCAGACTTATGTGACAAGGAACGACTTAGGATTTTTTTATTTTACAGTGAAGGACTGCGGAACACACCATCTAAGAGGAATTCATGTAAGTTGTTCAGAATAATTATTCAACTGAGAAAATGAACTTCTGAATCATTCGGACCGGTGATTAAAGTTGTTGAAACACCACCGACCCTTATCATCAGGAATGTAAGGAAACACCGACCCTTATCACCAGTAATGTGGGGAAACACCGACCCTTATACACAGGAATGTTGTTGAAACACCATCGACCCTTTTCATCAGGAATGTGAGGAAACACCGACCCTTATCATCAGGAATGTGGGGAAACAACACCGACCCTTATACACAGGAATGTTGTTGCAACACCACCGACCCTTATCATCAGGAATGTAAGGAAACACCGACCCTTAACACCAGTAATGTGGGGAAACACCGACCCTTATACACAGGAATGTTGTTGAAACACCATCGACCCTTATCATCAGGAATGTGGGGAAACACCGATCCTTATACACAGGAATGTTGCTGCAACACCATCGACCCTTATCATCAGGAATGTGGGGAAACAACACCGATCCTTATCACCAGGAATGTGGGGAAACACCGACCCTTATCATCAGGAATGTGGGGAAACACCGACCCTTATACACAGGAATGTAAGGAAACACCATCGACCCTTATCATCAGGAATGTGGGGAAACAACACCGACCCTTACCACCAGTAATGTGGGGAAACACCGATCCTTATCATCAGGAATGTGGGGAAACACCGATCCTTATCACCAGGAATGTGGGGAAACACCGACCCTTATCATCAGAGATGTAAGGAAACACCTACCCTTATCACCAGGAATGTGGGGAAACACCGACCCTTATCATCAGGAATGTAAGGAAACACCTACCCTTATCACCAGGAATGTGGGGAAACACTGACCCTTATAAACAGGAATGTAAGGAAACATCGACCCTTATCACCAGGAATGTGGGGAAACACCGACCCTTATCATCAGGGATGTAAGGAAACACCTACCCTTATCACCAAGAATGTGGGGAAACACCGACCCTTATCATCAGGACTGTGAGGAAACAACACCGACCCTTATCATCAGGACTGTGAGGAAACAACACCAACCCTTATCATCAGGAATGTGGGGAAACACCGACCCTTATCAACAGGAATGTGGGGAAACAACACTCATAATCATGTTGGGGAAACACCGCCGACCCTTATACACAGGGTCGTGGGGAAACACAGCCGAAATTGATACCTGAGAATTAATCGTAATCGTACATGGTGCGACGTGTGTGTGTGTGTGTGCGTGCGTGTGTGTGTGTGTGCGTGCGTGCGTGCGCGCATGTTAACCCACTGAGATACCATGCCGCAGTTTAACATGGGTATCCTACTCAGACACAGTATCGACCACCACGGAGGCGGTCTACATTCAAAATCCACACTATAAATTGTACGCTTGTGACTTAACACTCCTCTAAAAGGCTTAAGCCTCGCCGATACATACATGTAATTCGCGACTGATAAAGAATTTAAATTAATGTCAACCAACGGTACCTTGCATCTACTGGAGTGGAGCACCATCGCAGACCAGTGGGTATTCTTCATCCACAGTGTCAGTGTGTAGACTGTAACTGCAAGTGTAAAATGGGATCAACCACCATCAAAGGCAAAAGCTATATAGACAATATCGACGTGTATACGTTTGAAGCTCACATCGATTATAGAACATACTACACTACCTACACCGACTTCAGTTGTTCAAGTATGATGATGTATCACTCTAACTTAATGATATAATGCTCGATTAGGGCGTCGCACTAGTCAACCGCTCCGGAGGGTGGTTATTGCTGAGCTCGCAAGAGAATATTGGATTTTTAACAGGTTCTCATTAATTTCTTTCTGGTGTCATAGTAACGTCACAGAACAACAGAATAAATTATTTGAATTCACGTGTCATCAGTTCCCCAAGCTCGTTATACTTCGTATAATTGCAATTGGCTTCAATTTGTATTTGAAAGAATTATATTTTTAGGACGAGGATAGTTTTTATATATTCTCAACATAAGGTTACCGCGGTTTTGCTTGATATTGAATTTTAAAGACTCACTCTTATGTTTCATTGAGAACAAAAGCAACGAAGGGTGGAATGTTTTATTTGTCCTCAATTGAAATCAAACAAGGCATAAAGGTCAACTTTCGATGTAAAAGATCCGATTTCAGTGACTTTGGAAAAAACATGCTCTGTCGTCACTTCCTGTAACTCTTCAAACAAAACCCGACATATATATGCAACAATCGTTGATGGATGATATGAACACACATCAAAAAGAGCCTACAAAGCGGGAAATTGTCAAGTAAACCGTAAATAATATACCTTGGTCAACACACCTTGGTCAACACGGCTTCACCTTGGTGAGTTTTGAAACTGAAAGCAAGCAATATTAATTCCGGACCCAGGCTGTTTTTTCACAGGTTTCATTTCAGAATAGAACGGGACCAGAGAACGGGGACAATTATCAAAATAGAGGAGAGAGTGGAAACAATGGACACTGATTTAACCAGTCAGACTAAATTAACCTCCACATGGCACAATAGAGAGGGTGGCCAACATGGAAGACAGACAGAGATTTGGCGAAACCTTAAGCCATGATATAATTGGACTACTGTTGTTTGTGGTGTAAACATCATTCACTGGGTAAAGTACTTTTTCAGCGTGAGGTGTCTGTGAAATACTTTACCCAGTGAATGTTGTTTAACACCACAAACATTAGTCCAGTTATATCATGGCTTTAGATTTCACCAAATCTCTGTATCGCTTAGTTATCGATGAAATGAATAATTTGTATTTATGACAGAAGAAACCATTCTCCAACGGTATCAGTGGTGGGCGTGGCTTCTCGACGTCCGTCGGAACTAAGCATCGTAGGTAGGTAGGTAGGTAGGTAGGTAATTTATTTCATGTCTCACCTCATACAAATAAAATATATACAGGTCACGTGATAAAATACATGTGATGAGAGACTATAGGACGTTAAAAGATACACAGACATAAAATATGGAATAAATATATATACGTCAGTAAAAAGGGTAAATAGCATAAAAATATTTATATAAGTTTAAGATGTATATAAAAGTAATTTTCTAACAGAAACCTATGATTGTGGGTTCGAACCCCGGTTCGCCCTGATTATGTTTCTAGGTTTGTCAGCACCATACCCGTGCTCGTGGGCTTCACCGAAGTGGTAAACGTCGGAGACCTGCATCACTTCGGGCTTTCCTCCCACATTAAGCTGACACGCCGTGATATAACTGGAATACTGTTAAAAGCGGCGTTTAACCCAACTCACTCACTCACTCACTCTCTTCAAGGGGTGTATTATTACGTCGGAACTAAACATCGTAATGAGCCATCGGTATATTTAACAATGTTTGTTTGCGTGTGCCGTATTTGAAGGATAACAGGAAGCTGTGTTGAGAAACGGCGCATACACAAAACATCAACATGCAGGAAAATATGCGTGTCAATATAATGAGGTTGGCGTGTTAAGTGTTAATTCACTGAGCACTGTAATTATACATATAGGCTACATGGCAAAATCAAACATTTTGTGCGTTCGTTGACAAATTCTGCAATAAAAACATGTTTGTGTTATATCTATATTTCACTTCGATATTAGCCATCGCAAATATGCCCATGTTCACATTCTGGGTCAATCGCAATCCTTGTTTTGAGCTCACTACCGTATTTCATAGATTTACTTATATCTTGGCCTAAACAAAACCCACATCCTGGAACCTGGGATCAAACTTTAATACTAAAAGAACAAGCTTTGAAAGAACAAGTAAAATACAAGCTCTCAATAATAGTACTGGGTTGGGAGCATGAAAACGGGTAGTTTTCGGTATAAATGCTGCTGCGAGCTGCGCCATGTTACGTCTGCTACTGGCTGCGAGTGCGCATGACACTTTGTCAAGGGAGGTAACACACTCGAACTTTGAAACGAGCCCGCGTGTTCGCAAGCTCCTCACAGATAGAGAGTGTAACGAAGGTGTCACGCGCTGGGAAGGAGCTTGGCGTGTTCGGGTCAAGGGGAGATAATTCATAAACCTTAATGCCTACACTTCATCGCCAGGGCGTATATTTCTTTTCAGACACTCTTTTCCCCAGGTGTTAATCGAGGCCCAGCGTATAAAATTTCAATTTGCGACTACTGATTCTCTCAGACACATCGTAGTTCTCTAAAATGCTTATGTTTAGCTGGGGCAAAGTTTTGAACGCATACTATACGATACGGTATTCGTTATGAAACTCGCGCTATTTCATTCATTTGTCTTTAACGTCCAAACCGCCAATATAAATTAATATTCACTTTATCATACCCTCCCTCCTCACTTCTAACCTACCTCCACACGACATGATTTTTCTATTTTATCCCAAAATACATAATTTTGGCAAGGATTTTCAGCAAAATCACGTGGTTCTGTCAAGAAGCAAGAAGCACCAGTGTAGGGATCGATCGTTACACAAAGATAACTTTGAATACAGAGGATCAACACGGCGCAAAGAATTGTATACAGTGATGTATCCAGCGTACATATGTGAAGCCAAGAAGGTGAAACAGTAATTTGCATGTGGTACCTTCAGAATCAGGAATGAGAATATGACACAATTCAGGAAAAATAGTTATGAAATATGATACTTGAAAACAAACATATTATGAAAACAAAACTAGAAATGTGTTTTCACGCTATGACTTCCTGAAAGTTCGAGAGTTAGAAATTTAGTTCGCGCAAGGTTGGTCTGATGTGACCCGTAATGGGATGTCCTCAGATCTTTGTTTAGCGGTAGCAAAAACAAAGATCTGATTTTAATGAGATTGGGTTACATCTTTCCAACTCTTACCCATCCCCGGGTAACTTTCTCAAACCAAAAACAAATAAAGCACGCCTGGCGCCGTGCAATAGTGGGGAGAATTCCGTGCATAAAAAAAACCTTCCAGGCGTTTAATCGAGGAAGTACGGTAAAAGGAGGATCACACTTGTCACAATGTGTTCAATCGTACCCTGGCGCCTCATCAATGCTCATCAGCCGTTGGTGCGACTGGTTAATGATTTATTATTTATTTATGCACAGGTCATGATGTAGCTGATACATCGCTGACTGCGGCGTAAAATATCAGGGGTTTGTAATTTATCATAGGGGAGGGGGTGCCGGTGAGATTCAGGGGCGGTGTTATGAAAACATGACAAAGCGAAATAGAGGGGGTCGCTGAAACTTACAACTATAAAAGGGGAGGGGGTTGCGCGGATATGAACATATGACACTGTTCTGTTTCTTTAATTACAAAACATATACATGTGTACATTTCTGGTTACGGCTCATTTGTTATAGCCCATCTACAGAACGCCGTCATATAGTTGGAGACCAATTTGAGTGCGGCGTCCACACAAACTGCATAAATATAAATGGAAGCCGTTTCCGGAAAATGTCGGTTGTCATTTTTCGATTCTGCCGTTTTTGACTGCTATTTTTCTCATTTGTGGGCAAAATGCACTGTGTTGCGTCGCGGTAATATATACATAGAACACTACAGTGAACATTACGATCTACATTTTATGCTTGACTGTTATAATGATATTGTTAGATCTAATTATAGAACGGATCCGTAATCCGCTTCTTAAAGTAAATCTCGCGAGTAATTTCGAGATTTCGTTGCTACAACATCAATGGCGGACGAAACTTGTGTTTGGACTTGAAGGATTGGATACATTGTGATTTTGCATTCTTAATATTTGAAGTAAGATCTCATTGTTTTTCTGATTATCAGTTGTTCTTTGAGCATATGATTCTTTGACAAAATGAGTAAACCATAGTCGTTGTCACCTCTTTCCATCGATTGTACATCGCTCTTTCTTTCTGCAGATATTCAAGCACTGCCCTTGGCCTGTCACTGACAGTGCCAGTCAGATATTTTCAACGTTTTCACTCTTGTGACTATCTTAAAATATGACAGTTGAACATGTTTACCTGATTTTGTACAAATTGTGACTGTTATTCTTCTATAAATTCACAAAAGAAATGAAAATCAATGCTTAAATCTTTGTTTACTTTTTCAGGTTGTTGGTTTATAATTCAATTTCCATCAAAACATTACCATTCTTAGTAAGACAGTAAGACAGGCGACAGCTTGAAAGTGCATGTTATAGTACATGTACTGAGGTGTGACTTGATAATTTCATTGCATAATAAGTAACATCATGTTGTAATAAGTTATCATCATGATCATGCTTTATACCATGTTAAGGGGTGGTCGGGTAGCCTAGTGGTTAAAGCGTTTGCTCGTCACGCCGAAGACTCGGGTTCGATTTCCGACATGGGTACAATGTTTGAAGCCCATTTCTGGTGTCCCCCGCCGTGATATTGCTGGAATATTGCAAAAAGCGGCGTAAAACCATACTCACTCACTCACTTATACCATGTTATACAGCAATATTGGAATATGTGCTACCAACAACAAAGGAAAGATTGTCCATAACACATGTCAGGGGGCACAGTATTGGTGCACCTATGAATTTGTTGTTTCATTTATTAAAATGTTTTTAAAGACAGGTCTGTCACTTTATGGTTAAAAGGTTGAATACAATCACTTTCGAATTTGTCTACCTGAGAAAAACTCTCCTTGATTATTTGTACAATTGTTTTGTTTTTCAAAATTCATCCAGTTACAAGATAACAATGTGTGCTACAATAAAAATACTTTTAATGCCTTAACAAATTTATTAATACACAATAAGATTATTACATGTAAGTAAATACTCAATGGGTAAAAAACTAACTTGAGCCCTGATGTGATTAAGTGATAAATATTATATGTTTTATGATTACCTGAGTATTCAATGCTTGGAAATTTCATTTGGAACTTGTACATAGAAGTTAATTGACCTTTAAAATGCGAAAGTCATGTTGACATAATAATTCAACCAAGGAAGCTACCATTTATTATTCAGGGGTGGGTGGGTGTGGTGCTTGGGTGCTCCTTTCCCAATTTGTTTTAAATATGTTTCTTGCAGGCAAGAGTTCAAAGAATATTGTTTGTTATTAGTTATTTACACAATTTTCAAAATAGTTTATTTTGGAAAAAATAATTCAGCACCGAAACATTAAAAAAAGCTGATCTCAAACAAAAATCCTGTCTCCCCCTTTCGAAAATGAAATGGCTATTTCTTTAGCAGGAAAAAATATCCAAATTGATATTGATCAAACTTTTTCAAGTTTATGATTGAGAAAGAAGTACTTATCAAGAAAAGTATTCTTACTCAGGGAAATATATCTGAGACCTAATCCCATTTAACAACATTCCTCAACCAATCAGATTCCAGCACACACTGTCATGACAATAATTGTAGATGGACCTGTCAGCATCAGCGAACATAGAAGGCCCTGATGTGATGGGGATCCTGGAGGATGAGGATGGAATCCTGGATTATGAAGGGGACCTTGACCTTGATGATGATGATGACTTGGATGTTGACACTGTCATTGAGTAAGTTTAAATGTTTGTCATAAAAACATTTCGTGCAAAATGAAAATAGACAATTAGTTGCAGGATGTTTGTGACCCAGCTAATGACCGATTTGCAAACAGACGGTGTCGGTATCTTGTGCGATTGGCTGATTACAGCAAAAGTACATACTTCAGAGAAGTCTTAAATCTCTGAGGAGGTTTTTCCAGAAGCAAGAGACCAGAGACCAGGCGATTGATCTGCAAACTGAAATTTACCAAAAAAAAAAGAAATCGCATCACAATGACAGGCAAATGAGAGAATGAATTGTTTCAGTTTGATTATTTTAAGGTTCAAGTTTTCAATCGGAAAAAAACCAACACATTGTCTCATGACAATATTTCAGCGAGCACCAGTACCCTGCGACGGCTGGGGAGAAGGTGACGTACCAGGAGCAGATTCGAATGATCCACCTGAGGAGTCACATCAACCAGATGGTGGAGAAGGTGGAGGCTCAACTGTACACAGCCGAGAAAACAAGGTCAGTCAGCTTCATATTTATGACACTGATTGTCTCTGTGCAAAGTTGTGTGTCTTAGATTTGAGAGGATCTGCTGGTTTTGCATTACTTGAAACAAACATTTGTCATTATCAACCCTGTATGTCACATCTTTGACTATTTTCTCGAGGCAAGAGCGTTAACTGACTATAAAAGTCCAGTTTCCACCCTTGTCGAACTAGGCTGGAATTCCTAGGCTCGATCGTGGCGCCACGGTGGCTATTATAAGTTATGTCCATTCTATGCCTCTCCCATACGGACCAATCAGATTCCACCTCTCGTATCACATGCATTTGCTTTAAACAAAATGGGGGCGCCCAGTCAAGACGATCTGATCGACCATCAAGATCTATTTTGTCATAAAACGGTTCTTACTTCGCGAAGTACATCAAATCATGTGAGCGCCTTGATTAAAAACATGAAAAGATTTGGAAAATATCTGTTGACAACGAGTTGGCGATGCACATGCTTTGCAAATCCTGCAATCGACCGAACTATGCATGACAGTTTACGAACTTCGATTTCGGTGCACGATTTTGATTGGACTATGTATAGACTCGTTAGTCCAGCCAAAATCTAACTCCATAATACTTTTATAGTCAGTTAACTCTCTTTCCTCGGGAAGATGAGATCATGGTAGACTGATGATATTGATCACATGCTCTTTTACAATGATGATCTTTGACTGATCTCGATATATGCAGTAGGGACAGGTAACTATGAATTCATCACTGAGTCAGTCAGATTGATTGTCCTTATTTGCAGTGGCGGATCCGGGGTGGGGGGTGTTCAGGGGGTGGACAACCCTCTTTTTTTGTAAGGAGTGATAGAAACTAACATTTTTAGACAACCTGTCCTTATAATGATAACATATAGCAGACCCCTTAACGGACTACAGGACTAGTGCCAATTTCTAACACTGACTTTGTCTTCCATAATAACATCTTGATTTGGTTGTAAAAGTAAAATTAATAATGGCTTACATAAAGCGTTTGTGATTTTGCGGGTAGGCTTTTGGATGGACTTCCGTTCACCCACCCTTGAAGATACAGATGGCCTGAGTGGAACCTTCCCTTTTTTTAAAAATCCTGGATCCGCCACTGATTTGTTAGTCTTTACACCATTACTGTTAGTCAAATCAAAATACAAAAGAACTGCATCATCTCATCTCATCTCTCTCTCTCTCTCTCTCTCTCTCTCTCTCTCTCTCTCTCTCTCTCTCTCTCTCTCTCATGCTTTTCATGCTCTCATTTTCTCACTCTATTGTCCTCTCTCTCACTCTCTCCCATTTATTGAGGGCACGGGTGGTCCAGTCGTCTAAGGGGCCACGATTCGCTGTGCAGAGTTGCTTCCTTTGGGCACGCCAGAAACCTATGATTGTGGGTTCGAATCCCGGTTTCCCCCGATTTTGTTTCTAGGTTTGTCAGCACCATACCCGTGCTCGTGGGTTTCACCGAAGTGGTAAACGTTTGAGACCTGCATCACTTCGGGCTTTCCTCCCACATTAAGCTGACATGCCGTGATATGACTGGAAAACTGCTAAAAGTGGCGTTAAACATAACTCACTCTCCCATTTATCTCACTGTCATGTCCAGGGAGGAACAGAAGAAGTGTCAGGGCCATATACAAGAGCTAACTTCAGAGAGAGACAGGCTGTTCATGGAGATAGAGCAAAATGAAACTGATAACAACACGTAAGTTATGGATATCCTTATGGACTTAAGTTACTTAAGGAAGATTTTAATGTCTCATTCATGAATGTAAGTTTGTTTATGATAATCAGAAAAACAAGCATTTTAGGTAATAACATGTTAGGTCATTGTATTTATATTTGTTGGATCACACATTCTTTTGGTCAAAGTCGGAGGAAGGAATAAAACATTTTTTGGAAATGCCGTCATCAGAAACCCATTTTAGTTCAGTTTTTCACTTCTGTGTTCACATCCAACAAGTTCTACATTTAAGTAATTCAAAATGTTCATCTTTTGTGTAATTGCGTTAAGTACCTTTACAGTCAGTTTTCAAATGTATTTTTTTGCTTTATTTAAATGAATGAAATCCTACCTGATACATTGTCTATCCATCCAATCAGAAGACAAATTGGCCTTATTACTGACCTCCATGTTGGTTGACAGAGCTGCGCTGTACAGACTGCGGTCGGCACATGAGAGAGTGTGCAGGGAGATCCAGGCTGAGGGGGACTTGGAGAGGGTGATTGCTGAGCGACTCGAGGAAGCAGAGTAAGTGTATAGGCTGCACTTTTTTGGCTGTGATATTTTTTCTGCTATGGGAAGAATCATGTCTTTGATTTTCCTTTCTGTTGTTCCTGGTGAAACATTCACTTTCTTGATATATTTTGTTTCCATGGTCACACTTTTCAGTATTAAGGTCTGAGATGTTTGTGTGTGAAGGCCATTTCTGGTGTCCCCCGCTGCGAAATTGCTGTAATATTGCTAAAGCAGTGTAAAACCATACTCACTCATTCAGTATTAAGGTAATTTTTCATGGATTGAATATGGCCGCTGTGACATTTCCAAGTCAATAATTAAAACAATTCAATTATTTTTCTTAATATTGTGTAATTTTTTTGTAAATATGTTGTTTATTCCTGCAAAATATTTTGTTCTGGTGCGGGTTATTCTCATGCAATGGGATGGCATGGCTGGCTCAGTTGTGCAGTTCACGGTGCATCTTACAGTGCATCTTACTGTGCTTCTCACAGTGCATCATACTGTGCAGCTCACACTGCATTTTACTGTGCAGCTCACAGTGCATCTTACTGTGCAGCTCACGCTGCATCTTACTGTGCAGCTCACAGTGCATCTTACTGTGTAGCTCACGGTGCATCTTACTGTGCAGCTCAGAATGCATCTAAATGTGCATCTTACTGTGCATCTTACTGTGCAGCTCATAGTGCATCTTACTGTGCAGCTCACGGTGTATCTTACTGTGCAGCTCATAGTGCATCTTACTGTGCAGCTTGAGGTGCATCTTACTGTGCAACTTACTGTGCAGCTCATAGTGCACCTTATTGTGCAGCTCGAGGTGCATCTTACCGTGCAGCTCACAGTGCATTTTACTGTGCAGCTTGAGGTGCATCTTACTGTGCAACTTACTGTGCAGCTCATAGTGCATCTTACTGTGCAGCTCGAGGTGCATCTTACCGTGCAGCTCACAGTGCATTTTACTGTGCAGCTTGAGGTGCATCTTACTGTGCAACTTACTGTGCAGCTCATAGTGCATCTTACTGTGCAGCTTGAGGTGCATCTTACTGTGCAACATACTGTGCAGCTCATAGTGCATCTTACTGTGCAGCTCGAGGTGCATCTTACCATGCAGCTCACAGTGCATTTTACTGTGCAGTTTGAGGTGCATCTTACTGTGCAACTTACTGTGCAGCTCATAGTGCATCTTACTGTGCAGCTCGAGGTGCAACTTACTGTGCAGCTCATAGTACATCTTACTGTGCAGCTTGAGGTGCATCTTACTGTGCAGCTCATGGTGCATCTTACTGTGCAGCTCATAGTGCATCTTACCGTGCAGCTCACAGTGCATCTTACTGTACAGCTCACGGTGCATCTTACTGTGCGGCTCACGGTGCATCTTAATGTGCAGCTCACAGTGCATCTTACCATACAGCTCAAGGAATTAAGGGTTTTTTGGTGGACAGGGATTTATGTCAAACCTTAAGGCATAAAGTAGAGTTAGAAATTATCAATCCCTTTAATCTATATTAATAGCCAGCCCTGGAATTAAGTTTTTTTTATATTCTATGTTGACTATTTGAACTGCTCCCTCATGTTTTTCAATTGTCACTGATAGATATGAGCTTGCAAAAACGGAGGTTGAGCATGGCAAGTATATCCTCATCGAGGCTGACCTGTTGGAGAGGGAGGAGCAGCTGGCAGCTGACAAGACAACACAGGCGATGGTGAGGTTGAAGAAGGAACAGAAGTACGCAGATCAGGCTGGACATGCACAACGTAGACGGGAGAGGTGAGCCCTGTGGTGTATGTCTGTGTTCACGTCAGCCTTGTGTTCTGTAGTGTCCTGTGCCAACTTATATTTAGCCCTGTGTTGAATGTCTGTTCATGTCTGCCTTGTGTTCTGCAGTGTCCTACACATTTTTCTTCATTGTTTTACTAACACTTTTGAATGTTGCAATTTTATGAAATGTGAATACAATACAATACAATACAATACAATACAATACAATACAATACAATACAATACAATACAATACAATATAAAACATTCTTTATTATCCACACTTAAAAAAAAGCTGTTGATTACCTCTGCACTCAGCAGTATTACAGCAATAAGACAGCTGACTGTAAATAAGCATTGGTGTTTTGTTTTGGGTTCAACCCAACCCCTGATCCCTTTGTTTTAAAGAAAATCCCATATGGTCACCAATGATTGAAGTAATACCTTTGTGTCATTGAAACATAGACAGATTCAGATTCCATCCTTGCATTTGAGACATTTGAATTGTGACAGTCTGATAGCACAGTGATCTAAGATTACCACTTCATGTTCTCCATATTGCCAGAGACCAGAGAGAGGCTATCCGGGCACGAGAAGATCGACACCGACATGCTATGGAGGAGGCTAAGAGAAGCCAGGAAAGGGCCAATAAGTACCTCAACATCACACTCGACAAGTGAGACAACTTATGGATATGTTTGTAGCGTACATCTCCGTGTTATCATTTTGAAAGTACATCATGAATCGCATAACCTGACTCAAGCACACCAATCTCATAAAATCAGATCTTAGTTCTCGCAACCGCAAAACAAAGATCTGAGGACATGCCATTAGGGGTCACGTCAGAACGACCTTTCATCTGACCAATCAGAGCGTCGCTTACCAGAACATGAAAGTGACAGTCGGAATGTGATTTCTAATAATGCAGCCTCAAAAACTTTAAAACAGGGTATTCTAAATGATAGTTACGGGCTTAACGACTGAATGTATACAATCTAGACCATATATTAGCCGTTCGAGAATGTTCTTTCGTTCAGGCTTTTAAATTTTTAAGCGAGAATTTGTCAACATATGTTTTGAAGCGTAGTCGCCAATTACTGCAGTTAATGCAGTAAAGCATGAGAAAGCTGATTGGCTAATGTCGACTTCTTGTCAGTAACTCCATTGGTCGGTCAGAGTTCGCGAAAGGTCGGTCTGACGTGACCCGTAATGGGATGTTCTCAGATCTTTGATTAGCGGCAGCGAGAACTAAGGTCTGATTGTAATGAGATTGCAAGCACACAAACAACAGTGTACCAACAAAATTATTTTAGTTGTAATATTGTTGAAAAAGACTGAAATTTGAAATTCTGATTCCAGAGGTTTTCTGTGCATTACCAAAATACCGATTTCATATTGGAAATAGGAACTGGTACAGTTTATTTAAGGGGTACATGTTTGTTACTTAATACTTTTTGTTTCAAAACCATTGGGTCACTCTTAAAAATGACATTAAATCGAAATTGATAAGAACATATTTTTTTTTTGTGATCATGTAAGAAGAGAGGGGGAAACGAAGTCGGGGTTAGAACTCAAGACCTTTACAAGCCCGGGTAAAGATAAAATGCTCTTGTAATATTTAAACAATAGGGAAATTTTGAAATGTGTACTAGCCTGCAGGAATTTGTACATGCCCCGGGCTGGTGGGCCAGTGTCAATTTCTAACCCTGACAAAGTGATGTGAGGTGGGTGAGGTGAAATGGGGTTTAACGTCGTGTCCAAGATTATTGCTCTTAAATAGCAACGTGCATGCACGTGTGTGTGTGTGTGTGTGTGTGTGTGTGTGGCTGCTTGTACTAGTCCGGACTGATGCCGATTTATAGTGCTAGCACACTGAGATACCATGTCACAGTTTAACATGAATACCCCACACAGACACAGTATACTGACTCCGAGCCGACCAGTCCTTGTTTGAGCCCCTTAATGCCAAGCGCCAGACAGGGTAACAACAAGTATCATCTTTTAGCGTTTTTTGGTATGATGCGGCTGGGGATCGAACCCCGGACCTTCCGCTCTCCGGGCGGACGCTCTACCACAAGACCACGGAGGCGGTTAAAGGGATGTGAAAACATATGTAATGATAACACCACTCAACTCTATCAGTTTGGGGAATTTATCTCCTAAATGTATCTGACTATATCACTACCAAGTTCAAATAGATCTGGATATGTATTTTACACTTGACTGTGAGGCTTAAGCTGGAATACATCTTCGATTATCCAGTGTATCATTTTGCCAGTCAATTATGATATGTCAGAATCTATTCAACACCTTTATTTTGGAAGTGATGTCACCAGCTCCATCTCTCCAATCACAAATTCAGCAAAGAATTTCTCTTGCTCATGGGGGGCACGGGTGGCCCAGTCGTCTAAGGCCCCGTGACTCACTGTGCAGAGTTGTGTCCCTTGAACATGCCAGAAACCTATGATTGTGGGTTCGAATCCTGGTTCGCCCCGATTATGTTTCTAGGTTTGTCAGCACCCCATCCATGTTCGTTGGTTTCACTGAAGTGGTAAACATCTGAGACCTGAATCACTTTGGGCTTTCCTCCCACATTAAGCTGACACGCCGTGATATAACTGGCATACTGTTAAAAGCGGCGTTAAACCCAACTCACTCACTCACGCTTGCTCATGAGCTTGACATTTTAAAATTGTGACCTCATCCAAGCAAGCCCTCGCTATATTTAATTAAATCGGAACACTGTTATAAATAAACTTTTCGGAAGAAAAGATGTTCCTGAGTCCTTACACAAGGGGGAATTTCTTATGCCACAACACACTCTAGGTGCATATAAGACGGTATGCAAAAGTAGAGTAGAGTACAGAAAGAACAGTATGGTTGGATTGGATGGGAACTTTTGGCATCGTGTCATTCAAACTGGGCTCAAAATGAATTTTTACGTGTCAAATGGATGTCCGGGGTATCTATCATAATCGAATGGAGATTTAATACGCTGGATAATCACGGAAGTAAAGAACACTGCTAACACTATTACTGTGACCTTGGAACATATATGATAACACTTGCACTAAATATAAGGATAATTTAGCCGAATTCACATTTTGGATTTCCAAAAATATTTGAATTTCTGCAGACTGCGCACCCGAGAAAAGGAGGAAGAGAACCGCTACCAGTCCGACATGCAGAAGAAAATAGAGATGTTGGTAAAACTCAAGAATGATATCGCAGCCAACAGGGTAAATAATAAGAATTGACAGTTAGTTTGTGTTGGAGTATGAGTATAGTGTGACTATCTGAACACTGAAGTGAGCAAGTCTGGAATACACTGTATGAATATCAGTATTGTGGTCATCTTACCGGCCTCTCATCCAATAGGGAAGCCACATATGTGTGAACTTCACATGAAAACTAAAATCATTAAATTATCTGCTGAAGACAGTTAACATAGCTGTAATATAAGTATCCATTTCGGTTTATTCTAGTCATATATATCAATACGATATTAACAATTGTGATTTGAGCATGTGGAGGTCAAAGGTCACATGATGGAGTCACGTGAACATCAAGTTCTATACATGTATCTCTGAACCAGCACATGTAGAATCAAGACAAACTGTTAATGACCTTTATTAATTGATGATGGATGTAGGTCAAGGTCAAGTGCAGTTTTGAGTCCATATTACTGGCTATATTCCTGTGAAGTTTTTATATCATGTGTCTGAACATACTTGATCGTTGTTTCAATAATTTCATTGTTCAGCAAGTCTTCTTGGAAAGTGTACTACGTTTCTTCTCACTTGTAGGAAAACCTGCGAGCACTTCGAGCTCGTGACAAGGCGCGCGAGAGAGAGGAGACTTTCATGGAGCAAGAGGAGAGACGGAGGATATCGCAAGATGGAGGAAATCCAGATGAGGCTCTGCTCATAAAGAAACGTCTAAATAGTTTTGAGAAGCAAAAACTGTGAGCATTATACCTTTAACAGTACGCTTATGTATCTTGAAAATGATGTCATTTAACATGGGTACTAATCTTTTGGATAATGTAACACTCTAGTGGGAATTCAATTCAGAAAAGTCCCTAGCTTTATTTAAGAGTCAGTTAAAAGGAGGATAGGCCTGTTGCAGTGGAAAATCTAACTGATTTGTGGGTCATCATACTCCAGCTGCATATATTGTTGCTCATGCTATCAGTCCCTGGTTCTCTGTTGTGTACTAACTGCAGCGTAAAGTAGCGTTCACTCATTCTGAAAACAGAGTTTCTTGTTAACCTACACACAATGAAAATAGTTTTCACTTCAGAGTTTTTGCATTGAGAAAATATCATGTTCATCAAATATTTATTTAATCGAATATTGTCATCTTAATTTTCTTGTTATGAGGCCTAAACTTTAAGAGGACTTTGAATTTCTTGTATATTTTTAGTCTTCTAAAAGCATCCATGCTTCATTATCCAGGGTACCTCAATTTTAGTGTGATAAATTCCCAGAATCCATTCGCCACAATAACTTTGTTTTGAGACCAATTCAAATAACGCAATGCTAAAATGCTCCAAATAGCTGTCCAGTCAAATTCTGTGCTCAGAGATATGAGCCATAATGTCACTTACGAACAAGCAACCATGGGGAACATGTATTTACAGTCAGTTTGAGGAACAGCAGGTCCAAAACAAGAGTGAAATCCTGGGGCGGGTTTTGTTGGAGGAAGAGCGGATGCGCCGGAGGAAGAAACAACAGCCCCAGTTGTGGGAGGACCCGAAGAGACAAAAGGCAAAGGTATGTAGCATTTGAACAAGGCGTGCATACAATGTTGAATATTTGAACTTGTAGCCTGGTATTTTTGTCTGATTAACACTCTGGGATTAACAGCTTTTTTGAAAAAGGGGTTGTTGCACCTCTTATGTAACTTTCCTCTGAAATTGCCTCATTGTTTTATTTTTGAAGATGGTTGCCCCCCATAAGAAGAAGACTTTGAAAGTGTTTGAGGAATATACCAAGATGTCTGAGGGTCTCACGTCAGAGGAAACATTCAGTCGATCTCCTGATCTACAACCAGAGGTGAGATGCTATCTCAGTCCAGGGCCCACTTGCACAAAGCGACTTAGCTCTAAGCTGATCTTAACTCCCATACTTTAACATAGGCTTACAATAGTCTTAGCGCTAAGATCGTTTTGTGCAAATGGGCCCTGGTCCTTTACCACAAGACGATCCTAGTGCTCTGACAAGCATAAGTCAGTGTTGAAGTAGCTGTGTGACAGTCATGATTGAAATTAAGCATGAAGGTCAAATATGCTTTTTAACCCTTGTTTTAAACTGAAAAGATTTCAGGGTGGTTAGATTAAAATGTTTGTATTCAGATAGGTGGACATTGCGTGAGAAGATGAATTCATTAATAGACAGCAGCTATGTTTCTTCAAGTTGGGCAACTTATTCTCGTCATAATATGGCCATATACCACTCACTTCTACTCTCTCACTCCAGTGGGGCAGGAATTCCCTGTGAGGGGTTGTCCCCTGTGGGAAATAAACACATCATAACAACCACTGGCCTGTTGAACTGACTTGTCAGTATTGGAAAATAATAACAAAAAATAAACTCATTACAATAATCTATGTTATGGTTTTCCTGCTACTTCTCATTTCAATTCTCTGCTATTGTTGAATTTTTTCTGAATTGTTTTAAAAACTTTGTGATCAGAAGCAGGATGGGGTGAAGGATGACACAGAGGATGAGGATGAGAGACAGGACACGTTCCGGGAGATGGACACTACCCATAAACTGCTCGACTCTAGTGACTCCAATGCCGGAGACAGTGAAGGTAAGATGTGCTGCCTGTGGGGAGTCTATGCTATGTTGTCTTCTGTACTGTCTCCCTGTGGGGAGTCTATGCTGTGCTTTCTTCTGTACTGTCTCCCCGTGGGGAGTCTATGTTGTGCTGTCTTCTGTACTGTCTCCCTGTGGGGAGTATATGCTGTGCTGCCTTCTGTACTGTCTCCCCGTGGGGAGTCTATGTTGTGCTGTCTTCTGTACTGTCTCCCTGTGGGGAGTCTATGCTGTGTTGTCTTCTGTACTGTCTCCCTGTGGGGAGTCTATGCTGTGCTGCCTTCTGTACTGTCTCCCTGTGGGGAGTCTATGCTGTGCTGTCTTCTGTACTGTCTCTCTGTGGGGAGTCTATGCTGTGCTGTCTTCTGTACTGTCTCCCTGTGGGGAGTCTATGCTGTGCTGTCTTCTGTACTGTCTCCCTGTGGGGAGTATATGCTGTGCTGCCTTCTGTACTGTCTCCCCGTGGGGAGTCTATGTTGTGTTGTCTTCTGTACTGTCTCCCTGTGGGGAGTCTATGCTGTGCTGCCTTCTGTACTGTCTCCCTGTACTGTCTCCCTGTACTGTCTCCCTGTGGGGAGTCAATGCTGTGCTGTCTTCTGTACTGTCTCCCTGTGGGGAGTATATGCTGTGCTGCCTTCTGTACTGTCTCCCCGTGGGGAGTCTATGTTGTGTTGTCTCCCTGTACTGTCTCCCTGTGGGGAGTCTATGCTGTGCTGTCTTCTGTACTGTCTCCCCGTGGGGAGTCTATGTTGTGTTGTCTTCTGTACTGTCTCCCTGTGGGGAGTCTATGCTGTGCTGTCTTCTGTACTGTCTCCCTGTGGGGAGTATATGCTGTGCTGCCTTCTGTACTGTCTCCCTGTACTGTCTCCCTGTGGGGAGTCTATGCTGTGCTGTCTTCTGTACTGTCTCCCTGTGGGGAGTATATGCTGTGCTGCCTTCTGTACTGTCTCCCCGTGGGGAGTCTATGTTGTGTTGTCTTCTGTACTGTCTCCCTGTGGGGAGTCTATGCTGTGCTGCCTTCTGTACTGTCTCCCTGTGGGGAGTCTATGCTGTGCTGTCTTCTGTACTGTCTCCCTGTGGGGAGTCTATGCTGTGCTGCCTTCTGTACTGTCTCCCCGTGGGGAGTCTATGTTGTGCTGTCTTCTGTACTGTCTCCCTGTGGGGAGTCTATGCTGTGCTGTCTTCTGTACTGTCTCCCTGTACTGTCTCCCTGTGGGGAGTCTATGCTGTGCTGTCTTCTGTACTGTCTCCCCGTGGGGAGTCTATGTTGTGTTGTCTTCTGTACTGTCTCCCCGTGGGGAGTCTATGCTGTGTTGTCTTCTGTACTGTCTCCCTGTGGGGAGTCTATGCTGTGCTGTCTTCTGTACTGTCTCCCTGTGGGGAGTATATGCTGTGCTGCCTTCTGTACTGTCTCCCCGTGGGGAGTCTATGTTGTGTTGTCTTCTGTACTGTCTCCCTGTGGGGAGTCTATGCTGTGCTGTCTTCTGTACTGTCTCCCTGTGGGGAGTATATGCTGTGCTGCCTTCTGTACTGTCTCCCCGTGGGGAGTCTATGTTGTGTTGTCTTCTGTACTGTCTCCCTGTGGGGAGTCTATGCTGTGCTGCCTTCTGTACTGTCTCCCTGTACTGTCTCCCTGTGGGGAGTCTATGCTGTGCTGTCTTCTGTACTGTCTCCCTGTGGGGAGTCTATGCTGTGCTGCCTTCTGTACTGTGACAGTGAAGAGACGACAAGAATCAGTATCAGATTGTTACGTCCCAATGGTTGTTGAAGATACAACAGTCTCCTTGACTTGCTTGTTTGTGTGCCCTGATGGTTTAGATTGTTGTTCATACTTTCGTGCTCTCAGTCATTGTCACAGTGTTTGTCTGGTCCTGATTCGGTTATTGACAGGCGGCTTAGCTGAGTAATTTGATTGGAAGGCCATACTTAACATAGTACCATACAAATCAAGCTCAAGCTGTGATGGTGACTGGTTCCAGGGTATTTATCATTATCATGATAATTGAAAAGAGACATAATACCCTGAATACTTGTGGACAGGAAGACCCCAGATTCAAATACTATAAGAAGAGACCTCAAGGCCACGGGTATTGATTTACTTGGTTTCAAACACAGGTTGTTTCATATTCTAGTAAAAATTGCAGAAAAGCCTATTCGTTCAGATAAATGTTTCGTGGAAACCACTTTCCTAATGTCATGTTTTCTTTGTGATTCCAGATGAGCAGCATGTTAACTTGGCCAAGCCAGAGTTTGAAGGGTTGTGGGACCAGCACAAGCCGTACAAGGTGCCAAAAGATATGGAAGGCCTTGTCAAGGTGCCTGGAGCCAGCAAAATGGACCAGGTGAGGATAGGCACACATGGCCCAGTGGTGTGAGCTGCCACAATTCTCTGTGTAGAGTTCAACCCCAAGCATGTCCAGATCTTCTGGTCAGTGGGTTTGAATTCAGGAGTAGGCCTGAGTATGATGGTCTGCGAGTTGATCCTTGCTCGGGAGTCTCGCAAAAGTGAGAAAGTCTTATGACCTGTGTTACTTTGATCTCTTCTCCCACATTAAGATGGCAGGCGATAACAAGATGGAAATACAACTCCAAGCAGCATTAAATCTATTGGACTCACTCATTCACGTACGGTCATCATCATCATCATCATCATCATTAGAAATTGGCACTAGTCCTGTTGTCCTTTCCAAACTGCCAAGTAGTTATGATCCATAAGGACCAGTAAAAAATTGCCATTTGTAAGAGTTTTGCTGTATGTTATCATTATAAGAACTAGTGGACTAATAATGTTAGTTTCTAACCCGGATGCATTGTGGTGTTAGAAGGTCATGTTTCACAGAGATAACTTGTCATGTTAAACCAGGAAATCTTGGCGAAGGTTTTGGACAAACACCGTGAGGGAATCATTGTCAAACAAGTGGCTGCAGGGAAGGAGTTCACAGGATGTCCCTTCTACAGCAAGCCGGACATTATACACTTCAAGGTAGGCCAGTTGTCTCCCCTTCTTGTAGGCCTCATTGCTGATCAATCTCATTAAAATCAGATCTTAGTTCTCGCTACAGCTAAACAAAAGATCTGAGGACATCCCATTAGGGTTCCTTTCAGAACGAGCTTTCATCCGACCAATCATGAAAGTGACAGTCGGATTGTGATTTCTAATCATGCAACCTTGAAAACTTTAACATGGGGTATTCCCAACAATAGTGACGGGTTCATCGACTGAATCCATAAATCTAGACCATCCATTAGCCATTCCAGAATGTTCTTTTGTTCAGGTTTTCAAATTTTTAATCGAGAATTTGTCAAAATATGTTTATAAGCATAGTCACCAATTTGAAATTACAGTGGTAAAGCACGAGAAAGCTGCCTTCTGATTGGCTAATCTCAATTTCTTGCCAGTCATTCCATTGGTCGGTCAAAGTTCGCAAAAGGTCGGTCTGATGTGACCCATAATGGGGTGTTCTCAGATCTTTGTTTAGCGGAAGCGAGAACTCAGATCTGATTTTAATGAGATTGCATTGCTCACTCATATCTCCGAGAATCCCCCAACATTCATGCTCTTGAGGCAAATATGGCACCATGTTTTTGGTACACCAAACACAACCATACCTTCACATTAAATGACATGAACATGATAAATAACTAATATATTGTAAGTAACTCTCCAAATTTATTTTTGTCATGTAAATATGTTTACATATAGTACCATGTTTTGTTTTTTTCCAATCTGCTAACCGTCATGTAAATAAAAAAGAATCAATAGCAAACAGAATAGAATTATAATCTCTTTGGTGGTTAGTAAAGAAGGGTTGATTGTTCATGTTTTCTGCGGCATTATTTTAACAGTCCTTCAGACATTCAAAAGCAGAATTTTCCGTCCTTTTTTCCTGTGTCCCAAAGTTCTTTGATGGCATTTCTTAAAAAAAAGACTTTTCCGTTCAGATAGAATTTTGAGTTATTTTTTATGAAACATCATGCTACTGTATTAATGTTCGTGTCCCGCATGTGTGTCCCTGTCATTGACGTCTCTGTGTACCTGCAGTAACTACTCATGTGATCTTTGAGTGGCTTTCAGAAGTACCATATATGTTACTGATGACAAGATTCTATGGATGATCAACTTTTTACAATTGTTTTTTCTTCTTTTTTTCAAAAAAGGTAATAATGAAGTTGATCATCCATATTATCGAGGGATATCAATGTATTTAACTTACTGTATATGTGTGCCGTTTGGAATTAAAGTGTCTGATCATGAACAAGTATACTTTAAAACATTACTGAACTCACTGAATTTCACAATAAGCAAAACAAAACGCAGTTGTTAGTTAGGAAATTTACCCCTGTCCAGTTCATTGAAAGTTATTAAAATAATTTCCATTTCTGAATCTCTAAGTTTATTTTGTGAATCATATACTGTATTCGACGTAATAAGCACCCCGCTCTAAAAAGCGCCCATGGCGATATTTGCTAATATATTGGCTAGTGAACAATCCCAATCAGCACCCCTTCCGATTGATCAATGTACACAAGACTTATTTATTCCTGTATAATACGCACTCATGTGTTATATCACCCTTAATTATGGGCAATTAAATTCTTGAAAAATATATCTGTCGTATGTAAACATTTCAGGCTGTTAGCATAAACCACGAAATTTACGATCTTTCAACTCAAATTAATATTCTAATAAGCGCCCCCTATTTCGAATTTTGAGAGCGTCCTGGGTGCTTATTACGTTGAATACAGTAGTTCATTATGTAAGTTCCTATTCTCATCATTCCATGTGTGTTTGTCCAGTTGACTTGTGTGTACATATATAACTGGATTTGAACAACTCAAATGGGAGTTTAGTTACAAAAAAATAATTTCTATGTATGCCAAATACCCTGGGAACTCACTTCAACTGTTTGATTTGAGTCCTAACTTTGTGTCTCATGACAAGTTGCTTCTCCTAGGACTTCAATGTCGGCCACTGCTACAAGAAGAAGGTGACGCTGACCAATGTCTCGTACACAGTCAACTATTGCAAGTTTGTGGGTATCACAGAGAGGCTCAAGGACTTCATCCATATCGAGTGAGTCACACAGAACACCACCTGGTGTCCAGTTGAAGAACTGGAATGAATGAATGAATGAATGAATGAATGAATGAAAAGATTAAGGGGGCCCCCAGATTAAGATGTACTATACCAGAAACCATCAAGGATCATTGACCCCCATTAAATTTGAACACTATTTATCCTGTCATTTACAGAAATTCCAGTAATTGACAGATTGGATACCTTTTAACCTGCTACATGTCAGGGATTGATCCAGACAAATTATTTATGCATGCTTTCATAAGAACCAATCAAGAGTTTGGGACAAAACAAATAACAAGCATCATTTTTTTATTGAGCATTATGACAGAGCTTCACATTTGAGAACTTATCCCATGGCAAAGATGAAAAGGTAGTCTTTTCCAAGCTGTAGTTACCCTGCACAGAGCAGGTCTCGTCCAACTAAGATCAGTATAGAGTTGTCACAATGGGCTGACATTTGTGTAAATGTACCTGATGTGTTCCCATGATTTGTACCCTGAGGTGTACCCTGATGTGTACCCTGATGTGTACCCTGATGTGTACTCTGATGTGTACCCTGAGGTGTACCCTGATGTGTACCCTGATGTGTACCCTGATGTGTACCCTGAGGTGTACCATGATGTGTACCCTGATGTGTACCCTGATGTGTACCCAGATGTGTACCCTGATGTGTACCCTGATGTGTACCCCGATGTGTACCCTGATGTGTACCCTGATGTGTACCCTGATGTGTACCCTGATGTGTACCCTGAAGTGTACCCTGATGTGTACCCTGATGTGTACCCTGAAGTGTACCCTGATGTGTACCCTGATGTGTACCCAGATGTGTACCCTGATGTGTACCCTGATGTGTACCCTGATGTGTACCCTGAAGTGTACCCCGATGTGTACCCCGATGTGTACCCTGATGTGTACCCTGATGTGTACCCTGATGTGTACCCTGATGTGTACCCCGATGTGTACCCCGATGTGTACCCTGATGTGTACCCTGATGTGTACCCCGATGTGTACCCCGATGTGTACCCTGATGTGTACCCTGATGTGTACCCAGATGTGTACCCAGATGTGTACCCCGATGTGTACCCTGATGTGTACCCTGATGTGTATGTTGTGATACAGCTGGATTAGTTATGCCTGCAGCAGATAATGTTCACTCACTCATAATGTAAATGGGAACAGCTGCAAAGTTACCTCCCCTGATTCTTCTTTCAGCTTTGATCCGCCTGGCCAGATGTCAGCTGGTTTGACCTGTGAGATGATGGTCACATTCAAGCCTATGGTAAGTTAATATATTATTATAAGATCCTGAAACGGTCACATACCGTTTCCAGGCTAGAATTGGTCCCTAGTACCCTTAGGTGGTTGTAAGAGGCGATTTAGTGGATTGGTTGAGGGCATGTCTACCTGCCCAGATGGCATGGATTGTTGTTCATAATATCAATCACTGGATTGTCTGGTCCAGATTCTATTATTTACAGGCTGCCATCATATAGCTGGGGTATTTCTAAGTGCGGTAATATGCATCAACAGACGTACACACTTGGGTTCACTGTGTGAGGTGGATTCTATATGTCTCCTGTCATGATGTTGAAGAATTATTGCTGAGAGGACCATAAAACCATGTAACCACTCACTAATACAATAGAAGTGCCAACGATATCTGAGATTCCAGTGGATTACTGAAGTTTTTTTGTGGTGTTGCCATTTTCAACCAGTGTACAACTATATAAATATTGTCCCTAATTCTGTGCCTACATTTTCAGAATCCAATGAACATACAATAATACATTATCACCTGACTGGAACAAATTCTGTTTATTTTCTTTGAACCAATTAATTCACAGATCAACGAGGACCTGATTGGTGAGGTCAGCTTCCTGTCCCAGACGGGGCCTTTTGCAATCCCGCTGCGATGTACGACCAAGAAATGTGATGTAAGTTCGAACCTGTAGTCGTATTCCATCACCAGATCAAGGAATGAATGAATCAAATACTCCGATTAGTAGCTCACAGGACATGCTGTGAATGTGTACCAAGTGCCTAAAATGGAGGATAGTATTTAACGTAGGACCTCCAGAAAAGACTCTCAAATTGATGCTCACACTATTAACAACAGGTTTATCACCTGCTGTAATATGACTGGTAGCCTAGTGGTTAAAGCGTTCTCTCGTCACGCCAAAGACCTGGGTTCAATTCCCAACATGGGTACAATGTGTGAAGCCCATTACTGGTGTCCCCCGCCGTGATATTGCTGGGATATTGCTAAAAGCGGCGTAAAACCATACTCACTCAGTCAGTCGGTCAGTCAGCTGATTTTGACATTCTGTGGTAGAAGAGCTGCAGATAGATATGATCCTACTTTTTCAAGCTCATTTGTCTGGAACCATTTTTGTCTGTGTTCCTGGTTTCTGAATGTTGGGAAAAAACATTGTGACGGGAGCTGATACAGATTCTAGATGATTAGAGAAATTGTATTCAGTTGTTATTTTAAGTGTGCATACACAAGGTGACACTAAGACCATGATCTAGTGACGGAAGTTTATTTGTTCCAGCTCCATGTTGACTCCAAGATCGTGGAGTTCGGTACCACCGTGATTGGAGAGACACTCAAACGCACTGTGACTCTCAGCAACAAGGGAGCGCTTGGAACCAAGTTTGAGTTCTTCAAGGTCACAGGTTAGCTGGACAAAATGCTAAATTTTCTTCAAATCAAAGCACTTTATGAGGGTTAACTTATGAAAAAACAAATTATGTTGCTGAAGAAGTTTCCATTGTGTAACCATGGCTACAGTGTTGAATGTGTGTTGCAGGGATGAAGCAGAGAACCTGCACAACAGCTGAGACTTCTCTAGGAAGGCTGGTAAGGCAATGCTGTTTACTGTACAACACACAGTGTATGGGTGGCCCAGTTGTCAAAGATATATTGCTCTGCATCCCTTAGGCATGCCATAATTTTTTTATCGTTAGTTCGAATCCTGTTTAAGTTTCTCAGTTTGTCAGCACCTGTGCTTACATCACCCAGGTTATCACCAGAGGGGTAAACATCTAAGACCTGCGTTCCTCCCACATGAAGCTGACATGCTGTGATATTACTTAAATACTGTTTAAAGCAGAATTAAACACACCTCACTCACTCAAAAATACAAAATGTGAAAGCATTTCAGTATGTTAAAATATAGGGATGCAACGATTGATCCAACTCTTAATTATTCATGGGCCTTGGCCCAAAAGCAATACATTGAGAATAATTGACATCGATGCCATGCTTCACTATTGATAAAATAGTTATGTGTAAAATGAAACAAATACTGTCAGCAGCTATAGATAGATAGTTGTTTGGAGATTAACTAACAGAGGTGCCTGTGATTATTTTTGCCCCCTAAAAAGGAAACAAATCGAGGATTTGGCTCAAATGTCATTGTGTCAAATAATGCATCCTGGCACAGCTACGTCGATGTATAAGTCAAAATCGGTTATAGGTTGACCCACAAATGGAGAAGACTGCATAAATGATTTGTCTCGGATATAGGCTGATCCCCAAATGTGATCCTTGAAAAGCCTTCATAAATGATATTCCTTAGAAAAGCCCTCATATCCTTCCAGACAACTGCAGACACACTGAGAGCTGTGAGCCCAGACTCGGTGGAATTCACAGACAAGGCTAAATCCATCAGTCTCACAGACAGAGGGCAAGAGAACAGAAAAAAGATGTCTATGGATGGTGAGAATTCCATAAGAAAAGCGATTTCAAGTCATTTTTGTGCTACACCCTGTATCAACACTTTACAGATTTACACAAACACACATATACAGCTTCTTGATAAAGGGGAGTGGAGTTAACATACAAAAATGCAGGCACAAAATTTTAGAAATAATTTGAGCTTGCTTGCCCAAAATAAGTCCATTAATTTTATGTCACCAAACAATTTAGTTAGTTGTTTGTTTTTTGTGAACATACTTCAAAACAGTGAGTAAGCACTCTTGCACCTCCCTTCTAGATCAGTGAATACTGTAAATCATGAAATCAACGTAAGCGTGAATTAAGTGCGAAAAATGCAAGTGGTCTTTGCTCGCATTATTAAACATCGCATTTATATCAACAATAAGATAGGTCTTCAGCAACCCATGCTTGCCGTAAAAGGTGACTATGCTTGTCGTAAAAGACGACAAACGGGATCGGGTGGTCAGACTCGCTGACTTGGTTGATGCATGTCATCGATCCCAATTGCGTGGATTGATGCTCATGATGTCAATTACTGGAATGTCTGGTCCAGACTCGATTATTTACGGACCGCCGTCATATAGCTGTAAAATTGCTGAGTGCGGCGTTAAATAACAAACCAACCAACGTTTTGGGTAGCAGAAATACCAACTTAGACATTCGCTGAAAACAAACAACTATGTATTGCACATCACTGATTATTGAGCAGCACTTGTAACAAGTATATAAACAATGTCATTCAAACACTAATTACATCCTGTGAATTGTCACTGCTGGGGTCAAGACAAGCGTTCTACTCACTCATGTCATCACTGATCACACCTGCAAGTCCAGACAGACATCACCCATGCAACACTGTGTCTTTGTTCTTTATGACTGCGTCAAAGTCCGACATGAGCCCTATTGTTTTAGGGGAAGTACTCTACTCAGCGCTAATAAGAGGTGCTATTTGGTTTGTGATTGGATTAATGTAAGGTTGGATTAAGATGAGGATTCTCCTGTAAACCTGACAGAGGACGTTTTCTTTAGATATTTGTATAAATCCACTGATGCTTGAGAGGAGGTGGGGGTCGCATTCATATTGTGTCGCATTTTCGGCGAGGGGCCAGCAGTTGCATTCTTTTGGAGACGCATTAATTTCACGATTTACAGTACTTGAAGTTTCTGTTTTGTCTCAGATTTGGAGAAGATCTCAGAACAAAGCCCTGAGTTGACTCTTTCATATGGTCAGGCCTTACCCGATGGAGCTATTCTACCAGAGGGTCCTGGTGGGAGAGCAGATGTTCTGCCAGGCAGTGAGCTGAAGCCAGGGGAGCTGGATGGAGAAGGTAGATAGTTGAGAGTTATCTCCCTTGCATCCATTGTTTCACACAGAACCCTGGAACATGCAGATGTCTGTTCCGCATCGACTTGACCAATAATGTAATCCCCAAGGGTATAGCCCAGTAGATAATATTAGTTTTCTCTCACCAAAGGTCCGGGTTTGATTCTCTTTGTGGTGCCCTTTCTTTTAATCTGCCTGTCGTGATATTGCTGGGTATATTTGGAAATGTCAGCGTAAACGTATTGTCACTAAAAAATCTCACTCTAGCTTTTGTCTGACCTT
Source organism: Haliotis cracherodii (assembly GCF_022045235.1). NCBI lineage: Eukaryota > Metazoa > Mollusca > Gastropoda > Lepetellida > Haliotidae > Haliotis > Haliotis cracherodii. Next base: position 6,516,746 of record NW_027266279.1, on the reverse strand, counting down.
TGATGGCTAACAATTGATTGTTATTTACCCAACTATGCTTTTCTTTAAAGATTCATTTGTTGGGGATTGAAATACCAACTCTGAAGACACATCATGATTTTGTTATGGTTGCCATTTTTTCTTTACAAGCTCAAGCTAAATATTTCTGTAATTTCTAAATGAGAGATGAGATTATGTTTCAAATATATTTTGTTCAAAAATGATACCTTCATTAGAAAATATATAAAAAAATCAACTTTTTTCAGTTGCCTCCCCTGACTTTGCGATCAGTGACATGGACGATTATGGGACACTGGACGGAATGCGAGTCGGTCAAGTGGTCACAGGGGAGATTGGTGCTTTCTCGTCAATCAAACTTGAGATCATCTGGCAACCAACAATACCAGGCAAAGTGGACACCGAGTTCCTTGTTACTTTCTCAGACCCCCTGTCTGATGTGGTAGGTGGAGCTGCTGCCTATGACTTGTAATAGAAACCCCAGAGCATTCTGGGGCAGAATTGATGCCCAGTACCCCATGACGTCATAAACAAAGCATTCATAAAGAATTGGTCCCCAGTAACCTATACTTGTTGCAAGTAGCGACTCATATCGATCACATGGTCAGGTTGGTGACTTGCATTTGGCTGATGGTTTAGATTGTTGCTCATGCTTTCAGTCACTGGTTTGTTCGGTACAGACATGATTATTTCCAGGGTTGCTGTGACATAGCTGGATTATTGCTGACTGCGTCATTTGACAACATTCACTCAAAGGTGTTGACTGAAATGAGGATCACATGCACAAAGTTATTAGCAGGCTACATATCGCTGAATAAGCATAAACACACTGACTCACCCCGCTGTACCATTATGTATTATATCAGATATATATAGCCATGATTGAAGAAATCTAGAGCTGAAAGACCTTCATTTCTTGTCATATATAACATAGCTATGCAATAAATGGCAAAGAACAATGAAGAACAAAGCATGGTTTATCTCACGATAAAACATTGTTCTTTCGTGACGTCATTTCTGGAGATTTGAATGTGCGCTTGCAACTTGATGATGTCGTATGTTTGACGATATTATTTTTGAGAGGGGAGAGTCTTGTGAGTTATTCACCATAGATGTAGCAGGGCAACGCATATAAACATGATGGCCGAACTATTGCATCCAAAACCAGGAGAGATATGTCGGTCGATATTGGGGGAAAAGGTACAGGTTAATGACATGAGGATTGCGAGAATATGCGGGAAATGGCCGATCACATAATCAGACCCTTGAAAAGCCTTCTTAGATGATAACTCTTTGGATAAAGGTTTATTTTATCAACATCCTTAAAGAGGCTGTACATAAAGTTGATATCTCATATAAGAAATAAACGACTCATGGTCGTTGTTTATCGTACAATAAAACACTGCAGGGAGAATAAACCACTAGGGGCTGCAACCTTCATGGTTCAGTTTCCCTGCATTGTTTTATGGTACGGAAAACAATTCCCACTCATCATTTATGTCTTAATTAAGATATATTTTGAGGAATAATAACAAATGGATTAATGGACATCTGCATCTCTGACTGAAAATGGTGATATGTTGCAGCTCTCTGTGAGTGCATTGGGGACGGCGATGGACGTCCCTGTGTGGGTGGAGAGACAGACCGTGGACCTGAGGATCTGCATGCTGGACCGACTCTTCCAGGACACTGTCATCGTCAACAACAGGTGGGTGTGGCTTCCTGCTGTCTTTCTGTAACATGATGGAGTCTCCTGTTGATCATGATGGGTAGGAGTAATCTGTATACAGTCTCCACTGTTACTGTTTGATGGTTACAGGGATTAAATGTGGGTACTGTAGTCGACCCTCTCTTATGAGCGCCCTAGGCGATATTTCCTGATATTGTGGCTGGTGAACAATCCCAATTAGCACCACTTACGATTGATCAATGTGCACAAGGCTTATTTATTCGTGTATAATACACACTCATGTGTTATATGCACTCTTAGTTATGGGCAATGAAAAAATTCTCGAAAAATATATCTGTCGTTACTGTCGTATAAACATTTCAGGCTGTCAGCATAAACCATGAAATTTACGATCTTTCAACTGTTTTTTTTTCCACCAAAATAGTATTCTAAAGAGCCCCCTATTTCTAATTTTGAGAGCGCCCTGGGCGCTTATAATGTTGAATACGGCATGTCAAATTTAGCTTTATTTCAAGAATAACCTGGGTCTTCTTTGTGATGAAGCATTGCTTTACCCACTTGGCTACTCGACCAACAATTGGCTCCCCTTTTTGTCAGGCTCCTCATGTGTAGAACCTGTGTCAGTCCCACAAACATGTGTCCTGTTCATGACTTGGGTTGTGTACAGTGTGCACCCGACCTTTTCAAAATCCTGGCACCACCAAGGTAATCTGTACCCAGAAAATGGGAGTTAATTACCAGTCTACAAGTACGATGTTCAATCGCTCTGAAATTTAATTAACATTTGTTGTTGGATTATACATCATTCCCCGGTTTTCTTCAGTTAGCATTGTAATGGGTGTTATGTAGATTGTGTTCCAAAGCAAAATATGTCTCTAACAAGGTTGGTTGGTTGGTTTGTTGTTTAATGCCGCACTCAGCAATATTCCAGCTAAATGACGGCGGTCTGTAAACAATCAAGTCTGGACCAGACAATCCAGTGATTAATATCATGAGCATCGATGCATTAACCAAGACAGCGAGCCTGACCACCCGATCCCGTTAGTCACCTCTTTAGACAAGCATAGGCGCCTTTTACGCCAAGCATGGGTTGCTGAAGACCTATTCTACCCCGGATCTTCACGGGTCGTCTCTAACTAGGGACATTCAAAAGATGTCAGACCCACTTCACAGGTGTTACCCTCTGGAAGATCCGGGGTCTTTCTATAAAGTGTCCCTGGGACAGAAATATTTTGTAGAAAGGCTTCGAATGTTTTTTAGGATGACACGTCTAGTGGTTTATAAAATAAGGTAATCTTTGTTTTAGAGCGACCACGGCCCTGCGGCTGAGGTTTGAGGTGTGTAAAGAGTTGCGTAACCACCTGGAGCTGCTGCCTAAAACTGGATATATCCAGGCACAGTCCCAGTTCTCTGCCCAGCTCAAGTTCCTGCCCAGGTAATCACTGTGAGACTGATGTCACAGGCTGCCCTAATGCTTTAATGGAATTAAGATTAAACTTTGTATCAGAATTATTGCAACTGTGTAGCCAAAGATTTGAAATGTGGAAATAATGTGTATTTTTCAATGTTTACCAAATATTCATGCTTCGTGTGAATCACATGAATCTGTTGTCAGTGAATGTACACAGATGCCTTGAACAGTTTTTGAAAACAATATACTGTACTGCGTTATTATAATTTACTGTTTCTTCGTGGCCAGAAAGAGCCTGTTTGAGGAAGCAGGGAAGTACTTTGACAAGGAGACTGGAGTGTTGGAAGCACCCCTGCTCATACGGGTGGCAGACCAGGTTCGTGACAACTTGTATTTTGTATTCATTGTTGTAATATATTCAATGTATACACAGGGTATTCAAAATAAAAAGGCTTTATTTATGTCATTGCATTGGTTATAACAGTGTGGGCCATTTTCTTTCAAACTTTGCAATACTCTCATTTATGAAACTAACAGAAATTTCATTACTGCTGTGAGGTCAAGCTTAGAAAACAGTTCAGTAATGTCCTCAAGGTTCGAGATCAGATTTGTTTTTGTCTTCTATGGATTTTTTACAGTTTACATAATCGTAGTATGTAAATTTAGTACACACTCACCCTTGTGCATGCATGCATATTTGTGGCTTCTTGTCCTCGTCTGGACTAATGCTGGTTTTATGGTGCTGGCCCACTGAGATACCAGCGAGGAAACATCAAGTTCCATCTTTTTAAATCTTTTTGTATGACGTGTCCTTGAATCGAAGCCCCCACCTTCCACTTTCTGGACAGATGTGAAGGATATGATGGCTGCGTGAGTGCCCCCTGGTGGTGTGAAGGATATGACGGCTATGTGAGTGCCCCCTATTGTTGTGAAGGATATGACAGCTGTGTGAGTGCCCCCTGGTTGGGTGAAGGATATGACGGCTATGTGAGTGCCCCCTGGTGGGGTGAAGGATATGACGGCTATGTGAGTGCCCCCTGGTGGGGTGAAGGATATGACAGCTGTGTGAGTGCCCCCAGGTGGTGTGAAGGATATGACGGCTGTGTGAGTGCCCCCTGGTGGTGTGAAGGATATGACAGCTATGTGAGTGCCCCATGGTGGGGTGAAGGATATGACGGCTATGTGAGTGCCCCCTGGTGGGGTGAAGGATATGACGGCTATGTGAGTGCCCCCTGGTGGGGTGAAGGATATGACGGCTGTGTGAGTGCCCCCTGGTGGGGTGAAGGATATGACGGCTGTGTGAGTGCCCCATGGTGGGGTGAAGGATATGACGGCTGTGTGAGTGCCTGCTGCTGGTGTGAAGGATATGATGGCTGTGTGAGTGCCCCATGGTGGGGTGAAGGATATGACGGCTGTGTGAGTGCCCCATGGTGGTGTGAAGGATATGACGGCTGTGTGAGTGCCCCATGGTGGGGTGAAGGATATGACGGCTGTGTGAGTGCCCCATGGTGGTGTGAAGGATATGACGGCTGTGTGAGTGCCCCCTGGTGGTGTGAAGGATATGACGGCTATGTGAGTGCCCCCTGGTGGTGTGAAGGATATGACGGCTGTGTGAGTGCCCGCTGGTGGTGTGAAGGATATGACTGCTATGTGAGTGCCCCATGGTGGTGTGAAGGATATGACGGCTGTGTGAGTGCCTGCTGTTGGTGTGAAGGATATGACGGCTATGTGAGTGCCCCATGGTGGTGTGAAGAATATGACGGCTATGTGAGTGCCCCATGGTGGTGTGAAGGATATGACGGCTGTGTGAGTGCCCCCTGGTGGTGTGAAGGATATGACGGCTATGTGAGTGCCCCCTGGTGGTGTGAAGGATATGACGGCTGTGTGAGTGCCCCCTGGTGGTGTGAAGGATATGACGGCTATGTGAGTGCCCCATGGTGGTGTGAAGGATATGATGGCTGTGTGAGTGCCTGCTGTTGGTGTGAAGGATATGACGGCTATGTGAGTGCCCCATGGTGGTGTGAAGAATATGACGGCTGTGTGAGTGCCTGCTGTTGGTGTGACGGATATGACGGCTGTGTCAGTGCCTGCTGTTGGTGTGAAGGATATGACAGCTGTGTGAGTGCCTGCTGTTGGTGTGAAGGATATGACGGCTGTGTGAGTGCCTGCTGTTGGTGTGAAGGATATGACGGCTGTGTGAGTGTCTGCTGCTGGTGTGAAGGATATGACGGCTGTGTGAGTGCCCCCTGGTGGGGTGAAGTATATGACGGCTGTGTGAGTGCCTGCTGTTGGTGTGAAGGATATGACGGCTGTGTGAGTGCCTGCTGCTGGTGTGAAGGATATGACGGCTGTGTGAGTGCCCCCTGGTGGGGTGAAGGATATGATGGCTGTGTGAGTGCCCCCTGGTGGGGTGAAGGATATGACGGATGTGTGAGTGCCTCCTGGTGGGGTGAAGGATATGACGGCTATGTGAGTGCCCCATGGTGGGGTGAAGGATATGACGGCTGTGTGAGTGCCCCCTGGTGGTGTGAAGGATATGACGGCTATGTGAGTGCCCCCTGGTGGGGTGAAGGATATGATGGCTGTGTGAGTGCCCCCTGGTGGGGTGAAGGATATGACGGCTGTGTGAGTGCCCCATGGTGGGGTGAAGGATATGATGGCTGTGTGAGTGCCCCCTGGTGGGGTGAAGCATATGATGGCTGTGTGAGTGCCCCCTGGTGGTGTGAAGGATATGACGGCTGTGTGAGTGCCCCCGGGTGGTGTGAAGGATATGACGTCTATGTGAGTGCCCCATGGTGGTGTGAAGGATATGATGGCTGTGTGGTGGTGACATTGCAGGGGCAGTATTTGACCCATGCACGTTTATGTTGCAGACACAGCCTGTGCCCTTCACTGTGACAGCAGTAGTCACTAACTCAGACATGGAGTTTGATATCACCAACATTGACTTCGGCTGCTGCACCATCTACGAGTCGGTCAAGACGTCCATCCAACTGACCAACAAGTCCATCTTACCCCAGCCGTTTGGCTTTGTTGGGCATCCAGATGTAAGATGATCATAGAGAGCATATTGCATAATTACAACCCCATGGTATTAACAGACTGCCGTCATATAGCTGGAATATTGCTGAGTACGGCCTTAAACAACAACCCAAACCAAAACAACCCCATGGGGATTTGGGTTTAGCATAGCTCCTCATCAACCTATGCTTGTCAACAAAATGTATTGGGGTCAGACTCAGGGACTTTGTTAATTTCATGTCATCGTACCTTGGCGTTAAACAAGAAAACATAATTACTTCTGACCTTCATAGCGAAAAACAACAGTCATTTTATACACTCTGTGACATTTGGGGTTTGCAGCGGCTAAAGGACATAACTCTTCATAGCATTGCTACAGACCATTGACCAAGAGTTTGTTTGTTGCTTAACGCCGCACTCAGCAATATTCCAGCTGTATGATGGTGGTCTGTGTAAATAATCGAGTCTGGACCAGAAAATCCAGTGATTGACATCATGAGCATTGACCCACGCAATTGGGATACAGTGACATGCATCAACCAAGTCAGAAAGCCTGACGACACGATGCTGTTAATCGCCTCTTATGACAAGCATAGTCGCCTTTTATGGCAAGCATGGGTTGCTGAAAACCTATTATAACCCGGATCTTCATGGGTACATTGACCAAGTGCAATTGTAGGATGATGTGGTATGGAATTATAGTTGGACATCATATAAGGAGTATCAAGGCACATTGGTTTTTGACCTGATCATGTTGTGACTTCAGTACGTGGAGATCCAGCCCAACGATGGGTTCGGGACTCTGCTGCCACTTGAGACTATTGAACTACACGTCATCTTCAGCCCACCCAAAGCCAGAGACTACAAGTTTGACCTCTGCTGTAAATCTCTTATCAACAGGTGAGATGTGTTTACAGTTGGTTAATAGGAACATAGTTTTGATTGTGGACTATGAAAATATCAAATGATACAAAACGAAATTGATGTGTTTGGGTTCAAATTGAGGTTGGTGTTATTGAATCTACAGTTAACAGTGTAAAGACTGTTGGTTTTACTCCATCTTCCTGAGGCAAGGGTGTTAACTGACTGTAAAAGTCCAGTTTCCATCCTTGCCAAACTAGGTTGGTATTATGGAGTTACAGTTTGTCTGGACTAACAAGTCTTTGCATAGTTCAATCAAAATTAAGCAACGAATTTGAAATCCAGTTCGTAAACTGTTGTACAGATTTAAGTCGATTGCAGGATTTGCAAAGCATTTGCACAGATAATTCCAACTGTTTTAAACGATGTCCAACTTGTTGTGAACAGATATTTTCCAAATCTTTTCATGTTTTTCATCAAATTTTCACGTGATTTGATGCATTTCACGATGTAAGACCCGGGTGCCACCATTTTGTTTGAAGCAAATGCAAGTGAAGCGAGATATATATTTCAGGCAATTCTAATTATCTATCAATCTATATAATCTTGGAAGCGATGTTAAACCCCATTTCACCTCACCTTGACAATGATTGGCTGATTAGAAAGATCACCTGACGCGACCTCCTGCAAAGGTGTCATCAGATCTTGACGCAATGAGGCATCATATCAATATTTTGATAATTGATAATTTGAGGATATTCACATTGAGCACTCCATTTTTTTTGTTTACACCTCCATTAAAACAACAACAGAAGTAAATTCTTATAAATAAATAAATCAACAATAATAACTTCATATTCTGATTATTTGTGTATTAACAAAATACCCTTTGACAATAATATCAAATCGGTGACATTGTTCAGAGCAATAATGCAACGCAGTCTTCAAAAGTAGTCTGCTGCTACACATGGCCTAATATGTTTAGGTTTATAGAAACAAACACCAAATTAGTTGCTTGGTTAGCCAATCATATGCAATGGAAGCACTCACATTTTATATATATTTGATAAAATGTCTGTTCTGTAGTATCAATTTTTTTTATTACACTTGATTGTGATTGGGTCCCCATTTGTGAGAGCTGACAAATAAGTGTCATCATTCTCCAAAAGCTTGAATAGTTGCTCATGCTATCAATCACTGGTTTGTGTGGCCCATATTTAACTATTTGCCCGCTTATGACAAGATAGTATGGATGATCACTTTTGTTTTGCAATTTTGGTATAGAATCAAACATGCTCTTGTTTGTTTTGATAACAGTGTTAGAATCTACATGAAGTTGCCGCAATCATGTCATGAGTTACGTATACTGTCAAGTCTGTTTTACAGGCTGTCGTGAAATAGCTTGAATATTACTTTGCCGTAAAACAACATTGACTCACTTTATGGCAGGATGTTCAAGATTCAGTGTAAGGGGGTCGGCGTCCACCCCCCCCTGGAGTTGTCCCACCAAGTCATCCACTTCGCTGCTACATCACTGTACGACGTCTCCACAGCCTCGCTCCATGTCGTCAACTCTCACACCAGCAGCAATGAGTTCACTCATCCTGTTCCAAGGATTGGCAAAGGTCAGTTTCAGGATGCTACATTTGGGAACAACCTGGATTAACGTATATCACTGTGTATACAGCGTACCTAGAATTAGGGGGCTGTCAAGGGGGGTCGTCTTATACACAGGGTTGAAGAACTTTGATGCTTTTTACCCCCCAACACAAAGATATTACTGTTAGCACATAAAATCAGAAATACTATGCCAAAAAATCTGTACTGAAGTACGCAAATTAATCATGTATTTACACTGTCTGGTTATAAAAAATGTTCATTGTATATCTGGACTTATTTTTGTAACTTTTTTTTAATAAAATTTATTCAAAATTTCATTCAATATTGTTTCATTCATTTCGGCAAAGTCGTATGTGAAGTGACCGGAAGTTCGCACAGCTCACCATTATTTACAGCAACCAAGATGGGGGGGGTATATTATTTAGCATCGATTTTGAAGGCTTGTACAGGAGGTCGTCTTATACGTGGGGTCCCTTTTTTTACAGCGATTTCCGGTATTTCATAATAACACTAATGGAAGCATTCATCAATGTACAAAGTGTGACACAGTGATAAGATAGAAAAATTAACTCTGCTATCTTCTAGGAGAGATGTTGGTGGTTTAGCCAAGTGGTTAAAGCATTCGCTCATTGCACCAAAGATGCCATGAAACCATACTCACTATTTTTTGAGTGACACCGGGTTGGCACAGTATTGTTGCAATATGCAGTGCAGATTTGCATCCCTCAGAAACCTGTACTCATGGGTTTAAATTCCAGATTTGCATGATTCATTTTGATTAGTCAGTACTCTGCTGGTATGTTTTACCAAAGTGGTAAACGTCTAAGACGAAATAATGTAATGTTGCAGGTGAGATTGCTCCTGTTGGTCCGACATCCTTCGAGTTTGTCCTCCCGGAGGACTGCCCACTGACCGTCTCTCCTACTGTCGGCACCATTGAGCCAGGAAAGGTCTGTTATTTTTTGTGTCATTTTGCAGGGAATCTCTTTCTTAATTCTCCACAGTCCATGTACATTTCTGGGATGGAAAGGGGGAGGGGGGGTCCTATTTTGGCCTTCAGTTGGGGTGGGGGGGTCAATCAGTCCATCAAAAAAAACACAAACTCAATATCATTTAAATTTAATGTTTCTGTCATGACATCACAATGATATTCATTGAGATACAGGATCTGAAAATGCCAATTAAATTTCTTATAAGTGTTGCAAATACCATATACGGGGGCCTTTCAGTGATGAAAGTAAAAGAATTAGGCTCGCTTCAATTATGCACTGATGGATCCAGATTTGGGTCTAGTATGCACACTCCCTCTTCATCAGATACCTTGTGTGTTGTCATGACTTTTGCACTGTTAGATCTGCCTCTGCTTTGTCAGGTGTCTTGTCATTGTGTTCGTGATTGTCTCCCCAGAAATGTCGCATCCATCTGCGATTCTCCCCCAAGCTGAAGGAGTCTGACATACGTAAGGAGGCGGTGCGGATGGCCACTCGGATCATGGAGGCCCAGGCAGACAGGGAGTACCGAGAGGCCTTGAAGAAGGAGAAGGAACAGCAGGAGCAGGCACAGGTAACATGGGGGCCTTCAGATACAGTCTAGTCCCGTTCATCTTCCCGAGGCAAGAGAGTTAACTGACTATAAAAGTCCAGTTTCCACCCTTGCCGAACTAGGCTGGGATTATGGAGTTACATTTTGGCTGGACTAACGAGTCTATGCATAGTCCAATCAAAATCGCGCACCGAAATCGAAATCCGGTTCGTAAACTTTCATGCATAGTTCGGTCGATTGCAGGATTTGCAAAGCATGTGCATCACCAACAGATATTTTCAAAATCTTTTCATGTTTTTAATCAAGGTGCTCACGTGATTTGATGCATTTCGCGAAGTTAGAACTGTTTTATGACAAAATAGATCTTGATGGTCGATCAGATTGTCTTGATTGGGTGCCACCATTTTGTTTGAAGCAAATGCATGTGATACGAGAGGTGGAATCTGATTGGTACATATGGGAGAGGCATAGCATGGACATAACTCGTATTTGGCGTGGGTGGCGCTAGGATCGAGCCCAGGAATTCCAGCCTAGTTCAGCAAGGGTGGAAACTGGACTTGTAAAGTCAGTTAACGCTCTTGTCACTGGAAGATGAGTCCCGTTAATCTGCATATGATTATGTCGGATTGACAAGTATGTCGGATAAACGAAATTAAGATGTATCAACGCTCGTGATAAAAAATCGGACAACTACACAATAGATAACGATACAAACACTAATTGTTCATTAATTGTTTATTGTTAAGCAAGTTTATCTCTGCAGCTGTTGTAATATGCAGCTACCAGTTGACTCGTCTCGCATCAAAACACGGGCTGTGTACTCGCGGGCAGATGACCATGGAGTACGCTGATCACTGTGTCAGATTAACAAGACTTATTAATGAGTGATTTGGGCAATTGGTTGCAAATTAGGTGTGTCGGAGTCAGAATGCAAGACTGTCAGATTAACAGGTCTAAATAGCTTTAATTTAATTGGTTCCCATCATAAATGTTGAATAAAGCCGATTGTCGGATTAACAAGACTTGACTGTATGCAGGAAGACATAGTTGTGTACCAAGGTCACAAAATAAGAACATCTCACTCAAAAGCTTGTAGATGAAATTTCTCAAAAGGAATTATTGCATGTAAATTACTTAGGCTTTGTGTTCCCTCTTTAGAAGGCAGCTGCTGTCGCCAAGAAGCCAGCCAAGGGGAAGGCCTCCCCTAAGCCTGCGGGGAAGGGCAAGGGCCCGTCTCCCCAAACACATGGGGCAGGGTCAGCGGTTGCCAAGCCTGGTACTGTGATCCCACCAGAGCCAGATGCTATCAGCACAGAGTGAGTTATCAGTTTAATTGACACATGCCATTTTGTAGCAGACATGTAGCATTTTTTATTGGTTGTGATCAACCAACATATGTTCGACAATCATTCACAAGTCAAAAAGAGTGTTGCCAAAACTTAAATGTTGGCCAAAATATTGATGAGAAAGGAGACCAATTCAATTTCTCACCCAGTTTGTCAAATTTCATAAACTTGTTTGCAAACTATTTGTACAATGCTTACACCTTGACAAACTTAGTTTTGAAAACGCAAATCAGCCCTGTTAAATATGTCAAATATAGCCACCTTAAAAGACACCCTACTTCCCATGCAATCCTTGGAATCGAGGATTTGCTGTGTGTTTTAAGCATGAGAGCATGTCGAATACCGTATTCAACGTATTAAGTGCCCGGGGCGCTCTCAAAATTGGCAATATTGGGCTCTTATTAGAATCTGATTTTGGTGAGAACAAAAACAGAGTTGAAAAATTGTAAATTTCGTAGTTTATGCTGACAGCCTTACATGATACAAAAGAAAAGTATGTGCGTATCATACACGACAGATATATTTTCCAGAATTTAATTGCCCACAATGAATGGTGCATATAACACACGAGTGCGTATAAAACACGAATCAATCGGAATGGGTGCTAATTGGGCAAATATATTAGCAAATATCACCATGGGCGCTTATTAGAGCAGGGCGCTTATTACGTCTAATACAGTAATTCAAGGACGCCTTCTTTTGGAAGGTTTGGGGGATAATGCAATAGAGTTGTTAAAATTGAGACATTATTGCAGTACAACCCCTAATAGCAGGACCTCTTGATATACACCCCTAATAGCAGGAACTCTTGATATACACCCCTAATAGCAGGAACTCTTGATATACACCCCTAATAGCAGGAACTCTTGATATACACTCCTAATAGCAGGAACTCTTGATATACACCCCTAATAGCAGGATCTCTTGATTTACACCCCTAATAGCAGGAACTCTTGATAAACACCCCTAATAGCAGGACCTCTTGATATACACCCCTAACAGCAGGAACTCTTGATATACACCCCTAATAGCAGGACCTCTTGATATACACCCCTAACAGCAGGAACTCTTGATATACACCCCTAATAGCAGGACCTCTTGATATACACCCCTAATAGCAGGAACTCTTGATATACACCCCTAAAAGCAGGAGCTCTTGATATACACCCCTAATAGCAGGATTTCTTGATATACACCCCTAATAGCAGGATCTCTTGATATACACCCCTAATAGCAGGAACTCTTGATATCCACCCCTAATAGCCTTTTATGAACAGCATAGGTTGCTGGGGAATTATTCAAACTTGGAATCCCAACCGATTCCTAAACCTACTAAGCAAAGTAATTCTGTTGTTTTGACAAACAAAATTAGATTTGGAAAACAGAAAAATATGCTGCTGACCGACATCACTCTTTCCAAGTCACCGAGTCTGACCACCAGATCCATTTTGTCCCCTCTGGAAACAGGGTTGTTTGGGACCTTTCTTACCTGGAATCCCCACTTATATAACGTCAGATCCACACGACAGTATGTTCATAGAACTTGACAAGATAAATATTAGTTCTAATGACAGTAGGATGTTTGAAACAGGTGTGTTTAAAGCTGGTCGTGATACTGTTTGGAGAACATTTGATTTTATCCTGTTTCCAACAGCAACCTGAGCATAATAAAGTCGCGTGAAGATATTAAGGTTTTTCTCTAAGTGTTGTGTGTTTATGTTGTTGTCCAGCTCCCCGGCCTATGCTGCTGCTATAGGATCTCTACTGAGGCAATACAGGGGAGGCTTCAAGACTTACACTGTGCCCTGCTATGTGGCCTCAGGGACATGCGCCAACCCTGGAGAGTTGCCCTACAGGTAGAGTATACTCCAGAGCTGTGAGGGCTCAGGCTGTGTCTCAACATGAACATACATGGGTCAAAACCTATAGTATTCTCTGGTGCAATTCCCGGAAACTCTTTATCAAGAGGGATCTTGTTTTGTAATAAAACTGTCAGCAGATCAGTGCCATGTGTCGGTAGAGATTCCAGAGTTCCCCAACCCCTGTGAGATTGACACAAGGCAGTCTCATATACCTGTAAACAAACAAATCTGGTGCCCAGTCAGTATAAGAGAAGTGAGTGAGGGAGTATGGTTTTACGCAGCTTTTGCTATAGTCCAGCAATACTGCTGTGGGGGACACCAGAAATGGACGCTTTGTACCTATGTGGGGATTCTAACCCGGGTGTTTGGTGTGATGTGCAATTGCTTTAACCATTTGGCTAGCCCACCGCCCTAGTATAAAAGGAACGAAGTTTGCACCACTAACATATGTCATTCCTTTGAAAAATCTGTGATATGGTCAAAATTGACTGTCTGTCTCATGGACTGTCAGGGGCACTGACTGTAAACAGGACAGCTATGAGGTGGAAGGCCAGGGTATTAGATTACTTGATTTTTACATTCTGCGAATTTCATGAGAGTAAGTACATCAATAAAATAATAATAATAAGTGCATTTATAATGCGCCAGATTCCATTCACCAAGTGGATGCTTATTGCGTTACACTATTATTACCCCGGTCAATGGATCAGTGAGCACTCGATTTTCAATCTCAGCTCCCTGGGGAGTATACAACCCAAGCTGCCTGTGAGGCGCTAGAAGGTTAACAGCCACATTGCCATCTCATCCTACTGGGTACCCACTCACTGCTGGGTGAACAGAGGCACATTTCGAACAAAGTCACTTGCCTAAGGAGACACCACATGTGGTACATGTGCTTCAGTGTGGGGCAGGACCGAAGCCCTAGAAACTCTCAGTAGTTAAGCTGGTGAACGTGGCCATCCATCCAACTACTCTCCAAGACCGGCGTTGCTTAACTTCACCTGATTTGTGATCTGTGTGCTGTGCACAGGACCACATGCCACCACATATACATCATACAGTTTAGTCTTCTTAGTAAACAACAAAATACTTATCCATTTTTTACTTATTTAAGACTTTTGAGGATTCAAAGCCTCATGACAAAGCTGTGACATAAAGTGCTTTAGATACCTTGAACAAGCAAGCTGTGAGTTTAATCTATTTTTTCCATCCTCTGATTCAGCATCCACAACACACTGTACCTAGATGTGCACTGCCCAGTGGTCAAGCCTCCCATCGTGGTCATCTCTGACAATGGCAAGACCACTCTGGACTTCGGTGAAGTGTCTATCGGTCAACATACAACCAAGTCTGTGACAATACAGAACATTTCAGACACAAACCTGGAAGTATCCTTACTGTCATGTGTTGTTTGTGTGTTGTTTGCACTAAGCAATATTCCGCTTCTATGACAAGCCAGTGTTTGATATGAGCAGCAGTCCACACCTTCAAGGTATAATGACACGCTATATACTAAGGGTGCCGGGTATTGCCGGTATATTGGTATATTAAGGTTCACTCTTTCCATGATACATATCACAATATTTTAAAATTATCAGTATATCGGATGATTTCAAAATGCGATTTTCATACTGTGTTTTATGTTATACACTTGCCAAATACACGGAGCGTGCATCCTTTTGTATATATTAGATGAGTTTTCAGTCTTTTGAAAATTTTTTTGAGTATTATGTGCAGTAAGAAATGACATCATATCCCTTCAGCGAATTCAGGTATCAAACTTGGTTTCGTATAAATTCTATTCTGAGTTATGTCCCTTCTATGTCCCTCCTATTGACCAATCAAATTCCACCTCTCATATCGCTTGCCTTTGCTTCAAAACAAGATGGCAGTGCCCAGTCAAGATCTGATCGATAGTCAAGACCTCTTTTGTAATAAAATGGGTCTTACCTTGCAAAATGCATCAAATCATTTGAGCACCTTGATAAAAAACATGAAAATATTTTGAAAACATCTGTTGACATTCATATGATGGTAGACAGGCTTTGCGAATCCTGCAGTTGACGAAAATCTGCTCGTTCGAAATCCATGTTGTTTACGAACCGGATGTCAAGTTTGTTTACCCAATTTTGATTGGACTACTATCTAACCCAGGAATCCCAGCCTAGTTCAGCAAGGGTGGAAACTGGACTTCTATGGTCAGTTAACTCCCTTGCCTCGGGAAGATGAGATCATGGTAGACTGATGATATTGATCACATGCTCCTTAACAACGCCCAGCTTCAAGCATCACTACTGGACACGACAGGACCATTCCAGAACCTGAATGCCCTCCGGATGCTGCCACCAGGGGGCACTCACACAGCCGTCATATCCTTTACACCAACAGCGGGCAGAGTGGTCAGTAGTCTTTACATTCATCACCACTCGCCCCTTTCCGTGGCCTGCAAGAAGACTCGTCCCCCTATCGATGAATGTTATGTGCGAAAATACGACAAACCAATCAGAATGGGCGTATGATTTCGAGTTCTTTGTCAAATAATCCCTCAGAAATAATTTTTGATTTTACATATGTCTTGCATCTAAAATTATACCCAAAACACAGTTAAATGTGTTCAATCATACTGTATAATTCCGCACGTCCAGATGTGCTTTAATTTGCATCTGAAATATATATAATATATGGGGAAATATATGTGAACCATTCCGCAACGAGTTGACAATTGTTTTAGGTTTGCGCTAAGACGGAACCCGGTCGCAAAAATGGCCACGAGAGAGGCTTGAGTCTCTATTCGGCTTGTCCCAGAATAACACGAATGTAGTCTTTAGTCTATTCCTGGCATCAAATGACCGCCTCCGTAGTCTAGTGGAAATAGTATCTGCCGGGAGAGAGGAAGGTCAGTGCTTCGATCTCCGGTCAAGTTATACCAAAAGATGTTTAGAGATGATACTTGTTGTTACCTTGCCTGGCGCTAAGCATTAAGGGACTTAAACAAGGACTTGTTGGCTCAACGTCTGTATACTTTGTCTGAGTGGTGTAACCATGTTATACTGTGGCGTGGTGTCTCCATGGGCTAGCACTATAAATCTGAGTAGTACAGGCAGTCACTCACATGTACATGCAAGATGCTATATAAGGGTAATAATCTTTCATGTGGAGTTAAACCTCATCTCAGCTATCATCATGTTCGGGTCATGACAAGCTGTAAGTGTATTTTCTATATTTAACTTGAAATTTATGCAGGAATGAACACTGTTTTGCTTAAAAAGTGAAAACATTGTCCTTATTTCAAGTTTCATGAGTTCTCTTCAGAAAGTAGTATATGAGAACATCAAGATGAGCAACTGTTGGTAAATGTGACTTATATTCTCTAATGTTCAATGCACACATTTTTTCAGTAAATACAGCTGTGTAGAGGGTACACATTAAGTCTTACAAACAATGTGTTTTGATTTTCTTCTCAAAGTTAAAACATTACTATTAATATTTAACATGAATAATAGCATGTAGGCATTGCACTGTTTTGTATTTGAGGTGTTTTTTCTTTCAAGTTCCATGAAGTTTTGGAGATTCACAGCCCTACGGCCATCTTGTTCCTGACACTGTCTGGACGAGGTGTCAGCCCCATCGTCAACCTGTCCATCGACTCGGAGATGTTTGACATGGGCTCTGTACTATCTGGGGAGTATGTGGAGAGGCCTTTCAAGGTGGGTACTTCTGGGGTACTTTCCCTGTACTGGAGAGCACACGTCACCTCACACAAACATGCATGCATGTCAGTGCAATATTCTTGTTTGTGACATGTCAACCCCATTTCACCTGACCTATTTCATGCTCCTCTTTTCAGATCCATAACACATCTTCCTTGTCCATAGACTATGTGATTAAGATGGACAGTCTCTCCCTCCTCCGCCATGCCAAGAGTCAAGTGGTGCCAGGCTTTGTGGACAGGGACAAATCCAGAAAAGTATTTGTCGGTAAGTCACATGAGTCAGTGAGTGGTTGCTTGGTTTGTCGGCAATATTCCAGCTTTATGACACCGGTCTGTAAATAATCGAGTCTGGACCAGACAATCCAGTGATTAATATCATGAGCATAGATCCACACAATTGGGATATGATGACGTGCATCAACCAAGTCACCTAACCTGACCACCCGATCCCATTAGTTGCCTTTTACAACATGCATAGGTTGCTGGGGACCTTTTCTCTCAACCGATAATCATATGAATGGAACACTGAAGATTAGTGATGACACAAGGTGTTCACCAAAAGGGTAAGCCGATCATTTGTCAGAAAACGAAACAAGATTATTTTTATAAAAGCATCTTCACCTTTTACGGCAAGCATGGGTTGCTGAAGACCTATTCTACTCTGGATCTTCCGAGGTTGAGTGAGTGAGTGAGTGAGTGAGTGAGTGAGTGAGTCTTTACAACACTGGAGCAATTTGCAGATACAGCAATAGAGACACAAGCATATTTCCTTGTTTTTCATAATATACCAGGGTTTGATGGGTATATGACATGTAACCCATGGGGACTCGGGGTTAGAACAGGTCCCAGAAACCTTGCAGGCCATAACAGGTGATTTCATGGATTGGTTGATCAGGCTCAGTGCCTTGATGGAAGGCATGTCACCATATCCCAGTGATATTGATCATTACTCGTAGCATCAATCAATGGACTTTCTGGTCCAGACTCTGTTATTTACCATTTACCGGCTGTTGTCACACACATGGAGTGTTGCGTTAAACAACAAACACATTTTTTGGTGCCCTTCAATTACTCACTATATCAATCATAACCATCATCAACGTCATGGGCGGTCGGGTAGCCTAGTGGTTAAAATCGTCCCGCTGAAAACCCGGGTTCGAATCCCAACATTGGTACAATGTGTGGAGCCTATTTCTGGTGTCCCCCGCCGTGACATTGCTGGAATATTGCAAAAAGCGGCGCAAAACCTTACTCCCTCATCAACGTCATCATTATCATTCCTATGGCAAAGATGAGGATATATATAGAGAGGATATTTGACTTTTCTAAACAAGTAACATGTTGACTTCATCGAATGATATCAGCATCACTCCCTTGCCAATGATGAAGGTATATGCATGTGATTATTATCAGGAACAATGCATCATGTGTTGTGTAACTTGAATGTGTTTTTGTTAAAACAGCGACCAGCAGTTCCTATTTGAGTTGATGCAAATTGGGATTAATCAAACTTTTTTTTATCATTCTGTTTTCTTCCTTTTCAGGAACTCAGAACAATAACGGGCAAAATGTGTTTGACCTAGTTCCATCAGAAGGCACAATAGAAGCTGGTAGGTACAATCAGATCTAACAATAATTACTCCACATTGTCATGGCAGCCTAATTTTGACAAACCTATGAAGCTTTCTACAGACTTTTAAGACACAGATTGTCATAGTGGTAGGATTGCTCAACAGTCTGGACTGCATAAGAAATAAAAATGAAGTTTCTGGTCCAAATGTCCAATCCCATGATTTATGTTTTTGATAGGGGTGTTTGATAGTCAAACAAATAGTACTTTTAATCAAAATTGCATATTCTTGTGTAATTTTGGTGTCCCCTGCTGTGATAACATTGGAATATTGCTAAAGCCGGTGTAAAACCAAGCTCACCCCTCTACCTTGAGGGTATTGTTACCTGAGTTTAAATGATACATACAGTTATAAGTGGAGGTGTGCAGTGCATCGGTATACCACGATTGGAAATACTTATGAATGCGTATCACAATACCCATCACGAGTCCTGCTTTATTTGAAGAAACTGTTTTTCACTAATACAATGATATGTTGAGAGAAATAGTATACAGTTGCATCTGTCATTGAATGTTATAACAGGTGCTTCCAAAGAAATCCTTGTCACCTTTGCTCCTGACCATGCCAGTGACCACTACTCTGATGGGGTCCGAATAGAACTCTTCAATCAAGTAAGTCAGAGATGAAGATGAGGAAGATAGCAACACAAAACATGTACCGCTGGATATCGACTTATGAGAAATGTGGATTTAAGTGACATTATTATGTAATTCCTGAGTATGAGATCGCCTCCGTGGTCTAGTGGTAGAGTGTCCGCCTGGAGATATGAAGGTCCAGGATTCGATCCCCGGACCTGTCGTACCAAAAGACATAAAAAGATGGTACTTGTTGTTACCCTATCTGGCGCTCGGCATTAGGGGCTAAAACAAGGACTGGTCGGAGTCAGTTTTCTGTGTCTGAGTGGGGTATTCATGTTAAACCTTGGCATGGTATCTCAGTGAGCAAGCACTATAAAACGGCATCAGTCCGGACTAGTACAAGCAGCCACACACACACACGGGCACACATAAGTGCAATAATCTTGGATGTGACTTTAAACCCAATTTCACCTCACCTGAGTGAGAGTGAGACATATGCCACAGTAAGAGGGAGAGATTAACTTTAGTTGTCAACATTACAAAAATAAAATTTTCCTGAGTTTGGAATTAAAACCATTGCTTCATAAGGTTGTAATACTGAAGCCAATGGTTGTCTTAACATTTGGTGTCAGTGTTGTGTAAGGCTAAAGGTCAGAATCAATTCTCCAATACCAATCACTGGATTGTCTGGTAGATTTGATTGTTTAAAGATGTCATTATGTAGCTGGAATATTGCTGAGTGCTATTAAACATCTGGTTTTTGTGTCATTCGTGAAACTGCAAAGGTTTAATGTTTGTTTTACTGTCAAGATTAGTCCAATTACATGTACGGGTAAGATTAACATTAAGCAAGTTCAATTCAATTCCCGCGATTGTGTTGATTTGCCGCTGATTGCATAGAGCCAATTGTCAGTGACACTTGACACTTGAGTGAGATTTATCAGTTCACTACACACATCACTAATTTGTGGTATTTAGGCTTGTTGGGGATCAAATATCAGTTCGCTATGTATGTTAGTTTGCTGTTTGTTTGTTATGTACGTAAATTTTATATGATAATAAAAAGGAGATAAATGAGGATTTTTATAACAGTTTGTTATCCCTGTGTTCTACTGTATTTTCATTTCAGGAGGAGAGTCACTTTTTCCGGTTACTTGGTGTAGCCAAAGACCATATCATGTACCTGGAGGGCGGAGAGGATCTGTCTCCAGATGTCGAGTCTCTGTCTTTTGTACCGCTTCCCACGGAGGAGGATGGAGAGGGTAATGCAGTCAGGTCACACAATCAATTGAGTGAAGAAATCAAAATGGCATAGTCTGCTGACCATAGCACTTCATGAACAACTTTAAATCAGGAGTGGAGTGGCCGGGTACCCTAGTGGTTAAAGCGTTCGCTTGTCACGCGGAAGACCTGGGTTCGATTCCCGACATGGGTACAATGTGTGAAGCCCATTTCTGGTGTTCCCCGCCGTGATATTGCTGGAATATTGCTAAAAGCCGCGTAAGACCATACTCACTCACTCATTGAATCAGGAGTATCCGATCTGTTCCGAGATAAGAGTCCACAATGCACGAAACCGTTTCCTTTTCAGACTTGAATAGTCTACACTACCTAACACACTCATACATTATGCAATGTTTTTTGAACAATTTGAACCAGCAGCTTTCATGTGCCAATTTTCTAAAGAAGGCAACAACATTTAAAGCCAACATTAGGTGCAAGACTATTAAGAATACTGCAATGTTTAATCCTGTATTGTTCCAATCAGTATGGTGCTATGCTGATAATCCCACACACTTGATGTCTTCCAGAACTGAAGCCATCCATCAAACCCCTGCTCATCACATTATCTAGCGTTGCCAAGGACGACGAGTTCATGACAGCAACCAGGGACATCTTTGTTGGCTGTGTTAGAACTATGGCAGTCAGTCAGAAAAAGGTAAGATCGGGCTCTGGGCTCTGGCTTATGTCTTGAGTTTTCCTGGACCAATTCTTAAACTCAGGTTCTACCATTCTCTAAGTTGCAACATTCTGTGTCCTTGAGCTGATAATGTAGTGATTGCACGAAACCGTTGCTGTGAACATGATTCCCTTTTCCTCCAGTAGACTAGCTGTTACCCTGGCGTCTGTTGATCCTGGTCTATTCTGAGAATAATCCCTGGCTCTTTGTAGCCTATTGCTTGTTGTCAGTGATTCCTTGCAATGTATCTTGATGCCTCTTAAGTGAATAACACTTTCAGAAGTACTTCTGCCCATGACTATTCGATGTGTTTTCTCAATAAATTTAATAAATAATAGATTTATCATCCAAAGCCGTTTAATTAATAAATGTTAAAAACATTTTTTCAGACACCCAAACCATTTATTTTCAGGCCAAAAAAATTCAATATTATAATATTTTCATCGCAGTGTTTCATAAAAATAAGGCAGCAGGCAGTTTTTGAAAAAGACATTGAAACAAGCTGAGGTGGATGGGGTGGAAATGTAATAATTAGTTTTAATTGCCTAATAGGGTTGATTTGTATACCTTGTGATATATGTCCCTAAATTGTAAAAGTGTACATATTTTTTTACCGGATTTTTGTCCGATCGGGTGTGCACTGTGTCTGTGAATTGTCATGTTCACGTCCTATTTGAAGACATATGCCTCGCTGTGAACTACACTGTATAGTTTGAGGAATGAAGGAACATACAGTAAAACTGCATAAACTTGAAATTGTAGTGTGACGTATCCCTTGAACTGTCTTCATTTGAATTTGTAACGTGATGTATGCCTCATCTTCCTGAGGCAAGGGAGTTAATTGACTGTAAAAGTCCAGTTTCCAACCTTGCCGTACTAGACTGTAATTTCTGGGCTCAACCGTAGCACCACCAGTGGCTATTACGAGTTCGGTCGCTTCTTTGACTAATCAGATTCCTCTTCTCATTTCACTTGTATTTGCTTCACCGATAATGGTATCACCCAGTCATGCTGATCTGATAGATAATCAAGATATATATTGTAATAAAACGTGTCTTACTTTGCAAAGGGCATCAAATCATATGAGCACCTTGATTACAAACATGAAAAGATTTGGAAAATATCAGTTGACATTGAGGTTGCGGTTCATATGCTTTGCAAATCCGGCAATCGACCGATATCTGCATGGCAGTTTACGATCGGATGTCAATTTTGTTACGTTGATTGATTGATTTTTAAGCATAGATTTGTTAGTCCAGCCAAAATATATAACTCCATAATTCTAGCCTAGTTCGGCAAGGATGAAAATGAACTTTTATAGTCAGTTAACTCCCTTGTTTCGGGAAGATGCCTTGAGCTGTCATCATTTGATCCTGTATGACCACTGTTAGCATCAAGTTAATGACGTTTCAATGTAATCATTCCATCATTGGTATGCTTGAGTTATTAACAACCTTGTAGACTAATAACTTTAACATCTTGCATGCTTGCCAACAGCTGAAATGCTTAAAAAATCTCACTGTTGCAGTGAGTGAGTGAGTGAGTTTGAGTCAACACCGCTTTGAACAGTATTCCAGTTATATCATGGCATGTCAGTTAATGTTTGAGGAAAGCCCGAAGTGAAAGCTATAAGCATGGGAATGATGTTGACAAACTTAGAAACATAATCAGGGTGAAACAGGGTTCAAACCCAATATTTCAGGTTTCTGGAATGAAAAAGAGGTGGTCAGAGGTTTAATGATGAACAAATGTACTGAAAATAAGTACCCTTCCTTTAGTGTTTGCTTGTCATATTTTAGGATAACTCTCGCCATGTCCTTGGTAATTTTTTCATGACTCTCCCTGAAAAGACAAAATGCAAATGCACTTTATATTTTAAAATATAATTTCAATTTTTTATGAGCTTACGCAAATATGTGTATTATTTTTTATGACCCTCCCCTAGAGAGTGTCATATTTTTCATGTCTTGACTCCCTTGGACCCACCCCTATTATAAATGACCGGTCCCTGAACACCCAAACAGCAAAATGGTTGTCAAAAGGTCACACAAATATGAGTATTATGTTGAAAGATCTTGGATCATTATCCAGCCAAATCTGTTATTTGAACCTATGATCAGCAGATACTAAGGGAGGTAACTCTGCACAGTGACTGCAGCACCTTGACCTCTGAACCCCTGTGCTCCATCCTATTGTAAACAAACAGAACAGAGTCAACATGCAACATGTGTGGTAAAACATACAGTTGTCACCATGTAGAGTTGGCAAGTGTGGAAGAAAAATGCATGTCTTTTCTAATATCTAACACACGGCATATCTTTACACTTCATGAGGTAGGGTTATGGTTAAAACTGCATTATTGACTTAACCAAGGGAATGTGTGTTGGATTGTTGCTTGTGTTGCATTATAGAAAGTTGATCATATCTAACCGTCTATTGTGATGGGCCAAGTACATAACAGGTATTAGTTTGTGTTAGGTTGTCAAGGTTCTATCCAGGGGCTATCCAGGGTTTTTAAACAAAAGTACGGGAGATGAGGGGGGTCCACTTGGGCCATTTTGTATTAAGTTTCCTTCAAGAACCAAATCAACATGTTACCATAGGGTAGGAAATGGGCATTCAAAATGTCATCAGATGTAAAAAGAAGGGGGTGGCCACACCAGGAACCCCCCACCCCCCCCTCGGGATCTGCCATCCGAACTGATACTATTCTCTGTCATCACAAGTGTTGTAACTATCTGTCATCTGGGAAAATGTTAATGGGCAAAATAACTCAATGCATATATTTCTTTGGATTTCTGAGAAAACTCTACTTCACAAAAATATTCAAGAAAATTCTTTTGCAACCTTTTTGTGAGCTCCTGGTATCATCCCTATTTGATAGTGACACATGCTCATGATATATATTTTGAATCATAGAATAGACTCTTCTAGTATATGTTACTTTTGATTTCGGATTTAATTATAAGATTTACAGTAAAACTTTTTATTGAAGATTACAGAAGGGTGTTGTAGGAATTGTTACCATCAGTATTTTATAAATATTTATTTACAATATTTAGTTCATATTCGTTGATATGAGACTTAAAAGTCAAAGGTCACCTGTCTCTTTCGAACGTTTAATTCCATCTTTTAAAATTCCTTTCTTTTTATTGAATTTTCTTTGATATTCATGATCCATTTCTTGAATTCTTCAGTTTACTAACTGAGCAGATCTGTGAAAAAATACCTGCATAACAAAATGATAATGCCTCATATAAATATATTTATGATGCATATGATATTGTCACAGTTTGTATTAAACTTATAGACAGATATCGTCACAGAGAGAGTCAAGGTTCTTGACCAATAGAACAGCACTGTTGAGACCTGACTGAGAAATAATTGTCCAATCACAGAGGCCGATTTTGGAAAAACGGGTGAACACAAGAGGTGTCATTGATGTGAAATTTTAGTGTCTATATATCTGCTCAAAAGTATCACAATATATTAATTAATTATAAACTTCATAACTCTAAATATGTACAGATGGAAATTACCTATGTACACATGCAGTTAATCAATATAATATAAACTAAGCTGTTCAATTAGATGTTGAATTTTCAGCCTTTTCATTGACCACCTCAACCTTGGTAATCTCAATAAATCAATCTCTTCTGTGGAAATGAATTATTTATTTAGTATTGATATTCATAAATTTGTTTCCATTCAGTATTGACATTGAGGATTTGTCGATATCACGACATACGATGACGCCCCATGTGAATGGTAAACAAGTCACAAAAGAATACAGTAAAATATGAAGAGACTGATGGTATATCATGTTTCTTTTTCTCATTTTCTGACAGTTACCGTATTCGACGTAATAAGTGCCCAGGGCGCTCTCAAAATTAGAAATAGGGGGCTCTTATTGGAATATTATTTTGGTGAAAAAAACCAGTTAAAAGATCGTAAATTTCGTGGTTTATGCTGATAGCCTGAAGTGTTTATATACAACAGATATATTTTTCCAGAAGTTAATTGCCGTAATTAAGGGTGCATATGAGTGTCTTTTATATGCGAATAAATAAGTCTTGTGTACATTGATCAATTGGAAGGGGTGCTAATTAGGATTGTTCACTAGGCAATATATCAACAAATATCGCCGAGGGCGCTTATTAGAGTGGGGCGCTAATTACGTTGAATACGGTAAAGGAAAATGAATAAGCGGAACAGTTAATTTTATGTAGTAAATAACAGTTGATGTAACAGTCATGAAAAACAGAGTATTTCACAACAAAAAGATCTTTCAGTGTACTATATCTGTCTATCTGATCACCATGATGCATGATTAATGATGTTGTTGCACTTGATTATACAGGGGTTAAAATATATGAGTCACTGAGTCTTGACAACCTTACAGGAAAAGTTAAAATAATTTATATGTAAATGTACCAAAATTTGGTGCGTCATTGAAAAGTTATGTGATGCTAACATCCATTACTGTCGGCAAACTGAATGCACATATGGTAGTTCTGTTCGTGACAGTTTAAAAGTGCAATATATATTAACAAGAGCAAGTGCAATTGCTTTCACGAGTCGGTGACTTGAAACACTTTTTAACCCCTGTAATGTGATGAATATTTTGCCTCATATTAATGTGTGTCAACCATGATTGTCTCCCCCTACCTAACGCTTCAACCAACATCTGATTGCATGGCGTGCGCTCGTCCCAATGTATTGTGTTATTTCTTCACCATCTTCGGCATCCAGGAAGGAAAGAAGGTAGGGGACATAACTCTGCATGACATGCACACAACCCACTAAAAAGCACATTTAACCAGCACATTTGCATGCATGACAACATAGTAATATGCCATTCCTAACAAAACAAAATGCATTTTCATATTTCAGTTGCAAGTTTAATTGTACCCGGTAAACTAAATTGTCGCAATGTTTCAGTTTAACATTTGAGAAAGCCCAAAGTGATGTTGGTGATAATCTTTCACTTTTGTGAAAGACATTTGTATTGTGCTGATGGATCAAGGATTGTGATATAGGTGACCAGGGATTCAAACCCATGATCAGCGGATCCTGGTGTTTGTAAGTGACAGAATTCTTCATAGAGTATTGCAGGACTTTAGCAGTTGGACCAAATGAAATCACAGACACGTACAGTCTAGCTGCTGTATCTCTATGCTGTTCCTTATAAGCGATTTTGATGCTGTAGCCACAAGTCCATATCCAGTTTGTTCATAGGGAGCAACAGAGATATGGTTGCCATACCCACATACAGCCACACAACACTTCCACATTGTCTCACGCTGGTCAATGTTTGGTTTTGTACTGCCCCTTGTCGCAGAGTCCAGTCTTCAAGAATAACTGCATCCTCAATTAGCCAGGTTATTATATCTCCATTATAGCGTGATGGTTGGTTGGTTTAATCTTAAAGCAAGAGAAATTCTGTGCTGTCACTTCCGAAACCAATTTCTGGTGGCCAATGGTCGAGGGTAATCATCACAAAAGAATTGGGATAAACTGGCTGATTGAGGATGGTAGAACTGTTGTGTTTATATTTCATGCAATCAAAGCTTTTTATTGTGTCCGTACATCTGAGTGCAGTGAATACTGAAGCTTAATGAAACAACAGAAATGTATGCTCAATAATACTGTGTATGTGAATGTCGAAACGCTTTTAACATAATAACAATCTACATACATGTTTGAAACACCAAAATATAATGAATGTTTTTGAAGTTACTGTGACATGTATGACCTCTTAAAAAAACACCTTGTTGAGAAACAGGGAATACACTTATGAGAAGAGTCCATGTATTAAGGTGCCTTACTCTGCAAAGAGTGGGTTCAAATCCTGAGTGGGACTCCACCCAATGAGTTACTAGAATCCCAAATATAACATTTATAGGCATGAAAATATCTCTTTCCCCACAGTCACTCAATGAGAGAAACATTATATTGCACTCATCACATGGAAATGTTGTCTATCGGAAATTGAATTATTCATTGCAAATGTAAAACCTTGAAACATAAATTCTCCCTACTTTACATGCAGGGACCTTTCACCACAAAAATAACAAAAAAATATTTGAGGTCAATAAAATTCTTTATCATACATTTGCACATGATCATTTACAAAATCAACTTCAACAAAAAGTAATCTTGACATCCACAAGACCGTTGTTGGAAGCGAAAGTATTCATTACTGTTAAGAAAAAATGTCGCTTTGCAAAACAAAGAGTCTTGATTGACAAATTAAATGAGAAATTTTCAGTTAAAACGAAACATTTTCAAGAGAAAAACAAGGTCAAAGTCAATAGGAAGTAAGACACTTATGAATTCAGGTACATAATTTGTTGGGAGGTATCTCTTGAAAGACAATAGCTCTGTCAGTCTTTCACACTGAAGTATATAATAATAACATATTCCAGTTATCGCTGAAAGCAGGGTTCGATTTAAGAAACTTGAATTTACTTGCACCAAGTGCATGTTAATATGAAAACTTAGTTGCACCAGACACTTGAAAATTAAGCCTTAGTCAGACACAAATTTAAGTTTTTTTGACATGCACTTGGTGTAGACATAAATAGTAAGTTGCATTTTTCAATGATAGTTTGCACTGGTGCATGTTTTGTGCAATTAAATCGAGCCCTGGATCACTGTTTGTGTGTGTGTGTGTGTTTCAGAACGGGGAGTTCCAGATCGAGAACCTGCAGTCGTTGCAGGCTAAAGGATTCAACATGGATCCTCAGAGGGTCAGTCAAACATCATTGCCGAGATCAATTTATTTTCTTGTTTTAGGAGCCTACCCTAAAGTATGCTATATTAATACTCTTGTGTTTGGATTGACGGTTAACTTTTATTTCAATAGATTTTGTGAGGAAATGTCATGGTTGATTACCGGTTTCTCGTAGTGTAAGTGTATTGTTTTGTTGTAACAGGGGATGATAGAAGCTGGCAGCAGAAAGCCCATCACTATCACATGGACACCACCTTCAGGATATGACGTGAGTAGAATTGACAGAAGGATTCGATTATTTGACACAATATTTGTAAAAAAAATGAACAAAGAGTTGTTATTTTTTTGTCTTGAGTGAGTGAGTATGGTTTTACGCCGCTTTTGGCAATATTCCAGCAATATCACGGCGGGGGACACCAGAAATGGGCTTCACACTTTGTACCCATGTCGGGAATCGAACCCGGGTCTTCGGCGTGACGAGCGAACACTTTAACAACTAGGCTACCCGACCGCCCCTTTTTTGTCTTGAGATATGACCAATCCTTCATCAATGTTAAAAACAACAACATGAGGTCCCCTGCAGCCTATTCTTGTCAAAGGATTGACTACACCGCCTCATGTAGCTGGAATATTGTGGAGGGGTGTTCAACAAAAAATTAAACAAATATAAAAATAACAGTCACAATTTCTCAATATCCTCATAGATTAATGTATACAGGGATGAGATTGGATATTTTCCTTTTCAGCTGAAACTTTTTTGCAATGGAGCATGGTCCATAAATTGGGGTGTTTATGGGGAAGCCATCAGATTTTAACAAATTTGTGGTCAATAAAATTTGCAGATTCTCACCCGTGTATATAATATACTGATTGACAAGGATGTATTAATCAATGTATTTTTAAAATCTTGGGATGATTTTGAGGGATATGACTATATAGCTAAATGTGACACTAAATCTCACGAAAACAACTTTGAGAAAACAGCAAGTGTCTTTGTTTTTGACAAAAATATGTTTCCCATTAGCTTGATTTTCTGATTTAAGTTGAATTACAATATCAGGGAACATAACAAAATCTTCATTTCCAAAGTCATTGACCTCCCAGCTAATCACTTATTCCATGGGGGCTGTCGGGTAACCTAGTGGTTAAAGCGTTCGCTGGTCACGCCGAAGACCTGGGTTCGATTACCGACATCGGTACAATGTGTGAAGCCCATTTCTGGTGTCCTCTGCTGTGATATTGCTGGAATATTGCTAAAACCGGCAAAAAACCATACTCACTCACTCACTTATTCCATGATTCAAACTTTCACATCATGTGTTCACATCTTTACTTTGTTGATACCCATATTTCTCCCACCAGCCCACTGTCCCCACAGAAGGCTCAGTGATCGTCACACTGAAGGGGGACGTCACCGAACAGTACAAGGTCATCGTCAGGGCCATGGTCATCACAGAGTGACCATCACCATAGCACTGACTGAAGTCCTCAGAGAGCACATGTATGAACATTCTGAGGAATTTGGTCATCAACAGAAGTGTCTTGATCTGTGCCAGTACACCAGAGGAGTCCTCTTGGGAGACTTTGGAAGTGATTGACAAATTATTACAGAAAACAGGGATTGCTGTTTGAAAATATGTCAAAACAAATGTTTCCGGTTTCCAGATATTTGTTTTCCCCATGTTGGACCAATTTATCACCATTCCAGTATTGTCAATAATTTATGCCAAAAGTGTGAATTTGTTATGCTTCACTGAACAGATTCAAAGTGTTCAAAGCATTGTAACTGAGTTGTCATTTGAAGGCAGGTATTTCAAAGAAAAAACATAAATAAACCTTAAAAATACTCTGACCTTCTGACCCTATTTTTGAATGGGCTAAAGCCGCTAAACGTGAGTGCTGAAATTGGAAACTTGTTTTTTTGGCCTGAGATATGCGAATGTCTGTGACATTATTTAGACTGAAAATGCAGAGAAAGAAATATGTTGACAGATTCACTATCAACTCTCGCCTTCTTTCCAACATGATTTGTGTTCATCCGTCCACAAGTGAACTGATATTCAAAATACTACAAAACTGTGAAATAATAATGTGAACTTTTGACATTGTCATATCTGTGATATTTTTCTATGTATGGTTTGTATTTACTTATTGTTAAAGTGAATCAACATAGTAGACTATGTTTCAGGTGTTATTTTATGGACATTCCAAAGCAATAAATAATTATGAGAATATCTGGTGTTTTGTGTAAAACTCTCAAGTGTTTGGAGATGCAAACAATGACATGCTATATACTTCCGCATCAAAAGGATAAACAACTGGAGTATTTGTTTTCACGTGATATTTGACATATTTCTCAATTTATTCTGGCATAATTCATATTTATTTGTAGGTATCTTAGCTGGATAAAACACTTCTGTTTGGTAATTCTTGGTATTGTAAACCCTCGAGAAGAGACCTCAGGTCTTACTATCTCTCGCCTCTCATGGAAGTGATTCTGCTGTCCAAAGTACAAGCTGGTTGTAATGTTTTATCTTATAAAAAATAATTAATCTTTATTCATTTTAATTGAAAACAAAAACAAAGACAATATTTCATTGTTATTTATTAGTATCTCACATGTTTTGCCCCTTCCATTTTTCATTAAATTATAGACACGATCCAAACGTTGAAAATGTCTTGACATGAAGCCACATTACAATGTTAACAAAACATTCATGGCTCTCAGAAAAACAGACACAAACATAAGTACCACTGGAAAACCTGTATGAAGACAAATCAAATTTCTTTTGACCAACAAATGGAGGGAGATAAATTGTCTTCCTGATCTTGCTCTCTGTGGTGTTGGGATCTATCATCTGGATCAGTTCATAGCTTCAGTTGGGAGAGACCAGCTTTTCAATTAATGTTTACAAACATCCACTTGTTGGTGTCTATTCTTATCCTATTATATCTTTATTACTCATTTCAGTGCACCAACAACAACAAATGACATATTACCGTATTCTACGTAATAAGCGCCCACAGCAATATTTGCTGATTTACAAGACTTATTTATTCGCTTAAAATACACACTCGTGTGTTTATATGCACGGCCTGTCCTCATTTCGCCTACACCTCATTTCGCCTACACCCTTAATTATGGGCAATTAAATTCTGGGAAAATACATGTCGTACATAAACATTTCAGGCTGTCACCATAAACCACAAACTTTATCTTTCAACTCTTTTTTTTTCACCAAAATAATATTCTATTAAGAGCCCCATATTTCTAATTTTGAGAGCGCCCTGGGTGCTTATTACGTCGAATACGGTAACCATCAAACAGGACAATTAAAAATATATTTGCCAACTTGATCCAAATTTTCAAATGTTACAATGCCTGAAAGTCAATAATTTTATCCTTCAAAATAATCTCATAATCTGCACAATAAGTATTGACATTAACCCTGAAAGACTTGAACACAATATGAAGCATCGGGTGATTTTTATCCTGAAATACGAGTGATGGTCCCAGAGTTCTCTAACGATACTACTCCATGACTGCACTAGTTACTGCAAATGGTACGAGGACACATAGCATGAATAACTCCATGAGAAACTTTACATATCAGTTTTAATCCACTGGAGTTAATGTGAAAGCAACCTTGAAGAAGCTGACAAAGAGAATCACAAACAGCTGTCATGATATATTTAGGCTATTACTGTTGATATCTTCATGAAGACTATGCTCAAGGGCTGTGACGATATATACCGGAACTCTGTCACCATGATATATGTCTCACCTAAGTCGGGTCACCATGCAACAAAGAGAAGCTTGACACACTTCTAAGAGGCGGATCAAGCATCCTTTTCAAAGTGGGGTTCACAGTTTAAATTTCTGCCTTCAGTTTCAGGAAAAATTAACTAAGGGGATTGACATTTTGAATTTTTTCCTTCATTTCAGATGGGTGGGGCTGTTAACTTCTTTTTTGTGTCACTGGTCCATGATTTTATTATGTTTTGAAAAACTATAAGTCTTTTCCCATTTCATCCTTAATTTCAAACAATGGTCAAAGAATCGTGACACATCAGTTCCAAGTAAATCATTACAATCCTGGATGCCAAGAGAAGCAAGGAGCTACCCATGACCTCATGTCCAGAGGTAGAATTCTGTGGGGGTGCTGTCTCGTATTCTAAGAAGGGGACTAATAAATTAATCATCTTTTAATAATGGACGTTCATCCCTGCCCACCTCACTACCTTACGCCCTGCCTTACATCATTTTTTATCCCCAAGTACCTTCAGACTGTTATGCACATTCCCTTATTTCTCC
The DNA here is from genome assembly GCF_022045235.1 of Haliotis cracherodii. Lineage (NCBI taxonomy): Eukaryota > Metazoa > Mollusca > Gastropoda > Lepetellida > Haliotidae > Haliotis > Haliotis cracherodii. Next base: position 6,484,464 of record NW_027266279.1, on the reverse strand, counting down.
ACTGGATGAAATTCACCATTATTACATAAAAAGTAAATCCCACATTTGTTAAATTTTTGAAAGAAAAAGCTAATAATAAATTTCTTAAGGCTAAATGCTCATTCTATGTTCAGTATGTACCTTACAGTTGGTTGTTTCTGTGTTGTTTTGAGCCAGTCACCAATATTCCAGCTGTATCAGAGTGGCGTGTAGAGAAACAAGTCTTGACAAACAAGTGATTGATATTAGGAGCAACATCCCACCATTTGGGGTAAGATAACATACAATCAAGTCACAGACTCTGACAACCGACTAATTCCGTCGCCCCATATGACCAGCATAAGTTTCTGTGTTACTATTAGGACCTGGAATCTTCCCCAGCGTACCCATCATTATGTTAATTACAACTGCTGGATCAGCTCCAGGTGTCACAGACGAGGTTTCTGTTGTTGGTCCTGCACGTAGAATTACAGTGCCTGAATCCATGGTAAGATCACATAACTAGCACCATGGTCCATCCTCATGTCCTCATCCTCAAGACCAAGTCATCACCACCAGTGTAAGAATCATGAATGATACCAAAGCTGTCTGTGACATGAGCCAACAGTCCAGAGCTCCGATCTAATCAAATCTTTTTGGTCTAAAAGATAATAAATGTTCTCATATTAACAATTGACACTAACATCCACTGGAAATGATGTCAGTTCAGGTTAGTTGGTTTAACTGTTTTTGACCCAGATTGCCATAGTAAACTACATGAGTAATGGACCCTAGAGTGGCCGATAGTGTGAATGGGATCCAAATATCACTAAAATCAGATTGTTTATTCTGAGAACACTTCCATATGAGGTCGCATCAGGTTGACCCTGAACGAAATTTAACCACCCAATCTGAATGTCTTGGTTCCTGCTTTCTAAAGATGTCAGCTTTCTAAGATCTGATTTTAATGAGATTAGAATGGTCCAAGGTGTACCACCAGACCAGTCCCTGCTGGCAGTTGAGCTTCACAAATGATCCCAATAGTGCTGCATTCTATAAACTGTGGCCACTGAGCGAAATTTAACCACCCAATCTGAATGTTTTGGTTCCTGCTTTCTAAAGATGTCAGCTTTCGGAGATCTGATTTTAATGAGATTAGAATGGTCCAAGGTGTACCGCCAGACTGGTCCCTGCTGGCAGTTGAGCTTCACAAATGATCCCAATAGTGCTGCATTGTATTAACTGTGGCCACCATGAGACCACTAGTTAGCTTCATTAGAAAGTGAAAAAAAAGAAACCCTGAACTTAAACTGAACTTGATTGCATCTACGATGTGGTGTGGATCAGAGGAATGGCATGATGTTCAGGTCCAGCACTGCACAGGGCATGTTCAGTTCAAACTTAGTGACAACGTCTGGGTGTAGCACACCGAACTTTCCAACTGACTTGCCACACACAAGAATCTCCGCACATCTTCCAGGGAAATATGAAGGATCTGGAAAACAGAATTGGCATGTGTCACTCTCAGCAACTATAGCAGTTTGTAAATAATCGAATCTGGAGTAGACAATCCTGTGATTGATATCATGAGCATCGATCCACCCAATTGGGATACGATGACATGCATCAACCAAGTCAGCGAGCCTGACCACCCGATCCCATTAGACGCCTATTACAACAAGCATAGGCTACCTGGGTCTGGAACATAAAAGGCAAAATTGTTCTGAGATCAACAAGTTAGGTTCTTGTTTTGAATCAAGGGAGGGATGCAATGGAATTGAGTAATCTGAGAAGGTTGATATATTAGTATTGCTATTAAAACGTAACATACATTGAAAAGACATTGGCACCATGCTTTGTGATGTGAACATTCCCAGCCTGAGAGATGTGGACCCTCCCAGGGAACCCACCTTGATCCTCAGTGATTGTGGAGGACCCACCTTGAGCCTCAGTGATTGTGGAGGACCCATCTTGAGCCTCAGTGATTGTGGAGGACCCACCTTGAGCCTCAGTGATTGTGGAGGACCCACCTTGATCCTCAGTGATTTGGACCTACCTTGAGCCTCGGTGATTGTGGAGGACCCACCTTGAGCCTCAGTGACTGTGGAGGACCCACCTTGAGCCTCAGTGATTTGGACCTACCTTGAGCCTCAGTGATTTGGACCTACCTTGAGCCTCAGTGATGTGGACCTAACAGTGGTGTGGACCCACCAGTGGACCCACTTGAGCCTCAGTGATTTGGACCTACCTTGAGCCTCAGTGATGTGGACCTACCTTGAGCCTTAGTGATGTGGACCTACCTTGAGCCTCAGTGATGTGGACCTACCTTGAGCCTTAGTGATGTGGACCTACCTTGAGCCTTAGTGATGTGGACCTACCAATTGACCTACTTTGAGCCTCAGTTGTGTGGACCTACCTTGAGCTTCAGTGATGTGGACCTAACTGTGATGTGGACCTACCAGTGGACCTACCTTGAGCCTCAGTGATGTGGACCTACCAACTGACCTATTATGAGCCCTAGTGATGTGGACCTAACAGTGATGTGGACCTAAAAGATTGACCTACCTTGAGCCTTAGTGATGTGGACCTAACAGTGATGTGGACCTAAAAGATTGACCTACCTTGAGCCTCCGTGATGTGGTAGCCAGTCTTGGCATCTCTTGTGATCTCCAGCAGCTGCATCACTCTATCCAGGAGTCCGTGGATGACCTCAAACCCTGCGGTCTTGTTATAGTTGACAGCACAGAGGCGTCTCTCATTCCTGGCACCAACATCTGAAATAACAATATTTGTCATAAATCAAAAAAATCATATATTATGACTTCTTTAAATGGCTTTTAGAAGCTGGTATGATGAACAAGGGAGATAGTACTGTTGAAGTGTGAATAGAACTCGCAGACACAGCAGTAAATCCAGGACTTCACAATAACAAATTGCATTTTTTCATATGTTTGTTTTATGCCAAGTCAGCAACTTTCCAACTCTATGACAGTATCCTGTAACTAACCAAGTGTGAACCAGACAAACCAGTCATTAATATATTAAGCCATGTTCACACAGGTTCAAGATCACAATATATAGTCAAAAAAAAAACTATGTTTGTTCGAGGCGACATAATGGATCAGTTGATTTGGGTGATAGTGTGTCAACACACCCAGGTTGTTTGGATGGTTGCTCATAATATCAATCACTGGACATAACTGGTCCTTGTTTGATTATATACAGGCCATCACAAAGTATAGCATTAAAAGACAAACACACTCACACACACATAACAAGCAAGAAGGTAACACACATAGCCAGTCTCGGTGTCTGTAGTTACTGGGAAACTATAACATGATGTGAGATTGGTTGTTTGAAAGTGAGATGGCCTGTGATGATGAAGAACATTGTAAGTACTGGCCAGTAGGAGTGAGTGAGTATGGTTTTACGCCACTTTTAACAATATTCCATCATTATCACAGTGGGGGACACCAGAAATGAGCATCTAACCATTAACTCACCATGGCTTAAGACAAACAAATAAGATGCATTTACATATCAACTAATTGCACTCCTAAATGAAAACAACTTACCAGTTTGTGAGTCCTTGAGAACTACATCTGAGATCTCAAACAGTCGGAGTGGTAGCGGCATATTTTTGTTGAAGTAAACAGTTTTCAGAATACCAGGAAGAAGGGTTGTCCGGGCAACCTGTTGAGATAATCATGCCTTGTAAAAACAGCACTGGTCACTATGAACAATGGAGGTTGCAGCTGGCTTATTTTGTTTGTTTGTTGTTTAATGCCGCACTCAGCAAGATTCAAGCCATATGATGATGGTCTGTAAATAATCGAGTCCGGACCAGACAATCCAGTGATTGATATTGACATGCATCAACCAAGTCAGCCAGTCTGATCACCTGATCCTGTTAGCAGAACAATAACAATGTTATATACCATACTTCATATCTTTGCGCAATGATTTCTTTGGTCTAAACTGTGCGTTGTTAAAAGTATACTGTCTTGTTTTTCCCACCAAAATATCTAAAAGATTTAGGGTAGAACTTATACATACCAATGATAAAATTGTTGAGTGAGTGAGTGAGTTTGGTTTTACGCCGCTTTTAGCAATATTCCAGCAATATCACAGCGGGGAACACCAGAAATGGGCTTCACACATTGTACCCATGTCAGGAATCGAACCCGGGTCTTCGGCGTGACGAGCGAACGCTTCAACCACTAGGCTATCCGACCGCCCCGATAAAATTGTTGAGTAGATATCAGGTATGTCAATACTGTTTTTGACTAATAGTATGTCCATACTAATTTTGACTTTCACATTGCAACATCCAATATGCCATTGATAATCCCCCTGGTGAGAATGGCCTCCTAAGGCTCTCAAGTACCTGGAACTCCTGTGTTTTGGGGTTGGCGATGTGAACTGCAGGGATGTCTTCAAGCTTCCGACACATCTTCTCCGACAAATCATCCCGGGAACACTGAACATACAAGCAGTTTTATACTGGATTATCACCATTGTACGTTGATAACTGAAATTCATATGAGATCTAATTTTTGTGAATACTGCGCAAAAAATGACACGTTAATTTGCTAAATTTAATCTTCACTGTGAGTGAGTAAATGGGTGGAAGAATGTTGCAATAAGAAGCATCACAGTAACATCCCAACTGTCATGACCATATCACTGTTATCACACCCATCTGTAAATAATCATATTCACGACCAGTGGCTGAAGGCATGAGCAACGATCCACGCCATGGTTTGTTTGTTAGTTGCTTGATTGGTTTAACTTAACTCTGAACAGAACTTAAGTCGCTGCTTGATTTGGGGAGAAAGTGATGTAGGTCACTGATAAAACCCACAAACATGGGTATGGTGCTGACAAACCTAGAAACATGATCAGGACCAATCTCATTAAAATCAGATCTAAGTTTTCGCTACAGCTAAACAAGGATCTGAGGACATCCCATGAGGGGTCACGTCAGAATGACCTTTCGCAAATTTGGACCAACCAATGAAATGACCGACAAGAAATCGACATTGGCCAATCAGAAGGCCGCTTTCTTGAGCTTTATCACACTAGTTTCAAACTGGCGACTACGCTTCGAAACATATTTTGACGTATTCTCGATTAAAAATTTTACAACTGATAAGAAGAACATTCTGGAATGGCTTATAGATGGCCTAGATTGTATGGATATAATCATAAAACCTGTTATTGTCGTTCAGAATACCCAGTGTATAATATATCATGTTTGCATGATTAGAAAACACATTCTGACTGTCACTTTCATGATTTGGTAAGCGACACTCTGATTGGTTGGATGAAAGGTCGTTCTGACGTGACCCGTAATGGGATGTCCTCAGATCTTTGTTTAGCGATAGCGAGAACTAAGATCTGATTTTAATGAGATTGGATCAGGACGGATCTGGATTAGCCGCAATCACCAATTACTGGTAAACCAAAGGGACAGAACTCTGCAAGACGAATTGTGTCACCTTCATGGACTGTACCATCTAGTTTTAACATGACTTTATGGAACAGCACCAGTGTTTACTAGTGAGTGAGTGAGTGAGTGAGTTGGGTTTAACACCGCTTTTAACAGTATTCCAGTTATATCACGGCTTAATGTGGGAGGAAAGCCCGGAGTGATGCAGGTCTCAGACATTTACCACTTCAGCATTGTTCAGTGAAACCCACAAGCACGGCTATGGTGCTGACAAACCTAGAAACATAATCATAGGTTTCTGGCATGCCCAAGGGACGCAACTCTGCACAGCGAATTGCGGCATCCCAGACAACTGGGCCACCCGTGCCGCCCAGTGTTTGCTAATTTGACAAGACTGATGTTCTTAATGTCAATGTTCAGACAAATGGGAACTGAAATGTTTCCATGACAACCTACTCACCAAAGCGAAAGTGAGCGCCTCAGTGAACCCTGAGGATGCGACCTCGTATCGGAGTTGGTCTGTCAGCTTGTTGATGGGGAACTGATGTCCGATGGTGTTGCAGTTGGGAACTGTCATCTTTATGTTGTCGTAGCCGTATGCTATAGCCACGTCCTCGTAGATGTCACATGCATGGATCACATGTGCAGAGAGTTAAGTCATCATAACAACAGACCTGGAGTATCACAGGACACAGTGATAACTGTGTGTTTCTGAGGGGACACACAAATAACAAGCCTTTAATTTCCAAGGTTATCCAATGACATTGTCAAAATCATAACATGTTTCTAATGGCTATTTTCCACCAAAACATTAACTATGACAAGTGCTACATAACACCTAGGTCATCTTAAGGCCTAAAAAAATAAAAGAATTGGTCCTCAGGCAAAGACTTTTGAAAATATATTGCGGGCAGGCGGTGTTTTTTAAAATTTTATTTTGCTTGTTCAAACTTGTGTGTAACCAAATAAACAGTTGTATACCATTAACCTGGGAAAGGGCCTCCCAACATAAACAAGCATACAAACTCCTATTGACGCCATGACCTTAACATGAGATACACAGTAAAGCAGTGCGCCAAGCTCCTTCCCAGCGCGTGACACCTTCGTTTTGCTTTGCTGCCACCAGTGTGGGCGCGGCCATTACAAGAATCTTGAAATTTGGCCTCTAACCCCAAATGTAGTAACGTTTATACCTTCATTTATGTCTTTGGGAATGCCATCATAGTGAATTTTGAAAAGGTTTACGACTGACCATGTTTTCCAGATGAATTTACTTTGTTGTTTGTATAATCAGATTGGTTAGAGATTGCAGACTAATGGAAAATCAAACAACTTCTCCCTTACATTCTTACTATATCATATATAGATAGTTTTAATGAAATAGAAATTCAAATTGACAAAGAAAGAAAGTAATTTAGCAGGGGTAAATGTATTCGGTGTCACGACAGTCGTCACTTGTTTGTAAACATAACGGGCATTCGGCTGCGAGTTCAACTCCAAGCATGGTTGGGGCAACCTATCACAGTGGGGAGTTTTGACTGGTGGCAGCGAGAGCATAGAGAGCTCTGCAAACGGGCTATTGCTATGAGGAGCCTGGCAGTGCGCATGTAAAGGGAAGTAACTGTGTGCTTTATTGGATCGCATTGTTTTAAAGTATTAGGATTATTATTTTTTTTTAGATGGAAATAAAAACGAAATGTGCTGCAGACTTTTTGATGATGCGGGCAGTGCCTGAGAACCAAGACTATTATCCTTTTGGGCCTGAGACGCGTCTTAATTGCCTATTTTCCAACTAAACAAAGTACATATACTTCAACAATTCATCACTGTCTTGTACAGAAACTAGTTCAAGCCATTGCGACACTTTTCAGGGAAGTTCAAAAGTCCTGGCATTTTGGAAGATGTGCAAACACCAAGTATTCACTGATTACTGAAATATGCTCTGTCACAGGTGTGTGTTTGCCAAGGTGGTTGCCTGTAAATTAAAAAAATATAGGGCTACTCAAACTACTTTCATGTCATCACTAGTGTTAATTTGTTAATTTCAAAATAGGGCGAATCATATTATTTTCATGACACAATTTAGGTAAAGTGTCAGCACAAGTGTTAATTTGTTGATTTCATAATTTCCTGTATTAAATCATGTGCTTGTACCAAAACCATACTTTCTATATTATATCATATAAATACAACATGTACAATAGTTGCTGAGACAAGGATATCACTTCTGGTGGGCGGGATCTCGACTCGGATGGTCTTGCCATTGTCCACAACCTCGCTCTCTAAACACATCTTCGTCAACAGTCTCGCCATTTTCTCTGCTTCAAGGCTGAAAGAGGATGACATCGTTCAAACTTCTCTCAAATGAGAACAATGAAGAATGAAGCGTGGTATATTTCTCAATAAAACATTGTTCTATCATAACATCATTTCTGGAGATTCGAACATGCGCCGCAACTTGATGACCTTGTAAATTGGACGACATTATTTTTGAGAGGGAAGTGTCTAGTGAGCTGTTCTCCGTAGATGTAGCAGGGCAATGCAGATAAACACAATGGCCGAACGATCGGATTCAAGAGTGGGCAAGATATGACAATCGTTATTGGGAGAAGAGGTACAGATAATTGACTTGAAAATTGTGAGAATATCCAAATACCAAATGTAACATGTTAATAAATTGGACTTGTCCGACATTGCTGAGGTCAAATTGTATTCAGGGAGTTATCATTATCTAAATATGAGTAGATTTTTTTGAAGCTTTTACATTTTATTGACATAATTAAAAAGGCTGTACAAAATGTTGATATGTCATATAAGAATTAAACGATTCATTGTCGTTTATCATGCAAAAAAAAAACACTGCCGGAGGAATAGACCACTGCACTATAAACAACCCCCACTCGTCACTTATTTCTTTAATATGTACATCAGAAAAAGGCTCCAGAGAGAGTTTGTTGTTTAACACTGCACTCAGCAATACTCCAGCTACATGATGACAGCCTGTAAATAGTCAAGTCCATCCAGACAATCCAGTGATCAATATTGTGACCAACAATCCATTTCGCCTGGGTATGTTGACACGCTTTCAACCAAGTCACCTTGTCTGACCACCTGATCCATTTGGCTGCCTTTACGACCAGCATAGGTGGCTGGGGACCAATTCTAACCTGGAATCCCCATGGGAGGAACAATATTTGATCACATAGTAAACAATGGGTAGATGAGTAGTGGGGAGTGATTGTGTGGAGTGAGGGAGGGAGAGATTTTTTAATTTGTTTGTTGTTTAAGGCTGCAATCAACAATATTCCAGCTGCATGACAGCAATCTGTAAATAATCGAGTCTGGACCAGACTATCCAATGACTGACATCATCTGCATTGATCTAAGGGACATGATGACATGCATCAACCAATTCAGTGAACCTGACCACCCCATCCCGGGAGTCGCCTCTTATGACGATCATAGTTGTCTCTTAAGGCAAGGATGGGTTGCTGGATACCTATTCCAATTCAAATCTCCTTGGGTCAGAGCAAGTGAGAGGTTGGAGGGAGGGAGGGGGGGGGGGGGGAGAAGCTGGATGTGATTCCACATTTACTGAATCAGCTTCATGTAACGATGATGTATTCCCCTATGACATTGTCTGATTTCCCACAATTCTGTATCAGCAAACAGCAAACAAGCACTTCCAGATTTCAGATGTGCCACCAAATGAAACAGGTGAAGATGCTTACTTTATTCCAACTCTTTTATTGGTTTCCTGGACATCAATAGTCTCATGACGATATGTCAACAACTGAAATATACAACATGTGAAATACAAATAAACAACCTGTTGCTAGTAACTCTGTATCAGTTATTACCTTTACTGTGTTAAAGTAAGTGAGTGGGTATGGTTTTATGCCACTTTTAGCAATATTCCAGCAATATCACGGCGGGGGACACCAGAAATGGGCTTCACACATTGTACCCATGTCGGGAATTGAACCGATATCTTCGGCGTGACAAGCGAACGCTTTAACCACTAGGCTACCTGACCGCCCCTTTTTACTGTGTTAAAAAGACAAAAGCCTTGGCTAATGATGTAAGTATTGAAGTTAACAAATATTTCACTTCTATCACAATTATTGATTCAATGTTATCGATGTGACAGGTCCATTATCTGATTATACGCTTACCGGATACACAACTTTAGAACCGTCTGGATTCACAACTTCTGCACTTTCAACACTGAAAATTGTAAAATAATAAAGTCAAATTCTCAGAAGAGGACTACGTTTGTTGCTTGTTTTAACGACACACTCGGCAATATTCCAGCTGTATTACAGCTGCCTGTACATAATCCAGTCAGGACCAGAAATTCCAGTGATTGGCGAACAATAACATGCCATCATTTGAGTCACTCAGTCTGACCACCCGATCCATTTGGTCACCTCTTATGACCAGCATAGGCTGCTAGGTCACTCAGTGTGACCGCCCGATCCATTTGGTCACCTCTTACGACCAGCATAGGCTGCTGGGGACCTTTTCTAACCCAGATTCCGGGCAAATATGAAGGATCTGGAATACTGAATCTATTTGTTTGTTTGTTTGTTTGTTTGTTTTTTTGTTATGTCACTTTCAGCAATATGATGGCAGTATGTAAATAACTGAGTCTGGACCAGACAACCCAGGAATTGATATTGTGATATGATGACACACTATCAACCAAGACCACCGGATCCATTAGGTAATCTCTGACAACCAGCAGAGGTTGCTGGGGACCGATTATTACCCAGAGTCCCCACAGGAGTAGATTCTGTTATGTTTGTTTGTTTGTTTGTTGTTTAACGCCGCACTCAGCAATATTCCAGCTATATGACGGCGGTCTGTAAATAATCGAGTCTGGACCAGACAATCCAGTGATTGACATCATGAGTATCAATCTACGCAATTGGGATGCGATGACATGCATCAACCAATTCAGTGATCCTGACCACCCGATCCCGTTAGTCGCCTCTTACAACAAGCATGGGTTGCTGAAGACCTATTCTAACCCAGATCTTCACGGGTACCCATTATATGAGCATGATACCTCCTGCTACAAGTCAAGGCAATCTTACGTGAAGGGTTCCGCACAGTATTCACTGAACATGGTGACCAGTGAGTCCAGAGTGACCTGTGCCTTGTACAGATCTGTTGCCGTTGCCTCGATGAACACATTCCGTGTGTTCAGGGTAATCCTTGTGTGAAAACCTGCAGGGAAGGACAATATCAGTTAAAAATATCACACAGATTCTCTTCAAAACTAATTGTTGTGAACATTTTGTTGGAAACAATACACAAACCAGCAGGAATATGAAATTAAAAATTTTAAACATTATAAGACCTGGCCAGTAGGAGTGAGTGAGTGAGTTTGGTTTTACGCTGCTTTTAGCAATATTCCAGCAATATCAAGGCAGGTGACACCAGAAATGGGCTTCGCGGCGTGACGAGCGAACGCTTTAACCACTATGCTACCCAACCGCCCCCTGGCTAGTAGGATACAGACATTTAAATTTAAAAGTTTTATCTACATTTCTATTGAAAGTGAAATCTTGTTATCTGAGACTCCATAGACTTGACACATCATTTAAATGACTGAGAATGGTTCAACACATTCTAGCTGTATTCCAGTAGTATGGCAGGGGACACCGGAACTGGGCTTTCTACATAGTGGGAATCAAACACCGGCCTTCAGTGCAGCAAGTTAATGCTTTAATCACTTGGCTACTCCATCGCCTATATCACTTAAAACTATTGATTCTCTTGCAGAATCCTTGTGACACAGTGGTGTTACATGTGCACACTGCTTGTTTCAAATTACGGACATAGCCATACTACTTGATCTATTTTCCATTGTCCTGAGGTTTTAAACTTGACAACTTTGAACTGTACTTAAGTTTTCGATTATCATATAGAATACTACATGTACAGTAGTTTAGACAATGGGGGTATTGTTATGACGGGGGAAGGCGTTATGTCCCAATTATTCAGGCTACAACTGGCAACAAGAAATAACCTTGAAAACTTATTATAATTATTGAGTGAATGAGTGAGTGAGTAAGGTTTTACGCAATATTGCAATATTCCAGCAATATCACAGTGGGGGACACAGAAATGGGCTTCACACATTTTACCCATGTCAGGAATCGAACCCAGGTCTGCAGCGTGACGAGAGAACGCTTTAACAACTAGGCTACCTGACCGCCCCTATTATAATTATTGGAAAGTGGTTGATATAACATATTGTTGTAAGACCACAGGTCAACATATTCATGTTGTATGGTTGTGTCACAATGGTAAATGTGTGGCCACCTTATTTTCCATGTTCACGAGACTTCAACTTATATTGTACTTGCAATAATAAATTCAAAACTAATGTAATTTCATATTTTACCTTTAATGATTTTTGTAAATGCTTCATGTTTTCTGAACTTTTCTATCAATGACGTGTCTGTGCAGAGTGACAGACAGACTTGCTACATATTAGCAACCCAGGTCTATGACATTACCATTGATAATAGGAGGCATGGAGAGTACCACGTTGTTTTGGTCGTAGATGACGGGGTAGACAGGAGAGTCTCGAATGATGGGAAGATAACCCTTCAAGTGACTGTCAGTCTGAAACATCAACATTGGTATTTGATGAGCAGGAAAGATCAATGTCATTTAAATCATTTTGTTCTCGCTTATGCTTGATAAAGATCTGAGGACATTTCATTGAGGTTTACTTCAGAATGACCATTAAACCGATCAATCAGAGCATCACTAGCCAGGAAAGTGACATTCAGAAAGTGATTTTCAATCATGCAACATCGAAAAGATCAACATGGAGTATTCCTATGGACAGTTACAAGCTATACGACTGAGTCCATCAAAACCTAGCCTGTCTCTCGCTTCAGACTTTGCATAGTCCGTGGGAAGTACTGCCATACAATCTCAGCCATCTATTAGACATTGTTCTAAAAAAATGTTCTATTGTTCAGTTTTCAAATTTGGAATCAAATAAGACTTTTTGAAATCTCAATGTAGTCTTTAATGGAAGTCGCCTGTATGAAATGAGAGCCGTATAGTTTGAGAAAGCTGCTTTCAGATTGGCATTTCACTAGTCTGTCAAAGTTTGTGAAAGGCCGTTCTGACGTGACCTGTAATGGGATATCTATCAGTAGAGAGAACTCAGATCTGTTTGTAAAGACGATTGAGGAAAGAGTGTGTATCTGGCATTTTCAGACTTTATCTTGTTCCAAAGGAACATATATATTGGAAATCTGTAGCCATTGTAGCACCACACAATTAAACAATCTCTATTATCATCACAGCAGCCACTGCCAGACTATGTTCTGGAAATGTATTTCATGAGCTCACATCACATTCCATACCTAACACATTTTACAGGAAGAAACAAAATCTTCAAATTTTACAAATGCCTTGGTAATAATTATTATTTTTTTAATGCTGCACTCAGCAATATTCCTGCTATATGATGGTAGCCTGTAAATAAGTGTGTCTGGACCAAACAATCCAGTGATTGATATTATCAGTAAAACACAATCATCCAAGTCACCAAGTCTGACCAACTGATCCACTTAGTTTGCTTGGGGCCTATTCCAACTTGGAATAGTGATGAGGTGCAATGATACAGATAACTGACTTTAAAAGTCCAGTTTCCACCCTTGCCGAAATAGGCTGCAATTCTAACTCCATAATAACTAGTTTGGCAAGGGTGGAAACTGGACTTTTATAGTCAGTTAACTCTCTTGCCTTGGGTGTAATAGAACATATTTTTAATATTCAAATTCCTGACAGACCTGTTCCGTCCAAAATATATAAAACCTAACAAGTACACACAGTGAAGCTTGAGACATTTGACTTCCATAACGCCAACAAGAGACAATACCCCTGAAGATCCGGGTTACAATAGGTCTTCAGCAACTCCTGCTAGTCGTAAATGGCGGCGATGCTTGTCGTAAGAAGCGACTAACTGGATTGGGTGCTCAGACTCGCTGACTTAATTGATTCATGTCATCAAATCCCAATCGATCAATGCTCATGATATCAATCACTGGACTGTCTGGTCCAGACTTGATTATTTAAAGACAGCCATCATACAGCTGGAATATTGCTGAGTGCGTCATCAAACAACAAACAACAAACAAACAAACAAAGTCTGTCACCAATAATAGCAATGCACATCTCACCGAAAACTTCTCCATTATTTCTGGGGCTGTCATCTCAGTGTCCAGGTTCAGAGCCCTGAACTTGATCTCTGCTGGTGGTTTGGCATTGAAGGTGAAAGGTCCTTGGATGGTGTCAAGGTCATGTGTTCCTATCGCAACCAGAGTTCTTCTCCTGCAAATACATTACAGGAGCATTATGTTATTAATTGTCAACAACACAGAAATATGAATATAATATAATGACACATTTTGAAAATGCATATTCGATTTTTTAAAAATATTTTGCAAATGGCTACAAAAAACAAATTATGTTGTACGAGGTATCTAGGCATGAAATAACCAAACACAACAATGTTATCACATTTAAAGTGTTTGGAAATAATTGTGACGTGTGGAGATCTGTCAATCTGTCGATCCCATGATCGTGTACAATCCAACAAAGGATGACGATCCTATGCGTGAAGATCAGTCGACAGTTGGCGATCACTTTCTCGATGAAGATCGTCCTGTTTTCGGTCAGCCAATTTCATCCTTCACTGAACATTTGAAAAGTTCTCACACATTACTAGATGAACAAGTCTCTCTCACAATGAAGATTCACAACTCAACTCTAAGAGGTTTTAGTGTTACAAGAAATTGGTAAAAATCACAGTCAGCAAGGTCAAGGGCAACAACATTGGAAGAACGAACCTGCAGAGGTTCTGATGAAGCTTCTCCTGGAGGTCGATGAAGTTCCTGTAATTCTCCTGAAATGATACAGCAGTTAGCTCAGTGATGAATCATTATCATGTCTGTTTGTTGTTTAACACCACACTCGGCGATACTCAAGCAACATGACAGCGGCCTGCAAGTATCACTTGTCCCCAACTTGTATTTTCATGATTCAAATAAAACTGTTTTCTATAAAAAATCCAAGGGGGCAATTGCCCCCACTGACCCCGGACCCAGGACCCATTTGCACAAACAGATCTCAGCGCTGCGACCACTGTAAGTCCATGTTAAAGTATGGGAGTAATGGCATCGTATTGCTGAGATGGCTTTGTGCAGGTTGGGCCTAAGTGTCCAAGGTCATCTGTAAAAAAAAAAAGTATGTTGATTTAATTTCTTCAGCTTACACTATGTGAAGGTATATTGGTATACTTACTGGTGTAAATTTTATGTTTCTCAGCGTGGCTGCAACAGCATACGGTCGAATTCTTGCAGTCTGTAACAGTACAATAGAGTGTCGCTGGTTTGAGCTGACAAAACAAGCTGAAACGTGTGATGAATGACGTTGACTTCAATCATCAATATGCATGTTATTATAGCAAAACAACACAAGGTTTGCAAGAAATACTATCCATCAAGTAGATACAGATTTTTATGTAGGACAGGCAAATTGGGGGGAAAATCATTATTTTCTTAAAAAATGTGTTCTTCCAATAGTTCTTATTAGCCTAAATGTATTTTAACATTGCATTTAGTGCAAAATTCAAAACTAAGTATTTAAACCTCTTTCTCTTCATTGTTCCTGTTATCAGTGATATACAAGTCACCTCCACAACATGAGCAATAACTATACTGACAGGAATTGGGGGAAATTATTATTCCAATTTGGGTTTTTTACCGACAGTTGCTGCAGACTATTAGCCTTAGTGAGTGAGTGAGTATGGTTTTACACCGCTTTTAGCAATATTCTAGCAATATCACGGCGGGGGACACCAGAAATGGGCTTCACACATTGTACCCATGTCGGGAATCGAACCCGGGTCTTCGGCGTGATGAGCGAAACGCTTTAACCACTAGGCCACCCGACCGCCCCACTATTAGCCTTAACAATTGCCTCTGAGCAGGTATAGATAAACCACTGACAACATATGTACATACATCTGGTAATATAATCAGCTGCTGCATCGAGCCACTAGAGGGAGCCACTGCCTTGTATCGTGGGGCTTTCATCCTGAAAATAGGATATGTCACCATTTGAACCTGCTATTCCAGTGAGCATCTTAATATGATCATCGTTGTCCCAATAAGGATGTTGATGGCATGTGATTAACATGCAAACAATGAAGTAATTTACATCAATTGTGAGAACAAATGAACATTTTGTGCAATTAATTCAGAATATTTCCTGTATCATTTTGGAGTGTCATACATTTCAATACTAGTAACACTCATATCAACCACATTTTCAAGAAAGACATTTTTTTCTTTATAATCATAACAATAAATACACTTCTGTCCAAGAGTGACAACAAGCCACTTACTTCTCCAGAAAGACCTGTAGTCCACGAACAAGCCCCTCCAGACACAGCAAGTCATATCTGAAAACATGATTCATCCTCTAGTCAATATTTCCAGGGATATTAAATAACAAATTGCAAGTGCCTCTATGGCATCTGATTGGCAAACCCAGCAAATACTATTTTCCGTTTATGTTTCCATGAAATGTTTTTAAGCCACTCCCACTAATGGACAACTGTTTACTGATTGGCTGATATTGTTTGTTCATTATTCCATGGATTTATACAGTTTAGACACCATTTGTTACATTTATACTTCCCTCTATGCAGGTTATTGATTAAATATTCATTAAATTCTTAAAAATCAGTTATTTTATGGTTAGCAGATGGTTGCTAACACATTAGCCTGGCTCTTGTTTAGGCTTGGAATTGTTACAGATTCTACATCCTCACTGTATCACAAAGTAGAAGAAACAATCATCTGATCAACAGTGTTACAAATACCCTCTCCTTTCTGTACCTCAAGCATGTAATAACAACATGTACTGTCCACAAATATATCAGGTAGTTTAGATGTTGAAAATAATGTCCCTTGTTTTCCAGTTCAAGCCAACAAGACCATGGACAATCATCAGCAGGCCATGTCCTAGGGGTGTCACGATTCACCAACATATAGCGATGTTACATCTCACAATATAATAATGATGAGACTACCCATGTAACGATTCAAGTTCAAATACTGTATTGACTTTCAAAAGTAATATCCATTAAGTTTTGCAATAATCCATGCTGATTACAATTAAGGCTAATATGGAACATTTTACAATAAATTGTTGATTCATAATTATTTATCCTATCGCACAGTTTGCACTTGCGATTTTATATATTATACCCTACTGATGCAAGCGAGTTAACTGACAATGGAAGTTCAGTTTCCACCCTTGACAAACTAGGTTGGAATTCTGGAGTTACATTTTGGCTGGACTAACGAGTCTCTGCATAATCCAAACAAAATCACGTACAAACTAGACATCCAGTTCGTAAACAAGATGGATTTCAATGCGCAGATTTGCAAGTCCTGGGTGTCGACAGATACTTTGCAAATCTTTTCATGTTTTTAATAAAGATGTGATTTGTTGCACTTCGTGGGGTAAGACCCATTTTTTACTATTTAGATCTTGATTATCAACCAGATCCTCTTGACTGGGCGCCACCATTTTATTTGAAGCAAATGCAAGTGATATGAGAGATAGAATCTGATTGGTCAATAGGTGGGACATAGAAAGGATATAACTCATTATAGCCACTGGTGCGCTACGATCAAACCTGGAAATTCCAGCCTAGTTTGGCAAGCGTGGAAACTGTACTTTTAAAGTTAATGCCCTAGCCTCAGGAAGATGGATTGCAGTTACACAAGCCTGTACAATTTGAAAGACAATGAGTAGGCTTGGGACGTCATGTGATCAATTAGGCGGGAAGCAAGGCAGAGCACGGCCTATTGTTGGTGATGGTAGCAATGGTGCTGGGGACCACTTCTAACACAGGATTCCCAACGGAGACCTCATACCTGAATACCAGCAAGTAAACGTGACCCTGTACCACTATGTGTACCTGTTGGCGGGCACCTCCACCTTGTACTCCACTGCATCTGATGCTCCAGACGCCTTCTCTTTCCCCTGCTCTCGTTCAATCTGCTCCTTCTCACTTGTCTGCAAGAAGAGGGTATACCATTACACTTATTGTTTCTCTCGATATCAACCAATACAACACACCTGCAATGTTATCCCTAGCATATAAAACACAATTCTTATGGTCTTGATATTTACTGATACTTGCAAAGACTGTAATAGACAATTTCACAATTCCAATTTTATATGTATTAATGAAATAATTTTTATGTTTTGTTCAACGGAATAATCAACAAATATTCCAGTAAACGAGTTTGGACCAGACAAACCAGTGATTGATAGTATGATACACATCTTCGGGTTATGTCATCATGCTATCAATTGCAACCAAGTCCCTGAGCATGACCACCTGATACAGTAAGTTTCTGGTATACTGGTAGTTTGCTATGAACCTATTCTAACCTAGAATCTCCTTGGCATTTGTCCATGGTTTACTGGAAAGCTATTAACCTCCATCTGGGAAATATTTCCATGACAGACTGAGCTTAATTTACAAGATTCCTCAATGAATGAAATCTATTATTTGTATATAAGTGTCTGATCTAGAGATCTACAATATATATATCATTCCACATCTGAGGTGCTGAATAAAGCAGGACCTGTGACTGACTCAGCTCATGATAGATTTGTTGAGGTATAAAAAGAAACATAGCTTATAACTGTATAAGGTCAGTCTCAGACACAGAAGACCATCACCATTGCTACAGTGGCAGTTTTCATAGATGATATTCAACTTATCTTTCTCAAAGACCATTTTTCAGCCACAAATCTGCAGCAAGTGTCAGTAAATAGAGTTTATTTTAATTCCTGAAAATTCAAATTCTGGTTCCCATCAATTCTAAATATATCCTACATAGTAATCCTTTTGTGTGAAGATGTCAAACAACAGGATGTATTAAAATTCCATAACAATTTAAAGGTGCAGCATTATGTTTTTGCATTCACATTTTCTCGATCATAATCAATTTTCAGATACAGAAATCAGAGATGATTGTCTGACTGCTTCAAATTTTAGAGAGGTATCAAACTGGAGTAAAAAATCTGATTTTAATGAGAATTTAATTGCATATTTTATCTGAAAATTTCTTCTTTGAGAAATTGAGAGGCATTTAGAAGTTGGAGTACTAAGTGAGGATAGGGTATTCGGATGAACAACTTCTTTATTACAAAAAGGAGCGATGTTTTGGTGTAGGTTTTAACACCATTGTCAAGCATCACTTGCTTGATATTGGTGTCAGAACCTTCACTGAAAGGTCGCTCCTTTTTGTACTCAGAAAAAATCATATGCACTTATGCGGATGTTAGATACAGATTATGCAATTCAGAAAATTAAAATTTAACACTCACTAAAATATGTTTGACAGACTACAGCCTGTCCTGAAAGAGAAGGATTACTTACCACTTCATCAAGTTCAATGCCAAATTCAAAACAGAGCTCATCAAACTCCTCATCAGCTGAAAACAAAAGGGTAATTTGTCATGCTGACAGCACAAAAATAATCTGTGAAGAAGGAAAGTGATAAAAAATGTTTGGACTAAATGAAGTTTCAATCACACAGATTCCAGACTCATCACAAACATGTGCTGATAAAAGAACACTCTCAGCATTAGAAATTGGCGCTCATCCAAATGTCCTTGCAAAACTGCCCAATAGTTAAGGCATCCTAAGGAAAAGTAGAATTTTGCCATTTATAAGGGTTTTGCTATTATGATATCATTGTATTACTAGTGGACTAAAACTGTTAGTTTCTATTGGTGATTCTCTTTGCAGGGATGCAACTAGCTACCAGTTGATCTAATGTTAAAGGTCTCTTAGACCCTCCTGGCCGATAGTAGAATCTCAAGCTTTTAAGGGGTGTCCATTCATGTTATCAAATGGTTATCACTATTCAATTTAATTTGCATCCCTGATGTGAGTAATAATTGTCATTATTTACATGTATACGTTGTGGAAATAAAGGGGACTATGCTATGCTATGTATAGTCATGGGCCTACTGTCGGAGTTCACGACCAGGAGGTTTACACTCACAGTTTTCGAACACTTGTGTGCTACTTGAAAAGTATTTTAGGAATACTCTGTCTAACATTTAGATTTCGAAGTTTTTACGACCTATACATATATCTTCGGACTATCAAGTTTTTACGATCTATACACATATCTTCAGACCATCGGTTTTCGGACATCATACATTTTCAGACAACCATGGTTATCGTGATTACTCGTGCCATAACAAGGGGTGTGGCGTCACACAGATCATTGTAAATACTCAGACGATGTCCTGTTTGTAAGATAAAGTTGTCTTTTATAAGTGAGTGAAATGTTTTACAGTTGTTCTTGTTATAAACCAGAAAATTATAGACGGGGATACCACAACTCAACAAACCATTCACTGATGCACATTCTACAAGTCTTGCACTTATTCAGCTTGTAATGGCCATCATTTTGCCAAACATTTTAGGTAAGGCTTAGATAGGGTCCCATAGATGTGTGGAAATAGTGCGAGACCTGAGCCTACCTTCTGCATACCGTTACACATTCATGTCATCATAATTATCACAACATATTGATGAGACACCGAAACGGCAAAGATCAACAGGAGACCACGCCTTCTGTTAAAGCTGATTATCTATATAGCTTACTGTACGTTCTTCCAAGTGCCCTGAACAGCTCGTCTCTCTGGACCGATATCGTCGGCATGATCGACTTGGTTGCTGTGTCAACGATTCGTCTGCAATACCTCTCTCTGAGGATGTCCCAACCCTGTTTACCGGCTGATGAAACGTGCGACCAGTGAAAATATATTTATTACCCAAGTTGAAAAAGTTATAAAGTATCAACTTATTTGGTTTATAAATTATGTGTGTGAACTTGCAAATTCATCCCCAAACTCAGAAATGAATTAATTTTGATAATAAATGTTGTTGGTCTCAAATAACAGTATGCAGGCAATATTTATTGTCCCCCGAAACGCCACAATAGGGATACAATTCCAGGAGAATCAATACGAAAGATCACCGGTACACATTTTATAACCTCCTTTACAAGAGACATGTGAGAAGAGTTATTTCCCTTGTTCTAACCCATGCAATGATTGTGAAATATTTTGATAGATACATGAAATACGTCCAGTGTAACCAAATTGATTCAATTTCAATTAGGATTCAATCATTCTTTGTTGTTTTATGTCTAGATCATACGTATATTGCAGAAAATATCTTTGTTAATTGCCATCAAGAGAAATTAATGGCGACACAAAAATGCAATATGTAGGTTTGTAACTGTTTAGATAAGATTACAAGTAATACAATCAAATGGCATTTCATGAAGAAAAACTATATAACAGGCCATGTCAGGCTGAGGGGCAAAAGAAAGTAACCGGAGTGTGTTTTGTTTTGTCATTGAAAAATAAACGTTTTTTAAATGTGATTATGTCGTTTTATTCATGCAACAGTTTATGCAAAGTAAATCGTGGCTGGGTATATTTGCGTAAAAATACACTGGTTCGATGAAGGCTATATTCTCAAGTTCAGAAAACTCAGTCTTTCACACTGAATCTTTTTTTTTTACAATTTGCTCTCGCAATCCGTCATATATTTCGTTGTTTTAAAGTTTTAAAGATTCTGGTTTTAATTTTAGTATTTTAAATAATTAATTCATAATGATATTGACTGTGTGGCGAGGAGAAGTTTGGTTGTAATTGATGTAACTTTGTTCTGATGGCTATCGGATTCAAATGTCAACATATGGTTTAGTAAGGTAAGGAACGGTCTAGCGGAGATAATCCTGATGGACTTTACCGATGCATTCGTCACCACTCGAATCGATCTTTTCGTAACCTTCAAAAAGACTCGTTCCTTTCTCCATTCGTCACCACTCGCATCTTTCCGTAACTACCAATAATCTCAATGTGTACGTCATCATATTAACATGTACGTAAAACATGGATACAGTTCAAAGGATGTTGCATTTTTTCCACTGAGGGGAAGATACTCCAATATGTGTAACTGGTATATTTATTTTATGACTGCTTACAACACAGCCAGTGGCAAATTTGACCATCATTTGTGATCCGTAAGCAGTCTTAAAAGAGGGTCTAAAAAGGTACTGGTGACTTGTACGATATTACTTTTCTCTTCTGCTGACACTAAAATTCAGAAAAGGTTGATCAAATAGGTAGTTATTTTATTCAATTTATATTGTGCGAAACGAGCGGTTGACCGATAGCCCTTGGCTATCAAAATTCTGATTGGACTATATGATGTGAGAAACGAAGCTTGACCGATTGTCTACGATGATTAAATATTGAAGGATCAGGTAGAACTGAGAAGTATGGCAGATGCATCGTAGCCATTACTTTGCCAACACATTTTAACATCGTTCAGACTTTGTTCATCTTGTCGATTTGGCTACATCTATATTATTTCATCATTGATGGTCGTTAATTCTTGCACCAAATTGCTCTAGATTGCATCGTTTGCTGGGGGAAAGGCTATGCGATTTACGTGGTCTATACCGTCCAAGGTTCTGGAATACCAGAATGGTAAGACTTCCTCCCGCATCCCCCTCCAAAAGTTATATAAGTATATGCATTGCCGTTCAATCATATATATCTTTAATGGAGGATACGGGCTCTAAGTAATATTTCTTGGTGCCTTATACCACAGGACCATGTAAAATGATGTTATAACAAAACAAAAACAAACGGCTTTCGGCCTCCACTACGAGGTTTTTTTTGCGAAATTATTATTATTATTATTATTTACATGGTTCTGTGCATACACTGAATATATATCTCACGCACCGGCTCTAAACCGTGGCGAAGGCATGATCCATTGGTTTAGACGTCATATCACGGCGGGGCAGCAAAAGAAGCACGTTTGTTATTATTGTGCCGCCATTTATAAAATGTCAAATGTCGTACTTGACAGCAGACGTTTCAAGTTTATCTTAACTGCTGATCTCCAAATGAATAGGCGTTTCGTTGGCACATGTGAGTAAAGTAAATCATGTGGTTTCTTCGAATTTCAAACGCTTTTTCTCTCTCAAAGGACTATTCTTTGAAACCATGTCACGGCGTGTGAACAGACAGGCAAACGAGACTTACTGTCATCAGCTGATCATCTATCTTGCATCCAGTTTTCTGTCAGTCAGCTGCATCATTGCCTTTGCAAACAAAAATGAATTTACAAGCCCGAACTTGGCACTTGGCACCATCTTTATGAGAATTTCAGCTGAGGTTACTACGACTAGAATAGCACTTACGTCAAGGCCTAGTGGCTAAGGTCGCAGACTGTTTTCACATTTTCAGTTGCATGTATTCTTTTCACAAAAACGTCAAGTCACCAGGATGAAGTAGTGTCATTTCAAATTGTCTCAGCTGCAGGAAACTTTCTATCCAGGCACTTTCACTCAATACACTTCTTCTGGGAGCACCTTTAGAATACAGTACCACAACTTATCGTGAGGACGATCCCTGCCGTAGGTCACACGTCTCAAGACAAGCAACCAGTTTTTGTGAGAACACTACGGATTGTTAGCCTGACAGCTAACCGACTGAGTTACGTCCACACTGTTAAACTTAGTGCAAATTTACCTAGTCATGCCTATGACGTCACGGAACTGAACGAAAAGGGTCGAATAGGTGTCGGACACTTATGAAGGTTACGGGTAGGCATGGTGTCTCGTGACTTTATAGTCTACGGACACTTACGAATGATCCTGATGCCATTTGGCACACTCATCTCATTCCGTAATCTACATGATACCGAGTGGTGAGGAATGAGCCGATATGCTGCGAACTGAAAACGGCTTCAGGCGTCAGACGTCGAACTCGCGAGTACGCATGAATGATATGGTGATTTTTGTGACAGAAAAGTGTGGTAGGGAACACTGTAAGGATGATGTGGATAATAATAAGGAACAAGGGTGGAATAAGCATGACTCGTGACGACACAACGGTGAGTTCGCTTTTGAATCAGTACTAAAAAAATGTAGCCGGGACAGTTTCCAGTAGCCAAAGTATTCAACAAAAAAACATTTCATACTTTTTACTCGACGTTTTTGTGTGAAGAATATTAGGAGCCGGTAAAGAATCAATAATAGCCACTAAACGGGTAGATTTACTTAACCCTAATGATCGTAAAGGAATGATTGACCGTGAAGGTAACCTACCCTAACACTAGCGATATTTGGATGTGTTCAGCGCCAATATAATATCCCTAATAAACTGCGTTCTTGTGCATAATAATGAAAATTAATGAACCGAAAAAATAATATATGTATATTAGTTCCCATTTATAACCATTTTAGCCACTTGAATTACGAGAAAAACGTAAACTAGCGCTTGCTATAAAATGCGCCGCCGCAGGCTATATTTAGTAAACAAATATTCAAAACTCTCCACACTGCTTGGCGTATTCAATGGCATTTCATGTAGAGATGATAGATCACTGGGAGGAGCTTATGCACACCCGATGACCCCTGACGTCACAGGGCATTGTTTCGCCGGTGTGACTGGCAACAAAATACTACAAATTACGTTATAGGGTATGATCACGTGTTTGAAAAGTTTGTGGTACTGTATTCTAAAGGTAGGCCCTGAAAATTTGGTTCACATGCTTCCATATTAAACATGTCAAAGAGCAATCTGAAGACGTTTCAAGCAAATAGTAAATAAATTAAATAAAGTAATAGATTCTTAATCAAATCAACAAAAGGATTTCTGAAAATTGTCAAACTTACGTCTAAATTCCTATTTCCATTTTTTTCATGTGATCGTGTATCACAAAGACTTTCATCTAAATCTGAAATCTAAATGTGAATATATTCCTGGCGAGGTCCTTTATGTTCATTGTTTGTCTTGTCTACAGTTGCATGTCAGTAAATAACTCTTTAAAGTACTTGACACCCTTATCATGCTTATTTTCAGTCTCTGGGAATCTCTCACCAGATCTTCCCCTGCAACCTTCTGTCTATCTTAAGACATTTTTTCACACGTCCATTTTGGCTCATGTGCTTTTTCAAGTGTCATATAACTTTAATCTTAATTTACTACTAGTTTTATTATGGTTACAAAATGGCTTTGTACTTTTGTATTTAAGATAAAATACCTGTAATTCTGCAAATATCTGACTTCATGTGCTGCTGTTGAGGAGGAAGGATATGTTCTTTTCTTCAGATTATTTCTTCAACAGCAGAAACCCCCATGCTAACAGATAATCATCATCTGCCTGTGTCTCTTTTGGCCCGAGCCTGATCATAAACACCACCCCGGCTACACTTCCTTGGTTCTTAATCTGATATTGTAAGAGCATGTCTCCCTGGTTCAGCTAAAATGTTTGGGCCTACAGTTTTTCTTCTGGGCCTACAGTTTTTCCACTGGACATACAGTTTTTGAAATGTGCTGGCCCTAAAGGCTCTCAGTTTCCTCTGCTGAGTTTCAGACACTTAAGTGTCCACTGACTGTAGTCATGAGACACCATGCCCACCCATAAACTTCGAAAGTGACCGTCACCTATTCAACCCTTTCTGATCAGTTCCGTAATGTCTGAGGCATTACAAGGTAACTTTTTAATCAGTATTGCAATACAAGTTTAACAGTGTGGATGTAGCTCAGTCGGTTAGCTGTCGGACTAACAATCTGAGGGACGCGAGTTCATGTTTGACAGATTATCACAAAACTGGTTGAGACGTGACCTATGGCAGTGATCATCCTCACGAGAAGTTGTACTGTATTCTAAAGGTGTTCCGATTTGTCTAGTGACAAGTGGTAAGAGGACATTTTCATGATTTTATAAGCCATTCTTCTATGTTGATCTTTTCCAAATTTGAAAATAAATGTTAGAACATTTTGGATGAGAATCAGAAAGTGCCCCGGAAAAGGAACAACTCATTTTCGTCTGTTGTTTTAGGCCTCACTCAGGAATATTCCTGCAATATGATGGCAGCCTGTAAATAATCATGTTTGGACCAGACAACCCAGTGATTGATATTGTGAACAACAATCCATGCCACCAGGGTACAGGACACACTATGAACCAAGTCACCAAGTCTGACGATCCAATCCATTTCTTCAACTCTTATGGCCAGCATGGGTTACTGGGACCTATTTTAATGTCCAAGGGGTTCTAGTTATTGCGCTGGTTAGGCTGCTCTTACCGAAAATAGTATCATCATGTTTTCTTTTATTTTCAGAAATGAAGTCTCAGGAAAGAATCTGACATTTGATGTTAAGACATCTTACTTTTCACGTCATGGTGGAACACACACGCATCATTAGACATCAGAACAATGTCTACAAGATCAGGGTCAACATTGAAGAATCCAGCTTAAAATCAAGATCAAACGAAGTAATCTCTTTCGAAACAATGGAGCCTGTTATTCGAGCAGTGTTGTACGCCGAGGAGAGGGGCCGGCTGTTGGGGTTTGTGGACACAAAAGAGTATACAGTCTCTTGTGCAAAGAAGTACTGGAAAGCTTCTGAAAAACTGGGATTCAAGCAGAACGGGAAGACTCTGGTAGCATACCCCTACATGCTGTTGTTTAATGTCAGGTTAAAGCCTAAATGTAATGAGGCAACCAGAAAGAGGGCTGTGAACTTAGAGAACAGTCGTGCAGGTGGGACAAAAGGACAGAGAGGGTATATGTCAGACAAGTCCAACAGGCCTATAAGTATAGCTGACATTAATCAGAACTACAGCCAGCCAGTTGTTGTGTTATCTAGAGTATCTGTGCCATCTTGTAATCAACAGAAGAAAAACCCCGCAAACACTCCTGTTCGTAGATCTGCTAGGAAGATCGGTACACAATGTTTGAGAAGTGAAAGATTTCCAGAAAAACGTAAACTGTCCAGTTTTGTTAGTGAGCCTGAAATTATGAACAGCAGTACTAAAAGGCTAAGATTTAATCATGAAGATGGTCATAACAATTGTTCTGGAAAGAAACGTCATACTTTTTCAGGAGTTGATGATTTTGGTGAACTCTCACAGTCAGAGCCTCGTGACAGTCGACTGCATCGATCGACAATGAAGAACTCAGTTGGAGAAGAAATGGTGATGCCCCCAACTGTTCCTAAACTGACAGAAAAACTAGACAGTTCAAGTTCTCAAAGAATTACATCTGGGAGTCATCGACAAGCAGGTAACAGAACTGAATCCCAATTTCATAATTCCACTGGATTGTCGAGAGCTGCCATAAAAAATACAAGAAAGAGCCCAAGGATACTTCACAGAGAGAAAACTGAAAAAGCCAAGTGTTCACCAGGACCAAGCTCTCCGCCAAGAGAGACACACCGACGGGCAAGTTCAGGATTCTGGAGGCTTATGGAAACTTTATTGACACCTGTGAAATTGTTAACAGGACGACGCAGTAAATAGATTGGAATCTGTGATTCTGTGCCATCTAATTACAGGAGAGGCTTCTTAGACCAGACCTTTGAGAAATCCAATTTTTCCCAAAAATTGAAATATAAAAAAATGATAAGTGAAAAGCTGAGTTTTATCATGTTTATATTCTGCCGACCAGTGAATAAGTCAAATGTTAAAAAAAGTAAACGTTATTTACTGTTGCTGTCAATATAGGTATATCATTTAAGATACTATAGTTAAAACCTGTTGAAAATTTATTTGAAAAACTTCCAAGCACAGCCAAATATAAAAAAAATTACAAGAGGAAGTTAAAAAAAAATTGAATTATTTTACTTTGATGTTATACCGACCTACCAATCTGAATTTTGGGGTCCAAAATCTGGAGAGAGAAAAGATAAGAAATCTAGCATCAGTTTTTAGTCACGTGTTATATAGAGAATCGCACCCGTGTGTCTTTTGATATCAAATATATCAACACAAGTTGATTAAAGCGAAAAAACTCTTAAGGCTTGAGTTTTTCCATTTTTATCAACGACTGTTGATATATTTGATGTTAAGACACACAAGGGTGAGATTTTATTTATCATCCATCATCATTCTTCCAACTTTTTCAGTTTGTAGACTGCAATAAGCAGTGTCTTCAGTGTAAAAAGTACTGCTAACAGCTTCAGTTGCAGAGCCATTAGTGATGTCATTTGATTGTGGCTTATAATTATCCTAATATAATATAATGAATGATTCCCTTGTCCCTGGAGTAATATGATTCTGCTAACAACAATACAGTGACCCTACTTAATTTCTCACAATGAAATTTATTACATTTATGATTATTATTGCAATTCTTGTTACGCAGTACTAACTAGACGTTTTACTCTGAATTTGAAGTCAAATTATTATAACTACAATTCAATGATGTTTCTAAGATACTGTTGAACTTGTTTTAGTTGCAGATGAGTAAGTGAGTATGTTTTTACGCCGCTTTAAGCAATATTCCAGCAATATCATGGCAGGGAACACCAGAAATGGGCTTCAAACGTTGTACCCATATTGGGAATCGAACCCAGGTCTTTGGCGTGACGAGTGAACGCTTTAACCATTAGGCTACCCGACCGCCCCTAGTTGCAGATGAGATGATTTTGAAATTTCATGTTTTTTAATTCAGTTTAGTGTACAATTATGAATCAAAGTTACTTTGTTCTGGATACCAAGATACCAAACCCTACCCACCAAACTTGTTTTGCTGAAGACCCTCACATGCCTGACTCCCACAAATCACTCTTGATTCAGTGTTATCTCAAGTACCTTCTTCAGAAAAGTCACTTCTGATGTGATTTGCAAACATTCCTTTAAGAACTATATAGAAATGGAAAGCCTTTCCAATACCATATTTAGTTTTAGCATGTAACCATCATAAACTAAACGTAAACATTTTATGCAATAAGCTGTGCACATATTAAAACAGTGATCAAGTTTGGTTAAGTTTTTGGGACATGCAGTCTGCGACATAATCCACATGTCTGAAGCCCGACTGGATGAAATTCTGTTGATCAAGTAACCACCATTCATAACAGTTCATAGTAGATACTAAATCTACGGTGAAAATAATGCTTAGAGCCAAGTCTGGGATAGTAGACGCAAATGTTTTTGGCAAGTACTGGGATAATGAAGTTACTGCATAATAGTGTCTGATGCTTCTGCAATTTGTGCCAAATTGTGAGTCTGCAAGCCTAAATTTGTTTCTTGGCGTTATTTTCATAAACTTTGAAAACAAGCATATGGACTATTACTAGCTGATCTTATTTGACTGAAAGAACTTTTCCTAGACTCAGCTTCAGATGAGTGACTAAACAGTTGTAGACTGTTGAAGAAAATATTACTCCTGCTACAACTCGCTGTCCCCCCTGATATTGTACTCAGTATTATGCTGCATATATTTCATCATGTTCACTCCATGATGATACAAATGTGCGGCGATAGAAAATTCTTTCAGAAGACCTTAAATCCTAGACCTCGTCCCAAAAATATCTACATGCTTGAAAAATAATTTGTCTGGTCCCACTCGTTTTCTTCCTAAAATCATATGTTTGTCTAAATGTTGTATTTGGAATACTATAACCGAGAAATACAGGGTTTCACAGTTTCTAGGATACTGACTGGTTGTAAACCAAAATATCCTCATTTGGTTTTTCAGATTTGGTAATGATACGGATGAATGGCCTATCAAAAGTTCGTAAAATCATAAAAATGCCAGGCTGACTTTTGTCTCTGTTTAAATCACTGGAAATACATCAAAAATTTACTTTCAGACTCTTTTGCTGATGTTCGTACACACATTTCACATTGATAAGTGCTATAGGTGCCCACTGAACAACTTCTAAACTAATCTTTACAAGTGCCCCGTATTACCAAATCCTTACATGGCAAGCAAGCAAGCAGCTGTGTAGAAGGGGTGTATAGTTTCTGTTATCTGTGTTGATGTTTGAACCAATTTGAAAAAAACATATTTAACTTAGGTATGATGTTCACACGTGCCTCCTTTTGTCCATCTTCACAGGGCACTTACTACGGCAAATGCAGTATAATTATATATCATAATATTTTCATGCACTTTGAGTGCTGTGACTAGGTATAAAAAAACATATCAAATCCTTTCTTTCAGCCTAAGGTTTGCCTGTTGTGTTTGGCCTTGTGAGGATGTCATGAGTGTTTAATATGTTCTACCCCGGTACTCCACTTTTGATGGGAATATTTTCTTTCCATGATACTCAAAGCTTATTATCATAATATGTATAGTATATATAAATAGAAAGACATATCTGATTATTTCTATTGAACATTGAATAGTATAAATAATGCAATAAAATGAGCATCACCATTGCTATGAATCTTGTGTTTATCAAGTTAAGTCCTCCGTTATCTTGTGAGAATTACGATCAGAAAACAAGCCCTATCTGTAATGTGATCCCTTATTGATTGTTCATGTTCTTCAGGGCAAGTAAATGTTAATGTTTCTCACTGTTATGCAATAGCATGCATGACTAAGAAGGTATGGCGCCAGTTTCTAAAGTGCTAATGGTGTAATCTTTTTTTCATTAAGTAATTTAACTGCAAGTCCTGTTGGCAGTAATAGTTTTGTGATTTATTCACAAGAAGTATTTATTGGTTCCTGATGTCATTGGAAGTTTTTGATATTCTAGTTACCATGTGTATGTTTGGTTGATATTACCATTTTGTCTTCCCACCATGTTGTAGGTCTCAGGTTACATTTTCAAGGCCAAGTTCAGTCTTCTGTTGCTCTATTTGAGGCCAGACCAATTTTAGTATCAAAGCCTCTTTCTCTGTCTTCTGATATCTGTTAAAATCCTTCCTAAAACATTTTTTAAAACATTTATTATTTATTACAACATATAGCAGTCACAAACATACCCAAGTGGGGGCACGGGTGGCCCAGTCGTCAAAGGCGCTGCGGTTTTCTGTTCAGAGTTGTGTCCCTTGGGCACGCCAAAGGCCTGTGATTGTGGGTTCAAATCCCATGGTTCTTTTCGGTTATGTTTGTCAGCACCATACCCGTGCTCAAGGTGTTAAATATCAGAGACCTGCATCTCTTTGGGCTTTGATATCACACTGTGTTATAACTGGAATACTGTTCAAAGCTCACAGGGCTCCAGATAATGTTCAAGCCTTTGAGTATTTATTCACAAGTTATCCTTTGCATTGGGTATTGATAGGTTTCTTTGGGTATTCAATGTATTTTCAGACCATTGCGTTGACATTAGAATGCTGTTTCAGGTGACTTCTTATATCAGTTTATATGCTGCCCCATGTATGTAGCATATAGTTGCATAATCACACATCAGTGACAGGCATATCTTATTAGCTAGCCAGGCATATGCATTATTCACTGGAGTAGAATTCATGTATGTGTGATGCCTGCATTTGATCAGTAACTATAGATCTGTTGAGAAATACAGGTATGCAAGTTGAAGAGGATACATTGGGGAATTATGCTGAGTCATCAGACTATTTAAATTTGATCTAGTTTTCCATGTGTATTTGTACACAAGCATGTCAAATTTAATGGCATACTGGTGATTTATTTTGTGTATTTAATGCAAATACACAAGTAAGCTCTGTGCTGATATTTCTTCCTGCAAGATTATTTCTGGCAATTAGTAAGTAAGGCTTCATTGTATTCAGTCAAACCTCATGTCTTGAAACTCCTAGGAACCAAAGGAATACTTCAGTTCATCGGGTTCATCACATCCAACTCAACCTTATCACCAAATGACGTTAACATGATAAAACAGAAATCAAACATACCACATTGTGCATGTTTATATTGTTATGTAATAAGAAAAAAACAAGAAGCATTTGTCACATCTATGCATTTTAATAT
This sequence comes from Haliotis cracherodii, assembly GCF_022045235.1. Lineage (NCBI taxonomy): Eukaryota > Metazoa > Mollusca > Gastropoda > Lepetellida > Haliotidae > Haliotis > Haliotis cracherodii. The sequence goes on along the minus strand of NW_027266279.1, from coordinate 6,453,183 downwards.
GCATCTGTATGCATTATATATTCAAATCACTGGATTTTCCTGACATCATATTTCTTTTAATGTAATGATAGGATAGGTGAGTTTGCTGGGACTGGACCGTGAGTTTGACACGTCTATGTTTTAGATGATAGGGCTCAACTGTATAACTTTGAATGCTCATCTATGAACAAATTGGTCTGGCCTGAATATAATTTGTTATAACTGTTAAACTGTTAAATAAATTGATAGGCTTGTATACTTATATATCACTGGCAGAAAATAAGGAAATGTTTGGTTACTGATATCATTAACATAACATTTTGGTTGCTGGGTTACAAATATTGATAGTTTTCCAACATTTTTGATAGTTAGCCTCATAGGTCAATAGTAAAAACATGCATATTGGGTATGTGATGCAGAGTTAGGAATTAAGTTTCATTGTCACTTGTGCACAAAGATGCTGCTGCTGCTACAGAGTTTTCTATCTCGCTGATGCTAAAAGTGTTAGACCTGGAAGAACATTCACAAGACCTTCCTAAAATTTCCTAGTCTTGGACTGCTGGACCTGTGTTAGTTTCAAACCATCAAACGATAGTGACTGTGCTTGAACTGGTTTCTACACCTTAATTTGAAGACCTTTTGGTGGAATTCAACCCAGAACAAAAACAAGGTCAAAATTGTTGTGTTTCAGTTATGTAGTCCTATACATAGTCTTGCTAAAACTGCAAGAGTTCAACCAGAATAAATGTTGCAAGTATTGATGGTGGCTCATTTGACGGACCACAATCTGCAGACATTGTTTGTAGTAATTTGCAGACAGGGTGACCTCTTGTTTATGTGGATTTTCAAACGGGTCAATTCCCTTAACTCTATGCTGTAATTCAATTGGAGCATTTCAGACTTGTTTTACACATTGTGTGCCCTTATTGTTATGCAAGACATAACAAAGGTTGGATGTATCATTCCCTTATCTTCTGTCAGTATTATTATTGAGAACATTGTGCGTGTTGTAAGAACATCGAAATCACCAGAAAGTGTGTTATTATAGTTACTGTTGATATACATTATTTATGTGATACATGTTGCCTTGTCAAAAGTTAATTAAAGTTATTTAGAAGCTCCCTTGGGTTTGTTTTCTATTTGTAACAACTGCTGTGCTTATTTTAGACTTCAGCATCACTTATGGCAATGCATTGCTAATGCAACATGACATATTGACACATTTACACTTTCACAGTCTCCCTGCATGTGTTCGAGAGAGAAGGTGGGGTGGTCTAGCAGTGTTCCCTTGTGCTGCCTAATGCAAAATAACATGTCCAAGATTTGATTCCTTGAAAGTCTTTTTTGGTAGCCTGTGCATGATGTTCGAATATTGCTTAAAGCAGGAAAAAAACAAGTTTTTGAGTTTTCTGGCATTATTGTTTGAGTGTCAAGGTCAATAATAAACAAAATATTTCATGAATGCCACAAAATAGCTTGATTGAAGTTTCGTTTGATTTGGACTAAACATTCTATCTGATCTGTAAAACTGGTGTGGATCCGATGATGTTAATCTGAGGATAGGTGGCAAACAACAGAATGTTAGCATTTCAGTAGATTATAATAAAAATCAGGCTTGTGACCAGTTAAACTTTGTTTTTTTCCATCGGACTTAGATGAGGATGAGCTCCTGTAAGAAGTTGTGTTTGGATCCCAGATTCCCCTGATTATGTTTCTAAGTTTGTCATTACCACAGAGGCAATGGGTCAGGACTAACTGTATTTGATTGCAGTAAATGCACTCTTACATCTAATGGGTTTAAAAAGACTCTCCAATTATTTCTCAATTGTAACTCTTTTATGTAATAGATCAGAATTAATTTACAAGTTAGAGAATCACTAAAATGTTGGAGAAATTTAAAGGTTCCAGATTACTGCAAAGGACACAGTCCACACTTGATAGGGAACCAATATTTGCTCTGCAGATTTGTGTCGTAGTAGGGACAATCTATTTTATATTCTTGTGGGGGCTGGAATTTTTTTTAACGTGAATTGTTTTAAGAAAACACCTTACAATTTCTTTTTTCCAACAATCTGAAGCCTAATTATTTGTTTTCTATAATTTTCAGGGACAATTTATTTTTCAGATAAAACCCATATATACAATACACAATACCTGTTTAGACAGTTGTCAGACGTAACATGTTATAATTGGGATAAGACTTTGTAAGTAAAGTACAAATTCTACTACTTTTGGCGGGTTGAGTCCCATCCCGGTTTCGAACCCACACTCTCAGAGTGAGGTACCCAATTAGCAGCACACAATATCAGCGATCTAAACCACTTCAGCCACTGAGACTTCCACGAAAATGCAAGTCCGACAACTGGTAACTTGTCGAGATCATGTATTTTGTGTACCCCTCTGGTAAGTGTAAATTGGCACGCCCCTCATCGTCAAAAGGTATGAATACACCTGTTTGCCTGTTTAGAAAGCGATCAAATGTGACAGGTTATGTTTGGGTCAAAACTTTCTCAGTAAAGTACAAATTCTAATTCTTTTTTACTTTCGTCCCATCATTACATTTTACATCATCATTTTACATTACGTATCGCTGACTTTGTGTGCTTTCGGAAGATTAGGTGCCTCTCATTGAGAGCGTACGTTGTTCGAATCTGGTTGCAACATGTGTTCCAGTAGACGCACGGTAATAATGTTCAAAGCAGTGCTAACCCAACTCGCTCAAACATGCAAAACATTTGTATTGTATGCATACACACAGGTCGAGACTGGCTATTAATTTACTGTTATTAACGTTTTTGATAAGAGATGGCGAGTGTGACGCTTCTTCCCAAAAATATAAAACACGGGATAAGCAAGGATGGTTGTTGTGCCTCTTTTTGGTAATATACCCGCACTATTACGTCAGGGGACACAAAGAACGGGCTTTTACACAGTGTACCCATGAAGGGAATCGAACCCAGACCTCCCTTGTGACGATCGAAGGTTTTAATAAATAGGCGATAGCAATGCCCAAAATTACAATGATTATATATCCTCTATTTTATAAAGTCTTACCTGGAATTTGCATATGGGCATTTATTATAATGACTTCTGGTATTAAATAAGTATTATTGTTATGATATTATATCACAGGACACTGATGCTTCACCTATCAGGACACGGTTGACAACTGAAACATTTGAGCACTGGCTGAACTTCAACAAAAGAAAGACGGTTGCCAAGGTGAGTGATTGGGGACAAAGCCACAAAGACGGCACACTCATATGATTGTGATTTCCATCTAATTCGTTGAAAAAATCCGGCTCCTTCATTCTGATAACGAAACATTTTTTTGTCTCCACCAACCACCGCTTGGTGTCCGTTTGACGAAAAACTGAAAATAAAATTTGCATCAGGTTTTACACATGCAGAAGAACTGTTTTATGAAAGAAATATGTCCCGAAAATTGCGGTTGGTTCTTCCTTTCAGAGAGGAACTTGTGGCTGTATTGAAGCAGAGGCCGAAAACAATATCCTGCCTCGAACAATAATCTTAGATTAACTTTATATCAAAATTCATGGGTTACTCAAGTAGTAGTTGAAGTAGTAGTAGCACTAGTAGTTGAAGTCGTTACAGTAGTAGTTATAGTAGTAGCAAGAGTAGTAGTTGTAATAGCAGTTGTAGTTGCATCAGTACTAGTTGTAGTAACAACAGTAATAGTAGTAGTAGCAGCAGCAGGAATAGTTGTAGTAGTTGTAGTCGTAGCAGCAGTAGTAGTGACAGCAGTAGTTGTAGTAGAAGCAGCAGTAGAAGTAGTAGCAGTTGTAGTAGTCTTGTCACAATTGTGGTAGTAGTAGTAGTCATGTGGGTTGGCTGCTCAGCAATATTCCAGCTATATGACGGCGGTCTGTAAATAATCGAGTCTGGACCAGACAATCCAGAGATTGACATCATGAGCATCGATCCACGTACTTAGGACACGATGACATGCATCAACCAAGTCAGCGAGCCTGACCACCCGATCCCTTTAGACAACTGTCAATGTATATGAATTTCACGCCATGACTTTTTGAAAATCTGTTGGAAAAAGGTTTGTTTGCAATGCAATATACTCACTACTGGACAGCTTGTAATGTATTATAGGCCTGTGGCCTTTAAGTATGTGAAACAAAGACTGACTAAAACATGTCATCAGGGGCACGGGTGGCCCAGTCGTTTAAGGCGCCGCGACTCGCTGTGCAGAGTTGCGTCCCTTGGGCACGCCAGAAACCTATGATTGTGGGTTCGAATCCGGGTTCGACCCGATTATGTTTCTAGGTTTGTCAGCACCATACCCATGCTCGTGGGTTTCACCGAAGTGGTAAACGTCTGACACCTGCATCACTTCGGGCTTTCCTCCCACATAAAGCTGACTCGCCACGATATAACTGGAATACTGTTATAAGCGGCGTTAACCCAACTCACTCACTAACTCACTAAAACATGTAATCATTATGGAACAAGGAAGTTTCTGTTTAGTATCTAAACACATGATTTACAGTGTTTCAGAGAGAAATGTGCTCAAATTAACCCAAATTAGCAGAGAACAATGTGCTTACTGAGCCCAAACTAGCAGAACACTTTGTGCTTATTGAGTAATAACTATCAGAGCACTTAGTGCTTATTGAGTAATAACTATGAGATCGCAATGTGTTGAAGTGATCCAAAACTAACAGAGAACAATTTGCTAACGGAACCTTAACAGGCTAAGACCAATGTGTTTATGAACGTAAACGATAAGAGAATGTGCTCACTGGCGAAAAGTATAATACAAATACTGTTTGGCGAAACCACACCAATGTAACAATTCACTGATTGTCACTTTTTGTTTGAAACTGACGTAAAATAATAATGCATTATTTGAGACTGACATGCACGACATAGTATGACGCACATTCCGTACAAAGTAGTGATAAGATGTAATTGAGGGAGTATGGTTGTACATCGTTTCTATCAATATTTCAGCGAAATCGTGGACCACTAAGATTTGGCTTCACACATTATACCATGTCGAAAACCGAACTCGGTCCTTGGCGTGACGTGCAAAACGCTAAAACAACTAGGCCACCTCATCGCCCCACCTGTGCCAGTAGATTTAGTTTTATATGACACGCACGTAAATAGCCCACCACCCTTCAGACAACATTTGAAGCAACCCAGCTGTTTTCCTGACACGCATTCATGTCACATGAGTATATAGGTGTTCTTGTAATAATCATGTGACAATGTAATCTCTCAGATTATTCAACCAAGCGTCTCTCAAGATTGGTGACATATTCTTAATAAAGCTATATCACGTGAATGCCTTTCCTTAATTCAACTGTAACAAAACAATAAAAAAAATGAAAATAATGAATCACGTCGCGATTAAATACATGCTTAATTCTCTCGGTTGTACCATTCTCAGCTGGCAGGGATGTTGGGGTGTATGACTCGCCGGCGGTGTGGTAAGGGCGTGTAACTCTCGTGCCAATCACTGGTACCTGTCACATGTCATACGTGTTTGTGGCAGCGATTTTTCACGAAAGGTCTTGCCGTCGACTAGCAACGTCACATCACACATACGGGTCCTTTCATAATATCTTCCCTCCAAAGGTTCAACACCATCGCCAGATTGTGTTGAAGCTCTGTGTCAGAATGTCTTTGTTTGTGTTTTGCGCATTGTTTGCCGTTTCCATTGCCTACCCCGACGGAGCCCCGGAGTTGGGATGCTACACAAGTCGCCCAATGCACGATGAGTTTCTTGGGCAATGGACGCCAGCCCCGTACGTCCTTGAACTTAACCTGACCAATGGCGCACGGACATACTCGACAGGACAGTCAGTGGCAGGTGAGGGGATCTTTGTTTCAGTCATTTTCAAAGTCACTCCGAGCAGTAAACGTTTGTCCTTCAATGTGTAAAATTTAAAAGGTTCAAGAGAATCTGTAATTTCTGTTTAACGTCGTTTTCGACAATATTGAATGAGGCGTTGCAGTTTAATCTGGCCGAAAAGCCAAAACTTTGGCAGATATTGGACGTTTATCTCTTCTGTGAAACCTACAAGCATGGTATGTGGGTCAATGATGAGTAAAGACGGCAAATACCAATCAGTGACAGTGAAGGTCCGGGTTAGAAATGGTCTTCAACATCCATAAAGCCACTGGGATCGGGTGGTCAGGCCCCCAGACTTGGTAGATGCATTTCATGGTATCCTAATTGCGTAGGTGCTCATGACGTTAATCACTGGATTGTCTTGTCCATACTCGATTATTTACAGACCGCAGTCCTATAATATTGCGGAGCGCGGTGTTAAACAACATCTGAGGGTTTGCAAGTAAGAATCCAATCCTCTCTTGAAGAACAAATAATGTGCCTGTATATAATGAGGGGACCAAAAAAAGGCTCTACTCACACTTTTTTTTCTACTAACACTATGTTAGTTATCCGGTTTTAAATGATGATGAATATTAATATTATTTATCCGGGTTGGACTGATTGTTCTATTGTCATTCGCCGTTTCTGTATTGTCTATACGGTTATCAGACCCATGTTCAGAGTTGCCTCCCTTAGCTACCCGGATCCGCTTGTCTTCTTTGCGATAAGAAATACATTGTCGGAAAATAGAAAGTATACACATGATTAAAAATTGGATCTGATGAAAACATTACAAACGTTATCAAAACGCCACTAGGTTGACACTGGTCGCCGAAACACTACAAACTGAAGGTCTAAAACACAACTATGATACCCGTGTCAAATACATCACCATCGAATAACTATGTGTTAAGTGAGGATAAGATATATGGATGAACAACTTCCTTATTACAATTAGGAGCGACGTTTCGGTGTAAAGCAAGCAAGTAGTGTGAGAACCTACACCGAAATGTCGCTCCTAATTGTAATAAAGAAGTTGTTCATCCATATATCTTATCCTTACTTAGGACTCCAACTTCTAAATGCCTCTCAAAGATGTTAACTATTTGTTGTCTGTTTATTTTTAACACCATAAAACATGGATGCATACTTTCTTTTGCGCGTCCAGTGTTTAATTTTGCCACGAAACTATGTTAGCGACACCCCAGGCATAGCTGAAATATAGTGCGGCGTTAAACAACAAACCAACAAACAAACAAACAAACAAACATCCTCGGGCTACTGATATCCACCGAACAATCCACGATGCGAGAATATTATCGGGATGTCAAGTTTAAGTTCAAAACTCTACATATTTATAAGGAAATATTATTAATAATATTATAATGAAAATAATATTTTCAGATGTTAGAAGAATGGTTTGGTTGGGCCTCACCATTCTCCTGGAAAGATGATGACTAATTCCTGAAGTATCAAGCGTCCAGTGTCGTATATCGTATATCTCAGTGTTATATAGAAACGGGCTCCGTCCGTCCGTCCGTCCGGCCGTCACGTTTCGTTTCCGGAGCAAAACTCAGAAACCGTTCAATATTTTTTCATGAAACTTTGCAGGTCTGTCCGGTACATGCTGAACTGGTGCCTTTTGCTATTTAGAAATTTTAGAAAAAAAAATTATATTACACGTTTCCATGGCAACAAGATGGACTTAGGTTCCAAACTCCTCTTTTTTTTACACTTTCCATGACAAGTTCCACCACGGTTAAAAAAGGTTAGGGTTTGTTTAGATTCAGTTATGGCATAAATTTCTGCAACAGGGGCGGGGGATATAGCCACGTTAGTGGCAAACTCTTGTTAAGTATTGCTTTTTATATCAATAGCTGAAGTATATTTCTCGTCATACCATTTTTCCTACAACAATCATCGGCATAAATATGATTCACCTTGCTAATTGTGGTGTCACATTGTCTGTCATTGTGTTTATAATTTAATTAAACATAATTTTAGTGCGAGTCATAAAACTTTACGTGACGGCCTGGGGCCATTTGCTCTGTCTGGGAACACGTGCTTCCTTCCCACTGTGACACGATGACGTCACACGTGTCACCCAACACGGATGTAAGCAGTGGATAGACTATTCAGTGGCCATAACGTGAGTGAGTGAGTTTTATGCCGCTTTTAGCAATATTCCAGCAATATCACGGCGGGGGACACCAGAAATGGGCTTCACACATTGTACCCATGTCGGGATTCGAAACCGAGTCTTCGGCGTGACGAGCGAACGCTTTAACCACTAGGCTACCCGACCGCCCCTAATGGCCATAAGGGATACTTGTACTGTACAGTAAATAGATCGCTTCCCTTGTCCAGGGAATGCCAAGGCCGTAGTTAACTTTTTTTGACAGGGGAGGCAAATATTTGTTCGTTCAAGTATCACTTGTCCCCAACTTGATTCAAATAAAACTGTTTTCTATTAAAAAATCTGGGGGGGCAACTGGCCCCCCTGCCCCACGGGCAGGCTACGGCACTGTCGTCGTCAAATTAATGTTTGTCGTCGTCAAAATGGATTGCGTATTTTCGTACCCCAACGGCGTGGAACGTTGCTTATGATATTAAACACTGGTTTGTCTGGTCCATGATCTACGTAAACCTCATCGTTATATAATAATATTAATATTAATATTTATAATTGCGCATTTATATTGCGCATAATTCCGCACCACATAGGGGCATGCTCAAAGCGCAATTAATACCCCGGTCACTGCATCAGTGTGCACTCAGCAATCATTCTCAGCTCCCTGGGGAGTATACAACCCAAGCCGCCTGTTAGGCGCTAGATCAACCACATTGCTATCTCATCCTACCGGGTACCCATTCACTGCTGGTTGAACAGAGGCACATTTCGAACAAAGTCACTTGCCCAAGGAGACACCACATGTGGTACATGAACTTCAGTGTTGGGCGGGACCGAATCCCTGGAAACTCTCAGGATCCAGACCACCAAAACGTGGTCACCAATCCAAGGACTCTCCGCGACCTGATTTGGTGTGCGCAGGTCCACGTGGCACCACTGGAAAACAAGTAACTGTGGCAACAAACAACAAAAGAAAATACAAGAACAAAAACCGTTTACACTGATTGTCATTTTTGGCATAAATGAGGCAAAGCATGAATGCTTATCCGTGTTATGGTTGATATGTAATGTCTCCATAATTTGTCATAATGACCTGTAGTTACGTCAGTTTTACTCGCACGGGACACAGGTTGGGGAATTTTTAGGGAGTTGGGTTTAACGCCATTCTAAACACTATTTCACTTTTTTTAATAGGCATTTCTCAGAAGTTGATGTAATCTCAAAGTACATGACAAAGTTTTGGCTACTTGGTATTTCAGTCTTATCACGAACTGTAGGCTTAATGTGGAAAACAAAACCAAGCGACGTGGGTCTTATAGACCATTTTGATGAAACCCACGAGCACTGGTATGGTGTTGATATAGAAATATAATGGGGGCAAATCTTGGATTCGAATCGACGATAATAAGTTTCTGGCAGCACTTAGCCATTGTTTTGTTTTGTGTGTTTATTTGTTGTTTAACGCCGCACTCAGCAATATTCCAGCTATATGACGGCTCTCTGTAAATAATCGAGTCTGGACCAGACATTCCAGTGATTGATATCATTAGCATCGATCTACACAATCGGGAGACGATGACATGAATCAACCAAGTCAGCGAGCCTGACCACCCGATCCCGTTAGTGGCATATTACGACAAGTATAGTCGCCTTTTAGGGCAAGCATAGGTTGCTAAAGACCTATTCTTACCTTGATCTTCAAGGGTTCGAACAAAGTAGAAGACCAGCTACCACGGCTGGACCGCGCGCATTGCAGCTATATGGGAAATCGAACATGGTGTCTTTGCCTTGACGAGCCAGCGCTTTAACAACAAGGCTATCTACCGCCCTTATTGTTTCGAAGAATGTGTATGACCATGTGACATTTCACATTTTTAAGCAATAATCCAGCTATATCGTATCAGTGAACTCCAAGTTCGGTGATTGCGCCCTTGTGGGGATCGAACCCAGGTCATCGGCGTGTTTCCACTGGTCCCCTGGTCTACCCCTTCGTCCTGACTAAACGCTATGGCTGCATTTTGGTGGTGTTAATGTTTAAATGACGTCTGTGCAATGTTACAGTGACCTTGAAGTCCACGCACCCCGACTTCACGATCCGCGGCTTCCTGGTGACTCTCCTGACGTCAAGCGGGATCACTGGCGGCACCTGGAAGAACTTGACCTCGGACTCTAAGGTCATCACGGACTGCGGGGTGACTCAGTCAGTGAGCAGAGGCAGGGACTCCGTCACCATTGTCTGGGAGGCACCCACAGCTCAGGAGCTCGACCTTGAAACCATCCAGTTCAAGTAAGTATAACTCCTGTCATTTTTGTATTGAATCTACCCTGGTCAAACATGCCGACCTTCTTCGGTCAAAGATGCCGACCTTGAGGCCACCCAGGTAAGTGCGTATAGCCGCTGTCACCTTTGTAAGGAGCCTAACGCGGGCAGGGATGCCGAACTAGAGGTCATCCAGTTTAAGTACGTTTCACCTTTGTATGTCTACCCCTGTCAGTGAGGCCGACCTTTAAGTAAGTAGAGACCCTGCCACCTTTGTATGGAGCCTAACGCGGACAGGGATGCCGACCTAGAGGCCACCCAGTTAGAGTAAATATAGACCCTGTCAATTTTGTATGGAGCCTGACGCGGGCAGGGATGCCGACTAGAGCACACCCAGTTTAAGTAAGATTTTCCCCTGTCACCATTCTATGGAGTCTACCCCGGTCAAAGATGCCGACCTTGAGGCCACCCAGGTAAGTGTGTATCGCTGCTGTCACCTTTGTATGGAGCCTAACGCGGGCAGGGATGCCGACTTAGAGGTCATCCAGTTTAAGTAAGTTTTCCCTGTCACCTTTCTATGGAGTCTACCCCGGTCAAGGATGCCGACCTTGGGACATGCAGTTTAAGTAAGTATAGACCCTGTCACCTTAGTATGGAGCCTAACGCGGGCAGGGATGCCGACTTAGAGGTCATCCAGTTGAAGTAAGTTTTCCCTGTCACCTTTCTATGGAGTCTACCCCGGTCAAGGATGCCGACCTTGGGACATGCAGTTTAAGTAAGTATAGACCCTGTCACCTTAGCATGGAGCTTAACGCGGCCAGTGTTGCAAATCTTGGTGGCATTCATTCAAAAAGGCTGATGCCCTTTCTCCAATAATTGCGATAATCTTTTTCCGTGTGTATCTTAATGTCATCACGATTATCTCATGATCTCCTAATTCTATATATGTCAAATTTGTTACTCCTTTTCATTACCATGACGACGCTGTCCGTGTATGTCCGCAGGGCCATCGCCGTCCACAACTTCTCCGTCTACTGGGACCACATCCTCTCCCCGCCTCTCAAACCAGCCGTGGACTATTGTAAGCTTATTGAAATAACCTTTAAAAGATTGGGTATCCATTACATTTACGTTAAAATATCAGTCAAACTGGGATCGGGTGGACGAAATGGCTCATTTGTCCGACTCTCACACCTTCTCGTGCCTGTTCGATGTTCTTGCTATCAATCACTGGATTTAATGCTCTGGATAAGACAACACTTCAGGTTATCATCTATGGTTTTAAAGTTTGTGTGGGGCAAAGTGGTCCTAGGCCCCGTTCCTCAAAGCGATCTTAGCACTAAGGTGATCGTAAGGCCCACACTTTAACATAGGTTTACGATCATCGTAGTGCTGAGATCGCTTTGAGGAACGGGGCACAAGGCGCCGTTTTTCTTCATAATTTATTTCCCAAGCGCTACGATTGTTTTTTCTATAATGACAAATGTCAAGTTTATGAATAGATTCCAATATCCACACACACAATTACATTTCATCAGTGTCAAAGTTTTTATTAATTCTAAAATATGTCCAAAGCATTTTGGCTTATCGTTATTTGTCCCTGGGATGATTTTAAGTGCACAAATACTGTATATAGATATGCAGGTAACGTCAGACTTTTGTATAATTAAGATACGTAATTTCCACCATCATCATGAATATGTTCTACAACCTCCTTCAACTTTAAAAACATTCACTGTATACCCATTATTGTTTCATCAACTAATCTGATCGGAAGTAAAATTAACACCAAGCAAGCAGTAAACACTGTCCGGCTGAGTAAAGTATTTGCTTAAAACAGTCATCGAAACACTGCAAACTTAATGTCCAACATTTAACTATGATACCCGAGTAAATATGCATCACGATTGAATGACAATGTCTTGATTGTTTCATTCTTAGCCACTATCCAACATGGGTGTATACTTTCTTTTACTTTGTAGTATTTATAAAACCTAGGAATTTCAAAACAGTTTAGTACGCGTTGAAACTGTTGATTTAGCATGCCTCTCCTTTTTGGATAGAACTTTTAGATTTTTGGTCATTAGAGTTTTATCTGACAAAACCATCAGTATACGTGATGCAAATATTTAGATTTGTATGATGGGCAAACATTCTAATATCGGTTTGTAACAGGCATTGTTTGACTCTTCGGTCACTCTCCAATGATGAAACTAAGGAAGCGTATTAATGCCACATTCTAATACAAAATGATAGGTTGCTACAACCATGCTTGGAGTCGAACTCGTAGCCGACTGACCGTTATGTTCACAAACAAGTGATGACTGCCGTGACGCCGCATACTCTTACCCCAGCTTAATTATTGTCTTTGTTTGTCAAATTGAATTTCTGTTTCATTACAACTATCATGTAATTGTTGTAGTAATAATTGAAGGAGGAAGTTGGTTGATTTTCCGTTCGTCTGCAATCTCGAACCAATTTGATCAAACAAACAAAAAGGCAAATAAATCTGGGAAATATGGTCAGTCTATTGCTGGGACGGGTAACTTGGGTACCCGGGTCGGATGGGTACTGAGTAGGACCCGGGTACCCACAGGACTACCCGGACCCGTGGTTAGTCACATGATATATTGTTTGATGACAAAAACTTATCAAGAACTCTATGGTTACACTACAAGTCACTATTGTTCGCATTTCTTTCTGACAAAGCACCCATTCCTTCTGATTTTTCATACGGTTGAATAAAGACATATATAACTTAATTCAGCTTCAGTATGAATGACCAGATTGTTTAATACATGTATCTAAATACGTTTTGCCAGGGCTATGCTAAAAATGTTCCTAATCGGACATTTTGAGACATCTCCGGAGACCAACAGTGGGTACCCGGGGTGGGTCAGGTAATGGGGGGGTGGGGGTGGGGGGTGGCGGGGTGGGGGGGTGGACTAAGGACCCGGGCCGTTGATGGTCAAAGGGAAGTAATTATAATCTGTTTAGCAAATGATGATCGGACTTACCGCCCTTTGGAATAAGGGACATAACTCTTCATTTCTTTACCCGGTTAGCTCCCTTGGGTTGACGGCAGTCAAGCTCCTTCCCAGCGCGTGACACCTTCGTTACACTCTCGGTAGTATAGAGAGCTCCGGGAACGTACTATCGCTGTGAGGAGCTTGGACGGCAGCGTGTAAAGTTTTGGTTAGACACTGTGCGGAGTTCAGGCAAGGGTGTAAACCCTTGTACAAACTACAAACACGATTACCTCCCTTTGACCTTAAACAAACCCATTCCCGACTACAACTGTTTTTTTTTGTCTTTTTCAATCTGAGTTCTATTTCACGTTCTGTATCAGCTTAGTGGCAGCAATGACATCGGGAAGGAGCTTGTTCTGTCAACGCTTCAAGCAATAATCTGTGTTATATTATGCTGAGTAGACATAGTCCGCGCATCCATGATTTCAGTTTCATTCGGGTCAACCCGGCTTATTCCGTTACTTACATACATCGATACGACTCATTCGATTTGAGGTCCCAAGCTGTTGTATTGATGGTCACAGGGACGCAACTTTAAATCCTGATTAGCATTTCCTAAACAGACTTACTTTCCTTTGGGACAAGGGACGACCCCTCTCAGAAGCCAATGGATTTATGTAGTGGCCAACTCAGAAATAGCTATTTCTAGACATTCAGAAAGAAAAACATGACATACAACGTTCAAGAATAGTTTCCAACAAAAAAAAATTCAGCATTAAATATTGGATTTGGCTTGAGAATAATTTGTCTTTACTTGAGAGCTTGATATGATATTAAATATCTTGAGACTGCCAGGTCTGGATTATAATTTACGTAGATGATAGTTTTCTTAGAATGTGGTACGAATACGTTCCATATAAAACGCATCACAAGGATGCATGCTTGTTAAGTGAAAATCGGTGGTTACAACTTGCGTGATTGTGTGACGTACCCCGACGACGAGAGCCGTTGCTGATGATGTCAACCATTGATTTGCTTCATCTAGACTCGGAGTATTTACAGCGCAAACCGCCATGTTGTTATTGAAATGTTACTGACTGAGGCAAAAATCATTCTTTCATTCAACTAATTATTTAATTAAATCATTCAATTAATTCATTCATCCACTCTGTTTTGCAGCAAAACTACAGTTTCAGCAGCTTCTAGATGAGCTGAAGAAGTTCTCCGAGATGGCATCAATTGGTAACTTTGGCTTTGACGTTAACGTCCCCTCTCCGTCCTCCTCGTCTTCATCCTCTTCCCCGTCTTCTTCATCATCATCCTCATCATCATCCTCCTCCCCCTCCTCCTCCGGCAGGAACAGCAGTAACAAGAAGTCAAGAAGGCAGTCTAGGGATTCTCGTAACCATGGCAAGTCACATGGTTCCAGAGCTTTCCGCTAGAACTCTTCATGGCAAGAATGTATCCTTGGTAATATTGATTGTGGGGGTAAACTTGATCTGCAATGTTTCTGGCAGCACGATTCTTCACACCACCGTGACGTTGCCAACACCATACCTTTGTCATTTGTAATAAAAGGTTGCCACTTGACTGTTTCATAACCTGTTTTACTTATTTTGCGTCGTATACATACATCCGATAAGCGGTGTTGTGACGCCTGTCAGTGTGAATTCAACCAATGAAATAAGCCGTTTATACACATGGATCTCAATTCGGCCCTCCGTGCATGGATGTTTTGCGAACCATACCCTTGACTGACATGGAAGCAAATATGTGTAGCCGATAGACGCAAGGCTATGCTACCTCTTACACGAGAAATACTGTCGTGTTTTAGATATAAAAACAAAGTGAAATACAACGTGATATACCAGGGGCATACATGCCACTATACTGTGCTTATACAATGTGTTATACAACAACCATGCAACATGCTGTACAAAGTTCATACCAGTTATACAACGGTCTAACTGCAAGCAATACAACAGTCATGCAATAATCTATGCAACGGCCAAATAAGTTATACACGGCCTTACAACAAGCTATACAACCGGCGTACAATTTATACAACGGGCGTTCGGCAAGCTTTTAAAAAATCGAAAACTCCAGCGACACTCTGGTAAAGCTCCTGTAATGCACCAGTTACACACGGGTGTCATTCGAGTTACACTCCAGCGATGCTCTGGTAAAGCTCCGGTAATGGACCAGTTACACATGGTTGTCATTCGAGTTACACTCCAGCGATGCTCTGGTAAAGCTCCGGTAATGCACCTGTTACACATGGTTGTCATTCGAGTTACACTCCAGCGATGCTCTGGTAAAGCTCCGGTAATGCACCAGTTACACATGGTTGTCATTCGAGTTACACTCCAGCGATGCTCTGGTAAAGCTCCGGTAATGGACCAGTTACACATGGTTGTCATTCGAGTTACACTCCAGCGATGCTCTGGTAAAGCTCCGGTAATGCACCAGTTACACATGGTTGTCATTCGAGTTACACTCCAGCGATGCTCTGGTAAAGCTCCGGTAATGCACCAGTTACACATGGATGTCATTCGAGTTACACTCCAGCGATGCTCTGGTAAAGCTCCGGTAATGCACCAGTTACACACGGGTGTCATTCGAGTTACACTCCAGCGATGCTCTGGTAAAGCTCCGGTAATGCACCAGTTACATAGGGGTGTCATTCGAGTTACACTCCAGCGATGCTCTGGTAAAGCTCCTTTAATGCACCAGTTACACATGGATGTCATTCGAGTTACACTCCAGCGATGCTCTGGTAAAGCTCCGGTAATGCACCAGTTACACACGGGTGTCATTCGAGTTACACTCCAGCGATGCTCTGGTAAAGCTCCGGTAATGCACCAGTTACATAGGGGTGTCATTCGAGTTACACTTCAGCGATGCTCTGGTAAAGCTCCTTTAATGCACCAGTTACACATGGATGTCATTCGAGTTACACTCCGGCGATGCTCTGGTAAAGCTCCGGTAATGCACCAGTTACATATATTGGTGTCATTCGAGTTACACTTCAGCGATGCTCTGGTAAAGCTCCTTTAATGCACCAGTTACACACGGGTGTCATTCGAGTTACACTCCAGCGATGCTCTGGTAAAGCTCCGGTAATGCACCAGTTACACATGGATGTCATTCGAGTTACACTTCAGCGATGCTCTGGTAAAGCTCCGGTAATGCACCAGTTACATATGGGTGTCATTCGAGTTACACTTCAGCGATGCTCTGGTAAAGCTCCTTTAATGCACCAGTTACACATGGATGTCATTCGAGTTACACTCCAGCGATGCTCTGGTAAAGCTCCGGTTATGCACCAGTTACACATGGGTGTCATTCGAGTTGCACTTCAGCGATGCTCTGGTGAAGCTCCGGTTATGCTCCAGTTACACAGACTACTACCGATGTTGAGTGTTTTTGCAATTCATCGTTCTCAGTTGGAGCCAAGCGAACTGCAGGTATGCACCAAGTAAATATATATCTACAACGGATTTAATCAGTACA
The DNA here is from genome assembly GCF_022045235.1 of Haliotis cracherodii. NCBI lineage: Eukaryota > Metazoa > Mollusca > Gastropoda > Lepetellida > Haliotidae > Haliotis > Haliotis cracherodii. The sequence continues at coordinate 6,436,459 of NW_027266279.1, read as the reverse complement.
ATTTACAGGACGGATTGTCTGGTTCTTTTTCTGTCCCTTATAGATTCCTCTCTGCATTAGTGACCAACTCGTGTTATCCCGGGACAAGCCGAATAGCGACTCGTGTCCCTCTCACGGCCAATTTTGGGAGGGTACCGTCAACATGTTGCGCAATGGTTCACATATATTATACATATTTTAGATGCAATTTAAAGCGGAATTATACAGTATACTGTGTCTTGGTATATTTTTAGATGCAAGACATATGTAAAATCAAAAATTATTTCTGTGGGATTTTGACGAAGAACTTGAAATCAGCCGCGCATTCTGATTGGTTTGTCGTATTTTCGCTCATAACATTTATCGATAGGGGGACGAGTCTTCTTTCAGGTTACGGAAATGGGCGAGTGGTGATGAATGTCCTCTGTTTGATCCGTATCACATACCTTTATGACATTAATAGGAGAACTAAATATATTTTTTGCAGGATGTTTGTAAACTCGGAAAAATAACCACAACTATATGGTGGATCGTATATCACAAATTATGTACGCACATACATGAGAAGAATTCGAAATTTGTGAAAGAAAATTCTTAGTCCTACATATATTACAATATGTCTTGTATCTTGTATATACCGACACATTTCGAAAACGCAAGTTGTAATATTGTAATGTTGTTCTGTGCATGAGATAATCAAACAACAATGTCTCCACAACATAATCTGGGGTGGTACCAAGTCACTGTGCCTGACCAATTGCAAGCTGGAGCTCACGCCAAACTCGGAATCACCACGGGTTTGAATTTTACATTGTAAAATAAGATGTTTTGGTTTAACAATTCCCACAATCTAAATTTGCAAGCACAACATTAGAATAAATGAGTTGAATTAACAAAATACATGTTTTTGTCGATAAACTCGGTTAGAATAGGAGTTACCGTTCTTGGTTGAAGCAGTATGGTGTGGCACCTGTCTCCATATGGTTTGTGCCAGAATGGCGTGAGTTGGTCGCGAAGAATTCAGACGGCATTCAGCATGGAGTGTCCACCATTAGCGTTAACTGTCACACATCATATAAAAGTCTGTTGTCTGTGATTCTTGTTCTGTATATAATGTTTTGTTGATCCCAATTTAGAGGGAAGGAATTTGGCATAGAGACTGACTGTTATAAATGAAAACCAAGCTCCATTATAGTCAAGGACCCCATGTAGGGGGTTAACGCAGTTTTGAACAGTATTCCAGTCATTTCACGGCGTGGTGCTTACAAATTGGGATCTGGGATTCGAACCCACACTTAGGGTTCCAGGCACGAGACGTGACAGCAAATAGTAACCAGGTGACAACATGATACAGCTGAGTTTAAAACTTTATTAAAAACAAATTTACAAATGTCATGAGGGAAAGCACCACACATGTAAACAGCCACGTGTTCTTACAAGATGATTTATCATGGTTTTGTGGCTTTTGACTGCTTTTAGCTGTATATTAAGAATATCAGAAAATCAGATACCGTGACATGTCAACAATCGAACCTAACCCTTCAAACACTTCAACGAGGATGATGTCACCTCAAGGTAAAACAATATACTTATTGAATGTATAGATGTGAAATATTTATCGTCATTAATATCACTGGAATTTGCAATGACAAGATCAAATGTGACCCAGTGTACAGTGGTTTGATATCCCTGTTTGTACTTTGAAGACTATGCTTGTTTAGAAGGTATCAAATGAATACATCCAGAGCAGCATGGCTCAACCACATCTGTATATATCCATTCTCACGAAAGGCCGAAAGAAAGTTAAAATGACAAATGCAGACAGAATCTGAAGCATGGCGGCAACCTGTATACTTTTGAATTTTGAAACGTTTGATTTGTACTTGTATTCAGATGTATATATCCAGGGCAGCATGGCTCAACTACACCTGTATATATCCATCCAAAATAAATTTCATATGACGTATTGGAGAAAGTGGTAATAGAACAGGGAAGTAAGAATTACGTTGTACCCCAAAACAGGTGACGTTGAAAGACAATTATAACTGATCTAGGAGAAGGGATTTGAATTGAAGAACGAATTAGTTAACTGTATCAACTGATATCTGATGTTGTCAGCATCCTTTGTAACTATGATTATACAGATTGTCGAGTTGTGTTCAGTGTGACAACCACAGATATTGGAGCAGCATGGCTGTTGGGACACTCCGGTCCTTGAGAGTTCATATACATCATGGAGGACAGAAGCTGGGTACACACGAGTCCATTGGTATTCGGAGGAAATGCCTGTTGGAGAGATAGATACATTCGTTTTATATGAACACAGATGGAAGATGGTTAAACATAAATGTGTATATTCATATCTGTATTATCAACAGTCGGCCTGTTCTGCCATAACGTTAAGAAGTTCAGTCAGAAACAAGGTAACAATTCATACATTTTTCGCCTAAATCCAACTATTTGTGGAGAAGGTTTCAAGCCGCAGAGGTATACAAGCACACAAATCCCTGATCCCGCTTGGCTAGGCCTAGTGCCCTCGCAAAACAGTTTCGAAATTTATATTTCCAAAATTGCCAAAACTTATAAAATGCCTTAGTTACGTCGCAGGTCGACACTGATTTTCAGTATATAAGACTGTTCTTTTAATAATTGTGGCAATTAACCCTGTAGTCTATCCAGATTCACGATGGTTAATTCTGACTCGATCGCCGAATGACAAGTGTGACGCCATGTTTGTAAAACGTGAATATGAAAGCATGAGAATTAAAATTAAATGATCCGGGTATGTTGTACAAATATGGAAAGGCCAAATAAACACGGTGCCGAACATTTAAGTAGTAATCAGCTATAAACTAGTGTCCAACTAGGGTCGCAACTTCACAAGACGTAGACGAAAGTGTAATGGTTATATGTTTGGAGACTGGGACTAACATGTTTCCATACTGGTATACAATCAATACTACAAACATATAAACTGCAGCGACCGAGCCTTCATACACTCACCATAGATTACGGGCGGTGACGGTTGCAGTAGACGGCTGTGGTTGGCGGTGTACGGTTGGCGGTGTACGGTTGGCGGTGTACGGTTGAGGCAAGGGTGCCTGTAAACGTTGAGATTGTGATCAGAGGTGAGGTGAAATTGGGTTTAACGTCGCGTCCAAGATTATTGCACTTATAAAGCGACGTGCATGCACGTGTGTGTGGGGCTGCTTGTACTAGACCGGACTGATGCCGATTTATAGTGCTAGCTCACTGAGATACCATGTCGCAGTTTAACACGAATACCCCACTCAGACACAGTATACTGACTCCGAGCCAACCAGTCCTTGTTTTAGCCTCTTAATGCCGAGCGCCAGACAGGGTAACAACAGGTACAATCTTTTAACGTCTTTAAGTATGACGCGGCCCGGGGATCGACCCTGGACCTTCCGCTCTCCGGATTGTGATCAGATGTCATTTCTCATATACCTGAACACGAACTTGGAACTGAATTGACCAAAGGAGTGTTCTGTAAAGGGAAAGATAGGAAGTTTTGTACTTCTTAAGAAAGTTGTTTGGAGCAGTCTGTCTATTAGTGAGTCTAATCATTTGTAACCATCAAAAAAGCGCAGTTTGGAACTTACCTTATCACTTAGTCCTGTTCAACATTCATGCACGTCAGTGGTAGAGTGGTACTGCCAACATTCTACCTTACACCGCACATGATTGGGAATATTCTCCTTTAACTCATTGTATCATGATTGTCAACCGAAATATTTTGTTTTTAACCACATTCATCTTCCGAGAACGTGTTAAAATCTTTCACAACAATCCCCTGACTAAAGACGTTGACCAAATACAATTACCCTAGAAAATGTTTGTGAATACAACCGAGTTATCGTTCAACTAGAAGGTGTTAGCGGGTGTTTCAGGCAGAAATTGAGCCATGAGACATGAAACACCCCTTAACACCTCAGAGCTGCCGAGTCATCAGGAGGTACACATGGACAACATCAGGGACTTGGAAGTGGACGAACGTGTCAAAAGCAGGATGTTGTTCCAAGTTTTAAACATACAAAACAGATCCTGATAATTCCAACATGTTAAGTTGGCATCTTTGGATCATCGTGGTTATGTTAAGATTGATGAAATGAAATGATTCAGTAATAAGATACATGGATATAGAGTGTATCAGAGGGTGTCAATTCCTGCACATGAAGCGGTGTGATTGGCTAATGTTGGAGAGGGTAGCTGTCACCAAACCTGAAGAAAAACAATATTTTGTTAATTCAATCACTTTTTTAAACAAACATGACGATCAATTCACATACGTGTGGCATTTTTTGAAGACGGACAAATAATGTAGGAATTGCATGCACTAATATGACAACTGTATCTATATACATTAAGAATTAATTCCTACAGTATAAATGATTCCTTTACAGCTTCAGTTTTACTTACTGCATCTTAGGAGGTAACACCAGATGGCGTGGAGGAGTCAGTGACCGTTGGATTGTTGACGGTGAGGCAGCTGGAGGATGAGGCTGAGGTTGGTGGAAACTGAGGATGGACGGCTACTACATGTACGCCTGGCAACTGTTAAGGTGACAGCCTGCGTTCTGGTCAGTCGGAACGACACCTGAAGTGATGAGGAGATTTTCGTTAACATATATGACAGAGGCAAATAACAAGCACCAGGATAACAACGTCTATTACTTGCCATCAAGAATCTCCTTTAGAAACTAACTTTGTTTACGGTGAGACCATGGACATGGTGGCTGGTCCGGATTAGTTTAGTAAGAGAGTCTGACAAGTATGTCAGGTGATGTACCTGAGGCAGGTGGAGGTTGATTCAGGTGGAAGTGGAGGCAGGAGGCAACTGAGGCTGGTGGCAGGTGGCAACAGAGGCAGGAGGCAACCGAGGCTGGTGGCAACCGAGGCAGGTGGTAACTGTGGCAGGTGGCAAGAGAGACTGTTGGCAGGTGGCAACCGAGGCAGGTGGCAACTGTGGCAGGAGGCAACCGAGGCAGGTGGCAAGAGAGGCTGTTGGCAGGTGGCAACCGAGGCTGTTGGCAGGTGGCAACCGAGGCTGTTGGCAGGTGGCAACAGAGGCTGGTGGCAGGTGGCAACCGAGGCTGTTGGCAGGTGGCAACAGAGGCTGGTGGCAGGTGGCAACAGAGGCTGGAGGAAACCGAGGCAGGAGGCAACCGAGGCAGGAGGCAAGTGGCAACTGAGGCAGGTGGCAACCAAGGCAGGTGGCAACCAAGGCAGGTGGCAACCAAGGCAGGAGGCAAGTGGCAACAGTGGCAGGTGGCAACCGAGGCAGGAGGCAACCAAGGCAGGAGGCAACCAAGGCAGGAGGCAACCAAGGCAGGAGGCAACCGAAGCAGGAGGCAAGTGGCAACAGTGGCAGGTGGCAACCGAGGCAGGAGGCAAGTGGCAACAGTGGCAGGTGGCAACCGAGGCAGGAGGCAACCGAGGCAGGAGGAAACCGAGGCAGGAGGAAACCGAGGCAAGAGGAAACCTAGGCAAGTGGCAACCGAGGCAGGTGGCAGGTGGCAACTGAGGCTAGTGGCAACCGAGGCAGGAGGAAACAGAGGCTGGTGGTAGGTGGCAAATGAGGCTAGTGGCAACTGAGGCTAGTGGCAACCGAGGCAGGAGGAAACCGAGGCAAGAGGAAACCGAGGCAAGAGGAAACCGAGGCAAGAGGAAACCGAGGCAAGTGGCAACCGAGGCAGGTGGCAGGTGGCAACTGAGGCTAGTGGCAACCGAGGCAGGAGGAAACAGAGGCTGGTGGTAGGTGGCAAATGAGGCTAGTGGCAACTGAGGCTAGTGGCAACCGAGGCTGGTCGTGGTGGCAACTGAGGCTAGTGGCAACCGAGGCAGGAGGAAACAGAGGCTGGTGGTAGGTGGCAAATGAGGTAGGTGGCAACTGAGGCTGGTCGTGGTGGCAACCGAGGCTGGTCGTGGTGGCAACTGAGGCTGGTGGCGACTGAGGCTGGACACAACCTTTAGAAAATAAATTAATGAATACAAAATCTTATTAATCTTATTCTGGTTGACTCGTTTGTTACTTCAGCATGTCAGACAAAGAAGCTATTCAAAGAATTCCCTGGCCACACTCGATATACATTGAGTTTTCTATTTGTCAAGAATTGTATGTCAACATGTGTTATTTTGCTTGGTCTTTTCACACTAATATCATATGCGTCAGACCTGTTCCTCTTTGACGAGGTGTATTGAATTGGAGTTTCTGGGACATCTAAGGGAGGTAGAGTTACCATTGCATGTGAAAAGGGGAGGAGGTGAATGTTGTAGAACGCCGCAGTCAGCAATATTACAGCTAAAATGTGACTGACAAGCGAACAGTGGTCGATGTGATTGTAGAATGATCAACGTAAGTACAATGACACATGTGACTGGCCCTAATTGTATTCAACAACTTTTAGGTTACCTACTCTGCCCTGGGTCACCTCGAGAGCATATAGAACCCTGTTAAATGCAATGTCGGTTCACAATACAGTACTTGCTTGATAACCTCTATTTTTACATATTGATATTATCTGCCCACTGGTGCAATCGAGTGGCGTCATAGGACTTTTCCGTTCTTCATTGTGAATATAAAATATCCAGTTAAATTGCATGTATCTAGCGTTCATATACTAGTACTAGAGGAGGTGTGGTAGACGGTTGTGAATAGAATTTAGAATTGAATTTACAATCGGGGTGTTCTATACGTCAGTGAGTTCTGCACAGTTTGAAACTTACCTTGACACTTGGTTCTGTTCAACAAACATCCATCTTCGTTGTAGACTGATATTGTCAACATCCTACCATAGCACCGCACATGATTAGGAAGAGACGTCTTCAACTCAGTGTATCAAGAAAGCAAACTGAAATATTCTGTTGAGGTGACGCAACCAGTAAGATATGACATGCACATTTCAATGCTGGTATTAAAATCTTTCACAACAATCCCCTAACTGACGTTGTCCAAATACAAAATACCCGAGAAAATGTTTGTGAATACAACCGAGTCATCGTTCAACTGGAAAGTGTTAGCGGGTGTTTCAGGGAGAAATGTGAGCCATGAAACATGAAACACCCCTTAACACCTCGGAGCTGCCAAGTCATCAGGAGGTACACATGGACAACATCCGGGACTTGTAGGAGGACGATCGTGTTAAAAGCAGGACGTTGTACCAAGTTTTAAACATACAAAACAGATCCTGATAATTCCAACATGTTAAGTTGGCATCTTTGGAAAATGCCAGTTGTCAAGATTGATAGAATGTTTTGAATAGTTTATGTATAAGATATATTGATATCAAAGGGTGTCAATTCCTGCACATGAAGCGGCGTATTGGCAGGTGTTGCAGAAGGTAACATGTCACCACACCTGAAGAAGAAACAATATTTTGTTAATTTCAGAATTATTTCAGAAATATTCAATAAACACACATGACGATCAGATCACGTTTGTAAGTTGTTTTTAGTGGACGGACGAGTATCGAGAATGTATGCACTAACATTTAACTGTTAAAGTGTACTATAAAGCAGAAAATCAATCTTGTTTCAAATTGACGGGAAAATGTTTGCTCTAAAAGAATTGATTCCAAGAGAATAAATAACTCGTTTATAACTATAGTTTAACTTACCGCATTTAAGGATGTAACACCAGATTAACCTTGTCGCCAATGGCAGCTTGTGGCCACCGAGGGTGGACATCTATCACTGCCGGATGAACGAAGCCTGGTTGTTGATTACGAAGCCTGGTTGTTGATTACGATGCCTGAAGTGGTAAACATACCATTTAAACACCAGGGTGGAAACACCTATTCATTGACCAAGATACGCACTAATCTACTAATCGACTAATCATCTCCCAATACCAATTTTACAATTTAAAGAGAGGTTGCCTCAGTGCCGAACAGTTAATGCATGTAATATATGTCGATGTATTTTCATAGAGAACAGAACAGTTTGATGTTGGAGGAAAGCCAGAATTGATGCAGGTCTCAGAATTCACCACTTTGGGCAGAGTCACCATTGCGTGTGGAAAGGTGAGGCGGTGAATGTTGTAGAACGCCCCAGGCAGCAATATTACAGCTAACATTTGACTGACAAGCAAACTGGTTGATGGGGTTGTAGAATGATCAACGGGAGTACAATCACACATGTGACTGGCCCTAATTGTATTCAACAACCATAAGGTACCGGGTTACCTATTCTGCCCTGGGTCACCCCCATGTAGAAGAACCCTGTTAAATGTTGGTTTAGTGGGTGAGGCCAGTGCTCGCTAAATGTTCCCATAATGACTGGAAAATGTTTGCCCTCAAGAATTAATTAACTATAGTTTAACTTACCGCATTTTGGGATGTCCCTTATCGTTGCCGCTTCCTAATGAATGCTACCTGGTCGTTGGTTACGATGTCTGAAGTAGTAAGGAGATGTTCGTCAACATATTTAGAAACATACCATTTAAACAGGGTGGAAACACCTCTTCTTGGACCAAGATACACACTAATCTACTTCTGCAACACCATGCTTGCTGTAAAAGGCGACTATGCTTGTCTTAAGAGGCGAGTAACGGGATCGGGATCGATGTTCCCGTCAATCACTGGATTGGCTGGTCTAGTCTCGATTATTTACAGACCGCCGTCATATAGCTGGAATATTGCTGAGTGCGGCAAGCAACAAACAAACTAACTTCTGCAACATCTACTAACACCAATTTCCGAAACATATCAATCATGTCCGCAAATTTCACAATTTAAAGAGAAGTTGCCTCAGTGGCGAACATCGATCCACGCTATTTGAATACAATGACGTGCATCAACTAAGTTACGAGCATGGCCACCCGATCCCGTTAGATGCCTGTTACAAGTATGGGTTGCTGAAGATCACGTCTGACCCGGATGTTCACGGAACTAAATGTGAGTGGGTGAGTGAGTGCTGTTCCAGCAATATCAGAGATTGGGACAAGAACGGGCACAGCACGTGGTGGGATAACGTAACAATAGTTGACACTAGGTCAACCCACGTAGAATGTTGACTCCCTTTGTAGTGAGTGAGTGAGTACGGTTTTATGCCACTTTGAGCAATATTCCAGCAATATCACCGCGGGGGACACCAGAACTCCCTTTGTAAATGATACATCTCGACACATTGGGTCAACTTACTGGTGATGCCTCCTCCCAGGGTCATCTGTAGCGCACCAGCAGGCTTGCGGACGCGTCCCCTTCTCTGTAATGAAACAAACAATACTTAGACCCTTACTCAATCAAAGGATACAGTCCCACTTACCAGGAATATATATATAAACGATACAAATCATTTATCACGTTCCTCTTGTGTCTGTCGGTTGGTGATTTAACGCTTAGAAATAGGTCTCTATATAATCGAGTCTGGAACAGACCATCCAGTGATTGACATCATGAAAATCAATTGGGATACGATGACACGATGAACCTGACCACCCGATCCCGTTAGTCGCCTCTGACAAGCAAGTCGCCTTTCATGGCAAGTAAGGGTTGCTAAAGATCTACTCTAAGCCGGATGTTCACGGGTCTTGTGGACAGAGAGTCGGGGTTTATTGTCGGAGTACATCAGTGTTATGGTGAAGTATCGGATTAAAGCGAGACCAAGTTCTTGTTAAAAGGGAACAGCCACCGTTAAAAGTATATATAAACAATAACGATACTAATCACGTATCGATGGTGTTGCTATTGTAGAAAGTGAGGGAGTTGGGTGTATTGTTCAAGTATATTAATACAACATTTGAAAACAATTTTGGAACAAAGACAATTTAATGAATAGAAGTGTCTATTGACGGTATTATGGTCAGGAATCAGCGTACAGTTGGACGAGCGTCTCGTGGTAGCCGCGTTGATTAAGGAACTCTGCAGAGTGAATGGCGGCGCCTTAGACCTATGTCCCCGAATGTGACAATGAAACACCCTAACACACTATTGTCCTCTGTCGGATTCTTTCATGAACTGATGAAAGCGCATTAGGAGTGTTTGTTGCAAAACGCAAGTCGGTGCTGGTAAAACCAGTACTTCTACAATCGTTGGGTATGGAAGTTAACTAACAAGAGATGAAACGAAATCTCACCGAAGTCCTTTGTGCTTCATCTAAAACACGCAGCAGAGCCTGGTAGGGTAGTTGTTGTTGCTGCTGCTGCTGTTGTCGTTGCTGGTCCCGAGCCTGCCTCTGCTGCTCCATCCGCCTTTGCTGTTGACGCTGCTGCTGCTGTTGCTGTTGTTGCTGACGAAGCATGGTAACCGTTCTCTGCCTGTGTCGTTGGTCTCTCCTATTGTTGGCAGCCTGATTCTGAGAGAAAAAATACCCAATTATAAGATATAAGATTATAAGATTATTGTACTATTCTAATGGCGAAATAACTGTTGTATTCATATAAATTACTGAACTGTCTGTACTATATACTGCAGCTATGTCAACAACCGAAGGTAGATCACCATGCTAGGGTCTCGTGTGGCTGGAATATTGCTGAGTGTGGCGTTAAACAACAAACAGATGAAATGTACAAAATCATGACCATGTGATCGATATTGTGAGCATAGATCCACGGCTTCGAGGTACGATTCAGGAAATCAATTAAGTCACCTAGTCTGATCCCCAGATCCACTAAGTCACTTAGCCTGATCCCCCGATCCACCAAGTCATCTAGCCTGATCCCCCGATCCACTAAGTCTCCCAGCCTGATCCCCCGATCCACCAAGTCACCTAGACTGATCCCCCGATCCACTAAGTCACCTAGACTGATCCCCCGATCCACTAAGTCTCCCAGCCTGATCCCCCGATCCACAAAGTCATCTAGCCTGATCCCCCGATCCACTAAGTCTCCTAGCCTGATCCCCCGATCCACTAAGTCACCTAGACTGATCCCCCGATCCACAAAGTCTCCTAGACTGATCCCCCGATCCACAAAGTCTCCTAGACTGATCCCCCGATCCACAAAGTCTCCTAGACTGATCCCCCGATCCACTAAGTCACCTAGACTGATCCCCCGATCCACTAAGTCACCTAGACTGATCCCCCGATCCACTAAGTCACCTAGACTGATCCCCCGATCCACAAAGTCTCCTAGACTGATCCCCCGATCCACAAAGTCTCCTAGCCTGATCCCCCGATCCACTAAGTCACCTAGACTGATCCCCCGATCCACTAAGTCACCTAGACTGATCCCCCGATCCACTAAGTCACCTAGACTGATCCCCCGATCCACTAAGTCACCCAGCCTGATCCCCCGATCCACTAAGTCTCCGAGACTGATCCCCCGATCCACTAAGTCGCCTAGCCTGATCCCCCGATCCACTAAGTCGCCTAGCCTGATCCCCCGATCCACCAAGTCATCTAGCCTGATCCCCCGATCCACAAAGTCATCTAGCCTGATCCCCCGATCCACTAAGTCTCCTAGCCTGATCCCCCGATCCACTAAGTCACCCAGCCAGATCCCCCGATCCACAAAGTCACCTAGACTGATCCCCCGATCCACTAAGTTACCCAGCCAGATCCCCCGATCCACAAAGTCACCTAGACTGATCCCCCGATCCACTAAGTCACCTAGACTGATCCCCCGATCCACTAAGTCACCCAGCCAGATCCCCCGATCCACTAAGTCGCCTAGCCTGATCCCCCGATCCACTAAGTCGCCATTCTATCCCAGAATCACCAGATATTTTAGTGGAACATTGTGTTGCTATGCACAGGAGTGTTGAATACGAGGTTTAACTGAAATTCACCCAGCCTGATCCCCCGATCCACTAAGTCTCCGAGACTGATCCCCCGATCCACTAAGTCGCCTAGCCTGATCCCCCGATCCACTAAGTCGCCTAGCCTGATCCCCCGATCCACTAAGTCATCTAGCCTGATCCCCCGATCCACAAAGTCATCTAGCCTGATCCCCCGATCCACTAAGTCACCCAGCCAGATCCCCCGATCCACAAAGTCACCTAGACTGATCCCCCGATCCACTAAGTCACCCAGCCAGATCCCCCGATCCACAAAGTCACCTAGACTGATCCCCCGATCCACTAAGTCACCTAGACTGATCCCCCGATCCACTAAGTCACCCAGCCAGATCCCCCGATCCACTAAGTCTCCGAGACTGATCCCCCGATCCACTAAGTCACCCAGCCAGATCCCCCGATCCACAAAGTCACCTAGACTGATCCCCCGATCCACTAAGTCACCTAGACTGATCCCCCGATCCACTAAGTCACCCAGCCAGATCCCCCGATCCACTAAGTCGCCTAGCCTGATCCCCCGATCCACTAAGTCGCCATTCTATCCCGGAATCACCAGATATTTTAGTGGAACATTGTGTTGCTATGCACAGGAGTGTTGAATACGAGGTTTAACTGAAATGCTCAGGGGAGGAAGAAAACGCGATGGTGAAGCTAAGCCCTAAATTGAGGTCTTTTAACAATGTCAAGGACGATTAATTCAGGCATCTTAGGCTACATGGCAAGAGAGTTAGTAAAAAAAGATGAATCTAATACTGTCAATGAGAATTAAGTACATAGTATACTCACAGTTGGAACCGTCTGTGTCGACAAAGTCCCTAAAGTTACTGACGTCACTGCCGTCACTGCCGCAGCTGAAGTCGAGGTAGAGGCAGTGGAGGTAGAGGCAGTGGAGGTAGAGGCAGTGGAGGTAGAGGCAGTGGAGGTAGAGGCAGTGGAGGTAGAGGCAGTCGAGGTAGAGGCAGCCGATGATGTCGCCGTTGCCGCAGACGAGAAACCCTAAGAAGGAATGTAAGAGTAGGTGTGTACATGCATGTATACAGACAGTGCACGTGCTCGTTATGTATATTGTGTAGATTGTCCAGGTGGCCCAAACAAATATTTTCCATGCCTGTTACCGACCCCAAAACATGCCTTGTTTCTTCAGGGAGATTTATATTTATATTTAACAGTAACTAGCAAAAGCCCTGACAATAAAACAACGCTTAGTCACCAACTGTTAGTCACCTAGTTTTGAACTGGATGTGAAACCCTTCATTTTGCCCTAGCTCATTTCCTTAGTACATGTAGACTGGAATACGAATTGATGAGCAAATCTCTCGTTTTCATAATCATGAAGTTTGATTAAAATCTATCTAGTAGTTATATAAATAGTCGACGAGTTATCTGATAGACTCGATTACATCATTGTGCAGATAGAAGACGTAGCTCCAACACTGCAGGTGCGGCCTGTGTCAACATCAAGGTGTCACGCCACCACAAGACTGTTATGATGTTCACATTGGTCTTATGTCTCACTTACAATTACCTTTAGTCGCCTGTTCTCCGCCTTCACCTGCCTAATGTCCTCCTTAGCCTGTCGAACCTCCACCGTTGCCAGTCGAACCTCCTCCATTGCTTGCTGGTTCTCCCCCCTCAGTCGCCGGTTCGCCTCCGTCAGTCGCCGGTTCTCCTCCATCAGTCGCCGGTTCTCCTCGCGGAGCTGGCGGACCTCGGTCTCGACAAGCTGCCACACAACAAATGTAAGATGTCAGCCTATTGCAGTTATAATGCTTCACCTATGTATTCAAGGCGTATGTACATAGGAGTAAGTGAGTGAGTGAATGAATGTACATTAAAATAACTAGAATATCACACTGATATGTAAACCTAGCATAGGAGTAAGACGGAGTAGGTATGTATAAAACTAGTGGAACTGGTTGAATGAGTTGAAGCAGACATATTAAACCACAACTATTTACTCACATTCATTGGTGCCGCCCCCCGACGGCCTGGCACTGCTGACCGCCTCCTTTCTGCCGGTGTCGTCGTCATCGGGGTGGCGAATGGCGTAGAGGAGGTAGACGACATCCTGGATGTTGACGGCGTCTGGTCCTCCTGCTGTGCCTGGGAGGTGCCCTGGGACGCTGGAGGTGCCTGGGAGGTGCCCTGGGTCGCTCGGGGTGCCTGGGAGGTGCCCTGGGTCGTCGGAGGTGCCTGGGAGGTGCCCTGGGTCGCCGGAGGTGCCTGGGAGGTGCCCTGGGTCGCTAGGGGTGCCTGGGAGGTGCCCTGGGTCGTCGGAGGTGCCTGGGAGGTGCCCTGGGTCGCCGGAGGTCCCTGGGAGGTGCCCTGGGTCGCCTGAGGTCCCTGGGATCCGGTCTGAGAGACCTGCGGGGCCAATCCGAGTGACGAGAAAAATGAGAACATGATGTCTGGAAACAAATCAGTGGAAATAATCGCAAGAAGAAGTATGGAGGTGTGCAGAGATCGTTAAACGAGATGCGCGATGCGACTGGCGAAGTATCCATGCTTTATACTCCAACCCGAAGGAGCTTCCATTTGATTTCAAGGGGGTGGGGTTGGGTTGGTTCGGGTGGTGGAGGAGCTTGATTAAGGTTTGAGATTAGTTGATTTTACACAGACATTTGACTCCTCGATAATACAATACCCACTTTCTGTAAAAAAAAGGCATTTAACTGTTTTAAATACAGCAGGGGATTGAGTCTCATTTTAGAAAATACCCCCCCCCCCCCCCTCCTCCCCCGACAATAAGATGGTTGCTCCCACAGTCAAACCAGCAAGCACGTGCCCAGGGACTATTGGGGTGTTCAGTGACAAGCAACTGAAAGCGTGTACGTTGATTTATTCTCGTGAAGCTCAAACATACAGCCATGTCGCAAGCGCCTTGAAACAATGGGGAGACGTCACCAACCTCCCGGCCTGTCTGACAATGTTATGCAACGAAGCTCTGGATGGGCATGTCGAACGTTCTCTACTCGAGTGACAAGCCTTGCACATTTCATGGGACATCAGCCAGACAATGGAAATCAACATCGTGTAAAAACATCGCACACACATTTTACCAATAATATTATTTAATTTATAAGTTGATCATTCTTGATCATTATCCATGTTTCAACGTCCATTGTCCACACACTATCGCTGCAATATTCAGTCAGAATTGTTAGAATAGTTGTAGTTTTCATGCTTTTCCTCATTGGCGTGCATGTCATATAAGTAAACTTTATCATCACGTGTTACGGATTTCATTAAAGCACATTTTCAGAAATAACCTGATTGATACAAACTGCTTTATTTGATTTGACAGGGATCCTTACAAGTAACCACTTTAATTTGCAGGGGGATGGGGTGGGGTTGGGTGGGTCGTGGGTGGGGTCGGGGTGGGGTTGGGGGTTGGGGGTTGGGGTAACCTATGGGATAAAGCATTCGCTCGGCCAGCCGAAGACCGGTTCCATTCCTCACATTGGTAGACCGCCTCCGTGGTCTAGTGGTAGAGCGTCTGTCCGGAGGGCGGAAGGTCGTGGGTTCGATCCCAGGCGGGGTCATACCAAAAGGAGTTACAAGATGGAACTTGTTGTTACCTTGTCTGGCGCTCAGCATTAAGGTTGGTTGTTGGTTGGTTTTTTGTTTTACGCCGCACTCAGCAATATTCCAGCTATATGACGGCGGTCTGTAAATAATCGAGTCTGGACCAGAAAATGCAGTGATTGATATCATGAGCATCGATCCACGAAATTGGGATCGATGACATTCATCAACCAAGTCAGCGAGCCTGACCACCTGATCCCGTTAGTCGCCTTTTACGACAAGCATAGTCGCCTTTTAGGGCGAACATGGGTTGCTGAAGACCTGTTCTACCCCGGATCTTCTCGGGCCTTGTGAGTAATAAGCCTGATCGTTTGACATATATTGAGAGATATATCGCATGAATATTACCACGAACTGTTCATAATCAAATGTCACAGACATGGGTTTCACATGTACATTTGTGTTGTGTAAAGAGAATAGCGTAAATGGGTCGTTTAGCGTTATATAATTCAACATGTGGCACAGACACTGTTATCCTGTTTAATTCATACGTTTCTGTGTTTAGGAAATTTTCAGGTAAGTTTCCCACTTTCATTGCGGGCTGTCAGTAATCTGAACAGGCAAACCAGCTGCAGATAGAATGATGTACTACGACCGCCGCTACTACTACTACACCACCACTACTACTACTACTACTACTACTACACCGCCACAACGACGACGACCACCACCACTACTATTACTACTACAACAACCAGTATCATCACTACGACTACATCATCTACCTCTGCTACCCACCCGTGAAGATCCGGGGGAGAATAGGTCTTCAGCAACCCATGCTTGCCGTAAAAGGTGACTATGCTACAAAAGCCACTCCAAAAAAAAAATCTATCATAAAACCAAAAGAATCGACAAGGCAATTATCAAATTACAAACAGGTCACACTAAAGAACTGTCGGAAATGCTAGAAAACTGCTTTTCTGGCTTCATGTAATAAATACAAGCCATACGACTATAAACAGAGCATATATCAAAATAACATTTGTGGGTATTGATTTACAGTTTGAGATAATTACAGCCAGCTGTTCGAAGTCTTAGTCTGAACCTATTTTCTTAAAGCATGGATGTCGTCGCAGTACTAAAGTACTCTAGGAAATGAAAAAAAAACTGTTTTTCCGATCTCATATTTTAAATAAATGCAGTAACTGGTAATATACAAAATATATAAATATTCAAACAACTCAATTAGTACTAATTGGACCTTGGCACAAATACAGCGTATCAAAGTTTTTTATGTCTTTTTACACGTAAAAGTGTGTAAAAATATGAACAAAATAGACTATTGTGAAACTGAGCATAACCAGGTGTTAGTAGATCAAGGTGAATGTCCATGATCTATGACACCTTGACGACAGGTGAAAACGTGCTTGAAACCCACGT
This sequence comes from Haliotis cracherodii, assembly GCF_022045235.1. Taxonomy (NCBI): domain Eukaryota; kingdom Metazoa; phylum Mollusca; class Gastropoda; order Lepetellida; family Haliotidae; genus Haliotis; species Haliotis cracherodii. The sequence continues at coordinate 6,419,762 of NW_027266279.1, read as the reverse complement.
GCATGTGATTTGTGAGTGATTAGTGATTTGTGAGTGGCATTGTGGGATAGTGAATCATCGTCAAAATATCAGAACGTAAAAGTAACACATTCCCTTCTCAAAGAACAACTTACATGTCATTATTATTATGTACATAAACAAAGCTGTTTTTTTTATTGTTGTTTTGATAACTTTTTTCCAGGCTAATTTGTATAATGCCTATAGCCTGTTTCTGCCATGTCAATTTGGACTTAGCTTTATTTGAAAGTTGAAAGTGCCTACAAATTATCTCCTGTAAAGTACATTTTGTATTGAGCACTGAGATAAAACTAGCAAATCCAGACTAGTACCTTTCCAGTTGTTTTGTTATTTCGTATTTACATCTACGTAATGCTTTGTGTCGATTATTAAATCCAGTAAAACATGGTGTTTTTTTCATTTCCATGAGTACTTTAATCAATCATTCGAGGTTGTTTATTACAGAATACTTCTCCAAAATATTTCTCATACATACTTTTTTCATTTGCTTCATTTTTTCCCATTTCAAGATTAAAATTCATTGAAACATGACATATCGGTAGACATCACCTTTTTTAGCAAAATTTTGTTTCGATAGTCAGCTATCAAAAGGAGCAGAACAAGAAAACTTTTCCCGTAAAAGGAGTATGTGGTGAGGAGTTACTTCCCCTCTTATATTATCGTAACGTGCAAATGTACACATAGAACAATATCATCAAGCATGTGACTAACGTATGTGATTATTGAAACATTAAACGATATATGATTGTATCTTGCATTTTATTTTGTTGCTAAACCCTATTTACGACATTTCATTACCAAAAACCGTCACGGTAACCGGAAGCACGTGTAGTTGTTTTGGTGGATCGTGAGTGTTGTCAGAACCAAATATGCCACGACCAAGAAGGGCACTAACACAGAGGCAGGAGTCAGACGACGAGTTCGAAACTCCGGCATTCCGAGACATCGGAAAAGATGATGAGACGAAGGAAACTGAAGAAATTGACAGCGAAGAGGATCTAGTGGAAGCAGAAGAAGGTCTGTGTAACTTGTCCTACCTCCTGTAGTTAGTGATGTAAAAATAAAACTAGAATTCTGAATTAGTGAACGTTGGCCTTTAATATCTTCTCACCCACACACGCTTACCATCATGTACAATCCCCGTGTGTCGGTAACCAGCTGACAACTCCATGACCCTTCCGTTTACTTTGTTTCGTTTAGTAATATGAGTTTAATAACTAACATGATTAACAAGATCCTTACTTATGTCGTAAAACACTTCCCCTGACCCCGAGGAGAAATAACTTTTACAAATGCAAGTCTTAGGCAACATTATATAAGCACCTATTGATTCAAGCACCGACAAGTGTAAGTGCATGTTTTGAGTGCTAATTGCCTCCATGTGAAGCCCATTTCTGGTGTCCCCCGCCGTGATATTGCTGGAATATTGCTAAAAGCGTCGTAAAACCAAACTCACTCACTCATTAATTGCCTCCAGCTTCAGTGTAGGATCCCCTTTCCAATCAAGGACCCCCTCATGATCCTTAGGGTTGAGGATCCCTTGCCAATTAAACAACTATTTACGATCCTTAGGGTTAGTGTTGTGAGCTATCTTACCTCTTTAAATGAACTTGATTGTCAATGTACACCAACGTTGTGGATTGTTGCTCATAATATTGTTTACTGGAATGTCTGGTCCAGACTAGATTATTAACATACAGCCAACAAGTAGCTGGACTTTAGCTGAGTGTGGCTTTAAACAACAAACAAAGTATTGGTTGCAGTGTCCTCTGGAGAAGGTTCATCAGATGATGATGAGGACTTGGAATTAGCCCATGATGATGTTGCCAGTGACGAGGACAGTGATGCTGCTCCTGAGGATGTGGGCTTCTCAGAGACCCGGGCAACAGCCCTTTCCCAGATGAGGCAAGCAATGACACAGATAAAAGAAGAAAAACTCCAGTTGAAAGCAAAGCGAAAACAGAGAGATGAAAAGTTTAAGGAACAAAAGGTAGTTAGTGTGCTGTATAAGGTTTGTCCGTTTATTGAGGTCAAGAAATGACATGAAGGATAAGCTTAGAATCAGACATTTCGATTTAGGCACAACATGCTGCAACCCTAAGTTGTTCCAGGATCTCTGATCAGATTCAGAGTGATTATGATCCCCTGGGTGTCAGCTCTATTCTGTTGTGTGTGTATCAGTGTGTGGAGTCATCCACAGATGACATCCTCACCTTGTCAACTTGCTGACGAGATTAACATCTTTGTATCTTAACCTCTTGTGATGTACACAAGATCAAGATTTGGTCATGTCCGATATCAGATCAGAAGGTCCATCGTTCGTATCCCATCAAGGGACTCGGACATTTTGTGGCTGCTACACGTTTTTCCAATTTGGTAAAAATCTATGACCTGCGTCTCTTTTTGAGAACCATGGTTGGAATATGTCTTGAACAGGCTTGTCGAGGAGTTGACCGGATGGTCATACTTGGTGACTTGTTGTTGATTGCATGTCATCATACCCTGCTCACAATATCAACCACTGGTTTGTGTAGCCAAATTGAGATTATTTACAGCCTGCTGTCTTGTAATTAAACTATTGTGGAGTGCAGCATTAAGAACAAACGAAGAAAACACTTCAGGCATTCTGCATCCATTTTTGATGATCATACAGCTTTAAAGTGTAACCATGGTAACATAAGTAAGGTAGAGGTTCTGTAAGGTTAATTTATTCAATCACCTCTGTGGCCTATTGGATAGAGCGTCAGTGGTTTGATCCCCGGTTGCATCAAACCGAAAGACGTTAATAGATGGTTCATCTTGTTACCCTGCTTGGCACGGGTCGACTCTTAGTCTGAACACTGTCTTTGTGGGGTATCCATGTAAAACTGACCCATGGTATCTCAGTGGGCTGGCACTATGAAAATGTCCAGAGCAACCAGCCACACACACACATGCATGCATGCACACTGCTATATGGGGGCAATAATCTTGAACACACAGTAAAAAACCCATTTCACTTAAACCACCTGTTAAGATTTTTTTCAAAATTTGTTCCTGAACCAATATTTCTCTGACATTATGTGCTACTTAGAACTTTGTCAATTATACTACTTAACTTTACATTCTTGAAGCGGATAAAGTTGGAAGCTGTGTCTCGTTTGCCGGATGAAATCCTGGACAGTCTTCCAGAAAAACTCAGTGAGGAAAAGAAGGAAACAGATAAAGGAAAACAGAAAAAGAAGGAAAAAAAGAAACATGAAGGCAAAAAACAGGGTGACCATTCCATTGTCTATTCTGACAAATTTTGTTGTATTTATGTCCATGATTACGTTCTTTCTTAAAAGTAATTGAGCAGAATGCATATGCACTGTATATGTCAATTTTCGTCCCTGTTACTTGTAATTCATGTATTGTATTGTGATATATTCATGTATTAATAGATTAGTATCTTTGTCATATTATTTTTGTTGTCCCCCACCATAATAATTCTGGAATAATGTTAAAGGTGGTATAAAACAATACTCCTTCACTCATTTCTTGTAATATATTGTTTAATAATATAGAGATTCCCACCTGAGTGTGTTTTGATATCCGATATGTCAACACTTGTCTTTGAAACTTTAAAGCTCTACAGCTTGTGAAGGATTTTATTGGTTGAGATTCTGTTTTTAGTCCAAAGTCTTGTGACTAACATTTCCAGTTTGTAAACAGTAATTACCAGTGTAAAACAGTACAGCGTAACAGCTTCAACGGCAGAGATATTACAGATGGTATGATCTGCAACGCATTGTCATGTAATTTCTATGTAGCGATATCCCTTGATCTCCTCTAAATGATATCTGCTGTGGAAGCCAGTAGGGTGATAGAATTCAGTGTTCCCATTGGCTAAAATTTACCAGTCCCCTCTTAATTTTGTCAGTCCCACCTTTTAACATATTACAAAACGTATGAAAATTACCTGGTTTTAATTCATTCAACATCATGTTCAATGCAATGACGTCATCTCTGAAGATGCTTAGTTAGATCTACACGTCATTCACGCAAAGTTCAGTCACAATTCTCTCTTCTTCTTTTTTAATATTTTGAGACTAAGTCGCTACAAATATAAACTGCAATGTTATTTCCTTGCACTAGAAATAGACAAGGGGAAACCCTAGACAAGCTGACTTATTTGAATATCGCCGATGTTTTGTTCAACAAAGATTTGTAAGGTACTTAACATGCCAGTCCACAAGGAGTGACAGTCACATGAATTACCGGTCCAAGCCCAGTTTTACCGGTAAAAAACTGGTAATTACCGGTAAACGGGAACACTGTTAGATGTGTTGGAGTGGGGTATCTGTTTAACTTGCATCATGGCATCTCAGTGGGCTTTCACTCGCCAGGCATTTGATCTGGGCGAGTACAAGCAGTCATGCACACTCACATTGACATTGTTATGTTAGTGCAATCATCTTGAATGCGACGACCACATTTCACCTCACCACCTCTTCTTATTACATGGACAGATCAAGGTATAAAGAAACAGTCAACTTTGTTTGAAGAAACAGAAGACTATCTACCTCTTAAGACAGGTTTCGTTGACAGGTAAGATCTGATTATTCAGAAAATGTTTTGAATATTTTACCAGAAGTCATGTTTGGATATATCACATTATAAATAGGTTAAATAGTTAGAGGTCTGACACACATACCTAAACATTTAATTTTTTACTTAAACGTAGTAATGCAGGATAAGTATACAAATGTAAAAAATATTTAGATTTTACTAAGATTTATACTCATGTTGTCATGGTAATATAATAGAGGGTTCACTTATTTGGACATTTGCTGGTGACGTATTTAATCATTCTTTGTCTGATTTGTTGGAGTTAACCTGTCAGTGCTGTTCTGTAACTGAGAATAGATTCTGTTGCCTGTAATTTTAATGGGGATGGTGTTGTAGCATCGTGATTAAAGCGTTCGCTCGTCACGCCAAAGGCCCAGGTTTGATTTCCAACATGGGTACAATGTGTGAAGCCCATTTCTGGTGTCCCCCGCTGTGATATTTGCTGGAATATTGCTGAAAGTGGTGTAACACCTCACTCAATCACTCCTGGTGTGTGTGCATTAGTTTATGTCAATAGGTTAGTAATTTGTCAGACCGTGACAACAGGCGATACAGTTCCAGCTGACTCTTGTTTCTCAGACACTGACTTTTGGTATTTATTTTTGATAATGATAACAAACACATGGTCACTTCTGACCTGGGTGCCAATAGACAAGGGCAATGCCATGTTTGTTTGAAAGTAGTAGCTACCTGACCTATTTAATTTGCATATTTATTCGTAATTGACCCCAAATGACACTATTCTGTATATGTTTTAGTGAGACTGGCATAAAGGCTATGCCATTGAAAGACCTGAGAAAGAGAATGGCCATATCTCAATCTGCTGCAAACTTCAGGAATTCTCGTCTCTATGGTGACCATAGAAGGAGAGAATCAAGTTAGTATGGCACATGACATCACTTTTGAAATATATGTAGGGAGCAGTTCAAAGTAAACATTTCAGGGATTTACAGTTGAAGTCAATATATAACATGAACAACTTTAGCCATCATTCTTTTGCTCCAAATATTACTGCAATCTCCATTGTGTTGAGTGAAAATGAAATCTTTGCTTTTTGATGATTGTGAAGTAGAATTCACCAGACCAAAAAATCTCAAATCATTGTTATTCACCTTTTATAATTTTCAAGGGGGTATGTCTCAAAAGTTAAATTAGGAATTAACTTTAGGAATTATTGTTTTTTTATCATGCTCCCAAAACCTGTCAGTCATGTTTATGGGGCCGTGTTATATCTGTCAGGGAATGTTTTATTCTCTTCATGATGTTCATTAAGTGTGGATTTAAAAATAGAATTATTTGCTAGTGTTTTTTTGTTATTTTAAAAAAAAATCTTTCTAATTATGATCAACATGATTAAGTATTCTAACGTGTGAATGACATATGTGAATGATCAGCCAAGTTTGTTTACAAACCAGGCAGATGTAGATCTGTATTCAAGGATACAGTCAAACACTCTTGTGTTGAACTTTGATATGGCAAGCTGAGAATTCCTTCTTTATTCATCATTTTCGGTTGTGTCGAACCTTGGATGACTCGAAGTATTTACATAAGTCCCTTCAACTTCAACAAAACTGTTTTACCACTGTTCCTGTTGGAATTTGAAACTGCTAATCCTGGTGGACTGGCAACTCTAAAAATCTAAATATCGCCAATGTTTTCTTCAACATCAAAGATTAATAAGATACTTTTTAATCTGGTCATTCACATGAATTACCGGTCCAAGCCTAATTTTACTTGTTATTACCTGGTTATTACCGGTAAACGGGAACACTGTTAACTGTATTTTAAAGACGTTTAAAGATGGAATTTGTTGTTTACCTGCCTGGGGCTTGGCATTGATGGGATGAAACAAAAACTGGTCCTCTCAGAGTCAGTGTGTGTGAGAGGGTATTTATGTTAAACTGTGGCATGGTTTCTCACTATAAAATTGTCATTAGTCCAGAATACACACACATGCACACATTAAACACCATTGTGCACACATGCATGCACATGCGCATGCACACGCACACAAATCCCCATTTTACCTCACCACTATCTTGAATAAGCTGAAACACTTTGGTGATATTAATTTACAAAAGAACTGTTTTCTTCTACAGCTCAAGCATATCTAGCTAAGATGGAGAAACGGAAAGTCCGACAAGAGAAGAGATGATAGAAAGACTGCAGTGTTGCTTGGAGACTGTTGCTAGGAGACTAATGATGATGGAGATACCCATGGGGAAGGCTGGACAGTGGGTGGCCCAGTGGTCAAAGTGTTAGCTTGTCACATCAAAGATCCAGGTTCAATTCCACATTAAAAAAATATGTGTTGAGTTTCCCCATTGTGATAAAACCATCTCCGACAGAAAGCCTTGGTGAACACAGATTATTGGTATCAACTTGGTTGATGCAGGAGCTGTACAACAGATGTATCAGACCGATCACATCTACTCGTTTATACATGATTAGGTGTGTGGCCTTGATATGTTAAGGATCCCATCATTTAATCTCTTGGGGTGGGGGAAGGTGACTGTTTAAGGTTACTTGGATTGTTAGAAACAGGGTATTTTTATGGTCAATTTCAAAACACACAGTGTTTCTGTGATGACATTTTTTTCAAAGCACATTTTTTTCAGGAAATCGAGCATGTCCACTGATCCACTGAAATATATGTTTTAGCATGGGGTTGCGGGTTCGTATAAAATGGGGGGGGGGGGGGGGGGGGGTGGCAGAGTTATTTTCTTCGGGTTCAAATTTTAAAAAAAGTATTCCCATGGACAGTGTGGACTCAAATTATATTTTACAGATACTGTATGGATTTGTGCAAGAAGGACACAGTGTAATTAAGTGTGATGGTCATGGAAAATGTGATGGCATCTAAGAGCTGATAACATGGAGACTGACTAGTATGTCTTAACGTTGAACGTTGGAATGATATTGATGAAAAAATGAGAACATTTGTGTAAAATCTCTCACTTTCTTCTTTCTCATTAGTTGAATTTTCAGGACATAATTCTACAAGGTCGCCGTTGTTATTGGATATTTTCTTGATTAAACTTCTTGTTATATTGTTTCCTCATTTTGCTTGTGTTTTGTTTCACCATGTTTGGTTATTATTGGAACTTACGATACAGTTATTGTCAAGTAATGTGAGAAATCTTCATCAGATGCAATTATCAATAATAAGGAAAATAGGGAGTTGAAATAACGGCTTGACTGTTTGGAAGCAAAGTTTCTAAAAGACAAATCTGAAGCCCAGAGCTGACTGATCAATGTCATCCTTGGGTTAGAGGGTCGACCTGGAGAGTTCTGGAAGGTGAGTGAGAGGATAGCCCATAAATTCTTGCAGGACGCACCGGGACTGGAAGACACAGATAAGTTCTTGCTTACATTCAGGTCCAATATTAAACCCATTATCATAAAGTTTACCTCATTCAAAGATAAAGCTCAATTTAAACGGAGTTAATGGTTCACTATGTGAGGTAAATGGTTTTAACGGAACGGGTAAGAAGCCTCGGGTCAAATCTATTGCCAGTTCTGTCACAGGCCCATGGAAGGGCAAACATCACGTCATACGATAAGTTGATTATTAATGATAAAATTTTCTTGTCGGGTGGCGACGTGTTGAGACAAGTGGGGACCAGGTGGGTCGCTCCATCAATCGCCAGTACTGACAGTGAGGTGACGATCGAGGGCAACTTGGGACATGTCTGTAGTCACTGTGATATGCATGTAGTGGAACCTCACAGCAATATTGAGACAATAAATGTGTCCTGTTCAACATCTGTATTAAACATTTTTTCTTGAATTTAAATGACCTGTACTCAAATGTAAGTGATCCAGATTGGTATAATTTTCTGGTGAAGTTCTGCATGACTGAACAGTGTTATGTGACACCGATAAAATTAAGAATATATTTTGTTTTGTATGTCTTTGTGTGCATCAATGTGCATGTAACAGTGTGGAAGATATTCAGGTGAGGTAGCTCTCTACGTTAGAAATAGTATCTCTCAAGATTTGAGGGCAGTGTGTCCCAGTTGTCTCACAGCCGCAAATCGATGGGCAGAGTTGCGTCCCTTAGGGCACGCGAGACCCCTGTGATTTTGATTGTGGGTTCAAATAAAGGTTCCCCCATTTATGTTTCTAGGTTTGTCAGCACCGTGGGTTTCACCAAAGTGGTGAACGTCTGAAACCTGCGTCATTTCAGGCTTTCCTCCCAATTTAAGCTGACCTGGGATTCATCTGGAATACTGTTCAAAGCAGCGTTAAACCAAATTCATTCACTCATTGTCAACATTTTGAAAGGATAGATACTGATTGGCAAAACTGATGATTGGTACAACTGATCCAATAGTATAAGACGGAGTTTATACACCGCGGCGAAGTGAGAAACAGGAAAACAGTTTAGAAAACGGGATAGATGCTGTAGAGTGTGAAGTTGCAACAATCGCCATGGAAAATGAAGATACCATGGATGTACTTATGTGTGGGGATGTTAATGCGCTGTTAGATGATTATAGTGAAGAAGATGATATTGACCTTTTCGACTGGGGATAATTATATTATGTGGATTCTTTTCACACGCAAAGATTACCACAAGATGAGAAATCTAACAAATTTTGTCACATTTTAAATGACAGAATATCTGGGAACAATGTAGGCGCCTTTACATATGTTGGTTCAAATGAAATTAGTCTGATTAATTATTTAATTGTTTCAACAAATATTTTACCAGCAATTGTTGACATGTTTGCGATGGCCAGTGACCACTTGGCAATCTCCTGCCAGTAATGAATATGTGTAAAGTGATGATATATGGGTAATTCAAAGACTGAAGATGGAAATAACAGTAGTATGAGGCGATCCATATCGAATGTTGAAGTGAACCTAACGTTTACCGACTATTCTAACTGGGATCATGCTCAAGTAATTAAGCAATGCATGGACTGTTAAATGAACATGAAAATGCGGCTGCGGAGAAATTAACCCAGTTGTTTCATTTTGTTGGATCCCAATTTGAAAGACCGATAAAAACAAGAAATAACGAATTGAAAAACGCCAGCCTATGTGGTTTCACAACGCATGCAGACAATTAAATAGGATCAAACATACATGCTTACATCTTCTCCGTTGGAAGAAACGTAGAGAAAACAGAAATATTTAAAACGCTATTTGTTCAAAAGATTGTAAGACATCTTGGAAGAGGATCCAGTCGTTACTGCAGAGTGAGAATAGCGAAATGTTTATTTCACCTCACGTAGGGGCGACTTGGTAAACACTGAAACTGGATAAAGTAATGCTTTTAATATTGATATATAATGTCTATTTGTCATTATATGATTTGTGATCAATGTAATAGTACTGAGATGGTGTCAGTAGAGATTACGGACTATGAATTTAAAAATAGAGGATCATTCTTAATTCTCAAATCTAGCAAACCAATTTTCATCTCGAACTTTCGACCAGACTAATATGACGTCAGTGCATGGCGATACACCTGCTAAATCGCTATGTGGTATGAGCAAAAACTCGCCATCAACGATACGTTTTCAGTGAAATGACACCCGACCGTCCCCACACTGCTTCTTCCACTGGGCTTCATAAGACACCCGGGGCGGTCGGGTAGCCTAGTGGTTAAAGCGTTAGCTCGTCACGCTGAAGACCCGGGTTCGATTCCCGACATGGGTGCAATGTGTGAAGCCCATTTCTGGTGTCCCCCGCCGTGATGTTGCTGGAATATTGCTAAAAGCGGCGTAAAACCATACTCACTCACTCATAAGACACCAAAACAGTGATTCTTCCATGCCCAGCACTCCAGATTTAATGCTATTTAATACTTCCGGGATAAGATCCTAAGACAATCCAAAAAGTGCGCAACTTCGTCACTCGCCCGGGTACCCATAATACAGTATTTCCTACAAGGATGGTAGTGGGTCCAAAGGTATACACCTGCAGCAACCGGAATCGAACCCGGTCAATAGAGTAATGCATCTGTGAATCATGTACCGCCAAACTGCCGCACATCCGGATGAAGTAGAAATAGCACCAATAACCATAATGCATAATTATTTCCTTAATACTGCCGTTCCTTCAAAGACGTCTTTCAAATTAAGACCTATTTTTTTTTTTTCCAATTTGTCATTCTTGTATTTCTGCAACACGCCACGATGACGTCCGCTTGAACAAATTGGAAAGCGTCTGTGAAAAGCATTAACCAACCATTCACAATAGACGCGAATCGTTGGGGAATTACCCTGCATGTTAGCAACGCTGGTGGACCATTTGGATTTCTTTGCTGAAAAGCAATTGACAATAGCAGGAAGAATGAACGTTGAAAACGTGCGTTTTGTTCATTTACACCAAGCTCGAGTCAATATTTCAGCCCCACGCGGAATGTGTAGTTCTTCCGGACTTTCACGCCAAAGACGCTTGTTACAGATCGAATAGTCCTGCACCATGACCGTGGAATATTTTTATTTTATGAAAAATATAATCTAGAAATGCATACAAAAGCAAGTCTAGCCAGCTCAAGCTAGCTCTATTCCACAAATCAGGGATTTATATTTTATTTTTAGAGTCAAGAATGATATTGTGTAATATAAAAATTCAGAGACTAAATGTAAATCAGCATAGGTATTTTAAAATTATTTTTAGAGTGAAGAAGGATATTGTGTTATATAAGATTTCAGAGACTAAATGTTAGTCTACAGACCGAATAAAACAAATGTATGAAAGGAGGATCAAAATAATGTTTTTCGGACACATTTGTAGCTCACCTGACAAGTTCACATGCATCTTTCCCACCAATGATGACACCTGAATTTGACCAAGAGCTTGAAATTTGACTTTCAAAACGACCGCTACAGTAGTCATATTGAAAGTTCCTTTTATGACATTTGCCCACTGTTCAGCCATGTCTGCTCATAACGTAATGCTATGCTCACAAATTCCCTCAAAATTCTGTGAAATTACCGGATTTGGGAAGGTGAAATTTGGCATTATGTTTCGCTCATGATGGCATATTTGTACAATCATTTGGATTTCAGTGTGTTTTTTAGTGAAGATTGTGGGGCGTTTGAAAAGTTATTTTTCGGTTCGAGATGTGTACTTTCTGCAAATTTTATTTAGCTGGTGTGTATTGCAGTGTTCCACAAGAGTACATTTGTGTAAATTTAGTTACTTACTTCATATTATTCTAAGTATTTATGCTGAATAGTGTTTGAATAACAATGCTTACCGCTTCAGTTTTTTAAGCAGTTAGACTGCATGTCCAAGGTTAGATGCTGTGCCCTGCCAGAGTTTTCAGGAGATTCATTGAACAATTATTATTTTCATGGTAAACTGTGAGGCAAGTTATGTTTTTCCAGTATTTCATGTGGCTAATTACACCTGCCCCTCCACAGCCATCGTAGACGATGTTGCTGTAACGAATGTTTTCTTGTAATCACTATTACAGTTAAACTCATCATCATTAACAAAATTGTTGAAAACGTGCTATCAGGCATATGACCAGTTCATCTGGCATGGAACCGCCTCCGTGGTCTAGTGGTAAAGCGTCCGCCCGGAGAGTGGAAGGTCCGGGGTTCGATCCCCGGCCGCGTCATACCAAAAGACGTTAAAAGATGGTACTTGTTGTTACCCTGTCTGGCGCTCGGAATTTAGGGGCTAAAGCAAGGACTGGTCAGCTCGGAGTCAGTATACTGTGTCTGAGTGGGGTATTCATGTTAAACTGCGGCATGGTATCTCAGTGTGCTAGCACTATAAATCGGCATCAGTCCGGACTAGTACAAGCAGCCACAGAAACACACACACGTACATGCACGTCGCTATATAAGTGCAATAATCTTGGACGCGTTTTCACGTCACCTCATCTGGCATGGGTGGTGGGTATTGCAACACAAGTTGTTTAACTTATTTTGAGGAGTATACATATGCAATGACATTAGCACATAAACGAGGTGTGAAGCATATTAAATAGGAGGTCATTTGATTCATTTTTTCAATAATAACCTGGAATCGGCAAAACGCAGCAACGACCAAATGTAACAAAACAGAAAAGGAACGCCACAGCAGATCCACAGGGCGTGGGTATATTTGTGTGTGTTGTTGATTGTTCAACTGTTCAACTGCAAAGTAATGCCACAACGAACTGAAGCACAACGAAAGTACCCATGCTTGTCGTAAGAGGCGACTAACGGGATCGGGTGGTCAGGCTCGCTGACTTGATTTATGTATGACGTATTCCAGCTGCTTAGATCGATGCTCATGATGTCAATCACTGGATTGTCTTGTCCAGACTCGATTATGTACATATCCTCATATAGCTGGAGTAGTGCTGAGTGCGGCGTTTACAACAAACAAACAACATCCATCAAAGACATCTGACAAGATGGTGCGAAACCGACCTCTTTGGAAAGGCTACAGAACCACCCGGTTGTAAAACTTATGTGCTTATGAAGATGAAACAGTGTGTGTAGCCGCAGAAAAAGTGCGTAACACGATGATGTCGCATTTATCGGGACTTCACTCGGCAGTTTGTGTTAAAACTATGTTGATGGGGGGATCCTTGTATTACCTTAATGAATGAATAATGTTTGATCTGATGATGCACATATTCTTCACGTTTGTAATTTTCCATTGTTATGCAGTTCATGTGAGCCCCGTGAAGATTCCGGGGTAGAATAGGTCTTCAGCAACCCATACTTGCCGTAAATGGCGACTATGCTTGTCGTAAAAGGCGACAAACGGGATCGGGTGGTCAGGCTCGCTGACTTGGTTGATACATGTCATCGATCCAAATTGCGTGGGTCGATGCTCATGATGTCAATCACTGGATTGTCTGGTCCAGACTCGATTATTTTACAGACCGCCGTCATATAACTGGAATATTGCTGAGTGAGCTGTAAACAATAAACAGTTCATGTGAGCAATTGATTTTGTGAACAATTATTTTTGCGACGGGTGACACCGTTTGGGCAGTATACGGTTGCTTTTCGGGAACACTTAATTAGCTTCATCGCTTTTGATAGTGATTCATTAACACGTGCTTATGATATAGTCGGAATCGTACCAAGGAGTCTGCTTTTGTTAGAGATTTCTTGTGATTATTGAAATTTTTTGTCGCTTTTTATTGTAATAATAAGTATTCATACTGAATAATTCGTGACATTGCAGCAAATAATGTATAAATGGATAGGAAGATACAAGCACAACCAACAATTAATCAGTTCCGATCATGAAAAGTTGAGACTTAACACACGCCGACCCAGAGGGAAGGGTGTAGGGGTGCACCCCTACTATTTGAAGCATGCTAGTCACGATAGCGTTTGGATGTTATTGATAAAAATATATTGTCCCGCAAAATTCTTGAAAAACATATTTAGGCTTCAGAGTGTTGGAAAAAACAGAGACTATCGGTATATGGTCTCTGGAAAAACAACAACTTTTTTTGAATTAAAAGAATCTTCAGGCTCATTGTTTTAAATGAAACATTCCGTTTTTTGCAGCTGTAACTGAAAATATCTTATCTCCAGACAAAATTCCAGCCCCACTCCAGAATATGAAATGGTCGGTCCCTAATATGCTGAAAATATTGTCCCTCCCTAATTTTTGTCATATTTTTGGATGAACCTCCCCATGTCACTTTGCTTCTTTTCACGAGACCCTCCCCGAAAAGACAACCGCAAAAGCACTTTATAATTTATTTTACAATGTCCATGACCCTCCTTAAATATGTTTATTTTATTCTACGCCCTCCCTTGTCGTATGTTTTGGTGAGCCTCCCTTGCTTCCCTCTCTAATAAATGACCAGTGCCTTAAAGTTTGGCGTCCTACCTGCTTCACGTACACTTAGGCCCGACTTCACCGACTGAGAAATGCATTATTTACATCCAGCCATAATGTCACATTCCTTGAAACTGGCAGTGACCTATATGGCGCCCCACCTATTTGTTACTTATAAGCATGCAAGTCGGCAATCGTGTTCACTAAACCGTAAACACCCAGGCCACAACATTTCTGTTGTCGACGCATCCGACGCAATGGTAATAAGCCAACTCAGGATCATGTAATAATAATAGTAGTATAACTAGTAGCCGTAGTATAAGTAGCTGTAGTAGTCGTCGTTGCCGAATGGGAAATGGCACGTTCGCGACTGTTTGTTGTTGCTCCTGGACTACAACACATATATATAAAAGGGGTAGTACGGTAATGTTCGCCCGTCACGCCCAAGACCCGGTTCGTTTGCGAACATTAGTGTAATAAAATCCCCCGGCGTGATATTGCTGGAACATTGCTGATTCAAGGGGTGTGAAACTCCACACTCTCCCTCCCATCAGATATTAGATGAACGTACCAGCCTCCACAAAGGACAGGCAGGCAGTAGTATGTACCAAAGCCTGACTGATGATTGTGTCTGTATGTCATATTTGTCTTGAATCCCGTAAATCGATTATCCAGTGTATTTATGTCCTTTCTGTTTGGATAAATATCCTGGTCCCAATTCGTCACCATAGCATCTCCCCGAGGCAAGGGAATTAACTGTGCATGTGTACCGTCAACTTAGCGTCAACACTATTCATGAATCCAGTATTAAGAAAAATGAATTGTCATTTGAAAAGTTTTTGAAGACTTTAATTGATATATTTCGAATAGAGAAATCAATTGCACACAAAAACAATACAATAAGACAGTTTGACAGAAACTGGAAAAAAAATGGCAAATGAATTGTCTAGTTAATATGTCTCTATTTCTTTTGACATGAACAATTTGTGGGACACCTGTAGTCAACTTAAATTTGCTGTCTGCTGGATAGGTATGTAACACCTAATTAGTATACCACATGACGTGCTACTCAATGTTTAACTCTGTAATATCATGTACTAAATTGAATAAAAAAATATTTTAAAAGAAAAACAACAAAAATTTAGCGTCAACAGATATTTTCCAAATCTTTTATTGTTTTTTTTATTCTTGGTGCTCATGTGATTTTATGCACTTCGCGAAGTAAGAACCGTTTATTACAATATAGATCTTGATTATCCATCAGATCGTCTTCACTGGAGGCGCCATTTTGCTTGAAGCAAATGCAAGGGATATGAGAGGTGGAATCTGATTGGTCAATTGGAGGGACATAGAATGGACAAGTCGTGGCGGCGCCACGTTCGAGCCCACAAATTCCAGCCTAATTCTTCAAGGGTGGAAACTGGACTTTTGATAAGCCAGTTAACTCCCTTGCCTCGGGAAGATGTAACCACAGCTGCGTTTCACAAGTGACGTCACCAACCCATCTCTCATATTTTAATTCTTCCGGCTCGTCGAGGAAATTTGGTCGGACGTTATAGTTTTAGCGTTGCGACTTTCGAATCGGGCTAAAATCGAAGCAGTGATAACGAATGGGTTCAGGAATGGCGATGTGTGATCGAGGATTTTTTATAGTCGAGTCGTGTTACCTTAGTTACAAGCTGTCACTGCAAAGAAGACTCCGAGAAGTGTTTTGGACATGCGTTTAATAATACAAACTTTCACTTTGGCAACAACAACAACCACAACCTTGCCAATAACATTCACCGTCACCATGGCAACCATATAAACGTTCTGTACTGTAGGGCATGTCTCTCCACCCTTCCTTGCCACCCCAGCTGTTGTATGGGTACCCGGGGGTATTGTTGGGTTGTAAAATGACGAAATAATTTGTTTACTTTTGTTTTGTCATATACTTTACGAGTTTTCATCGACCGAATCGAATGATCGTGGGTTCGATTCCCAGATTCGTTCTGATAATGGTTCCTCGGTTGTCAACACCATACCAATGCTCGTGGGTTTCCCCAAAGACGTCTAAGACCTGCAGTATATACAGTTTTCTTCCCACAATAAGCTGTCAAGCCGTGACTCGACTGAAATACTGCTGAGAGCGGACCTTAACGTGAGGAAGATGGAAAGACGGGAAATAATATGAGCATGAAAAGTGGGGAGGGGAAACTTCGGATAAGGTCTACATATCCGGTTTGTTTTTTCGAGAATATACACCCGTTTTATATATTCCACAGTTTGTAAGTTTTATATATTGAAGCATATATGAACATTTTATGATTAAGTGAGAAAAAATAATCAACCTTCGACGAATGGACAAAACGTCTTTTTGTGTGTAACTACTTTCATGAAATAATGATAATATTTTTCATGGCAGGTTCCAGTTTTTCACTTGGTAGAAGATGGTCCATGCTGAATCCATCACTTCAACTACGATGTTTTTACACCGCTGTTCCTTGATAGGCGAGTCTGGTCCAATGATACATCCCTGATAACGAAATCTGGTCACATTCTGCAGGTTAAGTTCACTACGTTTGGTAAAATGATGACGTGTTTACCAGAAGCAGTTCGGAGAATTGTGGGAAACAGTAATCTGAAAAGTCTTGTGAATTCAGGCCATGTGGAATCATAAACAATCGTTCAACTCTGTTGTGCCACTGAACCAGTTTAGCCTGGATGGCACTGCCTGACCTAGTTAAAGGATTCCATGAAACTGCTCCATTGCTGAAGGCTTTGCATATAGGCGGCACGCGCTGTTAAACAGAAACACAGAACACTAGAACCAGTGATGATAAACATAAGTTGAAAATATTGTTTATTAGTATGCTAATAATTTATTTTCCGTTCAAAGAATAATGTATTTCCTTAAGTTATCAATTAATTAGAACGGGAGGACATGAATAAATTATCATTTTGGCTCTCCATTCTGCGCCACTCATGCACGTATCAATTTTGTCAGGTCATTCGATGAGATATACTTGTATATGTATTATGACAAGAAAAGCCAAGTAATATATCTTGATTCTTACAAAAGTATACATGACGTCATATTCACTTTGTAAAGATCCACTGATATGACGTCATGCTGATGAGGGCTGTCATCGAGCAAAAAGTATTCAACAGATACTTGGTCTAGCCGTATTTGAACCTGCCTAAAGGTTTCCAAGTATCACTTACTTCTTTGCTGTTGTTTTATCTCTATGTTGTCCACCCGGACTGAAGCCGCGTAGAACCACCGTCTCTGACTGGCGGCACCAGGGGCGAAGGTGTCGACAGGGGGGTCGGGCGTTACGTAGACCCTAGAGGAGGGAACACATACAACTTTAGACGAACAGTCTCCGAAAGTATGAAGATAAATAGTACTTATTCTACAAGGCTAGTGCTGGAATGAAATGAGTATAGGTTGTTAGAGCTGAGAATGGGATGAGTGTCGGCTGCTTGAGCTAAGAATGGGATGAGTGTAGGATGTTAGAGCTGAAAATGGGATGAGTATAGGCTGCTAGAGCTGAGAATGGTATGATTGTCGGCCGCTAGAGCTGAGTATAGGCTGGGTGTAGGCTGCTTGAGATGAGAATAGGATGAGTGTCGTCTGTTGGAACTGAGAATGGGATGAGTGTAGTCTGCTCGAGCTGAGAATGGGATGATTGTCGGCTGCTAGAGCTGAGAATGGGATGAGTGTAGTCTGCTAGAGCTGAGAATGGGATGAGTATAGGATGTTAGAGCTGAGAATGGGATGAACGTAGGCTGTTCGAGCTGAGAATGGGATAAGTGTAGGCTGCTAGACTGTATTGATTCAACCCGCTTGAAATCTAGCGGACACTAAGACTAATATAAGAAGAAAGTCTCTCCCAGACCAAGAAGTCTTATCGTCTTAAGCAATATATAGAGTTATGACAGTCCGAGACAGCGAATTCTCGTTGTACAAAGTATTATTGTGTTTCCTCTGAATTGTGACAAATGGGAAAATTGACTTAATCAAAACATTTTATGGAATAACGTTTTCTTTAATTGTAGTTTGTGTACCAATTATGTTAAACTAATAGATTTCCAGTACAGATTCATAAATAGAGCTCAATATACCAAAAAGGAATTATGGAAAATGAAGTTAATAGATGATGATATAAGCTTATGTTTTTGTCTCTTAATCTGAAAACTTATACCATGTGTATGTAGAATGTGTTTTTGTAAAGGAATTTTGGTTAGAAATTGAAATGTACCAAAATCGAAACTTGCATATGATATTCATGTTACCATTCTGGATAAGTTATTTTGCTACAACAAAAACAACTACCCATTCAACCGCATAATTCTTCTTGCAAAAAATACATTCACCAGTCAAGCATTAAGAAAACTCCATTATGCTTTCCTTTTTTCATAAATATTTTGAAAAATGTATGTAAAAGAGAAAAAATCATCGCAATGAAAAATAGTAGTATTAAGAGATTCGACAAAAATTGGAAGGAATTATCAGCCTACTTATTATAATTTCTCAGTCAATCAATAGATGTACTTACCCATATCTGATCATGTTTTAAGATTCTATGAATTGCTACATGTATATACCTCATGTACCAATGTTACATATATGTCTACTGAATTGAAATAAAAATATTATTATTGTGTTGTCATGAGCAGGCACTGGATATAACGGCCTGGTGTATATCCTTATAGATGAGTCTCTTCACATTTTGCGTGATTCAGGGAAATTTGTACTTTTGGCAATATTGCAACAATATTCTGCAAGGGAATTATCAATGTGATAAACATCAGATCTTTTATTCCGATACGATATCTTTCTGCGCGAGGATCTGAGGACACCTCCATAGCAAGTCGCTTCAGGCGAATTTTCTAATCAACCAATAGGCGTCCTTTTACAGTCTAGACACGGGTGAGCAAAGCTATTCACACAAGCATATCTGATTCTTGTATCTCGAAATGTAAACCGTAAATCTTGAAATTAATGCGATCGTGAATAAGATGCGATAAATGCATATGTATTCGGGTAATTCCTAATGCAAAATGCCGCGCTATTACATTGTGGATATTCTATACACGGTATCGTTTCTGAGCGCCATCGCGATTACACCTGCAACCAAAGTGGAGTACCATGGATTGAATAATTGAGCTCTGAGTGTGTTTTCTGTTGTTATAATCAATATTTCCGAATTATGGTGGAAAAGAAATGAAGCCATATAATTTTAGAAAACTGACAACTGTTTGGATTAAGAACCCACAAATCCTACATTTCGCTCAGGGTTCATCTGGTGTGACGAACGATCGCACCGACCACGAGGCTACCTGATCTCAACTTTCTCCAGTACGACCACATGTGGCGTAAATGAAATTTGCGACTCCAATCAATAGAAAATACCTACACAAAGTATATATAAGGCCTTTGTCTCTCTATATCCAAAGGGTTGGCGTAGTATTGATTGTTATAGATGTAGTTCGAAGGTTGAGGTGCTATCCAAGTCACTGTGATATTGTCTTTGAGATCTCGGCCATTCGTGCTCTTCACACCGGAAGCCACCCACCAGTTGCAGTACGCAGGCGCAGCAGGAGGCATGGCGAACCACCTGCCAACCGAGTTCGTGCCGTAGTTGCCCGGATGATTGTCTGTTCCTGGCACGTGAAGAAACATGTCGGAGATTTGAGAGAACATCCCTCCGTTGCGTGGCCGAACCGTGACTGAAACAAATAGACGAACACTTTTTCAGGTCAAGCCCGTGTCAAACTAAGCGCTTAGCTTACAATCGCAAGGCTGTATGATATCAGCTGCTGAACCATTTCTCAATATGCTTTCATGATTTCTTTGCCTGTTCATAACACGATGTGTGAGTGTCCGTTTTACACCGATTTACGTAATCGTCAAATGTAATTTCTTAACATGAACGGTTACAAAGCTATCGCTAACTTTCACCACATTTTAACCTTCTTTTCTTATTTGCATACCTACGTGTTGTTTAATATTCCACGTTAAAGAGTTGTATTAAATTAGCTCAAGGTAAAAACATATTGGACAACAAATTCTGGATGAACAGTCCCACTGCAACTACCAAAAAATGAATCCAATCGCGGAAAGAAGACAACAAAGGAAGCATTCCCCGACGGTTTTTCTCAATGGTCATCACATATTTCTGAATAGTGTCATTTTTTAAAATATAGAATATCAGGGGATGGCAATTCTCACACACGGGTAGAAATAACGGTTGCGATTATATGTCCTTTGGACGTAACTAAATATAAATAAACATTTCACGATGTGAAATTATGCGCAGTGTAATCTGGCATTTCATAATTGATGCGGAACTCGTTCTGCCCCGTCCTTTGGTGACACTGTGGACTAAACATGTCACACACTCCGATGTTATAAGGTGTACCGTTCCTGGGGTACTGCACAATGACTAATTATGTTATGCAAATGAAATTATATGATATTATTTTTTATTCAAAATCACAAATGCCATGGCGATCACAAAAACAGCGCATCACATTGGATCACGTATACCGATACTCATCAATGCTGCCAAATCAAGAGACACGTGGTTCACACGGTCAACATCTTGGTCCATAAATATCACCAGTCGTGTTTATTTATATCAGTATCGTCTTGCTGAGAAAGGTTTGGAGTGTTGGGCATATACAGTTTAAAATGATATTGTTCGGGTATGGTTTTGGTGATATTTGGAATAGTAAGTGTGTCTTATGTGAAGTTTTTATCAGAATTTAAATTAAGATGTATAGATATAGACAATCTGTTGTACCAAGAGTCCCTTTGTAGATATACTGGTTTGAATTTTTAAATTAATTAAGATCAACGCAGGGTTTGAAAGTTTTTTATCACACAGTTTCGATGCTCATGATATCACAAGGTAGAAAGTTACGTATTCCAAGATGTGAAAGATTATGTCCCCTTTGTATAATCACGTTGTGGCATACCAGTAGCATGTTTGTCTTGATACGATGATCCTAGGCAACATACCTTACCTATATAGGTCTGCCAGTATACAACTATTTAGTTATTTTCGTGTTACAACTGTTGATGCCTTGGCGAAATATATTGTCTTAGCTGTAAAGAAAAGAAAGAGATTCCTTGCTACTGATAGCTGAAAATCCATGATAATACTATACTGTTGTGCTGTACGTGTGGCACAACGCCGTTTGGAAATCCATGATAATACTATACTGTTGTGCTGTACGTGTGGCACAACGCCGTTTGGAAACCGTTTGTGCTTTCATTGCAAGAAGGACCGGTGGCCTGTTGACTGAATAAAGCTTTTATTCATTCATAAATCTCAACAGTTTCATAAAAACGTTTTAGATAACGCTTCATGATATTAGTTCAAGCCCCTACGGTTAAACCACGGTCATAAAAGCAGGGTTTTTCCTCTGATTGAATTGTTGGTGCTAATTTAATGATGTGGATGCATACTGGCCACAATTTCAATGTTGTGAGGGCAGACCCTATCAATCCAGACCCCGAATATACGCGGACGATTTCCCTATTATAGATAGTTTTCCGAATTAGTGGGATCACACTGTACCTTTTTTATTGTGTTTGTTATAAAAAAGATGTGTTGGAATATATTTTGTTTCAGGACTTTGTTCGCCAAAGAACAAACTCACAAAAGACACTGAAACCACAATATGGCTACATTTCCGGTATTTCCGGTAGCTTACATCAATACGCTCTAACCGGAAGAATGTTTTGCTGTTAGCATTGCACTCGTTGAGGGAATATCTAGGACTTTTGTCATTCCATTTGTTTCTTAATATAGCCATGAAACATTGTCCCACTTAACAACTCGTGCGCAGAGGGAGAGATGGTTCAGGCTTAATGACCTCGTACACTAAAGCTCTTTACACGGTAAACATTGTATAATACTGAGGAGAACAAGTTCAGAGACTCTCCCTTCCCTCATGTACATAAGATTTTATATTTATGGATAAAGCGGTCATAGAGTTAGGACTGTTTTAGCTTCCCCCCTTGTGACTTTTAGATTGCTTACGGTACAGTCGGAATCGTACATTCGACTCTGCTTTTAGCAGATACTTCTTACAATTATGGATAAGGATTTATTGCTTTTATTTGTACTGTTTCGCTTTTACTATCCGACATACACAGGTCGCCAATACAAAGCTTCGATTCACGGAAAAGTTTTGTTTGAACCCGATGTTGATTTTGCACAGGCCTTCACTAGCTCTGTCAGAGGTCATTACCGAATAGCGGGGGATGGTTTATAACCCCCAGTTTCTAGAACGTTATGAACGCGAGCGAGTAAAAGGGGAACAGAACCAAATACAACAATTTCGCAGATTCCGTGCTTGTTTGTTCTTGAATGTCGCAATATTCCAGCAACCTGACGGCAATCTCTAAGTTATCGAGTCCTGACAAGTCATTTCAGTGATTGACATCACGAACATCGATCCATGCAATTGGGATACGATGACATGTAATCAACCAAGTCAGCGAGCCTTAGCACCCTCTCCATTTAGTCGCCTCTCACGACAAGTATAGGTTGCTTAGGACCTGTGATCTTACCCGGAATTCCTACGGGTAATTTCGCAGGTTTGAGGTCATGACCTGTTGAATGTGTGACTTTACCTGTAATAGCACCAGCATGCGCTCCTTCGCAAAGTTTCCGGAAAACCTGGAACCTCTTTTGGGACAGATTTATCCAAAACATGCATCTGTTAAAGGTGACGTAATAATTCATGTGAAACCTGTGAAGTTCCGGGGTAGAATAGGTCTTCAGCAACCCATACTTGCCGTAAAAGGCCACTATGCTTGTCGTAAGAGGTGACTAACGGGATCGGGTGGCCAGGCTCGCTGATTTGGTTCATGCATGTCATCGTATACCAACTGCGGGGATCGATGCTCATGATGTCAAACACTGGATCGTCTGGTTCAGACTCGATAATTTTTCAGACCGGCGTCATAAAGCCGTAATATTACAGAAATCAGCGTTAAGCAACATACAAACAAACAACATAATTCTAGGAACACATGTGAAGTCTGCCATACAAAATCTAAACGTGTTGCTCCTCTTATACATAAGGGGGAACACGTTCATGTTCAACTTCATCCTTCTTTACAACATATGTAGAGGAATATTCCACGAACAAACCGAATGACGTTAGACCTAAAATGAGACATAAACGCTATTCCCTGACGCGTTATTTCATCAACAATAGACGTCTATTGTGTATGTTTGTCCAACGGTTAGTTCTAAACGTAAGGAATAGGGAAAACGTGAGTGCACATTTCAACCGATGTCATGTTGATTGATGGCACGTGACGTCATGGTTGGGAACGGCTCCCTTGTGTGAATGGTTGACGATGTGTTTGCTTGCTTGGTTGTGTCCTATCCTTAGGTTACCTTCGTATATCGTCATTCGTTAATATGTTTCATGCATACCGGGGGGCACACGGGGGGGGGGGGGGGGGGGGGGGCAGTCGTCGCAAGAAACCTATGATTGTTGGTTCGAATCCCGGTTCACCCCGATAATGTTTCTAGGTTTGTCAGCACCATACCCGTGCTCGTGGGTTTCACCGAAGTGGTAAACGTCTGAGACCTGCTTCACTTCGGGCTTTTTCCCACATTCAGCTGACACGCCGTGATATAACTTTAATACTGTTAAAAGCGGCGTTAAACCCAACTCACTCACCCATGCATACCTTTTCATTGTTTGCTGATGTATAGGTAATGAGGTGAAATGGAGTTAAACGTTGCGCTGAAGATTAGTGCAACCATATACTTGTCTGCTTGTCTGCTTGTACAAGACTCGGTTTTATTGTGCTAGCCCACTGACATCCCACGCCGCAGGCACATGATACTCACTCCGAGCCGACCAGTCTTTGTTTTATCCCCTCAATACCGAGCGACTGGCAGGGTAAGAACAAGGATAATCTTTTTACGTATTTTTGTAAGACGCGGTAAAGCTATATCTTTAGGGTTTATGGACTGGGGACTGCACTTAGAGCAGAAAATGCTGTAGCCGAATGCAAATAATTGATTCAAGACACAATTTGCGTTTGTATGCCAAACATTATCCAAATAATTGTTTTTCTTGTTGAACATGTGTCACAGATATGATTTAGTTGTATATAATATAAGTTAACGTGATTAGTAGGCTTCAAATAGGGGGTCCGCGAAAGTGTCCCTATATATACTTATCAAATGACTTTAAAAAACATCCGATTCTTTCATATTACTTCAGTTAATCTATAATGGTAGTGTATTTTTATGTTGTCGATGACAGAAACATGACTCACGCTTCAACGTCACCCAGAGACGCCAGCCGTGACGTCTGGTTACAGCTAGGCAGCGAACACGGGGAATTAAAATTACAGGCAACATTTTCATTCCGCTTTGAAATGCCGTCATCTGTGACACATGACATCGAGAATTTTGAATTTTTCGGACAGAAATGTCACTGGCCAGGTTTTATATGCATTTTCATGAGGAATCTTTCATGACCATGTTAAGCATGTGGGTTTTTGTTAAAATTTCTCTTGTGACAGCATTAAAAAGTGCCCGAAAACGCGCTGTACATCTTGTATTTATGATTCTATAAGCCCTGACAGAAGAAACCAGACAGTTCTGTGAAAAGTACGGAAGCCCATAAGGGCCATGCTGCTTTTATTATTTTGAAAATTTAAGGTACTTTGTTGAAAATTCAGGTCATTAAGTTGGACATTATCTTGAAATCTATCTGAAGCTATCTCGAAAATTCAAGTTATTAAGTTCTAAGATACTATGTTGAAAATGCAACATAAAATCAATTCAGCAAAGGCTTGACTTTCTGTTTTGAGCTGACCCTGTTACCAGATAAAAACTTGAATTTTCTTGTCAGCATCTTAAATGTTTAAGACAAGAATATTTTGTGGCCCTTGTGAGTTTCCATAGAAAAGGCTTAAAAATAACCCTATACATTTTGTATTGGTCCTTAAAAGGGCCTCACTTTAGTTGTTTTCGAAATATATAATAATTGTGAAAAAGTAATCAAAGTTGAAATGATGAGCGAATATTTAATCACAGGGGAGATCTTGAACTTTGACCATGGAAGTTGTGGGAGGTTATTTGCACTGCGTTTGTACTTACAGTTACGTTCCCTGTACCTAATGTCTTTCTGCAAGTTTGACATCGGCTGGTAATAACGACAACTGAACTGTACTAAGATGCGTAGACACTGGGAAAGTTCAGATCCATGACATTGTCTTGACCTGGGCTGTTGTGTCTCACCCTACTCAAACGGCTTGAATCACTGTCACATAAACGTATATGTTTTGATTTATCCAGATTCGATTAGAGCCAGGTCGCCCCATTTGGAAGCCGCGATTAAGGGTTGGTCTTACGACACACGCGAGGCACTGAGGACCTTTACTGACCCTATGTTAGACTGGGACTGGTCCAGGTATAACAATGATTAATATTTGAAACAGTCACATGTATTTTAGAACAAAATTAATCATTTTGATTTGGATTAATAATGGAGTTACGCAATGGAAGCGTCAAAATGAAAAGAAAAGACCTGTTTTAATTGTTTTTAGTTGTACAATATGTGTCCATGTTTGTTTAGGGGAAAGGTTGACTTGCCTTTCCATGTGTTTATGACGGGTGTCACCGGTCGGGCAGGATTCGCCCACCTTTTCGCAAACACCATTTTCGTATCATCTCCATTTGATTGTGATTCATAAACACATTGTTATGATATAGTCGGAATAATACGATGGACTTTGAGCACATATTTCTCAGGATCATGGAAAGGGTTTTGTCACTTTATTTTTTCAAACGATTGACAAATACGTCTGCATAAATTATGTGTTGCATAAGCTCGGTTTAATGAAGTTTCCATAAACGTTTAATAAAAAAAGGACAACATGTCCGGATGAAGAGAAAGAAAGGATAATATTATGGAAAATGTACAAGTTCATAAATGTATACAGTAATGCATACAGTATACAGTAAACCCCAATATGTGTAAAAACATAAAATTAATGTTAACATATTAACTTGGCATATTACTCAAATTATTAACGTTTGCCCACCACACAATGTTACACAGAAAACCATGTTATTAATAATTGACCCAAACTACTGAAATACTATTAACCTATGACATTTCAGAAAAAAGGTAAGTTCAAATCAATGAAGTTCAAATCAATGAACCCATCCAAACTAACGTTCAATTCTTAAATGAATGAATCAATGATTGATTGAATGATGGAATAATGGAATTATTGAATTATTGATTGGTTGATTACTTGACAATGGACTTCCAATGAAATAACTTATAATGATATGACTATTTTTTAGTTGTCCAACTGTGTACAACTGTGAACACAAGTCACAGAATACATCCGCAAGTATCACTTCCATTCGACCTTTCCCTTAACCTACGAATATGTCTGAGTTATTACTAATATAGACATAGTTCAACATGACAATGTGAACAATATATAGCAACATATGTGACAAAAAGATATGTTATGTAAGTTTATAACTCGCAAAGGTCATAAGCTGACTATAAACGTCCTCAGATGGACGGAAGAAGTTTTACAGTTGAAGCATAAACGTGGTGACTGACTTTTATGTCAGAAGGTTAAGGTAAACATTTATTTATTTTGGCAGAAATAGGGGAAAAAAGCCAGAGAAACCGAGACAGCGATGCCTGAGACGAATAAACTCTTGTCCTATATAGATCTAATAGTCTGTGGAGCACGGATAACCCAGTTGTTTCAGGCGCCTCAATTATAACTCGAAACTGACAGGTTAGGCTGTCGCACTGCTCAAGTGTTATTTACACAACCCACTGCCACAGGGGCTACACCGGGGCTAACATCTGCCCCAGGGGCTACACCGGGGCTAACACCTGCCCCAGGGGCTACACCGGGGCTAACATCTGCCCCAGGGGCTACACCGGGGCTAACATCTGCCCCAGGGGCTACATCGGGGCTAACATCTGCCCCAGGGGCTACACCGGGGCTAACACCTGCCCCAGGGGCTACACCGGGGCTAACACCTGCTCCAGGGGCTATACCGGGGCTAACATCTGCCCCAGGGGCTACACCGGGGCTAATATCTGCCCCAGGGGCTACACCGGGGCTAACACCTGCCCCAGGAGCTACACCGGGTCTAACACCTGCCCCAGGGGCTACACCGGGGCTAACACCTGCCCCAGGGGCTACACCGGGGCTAACACCTGCCCCAGGAGCTACACCGGGGCTAACATCTACCCCAGGGGCTACCCCGGGGCTAACACCTGACCCAGGAGCAAAGTCAAAGAGATAACTGACGTTTGCACATGTAATGGTTAATCGATGAATTTTGGAAATATTCGATTCTGATTGGTCAATCAGAAGTATTTAATAACAATTGTCACCTCTGAATAAAACAGTTGATTTGACAACCACATCACCGTGTGAGCTTAGTTTTCAAACATTATGGGTAGGCATATAGGTAACGAAACGAAGATCTGCCGTTACAACACTATTCCATATATATTCATGTATGTGGCAATACAATCTGGGCAGGAACACTTTAGAAATCGACAGGTTGAGTGCAAATGAAGGTTTTTTTTCGACTTTGACGTCATATCGTGTGTGTCACATTTAGTGCCTACTCCAAACATTGGACTGACACCGCTTCATTCAATGTAGAATGGTGAGGTGTGGTGAAATAGTGTTTATTTGATATAATGAGTGCAAGATTATTTTACTTATATACATGGAAACGTTCATGAACATGTGTGTGCCTTGCGTGTACTCGTCCGGACTATACTGACTCCGAACCGACCAGTCCATTGTTTTACCTATGCTGCCGAATGTTATGTTAACAACAAGTATTATATTTTGTTGTCATTTTAACGTAGTCAGGTGATCAAACCACAGACTTAAATACCTGATTCCCTTAACTCTATACTAAACATACGACTATAAATGCAAACATATGCTCAACACTCTCATGTACACACTTAAACTAAACATGCAAACATATGCTCATCACTCTCATGTACATACTTAAACTAAACATACAAACATATGCTCAACACTCTCATGTACAGACCTAAACTAAACATGCAAACATATGCTCCACACTCTCATGTACAGACTTAAACTAAACATTCAAACACATGCTCAACACTCTCATGTACACACTTAAACTAAACATACAAACATATGCTCAACACTCTCATGTACAGACCTAAACTAAACATGCAAACATATGCTCAACACTCTCATGTACAGACGTAAACTAAACATGCAAACATATGCTCAACACTCTCATGTAAACACGTAAACTAAACATGCAAACATATGCTCAACACTCTCATGTAAACACGTAAACTAAACATGCAAACATATGCTCAACACCCTCATGTACAGACTTAAACTAAACATGCAAACATATGCTCCACACTCTCATGTACCGACCTAAACTAAACATGCAAACATATGCTCAACACTCTCATGTAAACACGTAAACTAAACATGCAAACATATGCTCAACACCCTCATCTACAGGCTTAAACTAAACATGCAAACATATGCTCAACACTCTCATGTACAGACGTTAACTAAACATGCAAACATATGCTCCACACTCTCATGTACAGACTTAAACTAAACAAGCAAACATATGCTCAACACTCTCATGTACACACCTAAACTAAACATGCAAACCTGTGTTCAACACTCTCGTGTACACACCTAAACTAAACATGCAAACATATGCTCCACACTCTCATGTACAGACTGATCAACATCCTCATGTACCGACCTAAACTAAACATGCAAACATATGCTCAATACCCTCATGTACAGACTTAAACTAAACATGCAAACATATGCTCCACACTCTCATGTACATACTTAAACTAAACATGCAAACATATGCTCAACACTCTCATGTACACACCTAAACTAAACATGCAAACCTGTGTTCAACACTCTCGTGTACACACCTAAACTAAACATGCAAACATATGCTCCACACTCTCATGTACAGACTGATCAACATCCTCATGTACAGACTTAAACTAAACATGCAAACATATGCTCCACACTCTCTTGTACCGACCTAAACTAAACATACAAACATATGCTCAATACTCTCATGTACAGACTTAAACTAAACATGCAAACACATTCTCAACACTCTCATGTACAGACTTAAACTAAACATGCAAACATATGCTCCACACTCTCATGTACACACCTAAACTAGACATGCAAACCTGTGTTCAACTCTCTCATGTACACACCTAAACTAAACATGCAAACATATGCTCAACACTCTCATGTACACACCTAAACTAGACATGCAAACCTGTGTTCAACTCTCTCATGTACAGACTTAAACTAAACATGCAAACATATGCTCCACACTCTCATGTACAGACTTAAACTAAACATGCAAACATATGCTCAACACCCTCATGTAAGACCTAAACTAAACATTTACATATCAAACGTGTGTCAAAGTCTACATACTCTCACTCCATCGCAACGAATCAAGACTGATGGAATGGATGGCTCAGGAGATGACTACTGACTCTATGTTTGAATCCCAGATCCGCCCGATTATCACGTTGAAATTATCGTTGAAATCATGAGAGCTCTCGTGCTTTAATGTCACGTACTTTTGGCACAGTTCTTTCCAAGTATAACTAATGTGTATGGCGTTTTCGTACTGTCTTCTATTTGGGCCGAACAACATTTCTAAGGGAGTAGAAATCAGTCATCCTTATTTCAATGTGGCTTATAGCACGAGATAATTGGCTGTTCGTGCGAAGAAAGAGTAAGGTACAATGTCAGACAGATGGCTGTGATGGTGGTGTCAGAACATATTATCGTTCATGAATTATTCGTGGTACTTTCTCCAACATGCATTCAAACGAAGAAAATTGCAGTTGATGAAATACGCATTTGAAAATAAATAGATGCTTTCATATTACGCGCATCATCAATGCTATCTGAAATAAGGATTTGAACTGTGAAAGTTCTAAACTAATTATTTCTCATTCTGGTATAGTTTGTAACGTCATTCCATAATTGTGAAGAATCTGGGAATGCTGTTGTGTATTGACAACTCAAGATGAGATACACATATTATTTGACAAGAAAAAGCAACCGTTCTATTTCTTATGTATTGTCTTACTCATCTTACATGTCTCTGTGAAACCGTTCAGTTTATTGTATGTTTTATCACTCATCTTACATGTCTCAGATAAAACCGTTGGTCAATCAGTAGTTCCGACAAAAGTGTTAACACAGTGAAATATCGATTTTATATTTTAAGTTTTTTATATTTCATCTATCTTTAAAATGAAAGCAATTTGTGCATTTATTTGTGAAGCATACTAATTTCGTTTCTTAAAATCAGCATGACACACATTAATTATATCTATATGGTTCAGAAATATGAAATTACTGTGAGTAACGAATTACAAGTAACTTGTTCTTGCAAGACAGAGTTTTGTATTCTGTTTATACGAGATGTCGACTTCAAATGCAGTTTAATAGAATATGTGTTAATGATGCATCATAGAACATACTAGGGCTGCTTGTACTAGTCCGGACTGATGCCGATTTATAGTGTAAGCACACTGAGATACCATGCCGCAGTTTAACATGAATACCCCACTCAGGCCACTCAGCCACAGTATACTGACTCCGAGCCGACCAGTCCTTGTTTTAGCCCCTTAATGCCGAGTGCCAGACAGGGTTACAACAAGTACCATCTTTTAACGTCTTTCGGTATGACGCGGCCGGGGAACGAACCCCGGAAGGTCTCCGGGCGTACCCTCTACCACTAGACCACGAAGGCGGTCGTTTGTTTTCTAAAATAAACCTAATCATGTTTGATATGCTGTTACCAAGTCAATGACAAAATCATTTGATAATGTTTACACGTAAACACTGTGAAAAGGCGTGTTAATTCTGAGGTAAATTCAATGTTATTTTGACAATCAGAATCTAGCATTCTTTAGTGACATGGTGGAATCCTCATAAATATGAACACTGATTAATTTTAATTATGATTTGTATAAGTTTTCATCATTTCGTAAATTATGCATAACTATGATCCAGGACCATTAGCATACCTTGTCTCATGCAACAAATATAAATGTAGGTCCGTCCACATATCATGGTCATATACAGCCTTATGTTGTAAAGAATGTAACGAAAGCCTTGGGATGTAACTGGATTTGCTACAGTTACAAACATAGAAGCATTCTAGATATTTATGTCTACACAAACATTGTAAACACGTTAATAATCCAATTCCTTGTCCGAATTATTAAAGGGGAACATATCCCTTGTTCTGAAACCATGTGGCCTTTAATCCAGCTGGTATGTAGGTTACCCCAATTTATGCACTACGTTTTAACTCGGGTCACGTCCCATGACAGCAAAACCTTAAAACATGGCTAGAAGGGTTTACATGTCATTCTTCAACGTATCAAGGGGAAAGACAAGACATGTCCTGCTTGGAGATCTCACTCCACCCTCGCGTTTCACTCGTCAGTCACATCCTCCATTCTCAAAACATAGCCAGTTAGAAAGTAACTCAGACACTAAGTGGAATTACGGATAAAAATGGGTACAAACTGAATCATTTTGGTAGATCCACAGCTCTGTACGGTGTGATATGCAAGATTAAACGTAGATCTCGTGTTTGAATTTGGAAACTAACTGACAATCTAAGGGGAAGAATAATATATATTTATAAACTGTATTAATATTGAAACTTGGCAGTTACTCAGCGTGACAAGAGACAATACTTCCGAATTGCCAGCGTGATTTGGTTTCTTACCCCGATTAGAATACTATTTCAGTTATATCACTGTGCGCAAGCTTGATTGTGGGACGAAGCTCGAAGTAATTTTATGCATGTATTAAACGTTTACCAATTTGGCTAGACTCACGAGCACGGGTATTGTCTGACTAATCTTGAAATGTAACCCGGAGATTCGAAACCACGATCATAACTTTCTGGCACATCGAATTGCGACGCCTTAGACGACTGGGCCACGTGTCCTATAAGTGCAAGTAGACTCTTCTATGTGTTACAC
Source organism: Haliotis cracherodii (assembly GCF_022045235.1). NCBI lineage: Eukaryota > Metazoa > Mollusca > Gastropoda > Lepetellida > Haliotidae > Haliotis > Haliotis cracherodii. Next base: position 6,387,281 of record NW_027266279.1, on the reverse strand, counting down.
ATAAGAAGACAATGTAGAAATTAATGGATTTTCCAATCACGGGAAGAGATATTAGCTCTACTTGGAATGACGTCATTTTCAAATAGTTGTCACATGATGTCACGTAGACTGATTCGCAAATAATTATGACTATGAAACAAAAGGAATGAACTACTGGTAATGGATAGAGTTATCATTAAACCGCCCGAACGTTATCAGAAATAAGCGGGCCATTGTAACTTGATAATGCCCCCATATTGCTTGACGACGGGCCATTATCACGCCCGTTGTTAGGTGACGTTATGGAATAGGGATAGGTGACGTCGCGTTGAAAAGTGACGTCATATGGTTTGTTCTATGACGTTTCCATATTTGTAAAAGTTGGTCAGTGACATCCGTGTAATTGCAATACGTGTTTCAAAACCGATAATGTTGTTTCTTTTTATTTGATAACAAATTCCATCCATTTTAGCTATAATAACGATAATGCTATTTTCAGGTCATTATCATTTACAGAAGCCCTCGGTCTTTTCAACTGCCCTCCTTCGTCGGGCAGTTAATGGAAGACCTCGGGCTTCTGCAAATGATATTGTCCTGAAAAATAGCGTTCCCCTTATGTGCAGCTATTGGTCATATTGCAGGATAGGCTCAGGATTCTGAGGGTGCCACATCGAACGCATACCGTGTTATAACAATATAAACCCTGGCATACAGAAATACACAAGTAGAACTATTCTTTATGATACACGGGTTATTCAGCAATAGTACAAATACATAAAATGCAGAACATGAAAATACAATTATTTTTTACTTTCCCCAAAGAGGTAAAACTTTTCAAATTTGGTCAATTCTTGTCAACTTGCTACTTCTTAATCTAAATCCACAAACTCCACTTGACCCCGTCCGCGAACATGTATATCTAGAAGTGGACGTAAAACTTATAAGTGATGGGATGAATAATACCACCAAAATGGCGAATGCGCGAGTGACTTTAGTGCAAATGTAATATGGCGGATAAAGGTTTCGTTGCAAAAACTTAAGTGACAAAACACGCCTATCAAGCTATGAAGTCAGATTCAACAAGGTTGAAGAACTGGCCAAAACTCATCCTGCTGAACCATCTAAGATGGCCGTAGCTGCATTCAAGGCCAAGGTGATTTCATTACAACCAAAGTATCTGGAGACGTGTACAGAAAGAAGGGCTGCTAGGAAGACGCTAGGGTGAAGAAGGTAGTTGGGTGCACGACAAGGTAGCAGATGTGTGGATAGAGACATCTTGGCTTGAAGGGCGGGAGTTTAGTCTTGGCATCTGGAACCATTTTGGCAACTTCAGACAAACAACAATCTTGGAGGGAGCATTCCAACACGGAAGTAAACATCCCGAGATTGGACGGTCACCCTTCTGAACTTCCCCGAAAGCAACGTTACCACCAGATCGACACCTGCCTTCAGAACAGCGAAGGACGACCTCGTCAACCATAGACTACACAGGCCATGTGTCGGAACTAATTCACCTGGACCGAACATTGATATTAATATGTACATTAACATATTTTAAACATGTTAACCTCGAAGGTATTGATTTAACACGAACTACGGCAATGAAATTGACGAGCGGTACTCCTTTGTTTCAAGTTTATATGCCTGGAGCGCCACGATGAGTATCCCCCGAAATATCAAACGTGGCGCTCCTTGGTCCTTCCTGTTATGAAAGGGCTGATAATATTGCTTTAGAAGAGTGAGAGAGAGTGGTTTTACGCCGCTTTTAGCAATATTCCAGGAATATCACGGCGGGGGACACCAGAAATGGGCTTCACACATTATACTGATGTCGGGAATCGAACCCGGGTCTTCGGCGTGACGAGCGAACGCTTTAACCACTGGGCTACCCGACCGCCCAAGCTTTTGGAAGAGTTTTTAATCGACTCTCAAATATATTATACATTTCTACCGGGTTTAATATGTAGATTTCTTCTAAATTGATCAAAGAAGACAATAGTTCACTCATTTAATAAATTGATCAGATTAAAGTTGAATGTTTATGATATTGTCATGAATATTTATTGTCTTTTAGGCACACTTCTACACGATAAAATGTTGTATGACGTGAAGGAACATGTCCCTGGAATGTGGGTCTTCAACTAACGGCATGTATGGTATGTGACCTGTTCATAGCGGAGACAGTAACCAGCATGGCGAAGTTAAGCAACGCTGACAGTGTAAAATAGAAGACGGATAACCGCATTTAGACATGTACTCCACAATCTCTTGCTTCATTTACTCCCTGCCCTTGTTAACATAAAAACCTGACTTCCTTCAAAAATACCACATTAAGCTTGTCTTGATGGTAAAGATAAAGACATTATTACAGATCGATACCCGAGGAACACGTATATTATTAGATTATTATTAGATTATTATTATTAATTAATTAATTAATTAATTAATTAATTAATTAATAATAATAATAATAATAATAATAATAATAATAATAATAATTATCATTATCATTATTATTATTATTATTAGGGTCTATACCGAATAGTCGCTTTTTATAGTATTAAAGAAGTTGTTATCCTTAAAATTGTGTCTATACCCGCCAACTTCTACGTAATGCCTATCAAACAAGTTATGATTACACCGGTTTAAAACATGGTATATACCAGAGAAAAGAAAGCAATCGTCCTCGTCAGCTCGGACACGTTTCTGAGTAGCGTACGTCACCCTGCATTCATCAATGTCACGTGGAGAGTCACGAGACAGGAAACAAACACGAATACATCTGTGACTGGGTGACAGTGAGTGACAGGTGGATATTAAATATATTACACTTGTTTGTGCATAGATCCAGTTACATATAGCGGTTACATTGAGGTATTATTGGTTTCTCGAGGACACCTCGTGACTGAATTCCCAGAGACATCGTCTCTGTCTTGAATCTTAAATTTCTTGCACAGTTCTCTCTCACTTCTATTTCGAAGAATTTAAGTACATGTAATTACTTTTTGATCACGAAGATCTGTTTTGTGTTTAAAGACTAAACAAAATTTGCAGACCCCCCTAGAGTTTTCCTCTCTTTTTTGCTGTACATTCCCTCTCCTTTATTCATAATGTAAAAATATAATTACCAAATTAGGGACCCACCATTAATGTTTTGGGATGGGGGTAGAATGGGGAGAGAGGTAGGGGCTGGGATATTTGTTAGAGAGAGGATATGTTTTCAATCACCGTTCATAAAACCCACACATTTTATTCTATAAAACTTAGGATATGATTTTTTATATTGTTTTTTTCAATACACATTTCTTTCAGGACATCGATCATTATTTTTTTTTACGCCCTGAGGACACGTTATTTAAAAAAAAATCCCACTAACCACAGACTGGATTTACAAACTCCTTATCGACGTAAACACGTGAGAACTACTGTTAACGAGCTACATGTATCATGATCATTATTAATTGTATATAACATACCTTTATTAATTGTATATAACCTACCTTTATTAATTGTATATAACATACCTTTATTAATTGTACATAACCTACCTTTATTAATTGTATATAACATACCTTTATTAATTGCATATAACCTACCTTTATTAATTGTATATAACATACCTTTATTAATTGTATATAACATACCTTTATTAATTGTATATAACATACCTTTATTAATTGTATATAACCTACCTTTATTGATTGTATATAACATACCTTTATTAATTATATATAACATACCTTTATTAATTGTATATAACATACCTTTATTGATTGTATATAACCTACCTTTATTAATTGTATATAACCTACCTTTATTAATTGTATATAACCTACCTTTATTAATTGTATATAACCTACCTTTATTGATTGTATATAACCTACCTTTATTAATTGTATATAACCTACCTTTATTGATTGTATATAACCTACCTTTATTGATTGTATATAACCTACCTTTATTGATTGTATATTAGCATGTAATGCCCCTATCCTTTACAACATATTATATGGATGTGAAACGCTCTGGGATATGAACGCTTACATATTGTATATGTGGTAGTTTTGGTAAAGCGTCAGAACCATTCGAGTTCTTTGTGACTATAGAGTCGTACACGAAGTTTGTCGTTTTACACCGCACTCAATAGTCAAGCTATGTCATGATGGCCATGTCGATAATCGGGTCTCGACCAGAATAATCTGCGGACGTACGATGACATGCAATCAACAAAGACACCGAGTATTCCCTTTCTTTCGAATGAAGTGGGTTCTTATCACAAGCAGAAGAGTATTTCGAACATTTTGTGACCCAGGTTTTCATACACGACGGACGGCTTTATAGCGTTCCAAGGGAGCCTAGAATGTGAAATAGTGACTGGAGGAGTGATCTATAGATAACGGAATAATGCACGTGCCTGTAACATTAATCTATAGAATACGGTATAGTTAACGACATTGTAGTTGTGGTGTGTAGATTAGGGAATAATGCACCTGCCTGTAACATTGATCTACAGATGATGTATAGTTAACGACATTGTAGTTGTGGTGTGTAGATCAGGGAATAATGCACCTGCCTGTAACATTGATCTATAGAATACGGTATAGTTAACGACATTGTAGTTGTGGTGTGTAGATTAGGGAATAATGAACCTGCCTGTAACATTGATCTATAGATGATGTATAGTTAACGACATTGTAGCAGTGATCTATAGATTAGGGAATATGCACTTGAGTGTAACATTTATCGAAAGATGACATATAGTTAACGACATGTTGCATCTAATACGGGATAGTTAACGATACTGTAACATTGATAAAAAATAACAGAATAGCGTTCGTGACCGTAGCAGTGATATATAGGTTACGGAAACGTCCACCTGGCTGCAGCATGGATATATACATTATGGATCAGTGTGCAGTAAGACTGCATTCTCAGCAGTCGTCTGTCAGTCGGAGTATAATTGTGTTCTCAGCTCCCCGGGGAGTGTAATTGTGTTCTCATCTCCCCGGGGAGTGTCAGGCTGTGGTCTACTTCACTCACCTTCCACTCCACGGTTGTAATAATAGTCAGTTTGGTTAACAGCAATCTCGAAATGTTTCCCCCTGTGCACGGGAGGGGCGTCTCTACAGAATTCCTCGGGTTTGAGAGCCTGGGGCGTAACCCCATGGGCCAGAAGCGCCAGGACACACAGACCTACAAGCACCATGGTACTCCGCCGCGATATAGCTTATGATATACCGCAACTCTCATCCATCCCTGTTTATTCCCCTCATGGAAATTTTCAGCCAATGAAAGCCATCCTCTCATATGACATGTGACCCGGGCCTTGCTTGTGTGGACATCGGTACATCGTTTTGGGCAAAAGACAATGCATATTGACAGTTTGAAATGAGAAGTTAAGTCTATTACATTTTATGTTCACTTCATGTTTTGAGACTTACATCACCTGTACGTCTTCATCTTGGCGCCCACTGACAAAGTGACAGTTTTATATAGAAAGCTATCAGATATGTTGTCAAGTATAATCTTCCTGTTACTACACAGGTGTTTTATTACAGTACACCACGGACTACTCAATTAATACGGAGGCGTACCATCTTGAAGTTTGGTTAAATAAGACATACTTGTTTTGTTGCTCATCCAATTGTATAATTATACCAAATATTATGGTTAAGTTTCCTTTCGTATCTTGTCATTTGTATGTATTTTATTTTCAAATGTGCTCGGAATCGAGATACAGCATTTACGGTATTTTGAACTACAATCATATGAATTGTTTGATAGGCATTACTTAGAAGTTGACTGATGACAAGGTAGACTCAATTTTATGGATAACAACTTCTTCAATACTGTAAAAAGAGACGTTTCGGTAGAGATCCTTATACCGTTGTCAAGCAAGACTGAATGGGGGACATAGTCCAGTATATATGTATAGCAAGGTGGAGGATTAACAGTAGAGGATTAACAATTATAACAATTGCTTACATGAGTGGGATAGTACTGTCACAACACGATGGACAGAGAACACATAGGTGAAAGCCAATGGGACATGAAGCCAATTAAACAGGATATGTAATTATTGCTTGATGAGTTCATAGTAGGGGGATGGGATGAAATAGCCTCAAATTTGTCAATACAATCAACCAAGGTGGCTAGAACGTACATTATGGTACTTAGTAACAAAACTGAACATTCCGGGTCTAGCCTGGTATTTCAATCAACAACTTTTGTATCCACTTGGTCAACTAATATGACATTTTAGATTTTTTATTGAATCATGCCAACCAAACATTGATCGTGACTTTCAAATGAAGAAAATCATCTCCCTATAGAACATAAAAGGTGTCCTAACCGTTTCTTATTCAAAGAGCGTCATAAAACTCTTGCTCAAAAGATGTTTGATCATTCAAGGCCTAAGTAAAGGTTAAAAAAAGAAATTATGGTAGACGTGTTGAGGGTGTTTCTAAATTTGACACATCAGTGACCCAGGCAACTCCCTATTTTTTACTTGTCCCATATGTTCCCGTGCCCATTATCTGGTGTCCCCCGCCGTGATATTGCTGGAATATTGCTAAAAGCGGTGTAAAACCATACTCACTCACTCGCTTGATAGTGATTTACAAATATGAAAAAGTCAGAATCGTTCAATCGATTCTGCTTTTAGCTGAGATTTCTTATGATTATGAAATGAGCTGTGTTGCTCATATTACAATATACACAAATCGTAGTAATAAATTATGAAATCGTAAAATGTATCTGGTGCAGTCATCAGCTGAAAGAATACATATTAATATGAATATTGCGCGCGATTTACCTAGTTCGGCTTCTTTTACATACGGGAGGGGCGTGTCTGTGTGTGTGTGGGTGGGGGCTGGTTGTAGGAAGTTCATCGATAAATAATTGAGGCTGATGGTTTTGAGTAAAAATGGTTTTATAGCTGTAGCAGAAAAAAGTATCTGTACTCGATACAAAATCTCAACCCCCGAAGATCAAATGGTCGGACCCTGGTAAAGCCATCACGTTTATTGTTACTTGAATGGGAAAACAATTAAACTTGCAGATTTGTACTCGTCACTCGTGGACATTTTTCTTCTGATACATTTAACAAAACGCAACACGACGTTGGTCATGACACTTGATGTATGACGACACCCACGCTCAGGTGTTCAAGGTCATCAGTTATTGTTGTCGAGGTGATACATGCTCACCTGGATGCGCGTTATGGGATGGGTACACTTGTAAACAAGCTTCAAAGACGTTATTTCGGGGTCAGTAGTATATTCATTACCTCTACGCCCTTCCATCGATCAACACAAATCCAACAGCTTAACCTTACAGATATCGTTACCGCTTCATAAATCTTCAGTCACCATTGAGAGTACGCGGTCCAGCTGAAGGCGAATGGTCGTCAAGGAAGTGACCCGGTGTGTGATGAAGCATCTGTGTTCGGGGGGTCCAAATTGGTGTTTCTCGAGATGTTTAAATTTTGTTTCATCCAAAACTGACTTCCACGGGAGACATCGTTTGGATGCAGACCATTGTGGCGCCATCGGTTACCATGACGTCACAATCAAGGACACCACTCCACCAATCTCTCTGCCGCTGAAGCTGCATCTTTTACACACAAGACACTTGTTATGACTGTTTACAAACAGAAAAAAAGTTGAAAATATGATTTTAATACAATAGCTACATATTGATCAAATATTTGTGTATACATATTCAACTCCAATCATAAACTTTATCCCCTATAAACAAAGCTATCTATCATCCGAATAATATGACATGCAGTGTCTAATCACTCTCAAGCATCTGTTACCAGTTGACACGAGGATGTTATCCTCCAAATGATCTAAATGTAGATAGAAAGCTTTAAGCGCTGGATCACCCCCATCAATTACCGACACATTTGACCTTGGAATGACGTTGTTGATGACAACGCTGATGGATCGTCAAAGTTTGGCATGATGTAAATACTTCAGCCTTGACGCAGTGGCTTGGTGTTGTATGTCGACTGAATAGAGAATCTAACCCGAGTGTCTTTTGCATAAAATATGTTAACACCAGTGAATAGAAGTTTCAAAGTATTTTCAACCCATGCTGACATGTTTGATATAACAGTGTAATTTATGTTTCAAAGGAAAACCTACACTCCTGAAAACTTTACAACGATATTTAACCCAAGGCCTTATGGATGAAATACCGCCTATGCAATGTAAAATTGTATCACACTCTATACAAGGCTTTACCTCAATGAACTGTTTAAAAGGAAATATTGAATTCGATTCCTTTCTAATACATACCACTTTACATACACAGTAATATTGGATAAGTGATATGGAGAACGTTATTTCACTCAACACCATTCCTGATATACGTGTCCGGTAGATACATCATATATTTATATTCCAAAGAAGTCACATCGGAATAGAAATTTATTGCTGCGTTGATCACCGTACACCGGGAGTTAAGATTTTAACAGGTCTGTATCGTACTGACATATATTTCCAATATTAGTCTGTTACAGAGGGCACGGTGGCCCAGGCGTATAAGGCGTGGGTTCGAGTGTGATGACCACCCTGATGATGTTGTTTCTAGGTTTGGCACCATATCCGTGCTGGTGGGTGTCACCGAAGTGGTAAACGGTTAAGATGTGCATCACTTTAGGGCGTTCCTCCCTCATCAAGCTTACACGCTGTGACATAACCGAATTCATGTGGCTAAGATATTATTGTTTGGTTGGAGTGATTGTTAGTGGCAGCAAATGTTTGAAGCGCTAGTAAAATCTCCAGTTGTGTAGTCGACAGATTTTAACAGGAGGTGTGATTAGAGTTACCGCCACTGGTTGTAAACAATCATGGCAAGAACGTTCACCCGAGGGACAGATGTACACTACAGAATGATTATGTGCTTCATGATATTTACTCTCCACTTGTCATCATCAGTGTTATTGATTGATACACTGAATTCTACTAACTTTGATAGATTTATCCCCAAAGAACACCAATTGTGTTTAAATGATGTCAATTGCATTTCCACGAGGAACACGGACAGCGTCACGCTTATCGACAGGCCGTGTTTACAAACAAATGGACCGGTGTTCAGCCAAATTATACCCCGTCTACTCATCCTATCAGGTGACATTGAGTTGAACCCAGACCCGTCGGTTGAAATTAGATCTTTGAGAGATGAAATTAAATCTGTTAACAACAATTGTAACCTGCTTGACTCAAAGTTCTCTGAGCTGAAAACATCCGTCGATGAAATGAAACAGAACCACGACGTTATGTACGCTGATGTGGATGCGGTAGCCGACAAACTAGATAGAACTGAGGACAAAATCAACTCTTTGGACACCGAAGTAGATAAACTTGAGTCCCTCAGTCGCAGAGACAATGTGATTATTTACGGCATACCAGAAGGCGAGGACTCAAACGTTGAGTGTAAACAGAAGGTCCTACACATTCTTACGCAGAGTGTTACACATAAAGCTTGGACGTCCGGCGATCTTTTGAGAGCACATCGTCTCGGTAAGACACAGCAAACCACCAACAAACCACGCCCCGTGATTGCCAAACTACGTGAGAGTGACGACAAATTTGAGATACTGGGGGCGAGAGCCACCCTGAAGGACGCTGGGTATGGAGTGTCAAGCGATTTGACCAGACGCCAACGACAACAGTTGAAAGATCTCAAAGACACAGGGATGCGCGGTTACTTCAAGAATGGCCGGCTGATTACGGAACTTATAATTGAAAGGACTGCGACAGATCCAATTGATTCTCGTCCAAAGACAAGATCAGGCGTCAGGAACAAAACAACTTGAGCACTCGGCCCGGCCCCGGTCAATTGTTCACAGGAGCCAAATGAACGACGCACCGGTATCAACCTCACTCATGAAATTGATAACACTCTGTGCCGATTTCTCTGCTGGAATGTGAATGGTTTAACCAGTAAACTCTCAAATAATGACTTTATGTCATATCTACAAACCTTTGACTTTCTTTGTCTATCGGAAACCTTTTTGGATAACGTAGACTATGACTGGTTGCCTGGATATAAAATATTTTACTCTCCGTCGGTGAAATTGTCAGGTCATGGCTGGAATAGTGATGGAGCTTGCTTTGCTGTTAGATACGAATTTCAACAGTTTTGTGAGTTACGTCGAAATGATATTGACAATCTTTAGACCGTAGAAATTAAGAAAACTCCCTTCGGTTTACCAAAAGATATTCTGATCTTCTGTTTATATATTCCCCCTGAAAACTCAACGTATTACGTGAAGAATCCAAATACTTGCTTATTTGATAAAATTGATAACTTTCTTCTCGACCTATCAGAGTACCCATCTGATTTCTTTATATTACTGTGTGGGGATTTCAATTCTCGAACAGGTACTGAGAATAACCCTAGAGAACCTGAATTAAATCACGGTGATCCAGATATATTTCCTGAAGACGATCCTTGTGACATTAGTAAACGATCGTCACTTGATGATGTGGTTAACAAATTTGGTCGCTTTAATTTCTTCTTAATTTATGTTATGTATATAACCTGTATATCATGAATGGCACAGTGAATGGCGACAGAAGTTGTGAACTAACATGTGTAAGTAGTAATGGCAGTAGCACTGTTGACTATTTTATAGCGTCAGCTGAATTCTTCAGATTTGTTGATTGCTTAAGTGTTGGGGAGAGCACAGACTCCGACCACTCTCCTTTAGAACTACAGTGTGCATTTTATAATCCTGTATAGGAACCATTATCAGAGGATATGATTTCTGACAGTTTTAGATGGAATAAATCTAAAAACCTGACTTCTTACGATGTCTAAGCAATACTTTTGATGAGTTGTCTGACACCCTGTTTCATACTTTGAGGAGTAATATGCATGATGCGGTCGATCTCTTTATAAACATTCTTTTGGAGTCCGGCAAAAGTATGAAACGACGCTCGTGTTCAAATTTAGTTCCTAAAAAGCTGTTCAGTTTAAACGGTAAATGTAAAGAACACAAAAGATCAGCCAGAAGAGCCCTTCGCGAGTTTCGTCGAAATAGATCAGAACTAAATAGAAGAAATTATTGTAAACTAAGAAAAAAATATAAAACAGAATGCAGACAACACCTTAACTCTTTAAGACATCTGAAATTGAATAAATTAACCAACTCATTAAAGAACTCAAAGCATTTTTGAAAAGAGATAAAATCTCTACGTAATCCAGTAATTGCACGTAATAATATTACAGGTCCTGAATGGCTTCTTCATTTCAAACAGGTTTTTGGAAATGACCATATTTTCGACGATAACATCCATGATGTTGTTAATGATGTAAATTTATCTGATGTTGAGCGAGATATTTTAGAATAGGAAATTAAAGTCGCTGAAATACACGATGCCATTGATACACTTAAATCAGGTAAATCTCCAGGCCCCGATGATGTCCAAGCTGAAATGTTAAAAAGTTCAAAACATATCATTACTCCCTTTTTGCACAAATGTTTTAACGAAATATTCAGAAAGGGAATATTCCCAAATGCATGGTCTAGATCTGTCATTGTACCTGTATTTAAAAAGGGAGACGTGACCAAACTCGATAACTATAGAGCAATTTTTCTAACAAGCATCTTAGGTAAACTGTTTGCTATAATTCTAAACAATCCTCTAATTACCTGGGCTAATGTTTTTGACAAAATCACACCAACTCAAGCTGGCTTTAGAAAATCATATTCACCTGCTGATAATATTTTCTCACTTTATGCCGTTGTTCAGTGATATCTCGGATGCCGAAAACGAAAACTTTATATTGCCTTTGTAGATTTTAAAAAAAGCTTTCGACACTGTTGACCGATGTAAACTTTGGGATTGTCTCAGGGCAGCTGGTGTTGGTGGGAAAATGTTTACCATTTTAAAATCAATGTATATGAAAATGTAAAATCTTGTGTACGACATAATAGTGGAGTCACCGATTATTTGACTGTCCCATGGGAGTTAAACAAGGTTGAATCTTGAGTCCTCTCCTATTTTCATTCTTCATTAATGAGATTTCCTTTGATGTTCAACAAAACGGTAAACACGGAGTGCAATTATACCCTGACCTTTATGAATTACTTATATTACTTTTTGCCGATGACGTGATTCTAATCTCTGACTCTATTATCGGACTCCAGAAACAAATTGATAAATTTTACAGTTACGCTGTTACATGGAAGCTTTCTGTTAACTTGGAAAAAACTAATATTATCGTATTTAGAAGAGGAGGTCCTCTTGCATCGAGAGAGAAATGGTTCCTTAATAACCAACCTATAAATGTTACAAACACGTATAAATACCTCGGCGTTGTTTTACCGTTTAACCTTAATTTTTAACATCTAGTTAACGATCTCGCCCTACGAGCTAAAAAGGTCTTAATAAATCTATTTGTCGTTCTAGATAAATTGCGTGTTATCTCACCTACTATATATTTTCTTCAAAATGTTTGATGCTCAAGTGCAACCAATCATATTATATGGATCAGAGGTCTGGGGTTTTGAAACCTATCACAATATTGAAAAGGTACACTTAACCGCATGTAAAAGATTTTTAAATATTTCTAAATCGGCTCCAAATCATATGGTCTAAGGCGAATGTGATAGATACCCGTTATATATTTGTTCATATTTACGTTTACTCAGATACTGGCTTAAAATAACAGAGATGTCGCGGGAACGAATCCCAAGAAAATGCTACAAAATGCTTGTTTATCGTGATAGTGTTGGTTACATACCCTGGGCATCAAACATTAAGCATTTACTCTTCTCTCACGGATTTGGATATGTTTGGCTTAATCAAAGCGTTGGAGACAAACTGTATTTTCTTAGCTCTTTTAAGCAGGTAGCAATTGACATGTTTACTCAAAACTGGAGGTCGTAACTAGATAACAGTGCACGCTACGACTTCTATAAAACCTATAAATATTGTCTAACACCAGAGGTTTACAAGCACACTATAACAGACAGAAAAATTAGAGACACATTTATTAAACTTAGGCCGGGATTAAATGATTTGATGTGCAACAGGTGTCGCTTCTCCTCTATTCCTAAGGATATGCGTTTTTGTCCATTCTGCGAAAACCATATTAAAAACGAATTACACTTTTTGTTTATATGTTTATATGTCCAATTGACGACAACCTAAGATTGAAATATATGCCTGATATCACTAAGAACCAATATTCCATGAACACAATATTATCCTTTAATGGTATCCCTAGTAAAAAATTAACTAAGATATTATAATACATCTATCAAAGTCTACGAGTGCGTAGTAAATTACTTAGTAAATCCGATATGTCCAGAAATAATTAGTTGTTTTGAAACTTTCGCATCTAGATCTGGAGTATCTACATTTCATTTTTGTTTGTTTGTTTGTTTCTACTAGAAATGCATATACATTTAAATTGTCAAATTGTCTTGACATGATGAGTATATTACTGATAGATCCTTTTGTATTGAACGTCGCACTATGGCTGAAAGCCTTTGCGACGTAAAACTTCCTATTTCCATTCCATTCCTTTTGTATTCCTTTTGTATTTCATACTACTACTGCTGCCACTGTGGTTATTACCACTGTTATTACAATACCTCTATTACATGTCAAGCATCATATTAGTTATCCAATAATTATATAATGCGCTGTACAGCTGTAAATGATATTGTTTATCTGTATGTGTACATGGGCCAATGGCCTTTCATACAATAAAGATTGATTGATTGATAGCAGACTGGTCGTACCTACACAAGGGCGACGTTTTCGACCTGACTTCCGTCATAGCCATGAACGGATGGGTATGGAATCCTAAAAGGGACATTGACGCATTGTCGCCCATACAAACACAAGACCATTTGTCGCATTGTCACGTTTTCAAAATTAATCAAAGGGCGACAGTGTGACAACATTTTTAAATATGACCCAGGTGCTCTTCAAAGTAATATTCAAATGTAGAATCACAAATAGAATTCCAACTTTCCAGTTATTACAGCGGGAATTGTATCCATATTTTATCATTTCAAAATGTGCAGCAATCTAAAGCGTTAGACTGGATATTGTTTTTTAATTCGGGTCTTCCTTTCACTTACTGTTTAATTGATTCACTTTGTTCATTTGATATACATGTTAAAATCAACTTGTATTGGTAAATTGTATAGGAAATGAAAATGTATTTACAAAATGCAACATTGTCGCGTTTTGTTAAATATTGAAATATGAAGTTATTAATATAAGCGCGACAGTGCGACAACACGACAGTTTAATGGAATGTCGCGCCTTTTTTTAACACTTTTTAGATGGGGCTACAGTTCTTCAACACGACATATTTGACCTTGAAAAATGACGCGTTGTCGTATTGTCACCCTTTTGTAAAAGTAAGAAATTTATTCAAAAGACGTCAATGCGACAATGCGATAAATGATCAAAAGTCGCGCTTTGGAATGACTGTTTGTTTCTGTAAAGGCGACAACGCGACATTGACCTTCTTAGATTCCATAGATGGGATACCTATCTGAAAACACCGAAGTGCAGCTACCAACACTGGATATTCAAGAACAGGGAAGGTCACAAGATGTTATTTATTGCTGCTGCCAGTTATTTGACGTATTCTGTTGCCTTTTGTGACAGGAAACCTAAGACTGTCTGTTTCAGTATAATTTGTTTATTACTCATTGATATGGTTTGGTCATTTACTGATTCCGCAATTTAGTTCTGTCCGTACCGATTTCCGGCTGAGCCTCTGAGCTCCATTTTGGAAATCACATACATCAACCATAAAGACTAATTAGTGAAATTGTGTCATTGTCACTTGACTTTGAACTAAAAAAATCAAGAATACCGTTTTCATTCCTTCGATGTATGTATGATGTATGTGTGTGTGTGTGTGTGTGTGTGTGTGTGTGTGTGTGTGTGTGTGTGTGTGTGTGTGTGTGTGTGTGTGTTTAGAAATGTAGTATGTTTGTTTTTAATGTCATTAAACAAACCGTCTTGGGAATACACGTGCGAGAGACAAATAGGCCACAATGTGAAGCGTCTCAACCGTGACAGCTTCCTAAATGTAATATCTGTCAGGTGATACCTGAATCCGTCGTGGAAGTCTGTTACACAGCATCTTGTCCATACTATGAACACATATAAGATAGCAACGCGATACATCACAAAGAACAATGAAGAACGAAGTTGTTTGCTAATTATTGTTCAACATTATCCTTTCCTAGGTCCACCCCATTCTCCCATCGATGCTGCAGTGTCTGCATCCGTCTGATGTAGAAGGCTTCCTCATGGGTGAACATGTCCCTCACGGCAGAAATGACGCTATCATCATTTGCACAATGCTTGCCAGAAATTTCTTTCTTCAAATTTTGGAAGACATGGGAATCTGATGGTGCAAAGTCTTGGAAATACGAAGAATGTTCAATGAATTTAAAGCAACAGTCAGGCATTATAGCAATGGCAACAATAGAAAAGTGCATTGTCCTGGTGGAACAAAACACCTTAAGTTGATTTTCTCCACCTTTAGCCTCGATATTCTCAAGCGGATGCCTAAGCGTATTTGCCATTATTGATCTCACCTTTTTGGAGATAGTCAAGCAGAAGGATTCCAAAGTAGACCAAAGCCAGCGGATGGAACATGCTTTGCCTTCTCCGCCCGAGGAGACGTCCGATATTTCCACTGTTTTGACTATTGTTCAGCCTCTGGCTAATCGGCGTGAACCCAAGACTCATCCATGGTTACATATCATCCAACACAATCAGCTGGGTCTGCTTCAATACTATGTAACGTCTCACCACAGAGGATGAACTTGGAGCGTTTCTGATCAAAAGCCCTGGAAGACAGCGTACTGAAATATTTGCCATGGGCTGCTCATTCCTCAGAATGTTCTCACCTCATGAGAGATGCCTCCCGTGATGGCTTTGTGACATTTTCCTCAGTGGTCGCAGTTGAAGGTCTTCCTGATCTTGGACCATCTTCGAGGCTCTCACTTCCTCTCTTGAACTCCGCTGTCCACCTCCTAACAGTGGCCAAATAAAGAACATCATCCCTTAAAGTTGACAACTTATCCGCAAGGATGGCTGTTGGTAGCCAATTATGTCCATTTTAATCTACAGAGCATACTAAGCCACTTTGATGCCTTCATAAATATGCTGCCTGGTTATGTACTTGTTTTAAAAGTCGCCTGTAAGCATGGGAAGTAATATATGCAAAGTGTTTAAGGTGTATTATACACCCATCGAAGTTAGGCTCAGAATTTTTCAGCTATCCCCAGGTTCAATATAACGTATATTCTCAAAGGTAGTTAATCAAACACTCTCAAGAGGAAGCCGGTAGTAAGTCTAGGCAAAATGAAAGGGAGCTGACATCGCTTTGTTCGACGGGGCCCAGCACCACCAAAAGTTATCCCTTTTGTTCACTTAGCCCAAAATCTGTTTTTAATGTTAAAAGTTATTGAGGAAACTCAGTCGAACACATTTTTACAAGGATGCTCCCAACGCTAAAACTTGTTAATTTAAGTTGGTAAATACAGATTAAACATTTGAGAAGCTCTTTATATTTTGAAACTTATTAATAATTAGTGTTAGATTGGTCAACATTCCAAAACAATCAATCCCCAAAATATTCACGTAAACTCAGTTATAAGGCCAGTAACCTGATATTGTACTATAAAAATGTATTGCTAATTAATTACAATGATGAAAAAAACATCTCAAAGAACAATTTCGATGTTAATCGCCTACGCCATGCCTGTAATTGTCATTTCTTTGAAATATGACGGTACCCTTCAGCTAATAATAGACCAGTTTTGATCTTTTAATCGGCGTAAAATCCTACTCACTCACTCACTCACTCTACCACCTAGATGCCGCGACGTTCCCCCGGGGTATAGAACGCTGTCAGCAAAGAACCCCCGAGAAGCATACTGTCCGCGGGGAACAGACAGGCCACGGCGACGTTGTGTGTCAACACAATTACCAGTAACCATACCGTCACATATAAATGTCACTAGTCGTGTTGCTTGTCGTGTATACTCAGAGTATTTTTGCCTATGGGTTGAATTATTTATAAAGAGCAAACGTCGTATAAGTAGTAAGCGCAGGTTGATTTATGTCGAAGAAACATCAACATGGCGTGTTATGTATGTTGGTTTTGAGATGGCAGCCCGTAGATGGTTTATAGTGTTAACGGTCTATGCAATGGACGTGTATATATCGTGTTAATGAATCACGAACAGGTTTGTGCATCTTGAAATGTCGGTTTAAGAAAACTTTGACGAAACGTACAAGCAAGGATAATGCGTTGACAAAACATATTTTCGTGATTAACGTGATGATATTCTACATCTAATGTTTTGTACATTTCTGATATTCCCAAGGAATGTGATAATAAACTGCTTATATTTTGTTCTTTCTTTTTTTATATTGTCCAAGGTATGGGATGCTATTCAACATCTAATGTTTTGTTCTTTACATTTCTAATATTCCCAAGGAACGTGTTGTTATTCAACAGCTATTGTTCTAAATAGAATAATGCGACGAACAGGCCTGATATTCCACAGGGAACCTGACAAAATGTAACAGATGGTTTAATGTTCTGTTCCGTCAAGTTCTGATATACCACAGGGAACGTGACGATATTCAGCTAGTGTTCTGCTCTAGTCATTTCTGGAACAGATGTTCCTGATGACAATAGAGAATCGACAATTGTTCACAGACTACACATGCATTGCCATAAAGTTTCCCCTTTCACACATCCTCCATGGGGTAAAGCCCAATCTCAAATGTGATCCCTTATATTACGTACAAGGTACGAACACATTTAGATGAAAAGCCTCAGACTGTTGTAAAAGATACATGTTCATTTTCCAGAGAAACGGTCTCCAGAGACAGCCGCGTTGCCAAACATTATCTTCTGATGGCAGCCATTTGAAATAAATTCCTCAATTCCTTGGTGTCAATGTCACGTCAATCTCAGGGGTACAAGGTGCTGTCAGCGAAATACCACTGGGGAACAGACAAGCAACGGCGACATCATGTCTCACCAGTAACTATACCATCACATCCAAATAGGTTGTCACCAGACGTGTTGCTTGTCATGTATACTTTTCTGAGCATATTTGCCTATGGTTTGAATCTTTAACAGAGAGCAAAATAAACGTCGTATAAGTAGTGAGCGCAGGTTTATTTACGCCAAAGAAACATCAACATGGCGTGTAATGTATGCTGGTTTTGAGATGGCAACCCGTGGATGGTTGTTAGTGTGAATGGCCTGTGCATATCGACATTGAAACACCCCAACCCCGATTTAAGCACTTACATATTCCTAAACCGCATGCGTTTCATACGCGTGTGCTCCTGATAACTTACTGAATGAATGTTGTTTTATGCTGTGGCCTATTCCAGCTCTATTATAAACATCTGCTTTTAAATGGAATGACGTACAGCGTAACGAAGATTCACGCCATGAGGGCACGACAACATGCAATAACTTGCCAACAAGCAAAGTCACTGAACTTGCTACCAATCCATTGAACCCACACTTACCACACACATAACTTTCCAATAAGTCTGGTCACCAGGCAGGTAAGGTGAGGTGAAACGGGGTTTTTGCATATTGGACATTTACAAGCCAGGGGATAAAACCACTGTAGATTTGAAAACCTGACCATTTTTTCGGGAAGCACCTGCAAACATGTGTATGCGGAAAGTGTCATGAATTGACGCATGAATTATATAAGTCACTCAGCCATAATGTAGTATTGAACAGATGCAATCAAAAGAATGAGGATTACAAATGCATCCGTGTCAAACAAGGGATGTTGTTCCAAGTTAATTTACATCCGCATCAGAGAGGCACGTGTTGCGTGGTACATATATTTCTTTGAGATGAGAGAGAACAACCCTTGTGGGTGTTAGTTAACTTTTATCAACTATCAAATGTTGTACTGCAGGACGTTTCTTACAACAATATTACTTACTGACTTGTTCATCCGACTGCTTAAAGTGAGTGAGTGAGTGAGTGAGTGAGTGAGTTAAACTGTATAGTCAATGCGGTCGCATTGCAGCCATGTTTGTGTCGGACATATATATATATATTCCTTTAAAACTGTTGGTTAATAGCGGAACGGAGAAACAACACCTCAAAGAAGATTGAGGGTGTACATCTCCACCAACCAAAGGCAGACCACTATAAGGAACTATGGGGACTTTTAGTTCATGGTGATAGTTGCCCAACTTAGCAGCTGCGTGGTTGAATGGTTTCGTTGTATAAAACAGACAACTGTTAATGTCCCTCTGTCGTTCGTCTGAAATTCTTTCATCTGAAAGTTTCTTCGCGTATGGCCTTAAGAATTTGATTGTTATTATCGTTTAGTATTTAATTAATTTATTGAGCTTTAATTTCTAAGTTGATCGGGCAACAGGTCAATTGACATCTTTTGTCGGATCTCCAGTTACAGTTTTAGTGTGTGAGTGGGTGGGGTTAAGCGTTACAGTATTTCAGTAAGCTTATCGACAGAGGAAACAAAAGTGACAAAATCCTTTCCATACTCATAAGAAATCTATGCTGAACGCAGAATCTACTGTCCGATTCCGACTTCTTCAGGAGCGTGTTTATTTCGTGTCATTGAATCACTATCAAATAGAGATGATACCATATTTTTGCCAAAAGGTGTGCTCATCTTGTAATGCAGGTCTTAGACAACTTTGAGACCCACGAGCAAGGGTATAGTGTTGACGAACTTAGAAAGTTATAGAAACATAATCATGATTTCAAACCCACGTCAATAGATTTCTGGCACACCTAAAGGAGCATCTCTGCACAGCAAATTGTAGTGCCTTAGACAATGTACTATGAGTTGACATTGATAACGTTTAAAGGGGTTCTTTGAGGTTTTATAACACTTCCTGCGGTTTAATACTGTACGTCATTTGTCATGTCACGCAGCATCCAGGTTAAACCACCGATCGTTAACATGGAGATGTCACCCAGTGATCAGCAGGTGATGCAAACTTAAGTTGATGGCGAAAACATAAAAATCGTCGGCCTTCGTAACTTACACATACCGTAAGAGTTTACGATTGAAATTAAAATAATTTTACTAATATTTACGACCGATCCATAAAGCACCCTAAATCCGTTCGTAAATTAATTGTCTTACGATCATTGTAGTAAATTATGATCGTCGCTCTGCTGTGATGGAGGTAAGAATATAGTTGAATTCCCATTGACGTCATTAATTTACAGGGGAATACCTTCACTCTGTTAGCAGATACCAGTAGTATTATTATCACCCGATCATGGATTCCAGTCAGCCATCGACAGTAAAAGGCCCAAGGAGTAAGAACTGGACTCAGAGTGCTAGCCCTTGTAATAGAGGGTGTTGTTTTCGTTGTTCAGCAACAATTTGACGAACAGCACGAAGAAGAAAGGACATTTCCCAGAGATGAGTTAAATAAAGATAACCAGGGTCCTCCCATGTCTTGTCACAAATGGTGACAAATCTGACCCCGAGGCTGAGGAAACATACATTCAATAGGTAGCTATTTCCCACAAGAAATAAGTGGATGTGACCATAGACAAAGCCGTCACCACACCACCGCCGTCAATGTCTGGCTATACAACTCTGATATACCACAAAGAACATCGTGATATTCAGCAGCTTATATTCTGTTCTTTATATTTCTGATATTCACCAAGGAACGAGGTGATATTCAACAGCTACTGTTTTGAATAGAATAATGCCAGATATACCACAGGGAACCTGACGATAATGCAATGTTCCATTCAACAAATGTTCTATTCAATAAAGTTTTGATATACCACAGGGTACGTGACGATATTCAGCTAGTGTTCTGTTCTTGTCAGTTCTGATACAGCTGTCCCTAATGACAATAGAGATGTGACAATTGTTCACAGATAACACATGCATTACCATAATGTTTCCCTTTTCATACATAACGTTCTACATCCTCCCTCGGGTTCATTTTAAGCCCAATCTGAATGGTATATCTATTTTTATTCTTCCCCGCCCTGAAGGCGGGGAATTATACGGGAACCATTAATTGTGTATCATGAATGTCGACATGTTGGTTTATATGAAATTTCAAGCCACACATTTACCGAAACGAAAGATACAAATCATGTACGTGGAATGTTGATGCTATTCTTTTCCAGCAATAAGAGATACTTCAAAATCGTCTTGCTTTTCTGAGACTTAGTCACGTTTCGTAATGCAGATAACCCATGACATTTGTTCATTTTGTTTTTAAAAGAGTTAAAAATGTTTAGGGGAAATATTTATCTCATTTCGCTAAAATTAACCGGTCTATATTTTGTAAGAATAAACTATTGCGCATTGAGCGATTACCTCCTTTAGTTAAAGGCGTAGTATCGAGCTTAATCACGCGCTGACCTTGTCATGCTGTACATCGTATCTTATTCAAACTGTATCACTGAAAGTGAGTGATTATCTCCCTTACCCGAACAGCTCTATTGCGCAATACCTTTGCAATGTATCGTATGTTATGCAGGCAGCAGTCGAGAAAGGTTCTAACCTGTCACGCGCAATCAATCTTTCAACTTCACATTGCTGTTGCAGCATATTGTTCAACACGATTAAGTATCAGGCTTCTATAAAGGATGACTTTGTTCAATAAACAACACATGTAAAATAACGGGTTTGATATGCGAAATTTGTAATTAGTTGTCTTCATAATCACATGTATGATCCTTGCTGGGCACAGTTGAGCACAGTATTGTTTCAAATAGTTCACTGTATGTAATGTATGATTCATACCGTTTCATGCGGCGGTTTACGGTTCTGCGTGGTTAATTGCTTTGACAGTTTTTTAACTTCCGGCATTTATTATACACGTCTTCGCTTCTGGATACATAGGAAATCAACAGGTTGGTCTATAGTTTGCAATTATTTTCCTAAAAGATAATACGGTTGCATGATATCTTCACGATGTTTGGGTTGAACATAGTAACATTCTTCGAAATCTAAACTGAAAGCAATCACAACACAAACCAAGTTAACCAAACGGAACCGTACACAAGAGTGAGTGAGGGAGTTGGGTTCAACGCCGTTTTGAATAGTATTCAGTGTCAGCTTGATGTGGGAGGAAAGTCTGAAGTGATGCAGGTCTTAGACGTTCACCACTTTGGTAAAACCAACGAGCAAGGGTTTTGTGCTGACAACAAAATCGGGGCGAACCGGGATTCAAACACACTGTCATAGGTTTCTGGCGTGCCCAAGGGACACAACTCTGCATAGCGAATTACAGCGCCTTAAGTGACCTTGCCTTCGTACACAACTGTAAGAAACTATCATACAACAAAGATGTTTTAGATGAGATGTGTATTGTGTAACATTCCATGAAGAAACAGTGGCAATATTACACTATGGCAAACTACAAAATACATGCACAATAAACGACAATTAAAAACACAGGTAGATTCAACATACAAAAGAGGTACATTATAACAAATTTATTTCAAAACAAGTGTATTATAATGATATGGAAACAATATGAGAATTAAGCAAAACTATGGCAATGTCGTACATATAAGGAATTTGTTTGTAATTGTTGATATGATAACAGAACTTGGAAGTTGTTTCTGGATAACTGTTGGTAAAATTATTAAGAACTGTTCCCTTTAACAGATTGTACCAATTTCTTTATCATGATTTATTTGTGATTCTCTTTCTTGGTTGTATTTTATACAAGACAGTGCGTAATGTTGCTCATCTTCTGAGACATCACATGTTTCACAGAGACGTTGTTCCAATGGTGTTGGTGTTTTTGTATATCTACCAATTTTTCAATTTTTAGTTTGTGATTACTTAAACGAAGTTTTGAGAAAAGTGACCTATGACCTTTGTTTTTACAATATGTAAGATAATTCTCAATATTAATAGATGACTTGACCAAACTGTGTGTTTTAACTTGCTGTTAGATAAAAAGGAATCCCATAATAATTGCGTGAATTTTTACATTTGAACTGAAGTTTATTTACCGTGGATTCATTACATTTTTTATTGGTACTAATAGTGGATGTGTATCACAGGCCCAGTTTTCTTGCCTAGGGTTTCCTTGTGCTGGCCATTTAAAGACACTGTTTCTTTTATTGTGTTTTCCAAAGATAACTACATTAATAACAACCAATTTGTATTTTGCACCAATTCTCTTCTCCCATTGCTTACACTTCCTTCCTCTGCACATAACATTATATTGCGGGGAACAATTGATGCTCTGCAGCAATCTCTACTTCTAATGTTTTTGTAAGTGTGACCTCTCAAGATGCACACAGAGCGCGAACACATTTAGATGAAAAGCTTCAGACTGTTGACGAGACAGTGTGAATTATACATGTTCATGTTAGAGAAATTGTCCCAAGAGACAGCCGCGTTGTCAAACATTACCTTTTGATGGCAGCCATTTGAAATAAATTCCTGTTGTTGTCAATGTCTCAACTGCAAAATATCTAATTAAAAAAAGAAGACAACAGACATGGAATCGACATTCGTTCTCACCTGAAAAACATCCGAAACTTAGGATTTTTTATATGTTTTCTAAGGATCAGCGCCAGTGATCAGTGTGACCAATACCCATTGATAACACCCGTCGACTTTCTACCGTAAGTGAGTTCATACTGTTTTCAATGTATATATAAAGTGTACAAAATAAAACGTATTTTGAGCCACACGTGACGGCTGCAGTGTTAGATTTAACGCCGTCAATGTGCAGGTAGCATAGATCTATACTATAACAAATGGCATGTGTATCTCCATTCTACCATGTTAAAATTAAACGCTATCTCTGAAGTGTTAGCAAAAATAGTGCCAGTTAAGGTTGGTTGGTTGGTTGGTTGGTTGATTGTTTAACGCCGCAATCAGCAATATTCCAGCTATATGACGGCGGTCTGTAAATAATCGAGTCTGGACCCGACAATCCAGTGATTAAAATCACGAGCATCGATCCAAGCAATTGGGATCGATGACATGCATCAACCAAGTCAGCGAGCTTGACCACCCGATCCCGTTTGTCGCCTTTTACGACAAGCATAGTCACCTTTTACGGCAAGCATGGGTTGCTGAAGACCTATTCTACCCCGGAATCTTCATTGGTCGCCAGTTAAGGGCACGGGTGGAGGTTAATCCTTTGAGTGGGGTGCAAATTAGAAATAACACTGAAAATACTCTTAAAGAACATGTATGGCTGTGGCGATATCTGGCACACATAGCTCTGACCATATTGCACCACGCATTACCGCTTCGACAAAGATTATAGTAAGATATTGTATTGATAATCAAACGGTGTCAGCCAGTGCAGCCAAAATCAAGTTTGACAGCATTACAGCGTGTGTGACCTTTTGCCAGTATTACAATCTGTGTATGGCCGCTTGACAACACTACAATGTGTGTATCCCGTTTGACAGCATTGCAATGTGTGTATCCCGTTTGACAGCATTACGATGTGTGTATCGCGTTTGACAGCATTGCAATGTGTGTATCCCGTTTGACAGCATTAAAAATTGTGTATGCATTACGTTGACACCATTACGGATTTAAATAATGTCCTTCACATTTGTATTTCATGTCTTTGAGGGCAAAGTTAATATGCGTCCAGCGAAGCATAGCCATGGACTGCAGAGTCATTGTCAACCCCTGCTTTGTCTAATAAGTAAAAACGACAAAATCATTGACATAATCCTGTGAAATCTCCATCTTCCATTATATTATTCCGACTATATCATGATCATGGGCTTCATGAATTACTTGCAAGTGAGCGTATCCTGCCTCATCGGTGACGCTAACATTTTTGCGGTATCGACCCATTATATTTCCAAGACCCGTTCTGGGATTCGATCCACGACCTTCTGATCCCAGATGGAACGCCTAAGAGGCACGCTAACAGAGTAAGGAAGTCATCTGTGGGATGGTTCAACGTCCTGCTACAGACCCCCACCCCACCTCGCCACCCCATGTGGATGCTGTCAAACGGTCATACTGTCCAGAACAGTACTTGACATGTAACCAGAGCTTCAATACTTTGCTGCCACTGACAGTCACTACAAATAAAATTACAACCATATCTTCTGTCACATAACTCCATTCCACGGCCATTTGACAAAGTCTTTGCCATCTGAGGGTTGACTTCAAGCCCTGCCACACAGAGAAATACAAACACAATAATTGCATTTTTGCCAATGCTTTATTCTACAACAGTTTTAACAAAAATGTGATACAAAAAAACACCAAATAAAATGTTTCTATAACCCCAAAATTTCACTTTTTTAAAATTGACATACAGTTAGACATCCCTTTTATCACATAACTCTATTACATGGCCAATTGACAAAGTATTTGCCATCTGAGGGTTGACGCCAAGCCCTGGCACACATACAAAACCAAACAAAATAATTGCATTGTTTTGCAGGAAACAATGTTATATTCTAAAATAACAAAAATGTTGTACAAATAACGCCAAAATAAAATATTTCGAAAACCACAAAATATCACGTTTCTAAAACTGACATACAGTTAGACATCCCGATTATCCAATCGTTTGTTGCTTTTAGTATAGAACTTCTACCTAACACGTTACTTTAGTTCGTACAGTTATGAATGACGATGGTAACTAAAAACGTACAGTTATGAAAGCGTCTCAGCTTATTTTGGCTAATGGTGGTACTTCTTCATGGACGCGTCCTTCTACAATGTTGCTGGAAGGGGATCAAACGACGACTGATACAAAATCAACAATGAAAAAAAACCTGAACGCCGCAATCAACACTCTGTCAGCTATACCATAACCAATAGCTTTTGACACGATGACTCAGTCGTCGGGCTTCGAGCGATGAAATGCAATCAGTGAGGTCACAATTTGTGAACACCCGATCCTCATTTTTGTCGTCTCTTAAGACAAGCCTCGGGTAATGTGGATCTATTCAGACAAGATTCCATACGGAAAAATAACACAAAAGAAACAATACATCATCGCCAAACTACAAATATAATGTTGACAACATTCGCAGATCGACAACAGATTAAATGTTGTCCCTTTTTATGTACATCAGTAAAAAGACCAAGTCTTTAGGGATTCAACCTTTCATGTTATTCTGGGCACGGGATGTTAATTTTGGCGACTTCTTCAAAGCAGGCTTTTTAATCTGTGAGAGGGGAGCCGAACATGTCTAACATGAAAAGCGAACAATTCTCTTAATTGGGTAATAAATAAGGACAGATTAACACCCCTGCACTTGTTATTAGTTAAAGATTTTGCGAGCGCGTCCGGTACAGCCGATATCGCCCTCTGTTTGAAAACAGCGATATGTGTATGGGTATTTTATAGTGTGAACGCCACCCTCGACATCATTGTTCCGAAAGCCTTTCATCATTGGTCACTGTTCTTTGAATTCAGCGACGTCATCATCTGACTTACAACTCAGTTTTGTAAGAAGATACAAAAATCGAAGTATGAATGCGGACTTAAGTTGTTGGTGTATATTATCCCGAGACAAATGTTGTCGTCCTTGCATCGTAATGCACACACCTCCACAGGATCCTCCTTGAACCCTTTGTAGATAACAAGGTCGCTGATTTCATGTCGGAAATAGGACATTTCAGCTGCTTCAACTGAAAACAGGAAACATCACGCCTGAGCTATGTTATGTATCGAAAGTGAGTTTGTTTTCACGCCGCTTTGAACAATATTTCAAATTTGTCGCTGTTTCATCTTAATGTGTGAGGGAAGCATAAAGTGTCCCAGGGGTGTGGCGGTGACAGACTTGGATTCGAACCCACTATAATTGGGTCCTGTCATGCCTAAGCCAATTTTGTCATCTAAAGACCTCCTGGTCTCCGTATCCCAGCCCATGCAGGACATTGTAAATTTACATTTTTCAAACATTTTAACAAATGAGGGGAGGAGATTAATTCAGTTGTTAGAGAGTCAGCTTGTACTGTACAACGACCGGGTTCGAATCCCCGCTTGATTACAAATTTACAAACAATGTTGCGTCTACCTGATGTGTCTGCCATAATGGTACATGATTCAGATCTGCCCGATCAGGATACTTGTTCACGTCCCTTTGACTTTTCTACTGTATGCCATATTACAGATAGTTTACTCTTTCCACGTATTCTCTTTCACAAGAGATATAAAAATTTTTGTAGGTCTGTACAAAATCCATACATGTATGCAATGAAAAAAACATGCCATTACCTGGATCGTATGTGTTGAGCATGGCTGAATCTGTTTTCAGAAAACTTCCAAAAGTGATGTGATGTGTAAGGACTATCCCAAGATCAGGATCGTTAGGATCTGAAACATAAGATGAAGATTGACTTTGGCAGTGCAAATACTTTGTATCTTCAACCAATGTCTATGTTGTTGTTCATCTTTGACGTACCATGTCAGCTAAATTCACGCGGCTTGTGACGGATACAGTAATTCACAACATCAGTCTGTCTGTGTGTCTGTATGTCTGTCTATAATTTATCTATCTATTATTGCAAGGCGATGGGTTAGCCTTGTTGTTTAAGCGTTTGGTCAACAAAACGAGGCTCTACTACTACTACTACTACTACTACTACTACTACTACTACTACTACTACTACTACAGAAACCTTTGATCGAGTGTTCGAATCCCGGATCCCCCGATTATGTTTCTTGGTTTGTCCGCACCATATCTGTGCGCGTGAGTTTCTCCAACGTGGTAAACGTCTGAGGCCCGCATCACCTCTTAGATTAAGGAGACACGCCTTGATAGAACTGGAATTTTGTTCATAAAGGCGTTAAACCAACTCACTCAATCACTGCTCCTACTCCTACTACTTCTACCACAGCTTCTACTGCTGATTGTACTATCGCTACTACAACTACTATAACCACTACTTGATTGGTTCATACATTCCAACCACGAAATAATACACGACTTGGATCATGGCATGGAGATTGTCGTGTTTGTGGATATATATGGTCTTATACGAAGCATACCATACCATTGTTACGTCAGAATGATCTCCATAAATGAATTACGTTAAGAAGCCCAGTCTAAATCTCTCAAATATTTATTGCTTCATACTCACGCCCACTCTCACAGACGAAAGGACTGCTTGTTTCACAGTCCACAGATTTCCATTGTCCGTGTTTTGGAGACTGTCCACTGTACTGGACAACGCACTGGTCAGGTAGTTTCGGTTGCCCCGCTTCCCAATTCGTTGTCAAGGTATTAGCTAAATTGAAAAACACATTAATTTAAGCCACAATGTATTTTCTTGTTTCTCAGAACAGCCAGATAATACCATATTGGCGTAGCAAGAAAAGGATACATGTAAGTGTTGAAATCTATATGCCATGAAAGTTTGATCGACATCAACCCAAAACCAAACCAAACCCTGAACCTTGAATTCTGGATACTACAGTGTACAACATCTCCATTATGTTATGATAAATACACAGGACCTATTCACCGACAAAGCTTCGTTTTTATTCTTATTCGAGGTATGCGAGGCTGATGTCATCCTCCCATTCAAATCACATCCATGAGCGAGAGAGAATCTGCAAAGTTAGTTATCAGACAAATGGAAATGATGATGTCACTTTTCAAATGAGACTTGGCAGCAATGGATCCAGGGTTCTTATGACATATAATGGAGATAAAATACACGAAGTGATCGAGGATAGTGATCATCTCACTTAATACAATTTTGTCGCGTAGGCGGCACATGCTAGCTAGTGGATGTCTGAAAAGGCCTTGGAATGCACACAGGGTCACCACTAACATCCGACATGTATACTATTGAACAACAGACTTCAAATACTCCTCCTTAGTCACTTGGGTCATGTGATCCAATCTGTTTGGGTTGCGTCCCTTTGGAGTGCCAAGATCCAAAGATCGTGGGTTCGAATCTCAGATTCACCCTGATTGTGGTCCTTGGTTTGTACAAAATGGTAAATGTCTAAGAACTGCCCCACGTTCCTCTTACGTCAAGGGCCGCCTCCGTGGTCTAGTGGTAGAGCGTCCGCCAGGAGAGCGGGAGGTCCGGGGTTCGATCCCCGGCCGCGTCATACCAAAAGACCTTAAAATATGTTACTTGTTGTTACCCTGTCTGGCGCTCGGCATTAGGGGAATAAAACAAGAACTGGTCGGCTCGGAGTCAGTATACTGTGTCTGAGTGAGGTATTCATGTTAAACTGTGGCATGGTATCTCAGTGAGCTAGCACCATAAATCGGCATCAGTCCGGACTAGTACAAGCAGCCACACAAACACACACACGCGTACATGCACGTCGCTATATAAGTGCAATATTCTTGGACGCGACGTTAAACCCCATTTCACCTCATCTCACCTACGTCAAGCTGGCATGCCCTGACGTTACTGAAATACCAAAATCACTAACTCACTTACTGCAGGGAAACTCCCATCTTAATAATTAAACCGGTCCGCAAAATGACATGGATCCCTCGACAAAGGCCTGTTTAAATCTATGTACATGTATGTATTTGAAGTGTGGAGGGGTTAAATGGCCTTTAACTTCGCGTTTAAGATTATTTCACTCACATGACGACGTACGTGTGTGCGAGGCCTCCTTGTACTGATTCCTGTTTGATAGTCCGAGCACACTGAGATTCCATGCCGCAGTATCACATGACATGGATGCCAATCCGACGTCTTTCAGTATGAGGCGGCTAGCAGTTCGAACCACCGATCCTCATCTCTACGGACTGATGCTATGTCAACGTGTGTATTTGAATTATACCTACCTGTACCATCAGGCCAGAGGTGGGTGGTCGTGGACTCGTTATATCTGAGGCTGATGAAGAACTTGTTGGAGAAGACCCTGAAACAGATCTAGAAGACGTCAGGACGTTAATTGTGTTTTGTCTACGACAATGAGGATCATGCGCTCACAATGTTTATAATGACTGATTACGTGCCGTTAGACCTTATAACGTTGATCGTTGGTGAACTGAGATTAAATTTGGTTTAGCGAAACGTTCAAGATTATTGCGTGCGCGCGTGAACTAGTTCAGGTTCAGATTTAGGTTCAGGGCTATTTATAAAAAAACGAACCAAATGCCATCTTAAATTTATTGTGAAAACAATATGCTGAATTGCCCCATTGATAATATATGTAACATTTGGGGGTGAGACATTTAGGCAAGATCTTGCTGATCTGTTTCTTATGCAAATGTATCGTAATTTCTGCTCGGATTGGCAAAATCAAAACACGGCAATTTGGCAAAGAAGTTTAACTTAAGCTTCGGGTTTTGTTTTTATTGTTGTCTTGCGTCGCACTCAGAAATACGAGTATTCCAGCTATATGATGGCGGTGATTTATAGAATCGAGTCTGAACCAGACAATCCAGTGATTGACATCATGAGCATATATGCACCCAACTGGGAAACGATTCTATGCATCTATCAAGTCAGCGACCTTCACCATCTGATCCCGTTACTCGCCTCTTACGACAAGCACAGCCACCTATTACGGCACAAATGGGTTGCTGAAGATCTATTCTACCCCGGATCTTCACGGTATATCGATGAACGGATATAGTTGAATAATTATCTTATAGCCAAATCCCATGTACCAATTAACCCTCCTGAACTAGAAATAAAAGGGGCCAGTGACATGGCCTCAACTGTTTCATATTTAAATCTACGCCTAAAGATTGAGAGTGACAAAAACTATCCGCACGACTGTATGACAAGAGGAATGACTTCAGCTTCCAAATAATCGACATTCCCTTATGTCGAGCAGTATTCCAATCAGTTCCAGCCTTTGGTGTCTACATTTCACAACTTTTGATGTACAATTGTGCATGCTCTTCCTTCGAAGATTTCAAGGAGTGTTTCAAGAATCGTGCTCAAAAGTTGTTTGATCAAGGCTACACCATTGAATGCCTCAGTAAATCTTACAAAATGCTTTATGGTTGATATGTGTAAGACTGTTCCAAATTTGACGCATCAGTGCCAAAATGATGTTCGATGCAGTTCCCTAAATTGACTTTTACCATACGTTCTCGTATTTGTTGAGAGGTTTGTGATGAGTGTCATCTGTGGGACAGGATATGTGCTAACTTTTTCGTTATCACCTGGTATCACTTATTTACTATTGGGAGTCATGTTACTCTTTTCGTCAAGTAACCTTTTTTATTTATAGCGAGTCAAGTACGTTAACATTTTTGGAAGTTTAGAATTTCCTTGCACTTATATGGCGACGTGCATGCACGTGTGTGTGTGTGCGTGTGTGTGTGTGTGTGTGGGGGGGGGGGGGGCTGCTTGTACTGTGTGGCTGCTTGTACTAGTCCGGACTGATGCCGATTTATAGTTCAAGCACATCGAGATACCATGCCGTAGTTTAACATGATTACCTTACCCAGACACTGTATACTGACTCCGAGCCGAGCAGTCCTTGTTTTCGCCCCTTAATGCCGAGCGCCAGACAGCGTAACAAAAAGCACCATCTGTAAACGTCTTTTGGTATGACGCGATCAGGGATTTAACCTATTGGCCAAGAGACTTAATTTAGGGAGAGGCCCTCTGTGTTCCCGCTATTTAATTAATCAGTGATGTTTGTCAGAGTAAACTTGGTTTTTAATCCCTTATATGGTGACCTATTGATACAATTAGCTGAGAGTAATAAACCTGCGAACCTGTTACCACGTTTTCATTATTGTTTTATTCGAGTTAAATGACACCCTGGTCTCTGGAGCACAGGTCCGTGACAGTTGCCTTGTGTTAAAAGGGCTTGCTCGTTACGCCAGCATGGGTAAAATATGTGAAGGCGACACATTGCTTGAATATTGCTAAAAGCGGCGTTAAACTATTATCACACACTCATTTCATGTCATGGGTCAACAGCGCTTTTAACCTTGGTGTTAAGTCTATAACGCTTTAAAATCACGAAGAATACGAATGTATCCTGCACAATCGTTTGTGTGCTGGCTTTAAGTATGGTCAGAGAATAGAAGGCTGAATGTGATTACGGTTTACATAACATAATTTTAATAATTTGTGTAAACCTTTCGAAAATTTTCGATTGGAGGTGAAATGGAAAACATGACATTTAGGCTAATGAGTTATTTTGGAAGGGTTTCAATTAAGAGTTTATTGGCGCCGTCGGTTGTCAATATTTCTGAGCATGATAGAAAATGAAAACAAATTCCAACTTACAAGCCACGTCGTTTGTTGTGCTAGTTTCTCTTTGTTAATTTCTGTCATTAATTTTCAATCACCATGGTCATATATTATGCTCTTTGCGCAAGTGCTCTAGTCCTCCTGGAACAACACACGCATTAATTATTCTTGCTGATGACCCATGGGAACTTTATACCTGCCAAATAGGCACATTGTCATATGTTTGTCTCACTCACCGGTACACTGCATAAACACTTGGTCACAACACAGTATTAAAGGGGCTCGGATCTAACGCAATTCCCGGACTTGTTGCCTTTGTTATTGTTTTTCCCCGTGAGTACCCGGATGATACGCAACGCAACTGAGCGTGACCAGAGACTGGGCTACCGTCTGCAAGGAAAGCTAAGTAAACTTTGAGGCTGGAGGCAATATTTGTTTCACGCATTTTTGAACACTGATTGGTTAACTGTGATCTATAAAGATTTCGACAAAGGGCGCATGTTAATTAATTTATTCAGCCTAAACAAACAGACATAAAGAACGGCGGAGCTCATCGGATATCGTCATTGGGAAATACCCCAGATGCTTATAGTTTATTAATAAAAAAAGTATCCATGCAGTGAAAGCATTTTCGGATTGCGTCGATAATACGATTACTATTCCCTTGTTGTCATCCTCGTTTTCTGGTATAACCCTACACTTGTGTATTTGTCGTCATTCACTTGATGCTCAGTTAATAAATTTATTACAGGTACAATAAGTGGTAGCACTACTTAGATTACCTGACAAAGGTTCCCATTTGGCATATATCGTGTCTGGGGTAATTATTTAATCTAAATCCAGTATTTAAGTGAGGTGAAATGTGTGTTATGTAATATGCACGTGGCAGCCGAGCAAGAGGTGAATGATCGAAATGTTTTTCAGTCACTTTGTAAAATAACAGAATATTTAGGCGTTTAATAGATTTGAAAATGTTACACATTTTGACAGTAAAAGAATATACACACTATGAAAAAAGCAATGCTCAGGTAAAATATTTACTTTGTGTTGCAAGTCAAAATAGTGTAAACGAAAATGGCAAAATTACTAAGCAAGTGACTTATCAAAACTTCGTCACCATTACCGATGCTACCCACAAAGATACCTTCATTTCCTTATTATCTCGAAAACTGTATTTCATTTTGTTGATCAATGTGACCATACGCCCTTATTACTACCCATAAAAGTGACTAATGCGCTTACGAATGGCGCAGCAGAGGTCGCGAACTAGTCTAGATTTCTGATATATCCGGGTACTCACTGGGAAAAAACAATAACAAAGGCAACAACCAGTCCCGGGGAATAGCTTTAGATCAGTGCCCCTTTAAACAGTCTATTTCATGGTCTGAAGTTCCGGGTTTAAATAGGTCTTCATCTATGCTTGCCGTAAACGCCTGACGTAGGAGGCTTGCTTCAAATTCAAATGTTTATTGTATGATAAGCCAGAGGCCAAAATACACGAAGCTGATACAATACAGTACTGGATAATTTTACAAGTAGAATCACGTTTCATTTCTGTACATTTCTGGTCTTGAAGGCATATTTGAAATATAACATAACCGATGATCTTATATCGTTCAATAACGCCCAAAATGGAAATTCCCTCCGCTCATTTACCCCCTGAACTAGAAATAAAAGGGACCCGAGGCCTAGGGTCCGCCTCATCTGTTTCAGCTTGTATTTTGTAACAATTAAATCATGTTCAATTTCAAGGTATTTCTTCAAGAGTCTTAGTGACATTTGCATATTTTCTGAATGTTTAACAATTTCATGTCTGACTTGGTTTTTTCTGAAAACTGTCTAATTTAACAACCCTCCATGGTTTTGATATGCTCCCCATCTGGTTCGCCTGATTGCTAGAGTTCCGTCGACGGACAACATTTTTAGGAGACATAAGACATTGAAAGAAATCATTCACCTTAATAATCAACTGTGTCGGGTAGCCTAGTGGTTAAAGCGTTCGTTCGTCACGCCGAAAACCCGGGTTCGATCCGACATGGGTACATTGTGTGAAGCCCATTTCTGGTGGCCCCTGCCGTGATATTGCTGGAATATCGCTAAAAGCGGCGTAAAACAATACTCACTCACTCACTCACTTTAATATACTATTCCCGTACTTGAGTTATTTTGCAATTCACCGTTCTCATTTGGATCCCGACGGACTCTGTATGAAAAAAAATGGGGAACTGGACGTACCGCTCTTCGTATGAAAATATAATTACATAGGAACTTAGTGTACATTTCTCAGGTGAACGTGAGGATCTAACTGTCAATGGAATATTAAGAAAACACGCTCTAACTTACAACATGTCTTTTCTTGACCCAACTATGCTTGCGTTAAATTTTAAAACCTTGGCGAACCTAAGTTAATAATTGAACAACGCACGCGTTTGTCATTTGTGGACAAGCCAGGCTTCATGTTAGGGTGTCCTTTCACGTGCCATAACGTGCGTTCGATTATTCAAATTTGAGTCAATCGAGGTTACCACAATTCTGACAACCAGGGTTAACTAATCTGATTCAACTTGAGTGTTATTCAAGGATAACGTAGGACAGAACCGGATATAAAACGCAATTATTGCAACCTCAGATAGAGAATAGTTGTCAGAAGAGTGAGTGAGTGAGTGAGTTGGGTTTATTGCCGCTTTTAACAGTATTCCAGTCACATCACGGCGTGTCAGCTTAATGTGGGAGGAAAGCCCGAAGTGATGCAGGTCTCAGACGTTTACCACTTCGGTGAAACCCACGAGCACGGGTATGGTGCTGACAAACCTAGAAACATAATCGGGGCGAACCGGGATTCGAACCAACAATCATAGGTTTCTGGCGTGCCCAAGGGACGCAACTCTGCACAGCGAATCGCGGTGCCTCAGACGACTGGGTCACCCGTGCCCCCAGTTGTCAGAAGAAGAAACACAACAGCCTTTTGTATTCCCGTAACACTCAACTATAAGATGTGAACAAGTGTTTCACTGGTTGACAATCTATTTAAAAAAAGTCGAAAATAACGTATAAGCATCAGAGATGCCAAATTATCACCAAAGTTGCATTATTGAGGATAAAGCATTTACATCGACAATCGAAAGTTTCCTTACCCTGATTCTTATCAGAATACATATTTACTGTCAACACCTAGTTAATTATATTCATAAAGTGCTTATATTCATGATTGAATGAATAAGATGATGGATGATGTTACATGTAGGCTGCTTAGTACAGCATCTCAAGGGTTCAGTAGTTTCGGGCAACTTAGGGCAACCGAAGTATGAGGTCAATAAATTAACATGTGCAAACATTTGTCAACCAAGATTTTCTTGGATTATACCTTGGCCAACACTGTTCACCTGCGCCAATTCGCCGCCCTATTTACTCGACAGAACAACAATGTAAAATGCATATTTACGTAAAATCTTTCACGCCCTCTGTAAACTGCATGACTTGTTGTCGTTTTGCTTCACTGTCGACTCTCAAAAGTCGAAGATTATGTCCTCGACACACCTCGTATGCTCGTTCGTACAATAAGTAATGGTGGAAGTATATGAATCCACTCCGAACTGAAACTGAAAACACAAAGGCTTTTTTATTTTCCAAACCCTGACAGGACACAGCTGGCCAGTCAACTAAAAAGCCGCAATTCGCTGTAGATGTCCGTCCGTTAGGGTTGCGAGAAACCGGCAATCATGGGTTCGAATCCTACATTCGCCCTCACTGTGTTTCCAAGTTTGTCAGCACTATACCCGTGCTCATGGCTTTCACCAAAGAGATAAACGTCTAAAACCTGCACCACCCCACTCTTTCCTCCCACATTAAGCTGACACACCGTAAAATAACTGAAATATTTTTCAAAGTGGCGTTAAACCAATCTCACTCCAACCCTAGAGGTGATCACCGAGAGCATGTTTGCTACTGTAAAAGTACTCAAGAATTTAAACTATTGCAGTAGTAATGCGGATGCTTGATAAATACTTCTATGTTGACAATGTCTAAAATGTTCGCCAAATCCTTGATTCAGTTTATTGCTTTACACAGTTGTCAGTGCGACGAGGCAGCTACCACTGACAATATAAAAGTTATATATAAAGCAATTTTACATGGTAAGACAGAAAAGATGCTCAAATTACTATCATAGCACTAGCAATTCCATTCAGTTCTTTTTTCTTAAGGTTGTACAACAGCATATAAAGTTACACAACAAACAAATACATTATCTTTTTTATTATACATATAATTTGCAATATATTTAGATGTAGATTTTACAAAGGGGTTACATTGAAATAGATACTGGAATAGCTGACCAATCACCGAGACAAGTTACACAATTCCCCTGATGGTAATACATGTAGCTTCTTGTCAAATGCAATACTTTAATACATGTACGAATAATTTAATACTTACCAATGTACCCTGCAATCTGGAGCACGAAGAAGAATACCCGACTAGTATGACGGCAGTCCATCACGGAATAGAGGATTTAATGGATCAATGCTACAAATCAATACACTACTACACCTTCAGTCGTTAACGACGGTTTGCACCACTAGAGTTCTTCACAGACGTTCTGGATTTCTATTGGGAGACGTCAAAGTACAAACATTATGTATTCCTTTTATCTCCACTACCAGTTGTCCTGCATGGTTTTTCAGTCAGTCAATCAACCCACCAACTAATCAGTCAATTAATCAACCAAACCAATTAATAAATTTTGAATGAAATGCTGGGGCGAGTTATTTCGAGGTTCAGGAGTGTCTTAAGGTTTTATTTCTATCTATGTTCAGTGTAACCCAATCTCATTAATATCAGATCTTTGTTCTCTCTGCCGCTAAACCAAGATCTGAGGACATCCAGACATCAGAGCGGTCGTTCACCATGACCATTCAGAACGCCGCTTACCAGATCGGGAATGTGTTTTGTAACCATGCAACCAAGAAAGTTAAACACGCTGTATTCCGTTACGAGCTGTACGACTGATTCCATCAAACTCATCGTCAATCTACCTCTCCAATTGGACAAGCATTTGAAACGGGGAAGTACTGCCATATGATCTCGGTCATCTCTTCGACAAATTCCTGAATTTTCTTTTTCTTCAATTTTCTAATTTTGAATCGATATTCGAAGTTTCAAAGAGCAGTCAGAAATGGAAGTCGCCATTTTGAAGCTAGTGCCGTTAAGCTTGTGAAATCTGCTTTCTGATTGGCTACTATCCGCTTCTTGTTAGTCATTTCATTGCTCGGTCAAACCTTTTTTCTTTGAAAAGATCAGGCTCATAGTTTTAGATGAAAACAATTCTGGTTTTGTAGCTGATACAAAGTCCCAGGACCCCACCAGAATATCAAATGATCGGTCCCTCAGTCGTGATGATGATGGTTGAGCGCTGAAAAAGCCACACGTGAAGGGGTTGGTTATAGTTAATCCCAGGAATATATCACGACCTAGATGCCAAGCTTGGTTGGGGTTACTGGCATCAAAAGTATACTCGCACCTGGCAACTTAGTCACGAAGCGTAACATACTATTCGACTTTGTGATGAACACATATACATGGGATAATTACAGGGTAATAATAGTTTGACTCGGCAGCGCTTCCTGGGAGAAGTCCCATTTGCTCTCCCATGGTACGACGCAGAATATGTAGAGGGCGTCATGGAAAATGATAAATACAAAATTCTTTGGAATAGGCCCATTTACAGCCTTAGACGTATCCAGGCCAACAAACCTTTTCTTGTCCTTTTTGATAAATCCAGTGAAATCATTTATATTATTGAATTTTCTGACCCTTTGACAAGAATGTGATTGACAAGATTGAGGAAAAACATGGCAAATGTGCGGACCTAGCTTTCGAAATGTCACGCTTGCATCCCAAGTACCAAGTTGTCCGACTCCCCATTGATCTCGGTGCCTTAGGTTTGGTACCTCCCAATCTATTGACTGACATTGGGAGAGTACCCGGGTTTGCTACCAGGAATAAAGATTCTGACAATCTGGGTAATGCAGAAGGCTGCAGTGTTGGGGATTCTTCACATTCTCCGGAAAGTTTTGGGTGGGTTTGACAAGGCAGCCCTTCTAATGATTCGTGCATTTTACTATGCAGAGTGACGTCCTTTAGGCTTGCAAGAAGCATTTGGTCGTTGGTTCAAATTCCAGATTAGTTTTATGGATCTTTCGCAACATGTCAGTGCTCGCGGGTTTAACCAAAGACGTAAACGTCTAAGACTTGCATCAATGGGGGTTTTCCTCCCACATCAAACTGACTCGCTCTTATATAACTGAAATAGCATTCAAAGATGCGTTAAAACAAACCCACTCACTCACTCAGTATAACGTTATAAATCGTTCGATGCTTAAGGCGACGTTAAGCCCTGACATTAAGGATGACCAACTGCTGTGTCTTCAGTTACCGTAGTACACGACATTTGAAGTTCGAGGACAGACAACAGTCGACATGATCTCGTATCCTCAGTTCTCTCTCATGTATTGCTATTTGTGACATTGTTGAACGATGAAGTGACATAGCAGCACTATTGGAATTGTCGTTTTGGTCATGTTGCGAACACCAGCTATATATTACGATAATCAACTACACGTTACGACACCGACTACGTATTACGACAACCAACTACGTGTTACGAACATCAACTACATGTTACGAACATCAGCTACATTTTACGAACACCATCTACATGTTACGAACATCAACTACATGTTGTGAACACCAACTACATGTTATGAACATCAACTGCATTTTATGAACACCAACTACCCGTTATGAACATCAACTGCATGCGACCATCAACTACATGTTACGACAACCAACTACATGTTGGGAACATCAGCTACATATTGCGAACATCAAATACATGTTACGAACACCAACTACATGTTACGAACACCAACTACATGCGAACACCAAATAGATGTTACGAAC
The DNA here is from genome assembly GCF_022045235.1 of Haliotis cracherodii. Taxonomy (NCBI): domain Eukaryota; kingdom Metazoa; phylum Mollusca; class Gastropoda; order Lepetellida; family Haliotidae; genus Haliotis; species Haliotis cracherodii. The sequence continues at coordinate 6,348,166 of NW_027266279.1, read as the reverse complement.
ACCAAATACCTGTTTCGAACACCATCTACATGTTACGAACATCAACTACATGTTACGAACATCAACTAAATGTTGCAAACATCAATTACATGTTACGAACATCAACTACATGTTGCGAACACCAACTACATGTTACGAACATCAACTACATGTTACGAACATCAACTAAATGTTGCGAACACCAACTACATATTGCGAACACCAACTACATGCTACGAACACCAAATACATGTTACGAACATCAACTACATGTTACGAACACCAACTACATGCGAACATCAACTACATGTTAGGAACACCAACTACATGCGAACATCAACTACATGTTGTGAACATCAAGTACATGTTACGAGCACCAAATACATGTTGCGAACATCAGCTAAATATTGCGAACATCAACTACATGTTACGAACATCAACTACATGTTGCGAACACCAACTACTTGTAACGAACACCAAATACATGTTACGAACATCAACTACATGTTGCGAACATCAGCTAAATACTGCGAACATCAAATACATGTTACGAACATCAACTACGTGTTACGAACACCAACTACATGCGAACATCAACTACATGACTGTGAAATAATGCAGATAATATACCAGTCAGGTGTAAGACAGGTGTTAACGTTCTGTTGTGTAATGCAGATAATGTAGATAATGTACTCGCCAGGCGTATGACAGGAGGTAACGTTCTGTTATATAATACAGATAATGTTCTAGCCAGGCGTATGACAAGTGTTAACGTTCTGTTGTGTAATGCAGATAATATACTAGTCAGGCGTATGACAGGAGGTAACGTTCTGTTATATAATACAGATAATGTTCTAGCCAGGCGTATGACAGGAGATAACGTTCTGGGATGTAATGCAGATAATGTAGATAATGTACTCGCCAGGCGTATGACAGGAGGTAACGTTCTGTTATATAATACAGATAATGTTCTAGCCAGGCGTATGACAGGTATTAACGTTCTGTTGTGTAATGCAGATAATATACTAGTCAGGCGTATGACAGGAGGTAACGTTCTGTTATATAATACAGATAATGTTCTAGCCAGGCGTATGACAGGAGATAACGTTCTGGGATGTAATGCAGATAATGTAGATAATGTACTCGCCAGGCGTATGACAGGAGGTAACGTTCTGTTATATAATACAGATAATGTTCTAGCCAGGCGTATGACAGGTGTTAACGTTCTGTTGTGTAATGCAGATAATATACTAGTCAGGCGTATGACAGGAGGTAACGTTCTGTTATATAATACAGATAATGTTCTAGCCAGGCGTATGACAGGAGATAACGTTCTGGGATGTAATGCAGATAATGTAGATAATGTACTCGCCAGGCGTATGACAGGAGGTAACGTTCTGTTATATAATACAGATAATGTTCTAGCCAGGCGTATGACAGGTGTTAACGTTCTGTTGTGTAATGCAGATAATATACTAGTCAGGCGTATGACAGGAGGTAACGTTCTGTTATATAATACAGATAATGTTCTAGCCAGGCGTATGACAGGTGTTAACGTTCTGTTGTGTAATGCAGATAATATACTAGTCAGGCGTATGACAGGAGGTAACGTTCTGTTATATAATACAGATAATGTTCTAGCCAGGCGTATGACAGGTGTTAACGTTCTGTTGTGTAATGCAGATAATATACTAGTCAGGCGTATGACAGGAGGTAACGTTCTGTTATATAATACAGATAATGTTCTAGCCAGGCGTATGACAGGAGGTAACGTTCTGTTATATAATACAGATAATGTTCTAGCCAGGCGTATGACAGGTGTTAACGTTCTGTTGTGTAATGCAGATAATATACTAGTCAGGTGAATGACAGGAGATAACGTTCTGGGATGTAATGCAGATAATGTACCATTTATGTATATGACAGGTGTTAACGTTCTGTGATATAATGCAGATAGCGTACTAGTCAGGTGTATGAAAGGTGTTAACGTTCTGTGAAGTAATACAGATAATGTACTAGTCAGGTGTATGAAAGGTGTTAATGTTCTGTGAAGTAATGCAGATAGTGTACTAGTCAGATGTATGAAAGGTGTTAACGTTCTGTGAAGTAATGCAGATAATGTACTAGTCAGGTGTATGAAAGGTGTTAATGTTCTGTGAAGTAATGCAGATAGAGTACTAGTCAGGTGTATGCCAGAGGGTAACGTTCTGGGATATAAAGGAGATAATGTACTAGTCAGGTGTATGATAGGAGGTAACGTTCAGTGATATAATGCAGATAATGTACCAGTCAGATGTATGACGGGAGGTAACGTTCTGTGATATAATGCAGATAATGCACCAGTCAGGTGTATGGCAGGATGTAATGTTCAATGATATAATGCAGATAATGTACCAGTCAGGTGTATGACAGGAAGTAACGTTCTGTGATATAATGCAGATAATGTACCAGTCAGGTGTATGACAGGAGGTAACGTTCAGTGATATAATGCAGATAATGCACCAGTCAGGTGTATGACAGGAGGTAACGTTCAGTGATATAATGCAGATAATGTACCAGTCAGGTGTATGACAGGAGATAAGGTTCTGTGATATAATACAGATAATGTACCAGTCAGGTGTATGACAAGAGATAAGGTTCTGTGATATAATGCAGATAATGTACCAGTCAGGTGTATGACAGGAGATAAGGTTCTGTGATATAATGCAGATAATGTACCAGTCAGGTGTATGACAGGAGGTAACGTTCAGTGATATAATGCAGATAATTTACCAGTCATGTGTATGCCAGGAGATAACGTTCTGTGATATAATGCAGATAATATACCAGTCAGGTGTATGACAGGATTTAACGTTCAGTGATATAATGCAGATAATGTACCAGTCAGGTGTATGCCAGGAGGTAACGTTCTTTGATATAATGCAGATAATGTACCAGTCAGGTGTATGACAGGATGTAACGTTCAGTGATATAATGCAGATAATGTACCAGTCAGATGTATGACAGGATGGAACGCTATGTGATATAATGCAGATAATATACCAGGCAGGTGTATGACAGGAGGTAACGTTCAGTGATATAATGCAGATAATGTACCAGTCAGGTGTATGACAGGAGGTAATTAACGTTCAGCGATATAATACAGATGATATACCAGACAGGTGTATGACAGGAAGTAACGTTCTGTGATATAATGTAGATAATATACCAGTCAGGTGTATGACAGGATGTAACGTTCCGTGATATAATGCAGATAATGTACCAGTCAGATATATGACGGGAGGTTACGTTCTGTGATATAATGTAGATAATGCACCAGTCAGGTGTATACCAGGAGGTAACGTTCTGTGATAAAATGCAGATAATGCACCAGTCAGGTGTATGCCAGGAGGTAACTTTCTCTGATATAATGCAGATAATTTACCAGTCAGGTGTATGACAGGAAGTAACGTTCTGTGATATAATGCAGATAATGTACCAGTCAGATGTATGACGGGAGGTTACGTTCTGTGATATAATGCAGATAATATCCCAGTCAGGTGTATGACAGGATGTAACGTTCTGGGATATAAAGAAGATAATGTACCAGTCAGGTGTATGACAGGATGTAACGCTATGTGATATAATGCAGATAGTGTACCAATTAGGTGTATGACAGGAGGTAACGTTCTTGGATATAAAGAAGATAATGTACCAGACATGTGTATGACAGGATGTAACGTTCAGTGATATAATGCAGATAATGTACCAATTAGGTGTATGACAGGGTGTAACGTTCAATGATATAATGCAGATAATGTACCAGTTAGGTGTATGACAGGGTGTAACGTTCTGTGATATAATGCAGGATCATCTACCAGTCAGGTGTTTGTTCATAAGTAGACATTTAAAAATCAGGGTATAACGTTACTAACGTCAGAAGTCATGATAGGTTGCTGATACACGACCATTAGATGAATGAAGATGAGCTATAAGGCACTTTCTGATAACAACAATGCACCGAACTAAAAGGATTGACTTTTGAACTCACAGGCCAGTAGTGACAAACAGATAAATCGACATATGCTTGTTTTGTTCTAACCGATGGATAAGACACGGAAATACTGGTATTGCTGGTAAGATGTCTTCCTGTAATATTATCATACATAAGATTATGACATCTTTTAACGTATAGTTTAACAGTGCATATAAGTGTTTATTGCCAACAGCTTTAGAAAAAGCTGAGTTCATTTCACGTGTACCAGTGTAGTATTTCTGTCACTCGGGCAGCATTGTTGTCGTCATTCGAATCTTACTGTGACGTAAGGTCGGAATGACGTCACACCTGAAACGACGCCATATCTGAAAATTAATATAATTCGACAATTGTGGTTTTCTGACACAGCGGTCGTGATCAGTGCACATTTCTAAAGGGGAACTCCACAAGTTAAACCAATAATTGGTAATGAAGAACTTATCATACTCGCATGCATGTCATACTGATTTTACGAAACTCTCCCTCAATATTATATTGGAAAAGCGAGATAGATAATATTTTACGGCGCTTCTAGTTATATTGCAGCAAGGCAATGTCACCATTGTTCAATCAGGCCGGAAACCATGGTTCTGTTTCACTCACATTTCCGAAGTGAACTGAGTGTGCAAAGTTCATTAGTACTGCATCCAACACATCCCCGACACAAACACCGTTTAACTCTAGCTTCTCATTAAGTCACATAAGTGTATGCCGAACGAGGTAAAGCACTCTTACCGCCGTGCTAACTTGCACGCCTTTCTTGTGTTAAAAGCAAGCTCCACAAACTTGTCGTCAGCATAGACCAGTGACTGGATGGCCACAATGGATACACTGTTGTGGGCTGATAACATGAGCAACAGACTTTTCTATGTGTGAAATCCATTCTTAGTGTCACATAATGTCATGCATATGATTGCAATATTGCGCCAAACGGCCTTTTACCAAACTTGTTCAACCGCTTATGAAATCCAGATCAGACTAAACCAGCGGTTGATAGTATGAGCGACGATCCAGAATATTTGGGTATTTGACGACAAGTAAGGGATAGCCAATGACATATTTCTATCTTTGAAAGAGCTTTATCTGCCGTAATTCGCAAACTCTTTGTTACTCTGTACTCCACATAAACAGAGAAACTCGAAGGTTAATTGCATTGCTGTCTTTATTTATTACAATGAGTTATCAGTATACACCAACAAGTCCGTTTCCTGGGTGTGTGAGCGTGCTTCTGTAACAAAAATCATATTTGATTACATAACATCACGCAGATATATATATAGAGAGAGTTAAATGTGTGTGTGTGTGTGTGTGTGTGTGTGTGTGTGTGTGTGTGTGTGTGTGTGTGTGTGTGTGTGTGTATACATAGTTAAATCGACGCCCTACCAATACCAATAGCTCACTTTAAATGGTGCGGTTGCGGTCCACAGTAAGAATAACTCGTCGCTACGGTGGTGGTCAATAAAATGCCAAAATCAAGTGCTACAGTTCGGGTCAAAAGAAGGACTGTCGCAAGTGCTACGTTGTTGATCGATGGAAGGAATGTCTCAAGTTCTACATTGTTGGGTGATACAAAGTCTATCGATAATGCTACGTTGGTGAGATTGATGGTCGAAAGAAGGCCGGTCTCAAGTGAATAAATATTGGGTGATAGAAGAGGTGATAGAAGATTATCTCATGTACGAGAAACCCGTGAATATCCGGGATAGACTAGGTCTTCAGCAACCCATGCTTGTCGTAAAAGGCGATTATGCTTGTCGTAAGAGGTGACTAACAGGATCGGGTGGTCGGACTCGCTGACTTGATTGATGCATGTCATCGTGTCCCAGGTGGGCAGATTAATGATCATGATATTAATTACTGGATTGTCTGGTCCAGACTCGATTATTTACAGACCGCCGCCATATAGCTGAAATATTGCTGAGTGCGGCGTTAAACAACAGGCAAACAAAACAGATTGTATTTCACAAATGAAAGTGTCTGCAGGTGCAGATTGTGGCATTGAAAAACGCATTTCTTATCCATTTTTGAGTTTGTCGCCTCTTGGATTGTTTAAGACGAATTCTTACTCGGATCCCTCACGGGTCTGTGAAATACAGTTGTATGTTCAGGTTCATTGTCATGAAGCAGTAGCGCACCTGAACATAATGTTTTCCATGATAGCTTCTCAACTGACGTAGTTATGTGGCATGGTATTGCCCATTGATAGTCTGACCTTTTTGCAGATAGTCAGTCATGATCATCTTGACTGATGTCGCCCGTTTGTACTTATTTGTTTGGGTGAAGCAAATGATTCCACTGCTCCAAAGTTCTGATTCAGGATCACTGTGATGGTCACAGGTCTCATCCTGGGTTTCAATTCGCACCAAGCATTTATCAGAATAACTGCCCGGGGTCAAACGATTTTCAATATTCGGGGTACCCAGCATGCGTACGGCATGTTCATGTGAAGTGTAACCCCAAACTGCTCTTAACAGTGTCAGTGACATCCTCAATTGTAACACGTTGGTAAGTCACACCCTTGCTGTGTACATCCCCCAGTTTCTGGTGTGGCGTCTTCAGGGCGACCAGACATGGTCACATCTGTACTTATTTTGTCTCGCTTAAATTCATCAATCCATTTCAAGAGTTGTGATTGGCAGTCCCATCAAAGGGTGGTTTTCAAATCTTCATACATTTTCTTTGGTGACATGCTCTTTGTATGAATGTATATACTCACAGTTCGTTGACCCATGTCAACGTGTCAAGTTGTCTTCTCGGAAACAGATGCAGTTATCAGTCTGTAATATGGAGTTATGTTTTCCAAGAGATGATTTTCTTCAAACACGCGTTGAAACCTCACATTGCACAAAGCAATGCTTAAGAGCCCACGAACCTTTAGACTTACGCTCGTATCTTGAGTGCTGATGTTTGGGTTGATAATAAACCTACCTGGCTTTCGGTAGCGCGCCATTAACCAGATGTGATGCTCAGCGCTGAAAACCCGTGATGTGCCGTTTCACCAAATTCTGCAACAGTTATGTTTGTAATGAACGATAATTTCATGCAGTTGAAGGACATGATGTTTGTTTGTTGTTTTAGGATTTATTCAAATAACGACCCTTCAATGCTAATTCGAAAATAGTCATCACTATCATGATATCATTACTTTTTCTGACAGTATAGTTCTCGGACGTCATGGTGTGAAGGAATTATCTGTTCTATATGTAGGAACAAGAATACATCATGGCGAAGATTTTCCTTCAAGGTGAATTTTCTTGGAGGTTCATCTGTTGCAAGGAACCTAAAGTGATTCACCGATTATTTTTGGCCTAATGTCATTTTGTGACGTGTCATCATGTATAGTATCTGTACAAAACCATGCCATGGTGTTGATTGAACAATGAAAAGTTGATAAAACCAAACATTGGGATGTATGTTGATTGTCAACAGTGTGGAAGCGGGCGATATATGGATGGAGAACAGCTTGAACGGTTTATCAGGTGAATCGTGCCAGCACTGAGAAGAGAGTGTGGACAGATCAAGCTGGCAAATGTTCATTTTTATTTTCATGAGTTTGTTGAAGATTGTGTCTGTCTCAAACATTACACATCCATGATAAAAAGTTCAATTTATCTCCATAACAGATGTATATGCCACTGCAAGAAAAGAAATGGGTATGTTATAAATAGAATTCTCATAAATAAGGTACCTGAATAAAACCATGTTTTTCATTTGTTATGAGTTTGGAACTCAAATGTAAAGATGCAATTCTCAGAGAAATGCAGACAATGACAAGCAATAGAAACCTTTCATTGCAAATCAAAATACACAAAAACAAGAAAAAAGGGACATAAGCATGTTCCAATGGTACGAGTGAGTGAGTGAGTGAGTGAGTATGGTTTTATGCCGCTTTTAGCAATATTCCAGCAATATCACGGCGGGGGACACTAGAAATGGGCTCCACACATTGTACCCATGTCGGGAATCGAACCCGGGTCCAATTGCTTGTTTGAATCGATCTAGTAACCTATCCTTGTTGAAAGAGTGATTGAATGGCGGTGAAAAGTCTGTCTCAATGCGTAATCAGCATGAGCAGAAAGCGCTCGTTCAATCTTCAAATGGTACTAAGCGCAGTTACTGCTGTTAAGGACAGGACAAAGTGAATTATAAACTCTTAGCAAAATGCTGCCTGAACGTGAGAGCAGGGACTTCAAATGTAAAGACGCAGTTCCCAGAGAAATAATGACAGGCGACAGAAAGAAGATATGGTAAAATGTAATATGGAAGAAAATATTGATACTTTTCAGTATGAACACACCATGGAAAACTTTTCACAAAAACGAGAACAGAGAGAGTTTAACTTTTGACTGGTCCTAAAGGTATGAGGGAAACAGTCGTGGGACATATTTTGTTGTATATTAGTAGCTCACCACATATTTCAGCCTTTCCCGCTGCATGATATACTCGCCAATATGACATGTCCAGTTGTGTGCAATGCATTAGTTCCTGTGAACTATGTTCACTGGACCTTTTTGTAAATGGCCTAATTGCAGCATTAAAAAAAGTTATTCTGGTGTTGATATGCCATCTGCTGTTTATGATAGAATATGTAACTGTATTTGTCATGCGTAAGGATGAGACATATGGACGAACAACTTCATTATTACAATTAGAAGCGACGTTTCGCTGTAGGTTCCAACACCGTTATCAAGCAAGTCTCCAGAGTATGGTTGACAAGAATATATACAGGATAGGAGGCAGTGTTTATACAGTTGAGTAGGTTTAAGATACAGTTACACTGTTGTATTTGTAATGACTTGTGTTATTACTTAAACAATAATCAGAGGAGAAAGGGAGTTCTTACTTTACTTAGAGATCAAATAGAGCAGGGGTCACCATGATATGTACTGATCATCTGATGATCTGAGTAGTAGACTCGAGTCTGGAATGCTGCAGCACTCGCATGATCAGTAAACAAGTCCAGCGTAGCTCCAAGACAGTGAGATGGTGAGTGAATGAGTTGAGTCATTGTCCTCACATTAAAGAAATCTTCATGTTTCAGTGTTTCACTCAGATCACAGTTGAAATTCCCAGTATCTAGGACATATTCACATTCATCCTGAAGTTTCTGCATGAATTTTGGAAGTGAATGCGACATGACACTTTTGGAGGAACATACACACAAGCAATGCAGAACTTGCCAACAAGAAAAGAAATGTATTCAGTACTGCGAGATGACATTACATCACATAGCTGGACACTGTTCTTGAAACTTATTGAGACATACACAGCAATACCATACCAATACCAGACTTGATATCCTGGCACTACTCTTTCACTGTAATCATTGAAGTGTGTTTCTGTGAAACACAAAACATCCAGCACACCAACAAACTTATCCTTCTTCACATCTTCGAAATGAGCACTGATTGATCGAACATTCAAGTGAGCCACTATGAGTTTATCGCCATGACTGTTCTCTACAGGGTGTGTCCAGGTGAGCAGTATTTCATTTCGCAATTTAGTCATCTCATTCCAATGCTTTTTTTGTTTACTACAATTTTGTGTTCAGCAAACCTACAAGTTTTAGGCCTTTCCTCGATTTGACCCAACTGAGCATCGTATACACTTGAGCAGGCTGGGCTTTAAATTTACTTCCTTGTATAATTGTCATGTTCCCAATCATCTGCTCACAGGTGCTACCTTGAGACTTGTGGATTGTGAGACCCCATGGTAAAGTTCCTGGATACTGTTTTCTTTTATGACAGAATACTGTACGGTTTTCAAGATCTGCTCCGGAATCAAGCATTACCCCAATTTTCAGTCTAAGTCAAAGTCGTTGCCAGTGAAACTCGGATTTTCTTTAAATCTCAAAGTATCAAAAGGCACCAGTTTTTCCCTAGACCTATTTATGTGCCAAGTTTGGTGAAGAAATATTGTACGGTTTTCAAGATCTGCTCCGGAAATGAGCACTCCCACCATTTTCAGTTTAAGTTAAAGTCGTTGCCCTGGAAACTCGAAAAATATTTATTTAAAAAATCCCAAACTATAAAAGGCACCAGTCATGTGAAAGTTTAGTGAAAAATATTGTACGGTTTTCAAGATCTGCCCTGGAAAAGAGTCCTTATATTAAAAAACACATCATTAGGTTGATAATCATAAACGGTAATGCCATTGATCAAATATGTGGCTGCAGCAATATTTGATGTGCCCTATTTAAAAAATCAGCTCAGATGTTTACTACTTCTGTGACACCCACGAGCACGGGTATGGTGCTGACAAATCTAGAAACATAATCGGGTCGAACAGGGATTCGAACCCACAATCATAGGTTTCTGGCGTGCCCAAGGGATGCAACTCTGCACATCGAATCGCGGCGCCTTAGACGACGGGGCCACCTGTGCTCATTGGTACTTTGACTGAATGCGTGTCAACTTGCACTGACGGCGAAGATGGTTATATCCCATTAGTTACTCGTCCCATTTGTCACACACCTCTCTAATCCCAGTTGCACCAGGTGTACAACCAAGAAATTGCTCAACACGATCAAGCAACTATTGCTCTACTGCCCTCCTTTTCCAGTATGAGCAGTTCACTATACAGGCATCATCAGAAGACCAGAGCTGAGGTTAATCTGACTGAGGATTGGACACAGACCATGGACGGCCAGCCCTACCTTCTGTTCGGCGACGGGGAAGACAATAAATTTCTAGCGTTCTCAACACGACGTCAACTGGAGGCACTTCAGTAAGCCGAGACAATCTACAGGGATGGAACATTCAGTTCCTGTCCTACACTCTGGGATCAAGTCTATATCCTGCATGCCAGACGTGGTACTGTCAACTACCCTCTTGTGTTTACCCTGTTACCAGATCGCCAGATGATAACATACCAGAGATTATTTAGTCAGCTAAAGACACTCGTCCAGGAGAGACTCCAGTGAGAACTTTCTCCCGCCAGAATCCAGACCGACTTTGAACTAGCTGCAATTCGCGCAGTTCAAGCTGAGTTCCCAGCAATTGAAGTCAAAGGCTGCTACTTTCACTTCAGCCAAGCAGTGTGGAAAAAGACACTTGGCTTAGCTGTCCCCAACAAAGAAGATCCCCACGAGAAACGATGGATACGGCGAGCTGCGGCACTGCCACACCTTCCTCCAGGACAAGTGCAGGACACATGGTTACATGCCAAGGAGGATACACCTGAAGTTCCCCGTGCTGAGAGCTTCAATGATTATATTGTGATGAACTGGGTTGACTTTGAAGCTAGATTTCCCCTTCATCTTTGGAACAATCACCAGACAAAAGGACCACGCACAAACAACGATCATCAAATTACCACTGGCATATCACCAAAACTGAACAATGTTTAAGTCAGTTTCTCAAAAAGAAAGCTTTAAACCGTTAAAAAACGACCATAACAATAAAAAACAACAACAATGGCATTATATTTGTTTGGTAGCATTTGAAAGTAATTGAAACGATGGACTTATTTGTATTTGTTTCCAGAGACATTTTGCAACTCAAGTAACCATGTAGAGTTTGCCTCATCCAAGCGAAGGACTCACACACTGCACATCAACTCGATGCAGAGAGGAGAAAGCCTCTCCTCGAAAAACTGAGTCTGGGCCGACTTAATATGGCACTTCGTTTGGTGAACACTTATTTCTGTACTGTCCAGCGGTACAGAACCACCAACAAAATCAACACTTACATTGAGATTATGTCCCACATACTTAGCTCGTTTACGAAAACTGTGGAATGCCTTGTTTTCATCATGAGTCTTGACATGCTACACAAGAGGATCATCAGACAAATAAATGTGTGCAGAAGTGTACAAAACAATTCCAGCATGAAGAATCCCAAAGATCAAACCACGTCCTCCCATTATGATTGGTAAATATAAACGTTTGAGGGAAGAGCGAGGTTGGTGGGATCTATTGTCTGACATGATTCTTCGTGTGAGGGTGTCAATACTCTGCATTTCTTGTTTCGTCCAATCAACAACACCAAAAGAATACGAAAAGAGAGGGGACAGCATAAGAATTTGTGGTTTTAACGTTTTTGCGAGAGTTCAGCTCTAAACTCCAGCTCATTCTTTACTTGGGTCTTCATGTGTCTCAACATTACCATGGGCATTATCATTAACACTGTGATGAGCATTGTTAATGTCAACTTTTGCTTATTGTCGATTTTCAAACAGATAATATCACTAAGGTACCAGCGTTACATTTCAATTTCACGCTGATAGGTTCGACTTAACAATGTGTACTTATCCAAATGATATCAAGTCTGACACACATCATGATGGCAAGGAAGAGTTATCAAGTCTCAGTGCGTGATCAGCTCGTTCAATCTCCAAAAGGTATTAAGCACAGTTAGTTCTGTTAGTGACATGCGGAAGTTTCGCTGACCTAACAACTCGTCGCGAAATGCTGACTGTGAGAGCAAGGAGGTCCAGTCTACCGACGCAGTTCACAGAGAAATGCAGACAATGACAGACGATATAAACAAGATATGGTCAAATGTAATACCGAAGAAAAGATAAATCATTTTCTGCCAGAGAAAAGTATCAATACACAATGAGTTATCTTCATGAATCATTTTCTGCCATAGAAAAGATTAAATAAACTATAAAAAGCCCTTGCAATGTGTAAAAATGCAGACACAAGAAAAAAAGATTTTAGCTTTTTTCAATGGTACAAGGAAAACAGTGATGGGACATATTAAGTAGCACATCAGTAGCTCACCACTTCTGTTAGCCTTCCTCGCTTCCTTTCCTTTTTGCAACCTTGCCCTTATCCCTGCAACAAACACAGCATACATGTATGATGTTTTGGCCAATCACCCGAGTTTGAGAGGATCTTTGGCAAATGTGTGTTTGAATTGGTCCCCAGTAACCTGTCCTTGTTTTGGAGCCTGATAAAATGGATCAGGTGCTTAGAATCTGTGTTTTGAATGAGTCAGTGTTAAAACATGACCTGATGTGGTGGATCAGTTGTGCCAAAAATGCAAACTGTCATCATCACTTAAACTGTAAGGGGCAATGTTAAGGTCAATCTAAAAGTTGTTGTTTTGTCGATGTGCTCTCAAAAAGAAATCTTTCTTTGGTTCAGTCAGGAAATGCTTGTCACACGAACATGAATGTAACAGTTACTAATTTCACCTATTTCGGTCACAACAACGAACACAACAATGGATTATATTTGTGTGTTAGCAATTGAAAGTAAGTAATACGAGGGATCTGTGTTGTATCTGTGAAACACCATGACAAGATGATGACTGAAAATTGCAAGGTGCAGGTATGTTCATTGTCCACAGGGAATACTGTGGACGATATACAGAAGATATAGTACGGTATATGACGTAATGTTGCCAACACAGGAGAGTGTGGGCAGAATGAGCTGGAGAATGTGTGCTTTATTTTCACGAGTTAGCTGATCTATTTGGCTCCTCTGTGTTATAAGAAACGTCGTGTTTTGGGACAATCAGTCGATGATTTGACATTATCAATAATACAAGACACAAGTTTACTTACGACTAAATATGCCTTTCTCCTTTTTCTGATTTTCGTCCACATCCCCGTCGTCATTCCCAGCGCCTGGATGAGAAAAGTAACCAAAAGTTATATTGCGACGAAGTTTCTCAGTCTGTATGGATGTTTTATGGCGATATAACAGCGTTACACTACAAAATCAAATTATCACTTTTGCCCTTGGCCTAAGGCGACATGGATAAATGTGTGAAACAGGCTTGCCCGACTTATGAATGACCATCGAATGACTATCAAATGTTGACATATAAAGATAATCATTTGTTGATTTTGTCGTGACTGAAATAGGCGAAATCAAAAACTGTTTAATTCATTCGTTTAAGTGTTTGTGTTTGTGTGCGAATGTGTGTGCGTGCGTGCGTGCGCGTGTGTGTGCGCATGCGTTTGTGTGTTTGTGTGTAAATTGCCTATCACTTTGATTGCGTGCGCCTGAACATCACTGATAGCATGGATCATTGTTCATTCTCTACTTTGTCCTTCATGTGTCTTAACACGACCACTGACATTATGACTAAAACTGATGATCAATGCTAATGTCAGTTTTTGCTTTTTGTCGATTTGTTCTCCGAACGAAAACTTTGAAACGAATATTATCACTTAGGTACTAACGTTACATTTCAATTTCACGCTGATAGGTTCGAATTAAAAATGTGTACTTATCCAAATGATATCAAGTCAGACACACATCATGAAAAAAAGATTTTAGCTTTTATTAATGGTACAAGGAAAACAGTGATGGGACATATTAAGTAACACATCAGTAGCTCACCACTTCTCTTAGCCTTTCTCGTTTCCTTTCTTTTTTGCATTCTTGCCTTTATCCCTGCAGCAAACACAGCATACACATATGATGATTTGTTCTATCCCCTGAGTAGAAGAGGATATGGTTATATGATAGAGAGTATCTTTGAGAATTGCTTGAATTGCTCCCCAGTAGCTTGTCCTTGTTTTGGAGCCTGCTAAAATGGATAAGGTGCTTAGAATCAGTGTTTTGACTGAGTCAGTGTTAACATGACCTGGTGTGGTGGTCATGTGTGCCAAAAATGCAAACTGTCATCATCACTTAAGGTGAGGTTAGGTGAAATTGGGTTTTACCGTCGCATCCAAGATTATGGCACTTATATAGCGACGTGCATGCACGTGTGTGTGTGTGTGTGTGTGTGTGTGTGTGTGTGTGTGTGTGTGTGTGTGTGTGTGTGTGTGTGTGTGTGTGTGTGTGTGTGTGTCTGCTTGTACTAGTCCGGACTGATGCCGATTTATAGTGCTAGCCCACTGAGATACCATGCAGCAGTTTAACATGAATACCCCACTCAGACACAGTATACTGACTCCGAGCCGACCAGTCCTTGTTTTAGCCCCTTAATGCCGAGCGCCAGAAAGGGTAACAATAAGTACCATCTTTAAACGTCTTTTGGTATGACGCGGCCGGGGATCGAACCCCGGACCTTCCGCTCTTCGGGCGGGCGCTCTACCACTAGACCACGGAGGCGGTCTCATCATCACTCAAACTGTAAGGGTCAATGTTAAGGTCAGTCTTAAAGTGGTTTTTTTGTCGATGTGTTCTTGAAAAGAAAACTTCCAATGGTTCAGTCAAGAAATGCTTGTCACACGAACATAAATGTAACAGTTACTGATTTCATCTATTTCGATCACAACAACGAAAACAACAACAATGTAACATATTTTTATGTGTCAGGAATTGAAAGTAATTGATGCGAGGGACCTGTTTTGTATCTGTGAAACACAATGACAAGATGTTGACTGAACATTGCAAGTAGCATGTAACTGAGTATGGACAGGTATGTTCATTGTCCACGGGGAGTACAGTGGACGATATGCAGAAGATATTGTACGGTATATGACGTGAATGTTGCCAGCATAGGAAGAAGAGTGTTGGCAGAATGTGTTGGAGAATGTGTGCTTTATTTTCACGAGTTAGTTGATCTAATTGGCTCCTCTGTGTTATCAGAAACGCCGTGTATTGGGACCATCAGTCGAGAATTTAACATTATCAATAATACAAGACACAAGTTTACTTACGACTAAATATGCCTTTCTCCTTTTTCTGATTTTCGTCCACAACCCCGTCGTCATCTCCAGCGCCTGGATGAGAAAAGTAACCAAAAGTTATATTGCGACGAAGTTTCTCAGTCTGTATGGATGTTTTGTGGCGATATAACAGTGTAAAAATACAATATCAAATTATCACTTTTGCCCTTGGCCTAAGGCGACATGGTTAAACGTGCTAAACACGCATGCCAAACATATCAAAAACCATCGAAAGACTATCAAATGTTGACATATAAAGATAATCCTTTGTTGATTTTGTCGTGACTGAAATAGGTGAAATCAAAAACTGTTTAATTCATTCGTTTAAGTGTGTTTGTGTGCGTGTGTGAATGTGTGTGTGTGTGCGTGCGTGCGTGTGTGTGTTTGTGTGTACATTGCCTATTATTATTTGATTGCGTGCGCCTCAACATCACTGATAGCATGGAAATTGTTCATTCTCTACTTTGTCCTTCATGTGTTTCAACATGACCTTTGACATTATCACTGAAACTGATGATCAATGCTAATGTCAGTTATTGTCAATTTGTTCTCATAACGAAAACTTTGAAACGAATATTATCACTCAGGTACCAGCGTTACATTTCAATTTCACGCTGATAGGTTCGACTTAACAATGTGTACTTATCCAAATGATATCAAGTCTGACACACATCATGATGGCAAGGAAGAGTTATCAAGTCTCAGTGCGTGATCAGCTCGTTCAATCTCCAAAAGGTATTAAGCACAGTTTGTTCTGTTAGTGACATGCTGAAGTTTCGCTGACCTAACAACTCGTCGCGAAATGCTGACTGTGAGAGCAAGGAGGTCCAGTCTGCCGACGCAGTTCACAGAGAAATGCAGACAATGACAGACGATATAAACAAGATATGGTCAAATGTAATACCGAAGAAAAGATAAATCATTTTTTGCCAGAGAAAAGTATCAATACACTGTGAAAAACCCTTACAACGTGTAAAAATGCACAGACACAAGAAAAAAAAGATTTGAGCTTTTATTAATGGTACAAGGAAAACAGTGATGGGACATATTAAATAGCACATCAGTAGCTCACCACTTCTCTTAGCCTTTCTCGCTTCCTTTCTTTTTTGCATCCTTGCCCTTATCCCTGCAACAAACACAGCATACACATATGATGATTTGTTCTATCCCCCGAGTAGAAGAGGATACGGTTAAATGACAGAGAGGATCTTTGAGAATTGTGTGTTTGAATTGATCCCTAATAGCTTGTCCTTGTTTTGGAGCCTGCTAAAATGGATCAGGTGCTTAGAATCAGTGTTTTGACTGAGTCAGTGTTAACATGACCTGGTGTGGTGGATCATGCGTGCCAAAAATGCAAACTGTCATCATCACTTAAACTGTAAGGGGCAATGTTAAGGTCAGTCTTAAAGTTGTTGTTTTTGTCGATGTGTTCTTGAAAAGAAAACTTCCAATGGTTCAGTTAGGAAAAGCTTGTCACACGAACATGAATGTAACAGTTACTAATTTCACCTATTTCGGTCACAACAACGAACATAATGATGGATTATATTTGTATGTTAGCAATTAAAAGTAAGTAATACGAGGGACCTGTGTTGTATCTGTGAAACACCATGGCAATATGTTGACTGAATATTGCAAGGTGCATACAACTGAGTATGGACAGGTATGTTCATTGTCCACAGGGAATACTTTGGACAATATACAGTGAGTGAGTGAGTGAGTATGTTTTTATGCCGCTTTTAGCAATATTCCAGCAATATCACGGCGGGGGACATCACAAATGGGCTTCACACATTGTACCCATGTCGGGAATCGAACCCGGGTGTTCGGCGTGACGGGCGAACGCTTTAACCACCAGGCAACCCGACCGCCCCGGACAATATACAGAAGATATAGAACGGTATATGAGGTAATGTTACGACTTAGTTGATCTATTTGGCTATCTCTGTGTTACAAGAAACGTCGTGTATTGGGACTATCAGTTGAGGATTTAACATTATCAATAATACAAGACACAAATATACTTACGACTAAATATGCCTTTCTCCCTTTTCTGATTTTCGTCCACAACCCCGTCGTCATCCCCAGCGCCTGGATGAGAAAAGTAACCAAAAGTTATATTCTCACTCTGTTATGATGTTTTGTGGCGATATAACAGTGTAACAATACAATATCAAATTATCACTTTTGCCCTTGACCTAAGGCGACATGGTTAAATGTGCTAAACGCGCATGCCCGAGACATGAATGACCATCGAATGACTATCAAATGTTGACATATAAAGATAATCCTTTGTTGATTTTGTCATGACTGAAATTGGTGAAATCAAAAACTGTTTAATTCATTCGTTTAAGTGTGTTTGTGTGCGTGTGCGTGTGTGAATGTGTGTGTGCGTGCATGCGTGTGTGTGTGCGCATGCGGGTGTGCGTTTGTGTGTAAATTGACTATTATTTTTTTCGATTGCGTGCGCCTGAACATCACTGATAGCATGGATCATTGTTCATTCTCTACTTTGTCCTTCATGTGTCTTAACACGACCACTGACATTATCACTAAAACTGATGATCAATGCTAATGTGATTTTTTGCTTTTTGTCGATTTGTTCTCCAAACGAAAACTTTGAAAAGAATGTTATCACTCAGGTACCAACGTTACATTTCAATTTCACGCTGAAAGGTTCGACTTAACAATGTGTACTTATCCAAATGATATCGAGTCTGACACACATCATGATGGCAAGGAAGAGTTATCAAGTCTCAGTGCGTGATCAGCTCGTTCAATCTCCAAAAGGTATTAAGCACAGTTAGTTCTAGATCTGTTAGTGGCATGCGGAAGTTTCGCTGACCTAACAACTCGTCGCGAAATGCTGACTGTGAGAGCAAGGAGGTCCAGTCTACCGACGCAGTTCACAGAGAAATGCAGACAATGACAGACGATATAAACAAGATATGGTCAAATGTAATACCGAAGAAAAGATAAATCATTTTTTGCCAGAGAAAAGTATCAATACACTGTGAAAAACCCTTACAACGTGAAAAAATGCACAGACACAAGAAAAAAAAGATTTGAGCTTTTATTAATGGTACAAGGAAAACAGTGATGGGACATATTAAATAGCACATCAGTAGCTCACCACTTCTCTTAGCCTTTCTCGCTTCCTTTCTTTTTTGCATCCTTGCCCTTATCCCTGCAACAAACACAGCATACACATATGATGATTTGTTCTATCCCCCGAGTAGAAGAGGATATGGTTAAATGACAGAGAGTATCTTTGAGAATTGCTTGAATTGCTCCCCAGTAGCTTGTCCTTGTTTTGGAGCCTGCTAAAATGGATCAGGTGCTTAGAATCTGTGTTTTGACTGAGTCAGTGTTAACATGACCTGGTGTGGTGGATCATGCGTGCCAAAAAATGCAAACTGTCATCATCAAATAAAATGTAAGGGGCAATGTTAAGGTCAGTCTTAAAGTTGTTGTTTTGTCGATGTGTTCTTGAAAAGAAAACTTCCAATGGTTCAGTCAGGAAAAGCTTGTCACACGAACATGAATGTTACAGTTACTAATTTCACCTATTTCGGTCACAACAACGAACACAACGAAGGATTATATTTGTATGTTAGCAATTAAAAGTAAGTAATACGAGGGACCTGTGTTGTATCTGTGAAACACCATGGCAATATGTTGACTGAACATTGCAAGGTGCATACAACTGAGTATGGACAGGTATGTTCATTGTCCACAGGGAATACTTTGGACAATATACAGTGAGTGAGTGAGTGAGTGAGTGAGTGAGTATGGTTTTATGCCGTTTTTAGCAATATTCCAGCAATATCACGGCGGGGGACACCAGGAATGGGCTTCACACATTGTACCCATGTCGGGAATCGAACCCGGGTCTTCGGCGTGACGGGCGAACGCTTTAACCACCAGGCAACCCGACCGCCCCGGACAATATACAGAAGATATAGAACGGTATATGAGGTAATGTTACGACTTAGTTGATCTATTTGGCTATCTCTGTGTTACAAGAAACGTCGTGTATTGGGACTATCAGTTGAGGATTTAACATTATCAATGATACAAGACACAAATATACTTACGACTAAATATGCCTTTCTCCCTTTTCTGATTTTCGTCCACAACCCCGTCGTCATCCCCAGCGCCTGGATGAGAAAAGTAACCAAAAGTTATATTGCGACGAAGTTTCTCACTCTGTATGGATGTTTTGTGGCGATATAACAGTGTAACAATACAATATCAAATTATCATTTTTGCCCTTGACCTAAGGCGACATGGTTAAATGTGCTAAACGCGCATGCCCGAGACATGAATGACCATCGAATGACTATCAAATGTTAACATATAAAGATAATCATTTGTTGATTTTGTCATGACTGAAATAGGTGAAATCAAAAACTGTTTAATTCATTCGTTTAAGTGTGTTTGTGTGCGTGTGCGTGTGTGAATGTGTGTGCGTGCGTGCGTATGTGTGTGCGCATGCGGGTGTGCGTTTGTGTGTAAATTGCCTATTATTTTTTGATTGCGTGCGCCTCAACATCACTGATAGCATGGATCATTGTTCATTCTCTACTTTGTCTTTCATGTGTCTTAACACGACCACTGACATTATCACTAAAACTGATGATCAATGCTAATGTCAGTTTTTGCTTTTTGTCGATTTGTTCTCCAAACGAAAACTTTGAAACAAATGTTATCACTCAGGTACCAACGTAACATTTCAATTTCACGCTGAAAGGTTCGACTTAACAATGTGTACTTATCCAAATGATATCGAGTCTGACACACATCATGATGGCAAGGAAGAGTTATCAAGTCTCAGTGGGTGATCTGCTCGTTCAATCTCCAAAAGGTATTAAGCACAGTTAGTTCTAGACCTGTTAGTGGCATGCGGAAGTTTCGCTGACCTAACAACTCGTGGCGGAATGCTGACTGTGAGAGCAAGGAGGCCCAGTCTACCGACGCAGTTCACAGAGAAATGCAGACAATGACAGACGATATAAACAAGATATGGTCAAATGTAATACCGAAGAAAAGATAAATCATTTTTTGCCAGAGAAAAGTATCAATACACTGTGAAAAACCCTTACAACGTGAAAAAATGCACAGACACAAGAAAAAAAAGATTTGAGCTTTTATTAATGGTACAAGGAAAACAGTGATGGGACATATTAAATAGCACATCAGTAGCTCACCACTTCTCTTAGCCTTTCTCGCTTCCTTTCTTTTTTGCATCCTTGCCCTTATCCCTGCAACAAACACAGCATACACATATGATGATTTGTTCTATCCCCCGAGTAGAAGAGGATATGGTTAAATGACAGAGAGTATCTTTGAGAATTGCTTGAATTGCTCCCCAGTAGCTTGTCCTTGTTTTGGAGCCTGCTAAAATGGATCAGGTGCTTAGAATCTGTGTTTTGACTGAGTCAGTGTTAACATGACCTGGTGTGGTGGATCATGCGTGCCAAAAAATGCAAACTGTCATCATCAAATAAAATGTAAGGGGCAATGTTAAGGTCAGTCTTAAAGTTGTTGTTTTGTCGATGTGTTCTTTAAAAGAAAACTTCCAATGGTTCAGTCAGGAAAAGCTTGTCACACGAACATGAATGTTACAGTTACTAATTTCACCTATTTCGGTCACAACAACGAACACAACGAAGGATTATATTTGTATGTTAGCAATTAAAAGTAAGTAATACGAGGGACCTGTGTTGTATCTGTGAAACACCATGACAATATGTTGACTGAACATTGCAAGGTGCATACAACTGAGTATGGACAGGTATGTTCATTGTCCACAGGGAATACTTTGGACAATATACAGTGAGTGAGTGAGTGAGTGAGTGAGTGAGTGAGTGAGTATGGTTTTATGCCGTTTTTAGCAATATTCCAGCAATATCACGGCGGGGGACACCAGAAATGGGCTTCACACATTGTACCCATGTCGGGAATCGAACCCGGGTCTTCGGCGTGACGGGCGAACGCTTTAACCACCAGGCAACCCGACCGCCCCGGACAATATACAGAAGATATAGAACGGTATATGAGGTAATGTTACGACTTAGTTGATCTATTTGGCTATCTCTGTGTTACAAGAAACGTCGTGTATTGGGACTATCAGTTGAGGATTTAACATTATCAATGATACAAGACGCAAATATACTTACGACTAAATATGCCTTTCTCCTTTTTCTGATTTTCGTCCACAACCCCGTCGTCATCCCCAGCGCCTGGATGAGAAAAGTAACCAAAAGTTATATTGCGACGAAGTTTCTCACTCTGTATGGATGTTTTGTGGCGATATAACAGTGTAACAATACAATATCAAATTATCATTTTTGCCCTTGACCTAAGGCGACATGGTTAAATGTGCTAAACGCGCATGCCCGAGACATGAATGACCATCGAATGTCTATCAAATGTTGACATATAAAGATAATCATTTGTTGATTTTGTCATGACTGAAATAGGTGAAATCAAAAACTGTTTAATTCATTCGTTTAAGTGTGTTTGTGTGCGTGTGCGTGTGCGTGTGTGTGCGTGTGCGTGTGTGAATGTGTGTGTGTGCGTGCGTGCGTGTGTGTGTGCGCATGCTGGTGTGCGCTTGTGTGTAAATTGCCTATTATTTTTTGATTGCGTGCGCCTCAACATCACTGATAGCATGGATCATTGTTCATTCTCTACTTTGTCTTTCATGTGTCTTAACACGACCACTGACATTATCACTAAAACTGATGATCAATGCTAATGTCAGTTTTTGCTTTTTGTCGATTTGTTCTCCAAACGAAAACTTTGAAAAGAATGTTATCACTCAGGTACCAACGTAACATTTCAATTTCACGCTGAAAGGTTCGACTTAACAATGTGTACTTATCCAAATGATATCGAGTCTGACACACATCATGATGGCAAGGAAGAGTTATCAAGTCTCAGTGGGTGATCCGCTCGTTCAATCTCCAAAAGGTATTAAGCACAGTTAGTTCTAGACCTGTTAGTGGCATGCGGAAGTTTCGCTGACCTAACAACTCGTCGCGTAATGCTGACTGTGAGAGCAAGGAGGTCCAGTCTACCGACGCAGTTCACAGAGAAATGCAGACAATGACAGACGATATAAACAAGATATGGTCAAATGTAATACCGAAGAAAAGATAAATCATTTTCTGCCAGAGAAAAGTATCAATACACTGTGAAAAACCCTTACAACGTGTAAAAATGCACAGACACAAGAAAAAAAAATTTGAGCTTTTATTAATGGTACAAGGAAAACAGTGATGGGACATATTAAATAGCACATCAGTAGCTCACCACTTCTCTTAGCCTTTCTCGCTTCCTTTCTTTTTTGCATCCTTGCCCTTATCCCTGCAACAAACACAGCATACACATATGATGATTTGTTCTATCCCCTAAATAGATAGGATATGGTTAAATGACAGAGAGGATCTTTGAGAATTGCGTGTTTGAATTGATCCCTAATAGCTTGTCCTTGTTTTGGAGCCTGCTAAAATGGATCAGGTGCTTAGAATCTGTGTTTTGACTGAGTCAGTGTTAACATGACCTGGTGTGGTGGATCATGCGTGCCAAAAATGCAAACTGTCATCATCACTTAAACTGTAAGGGGCAATGTTAAGGTCAGTCTTAAAGTTGTTGTTTTTGTCGATGTGTTCTTGAAAAGAAAACTTCCAATGGTTCAGTCAGGAAAAGCTTGTCACACGAACATGAATGTAACAGTTACTAATTTCACCTATTTCGGTCACAACAACGAACACAACGATGGATTATATTTGTATGTTAGCAATTAAAAGTAAGTAATACGAGGGACCTGTGTTGTATCTGTGAAACACCATGGCAATATGTTGACTGAACATTGCAAGGTGCATACAACTGAGTGTGGACAGGTATATTCATTGTCCACAGGGAATACTTTGGACAATATACAGTGAGTGAGTGAGTGAGTGAGTGAGTGAGTGAGTGAGTGAGTGAGTGAGTGAGTGAGTGAGTATGTTTTTATGCCGCTTTCAGCAATATTCCAGCAATATCACGGCGGGGGACACCAGAAATGGGCTTCACACATTGTACCCATGTCGGGAATCGAACCCGGGTCTTCGGCATGACGGGCGAACGCTTTAACCACCAGGCAACCCGACCGCCCCGGACAATATACAGAAGATATAGAACGGTATATGAGGTATCGTTGCCAACACAGGAAGAAGAGTGTGGGCAGAATGATCTGGAGAATGTGTGCTTTATTTTCACGACTTAGTTGATCTATTTGGCTATCTCTGTGTTACAAGAAACGTCGTGTATTGGGACTATCAGTCGAGGATTTAACATTATCAATAATACAAGACACAAATATTCTTACGACTAAATATGCCTTCCTCCTTTTTCAGATTTTCGTCCACATTCCCGTCGTCATCCCCAGCGCCTGGATGAGAAAAGTAACTAAAAGTTATATTGCTACGAAGTTTCTCCGTATGATTGATATTCCAGCTATATGACGGCGTTCTGTAAATAATCGAGTCAGTACCAGACAATCCGGTGACTTACTTAATGAACATCGATTTACGCATTTGGGATACGATGACATACATCAACCCAATCAGCGATCCTGACCACCCGATCCCGTTAGTCGCTTCTAACGACAAGCATGGGTTGCTGAAGACCTAACCCGGAACTTCACGGATTTGCCAGAAATGAAAGATCATTATGATATAAAAGTTTTGACAGTTTGGACAGTGAATGTGAACTGGAAACAGTACTCAACTCTGAAGCTCACATGCAATATGGACTTACTTAATTCGAAAATATCACTGTCATGATCTGCACACAGTTTACAATAAAGACGTCATAAACGCCTTTAACGGCAAGCGTGGGTTTGCTGAAGACCTATTCTACCCCGGATCTTCAAGGGTGCGGTCTATCGGTAGTGAAATCAGTGGGGTTTTTTTTATTTTGAGCAAGGTCGGGGTTTGCTATTACAATCACAACGACTCGATTCAATTTAATGATCGGATCTTATGGTTTGCAATAGAATGTGGGGCGAATTCTAAGTATGGTTCCCACCGGTTCTTGAACTTTAAAGTCAATGTATGTATATACAATGTCTCTCAATGTATCATTCGGTAGGAATTTCTACGCTTGCTTGAAATTGTTGCTGTGGAGTTCATTGTTTGATAGTGTTTGGTTTCGCCTTTTCGCGAACACCTGGTTTCATCATTTGCTTGTGATTCATAAACACTTTCTTCTGAAATTGTCGTAATCGTACAGCGGATTGCTTATAGCAGACATTTCTTATGATTATAGAAATTCTGTCGCTTTCATTCATACAGAATCTGTTTGGAAATAAATATTTTGTTTATCTAAATACTGGAAAAAATGCAAATACTTTTCCTCGGTTTTTAAAACACAAAACTACCCGAGGCTGCACGTGTTGGATGCCCTGTGCTGTGCAAAGGAAAAACCGTTCAGCTTCTCCTGTCAGAGTAAAACAATGAAAAGTCGTCTTGATCATGAAGCAGTGACTCAAAACATATTCCATCTTTAACAATTCAGGGAAATTTTGTTAAAAGCAAAGAAAACGAAACAATGAATCATTTTAAAATGATTTGGTGTCAGGGCAGGCTTACCACTGGCTGTTCCTAAAGGATTTATCTGCACAGAGCTTCCGGCTTCTGTCTTTCCTGAAACGAACGTTAGACATTGAAGTTGCCAAAAAGTGTGGATACCATATGTGTTTATCAGATACAGGCGCAACAGAAAACTGTTATATCACTGCCTGTCAGCTGAATGTTCGAGTAAAACATGTCTTAGACGATTATCACTTCGGTGAAATGTGAGGTAAGGAGAGGTGAAATGGTGTGTGTGTGTGTGTGTGTGTGTGTGTGTGTGTGTGTGTGTGTGTGTGTGTGTGTGTGTGTGTGTGTGTGTGTGTGTGTGTGTGTGCCCACTCAATGTACCCACTCAGTGTACCCACTGAGATACCATGTCGAAGTTTGACATAAATACCACACTCAGACAAATTATACTGATTCCGATCCCCCCCGTCCTTGTATTATCCCCTGAATGCTGAGCACAAGGCATGGAAATAACAAGTACGTGTCAGCTTGACGTGGGAGGAAACCTCGAAGTGTTGCAAGTCTTAGGCGTTTACCACTTCGGTGAAACCCACGAGCACTGGGTATGGTGCTGACAAACCTAGAAACATAATTGGGGTGAGCCAGGATTCGATAAATAAGCTAAATAAGTAAGAGTCATTGCAACTAATATTATGTTGAGTGCTAAAACCATATTAACATTTATTTAAATTAAATTCATGCAATAGTTGATAACGTTTGCAGTTTACAAAATGAAAATGAAACTTGGATGAAGAAAGACTGCGGCCTTTATGCTTACCCTCATGTGTGTTTCCCTCATGAGTTGTTCCTAACTGAGCCAGGAGGGCCACCATGATAACAAGAACACCCACCCGTGCCATAGTGATGTCCACTATTTTACTGAAGGGTTGGCATTAATATTCCAACGCATAAGCAGTTGTTCTCACAGGTGATCTGATCGATTGCGCAAGTCTTGCAATGTTTTAACGTTCACAAACCTATTTCCTGTAAGTCATGATTATGATGTAGTTAGTGTCAGAGTTTCAACCTTGAAATCGCTAATAAAACGTAATGTGGAAGTGTAATGACGTCCCACTAACACCCAGTATCCAATGTTTATGTACTGTGTGCAATAAATGTCAGGAATAGAATAGATTTACAATATGGAGTATGTGTGTAGGTTTACCTTACCGAGTGTGAGAAATTGTTCAAATATCAACTGACATGAACCCTTTGTCTGAAAATACCAATTGCCACCACGGAATTCATGTATAACATTTTTCCTCAGTAAACTACATGCTTGTAAGAGGCCATTAAAATGGTTCACGTAGTTAGTTTCGGTAACTTGGTTCATTGCGATTTATCAAGCTCGGGCTGTGAGGGAGGATGTTCATTTTATCAACCACCGGTTTGTCCGACCGAGACTCAACTATGTTCATACCGCCGTGAGACAACAAGACAGCGGCGTAAAACAACAAACAGTCAATCCAATTGTGTTGTATATGAACGTAAACGAGTTTTCAGAAAAAGGTAATGACACTTTGATGAAGGGGATGAAGGGGCCTGGTCGTCTAAGGCGTCGCAATTCGTAGTGCAGAGTTGTGTCCCTTAGCTATGCCAGAAACCTGTGAACTTGGGTTCGAATCCATGATATATATATGAGACCTTCATCACTTCAAAGGGGCGGTCTGGTAGCCGAGTGGTTAAAGCGTTCGCTCGTCACGCCGAAGACCCGGGTTCGATTCCCGACATGGGTACAATGTGTGAAGCCCATTTCTGGTGTCCCCCGCCGTGATATTGCTGGAATATTGCTAAAAGCGGCGTAAAACCATACTCACTCACTCATCACATCAAGCTTTCTTCACGAAGCTGAAACGCAAGTAGTAGTATTGTACCTTGTCTTCTGCCTCCGTGGCTCAGTGGATAGAAGTCTGTTCGGAGAGCGAAAGTTCGGTGGTTCGATCCTCTGACTGCGTCATACCAGTTGTACCTCTTGTTACCCTGCCTGACACTCGCCATAAAGAGGTTCGGTGCCCTGAAGGGACACAATTTTTATCAAGAGGTTCGTTGTGTATTTTTTGCTGCAATTGTCCTGTGCACGTCTTGACATCGCCTTTATATGAAAAGGTTCATGTCCAGCATGTGACTGTTCTGTGGCGTGTCCTTGAATGCGCGAGAGTGCGTGAGAGAGTGTATGAATGAGTGAGTAAATATATTGTGCTACACTCCAATATTTTAGCTATAATAGGGGGCACGGATGGCCCAGTTGTCAAACGCGCCGCAATTCGCTGTGCAGAGTTGCGTCCAGTGGGCACGCTAGAAACCTATGATTGTTGGTTCGAATCCCGGTTCGCCCCGATTATGTTTCTAGGTTTGTCAGCACCATACCCGTGCTCGTGGGTTACACCGAAGAGGTAAACGTCTGAGACCTGCATCACTTCGGGCTTTCCTCCCACATTAAGCTGACACGCCGTGATATAACTGGAATACTGTTAAAAGCGGCGTTAAACCCAACTCTCTCTCTCTCTCTTAGCGATATTACATAGTGAATTATGGAACCTAAAGTACTCATGGAAATGAAAAAAACACCATGTTTTGCTGGATTTAATAATCGACATAAAGCATTACGTAGATGTAAATACGAAATAACAAAACAACTGGAAAAGTACTAGTCTGGATTTGCTAGTTTTATCTCAGTGCTCAATACAAAATGTACTTTACAGGAGGTAATTTGTAGGCACTTTCAACATTCAAAAATAAAACTAAGTCCAAATTGACGTGGCAGAAACAGGCTATAGGCATTATGCAAATTAGCCTGGAAAATAAAAATAACAGCTATGTTTATGTACATAATAATAATGACATGTAAGTTGTTGTTTGAGAAGGGAATATGTTACTTTTACGTTCTGATATTTTGACGATGATTCACTATCCCACAATGCCACTCACAAATCACTAACCACTGACAAATCACATGCACGTGAGTTTCAAGCACATGTTTTCACCAGTCGTCAAGGTGGCATAGATCATGGACATTCACCTTGATCTACTAACACCTGGTTATGCTCAGTTTCACAATAGTCTATTTTGTTCATATTTTTACACACTTTTTCGTGTAAAAAGACATAAAAACCTTTGATATGCTGTATTTGTGCCAAGGCCCAATTAGTACTAATTGAGTTGTTTGAATATTTATATATTTTGTATATTAACTGCATTTATTTAAAATCTGAGATCGAAAAAACAGGGTTTATTTCATTTCCGTGAGTACTTTAAACCAGGGAAACCACAGGCTAATTTTGGGGTTCCGAGGAAGAGTAAGTCCGCAGTATCCCATGATTGTCATAAGAGTCGACTAAAGGGGGTCGGTGGTGAGACTCAGACACTTGATTATTGTCCATGCGCTCAGACACTTATTTGTCTGACACACACTCAACTATTTACAGACGATTGATATACATTGTAGCTGAAATAGTTCTGACTGTGCCGTTAAACCATCCATCACGAAGTCATTCACGACAAAAGGACAGAACATATCGAAGTTCATTGCATCACTGCCTTTATTAATTAATCAACATTTGTTTCATTAACGACGACGTATCCCGCTTTGTGTCCTGAAACAAGAAGGAGTGAGTGAGTGAGTGAGTTGGGTTTTACGCCGCTTTTAACAGTATTCCAGTGATATCGCGGCGTGTCAGCTTAATGTGAGAGGAAAGCCCGAAGTGATGCAGGTCTCAGACGTTTACCATTTCGGTGAAACCCACGAGCACGGGTATGGTTCTGACAAACCTAGAAACATAATCGGGGCGAACCGGGTTTTAAACCCACAATCATAGGTTTCTGGCGTGCCCAAGGGACGCAAATCTGCACAGCGAATCGCGGCGCCTTAGACGACTGGGCCACCCGTGCTCCCGAAACAAGAAGGAACAGGAAGGATTACAAAGCAGCATATACAACTATTACTTATGAGAATCATGTGCCCTTGAAACTGAGTGAGTGAGTAAGTGACATTTTACGCCGCTTTTAGCAATATACAAGCAATGTCACGGCGGGGGACACCAGAAATGGGCTTCACACATTGTCCCCTGGTCGGGAATCGAACCCGGGTCTTCGGCGTGACGAGCGAAAGCTTCAACCACTAGGCTACCCGACCACCCCTCTTGAAACTGAATTCCAGTCCTGATCAGTTGCATAATTGAATGCCGTTATTTCAAAGTTAGTGTTCATTGGCGTTCATTAAGGGAGCTTTCATTAAATATTCTGGTCAATAAAAAGACTCAGCGTTTCAATACATGGAGAAAAGCAATTTTTCGGACCCATAGCAACATTATGTTTCAGGGCAGCCACCAACTAAGTCCGGAGGACAAATGATTTTTTCCAGGATTTTCACGAACATTATTATTTTCTTCAATATTACTTGGTGTGTTCTGTTGACACTAAACCCACCTGGTGTGCAAAAGTTCTGTTGACAGTAAACATTACTGATGTGCTACAGATCTGTTGACAGTAAACCTACCTGGCGTGCTATAGTTCTGTTGACAGTAAACCAACATAGTGTGCTCCAGATCTGTTGACAGTAAACCTACCTGGTGTGCTACATCTCTATTGACAATAAACCCACCTGGTGTGCTCCAGTTCTGTTGACAGTAAACACACCTGGTGTGCTACATCTCTGTTGACAGTAAACCCACCTGGTGTGCTACAGATCTGTTGACAGTAACCCCACCTGGTGTGCTACATCTCTATTGACAGTAAACCCACCTGGTGTGCTACATCTCTATTGATAGTAAACCCACCTGGTGTGCTCCAGCTCTGTTGACAGTAAACCCACCTGGTGTGCTACAGATCTGTTGACAGTAAACCTACCTGGCGTGCTATAGTTCTGTTGACAGTAAACCAACATAGTGTGCTCCAGATCTGTTGACAGTAAACCTACCTGGTGTGCTACATCTCTATTGACAATAAACCCACCTGGTGTGCTCCAGTTCTGTTGACAGTAAACACACCTGGTGTGCTACATCTCTGTTGACAGTAAACCCACCTGGTGTGCTACAGATCTGTTGACAGTAACCCCACCTGGTGTGCTACATCTCTATTGACAGTAAACCCACCTGGTGTGCTACATCTCTATTGATAGTAAACCCATCTGGTGTGCTCCAGCTCTGTTGACAGTAAACCCACCTGGTGTGCTACAGATCTGTTGACAGTAAACCCACCTAGTGTACTTTAGTTCTGTTGACAGTAAACCCACCTGGTGTGATTCAGTTCTGTTGAAAGTAAACCTACCTGGTGTGCTCCAGCTCTGTTGACAGTAAACCCACCTGGTGTGATTCAGTTCTGTTGACAGTAAACCCACCTGATAAGTAGCATTCAGCCATCAAACTTCAAATATACTTCTCATTCCAGCCAAATCACTTGCTGCTCTCTGTTTAAAATCTGAAACAGTAACTGAATAAGAGTCCACAAAACGAAAGCGGCTATATCATAAGCACTATCAAATTGTCATGACAACAGAATCCCAACGTCCATGTTTTACATGTGAGAGGTCAGGTACTGAACAGATCTATAAAAACATGTCGCATAATTACAGCGACTGAAATTCAAGTTCTGAAAATCCTGGACTTTTGTATCAGAATATGTGACATATTCCTTTTGAAAATATGCTAATTGTTTTTGGAGTTTTAAAATTTGAAATCGAAGAAAGATAAATGGGGATTCTGACTTTTAAATATAGTGTATTTTCTTCTGCATTTTTTATTATTCACAACCATGTATTTGGCTTGAGGAGATATCTATTACAATCTCTCATCTCTGTTCATTGAGATTCTATACAAAAATGCATTTTACAATTGTATCTCGATGTCTTTTTTAGCTTTTATAATTTACATTTCAGTGCATCAATTTCCATAAATGCGTTGATAATGTGGTCCCTTGTAGAATATTCATTTCTAAAGACATTAGAAAAAAATGGTGGCCACGGCTGGCCCACTCGTCTTAGGCGCCGCGATTCTCTGTGCAGAGTTGCGTCTAGTGGGCACGCCAGAAACCTATGAGTGTGGGTTCGAATCCCGATTCGCCCCGATTATGTTTCTAGGTTTGTCAGCACCATACCCGTGCTCGTGTGTTTCACCGAAGAGGTAAACGTCAGAGACATGCATCGCTTCGGGCTTTCCTCCCGCATTCAGCTGACACGCCGTGATATAACCGGAATACTGTTAAAAAGCGGCGTTCAACCAAACTCACTCACTCATATAATAATTGACTTGCACTCTGTTTCGGGGTGCTCTCGATATATTTAACAGCAAAACAGAAAGAAACCTATTCCTTCATAAGCGCTTTTATGTTTCAGTTTCGTCAAAGATCACACTTCTTGTAGTCTCGAGTCAAAGAGCCTCTGATAAGGACGTTGTTCGTTCTTCCACCCTTACTGTTTACTTATGATATTCTGTTTGGTCACAGATTGTCGCTAACGTCATATTCAGTCCCGATCCGCAACCGAACGTTCAAGATCTTTCTGCTTTCCCCGATCGGACGCCAAATCTCTGTAGATCATCATCATCATCATCATCATCATCATCATCGCTGACCGTGTCTCGGGGTGGTTTTATGGGAACCAGGCCAAAGAGTTCAGTCAAGCACATTATTCATAACTACTTTATGGCGAATACATCAAACCTGAATGAATCAAGGTCAAGGTCGACCTGAGGACGATCGTTTATGATTAATAATCGATTATTGTGAATTATGCATAAGCCTTACAGCCCATGAAAACGTTTAAGCACATTGTGCAACGTTAGTAACTCACCACTAATTTTTTTCTTCATCGATGCCATTCTTTTGTGGTGCCTTTCCTTCATTCCTGGAACATCCATATTGATTGAAAATTAGTGGACTGCTCGAAGCAGCACTCACTTACATACCCTAGGCCTGTTGAGTAGAGATTGAATATATAGAGTACTTAAGTAATACACAAATATCTTGCACGCTTTTTCAGCCCAAAGAAAATAAATTTCAAAAGACAGTTTACGTGAAGACCCGGATTAGGATTGGTCTTCAGCAACCCATGCCTGTAGTAAGGGGCGACCAACGGGATTGGATGGTCAGGCTCGTTAAGTTGGTTGATGCATGTCAATCACTGTATTGTCAACGTCAGAGAAACAGATTCCATTGGGCTTAAAATGCAAAATAGTGGTGAAAATTATATGAATGGATCACTGAAAGCTGATGAAGTACCAGCGATGTACCAATATGAATCCGGACTATCTGAATGACGAGTAACTGTTCTGCCAAGAAGGCCACCCAATCAACTTGGTTCAGAGATTATAAACGTACCCTGAAATATCTTCTTTGGAGATCTTTTCACTGAT
Source organism: Haliotis cracherodii (assembly GCF_022045235.1). Taxonomy (NCBI): domain Eukaryota; kingdom Metazoa; phylum Mollusca; class Gastropoda; order Lepetellida; family Haliotidae; genus Haliotis; species Haliotis cracherodii. Next base: position 6,315,620 of record NW_027266279.1, on the reverse strand, counting down.
TTCCCCTTGTCTTTTTCCTCGCCCAAATCCAACACCTCTTCATCAACCTTACCAGCTTCCATGTCCTCAGCAGATCCGTAGTCACCATCGTCATATTCCAAATCTGAATAGATAAAATTGGAATCGCCACTTTAACATTTTTATATGCTAGAAGTATTCAAATCGTCGTCTCAAAATCAAATATGAAATGACTGAGTGACCGATGCTTTATAGTCGGCGCTACTCCAGCTTTTAGCCATACAAACAAGTGGATGACAGCTGGAGCAAAGATCCATGCCGCCGGGGTAAAAGACGCATTATCAGACAAGTCAATCATAGGGGACTGGAGACATATTCTGAACTTCAGAACCTCCACTGGGAAAACAAGATAACAAAACTGTAGTGATGTATTTTCTTTCATCACGTCTCAGTATTGTTGCCTTTTCACTTCATGTCCCAGATAAATCGGTTAAAAGTCAATGAATGTATGGTAGGAAAACATTAAACCTTCTACACGAACGTACATGCCCGTGTTTATAAACTTTTAATTGAAATCCTTCCATGTAAATTCATATTACGTCAACGCCAGAGAGCAAACAGATATTTTTAGGCGTGAAAGGCAAAATAGTAATGACAATTATATGAATGGATCACTTGAAATAGTAATGACAATTATATGAATAGATCACTTGAAATAGTGATGACACCTGGTGTCAAAAAAAGAGAGAAAGAAAGGTCCGCTCTACTTGTAGCACCCACCACTCTCAATTTTCCTTGACAAGAGTAAGTGGTAGTGACTAGGAGGTGGGAAGACTCCATGTAAAAGTCAACATTCGCGCATGGCGGATCATGTTGACAAAAAAACAAATATCCATGTATTTGATGGATTACAAATGTAAGTACCACAACAACGCATGCACAAGGTAAAGCGTTCATTATGGTTTCCTTAGTAATTGGTGGCCAGTGTTTACTTCCGGTGGAGAAAAACAACACATGTCATGACAGCGAGATTAGGTGAGGTGAAATGGTGTTCAAGGTTATTGCGCTTACATAGCGACGTGCATGCACGTGTGTGCATGTGCCTGATTGTACTTGTCCGGACTAATGCTGGTATTATAGTATGCTGAGTTTACATACCACAGTTTATCATGAATACCCCACTCAGACACAGAATACTGACAGTCCTTGTTTTATCCCCTTAATGCCGCGCGCCAGGCAGGGTAACAACAAGTAACGTCTTTTAACGTCTTTTGGTTTGATGCAACCGGATCTCGAACCACAGACCTTCCACTCTCCGGGCAGGCGCCCTATCCACTAGATCACGGAGGCGGTGACAGAAAGATTGCGTTTATTGGGCAAAGTATTCCTTCTAGTGTACGATCGAAAACAAACAAACACAAATTTGCTTCTTTAACAAGATCACAAGAAAGGGTCTTACCATTTTCATCAGACCTTCTGTGTATTAGACTTAAAAAGGATGAAATGTTTTGACATGTTTGAGAGCAAGTTAAGTTCTACTTTCTTAATACTACAGAATACTGAATCATTTCGACTGTACATTTGCATGACAAAATTGTGTCTACATTGAAATAGTATCAGTCACAGACAGGCATTCTTGAGAACGTTATATACACACATGCATACACATTGTATCAGATACTGTAAAGTGTTGCATTAAACTCCAACTTCTTTACTATGAATATACACTGAACCGCAAATGTCACCATGGATAGATATATGAGAAACATTATTTGTCCAAACACTGTTAACATACTTTGAGACATATTAAAATGGTGAAACTTGGCAAAACTGATCATCAAAGTTGAAATTAAAGTGTCAAATGTTCTTAAAGTGAAAAACAACACTAGTCTCTGAGAAAATGGAATCACAAGTCAGTATCTAGTGTTTCCGCCATGTGCATTGATGACTGCCGTGCAACGTCGATACATGGAATGGATGAGGCGGTTGATAAGGGCAAAGGCACTTGAGCCCACACTCAGGAACGCAGCTCAGCTGCAGTTGTCGGCCTTGGTCGGACGTCATTCAGCCGTCTTTGAATCTCGTCCCACAGGCGCCCCTATTGGATTTAAATTGGGACTGAGGGCAGGCCACTGCATGGTTCTGATGCCATTCTGCTGTTGGGAAGCCTTTTGTTGCTCTCGCAGTGTGGGCACGGGCATTATCATGCTGAAATTCGTGGTTGCAGCGACGTGTCAAATGAGGTATGGCGTGTGGTCTCAAGATTTGATCAATGAACCGAGCTGTGACACCATTGCCTTTCCCAGGACCGATGTTCTGGAAGACCACAGGGCCGACTCTCTGTGCAAGACCAATGATGCTTGGACGTTGCCGTGATGCGTTTGGGCGATCGGTGTTATTGTCATCTGCTTTGGGTTTTTTTTATCATCAATTTTCATTTTTTCCGGACAAGGTAATGTTATTTGTTAGAAACTTTGACAAAAATTTCCCAGATATTTAAATGACAACTTTTCATGCAATGTTACTTGGGGTGACGTTTCTTTTGCGGTTCAGTATATTAAGCTAAGTCCTTGTCCCTTCACCAGGTGAATGAATGACAAGAAAAGGAATGTGTCATTCGAATGACCAAGTCGTGTTGTAGTTTTGAAGTACCGTCAATTTTATCCTTCAGCTCCAGCATTCTTTCCGCCGTCCTTGCGTTCTCATCTGTTGTTTTTAAAGACCATGAATCAGTTACAGAACCAGAGGTAGTCATGTTACTTTGCATATTCAAGGATCATTTGAAATGCATAAAGACCATTTATACAATTGGTTATGAAACATACTAGATAAAACACATTTTTGCCAAAATTGTTCGTTGTAGATCATCATCATCATTGTTGACCGTGTTTCGGGGTTGTTTTATGGGAACGAGGCCAAAGTGTTCAGTCAATTATTTCAATCAAGCACATTATTCATAACTACTTTATGGCGAATACATCACACCTGAATGAATCAAGGTCAATAAGCCTTATAGCTACACATTGTGCAACGTTAGTAACTCACCACTAAATTTTTTCTTCATCGATGCCATTCTTTTGTGGTGCCTTTCCTTCATTCCTGGAACATCCATATTGAATGAAAATTAGTGGACTGCTCGAAGCAGCACTCACTTACATTAGTGCGCAGTCAGCAATATTTCGGCTATACCCTAAATATCTTGCACGCTTTTTCAGCCCAAAGAAAATATATTTCAAAAGACAGTTTACGTGAAGACCCGGATTAGGATTGGTCTTCAGCAACCCTTGCCTGTAGTAAGGGGCGACCAACGGGATCGGATGGTCAGGCTCGTTAAGTTGGTTGATGCATGTCAGTCACTGTATTGTCAACGTCAGAGAATAACTAGTCTCGACTATCCACGGTAACAGATTCCATTGGGCGTAAAATGCAAAATAGTGGTGAAAATTATATGAATGGATCACTGAAAGCTGATGAAGTACCAGCGATGTACCAATATGAATCCGGACTATCTGAATGACGAGTAACTGTTCTGCCAAGAAGGCCACCCAATCAACTTGGTTCAGAGATTATAAACGTACCCTGAAATATCTTCTTTGGAGATCTTTTCACTGATTTCCCCTTGTCTTTTTCCTCGCCCAAATCCAACACCTCTTCATCAACCTTACCAGCTTCCATGTCCTCAGCAGATCCGTAGTCACCATCGTCATATTCCAAATCTGAATAGATAAAATTGGAATCGCCACTTAAACATTTTTATATGCTAGAAGTATTCAAATCGTCGTCTCAAAATCAAATATGAAATGACTGAGTGACCGATGCTTTATAGTCGGCGCTACTACAGCTGTAAGCTATACAAACACGTGGATGACAGCTGGAGCAAAGATCCATGCTGCAGGGGTAAAAGGACGCATTATCAGACAAGTCAATCATAGGGGACTGGAGACATATTCTGAACTTCAGAACCTCCACTGAGAAAACAAGATAACAAAACTGTAGTGATGTATTTTCTTTCATCACGTCTCAGTATTGTTGCCTTTTCACTTCATGTCCCAGATAAATCGGTTAAAAGTCAATGAATGTATGGTAGGAAAACATTTAACCCTCTACATGAACGTACGTGTCTGTATTAATAACTTTTAATTGAAATCCTTCCATGTAAATTCATATTACGTCAACGCCAGAGAGCAAACAGATATTTTTAGGCGTGAAAGGCAAAATAGTAATGAAACTTATATGAATGGATCACTTGAAATAGTAATGACAATTATATGAATGGATCACTTGAAATAGTGATGACACCTGGTGTCAAAAAAGAGAGACAGAAAGACCCGCTCTACTTGTAGCACCCTCCACTCACAATTTTCCTTGATAAGAGTAAGTGGTAGTGACTAGGAGGTGGGAAGACTCCATGTAAAAGTCAACATTCGCGCATGGCGGATCATGTTGACAAAAAAACAAATATCCATGTATTTGATAGATTACAAATGTAAGTACCACAACAACGCATGCACAAGGTAAAGCGTTCATTATGGTTTCCTTAGTAATTGGTGGCCAGTGTTTACTTCCGGTGGAGAAAAACAACACATGTCATGACAGCGAGATTAGGTGAGGTGAAATGGTGTTCAAGGTTATTGCGCTTACATAGCGACGTGCATGCACGTGTGTGCATGTGGCTGATTGTACTTGTCTGGACTATTGCTGGTATTATAGTATACTGAGTTTACATACCGCAGTTTATCATGAATACCCAACTCAGACACAGAATACTGACAGTCCTTGTTTTATCCCCTTAATGCCGCGCGCCAGGCAGGGTAACAACAAGTAACGTCTTTTAACGTCTTTTGGTTTGATGCAACCGGATCTCGAACCACAGACCTATCCACGGAGGCGGTGACAGAAATATTGCGTTTATTGGGCAAAGTATTCCTTCTAGTGTACGATCGAAAACAAACAAACACAACTTTGCTTCTTTAACAAGATCACAAGAAAGGGTCTTACCGTTTTCATCAGACCTTCTGTGTATTAGACCTAAAAAGGATGAAATGTTTTGACATGTTTGAGAGCAAGTTAAGTTCTACTTTCTTAATACTAAAGAATACTGAATCATTTCGACTGTACATTTGCATGACAAAATTGTGACTACATTGAAATAGTATCAGTCACAGACAGGCATTCTTGAGAACGTTATATACACACATGCATACACATTGTATCAGATACTGTAAAGTGTTGCATTAATCTCCAACTTCTTTACTATGAATATACACTGAACCGCAAACGTCACCATGGATAGATATATGAGAAACATTATTTGTCCAAACACTGTTAACATACTTTGAGACATATTAAAAAGGTGAAACTTGGCAAAACTGATCATCAAAGTTGAAATTAAAGTGTCAAATGTTCTTAAAGTGAAAAACAACACTAGTCTCTGAGAAAATGGAATCACAAGTCAGTATCTAGTGTGTCCGCCATGTGCATTGATGACTGCCGTGCAACGTCGATACATGGAATGGATGAGGCGGTTGATAAGGGCAAAGGCACTTGAGCCCACACTCAGGAACGCAGCTCAGCTGCAGTTGTCGGCCTTGGTCGGACGTCATTCAGCCGTCTTTGAATCTCGTCCCACAGGCGCCCCTATTGGATTTAAATTGGGACTGAGGGCAGGCCACTGCATGGTTCTGATGCCATTCTGCTGTTGGGAAGCCTTTTGTTGCTCTCGCAGTGTGGGCACGGGCGTTATCATGCTGAAATTCGTGGTTGCAGCGACGTGTCAAATGAGGTATGGCGTGTGGTCTCAAGATTTGATCAATGAACCGAGCTGTGACACCATTGCCTTTCCCAGGACCGATGTTCTGGAAGACCACAGGGCCGACTCTCTGTGCAAGACCAATGATGCTTGGACGTTGCCGTGATGCGTTTGGGCGATCGGTTTTATTGTCATCTGCTTTGGGTTTTTTATCATCAATTTTCATTTTTCCGGACAAGTTAATGTTATTTTTTAGAAACTTTGACAAAAATTTCCCAGATATTTAAATGACAACTTTTCATTCAATGTTTCTTGGGGTGACGTTTCTTTTGCGGTTCAGTATATTAAGCTAAGTCCTTGTCCCTTCACCAGGTGAATGAATGACAAGAAAAGGAATGTGTCATTCGAACGACCAAGTCGTGTTGTAGTTTTGAAGTACCGTCAATTTTATCCTTCAGCTCGAACATTCTTTCCGCCGTTCTTGCGTTCTCATCTGTTGTTTTTAAAGACCATGAATCAGTTACAGAACCAGAGGTAGTCATGTTACTTTGCATATTCAAGGATCATTTGAAATGCATAAAGACCATTTATACAATTGGTTATGAAACATACTAGATAAACACATTTTTGCCAAAATTGTTCGTTGTAGATGATGATGATGATGATCATCATCATCATCATCATCGTTGACCGTGTTTCGGGGTTGTTTTATGGGAACGAGGCCAAAGTGTTCAGTCAATTATTTCAATCAAGCACATTATTCATAACTACTTTATGGCGAATACATCAAACCTGAATGAATCAAGGTAAATAAGCCTTATAGCTACACATTGTGCAACGTTAGTAACTCACCACTAAATTTTTTCTTCATCGATGCCATTCTTTTGTGGTGCCTTTCCTTCATTCCTGGAACATCCATATTGAATGAAAATTAGTGGCCTGCTCGAAGCAGCACTCACTTACATTAGTGTGCAGTCAGCAATATTTCGGCTATACCCTAGCCCTGTTGAGTAGAGATTGATGATATACAGTACTTAAGTAATACACAAATATCTTGCACGCTTTTTCAGCCCAAAGAAAATAAATTTCAAAAGACAGTTTACGTGAAGACCCGGATTAGGATTGGTCTTCAGCAACCCATGCCTGTAGTAAGGGGCGACCAACGGGATTGGATGGTCAGGCTCGTTAAGTTGGTTGATGCATGTCAATCACTGTATTGTCAACGTCAGAGAATAACTAGTCTCGACTATCCACGGTAACAGATTCCATTGGGCGTAAAATGCAAAATAGTGGTGAAAATTATATGAATGGATCACTGAAAGCTGATGAAGTACCAGCGATGTACCAATATGAATCCGGACTATCTGAATGACGAGTAACTGTTCTGCCAAGAAGGCCACCCAATCAACTTGGTTCAGAGATTATAAACGTACCCTGAAATATCTTCTTTGGAGATCTTTTCACTGATTTCCCCTTGTCTTTTTCCTCGCCCAAATCCAACACCTCTTCATCAACCTTACCAGCTTCTATGTCCTCAGCAGATCCGTAGTCACCACCGTCATATTCCAAATCTGAATAGATAAAATTGGAATCGCCACTTTAACATTTTTATATGCTAGAAGTATTCAAATCGTCGTCTCAAAATCAAATATGAAATGACTGAGTGACCGATGCTTTATAGTCGGCGCTACTCCAGCTGTAAGCCATACAAACAAGTGGATGACAGCTGGAGCAAAGATCCATGCCGCCGGGGTAAAAGGACGCATTATTAGACAAGTCAATCATCGGGTACTGGAGACATATTCTGAACTTCAGAACCTCCACTGAGAAAACAAGATAACAAAACTGTAGTGATGTATTTTCTTTCATCACGTCTCAGTATTGTTGCTTTTTCACTTCATGTCCCAGATCAATCCGTTAAAAGTCATTGAATGAATGGTAGGAAAACATTTAACCTTCTACATGAACGTACATTTCTGTGTTTATAAACTTTTAATTGAAATCCTTCCATGTAAATTCATATTACGTCAACGCCAGAGAGCAAACAGATATTTTTAGGCGTGAAAGGCAAAATAGTAATGACAATTATATGAATGGATCACTTGAAATAGTAATGACAATTATATGAATGGATCACTTGAAATAGTGATGACACCTGGTGTCCAAAAAGAGAGACAGAAAGTACCGCTCTACTTGTAGCACCCTCCACTCACAATTTTCCTTGATAAGAGTAAGTGGTAGTGACTAGGAGGTGGGAAGACTCCATGTAAAAGTCAACATTCGCGCATGGCGGATCATGTTGACAAAAAACAAATATCCATGTATTTGATGGATTACAAATGTAAGTACCACAACAACGCATGCACAAGGTAAAGCGTTCATTATGGTTTCCTTAGTAATTGGTGGCCAGTGTTTACTTCCGGTGGAGAAAAACAACACATGTCATGACAGCGAGATTAGGTGATGTGAAATGGTGTTCAAGGTTATTGCGCTTACATAGCGACGTGCATGCACGTGTGTGCATGTGCCTGATTGTACTTGTCCGGACTAATGCTGGTATTATAGTATACTGAGTTTACATACCGCAGTTTATCATGAATACCCAACTCAGACACAGAATACTGACAGTCCTTGTTTTATCCCCTTAATGCCGCGCGCCAAGCAGGGTAACAACAAGTAACGTCTTTTGGTTTGATGCAACCGGATCTCGAACCACAGACCTTCCACTCTCCGGGCAGGCGCCCTATCCACTAGATCACGGAGGCGGTGACAGAAAGATTGCGTTTATTGGGCAAAGTATTCCTTCTAGTGTACGCTCGAAAACAAACAAACACAACTTTGCTTCTTTAACAAGATCACAAGAAAGGGTCTTACCGTTTTCATCAGACCTTCTGTGTATTAGACCTAAAAAGGATGAAATGTTTTGACATGTTTGAGAGCAAGTTAAGTTCTACTTTCTTAATACTAAAGAATACTGAATCATTTCGACTGTACATTTGCATGACAAAATTGTGACTACATTGAAATAGTATCAGTCACAGACAGGCATTCTTGAGAACGTTATATACACACATGCATACACATTGTATCAGATACTGTAAAGTGTTGCATTAAACTCCAACTTCTTTACTATGAATATACACTGAACCGCAAACGTCACCATGGATAGATATATGAGAAACATTATTTGTCCAAACACTGTTAACATACTTTGAGACATATTAAAATGGTGAAACTTGGCAAAACTGATCATCAAAGTTGAAATTAAAGTGTCAAATGTTCTTAAAGTGAAAAACAACACTAGTCTCTGAGAAAATGAAATCACAAGTCAGTATCTAGTGTGTCCGCCATGTGCATTGATGACTGCCGTGCAACGTCGATACATGGAATGGATGAGGCGGTTGATAAGGGCAAAGGCACTTGAGCCCACACTCAGGAACGCAGCTCAGCTGCAGTTGTCGGCCTTGGTCGGACGTCATTCAGCCGTCTTTGAATCTCGTCCCACAGGCGCCCCTATTGGATTTAAATTGGGACTGAGGGCAGGCCACTGCATGGTTCTGATGCCATTCTGCTGTTGGGAAGCCTTTTGTTGCTCTCGCAGTGTGGGCACGGGCATTATCATGCTGAAATTCGTGGTTGCAGCGACGTGTCAAATGAGGTATGGCGTGTGGTCTCAAGATTTGATCAATAAACCGAGCTGTGACACCATTGCCTTTCCCAGGACCGATGTTCTGGAAGACCACAGGGCCGACTCTCTGTGCAAGACCAATGATGCTTGGACGTTGCCGTGATGCGTTTGGGCGATCGGTTTTATTGTCATCTGCTTTAGGGTTTTTTATCATCAATTTTCATTTTTCCGGACAAGGTAATGTTATTTTTTAGAAACTTTGACAAAAATTTCCCAGATATTTAAATGACAACTTTTCATGCAATGTTACTTGGGGTGACGTTTCTTTTGCGCTTCAGTATATTAATTAAGCTAAGTCCTTGTCCCTTCACCAGGTGAATGAATGACAAGTAAAGCAATGTGCCATTCGAATGACCAAGGCGTGTTGTAGTTTTGAAGTACCGTCAATTTTATCCTTCAGCTCCAACATTCTTTCCGCCGTCCTTGCGTTCTCATCTGTGGTTTATAATGACCATGAATCAGTTACAGAACCAGAGGTAGTCATGTTACTTTGCATATTCAAGGATCATTTGAAATGCGTTTGGGGATAGTAAATATCCTGCATTAGGAATAAACATTGTATTTAGCGATCCTTGGCGAGCTAAATACATAGTGTTTATTTCTAATACAGGATATTTACCATCCCCAAACACACAAGCGTGATAAACTCTTTATCATATAATGTCATTATTTAATTCTATGCTTCAAAATCGCTTTCCCTCTCTCACTTACATTACCGAAACATTGCAAGTTTTCCTGGAAAACGCGCATTGATATTAATTACGTCACAGGGTAAGTGATGTGTCAGTCGGACAGTGACAGTAGCCAGTATAGTTCGAACTGAAATCTGTTTCTTATACAGTGATGAAGCAACATATACGCAAAACAACAATAGTTTTTAATTGCCTTTCGCGGCAATCCATCGATCTGTCCGCTAGAGTAACTGCCCTTTGTCAAAGGGAAGCTACTCTAACCCTAGTCTATGAGACGTCACACGGCCACCGTCAGACGTTGTTGACAGTCGGTCTGTCCTGTCATAGCGTTAAGAAGTGTAGTCAGATGTACACAAAGCGACTAAGGGAAACAAGGTAGCAATTCAAACATATTTCGGCCAAATCCAACTATTTTAATTTTTGGAGAAAGTTTCAAGCCGCAGAGGTCTACAAGCACAGATATAGGGCTACTGATCCCGCTTGGCTAGGCCTCGTGCCCTCGCAAAATTGTTTCGAAATTTATATCTCTAAAGTTGCCCAAACTTATAAAATGCCTTAGCTACGTCACAGTTAGACACTGATTTTCAGTATATTAGACTGTTGTTTGATAATGATAGCAATTATCCCTGTAGTTTATCCAGATTCCCGATGGTTAATTCTGACTCGATCGCCGAATGACAAGGGCGACGCCATGTTTGTTTATAAACACTGAAAGTAGTCCCTACTTGACCTTTGATATTTGCATCTCTATCCGCATATGACCCCAACGGATATCGTTTTTATCCGTTGGCTTTATCCTGCCGAGAAACCTACCCATTATATGATAAAGACCATTTATACAATTATTAAACATACTAGACATAACACTAGATAACACATTTTTGCCAAAATCGTTCGATATTTTCATGAAGTTTAAGGACAATTTACCATCCTTTCACCAAAACATTTTGGTTCCAAAGACGTCTGAAGACTTCATCACACACACGTTCATCGAATTAGGTGTACAATATTCTCCAAAGATAAGGTATTTCTTTTCAATGTTCGGTCGACAAGAAAATACATACAAAAAAATAGAATTCTGAAAATATTTTATGCGATTTCTGAAAAGAAAATGAAGTGGAAGATTATCTGAACACAATATGAAAATGTGTTTTTGGTAATGACAATTCGAAGGGTTTAAACATTATTGATCTGCTTATTTTGAAATTAGTTAACCGATTCATATATATATTAATTGTATTCCACATTCGCTAAATTTTGGGTCCTTTTGAAAAAAATCGAAATAAACATGTCTAATTATATTGTCCATAAATACTGCAACCCCAGTATGATATCTTTGGGAATTACAAATAATTACTGTTTTAACATACCCTCAATCTTTTCTTTTAACTTCGACATTCTGTTTGCTGTCCTTGCGTTCATCTCTAGGAAGTGATAAGATATGATATGATATGATATTGTATGGTGTGGTATGATGTGATATGATGTGATGTGATGTGATATGATGCTTAAGATTATTTATAAAGATCATTATGGTTTAAGAGAAAGGAGAGATACGAGTTTATGAACATTAAAACAATACATATGATGAAATCACAATAATTTTCCAAGTGTAAAAACCCTTTGTTTGTTTACTCAAGTTGTGGCTCGCCAAAGCGTTATCGTAATTTTGCCACCGTAGTGATAATAAAAAGCGACAAAGCCGGTTCCGTAATCTTAAGAAATTTCCACTGAAAGTCCTTCGTGAGACTGCGACCATGTCATACTGGTGTGTTTATGAATCACTTCAAATAGTGATGATACCAGGTGTTTACGAAAAGGCGAACGTTTATATCCTGCCCCACCGATAGTACCTGCCACAAACACATGTAAAAGTTTGTCAGTTTTTAAACCTTGTTTGCATTTTATTTTCAAGAACGAAACACGATAGAACCGCTTAATTTTCTTGCACTACAAGGTAGTTTTCAGTATATTCAAATTTGTTTCGGCTATAACAGTATACCTATAGTCATGTATATTCTTCTGCAATTTCTTGTTCACACCTATGTAAACATTTTTGTGGCTTGATGAGATATCTCTTGTACATGATGCTAAATTAAGTTCATACAGATTCAAAACAATAATTTACAACTGTATCTCGATGTCTTTTTAAAAATAAATAAATTAAGTTGACATTATAAGTTATAGCACTATCACCAGGGGTACACGTGGTTTTATGCGCACCGATTAGGTTTTATACCACGAGCCAAACGTATCAAGCAGGAAATAAGCAGTTTAAAACCTAACGATGGACGCAGGAAATCTCGAGTGATACTGCTACAACGAAATTATCTTACCGACCTATTTTAACATCCCTTTGTAAAACAATTGAAGCGAATTAAAAAATATAGAAAACAGCTGTTCGATTGATGGTTGATTGGTTGATTTGTTGATTTGTTGTTTTACGCCGCACTCAGCAATATTCCAGCTATATGACGGCTGTCAGTAAATAATCGAGTCTGGACAAGACAATCCAGTGATTGACATCATGAGCATCGATCAAAGCAATTTGGATCGATGACATGCTTCAACCAAGTCAGCGAGCCTGATCACCCGATCCCGTTAGTCGCCTCTTGCGACAAGCATAGTCGCCTTTTACGAAAAGCATGGGTTGCTGAAGAGCTATTGTGCCCCGGATCTTCACGGATCCTGTTCGATTGAGCTGAGGTTAACTTGTGGTATGTCACGTGACTATCACTAACTCGAAAATAACCGTACAGCTTTTGGCTTCGAAGCTGGGTAAAATGGATTTATTCCACCTCTCAGAAATCCACGTTCAGCCTGTTTTCTCCGTGGCAGGGTATAAGAGATTTATTCTCTCGCTGAGAAATTTATTTCCCTCCAAGGCGGGATACATCGTATTTTATCATGGTTTTGTGAACCAATCAGGCCCCGGGATCATGAAAGTCGTCTTAGCGCAAAGTTTGCTCAGCACGAATTTTGTCTTAAGTTTTGAATATTTTGCTTAGCTAAGATAAGGTCTAAAACTGAATCTTGAAACGGTCTTAGCAAAATCTGAGCTAAGTCTAAGACCGTCGTCATAGGGATACGCACACGTAATATCGTACTGCGTAAAATCATTGGATGCCTAGGTTATTTTTCTGACGCACATTTTCCTAAGATCGGAAAAGTGAAGGTTGTGCGAGAATTGCTCACTCAGCACTGGATCTACCTCCGGCTATAAAATTACGCAGTGATGTAGAATATTAAATTTCCTATCTGATGGTGTAAATTTAACTGTAAATATTAAACCGGTTTAAAAGAGACACTACTAAGATAATGAAACTATACTATTAGGCATAAAAAAACCCATCAGAAATGATGAAATTGTTCTTCATAAAAAAATAAGTAATAGCGAAATGGATGGCCTTATCTAAACCATAAATTAGTCCTTATATTCCTGATTGTGCAACTGTAATTTGACTAATGTTGCACATTTATAATTGGAGCACTATCGGTATCATAAAATGTAATGAGTTACTAAAAAAATGACACAATTCCATTTGACGTCATGGCTGCTTGTATGTCTTCGATAACCTCGGAGAAAGACGACACTGGTATTTCGATTGATTTATATCTCCCCTAATTTTTGTTCAAGGTATGGAAAAACTCGACGTGGAAAACGGAATTTGACGCTTTTCCGACACAACATAAAAAGAGTGTGTTTATCGTGTAGATAATGTCTTGAATAGATAGTTTATAGTGTATCTTAATTGGACAAGACACGCACCTGTTTGGCATCAATTTTACGTAATCATGTTCTCAAAAGAATATTTCAAAACAAACAAAATTATATTAAATATTGGAAATGTATTTGTTCATTATTATGTAATTATTTCTCATCATCTTGTCTCAGTATTATACAATAAAAGATGCAAAGAGAGCTCTATTGGTATAGAATTATCAGGATAATCATACAAGGGTAATCGTCCACTAACGGGGTACATGTCAGGGGTTATATTTTAAGGTAACAGTTTAATATCATGTGGTCACAATATTAAAAAAGGATGAACCCATTGATTATATAACGCAAAACGAGAGGAATAATTCGTAATTCGTTTGTGTCTAACGCGCGCCTGGCGAATCGTTAAAAAATATATCTTTCAAAGGGCTCTTCGTCGTTGTCCATATCAAGAGAATTGAACCGGTCTCGAAATGTCCGCTGAATTGGTATTTTTTTCCTTTTTAGCCCCTAGGCGACACATGAGGCGAATAGCCTCCGCCATCTTTCTTGCAACAAATTTTGTCTTGAGTCTACTCAGGGGCAGTCTTAGGACTAAAGATCAAATTTTGTCTTTGACTTATGATATTCTCTTAGATTGAGCTTCATGATCCATGATTTCAGACAAAATTTGGTCTTAAGTTAGTTTCATGATCCCGGGGCCAGATCTCATCATTCTGACATGGTGGTAAGACAATGCATCTGTTCAAGATCACGTGAACCAATCAGATCTCATCATTCTGACATTATGGTTTGACAAAGTAGTTATCAAGATCACGTGAACCAATCAGATCTCATCATTCAGACATGGAGGTAGGACAAAGTATTTGTTCAAAATCACGTGAACCAATCAGATCTCATTATTCTGACATGGAGGTAGAACAAAGTATTTTTCAAGATCACGTGAACCAATGAGATCTCATCATTCTGTCATGGTGGTAGGACAATGTATCTCTTCAAGATCATGTGAACCAATCAGATCTCATCATTCTGATAAAATGGTTGGACAAAGTATTTTTCAAGATCACGTGAACCAATCAGATCTCATTATTCTGACATGGAGGTAGGACAAAGTTTTTGTTCAAGATCACGTGAACCAATCAGATCCCATCATTCAGACATGGAGGTAGGACAAAGTATTTGTTCAAAATCACGTGAACCAATCAGATCTCATCATTCTGACATTATGGTTTGACAAAATAGTTATCAAGATCACGTGAACCAATCAGATCTCATCATTCAGACATGGAGGTAGGACAAAGTATTTGTTCAAAATCACGTGAACCAATCAGATCTCATTATTCTGACATGGCGGTAGAACAAAGTATTTTTCAAGATCACATGAACCGATCAGATCTCATCATTCTGTCATGGTGGTAGGACAATGTATCTCTTCAAGATCATGTGAACCAATCAGATCTCATCATTCTGATAAAATGGTTGGACAAAGTATTTTTCAAGATCACGTGAACCAATCAGATCTCATTATTCTGACATGGAGGTAGGACAAAGTTTTTGTTCAAGATCACGTGAAGCAATCAGATCTCATCATTCTGAAATGGTGGTAGGACAAAGTCTTTTTCAAGATCAGGTGAACCAATCAGATATCATCATTCTGACATGGAGGTATGAAAAGTATTTGTTCAAAATCACGTGAACCAATCAGATCTCATCATTCAGACATGGAGGTATGACAAAGTATTTGTTCAAAATCACGTGAACCATTAAGATCTCATCATTCTGTCATGGTGGTAGGACAATGTATCTGTTCAAGATCATGTGAACCAATCAGATCTCATCATTCCGATAAAATGGTTGGACAAAGTATTTTTCAAGATCACGTGAACCAATGAGATCTCATTATTCTGACATGGAGGTAGGACAAAGTTTCTGTTCAAGTTCACCTGAACCAATCAGATCTCATCATTCTGAAATGGTGGTAGGACAAAGTACTTTCCAAGATCACGTGAACCAATCAGATATCATCATTCTGACATGGAGGTATGAAAAGTATTTTTCAGGATCACGTGAACCAATCAGATCTCATCATTCTGAAATGGTGGTATGGTAATTCATAATATCCTTCACTGCATTGAAAAATGTGATCCTTTGCAGAATAACCATGTCTAAAGCCACGAGAAACAGGAAAACGTTATATTTATGTTTTGATAAGATTGATTCACATAGAAATTCGGGGTCAAACTCCCTTTGATATTTACGAATAGGGCAAATACGTCGTTCACTCCAGAACATGTAACAACTGACTTGCACTTTATTTCGGAGTGTTATTTGACAACAAAACAGAAACAAACCTATCCCTTCATAATCGGTTTTATGTTCCAATTTCGTCAAAGATCACACTCCTTGTAGTCTCGAGTCAGAGCCTCTGAAAGGACGTTGTTCGTTCTCCCGCCTTTACTGTTGCCCTTTCTAAGATTCAGAATCTATTTTTACACAGATTGTCGCTAACTGTCTATTCATTCCCGATCTGACTCAGAACACCTACATTTCCCTGCATATCATCATCATCATCATCATCATCATCGCTGACCGTGTCTCGGGGTGGTTTTATGGAACCAGGCCAAAGAGTTCAGTCAATTATTTCAATTAAGCACATTATTCATTACTACTCTATTGCGAATACATCAAACCTGCATGGCCCAAGGTAAAAGTCGACCTGAGGACATCGTTATCTGTTCCCGGAAAGTGAAAGATTGTGAGCACCATTGACAGGATCGCACACTTGTTTATGATTAATAAACGACAAATGGGATTTACGCAGAAGCCTAATAGCTGATTAAAACACATTGTGCAACGTTAGTAACTCACCACTAAGTCTTTTCTTCATCGATGCCATTCTTTCCTGGTGCCTTTTCTTCATCACTGGAACATTCAATTTGGACGAAAATTAGTGGACTGCTCGAAGCAGCACTAATGTAAGTGAAGATCCGGGGTAGAATAGGTCTTCAGCAACCTATTCTTGCCGTAAAAGGAGACTATGCTAGTCGTAACGGGCGGCTAACGGGACTCACTGACTTGGTTGACGCATATCATCGCATCCCAAATGTGGAGATCGATGCTTATGATATCATTCACGGGGGTGGCTCTTCCAGACCCGATTATTTACAGACCGCCGTCATATAGCTGGAATATTGCTGAGTGCGGAGTTAAACAACAAACAAACACGAAACAAATATCAATGCGCAGTCAGCAATATTTCGGCTATGCCTCAGGCCTGTCGTTAAAGTTCATGTACATGCAGGTAATTAGGCCGCTTACCTGTATAACAGATAAGTATGTCAGTGATCGATGATAATGTACAGTACTTAAGTAAGACGCAAATATCTTGCACGCTTTTTCAACCTTTAGAAAATAAATTTCAAAAGTTATAAGAGTTATATGTACTGAACAACTTGTACTCTTGAAGATCCGGGTTAGAATTGGAATTCAGCAACCGATGCTTTTCGAACGAGGCGACTAACGGGATCGGGTGGTCAGGCATGTCAATCACTTTATTGTGTTGTCTAGATGTGATTACATACAGACCGCCGCCATATAGCTTGAATATTGCTGAGTGTGGCGTTAAACAAAACAAAAACCCATCCAAACCAACATGTCCATTTTCTGCTGTGACGGAGATGTACAGTTGTAAGTGATATTTACGTTATGTACAGCTTCTTTAAGGTGGTTAAAATAATAAGCTTTAAAAATATTTACCTTTATGTTGATAAATGGTGACTCCCTCAATACATTCCGATCGCGGCATTTCTGACACGTCCATTTCATGAACAGGGGGGTAAGTTTGGTATTTCCAGAATATTGTCATAAACACAAACAAGTGAAGGCCATTTTCTGTACCTCGGCCTTTGCGTTTATCTGCGTTGCCTAACCTACATCTAAGAGGAACAAAACACTCTCAAAATAGCCTTGTACAATTGACTACGTCATCAAGTTGCGAGCGTGTGTTCGAATCAAGAAATGACTTCATGACAGGACAATGAAATCGTGAAATAAACCCAGTCTCGTTCTTCATTGTAGTTTGCCAGATTTCGCGTAGCTATCTTATATATGATGGTACAATAGTAGTTTACGGGCCTGTAGTTGTTGTCGTTAATGGCAACACCCTTAACAGCCGGGTAAAAGAAAGTAGACACTTGAAAACTGGATTTGACCAAAACATTACTGGGCTGAAAACAGTCGCCGAAACACTGCAAACTTAAGGTCAAAAACACAACTATGATACCCGTATAAATTACATCATCATCGAAT
Organism: Haliotis cracherodii; assembly: GCF_022045235.1. Taxonomy (NCBI): domain Eukaryota; kingdom Metazoa; phylum Mollusca; class Gastropoda; order Lepetellida; family Haliotidae; genus Haliotis; species Haliotis cracherodii. The sequence continues at coordinate 6,297,504 of NW_027266279.1, read as the reverse complement.
AAACATTTCTTGTTTGTTTCATGTTTAGCCACCATCAAATATGGGGGCATACATTCTTTTACCCGCCTGTTTTAAAATTCCGATCGACTCCTGCGAAAAACATGGCGTTCCAATTCCGGAACCAAAAAGAAACAGCGAAGTTTGAGGGTAATTAACTTTGCATATTTCAGTCATCTCAGATAGATGGGTTTTTAATGCCGCACTCAGCAATATTCCAGCTGTGTTTCGACGGCCTGTAAATAATCTGGACCAGACAATCCAGTGACTGATATGATGAACAGCACCCGACGTTGTCGGGGTACGATGACACCCGATCAATCCATTTCGTCACCTCTTACAACAAGCATAGGTTGCTGGGGATCAATTTTTACACGGGATCTCATTATGGACACCTTCAGACAAGAGTGAGTGAGTGAGTGTGGTTTTACGCCGCTTTTAGCAATATTCCAGCAATATCACGGCGAGGGGACACCAGAAATGGGCTTCAGAAATTGTACCCATGTCGGGAATCGAGCCCGGGTCTTCGACGTGACGAGCGAACGCTTTAACCACTAAGCTACCCGACCGCCCCCTTTCGGACAAGCGCACAAACATGACAAAAAACTAAATTTATATTAATTACATTTGTGCAGTGATCTTTTGTAAAGACATTTCTTTCACCTACTTAAAGCAAAGCACATACGTTTTTTTACTTATAATATGTCTAGAGTAATCTGAAACTATCGTCGTTCTATGTTAGTGTAGGGGTAAGCGTCTTTGTGCACGTTTTAAGGCAATTATACTGAGTCAAATCAAAAACTTCAAGTTTTAAAAGTAATCCCATATATGATATACAACGGACAAATGTATCAGAGAAGGTTATTTTTAATCATTAATGTCCAAAGAAGGATTTTAATTAACGGTGGTAACCATAATTTGTTCCAAGCACCTACGGTATTCGGTAATAAACAGTTTAAATCATTAGTCCCAAGCACGAGAATCTGATGGCACACAAGTTCAGTAGCGTATATGGCCACCATGTGCGTTGACAACTGCCACACAACGCCTCCCCATGGACCCTGCGATGCTTGTGAACACAGGATTGGGAAGACGACGCCATTGTTGCTGCAAAATGGTGCCAAGATCTTGCAAATTCTGTGGTTGGTTCTGGAGAGTGCACAGACTTCTGCCAAGAGCATCCCAGACGTGTTCGATGGGATTGAGGTCGGGAGACCTTTACGGCCAGTCCATGACGTTGACTCCACAATTCAAAAGGAAATTCCTCGTCAAAATTGCTGTGTGGGGTCTGGCATTGCCGTGTTGGAAGATCAAACCTGACAAGAAGCCTGGAACGTGCATTGCCACAGAAAGCACCCCACACCATTACACTTCCGCCTCGAAATCTGTCAACTTCCTGTACACAGCACTGGGCGTAACGTTCATGACGGCGCCTCCACACCCTCGCCCTACCATCAGGAAATCAAAGATTAAATCGGGATTCATCACAGAAGACGATTTGATTCCAATTCCATCGTAAGTGTTGCTGTGCCCACAATTGACGTTGACGTTGACGTTGACGTTGAGTCAGAATCGGCCCGCAGTATGGCCGTCGTGCTTGAAGGTGGGCAGTTCTCAGACAGTTTGCGCACTCAGTCTACCCCTAAGCAGTTCATTTCTGGTTGATGTAGCCGTCAAAAATCGGTTACGGAGGTGACGTAAGACAATCTGACGATCCTCTGCATGTGACGTCACACGTGGTCGGCCTGGCCGAGGGCGATCAGCGGTGGTACCCGTTTGCTGTAGACGCGTCTGTAAATCATAAACAGTCCGTCGACTACAACCCATCGTCCTTGCGACTTCAGCTACGGACGTTTCCGTCTGCAACATGCCGATGGCACGTTCACGTTGCAAATTCGAAAGGCGTGGCATGACAAATGGCCGTAAAAACTTTTGTTTTCTTGTGTTTTTCTTTTTTTTGTTAATGACTGCTAACAAGTATGGCTGAAAACACGTGGGGTATTATGGCCACGTGACCAGCTGCACGTGAAAAAACACTTTTGCCACTATAGTGCTGTGCACATGATTTTGATCGATTCACCTGCACAAAAACGGGTGTTATCTGAAGACAATACGTGTCCATTACTGTTTAAATACACAATAAGGGCCCACAATGATAACTGGTCAAAATGTTAAAATTTTAGGATTGTGAAGTTTTTATTTTGGTTCAGTAAGCGTTGGGCGGATCAAGAAGATCAGGGTTTTAAAAACCCTCGCACCGGTTTTATTGCATGTGTTGGTCCATATGATTTTACAAGCAGGGTCATATTTTGCCCTTTGTGATGAATGAGAGAGTGAGTTTTACGCCATTTTAAGAAGTATTCCAGCAAATCCATGGCGGGGGCAACACAAATGGGCTTTACACATTGCAACAATGTAGGGAATAGAGCCCGAGCCTTCGGCGTGATGATCGAACGCTTTATCTACGAGGCTACCCCACCGCTCTCCTTTTGAATGAATATTTTTAACGTGTACAACGTATACAATAACATTAGAGGAGATACGGTAGAATACTTTTCAGTTCATTACTGAACTCTTCTCCTTGGTTCCATGCTTAACGCTTTCTCCACCACCAGTAACTCACCACTAAACTTTAGTTTCATCGATTCCCCGATCTTGTGATGGTTCTTGAACAATCCTGGAATTAAATATATCTCATTGTGTAAATCGGACGGACACGTTTTAAACCATGACGACCAACGAGTGAGATACAAATTTATCCGTCACACACTAGAAACTATTATCAATGACAATGGCTTATCATACGTAGCGTACGTCATACTACACTTGCCCATACGGATGATGCCCACTTTAAGTATTCTACCGTGATGAACCTTTCTCCCAGAGAATTTTTCGGCGAAATTAATTACATTGACCTTACAATTGGCTACAACTGACTTGAATACACCCTGATCTTGAACATACATGTATGGCTTTCACTTTTGTCGGGGGAAACAGAAGAGGGGCAGGATATTTGGAAGAACATGGAGAAATGCGTTGACAGAACTTGGAGAAGAAAGTTGAAAGAACAGTGTTGACAGAACATATTGAACAGTGTTGACAGAACATATGGAACAGTGTTGACAGAACATATGAAACAGTGTTGACAGAACATATAGAACAGTGTTGACAGAACATATGGAACAGTGTTGACAGAACATATAAAACAGTGTTGACAGAACATATGGAACAGTGTTGACAGAACATATGGAACAGTGTTGACAGAACATATTGAACAGTGTTGACAGAACACATGGAACAGTGTTGACAGAACATATGGAACAGTGTTGACAGAACATATGGAACAGTGTTGACAGAACATATTGAACAGTGTTGACAGAACATATGGAACAGTGTTGACAGAACATATGAAACAGTGTTGAAAGAACATATGGAACAGTACTGACAGAACATATGGAACAGTGTTGACAGAGCATATGGAACAGTGTTGACAGAACATATGGAACAGTGTTGACATAACATATGAAACAGAGTTGACAGAACATATGGAACAGTGTTGACAGAACATATGGAACAGTGTTGACAGAACATATGGAACAGTGTTGACAGAACATAGGAAGTGTTTGGACGGACATGGAGAAGACATTTGACAGAACATGGCGAAGAGATTTGACAGATCATGGGGAAGGGTGTTAACTGTAAAGGGAAAAGGCTCCTTTGAAGACAGAAGGTTTCGTGAAATTATGTTGATAAACATCAGTATATGCTAACTTAAGTCTTTAATAATTATATTTTCTGTTTCAAAGTCCGTATTCTATTACTGTATATTTAGATACATAGAGTACAGCTACACTGTACAACATGGCGGCCTGTAAATCACCTGGCTGACCAATGACTGAAAGCATGAACAACAGGCCAGTACCAGCGAATCTTTATTAGTCGACTCTCGCCATAAGCATAGCTTATTTGGAGTCCGTTCTGATCACGCCATACCAACGCAGTATTCAGAGAAGTAAGGTGTTTTTGAGTTGGTGTGCTCCAGTGAATAAGAATTACCATTGCAAAACTATTAAATGTTAAATGAAGAACTGAATAAATACATGAATATAAATCTTTAAAATGATTGTATGAACAAATAAATGAATAATCATGTTGTTTTATCTCTTCTCACTCAAACTACAAACTCACCTTTTCCCCCGAGTAGTGATCGCCTCTTCCGGGGGAGTACATCTGAAACATGCGGGTTTCTCATCAGGCTTTTTCGGAACTTCGCCACACCTACATGTTCATTTTATTTTAAAATAAGAACACTAAGCGGAGGGTGTGATTCTACATGTAGTCGGAGCATGATTTGTGCAAGAAATTCTAGATTGATGGTGTATATAATATAATAGGACAGATTGTAAATTGTTCCAAAGTTTATTGATCTGGTCTCTTCCATCTTCCCGAGGCAAGAGAGTTAGCTGACTTTAAAAGTCCAGTTTCCACCCTTGCCGAACTAGGCTGATATTATGGAGTTTTGGCTTGGCTAACGAGTCTATGCATAGTCCAATCAAAATCGCTCACCGAAATCGAAATACGGTTCGTAAACTGTCGTGCAGATTTCGATCGATTGCAGGATTTGCAAAGCATGAGCACCGCCAACTCGCTGTCAGCAGATATTTTCCAAATCTTTTCATGTTTTTAATCAAGGTGCTCACGTGCGTTGATGCAATTCGCAATGTAAGACCTGATTATCGTCAGGCCGTCTTGACTGGGCGCCGCCATTTTGTTTGAAGCAAATGCAAGTTATACGATAGGTCAAAAGGTGAGGCTACGAAGGGACATAACTGGTAATAGCCACTGGTGGCGCTACGATCGTGGTCAGTAATTCAAGCCTAGTTCGGCAAGGGTGGAAACTGGATTTTTGAAGTCAGTTAACTCTTTCGAAGTCTAGCATTCCGGAAATACATTTGCAATGACTATAGATGAATGATGAAAGAACCATGACCTATGACAGTGGGTTCGAATTCCGGTTCGCCCCAAATATATTTTTCTAGGGTTGTCAACACCATACCCGTGCTCGTGGGTTTCACCGAAGAGGTAAACGTCTGAGACCTGCATCACTTCGGGCTTTGCTCCCAGATTAAGCTGACACGCCGCGATATAACTGTAACACTGTTAAAAGCGGCGTTAAACCCAACTCACTCACTGTAAACCGTTGAAGCCGAGAATAAAAGAATAACAGTCAAATAATCAAATACAAGAAATGTTGAATTTGACTTTTTAATATATCTCACTGATTAATTATACTTCAATGCTAAACTGTTGAGACTGTGAGGGATTTCTCGATATCCCTCTTTAGTAATGTTGAAATTTGGCGCGGTAGCTAACATGTGCACCTTTCTCCAATATGTCTTTATTTGGATATTGCAAAGTTTAGAAAAAACGTGTAACAGAAACATTAAATACTCTCAATACAGACCAGCGGACAATCTACTCGATAAAAAGTCAGAGTTGATGTTCCTCGTTGTGGATGTAGCTTTGGATACTCGTTTGTGGATACTTATAGTGCCACAAGCGTCATGTGAAAGGACATATGTCATCTCCTCGGTATGTCATGGATGCCAATACTGCGTTTGTGACGCTGTTTAACGTTACCATTATAGGCTGCTTAGTATGTCGAATTCACCTGATGCATTTAGTCACCTCTAATGACTTCCTCGTTATCCCCACAACTGTGTGTGTGTCTGTGTGAATGTGCTTTGACCAGCCCAGACTAATGCCATATGAATATTGCTAGCACATTCAGATAGCATACGACAGTTTTTGCTTTACCTGTATGAGGAACAGTTGTGCCTTTAGCTTTCGCAGATTTTGGCTTGGCCTGTCTTGCTTGAGCAGCTTTGTCCTTTGCCAATAGTTTTCCTTTTATCCTGACCCCAAGAATAGAGGTGGCTTCAGACGTGGCGCTTTCTTTTGCAATGGTGGCTTTCTTTAGTTCTTTAACAAACGGATGAAAATAATACATACCAAAACACCTCATCATCAATGTTCGAAATATATTATCCATTTTTAATTAAATCAAAGAAATCAACTAAAGTGTTGAATATGTAATGATGGCTAACGTGCCAGATTGAATCCTATAATAGTATTAAAGACAAAGAGTAAATAAGAACAACATGCACATTGTCACAGTGTAACCCTCGTTATAAAACATCCATCGAGCATGAGTGAGCAATGTGAATGTATATAGGTTTCTCTATCTCTTTTCTTTCCTTTCTGACATTTAATTTAGTAACTGTAAATAAGCATACATGTAAATCTATGGGAGGGGGCGCTCTAAGTTGTGATAACTTGTGGTCAATCCCTTTTTCATGAGAATAAAATATGTTTAAACTAAACTAAAACGTCCATCTACTATACGAACAGTGTACAAATCTATGTCTAAACATACCTGCAATGCACACAGTGCATACCTCTATGTATAAATGTATCTACAGTACATACAGTGAATATTCAACATTGAACTGCATCCTACAATACACACACGATTTGGTGAAAGTAGTCTACAATACACACAGTGAATACCCTATGTTGAAATGCATCTACAATACACACAGTGAATACCCTATGTTGAAATGTATCTACAATACACACAGTGAATGTCCTATGTTGAAATGCATCTACAATACACACAGTGAATACCCTATGTTGAAATGTATCTACAATACACACAGTGAATACCCTATGTTGAAATGTATCTACAATACACACAGTGAATACCCTATGTTGAAATGTATCTACAATACACACAGTGAATACCCTATGTTGAAATGTATCTACAATACACACAGTAAATACCCTATGTTGAAATGTATCTACAATACACACAGTGAATACCCTATGTTGAAATGTATCTACAATACACACAGTGAATGTCCTATGTTGAAATGTATCTACAATACACACAGTGAATACCCTATGTTGAAATGTATCTACAATACACACAGTGAATACCCTATGTTGAAATGTATCTACAATACACACAGTGAATACCCTATGTTGAAATGTATCTACAATACACACAGTGAATACCCTATGTTGAAATGTATCTACAATACACACAGTAAATACCCTATGTTGAAATGTATCTACAATACACACAGTGAATACCCTATGTTGAAATGTATCTACAATACACACATTGAATACCCCATGTTGAAATGTATCTACAATACACACAGTGAATACCCCATGTTGAAATGTATCTACAATACACGCAGTGAATACCCTATGTTAAAATGTATCTACAATACACACACTGAATACGATTTGTTTGAATTAATCTACAATACACACACCGAATGTCCTTTGTTGACATGCATCTACAATACACACATTGAATACCCATTGTTGAAAAAGATATACTGTTAGTCTGTCTAAAATTCGACCATCTAAGAAGTAAATATATAGAAATGCCTTTTTATGTACATCCCACTGAACAAAAATTTATATCGATTATGGCGACAACTGATAAAGATACCCGTATAAAACTATCAATGTTCATTTGTCACGCTATGTTAATTAGAATATGACCCGTTAAACATATCTGCAACCATTCTCGAAAACAGAATTGTACTGTGGGCCTGAGGCCTTTTAGTGCGGAATAAAACTCATCCTTAATTAATGTACAATACACACACTGAATACCCTATGTTAAAATTAATTCACAATACACACACAGATAGAATACCCCATGTTGACATTAATCTACAATATACACACCGAATGCCCTATGCTGAAATGCATCTACAAATTAATATCTCACTGAATACCCAATGTTGAAAAGTGTCTGCAATTCACATACCGAATACCCTATGTTAAAATTAATCTACATGCAATGCAAACAGTGTATAAATCTATCTCCAGTATAAACAGTGAATATCCAACATTGAACTGCATCTACCATACACACAGTGAAATGTTTCTGCAATACACATACCGCATACCCTATGTTGAAATTAAAATACGATGCACACACTGAATACCCTAAGCTGACACAGTGAAATATCTATATCAAATGCATCTACAATACACACAAATCATACCTCTGTACACCGAGTCTACACCTTGCACGTGTGTGTGTGTGTATTCACTGTGCTTTTCCTTTTATTCTCTTAATTCATCTATGTACAAGTACTTCCAAGTGCAATAAATCACAAAATGAAGCAGGCAAGACCCCCCATCCCCATGTCAGAAGGCATGTGAATGGGGCTCTTAGTCTATATCATTGCCTGGTTGTGTTGCTTGTTATTCTTCTGCCATAAACCTACCTTTTATCTTTGCCGCTCTGGAAATACCTGGAAGAAGGTGAAGAGGATGATTTTCAGTTTGGAAACTCAACAGGTACAAGCCGAGTTTTAACATTCAAATCACAACAATAACGAAGAAGGAACACGGGTGATGCACAGGAATAAATGTACATCTTTACTTACACCTAAATGTATCTAAATATCGTTTTCACAAGCATAAACAATTGTAAATATAACAAGTCAAACTTAAATATGGCTTGTTAACCAGTTTAAGCAAATTTACGTAAATTTATGTTTCAGTTTCCAGGCGATATTTTCTTTTGGTGATGGATTAACGTTGTGTTTACAATCCTGTGAAGTATTGAAGATGAAATATTGAATTTCCAAGAATAAATTAGATAGTATCTTGTAAAATTGTATACGTTTAGACATTAATCCATCTCCCTAAATTATGTAATATGTAGGCCGTTGATATATACGTCATAGCCCGTCTGATATGGTCGTTCTCGATCAGGGTACCATCAACATGGACAATGTGGTGTGAAGCTCATTGCTGGTGTCCCTTCGGTGATGTTGCTGGAATATTTCTAAAAGCGGTGTTAAACCATATTCACTCAACTGCATAATCCAGGATGCCTTGATTATAATTACTCATGTCATCATTTATTGAAGTAAATGAGGTCATATTTCATAATGATTTAAACATAACTTTATTCAAAAAGAATATGGATCGGTAAACAATTGCAAGCCGGAGCAATACATCTTCATTCACAAAATGTTTCTATTTTCTATATTTCTTTTTAAATGGAATCATAATGGGGAAAGACGTAAATATGGGGGTGTAAATACCTCTAAACATTTTACATTTTACTGATCATGTCAAGATACAATTAAGTATTGAATGTGTGGACTGATTGTAAAATTTTAGAATCCTGATGAACCCTTGGTCGACAGTATACCGATCGACACTGAAATTCTGTACATAAAGCCCAAGTCCAAGGGAATCTGGTTAGCGGCAATGGATTTGTGGCAAATGTAATTTTACTCAATACATGTACACGTACTACTGTCAAAATCAAATAAGTGTTAATGTGTCGAGCTATATTTGAAATGTCAAATTGACATTTCACATTAAGCCGCATAGAGTGATCGAGTGAGTATGCATGTTCCAGCCATATCACAGCGGGGGACAAGAGAAATGTGGGGATGTGGGGGATAATTGTTCAGCTACAGCTACAAAACCATATTAAAATATTTAAAACCATGAGCCTGAATTCTTAAACAGAAAACTACTTTGCAACAATATTAATTTTCTAGCAAGCAATTTCATTATTTGGCTGCAGTCTGAGGCATAACTATTGTTTTCACGAATTTTGGTTCATAATGCGCCTGACTCCAAATGTGTCAATATATGTGCAACACGTAAAGGAAGACGCAGCGTGCTTTTTATTATTTTCTTTCTACACCTACTCGTGGGTAAGTTTAGATCCAGAAAAATGTCATTAACCCTGGCATAATTTATCCTCGCGCATTCCCGATGTTAGACGATCGTGGCGAAACAAAATTCTTTCAGATTTGAATTGTATTTATTCTTGGCGAACTTTGCAACTTATATTAATCTTATTGTCCATTTCTAAGCAATTGATATATAAATGGATATGCACAGAGTCACAGTTCATTTTCATCCATTTATCAAACACCATTAACCTAAGTGACGAAGATAAACTATATAAAGATTAATGCTCTACAGTACCGTGCGATATGGAATGGTATACGATAGAAGTGTTATCATTCATTACTTATTCCCACTAAAGAATTCTTTATTTAGCCATAGAAGCTTTATTATTTCTCACGCATTTGTATCATTTATCTCTGACTATGTTACACGTCCGAATTGATAAACGAATAAAATCTGTCCATAAACAACAATTAACATTCTGCTTGGATCATAGCTTTACAAAATCTTACTTAAGTAATAAATCAAATTACAAGAGTCGAATTACATTGAGACAGAGTTTTACTGTTATCAGGGGTCACACAGATCGGATCTAATTGCACATTGACCCTGGTCGAGATATGCCCCCAGTAACTCATGTTTGTCATACAAGGTGACTAATAAGATTGGGTGGTGAGGCTTGGTGACTTGGTTGGTTCCATGTCATTATATCTATCAATGGTTGACGGATTCTGACTATTTACAGGCCGCTCTCGTATAGCTGGAACATTGGTGGGTGCGGCGTTAAACAACGAACAAACAAAGATGTTTACGATTTTGCTTGTTTGTTTCTTTGGTGTTTAACAGTATTCAAGCAATATAACGGCGGTGTGTAAATAATCGAGTCTGAGCCAGACAATCTAGTGATTGATATCATAAGCATCGGTTCACGAAATTGGGATACATGACAAGCATCAACCATGTTAGCGAGCCTGACCACCTGGTCCCGTTAGTCGCCTCTTACGGCAAGCATAGTCGCCTTTTACGGCAAGTATGGGTTGCTGAAGATCTATTCTACCCCGGAGTTATCTGTTGATAAAACAGTAATCAAGAGGCAGTTCACTACCCTACTCAAGGGTCTCAACCCAAATTCGCTACGATGATGAGCTGGTTTAACCAAAGAATGGTTTTACCAACGCGTATGCAACCAATCCCACCCCAACCAAACTCCAGCCCGATCACCACCCGATGAGAGGCAACGTGTTATCTCATCGACAATGTGCCTTTATTTAAAGACTTTGAAATCAAAAGTTGCTGCTCACTCTTTTCAGATGTACACTGCCCAATAAGAATTTCTCAAGATCAATCAAAATGTTCAGAAAATCAAAACCGCACGACAGAAATGGGGAAAATAACTCGGGTTGTGAACTTAAGCCCTAACCTTTTGAGAATACTAAAAGCCAGATATGTTTTGATATATCTGAAGAAACCGTGTCTTGTCTAACTAGCAAGGTCATCGCGTTTGGGAGTCACCATGAATGAGATAGCAAACGAAATCACACATATGCTTGTCGACGCTGCACGTGCAACATTCGGAGGGAGACGTTGTTACTGCCGTGATGCGGAAGCTCCAACAAAAGGAAAGCAAAAACCTTGGTTCGGTCACGAATGTAAAAAACAAGGAATTACTTCTAGGCCCAAAAGAAATTTAAGAAAACTTAAAATTCAAAGCTTTTCCGAGGGATATAGGAAATGCTCACACAAACATACAAAGAAACAAAGAAGCGATTTGTCCAATATATTTAGAGCCACTCGAAAACATAGTCCACGTGAAGTTTGGAACGATCTTAACAAGAATAAGAGTATTTTTTACATTTTATGAACAGTAAAAGATATAAACTAATCATGAATACAATTGATGAAATGTCCGAGTTTTCGCAAGCCTTTAGGGAGTTAGACAAGGAGAAAGTTTATCCTTATTACTATTTTCATTGTATATGGATGACCTGGAGCAATCTCTATTGGAACACAAGAGTCACGATGTTAATGTTGATTACGATCCTGAGGATGATGCAACCTTATTTTTACAATTTATGTATTACGTGTGGTGATGATACAGTCTTATTAAGTATATGCCCCACCAATTTTCAGAAAACCCTTGATTCGTGTAGAATATTCTGCACTTAATGGAAATCAGATGTTAACATTTGGAAAACAAAAATATTATGTTTGTCAGTGGCCCTGCTTAACGAAGTAAACCCCAGTTTGTGTTTGGTGGAAAACATCTGGAGATAGTAGATAGCTATGTTTTCCTGGGCATAACATTCCATAGAAATCGAAGGATGCTAAGTGCAAATAAATATATTGCCTCTAATGCCAGTAAAGCCATATACTGTCTCCTTTAGAGAGCAGGAAATATTTATTTTCCTCTCGATTGCCTTATTTTAATTCTATGGTATCACCTGTCTTGTTATATGGTTCAGAAATATGGGGATACGAAAATTACATATTACTGAGCGAGCTCTTTTTAAATTTCTAATATTTGGTTCTGGCTAAAAAGCATTAACTCCAAATTGTATGGTTTATCGGGAAGTATGCAGGGAACCTCTACACATAACTATCTCAAAACGTGAAATAAAATCATGTAAGAACATCGTAAAAACTCTGTGTGAAAAGAAACTTTCACAGATGATTTATCACCCTTTTAAACGGAATCATGATTAAAACTTTATCAAATAACTGTAGACTAACACACATATTCTACAACCCTGTTACGTGTATTACCACATGGCTGGTTGCTATTGTAGGCGAGGTACAACAGGAACAATTCGTTCAAGAATGGAGATGCAACATGGCATTGAGAAGTAAAGGTTACATTTGTCAGTATCTGACAGAAAAACCAAAATTTGAAAGCTATCTTTAAATGACACAAATATGTATATTCCAATCTTAAAGTTCAGCACAGGCAACCATAATTTACCAATTGAAACCGGTCTTTGGAAAAATGTAAAGAAAGAAGATCATGTTTTTCAACTGTGCAACTCCCTTTCAGTTGCAGACGAATTTCATCAACTGTTCAGATGCCAGGCTCTATTGAAACATAGACTTGTACACTTACCACTTGCTGATCGGAATAAATGATCTAATTTGTATACATTTAAGAGGTTACTGTCACAAACGCTGGGATCTTAAGATCCTATCGAGATTTATCGATGAAATATTTAAAGCAGTACGAAAACACAAAACAGAAAAGATATCATATATCCATACATGACATTCTGTCTTCGTGTCACATATTAATATTTTTTTGTGTACATGATAATTCTTTTGTACTGTTTTGTACCTGTTTGTTTCTGTTTCACAATGCTTTCCATTTAAATAGCACTGCTATATAAATAAAGCAGTTTGTGTAACGATGATTTGTTTCATAGACTTTGTTTTCATAGAACAAACCACCTCTGATTCACAATGCTTTCAATTTAATTAGCACTGCGTGGTTCATGACATTTTTGAATGATTTGGAAAAAAGTAACTCACCTTTAAGCTTGTTTTCCAACTTATCAGCACGTTTAGTCATATTCTTTTGGCTTTTCCCTAAGGCTTTCATTCCACCTTGAAGAGTCTTAACTGCAAATAAGAAATAGCATATAAGAAAGCTCCTCCACACCGCGTTAAAGGCATAATAGCACATTAATAGCACATTCTACAACAAAGAAATCGTACATATATATGACAAGGATGATCCAGCCCTGACATAAGTTAGGACCAGAACAGATGGCTAAGTTGGTGGACAAAAATGGTTTCATTCTCAAACATGACTGAATTATTTCATCATAATTTAAAACAGTCGAATCAGTTAACTCAACTGGGTTGACAATTACTTCTTAATATTTATATATGCATAATAAATACACATTTGCCACTGGGCCAAACACAGTGCTAGTCGAAACAAATGTTACTTGGATCAAGACCCTTGCAAAGTATTTCAGGACATGAGTCGATTGGTCAGGATACGGACAGGACACGATGTTGTATTTTTCAAGTCTCTATCACGATTTGATATGATCGCGTTGAGGTCTCTTTCCGGTTGCGCGTCGGATGGATGTCATCTTGTGAGGATACGGTCATTAAAGATTACTCTAGTATTTGGGAGCATAATGTATCAAGTCTTATTACTTGCCCGTGAAGAGATCACCCGTTTAATAAACATACAGCTGTATTACACATTGTGTAATACCAAAACGCGTGCTTATGTACTCTCGGAACACGTTTCACGAACAAATATTGAAAGCTCTCAACATCCCTTGGCTTATTCAACGACATTGCGTGTGGAGATGATAGATCAATGAGAGGAGCTTATGCACACTCGATGACCCCAGCAACCTTGTTGCTAGGTTGACGTCACATGGCATTGTTTCGCCGAAGGATCTTGCAACACAAATCCACAAATTACGTCATCGGTATTGTGACGTCATTGTAAACTTTGAGGTGCAAGGCCCCGTTCCACAAGGCGATCGTACGGTAGCGCAACGACAGTCGGTCTAAGTTAAAGTATATGAGTTGCGATAACCTTAACGCTACGATAATTTTGTGGAACGGACGCCTGAATTCTAAAGGTGGACCGTTGGATGGTATTAAAGTCATACGTTTCAACTTTTGACGTATTTGAAGTATTACTGTGTTAAACTCAGTTGGATTATGCCGTGGATCGTGTAGGTGTCAGCCTGTTTACACTCAACAGTATAATTCTAAAAACGTTATAAATAGCAAGTAATAAATAAAATACTAAACTCGCTCCCGTGTAAAACCAATTTTATGAAACTCGTGAATAGCTGTGGTATCTGACTCGCTTTCGCTCGTCAGATTCCAGAACTATTCACTCGTTTCATAAAATTGGTATTACACGGGAGCTCGTTTAGTATTCTATATTTATCGAACATAAGAGAAGGTGTTGACAGGTATTGTTTCTATCGCTATTTAATAACAAGGTTTTGTCGCTTTTGTTTGCACATTTTGAACTGTAGCTTCTCATGTGTGGTGGCTTCATGGTCTGATATTATCGCGGCCCAGTCGCGTTCCGGTTGCTCTCCGTTTGCATTTGCGCCGCGATTTGGTCGGTACATGCCATTTAGGGGATGTTTCTTTCGAAGAGTAGTGTATTTACTTACAAGTTATGGTCAAGGTTGTTGTTCGTGCAACAAATGTCCATTGGTCAATAAGAATCATTCCCGTGCTTTGGGGTTTTACCAAAGTGGTAAACGTCGACGACTCACGTCATACTATAGTCATGCTCTCCTCGAACTTGCCACGCCGTGACTAGAATGCTGTTTCAAAGTATTTCGCCGTTCATCCAAGAACTTAAAGGCGTACCATGTGTAAAACAGGAAGCTTTTGTGTATCATGGTTGTCATGAGTGTCATGGTTGTCCTGGTTGTCATGGCTAGCATGGCTGGCATGATCGTCATGGTCGTCATTGTTGTTATGGTTGTCAAGGTTGTCATGGTTGTCTGGGCTGCCATGGTTGTCACGTCTGCCATGTTCGTCATGGTCAGGATTGTCATGGTTGTCATGGTTGTCATGTTTGTCATGGTTGTCATGGCTGGCATGGTCGTCATGGTTGTCATGGTTGTAATGGTTGTCATGGTTGTCATGTCTGTCATGTTCGTCATGTTCGTCATGGTTGTCATGGTCAGGATTGTCATGGTTGTCAATATTATCACGATTGTCAGGATTGTCATGTCTGTCATGGTTGTCATGGTTGTCAGGGCTGTTGTGGTTGTCATGGTTGTCATGGCTGTCATGGTCGTCATGGTTGTCATGGCTGTCATTGTCGTCATGGTTGTCATGGTCAATATTATCATGGTTGTCAGGGCTGTCATGGTCATGGTTGTCATGGTTGTCATGGCTGTCGTGGTTGTCATGTCTATCATGTTCGTCATAGTTGTCATGGTTGTCATGGTCGTCATGGTTGTCATGGTTGTCATGGTCAGGATTGTCATGGTTGTCAGGGCTGTCATGTTCATGGTTGTCATGGCTGTCGTGGTTGTCATGTCTATCATGTTCGTCATAGTTGTCATGGTCGTCATGGTTGTCATGGTTGTCATGGTCAGGATTGTCATGGTTTTCATGGTTGTCATGGTTGTAAAGTATGCGGACAACACACTTATGTAAATGATGTAGGAGGAAGTAGTAGCATACATTTTTCCAACTTTTTTGTTCCCCCTTTCATTTGCTCTTGTAGTTTCTTTTGTGATGAAGCAAGTTTTTTCTCATCTTTGTCTCCTGAAATAAAACGTTTATCACTAATGAGCTACATAAATAGTTATTCTTATTTTCGATGCTCATGATCGATGCTCATGATCACTGGATTGTCGTGTCCAGAATCGATTATTTACAGGCCGACGTCATAGCTGGAATATTGCTGACTGTGGCGAAAGAAAGAAAGAAACAAACAAACAACCGCCTCCTTGGTGTAATGAATACAACCTTTGTTCGGGGAGCAAGAGGTTCATTCCCGCGTCATACAAATACTGCGATTCAAATACGGCCATGGTAGAACTTGATATTTTTTACAAAAATTTTAATATACTACAATATATTAACATCAACACCGACACCCACCAAGACGAACTCACACACACACACGCACGCACGCACGCACGCACGCACGCACGCGCGCAAGCACAAGCACATCCACAAGCACAAAGACACCCACATACACACACATACTCATCCACACACATCCACACACACAGTTCTCTCCCCACACACATTCCCTAACACACCCAGATCAAACACTAGTGGACACACCCACCTACATACACATACAAATATTAATACGAATTAATCACACATACCTTAATAACCTTACCTTAAACAAACACATGTTGGGCGACAACAATCTTACTTACCCTCTTTTGCGTTGACGTCCTGGGACGAACCCAACTGAGCCAGAACGACCACCAAGAGGACAAGAGCAGCCACACGAGCCATGGTAAAGTTCTCAAGAAACTGCTGCTACACCCTCTACTGTGAAGCTTATTGTCGTGAAAGTATGAAAACACATTTCACAAAGGCATTAATAGTCGTCAATACATTTTAGGGACCACTGTTAGGTATTTGCTAAGTCTATATTGAAGTGCACAGTAAGCTGAAAAAGGATATTGTTTTGACACCAAGGGTGAATTATGTTCATAAAAAGCAAATCTCTCTCAGAGACGGAGAGGAAAGCATATTCAGCCTGTCAGATGTGTTGATTTGTGAATTTATTGAATATATCTCTACGATTAATCATTTGGAAATATGCTGAAACCATAAAAGTAAAATAAATTGATTGTGTCGGTCTTGCAGTGTGAGAATTGGGCCACCGGTAGCTCAGTCTATATTAGTCTCACAACCTGGGGAACATGGGTATTGCATGGGTCTTTAAGTATAGATGTGAGTGAACAGTGAGTGGACTGTGTTAGAGAGTGGGTGGGTGGGCGTATGGGTGGGTATTTGAGTGCGTGTGTGAGTGGTTTATTTTAACTCCTCTTTGATCTGTATTTCAGTTATATTGCGCTTAATGTGGAGGGGGATCCCTGAGTGATGCTAATAAAAGGCTATGTTTTCACAGTGGCATACGACTCTTGCTCAAAAGGTGTTTGATCAGGGTTAAAACTATCAAGGCCTTTGTCAACCTTTCAAAGGGTTTTATGGCAGACATTTTGAGTACCTTTCCAAATTTGTGATAATCAGTGATAATGTGATGCAATTCCCTATCTTGCTTTGTACCATGTTTTCGTGTTTTAGGTGTGTAATTTAAATGCCTTTGCATGTGTTTGTGACGGGTGCTACCGGTGGGGTAGGATACGCTTATCTTTTCAAGAACATCTGATATCATCACTATTTAATAGTGATTCATAAATACAAATTCGTGGTCACGATACAGTTGGAATTGTACAATGAACTTTGCTTTTAACACTTTTATTTCCGTTGAATGAATATTTACTGCTCTAGTAGTATAGTCAATTATAGGTTCAAATGAAGTACCCGTGCATATAAAGTGACAAGTATTTTACTCTTAGATATAGCGAAATATCGGCCAATGCTATTTCAGATAGGTGCCATCATCATATTGACAATTCAAGAAATATCATTGACAAGCTTACACAGCTTGCATAATATTTCTATAATTACATAACCAAATATGTAGTTGTTTCAAAGATGAAATGTAAGGTAACTTCTATATTTTCACGTGAAAGCGTGCCAAAGGATACACGCCATAGGGCCCGCTGACACGCAAACGACCAAGTCACCAAGCCTGACAAACCAACACCAGTTAAATAGGTTCCTTCAACAAGCTCCGTTTTGCGAACACCCCGTACATTTCGGGTCTCATAACCCCAAGAATATTACTAACGGTAATGATCTAAACGTATTACACAAAGACATCACACCATTCTCTGATAAAATAAGGAAATCATTACAGGAAAAATCATCAGACGCTGGGGTGCGAATTTTCATTCGTGACGGCGCGCGTTACCTCCCGTTACGAGCAAAGGCTCATGGGAGTTTCATGAAACGGGATCCTGGGTCCTGATCCAGAACTGAGGTGCTGGATAGTTATGTTTCTTGTTATATATATTTTGTAAAAGGTCACAACTGAACATTGACTGCCGCATTTTAACTGTTTTTTTGTTCACATGATCATAGGTAACCGGGGTTACGGGTGACCAAGCCGTCCATGGCCGTCCATGGCGCCGTCCCTTATGCATACCATACACACCAGTGGTCGTCGATGTGATCACATGACTACCAGGTTCGATTTGACTAAGGAGGCACGGGTGGCCCAGTCGTCTAAGGCGCCGCGATTCGCTGTACAGAGTTGCGTCCCTTGGGCACGCCAAAAACCTATGATTGTGGGTTCGAATCCTGGTTTGCCCCGATTATGTTTCTAGGTTTGTCAGCACCATACCCGTGCTACCGAAGTGGTAAACGTCTGAGACCTGCATCACTTCGGGCTTTCCTCCCACATTAAGCTGACACTCAGTGATATAAGAGGAATACCGTTTAAAGTGGCGTTAACCCCAACTCACTCACTCACTCGATTTGACCATGGTTCTGTCAATACCATGATGCTCGTTGGCGTTCCCACAGGGAACCTGCATAAATCTGGGCTTTACTCAAATACCGTACAACTGAAACATTGATCAAAGCGGCGTTAAGATCAACTCAGTCACTCACATCCAACTGTGTGCTCAGTTATTGTCATACAGTCATGCAGGACGACTGTGGTTGATCTCTCAATGTTTCGTTAGAAAGTGAGTTAGTTGGGTTGGACTTTGCGATGAACAATGGTTCGGTTGTGCAGTGACGCCTCAACTTGAGTGAGTTAGTGAGTTTGGTTTTACGACACTTTTAGCAATTTTCCAGCAAAATCATAGAATAGGGCTACACACATTGTACCCATGTGGTGAAAAAACCCGGTCCTTCGACGTGAATAGCGAACGCTTTAACCATAGACTTCCCCACCTCCCCTGTCAGGTCGATGTCAGGGGAAAGTCGAAACTGGTATAAGCCTCAGGCGCTATCCATATGGTGAAGCCCATGATCTCCCATTCCTATGATAAGGGCCTGCGTGAAGGCATCCCTCGGGGGTACCATGAATGGTCAAGGACGATGCTGAAAGATTTTCTACATCCTGTGACGACACAGCTTGAGATAAACAACTTCTTCAGCTGCGACTTTAGCATCGGTCAGTTAGACTTCACATTGCAGGATGCCACACAATTGGTGAGGTGAGGTGAAATTGGGTTAACGTCGCGTCCAAGATTATTTTACTTATATAGCGACGTGCACGCACGTGTGTGTGTGTGTGTGTGCGTGTGTGTGTGTGCGTGCGTGTGTGCGTGCGTGCGTGCGTGTGTGTGTGTGTGTGTGTGTGTGTGTGTGTGTGTGTGTGTGTGTGTGTGTGTGTGTGTGTGTGTGTGTGTGTGTGTGTGTGTGTGTGTGTGCTTGTACTAGTCCGGACTGATACCGATTTATAGTGCTAGCTGACTGAGATACCATGCCGCAGTTTAACATGAATACCGGGTGGACGTTCTAGCACTAGCAATTGCATGTGTGCGTGTGTATGTTGAATCCCAGACTCACACGTTTCTGATATAGTCGGGAATCGTACAATGGACTCTGCGTTCACCATAGATTTCTTTTCATTGTGGAAACGGTTTTGACGCTTATTTTTACTGTACCTGTACATTGTCAATAATTTTCACTGAGCATTATAATGTTGCTTCTTGCTGATTTTCTAGCTCGTTGCAGCTGTTTTCATTATAATGCAAACGCATTGGCGACTTATGAAGGCATTGACGTAATTTTGAAGACGTCATCATTGTTCATGGCGTTGTTCAAACAAAAGGCAACAGAGCTGGTGTTTCCTGCGTGCGTGCGTGCGTGTGTGTGTTTGTGTGTGTGTGTGCTTGTACTAGTCCGGACTGATGCCGATTTATAGTGCTAGCTCACTGAGATACCATGCCGTAGTTTAACATGAATACCCCACTCAGACACAGTATACTGACTCCGAGCCGAACAGTCCTTGTTTTTGCCCCTTAATGCCGAGCGCCAGACAGGGAAACAACAAGGACAATCTTTTAACGTCTTTTGGTATGACGCGGCCTGGGATTAAACCCCGGACCGGGCTCTCCGGGCGGACACTCTACGACTAGACAACGCGACACAATTAAGTGAAATACATATTTAAGAGAATATATACACTTTATTCAAACTTCTTTACTATATACAATACACAAACAAATTAATTTAACTTTAATTTTTCAGCTAGTTCAGCTAAAATGGTTGTAGACACTCAAATAATTATCCATCAATGCTGTCTTATTAAAAAGTATTAAATTAAACTCGAGTCGTTTTTTAATATTTTTTTATGAAAAAGCTATGAACATGACTATCAGTCAGACAGGTGTCTTCATGCCGTTACCCTGATCACAGCCTGCAAGGAACTTCATACACTTTTGTGATGATAACGTTACTTAATAGTTATAATTTCAATTAGGAAATAATGTATTTTGTTGATATAACGATAGCACAGGACAAATACAGTTGAACGTTTTGCACGAACAACTTTATATTCACATCATAGTTAAACGAAAACTGAATCGACACCAATATATAAACACAATCATCATTTTCACTGTCCGTAGCATATTTTCATGATGTTGGTTTTTTCCTACACTATCATTTCAGTATTATTCGATACGTAATACATTTTGAGACACATAAATTAAAACCCTGTTTGAAAATTCGTGTGTTCAACGAAATAGACTCGCAGAAAACAACATGGCTGCCGAAACGAGAATGCCCGAGACCGTAATGGCGGCACTTCCGCCTTTTACACTGCTGACACCTTGAGTTTCCTTAGTGACAATATGGGGTTTCTCGGGGGTAGTGACAGCTGGTCTGGGCGTGGTCTGCATTGTGGGTGGTGTAGTGGCAGCCTGGCACATTTGTCGGAGTCCTGCCTGGAATGATGGCTCCTGGAGGCAAGGCTGGGGGAGAATGGTGCACTCGGCCTGGTGCCTCAGATGTGTCTGGGAAGCATCACATGTTCCTCTAAAGGCTTGGAGCTCACAGTTCACCTGGTTCAGTCGCACTCTGTAAAAGGGAGGTCATAATGCAGTGAAAATGTAAAGAGAGCGGTTTTTGTTTTTTCAGATTATTCTTTCCAGACACGTATAAATATAACACGAGGAACACAATATTTCTTTTACAAATATCCGACAGTCTATTTTAGGCACGCACAAATCAATTTTTTAAGTGTGGTCAGAATTTGTAACCCCCTCGCTCCACCCGTTTGAGTGAGTGAGTTTGGCTTAACGCCGCTTTTAACAAGTGTTCCAGTTATATCGCGGCGTGTCAGCTTAATGTGGGAGGAAAGCCCGAAGTGATGCAGGTCTCAGACGTTTACCACTTCGGTGAAACCCACGAGCACGGGTAAGAAGCATTTGGGTTATGTTAAGTTTCTGACTTGCCTTTGCATGTCTTGTGAGGAGGCTCACATTTTTGTAAACACCTGTATCATCACTATTTGATATGTACACATGCTTATGATAAAGTCGGATTATGGAAATGGTTTGTCATTTCATTGCAATTTGGACGCTATAGGGAAATTACGGTAACGTATATATTTGCAGCCTATTTCAATATTCTAGCTATCAGGTTACAGCCTCAGATTGAGAGTATGTTAGTTGTTAGTCATGTATGTCTATGTACACTCACCCGCAGAGTCTGACAACAAATTGCGATGGAGTCACAGATCCTGTTTCCATTCGACCAATCACAACCTCTCTGAGCTGAGTGAAGGTCTGCTGTGCGCATGTCGCAATACCTTGGTTTCGGGTGAAGAAACACTGGAAGGCCCCCAGATAGGCTGAAAAACACAGATGACATTCAGGGTCATTATACATGAAGTCACACATGTATCGTATTTGCTTCACATAACATGCGATGATATTTCCACACATACAAATGTAACTTTAATGCTGTCGAGTGTTCAAAGCCCATTCGTGATGTCTCCCGCTGTAAAATTTCTGCTTTAAGCGGAGTAAGACCTTTAGACTCGCTCAATCAACTCGAACACTCACTTTAACAATCACTCAAACATCCAAACATTTAGCACATTGATAAAAAAATATTTGCAAGGGTAAATCTATACACTTCGATTCATACACTAAACCGTTATTTTATTTTTTCGCGGTGTTATTTCACGGATATTCAAGAGATTCAAACGGTTCCCATTACAATTAAATGCCACGCAGCATTTTGAAATAATGTTCAAAGCGGCATTAAAATCAATTCATTGGCTTACTCGGTGACATTCAACGTCAGTTAAAAACTTACAAGGCCAAGATCGAGTGTAATTATTTTCCGATATTGTGTTCAAGTGTATGTCAGCGATTTCGAATGCGGATTAGCCAGGTCAAGCTAAATGACGTCACATTGCATCATTGCCAATATTTAGGACGTCTCAAATCAATAATGTCACGTACGGTGTTTGAACAATATTTTGACTTCTGACACCTTTCTCTGATGGTTTTTCATACGATTTTTGTGCTGTTTTTCTTAAATGACAAAGTGTGAAAATTAGAATAACCTACTCAATAATCGATATTGTTCCTCGTGAATGAATGTTTGTTTTGAGTTTGATTCGGTGACGTTGTTGTTTTGTTTGTTTGTTGTTTAACGCCGCACTCAGCAATACCCCAGCGATATGACGGCGGTCTGTAAATAATCGAGTCTGGACCAGACAATCCAGTGGTTAATATCATGAGCATCGATCCATGCAATTGGGATCGATGACATGCATCAACCAAGTCAGCGAGCCTGACCACCCGATGCCGTTAGTCGCCTCTTACGACAAGCATAGTCGCCTTTCACGGCAAGCATGGGTTGCTGAAGACCTATTCTACCCCGGAATCTTCACGGGTCCGGTGACGTTGTGCTAATAATAAAACATTCAACTCACTTTCTCTCTCTCGGCACAGGAGATCGGCGGTCCTCTGCATGGCAACGATGTCAATCCCCATTTCGTACAGTCTGGGTAGAGTTGTAGGGCAGCTCTGTCCGACTTGCCTCAGACACGTAAATAACTGCTCGCGCACACTGAGAAATACAAATTCATTGAACATAGTCTTTACTCGAATAAATCGCAATTTTAAAGAGCAAGCAACCAGATCTTATCATTTTGGTACCTATCGTTATGTGCAATGGATATATTTATCGAAGTGTGTGAGTGTTTGGTGAAAGAATATTGAGAACATTGACTCATATACTCTCTCTAATCTGAAATATGCATAATTTGACATTCTCTCTGGACCGGCCCCTCTATAATCCGAACCATATCTAAACAGACCTGTCAATAATATCTCAACAAACCCTATATATTGACATCTCCCTCTGTAATCCGACGCTAAACACAACCCTCCATAACCCAAAACTGTGTTTGTTATTTTACTTCCCGAGTCGGCAGGAGAGATTAAATCATCATGTTGAAGGATGTGTGCTTGTTTGTTTTGTTTGTTGTTTAACGCCGCACTCAGCAATATTCCAGCTATATGACGGCGGACTGTAAGTAATCGAGTCTTGACCAGACAATCCAGTGATTGACATCATGAGCATCGACCCACGAAAAATCGGATACGATGATATGTATCAACCAATTCAGCGAGCCTGACAACCCGATCCCGTTGGTCGCCTTTTTTTGGACAGTAATAGTCGCCTTTAACGGCAAGCATGGGTTGCTGAATACCTATTCTACCCTGGAACTTCCGGGTCTTGACGGATGTCAAAGATACGTACTTGCAAAAACGCTCTGTGTCGGCGCTGGTGTTGCCAATGAAGGAGAACTTGTCTCCTGTCATGGACGTGTTCAAGGATCTGTCGGGGTTGATCTGAGCTGACACGAAGCACTGGGACAGACTCTGCATGGCGTTCCGTTCACAAGCTGAAGCAGGACATATTAATTTCTCATTAGTTCAAACACCAGTCAGTCAATGTACTTGTGAGCATACTTTGTTTTGTTTGTAGTTGTTTAACGCCAAACACCGCAATATTCCAGCTGTATGACGGCGGTCTGTAAATAATCGAGTATGGACCAGATAATCCAGTGATTGATACCAAGCAATTTGGATACGATGACATGCATCAACCAAATCAGCAACCTGATCACCCGATCCCGTTAGTCGCCTCTTTCGACAAACATGGGTTGCTGAAGATCTGTTCAAACCTAGATCTTCACATGCAGTCAAATTTGAAATATATGTCGTTTCATGGACATTAAACTGTATATTAGTGTTGAATGTTTGACTGAAATATGAAAATACTAAGTTCATATTTATAATACATAATTTTGATGTTGCATAAGATATAATTCAATCACTATAACATTCAAAAAATAAATTGACAAAACCTTTCCCATATTCCTAAGAAATGGCTGCCAAAAGCAGAGTCGACTGTACCATTCCGACTATATCATGAGTATGTGTTTATGAATCACTATCAAATTTTGATTTGAAAGATTTCAAACCAAGGATGACAAACAAATTCAAATTATGACCGAAATATTAACACGTAAGAGTCCGTTACTTACGCTCCATGCACAGTTGTTCCAGGATCATCAGTAGTGATCTCCCGCTTGTGTCGATCATGGTGACCTCATCCGCAGTACATGTAGCATTCGTGAACTGTGCCTTCAGTTGCAATACGCAGGGAATTATAAAATCCAACTCGGCGGGTCTGCAAACAAAACGCTTCAGTATAACCATAATGTCAAAATCTAGCATCGTAAATGGTAAATATAAAAACGACAGAAAATGACCAGTCTCGATTATCCACCGAAATAGATTTGGACGCAAAAGGGCAAAAAGCGGCGAAAATGATATGTATGGATCACTGAAAAGCAGTGATGACAACAGGTGTTTGCGAAACAATGCTTGTTTAATTGATACAAAATCATATGCGATTCGCTACACAGTATTTTTACTTAGGAACTGCCCACTTGTCGAGTTCTAAACGATGTTATTGGTACTATGTGTGAAACTGAGAAACAATATTTGTGCTATTATGGTTACAAGTAACATTAAATTTGATATTCATCATCATGATAAATAGATGATGCTTCAACAACATGTGTTTGGGATGTCAATTGACCCGAGGTGGTCTCCCTTTAAATTGTAATCAGAAAAGGATCTGTTCCAATTGCTCCATGTTGAAACATGCGTTTCTTTTGTCCCTTCCTGGAGACAAAATCAGGAACCTAACGGAATGGAACATTATGGGTTTGTGTCTTCACAGTTGCTTTTCTCGTGGGTTGGAATTCAGGGAAAATATGAAGAGAAATCTTCGAGTTTGGTTCACAAAAAATCGTGCTTCCAATCCTTACGATTCCTGGTCAATCTGAGCACTATATTAATTGGTATGTATCTGTTGTAGAGCGTGGGTTGTTACATACCTGCACACTTTCTGCCTATAGGAAGGGACAGTTTCCCCTGGGGGTAGGCTCCCGGACACGTTCTGGGTGATGAGGAACAACACCCCCTGGAAGTCCAGTCCCCTGGGGTCAAAGCACCGTGGACTGAGTTGCTGGTCAAAGCTCTGCATGCACTGACCGCCCTGGGGCGGTTGTTGCTGGGCCAGTGTGACAGACACCAGGGAGATGGCGACTGAAAAAGAAATTGAATTAAAAAATAACTTGATATTTTATAACTGAAAGCACCTTCTGTGGGGCTTTCCTTGACGTTAAAGAAAATATTGTTGTGAAAGTGTATCAGCTTGTGAAAAAAAGAAACATCTGTCATTCATTCAAACCTTGGATGTCAGGTGACCAAACACCATCCGCCATGTTTGATTTCGTTTCAAATATCCCTTCTTTTTAGATTGTTCAAGGATTGACTAAACCAATGTCAATGGTAGGACACAAGACACACATTGTTGAGTCAAAGTCCTTGGTTCTGATGTATTAAATACATAAATCGCTCTGAGGGTTTGGTTGAAGCTGTAACATGAGGGACTCCGAGAGTTTTTAACCAAATCCGAGCTAAAATGTTTTATCTCTCTTATAAAATGAAAGAAAAAACTCATGCAAACAGTCGTAAAATGTCTTTTGTTTTCAAGCATTGTGGTTTATCAGCACCTACGAAAATTGAAAGTTCGATCTCACTGAACTATATGGATCGATTTTCGGCATTCCGCACATTTCGTTAAGTTAACAATGTAACGTGTGAGTAGACTGTATTCCGATGCAAAATATATCTCAAATAAAAGACATTCCTCAGAATATTCCTTGGACAAATTCTTCTCGAAACAAATAATAAGAAATGACATCAAATACGCGGATATATTTGAAGATATGTATGTTGGTGCAAAGTACGACATTAGTAATTTCTTTCCCTTATTTAATCCTGTGTTTTCGTATTGTCCGGCGAAGCTAATTCCAAAGTAAATAACTTTACTTATAAATCGTCAAGTGTTTTTCCGATTCATTTTGAATGTCTTGTAATCATTATGTCGTAAATTAAGTATTGTTTGTGCAATCTATTCCGGGTTTTCATCAGGAAAATATATTTATGTCAACATCTGACCATTTTACAAGTAGCAAAAAGATGTGTTACAAAATATGGGTATCGATGACCGACCCTCGGGAAGGGCATCTCTATCGCGTGAATCAATTTGTTCACTCCCTATTAATTACGTGTGTAATTATGCCCATGGGCAGGATATCAACATGATCAACGATGTTGCCCCTGGCCACTTAACCCGGTAGTACGTTCAAGGTGGAAGGGTGTCGTGTTGTAGGTATTATCGGATAAGCTATGAGAAAGCATGTTTTTTACTTTTGATTATTTTTAAATGTTTCTTTTTCAACATACTCAAAAAAGGTCTTAAAATGAGACACAGTGGTTGCTTTGTTGGACAAGGAGACCATGAACACGACTGAGTTAGTGAGTGACTTACAAAATTGTTTTTTACGCAACTTTGAACGATATTTCGCTTAAAACACGATGTGTCAGCTAAATGTGAATGGAAATCCCAAAGTGATGCAGGTCTGAGATGTTTATGTGTGAAGCCCATTTCTGGTGTCCCCCACCGTGTTATTGCTAGAGTGTTGCCAAAAGCGGCGTAAAACTCACTCACTTCATTAGCAAGAGATTTGTGATGTCAGAAAGCAAAATCAGGAGGAATGTGGCAAACCAGCCCCAAGATCATTGGATCCTGGCTCGCCCATGGGACCAAACTCTGCAGAGGGAATGGCGGCCACCCATTCCACGACAAGATCACAAACGGGAAGGGGAACATTAACAAACACGTGAACATGAGCGTGGATATTGAAATATGTTCGCCAGAATACATGACAACCAAGATTGTCTTTTGTCCAGATATTTTTCATTTTATATTCTTTGAATGTCCCTGAAAATTCACTTAAGCTCACATGTACCCCCATGTCCGATACTACTTTCATCTTGATTGTACGTAATGATAACATTTTCTGTTGAATTCCATATTCTCTATATTTCAGTAGGCGTTTAGCATACTTTTGATCTCACCATTCAGATACCTGACACAAGCTCAGATTCTCGGTAATCAATCCCACACAGCTAAGCAAGCCCTACTGGTCACTGTTTATAAGTAAATGCGAGGTATACGACTAAGAAATACATGTAAACAACAAGTATAATTCTAGGAGACATATTAAAGTGAGTGAGAATGGTCTTACGCCGCTTTTAGCAATATTCCAGAATATCATGGCGGGAGACACCGGAAATGGGCTTCACACATTGTACCCATGTGGGGAATCGAACACAGCCTTCGGCGTGACGAGCGAACGCTTTAACCACTGGGCTACCACAAGGGCCGGAGATATTAAAAGAATTATGGTATCCCGTGATTTTATATATCAATGTATTTCATCCGCCTGGCATAAACTTTTGAATGAACTTTGCCTATAATATAGCAGCATCCGGGCATAAAATCTGTATATGTCACAGTCAATGTGTAAAATGGCTAAAATATTTCCACTCAGGCAATTTACAATAATTTTTCAATTTATTATATTATGATAACAAATTTCAAACATTTTAATTCCAAAACAAATATAACTAAGAGTAATAAGATCACTAACATGATAAACAGGTTCTCATTGCCGAGCTGGTGGTAAATCTGGGGGAAAGGATTCCTAGTTTTAATGTAATTACGTCGTAATAAACATTCTGAACCTATTTGAAGCTTATTTCTTCAAAGATGTACAACACGAACATTTGGAGATCGTAATCGCTGAGGCAAGACCTTTAATTACGACTGGAAGTGGATTCTTGGGGCAAAGTGTTCTTAATGCCAATTTTCATGACATTGTTTAACTAAAATTACTTTTCAAACGTAAAGCTGTCGGTAAGAAATTACGACGGCATGACGCGAAAACTTGATTAGACTTTCAAACGCTGATAATTTTCACTCATGACAACTGAGTAGATCAGGCAATTCCACTTCTTGTAGCAGACATTACATCTTTGTTATACAGAAGGAAATTCAAAACTAAAGCAGATTGTTGATGTTAACGACATTTGAGAAACCTACGAGGACAGATCTTGTTGACAGGTCAGTCAAACGATATCACACTCTTAAAAATGAACATATTTTCACATTCCAAATCCCAGTATAGGACTAAACAATAACAACAATCCAGTATAAATACATTGGGTACAAAAGCAACATCAACTCGCTGTACTTACCAAGTGCAAATCCAAGAAATCCTATCGTGGTCTTCATGATGATGTATGTTTGTTACCGTTGCGATACAAGTAAACCGTATTCTACTGTTACACCGGCTAAATGACTCGGCATATATAGTCCGGGACCATTTTGACTTAAAGCGCTGACGTTATTACTCATGTCTGTGACGGTGTGCTGATGGGTGCAGTCACGTGATGTCAGAGGAAGAATACAAGATGGCCGCTGGGTAAATGATTGATTGACGAGTTGTCAAACAGAGAAGCTCCGATCTATATGAATTGAAAACCGATCGTCCCGGAGGGAGTTAGGCTTGTACGGTCAGTCCCAAAACAAGGAAATTTTCCTCAGGGTGTACTTGATTTGTTTCGGTAATGCCTTAAACTTTCTTTATCAGCTTGAAGGTGTGTCCTGCAAAGGGGTTAATCAATGTAGTTTTGCGTAATTAGTTGTTTAGTCTCACTGACCACCCTTTGATGTAAAAGATAAAGTGTTAAATTGCTTCCTTATTTAGTACGGCGGGGCATCAATGATGGAAGCATCTTTAGGTTGGTTCCCGTCAATCTACTGCATGTGTGTAAGTGATATCATATCTGTTATGTTCGTATTACTTCCGGAATTTACCTGACCTTGGAAGGCTTATTTTTCGGGTTGCTGTACCAATATAACTGTTGTTCTTATGACTGTTTCATTAATTAATGACAAACTGTAGATACAATAAACACAAATATAAATAATAGTGTGTAATGAATCCCCGACAGTAAATATATTATTACAGCAAAGAAAATGTGCAAATCGCGTGGAAAAAGCATCAGTAAGTAACTCATGAACAAAATAAATAACGGAAGGCGTCATCAGACAGTGGATTAAACTTCTGCATTCTGGCGCAACAGTAATACATTTTGTGTTTCAGTCGGACTTCCTGTCACATTCTTGAAGCAAATACTTGTACCAAAGATGTTTTTCCACAAATTCAGCTGACAGTGCAAAGATTACAGGTGCAGATTAATTGTATCAGTGATTTCTGGAGGTTTACCTGCACCTTCAGTAACGAAAATGTTTGATACAATGATTCTACCAATTTTAACCCACGGTTCAGAATTATAGGAACTACAGTACTGTGAACACGTAGAAGGGATACAGACTAAATACTTCAAACTTATACTGCAGTTGCCAAACAATGACGATGCCGTACTAGGTGAATGTGGAAGACATAGACTGTATGTACACTATATCATTAGGTGTATTCCAGACCCGTGAAGATCCGGGGTAGAATAGGTCTTCAGCAACCCATGCTTGCCGTAAAAGGTGACTATGCTTGTCGTAAGAGGCGACTAACGGAATCGGGTGGTCAGGCTCGCTGACTTGGTTGATGCATGTCATCGATCCCCATTGCGTGGATCGATGCTCATGATATTAATCACTGGATTGTCTGGTCCAGACTCGATTATTTACAGACCGCCGTTATATAGCTGGAATATTGCTGAGTGCGGCGTTAAACAACAAACCAAACCAAAGTGTATTACATAAACTACTTGCTATGAAATCAAATCGATTACCTAAGCAAACGTATCTAATGTTGTATGGACTGGATGAAGTTGATCATATACCTTGGGCTACTTACGTCAAGAACATTGTTTTCAAATACGGTTTTGGACATTGATAACAACTTAAACAAAGAGTTCTGGACTGTGACTTTCAAGAATCAAGAACTTATAATCAACCATTGAACCGGAACTCAACTTAAAGTACATTGACTGTAAACCTTACAGGATATCTTTAACTCGTTTCCGTTGTGGTTGTCATAAGCTAAGAATGGAGACCTGTCCCACCTAGAGTTTATTGTAAGCTATTTGATGCCCAAATACAATTTATCCTTTTATACGGCTCAGAACTTTGGGGTTTTAAAAATTATGAACCAATAGAGAAAATACATTCATATGTATGTAAAACGTTTTTGAAGACAGGAATAAACACTCCAAACTGTATGGTTTATGGCAAATGTGGAAGATATCCGATGTACATTAAAGCATATATCCGTTGTTTAAATATTGACAATCGTGGGTACACAACATCGGCATCAAATATTCGTTATATGCTATGTTATCACGGTTTCGGTTATGTGTGGTTGTATCAAGGTGTCGGTAATAAACATGATTTTTTAAGATTATTCCATAGAAAGTCACTAGATATGTTTCAGCCGGATTGAAGATCGACTCTTGAAAATAATTCAAGATATGTCATGTATAGATCTTTTAAATCGTTGATTGAACCTGAATTGTATTTAAATGTTATAACACACAAATCTCTTCGCAAAATTGTATAGAGGATGAACTTCATATACTGCTTGTTTGTACTGCTTGTTTGTACTGTTTATACTAAGGGAAGCATATATTCCACAGAAATACCTGTATTCATGTAAATCTCTGTTGAATTCTAATGATAGAAAAACAATTCTAAGGTTAGCACTTTTTGTTCATCATGCACTTTCTCGGCGCAAGATTCTTAATTTTATCGTGAAGTCACTTCGTAAAATAATTGTATACATTCACTTTGTAACATTGTCTCCACATGTGTATTGTATGCAGCAGTTGTACTCACGGTTATTATCTCTTTGTTCTTGTTTTGTATATGGGCCGGAGGCCTTAAGTACAATAAAACCACTTGAACTTGACATGAAGACTGTTAAGGCCAGTGTTAAATTTAAACATACATTTTCTGAAATGTTTCAGTGTCCAAGAGGAGTACGTCAGGGTTGTGTATTAAGCCCCCTTTTATTCTCGATGTTTATTAACGAACTAGCTGCTGAAGTTGAACATAATTCTGGACCAGGAATACAACTTCATCCTGATATTACAGAGATATTCCTGTTATTATTTGCAGACGATATTATTTTAAACGCAGATACTATAGGTGGACTTCAGAAGCGTATTAATGTTCTAGAAAAATATTGTAATGATTATGATTTAGATGTCGATTTGGATAAAACCAAGGTGGTTGTTTTTAAGAAAGGTGGAGTGTTGTCAAGAAAAGAGATTTGGTACTATAAAGGTCTAAAGATGGAGTGTGTGTCTTCCTATAAATATTTGGGCGTTACTTTTACGAGAAGCCTGTCCTGGTCAAGTCATTTTTCTAATGCTGGTCTACAGGAGAAAAAAGCAATGTTTGGAATTTTAAAGTCATTGATAAAATTACATCCTCTTCGATATGACTTTAGAATATTTGATATGAAAATAGTCCCAATTTTGCTCTGTGGTTCCGAAGTCTGGGGTCTACACCAGAATGATGAAATGGAAGCTATACATACATTGGCATGCAAGCGCTTTTTAGGTGTCAAATCGTCAACACCCAACAACATGGTTCGAGGTGAATGTGGGCGGTATCCATTATATCTTTATGCATACAAAAGAGTTACTGGTTATTGGATAAGGTTATTGAGTATGTCCGATTGTCGTTTTCCAAAGAAATGTTATTATATGATGCTTCGGGCAGAAAGTAATGGTAAAACTAATTGGGTCTCAAAATGTAAATCTTTATTGTTCGGTTTGGGTTTTGGCTTTGTATCCTCATTCGTTTTTGACAGAATGTACGTCGCGTCTGAAATGTAGTTATAAACAGGATTGACATAGTCTTCTGGTAAAGGGTAGTAAATCTTTCTCTTATTCTCAATTCAAGGTATCGTTTGGTACAGAGTTGTATCTTAGCTGTGTGACCATCAGTAAATTGAGAGTGGCGCTAGCTCGGTTTAGATGTTTTTCGCATCAGCTGTGTGTTGAAACTGGGAGATATGCTGATACCCCACGTAACAGAAGACTATGTTGTGTTTGTAATGCTGGTTATGTGGAGGACGAGTATCATTTTTTGTTAGTTTGCTCCGGTTATAACAAGCTACGCGTGGATCACTTACCACAATTTTTTTTATGAATATCCGACCATACAAAAATTTAATATCATTATGTCTACAACTGATTGTAAATCAATTGAACGTCTAGCTATCTATATCTATCAAGCGATGTCACTTCGCAGTACATTATTGTCACAACAATAACAGCTGTGTACATCACGTCCATAGTAATACAAATGTAACTATGGGCCGATGGCCTACACTTACGAAAATAAACCGAATTGAGTGTCAAATTGATTGAGTGACATGAACACATTATGGTGAAGACAATGAAGACAATTTGGATTGGACTATGTCGAAAATGAATACCATTTCTTGTTAGTATGCCAACAATATTTAGAATTACGAACTCGCTATCTTGATGGGCATTATTTCACTAATCCATATTTAAGCAAGTTTGTAAATCTTTTGTCTTCAAATCGTTAACGTACAATGAATCAATAGTGTCAACATATATATCACGCTATGAATATAAATTGTCGCTCCACGTGCAATGTTTATTAAGAAGAAGAAGAAGAAAAGAGAAGAAGAAAATTGTTTTATTAAAGTGTCACATGCTGCATTACTAAATATATGGACATATAAACATTTCATTAAAAAACAGCACGGCCTACGAGACACTAATTACATAATGGTACATTTAAAATATATAAAAAAAAGAAAGGAAAAATTAGTTGCAACTTTGTATATTACTACACCCACACCCACACCCACACCCACACCCACACCCACACCGTTACACCCACACACACATCCGCATTAAAATCCCGCTCAAAGCATTCAAACAGGTAAGCATACAAACAGGTAAGCATACAGGACGCTCACAGCAGTCTCATACAGGACACTAACAGCAGTCTCATACAGAACACTCACAGCAATCTCATTCAGAACACTCACAACAATTTCATACAGAACACTCACAACAATCTCATTCAGAACACTCGCAGCAATCTCATACAAAACACTCACGGCAATCTCATACATGTCATACATCTATACACATATGCGTCCATATACACACAACTTAATTCATCAATCGTGTATACTAACCTACATGTATAACCAGCATACATACTAACATACCAACCTACATACATACCTATATCCATCAAACATAAATCAATCCGTATTATACATACACAGGTCCATCCATACCTAAGTCCGTTCAAACACACCTCAATCCAAATATACTAACACACATCCATACCTATATCCATTCAAACACACCTCAATCAAAATATACTAACACACATACACACATACAACCATACCTATATCCATCCATTCACACCTCAGTCCATATATACATACACCCATACAACCATACAAGTGTCGTACTGAATACAGTATGAACATACATTAAATACAACAGATGATATAAATGAGAGGCACTGTGTACTAACGTACATAAACACACACCCCTACACACCTACGTGCATATATAAGACAATGCATAACATTATGGATGGGATAAAAAGTAATTAAAATAAAAGCTAACAGTTTATATAAAGTTTACGGCGCCTGTACATTCTGTAGACAAGGGAGGCTAGGGATTTACTTATACATGTAGTATTCATTAGATAACAGGTCTGTTGCAGTGGAGAAAAGGTCGGGAAGGAGGGCTCCAAGGAGGTAATATAATTCCATAAATCATATCTTAAATCAGAATAAAAGGTACATTCAGTTAGAAAGTGGATTTCATCTTCGATTGCTTCAGAGTCACACATTTTACATATCCTTTCTTCCAAGGGGACAGTCGGTCGTGAAAATCTCCCGGTCTCTATTTCAAGAGTTAAAGTTCCTGTACGTATTTTGGCGAGTGTACTTCGATAAGATCGGTCCTTTATAAGTTGAACATATGGTTCAGTGTTAAGCGAGCCCTTAAAGAGTCTATATGTTCTAAGTTTGTTACCGTTTATAAGCCCTCGATCGTTCCACAGCTGACGTAGCCAGTCGTGGTAATCATTGGATATAAGCCAAGTCTTTATGTAGTCCATGTCAGGAGGTGTTAAATTAAATATATCCAAAATAGGTAGTTGCCACGACTTGATAAGTGTAAAAACCTTATTAGTCCATGATTTACGATAATTACGTGACCATAGATGGACTTTACTACTCACTCGAATGTTGTCACAGTTTTGTAGACGATACCATAGTTGTAAAATTTCTAACTTTTGCTTGGTATAAGGCGAAGTCCAACCCATATCCCCTCGAACTGACAAGTTTGGTGACTTACAGCCCACTCCGAGAAAGAATCTACATGCTCGATTTTGTACAGCATTGATACAACTGAACTGACGTGTGCCCCACACAGCAGCTCCGTATGAGAGAATCGGTTGCACAAGGTTTTCATATAACTTATTAAATACATCGTAAGCCATTCCTCCACTGGCTTTGAATTTACACACAATCACACCCAAGGCACGCTGAGCAGACTTGGCTATTTCCTTGGCTGTGGCATTAAGTTATGTGTATATATTCATTGCTATGCCAAATGTTATGCCAAATGTCTATAGGCCTGTGGCCTAAGAATTTCTGAATACACTCTCTCGCAGTAAGTATGTTTGAACAATCCAACTGATTTCGACCATTTAACTGTTTTGTAATAGCAATGTAATACAGTATTCGAAAACGTCCTTATTTAAAAACGATTAGTTTTATGTCACATGTGTTAGGAGACTATGTGAGAATGAGGCGCTTTTATAGGTTTCTAATAAATAATAGCGACATATAACAATTTCCATAATAATGAGACATCTCTGCTGAAAACGACAGCCTCCGTGGTCTAGTGCTGGAGCGTCCGCCCGGAGAGTGGGAGTCCGGGGTACGATCCCCGTCTGCATCATACCAAAAGACGTTAAAAGATGGTACTTGTTGTTAACCTGTCTAGCGCTCAGCATTAAGGGGCTAAAACAAGGACTGGTCGTCTCGGAGTCAGTATACTGTGTCTGTGTTGTGTCTAAATGGCGGCATGGTGTTTCAGTGAGTTTGCACAATAAAATTGGCATTAGTCCGGACTAGCACACACACGCACGCACGCACGCACGCACGCACGCACGCACGCACGCACACACACACGCAAGCACGCACACACACGCACGCACGCACGTACGCACACACGCAAGCACACACACACACACACACACACACACACACATATATATATATATATATATATATATCACAAGATAAAGAGTTTGCCAGTCTGATTTCTCACAGCTCAAAGATGTTATCGATGAGGAAGTCCAGCATTTCACATATTGTTTTCTCAGTAAACTTTAGATGACAATCGCTTTCATTTGAGACAAGTTGTCCCAAACCCATGACGACTGATATATTACTCCATCTGTGGTTTTCCCTGACGTTTGTCGTGTGGAATAGGGGTGTACAAAGTTGAAGAGATTGGAAAAATTCAAGCAAATCCTTTGACCTTTTGAGAATCCACATGACATTAATTCCACACGTCTCAAATACTTTCGGTGAATATGAAGGGAGTCCTTCCTTGATTGTATTAACGGCTATGTTTTCTCTTTGAAACAGTGATTTCGTCATACATTTGCTGGATCCAGCAATATATCTCTTTGTGCGGATTCTTATGGAGCTTTGCAAATCCAGTACAAAAGAGAATGGGAAAACTTTCAGGTTTTAGAGTTGGTAGTACTGATGCTTGGTTTTGACATATTACTTCCTCAGTTAACGAACTGGCATTATTTGACACGTTGCTTGTTTTATCAAACAAAAAATATGGTATTGCTTACAAATAATATGTTATTGGAGGCATTGTCAGTGGCATGGACTACACACTTTTCAGGTAGGGGGTATTCCAATTCTGTTTCGTTTTTTTTTTCAGTTTTTGCATTCTACCAATGATATCACGCAATGGCCCACTATGAATGACATTTAACAGGTTCCTCTTTTGGCCCATTTTGAGCATATACTTCGACAGCATCCATAATGATTTTAAAGTTGAGATTTTAAGAGAGTCTGGTTCTTATTTTGTGCAGTCCCAACAGTTTTCAGCAATCAAGTCTGGACCAGACAATCCGGTGTTCAGCATCATGAGCAATGATCCACGACGTCGTGGTACGACGTCACGGTGTCAACCCAGTTACCAAGTCTTACCAGTCAACCCATTAAAGTAAGTGTGTAAGGAGGTGTGGAACTCCTATTGACGGTCACGGTATGGGACAGCGCCGCGCATCGCATTGACAAGCAACGTATCACATTTGGTAAACTACTCTGAATGTCTATTAAAAAAAATGAAAATCTTTACCAGGTTTTGGATAAAAAAAACTCAATTGAGAACCAAGCTGTTGGCAAAATCTGTCCATGAGATATGAATAATAAATTATGTCCCAAAAGGACTGGGAAACGTTGACGCCATAACCTGGAGCTGATGGTATATTGGCCGACATGAAGCGGATATTTGCGATGCAGAAATCGAAATCATCCCTCTTGTCATACGGGTTGTCATCATCATTATTTCTTTATGAATATGCAAAGGGATTTGTCGCTCTTAGGTGCATAGATGCGGACACGACACTGAATATGGTTTCTTATTTCTCTGGTGGATAGGCGACTTGAAGATACTCATTTTTCTTGGCTTTATTGAAAGAGATGAGGTCATTTTTAAAAATATATTGAAATAGCGAACCGTATTTATTAGGCACTTTTTGTCTGCAAAAAAGGGCTCATTATGTTTTGTCTATAATGAGCGGCACGGGTTAACAATTTTCAGTAAAACAATGACTTGATTATGTTTTCAGAGCCACCACACTCCCTCAAACCATCACCCACCCAAAAGCTAATGGTTCTTCCTAAAGTTGCAATGGATCTATACTCAGATGTTCTAACTATTCCACAAATACTATAAAAATAATCATGTTCCCTTTTCTGACAAATGATCGGCTTACCCTTTTGGCGAACCCCTTGTGTCATCACTAATCTTCAGTGTTCCATTCATATGATTATCGGTTGAGAGAAAAGGTCCCCAGCAACCTATGCATGTTGTAAGAGGCGACTAATGGGATCGGGTGGTCAGGCTCGCTGACTTGGTTGATGGCATGCCTTTGCATCCCAATTGTATGGACAGCGTTCATGATGTCGATCACTGAATTGTCTGTTCCAGACTCGATTATTGACAGACCGCCCTCATATAGATGGAGTGCGGCGTTAAACAAACAAACAAAATCATATAATTTCACCACTATTTTGGCTTAAACACCCAGTGTAATCTGTTACGGCAGAGGACAGAGATTATCGCCTAGCTTTGACGTTTTGAATCTGTATGTTGGATAAGTTCCCATAATGCTGTTTACAAATGAAATTTTAGTCTCTGGTGTTATGAGTGAGTATGGTTCTTCGCCGTTTTTAGCAATATTCCAGCAATATTACGGCGGGGGACACCAGAAATGGGCTTCACACATTGTACCCGTGTCGGGATTCGAACACAGGTCTTCGACATGACGACCGAACGCTTTTACCACAAGGCTACCCGACCGCCCCCAGTTTTGAAGTTGCGGGAGTTGCGAGCAATGTATCAGTGATGTCATTAGCAAGACAGTTTGGCTACAACGACCAAAATGCACGTGCAGTACGAATATACGGGTTAGCACGGACATTGATGCACGAAGTGAGTGAGAGTGAGTTGGGTTTCACGCCGCTTTTAACAGTATTCCAGTTATATCGCGGCGTGTCAGCTTAATGTGGGAGGAAAGCCCGAAGTGATGCAGGTCTTAGACGTTTACCACTTCGGTTAATCCCATGAGCACGGGTATGGTAGTGACAAACCTAGAAACATAGTCGGGGCGAACCTGGATTCGAACCCACAATCATTGGTTTCTGGCGCGAGTTGTTTTATTTAACTTTTGTAACTTACAAGCTGTATTTTAAATGCGAATGTAGTCAGAATCATACATTAATGTTTGCTCTCAGCAGAAATTATTATGTTTATGGAAAGCGTTTTGTCGTGTTTATTAACACTATCACGATAATATTATAATAGCGAATCAACTGCTGCAATATTATCCCAGAAGTTCACGATATTATTGCAATAGTGGCTCAGCCATTACAATATTATCATAGTGGTGAGTAAGTATGGTTTTTCGCCGTTTTTAGCAATATTCCAGCAAGAAATGGGCTTCACACATTGTACCCACGTCGGGAATCGAACCCGGGTTTTCGGCGTGACGGGCGAACGCTTTAACCACTAGGCTACCCGACCGCCCCCTTAATCTAATTGAGTTTCAAACAATCATGATATTATTACAATAGTGATTCAACTAAGCAATACCATATATCCCAATAGTGATTTACACAATCACGATACTATTGATATAAGGGTACAGCCATTGCAATGTTATCTTTTTTGGTGTTTCACGCTATCATGATATTATTACAATAGTGATTTAACTTTAGCAATACTGTCACGCACAATACCTTTGCAATAATAAAATGTCCCAAATAGTCACCCAAATCGAGCGATAAATAGATATTCTACAATGAATTTGGAAAAGTACTCGATTCTGATTGGTCAATCAGAGGTGTCAAATCACAATGAACCCCTATTTGATTGAAACAGCCGTTTTGACGCCCGCATCACCACGGAAGCTAATGTTTTTAGTATAGTACTTCTATTACAGTCATGTCGGTAGGCATATGTAAATAATAAATCTACAATCGTTGGCTACAAAATGCAAAGTTACGGTTACTATAATATTCAGAGGATTTGTGGCAAAACACAAAGAACAGATAACACGTTGAGGACAACAGAGAGCTTACTATTTGGTGATTTTCTATACACCACTGTGACGTCATAACCTTAGCGTCATAATGAGCGATATCTCCTAATAAACATTGAAAAAAGACAACATATGTGAAATATATTTATTTTCTTGAGTTATAAATTTACAAAAACTAAATATTCTATCATATGAATGCAATACATTCAACATCGTCCTGCAATGCTACAAAGGAAGTGAACAATGGGAGCTGTTGAATGATAACATTCAGTTCCCCCGACAACAAAACAACCTTGACCAATGGTCTCAACACAAACATACACATCTATTTATGAGACAGTTCTCCCAGCATTTAAGAAAGCAAAAATAATGAAATGAGACGATGTGATGAATATGAAGTGACGTTGAAGTGCAAACGTTACTGGTGTTTGCAAAGTACAGTCCTACACCATTGAGAAAAAATATATAACTCAAATATCAGTGTGAGAGAAAGGCAGGAATCACGGCCGACATGATGGATACTGAATGGTGTACAGTGAAACCTTGTTAATCCAGACCCCGTTAATCCGGACACCCCATCTTCTGGACGATTACCCTTTGGACTGTGTCGGTGTCGTGTTACGCCGCTTTTAGCAACAGTCCAGCAATATCACGACGGGGGACACCGGAAAATGGGCTTCACACATTGAACCCATGTGGGGAATCGAACCCGGGTCTTCGGCGTGACGAGCCATAGCTTTACCCACAAGGCTACCCCGCCGCACCTACTCTTTGGAACGCTACCATGTGTCCAACAGGATGTTACCTCGTATACATGACTAGTTTATCTGGTCATTCGCCACTTCGGTCATTTTCAAATTGATCGTATAATCATATTTCCTTCGTTCAAAACTTCCATTTGTCATGTCTTAAAAGTGTTCAATTTGAAGTCTTATGGCCGAATCATGATTAATATTACAGTGAAACTCTCACTGAATTCGTCAGGATTAACGGATCACAATGAAAGAGTAAAACCTTTAATTTGATGTTGGCGCTCCTAACCAAATTGTCCGACTAACAAAGGGGGTCCGGATTAACGAGATTTCGCTGTAACTTTCGACTCTGTGGTTCATTATTCGTTATGATGCCAGTTGTATACAACAGGATAGTTCCAAATCTATATACAATGTCACACTAAGTTGGTCAAGGATGAAAGCGTAATCCACGTGAGCACTATATACAAAATGGAACTAGTTGTACATCTGGTGGTACCGTTGCCATAGTTATCCCTATGTTTGGTGTTAAATTTATCATCAGCACACACCATTTGATACTGATCTTCTAACGCCATTTTACATTCTGCCGGCATGAGTTTACAGTCCAGCTCCGTCTTCATACCTATAACCGCTGGGTTGCAGGTATCTAGGGTATGCTTCCTCCACGCATCTAGGTCGCACTTGACATGCTCCAGACGAATTCTGTTGAAAAAAATCATTCTTAGTCAGGCGGATGACTTCAATCTATTGAAATACCCATGATATTGTCATGTGACCAACCTCACCCTCAATTTCATAAACATTTAAAACGTGAATTGGTTCTGGTTTCAATGTGTCTGTTGACCTTTTGAGAGTGTACTACCATCTTGCTTCAATGTGGATGAGATGGCGCTTTCCTTCTGGCGTCAGTGTATACTGATTTGTATGACTGCACCTTCTGTCCGGCTTCAAAGTGTATATAGATTTGTGTGATGGTACCTACCATCTGGCTTTAATGTATCAATTGATTTGTGTGATGGTACCTACCATCTGGCTTAATTGTATCGATTGATTTGTGTGATGGTACCTACCATCTGGCTTAATTGTATCAATTGATTTGTGTGATGGTACCTACCATCTGGCTTTAATGTATCAATTGATTTGTGTGATGGTACCTACCATCTGGCTTTAATGTATCAATTGATTTGTGTGATGGTACCTACCATCTGGCTTAATTGTATCAATTGATTTGTGTTAAGGTACCTACCATCAGGCTTAATTGTATCAATTGATTTGTGTGATGGTACCTACCATCTGGCTTTAATGTAGCAATTTATTTGTGTGATAGTACCTACCATCTGGCTTAAATGTATCAATTGATTTGTGTGATAGTACCTACCATCTGGCTTTAATGTATCAATTGATTTGTGTGATGGTACCTACCATCTGGCTTAAATGTATCAATTGATTTGTGTTAAGGTACCAACCATCTGTCTTCAAAGTGTCGGTAGACTTGAGAGATTTGCCTACCATCTGGTTTCAATGTTTCTGTTAATTTGCGTGATAGTACGTGTACCATTTGGCTCTGCAGTGACCAATGAGTTGTGTCCATTAGTCATTGAGATTGAACCTACCGACAGAAGTTGACGAGGAACTCATTCTGGGGCATCTTCTGCTGCTCTGCCGTCAGACCCAGCTCCACCACCTTCTGGTTCTGACTCTGCATGCACATCTGGACATCCCGGGTTGGGGATGAGAAACACTCGAGACTGTCCAGGTACACTGAAAGACAAGAGAACCATTCCTGGGGTTACGTTCTGTAAATCTAGAAGGTTTGTGATCAGGAAAATAGTGCTAAAACTGCGAGTGACACAAACTCGCAATAGTTTCACGAGGCAGTTAGTATTGCAGACTAACAAAAGTATGGCAGGATAATTTAAGACAAGAGAACCAGTTCAGTGGTTAAGTATAATGAGACGTGAGTGAGTGAGTGGGTATGGTTTTACGCCGCTTTTAGCAATAGTCCATCAATATCACACAAGAAATGGACTCCACACCCATGTCGGGAATCGAACCCTGGCCTTCGGCGTGACGAGCGAACGCTTTAACCACAGGGCTACCCGATCGCCACTATAATAAGGGAGGCAATAGAACCATGTCAGCGGTTAAGTGCAGGGACACTGATAGACAATAGAACCATTTCTGAGGGCTTACGGGAACGACCAGTTGATATTCTTTGGGGTTAGGGTGGGGGTATGGTAGCGATACTGGAAGAGAATGGAACCATTCTGGGATAAAGAGTAAGGAAACTGTTAGAAAATGTCGGTTAATTTCACAAAACACTCAAACTACAATGCTCAGCAAGAGACACTGGCAGTGGAAACCAGAATGTAGGGGATTATAGTACAGCGACACAAAGATGACCGACTGACATGAAGGCAGACCACTGATGGAGAGATGCACGCGAACCCTATTCGCCCAGATATTTATTCCTGCTTTGTCCTACCCTGGCCGGTGTCACCAAAGTGGTACACGGCTAAGACCTGCATCACTGAGGGCTTTCGCCCAACGTCAAGCTGACAAGCCGTTGTGTCATTCAATTACAGTCCAAAGCGGCGTTAAACGAAACTCACAATCATGGGTCAGTAACACGGGAGTTTCAAGTCAGTTGATTGATTGTACAGTATGATAGTACACACCTTCATTATGTATAAACTTAATGTGGAGAATACCGAATGAAAGTCTCCTGAATCCCGATGATTTCAACATTAATCATTTAACTTGTATCATTCATTCACTTTACCTTTTGGGTGGAGGCAAAGGACGTTGACAGTTTTATCGAGAGAATCAAGGTCAAGGCCGATGTTGCGCATGACAATTGGAGATTCAGGACATACTCTTTGTTCTCTCTTCATACACTGAACAAGCGGGTTTCGCATTCTGTGAAAGAAAGAACTCTCAAGCATATATCCTGACAAATGATAGTTTTGGAAGATCAGTGTCAAGTTTATGGACATAAAGTCAAATGTAAATATATGTTAATACATATAAATTTTAAATTTTAAATTTCTACAGAGGGGAGCAACTCGTTGAATAAGCATGTACTTTTTTGCAACCCCCTCAGTGTTAATTTAAATTGTGCACACCTCCTAGTACCTTATGAAATATTAACATTTTTGGTATGATTTTACTTAAATGATTGTTCAAGATTTGAGTCCGGGCAGTTGGAATTCAAATGCCACTTTGTTTAACTTGAATGTTTTCACTCAAATTGTATGATGTACTTTAGTCTATAAGTTAATGATGACAGAAAACAAGAATTATCACGTCGATAATGAGGTAGGAACAGATCACCAGACCTTTGAGCACATTTTTCTTTGATACACTACAACTTGCCTTTTTTGCGTCCATGTTTAGTTATTCTGATAAAGTCAGTTTGTCCTTACTTGCAAAACGCATCCACTTCCACCAAAGTATCTCCCATCATGTTGCCCCCGGGCCGAGAGTTGTTGGGCATAAACAGATCCGCATCCAGATCGGATTCGGAATAACACCCCCTCAGTTTGTCCACGAGTGAAAACCGGCATGCTGCACAAGATGAGATATCATTGAGCCATTTAGGTTTGTTGTCCTAACCATGCACTGGTCGAACTAATTCAGCGTTCAGCTTTTTAAACTTCTAGAGTATAATACACAAGTTTTGTTATATACTATTTTTACAAAACATGTCTTTCTTTGGCGAAAGTGAAAGTCTTATTCCGACTGAAGACATGTAATCGTTTTAGCGCCTTATGTTTATAATGCACCTCACTGGTATCAAATCTCCGTTTGATACCCTAAATAAAAAATAAACACATTCAGTTTACATCCGTC
Source organism: Haliotis cracherodii (assembly GCF_022045235.1). NCBI lineage: Eukaryota > Metazoa > Mollusca > Gastropoda > Lepetellida > Haliotidae > Haliotis > Haliotis cracherodii. Next base: position 6,253,252 of record NW_027266279.1, on the reverse strand, counting down.
ATGAATATAATGGTAATTCAATTTGCTACCCTAATAAAGACAGGAACATAATATCTTCCTTTAGTGAACGATGTCAGCTTGAGCCTCGTGATGTTGAGAGCTCTCTGATTTGCCTCATGGTACTAAATACTTACGGTGGGCACAGAGAATGTCGTACGGCTGGAATATACTACCGAAGAAGTTGGTTATGGAACTTTTCTCCGCCAGGGGGCAGGCTGAGTTATTGAGTAAAGTATCCCTGACTCTGAGGGAACAGTTGAAAATGTTTGACTGATGACTGAAACACAAGCATATTTAATTGGAAAGTTATTTGATGTAACATTTCATTTAAATGGAATGTTGATCATGAGACGACGAGAGAATGGGTGTTATTTTTGCGGTATAAATTGAAGTCTGAAACAGGCGAACCAGTGGTTGATAACATGAGCAACGATCCAGGTAGGCACACGGTGACCTAGAGTCATTCAGGTCATGCATGACCGCCTGATCCCATCAGTTGACTCTTACAAGTCGTTACAGTAAACTACGGTTATAACGAACTCAAAGGGGCCACTAATATAAGTTCGTAATAACCGTAGGTCGTTATATGCATATATGCATCATATATTTAACAAATGGCCGGGACTAAAAAATAAGTTCGTCATATCGGTCAGTTCGTTATAAGCGTGTTCGTTATAAACGTAGTTTACTGTATATCCCTATGCTTCACATTGTCGCCTTCTGTATGACTTGTGCCAGCTTGCACAAAACGATCTTAGCGCTGCGGCTGTCGTATCTTTCTTAAAGTATAGGAGTTACTGTCGTGGAAGCGCTAAGATAGCTTTGTGCAAGTTGAAAGTATGTTGATGCTTATGCTGCTATGCAATTAATTTTCTGTGTTCAGTGGTCTCTGTGATATATGTTAAATATTGCTGACCGAGCCGAAAACAACATTTAATTGCAGCCTCTCTAAAAGGACATAGAATAAAAATGCGCACGCACCTGCAAGCTTGGTCCTGAAATACAGCCATGTCTGGTGGTTGAGTGCCAACTGTCCCGTTTCTTGTGAAGTAGAGTAGATGTTGTGGGTTGAGCGTGACGTTCTGTATACACTGGTAGAACTGGGTTAGGAAAACTGTCTGACATTGTTGCTGAGACTGGGCTACCACAAGGTTAAACGCGGACACTGCCGCTATCACTGTTGAGAGAAGAAGGTATTTAAATAACAATCGTTACGCTTGGCACGGTTAGTCTTTCATACCAAAGTCTTGCATTAAGAGCTTTTTATGACTTGCTTGTTATAAGTAATCTTTTTTCGTGATATATATATATATATGTTATAATTCGGGAAAGATGCGTCCCTTATGCGTTCCTGTTTTCGTGGGTTCGAATCCCTGATTGGCCCTGATAATGATGATCAATTTATCAGCACCAACAAGTGTTTGAGGGATTTTCCAACATGGCAAAGTCGAATAACTGCTTCACGTCATGCTTTCGTCTCACACTGGTTTGACACGCTGTGATAATGTAACTATTATACTGTTTAAGTCTGCGTTAAACCCAACTCACTCACTTACCCACTTAGCACTACATCTGATGTTAATTCTACAAGTTGTGGGGGGCACGGGTGGCCCAGTCGTCTAAGGCGCTGCGATTCGCTGTGCAGAGTTGCGTCCCTTGGGCACGCCAGAAACCTTTGATTGTGGGTTCGAATCTTGGTTCGCCCCGATTATGTTTCTAGGTTTGTCAGCACCATACCGTGCTCGTGGGTTTCACCGAAGTGGTAAACGTCTGAGACCTGTATCACTTCGGGCTTTCCTCCCACATTAAGCTGACACGCCGCGATATAACTGGAATACTGTTAAAAGCGGCGTTAAACCCAACTCACTCACTCACTCGCTCACTCACTCACTCTACAAGTTGTGTTAAATCCAACCTTCTCTGCTATTAATTTCGCTTAAAACAGAATATTAAAGGAAATCAAGTTGTTTAACAGGATATATATTGGTGGAAATTAGTATGCGAGACGATACTTTGGTGCTTCATGAGATAAAAGCGCAAAACATTTTTTAGTTCACATAATGTAGTCAATTACGAAAAGTTGCAACAACAGAACACAGTCTCCACTTGAACACATGGACAGGAACATCGGTTCTCCACATCCCAATAGGACCATCACCAGGACATTTGTATCACAAGAACAGACACTTGTTGATACAGTCAACAGTTTTATGCATTGTGTATAGGTCTTTGTTTGTGAAAATAAAAAAAATAAAAATTTCACCACCAATTCCTTCTTAAGTAATTTTGGTACAGTAAGTTACAGACCGGTAGTTCTGAGTTAGTGAGTGTGGCGTATATTCCAGCAATAGTACGGTGGGGAAGACCAGAAATAGGCTATACTTATTGTACCTTGTTTTTAGATAAAATAGTGACATAAAAAAGACGAAAAATATGAACATGAACCCTTTGCAAAAATGTCGTCAAAATAATAACTTAAGAGGCTAGGCGGAATTTTGTTGTTGTGATTGTTATGTCCATTTTGGCCCCCAAAAAGTCCTGCTCGAAGTTTTTATCTGACTTCTGTATTTACTGGTCTTATCGCCTTAACAAAATACACTCAGACTTGACACATATATATATATATAGCGCAATAAGGGTGCGGTATGTGTAATAAAGAAACAATTAATTTCCAATACATTTAACGTACTTACCAATTAGCACCCGCAGCATGTTGATGACCATGAAATGTGTGTACGTGATCAAGATTTACAACCTCAGTTCTGATTCAGGCTATTTATGTTTTCCATAGATTAGCATTATGATTCGTATCTGAACACGAAACGTCACATCTTGTGAACCAATGAAACTTAAAAGATTTTTAACTCCAGGGCCTGTCATGTAACGTGTATGATTGAATAGAAAAATGGGGTTGCTGTCGGGTTAATGTATTGATTTCTTCCGCATTAGATAATAGCCTTGAGGAAAATATCATCTGGTCACGCCAAGGACTAGGCGCCCGTCTTATGTACATGGCTGTAGGTATCAATGATTGTTGAAGCTGAACGCTTGCGATGCAGAGAAATAAAAAAAAAATTGCGTGCTTTTTATAGAGAGTGTTATTGGACAAGGTTATAACGCTATAAGGTTATCATGAATCATAGTTTAATATTTTTTAGATGTCAGAGTATATGATGATATGTATTTCTGTAATACATTCCTGAAGATTTAAGATAGTAGAACCATGTTGCGGGTTTGCTGTTGTCTATGCATTGTTGTGAGTGAGTGAGTGAGTGAGTGAGTGAGTGAGTGTGGTTTTACCCGCTTTTAGAAATATTCGAGCAATATCACGACGGGGGAGACCAGAAATGGGTTTCACACATAGTACCCATGTTGTGAATCAAACCCGGGACGGCGGCGCCAAGAGCGAACGCTTTAATCACTTGGCTACACTAGACCCCAAATGTATTGTATGATCTAAATGACCGCTTGGCATTGCAGGACTATTTGGCAATATACCAGTTCCACTTCGCATCAACCATGTACAATGGATCAAACAGATGAACAGGGATATGTCGAAATGACTTGCATACAACGTCGTCCAACACAGTATTTAGTTTTTCTAGTACCAAACATCCACTGATTAACGAAAATATTATGTTAGCCTACCACTTATATGTCGTGCGATTGTAAGTTATGACTCTTTTGTTAAACTTGTTTCAACAGCAGATGTTGACCTGTCAAAGTGTTTATCTGATTTCATATATCATGCCTTTTTTAACATGAAAAAGACTGTTCTTGATGAGGGGGTAGGCAGTTCACGAATGGTATAATCAACGAGCAATTTCCATAATCATAAGAAATCTCTATTTTACGATCCCGACTTAATCATTTATTAGTCATTATCAAATCATGATAAGACCAGGTGAGGAAATGTTGAGGCTATCCTGTCCCACTGTTGGCACCCGTCAAAAACACATGGAAAGCCAAGTCAATTGTTCGTCTGAAGAAAAAGTCATAATAGTGAATTGCATTAGAATCATGTTTGTCAATTATACGTTAAATTTAGAAATGTCCTCCACATGTCTACCATAATTTTTTTTTGAAGCTTTACTGAGGCATTGAATGTTGTTACCCTGATCAAACAAGTTTTGAGTAGTGTCGTATTACGCTTTTTTTAAATCTTGGAAGAAAGAGCATGTTCAAACAAAGGGTAATCAGGGTGACTGTTGAAATCAAATCGCACCCTGTCACAGCAAAGGGAAGCAACTTCACATAGAAGACGAGACCAATGGTTCCCGGATCATGTTAGATAACTTAAACGATAGAAAATGATTCATGTCCATGATTATGTTATAACTGAAGGTCGTAGAAGTTAATAGTTTCTCATTCCTGCGCCAGTGAAGTACTACATCACCTTACATTCAGACCTTGAAGCCATGACCCCAGCCACAGGAAATAATGTCTATTTAAGTGAACATTACCGGAAATTTTATGATGCACAGAGTGGATTTCGCAATAAACATGATAAAGAGTCAAGAGTGATGTGTTTTAGTTTGCCATCATCTACATTTTAATGGGTTTGCTTTTCCTATCAGCGACGATTATTGATAGGAGTTTGGTATCACGATAGTGTTTGATATCCTAAGAGACACTATAGACATATCTAACCTAACTTAAGAACATTAATTGATGAAGAAGTAAGCATATGCTCCAAAATGCTGTGTTCCTTATAATAAAGAAGTTGACATCCATAAATTCTCCTCCGTATGTGTATCACTTCTAAATGCCTTTCAAAACCTGGAACATCAATTGAGATAATATAACGTAAATGAATGTTGAATCTATTTGTGGGAGATATGAGGCAAGTGGAGATTTTGACAGGTACAGTTTCGCTTCACTTAAAATCATAAAACCAAACAAAATACGTCTTTGGTAGGCATTTAGAAGTTGGGAGAACATGAAGACGCGGAACCTTCCATGGATAACACCTTCAGTAAGCTTTGAAACGACGTTTCGTGGCTACCTTTTGCCCCTTCATCGGATGAATACTGAGTGAGCTGTCGAGTACAATACTATTACTCAGTATCCACCTTCATCGGGTGAATACTGAGTGAGCTGTTGAGTACAATACTATTACTCAGTATCCACCTTCATCGGATGAATACTGAGTGAGCTGTCGAGTACAATACTATTACTCAGTATCCACCTTCATCGGATGAATACTGAGTGAGCTGTTGAGTACAATACTATTACTCAGTATCCACCTTCATCGGGTGAATACTGAGTGAGCTGTTGAGTACAATATTTCTACTCAGTATCCACCCGATGAAGGGGCAACCACTAGCCATGAGCCGTCGTTACAAAGAATAAAGAAGCTGATTAAATACGTATTTTCATTGTGCAGTTTTTCTTCTGGTGTGGAGCATTCAAACTGACCATGTGTTCGCGAAAAAGGTAGGCATATCCTGCTCTACTGTTAGCACCAACCACTCACATAGTTCGCACAACAAAGTGGCCATAAACATTCGACACCCGATTTAAAAAGCATTTAGTTACAAAACTCGAATAGTGAGTGTGTGAGTGAGTGAGTTGGGTTTAACGCCGCTATTAACATTATTCCAGTTATATCACGGTATGTCAGCCTAATGTGGGAGGAAAGCCCGAAGTGATGCAGGTCTAAGACGTTTACCACTTCGGTGAAACCCACGAGCAGGGGTATGGTGCTGACAAACCTTGAAACATAATCGGGGTGAACCGGGATTCGAACCGACAATCACAGGTTTCTGGCGTGCCCAAGGGACGCAACTCTGCACTGCGAATTGCGGCGTCTTAGACGACTGGGCCACCCGTGCCCCCACAAAACTCGAATAGGTCATGGGACATGTACGTATATGACTGACAAATACCTTATATCATTCTATCACCCGACTTTTGGGATTGCTGGTGGAACATAATCTAATCATGGTGAAGGCTGTTACCCAAAAGGAATTTTCTGGATATGTTTATATCCTTTTCCTACACATATTGGGAAAGATCAAAGACTTGGTGATGTTATAATCCATTACATGAAGTCTTAAAAAGAAGAAACGCCCATCTTCTTTCTTATGAACACATCCAATAATCTTCACAAAGAGTTCTAAAAGTTCATTTATTTCTAATTATGCAGCTTTGAATAAAATATGACACACTGTCCTATATAAAGGTCATCAATCGATGCACGGAATATTTCTGCACAAAGCAAAAACCAATACCGTTTCGAAACCATGAAGGAAAAATGAGGTGTAGAGAGGATTATAATATGACCACAAATGAATTCAGGTATGACCAATAATTACTCCTCAGATTTAACAAAAACACTGGGCCAATGAGTCGCTCTTGATCAAACCATGTGAAGATCCAGGTAAGAATTGGCCTTCGACAATCAGTGCTTGTCAGGAGAGGCGACTAACCGGATCACGCGGTCAGGCTCGTTGATGTCATTATATCCCAATAGCGAAGATGGGTGCTCCATATGTCACACTCTGGATTGTCTGATCCAGACTCCATTATTTACAGACCGCAATCATATAGATTGAGCATTGTCGATTGTGGCGTTAGACAACAACAAAAAAACACAACCTTTTGATTAAGTAAGCGTAAATTTGCCAATTAACAACGTGAAAGACTTAGGGACCAGTCATAATCGGGGCGGTCGGATAGCCTAGTGGTTAAAACATAGCGGTCACGCCGAAGACCCGGGTTCGATTCCCGACAGAGGTATAATGTGTGAAGCCCATTTCTGGCGTCCCCCGCCGTGATATTATTGGAATATTGCTAAAAGCGGCGTAAAACCATACTCACTCGCTCACTCATAATCGCATCGTTGTCACAAGAAAAGGAACAGTTTGCCCCATGGCTGCTACGTTGTCATTCATTATGTAATCCGATGCGAATTCAGTCCAACCTTCCTCCTCCACATCCACTCGTCAGCTCCTCCACTTCACACTACCTTGGGGGAGGTGGTGGGGTGTGGGGTGTGGGACGTAGCATTGTGGGTAAAGGGTTGGCTCGACGTGAGGAAGACCTGTGATCGATTCCACGTGGTTATTATGTTTGATTTTCATTCTGTGTGTCTATTACAGCAACATAAACTGAACATTGCACTCACTCACTCTCTCGTCTGCCACTGGTGTCAAAAATGTAGGGATGGAGCTATTTTCTTCATGGAAATATACACACCATGAACAAGTAGGGCATGTCCCGTTTAGTGATTGGTGACTCAGATACCTTATTGGAACCTAACTGTTGCCGAAATGCGGTTGTAAATAAGTTTTGATTGGCACCAGTTGGCGGATGGATCATACACACAGTTTATGGCGTGAGGGGTGACGAAGAGAGATCTTTCACTTGTGTCGGAAACTAGAACAAGTAGTGTTAACTACATCAAAATGTCAACACACAAAATTCCACATAAGGGGGGATTTTATTGTGTATGTGGGGCGGTCGGGTAGCCTAGTGGTTAGAGCGTTCCGTCGGCACGCCGAAGACCCGGGTTCGATTCCCGACATGGGTACAATGTGTGAAGCTCATTTCTGGTGTCCCGCGCCGTGATATTGCTGGAATATTGCTGAAAGCGGCGTAAAACCATACTCACTCATTATTGTGTATGTAAGAACAAGTCAGACCAAGTTTGCGTAATTAGGTCTTTACATACCACGTGTTGTGTTTTGCATTGGAGACTTGTGGATGCTGTGTAAACATTCAAGTTGAGTATGTATGTTTTTACCCCGCTCTAAGCTATATTCCGGCAATACCATGGGGGTGGCACCAGAAATGGGCTTCACACATTGTACCAATGTGGAGAATCGAACCTGGGTCTTCCACGTGGCGAGCGAGCGGTTTAACCACTAGTCTAACCCACCGCCCGTATCAGGTGAGAAGGACAAAAATATAGTATCCAAACTTTATATTCTGAGTAAAACGTAAGCAATATTGATAGACACATAAATGATGAATCAGAAATAGACGAGGAAAATCTCTTCTTGTAAATAAACTATTTCTAAAAAGAGCTGACAACAAATTTGCTCTGATATAAATAACATACATTAAACAGGCACAAATTTAGACCTATAGTTATAAGAGTGGTATCGTGTTTACTTTGGAAACCCTTTGTCTACAGTATCCATGACAATAAAAGACAAAATACCCATTTCCATAGTCATAAGAAATATCTGCTAAAAGCATCCCGACTGTCATGAGCATGTGTTATACCAAGTGTTCGCGAAAGGATCAGCGGATCCTGCCTCACCGGTGGCACCCGTCACAAACACATGCAAAGGCTAGTCAAGTTTACCTAAAAAAACAACAACACGCGAACGTATGGTACAGGTCCAAATAGGGAATTGCATCGGATATCATTTTTGAAACTGATGCGTCAAATTTGGAACTGTCCCCCACGTGTCTACCATGGCACAATTAGTGACATACAGACATCAAATACATGTCTAAAGTATTGATCGAAACTGGAAATAGTGTTTAAGACAGTCTGGAACTGAAGGTAACTGCAAAATGTTTAGATAATTGTTCTATCTCCAAACAAACAAAATCTGTTTTCCAGAAAATGTATGATCTTTTCGAAAGATTAACATGGACTTGTCACTTGAGAATACATGTGTACATCTTCGTGCCAAATACAGTGTAGACTGAAAGACATCTACAAACAATACAAGCATGACAATTTTCAAATCGTTGTAACTAGAAAGTTGTGTTTTTGGAGTTGGAACAACCTGTTTTCAGGGCACGACATGTTGAACGCTTTACTGGGGCCTTGAATGTTGTAACAACTTTTGCGTACGATGGTTATGACGTATTTTGATATGCTGGAAGAAATTGCATGCTCGATTGTACCTAAAAAGTTGTCATATGTAGACACCAAATCTTGGAACTGCTGGAATATTGCTCGACATAAATGTCATGTTGTCAGACTTGTGGATAGTGGTTTGTCACTCTGAATCTTAAGATCTACATATGACACAGACAGACGAGGCGAGGCAGTCTCACTGGCCTCCATTGTTTCTGGTTCAGGTGGGTAAATTAGTTGCCGGGAATTGGATATCTGATCATCCATATACGTGAAGCTTCAGTTAAACTTCTTGGCTTTATTATTTTGTTTTGAACTTTACCAATCTGAGTAGAAGTTCAGATTCATATGAAAAAGAAACAGATAATCTACATGGGGGTGGGTGTGTGTGTGTGAGGGATGGGGTGGGTGGGGGGTGGGCAAAATTGGTGCCTATTGGGATGCCTACTGTCTACTATATTTCTTCTTTTTGGACAAATTGTCACGAACCTCTGAAGATAGATATGTAACTATATCTCTGGACACCACGTTTGGTAACAAGTTCCCCATGGAAACTTTTTCCTCAAGTTTGTTTTGTGGGATAGTGGTGAATGTTATGAAATTGGTTCTTTTCTGAGACTGCAAAACGCAAAGCAAGTCCTTGAAGTCCTTGAGAATCCACATGGTAATAATTCCAATTGTACTTTCTGTCAATATTTCCTCACAGTATTAAGGATTATTATTCCCTAGCGTTGATGTTTTATAGTATATCACGCACCTTAATTGTCGGGCAAAAGAAAGTACATACTTAAAAAATGGTTTTGACAAGAAAAACAACACAAACGTTATCCAAACGTTACTAGGCTGAAAACAGTCGCCGAACACTGCAGACATAAACGCTGCTTATTGTCTTGAAAGATGCTTGTCTTCGGTCATGAAGCCAGAATAGTGTTGGAACCCGGCGGGAATTCCGTGTTTCCAAATAGGTGTCCCAACTGCACTTGGCAAGAAAAGTATACTCATGTTAGGTCGATAAAAGGCCCGAATCGCCCTCTTGTCGATCCAGTATAGGTACAGACATTCGTCTATAAACTGTCCAATCAAGAAACTCGTAGACCGATCATGCCTGCCATGTTCATGTACCAAACAAGAGCAGATAACTCAAATTCAAGTGCAAAACTAATCATGAAAAAACACTTGTAATTTGCTCCACTATCCCACAGGAAAATCCCACATGAAAATACCATTGGTGTAGTTATCTATATCTTCAAAGGTTCAGAACAATTGTCAAAAGTGGAAGTAATTATCATGTGAGGTTTACTGAGAAAACAGCATGTGAAATGCAGGGAACATAACATTTAAGCAGGGAGGCATCCCCATGGGCACCATTTATGACACACACACACCCCACACACACACTCACACACACCTGCCCCTTGCCCCCACCCCCCACGATCATGCAAAACTTGATTATGACAGAAAAATGACTTCAGCTTTTTATAAGTCATCGTTTCCTTTATATCGAGCAAAATTCCAGCAGTCCCAGCCTCTTCGCAACTTTTGAGGTACAATCAAGCATGCTCTTTGAATGAAGATTTCTAAGAGCATCATATAAATTGTTTGTCAGGGTGAACATATTCAAGGCCTTAATAAAATATCTTAGTTTTGAAAAGTTTCATGGAAGACATGGGGAGGACATTTAATCATTAGACGCATCAGTGAGAAAAAAGCTGTCCGATGGAATTCCCTATTTTGACCTCTACCACATGATCCAGTGTTTTTTACTTGTCTTTGCATGTGTTTGTGATGGGTGCCACCTATGGTGCGGGATACACTTTTATTGAACACCTGATATCATCATGTGACAGTGATACATAAACACATGTTAATAATTCAGCCGGAATTTGCTTGTTGCTAATAGATGTTTTGAATGCCTTGAATCAAATTTGGTGGAACAGTCAACTAGCCCGAGCATAGCACCAATTAAATGATAAGAATGTAACAGATAGATTCTTGATAGTGACGACTAGCACAGTTCAAGATTTTAAACTAATCATAATATAATACACAATTTAATATAAACATAGGGCTGACACATTTATGACAATCATTTGATATTTATTCCGTATGTACAGGTAGGGGTGTGATGTGACACCTCATGATAAACAGTACAGCAAAAGTTAAGACTAGCAAACAGGCATTTTTCTTACAAAGCAATGTAGGATCTACTGCTAGTGGACTTAAAAGCTACGGATTACGGTACAGATCCTTTGAATATATGCTATCATCTTGACAGTGAACAACCACTACAATACAAGACAGACAACGGAAGGTGAACGAAAGGTTCGCACCTCGGTCGCAATGAAGAGTGCATTTGTTTTGCCTTGCAGTACAAAACAAAAGTGCCTCTATTTTGACATTGGCGCGATAGATTCGCGCATCGTTTGTGATCAAGGAACAAACGTGCTACTGGCGCAACCGTGACGAAGAAGTTCCGCGCCGCAGTCTCTTTCAAGAGGGAAGTTTATTTTGAACACTTGTGTATACGACCGTTATTGTATCCAACTAAGGTAAACAAAAATGGTTTTGAATTTAAATTTATACCTAGTTTGAATACAACACTATTTACAATGGGACCAAAGCACTACTGTACCAGAAGCAGACAATGTAAGAACAATTGTATGTGCATTGTAAGGAAATTTAATTCAACAATTAACAAACATAAATACTTTGTACTTCATATAAGGAGTATAAATAAAATATTCATTAAATAGTATTTTCTCTTTTAATGCGTTTTATGTAACGCAACACTTCACAAATAAAACACAAACAGTACATTTTCCTTTTCTCCGTCATTAAGACTTCATCAGGATGTTTGTTTCTGTTTTAACCATCACTCTGCAGTATATTTTTTCAAACAGTTTTCGGTGAGGAGTGACCAGTTTAGTAAATTGAAATGGCAGCCATCAGCACAAACGGAAGTGTTGCCATTGAGACGTAAGCGGAAGTTGCACCACCACCAAGTCTTTTGTCTCGCTTGAAGTTGTCGACGTGGCATATTTTGTCAACGGTGCTTTTCAGACTCTCTTGACACACATCAGGGAGCAGGTTGCACTCCAGCTCCGTCCTGAGACCCATTACAGCAGGGCTACACGACTTGTGCTTCTTTTGGCCCCAGGCGTCAAGGTCACAGCCTACATGGTCCACGCGAATCCTGAAATTAATAGGTTATGATTCATAATCAGTCAAATGCGCCTTGTGAAAAGTAACATACAGTATTATATATCTTCATATTTCGCTTTCAACCATTTTCAGCCTAATGAAAGTCATTCCAAGCCAATTTTGTTTACCTGTAAACTCAAATTATATTTCTCACAACACACTAGTTGTGAGACAAAGTCTCAGTTTTACACAGGATCGTATAACAATAGAATTAGAATTTAGTCTGGGAGTAGAATTTGGTCTGGGATCGAGAATTGTCCTTCTTCAACACTGTAAAACTAACATATCGTTTTTTTGTTTCAAATAAGTCAGTAAATGCACTATCGAGTCCCTGGATTTTGTGATCCTTCGCCTGATCGTCTGTTTACAGCCCGCCATGGCATGGCAAGTGTGCTGCTGAGCGGAATCAGGCGACAAACAAACACTTTTGTATGCAAATTCTGTCAGTGGCGAGTGCTACCGGTACGTCAGGTTGGTTGGTCCGTTTGTTGTTTTACGTCCCGCTCAGCAATATTCCAGCTATATGACGACGGTCTGTAAATATTCGAGTCTGGGCCAGACAATCCAGTGATAAATATCATAAGCATCGATCCACGCAATTGAGATCGATGACATGCATCAACCAAGTAAGCGAGCCTGACCACTCGATCCCGTTAGTTGACTCTTACGACAAGCATAGTCGCCTTTTACGGCAAGCTTGGGTTGCTGAAGACCTATTCCACCCCGAATCTTCACGGGTCAGGGCCTGTCCTTTCCGCGAACACCTGGTGTCATCCATTTAATTTCCGCCTCTAATTTGTCTTTTGCGCCCAATGGAATCAGTTTCGGCGGATAATCGAGATTAGTTATTCTTTGGCGTTGACGTTTCATATTGTCCTTTTGCGCAGTTCATAGCATACGAAGAAGGTCCTAGGCACTGTCGACGTTGAATATACCAAGAGTCAAAATTGTTTCTTAGCATATGTTATTTTAGAATAACATTGCACAGTCGAGAAAACAGTGGATCTATCTACTTCACAATTCCGTGGTGTGCCAGCTTTTTTAATATCCAATGCGATAACGACTATTGTGATTACAGTAAGCGTTACAGGCCACCGAAGTGTCGTTTACACATTACTGAAACGTAGGACACCATTGATTCATTGACTCACTGTCCTTATGAGTGTATGACCAGGTCTCAAAGTTTATTTTTGTTACCAAGTAACCGTATGGCTACAAATATTTTCCCCCAGGTAGCCAGTGGTAAAATTTAGAAGTCAAACCAATAGTGTAGGTTGCCAAAAGCATTTGAACTTATCTTTCATTAAATAACTATTATCATATATTAGTGGAAATTGTACTTGAGTACTCGAACAATGATGCAATTTATGTTAGTAGATTATATAGGTATTTCCTTGCTTATCCAATAAACTATCAACTAAAATAAAATACTAATTACATTAATATTTATGTATTTCGGTTCATTGCTGACTTAAAGAGGAATTATTTGCGAGTACAAGTGGTAGCAGACATGTTTTTTTGTGTCTAAAGATGTGTAGCAATAGAATTTAGTCGCCACAAGATATTTTTCAAGGTAGTCATTTGGCCACCTCAGAATTTTAGACAGTAGACAAATTAAAAATTAGGTCGCATTGGCGACCGTTTTAGCCGCAAATTTGAGGCCTTAAAGACGTGTAGCTGCATGATTATGTGCATGTATATGCATGTGTATGACTTACTGGCAGAATCTGTCCATAAACTGCTGCTCCTCCAGGTTCTCTTGCTGGGAGGCCAGCATAAGCTGCACAGTGTCCTGGGTCTGTTTCTGCTGACATTGCAAAACCGACTCGGTCTGCTCCGCGAAGCAGTCAATACCGATAAGGTACACTGAAACAAACAATACAGAAAACTTTCAGATTAAGGACGGTGAGTAGTCTCGTGGTAATCTTTCGTAGACAGTGTCGAGAAGCTGGATTCGGTTCAGCACGCTGAAATACGTGTGAAGTCCTTCATTGGATGTTGGTTATTGGTTATTTACTGTGTGTTCATTATTTTGTCTGCTCACTCAAACTGCAATCATCTCCCGAGATCCCGAGTTAACATCTCGCGTTTACATTCATTGGTTATAAGCTTTCGTGACATGGTGTTGTCGTTCATTTCTTCGGGGAAACAACAGAGAACCCCATCCATGCATTACACCTCATCCAGTGTTTGTGTGTTTGTTGTGTAATGCCGCATATTCCGCATATACGAATCGAGACGGGACAATCCAGTGATTGACATTATGGCCATCGATCTACGCAGTTGGGGTACGATGACAAGCATCAAGCAAGTTAGCTATCCTGACCACCCGCTTCCTAAGGTCGCCTGTTTCGACGAGCATTGGTTGGTAAAGACCAATTCTAACCCGAATCTCTCTCTCTCTCTCTCTCTCTCTCTCTCTCTCTCTCTCTCTCTCTCTCTCTCTCTCTCTCTCTCTCTCTCTCTCATATGTTTCGTATTTTTACATATTCATATTTGAAACAAGACTCCAACCAGTCTATGACGTGGCCTGTCTCGGTGGTTTCGGTCCAAGGTTCTACTTACGATCAGTATGCTTGCACAAGACTCCAACACCTTTCTCCATGGAGTCAATGTCCAGACCAATAGCTCGCAGCACGATGGGAGACTCGGGACAGTCGTCTCGCCTCTTTTTCATACACATGACGAGAGCGTCCTTGTTTCTGGAATGAGACTTATGATAAAATCCCCGAACCCTAAAACATATTTCAGCACTATCGACAACGATCAAGTCCTAAGCCACCCGCCTCTGTAATGTGGCGTCGCCTGGTGGTCCTTACGTTTGTGAATTTACGCGAAATTGGTCTGCTGGTCGTGAGTTCGAATCACAGGCTAACCCCCATTGTTAGTCTTGGTTTGTCAGCACCACACCGTGCTCGTAGGTTTCACAGCTGGGGTGTATACGCTCATCTATTCACGAACACTTGGTATCATGCCAATTTCAAAGAGATTCATAAACACATGCTCGTGATATCGTCGGAATTGTACAATGGATCTGTCAGCACATTTTCTATGATTATGGAAATGCTTTCTGTCGCTTTTATATACTTATTATTATGGTTATTCTTATTTTTAAAAATTCGCAAGACAGTCAAATGCCTTCGACCGATCTAATGCAATTTTGTGTTACTTTCCCCAAATAAGTTTGAACGCCATGATGTAACTTAAATACTTTCCAAAAGCATGTAACCCACTCCACCATTAGAAAACTATTGACTTCGTAAGCAAGATATGCTTAAGTATGAAAATCAAATTTGAAAATATATTTCGTCCTTGAAACAATTGGAATCATTTTTGGCAAATACCCCAAAGACCAAATATTTTCGAACCAATTTCGATATTCCTAGTTATCAAAGTGCTTGCGTTGTGTGATTACGCCTTTGACCTCCAGATTATTATTCAAAAGGGTGACTCACTTGCAGAATGTCTGGGCCTGGTCATCTGTCGTCCCGATAACGGCGCCACGCCCCATTGTGGAATTGGACAGGAAAAGATCTGGGTCGAGGTTGGATTCAGTGTAGCAGTTACGTAAGTCTGTAGTCAGCGTTTGACGACAAGCTGCGGGTTAGCAAGAAAGTCAGGTGAAATATTGATCATAAAGTATTTCAAAGTTCCATAGTTTGCAGAAATGTTTCCATAGTTTGCAGAAATACTTCCATAGTTTTCAGAAATGTCTCCAAATAAATGTTCCACAAGTGCATTGTGTAGAAACATATCCTTGCTTAGAATTACAGGAGCTACAATATTCCTTGGTGTATGTCTTTCAATTATTACATCACGGTTATTTTTTAAAATGACAAGGAAAACTAAAGAGACAATTAAGCAGTATATTGACAATGCAATGAAATCATGAATGACTGTTTTAACTGACTCGGTTTAACAATTAAATTAGTTGACTAAAATGTAAGACAACGCATCCTTAAACCAGCAAAACGACCCACAAGAAACACCTATCCCTTCACGATTGACTAGTTGCGATGCGAAAACACCTTTGTTTCAAGTGGACGTGTGTGAAGCCCATGTCTGGTGGCATAACTGGAGTATTGCTAAAGGTGGCGTAAAACCATACCCACTCACATATATTGAACTCAGATATGCAGATATTAGATATAATGAGTATGAATTTACACCTCGGTTTATTTTAACACTATTCCAGAGCGCCAGAAATGGGCTTCACTCATTGCACCTATGCAGTGAATGCAACCCAGTGCCCTGTTCCACAAAGCGATGTTAGCCCTACGACTACCGTAAGCCGGTGTTAAAGTATGAGAGTTACGATCATCTTAGCCCTAAAATCGCTTTGTGGAACAGGGCCCTGGTCTGTGACGAGCGGACGCTTTAACCACAAGGCTACCCCACCGTCCGAGACATGCTGGAGACAACAACGCAGTTTCTGCCTCATACGCCAACCAGCCATTGATGCGAGCTGTTCAGGTCAACAATACAAAGGATGTGGCACTTACGATGGGCACAGATCTGATCAAATGATCCAAACAAAGCCCGGAACTGACGGTCAATGAGGGGGCGCTGGTCCTCGGGCTGGGTCGGGCTGGGACTGCACATTGAGGCGTTTATCAGTTCCCTCATGAACTCAATGCCACACTTGACAAGGGCTTCTTCTTGACTGAAACAAAAATCATACATTCAGACTGTTGGATACACGGGTTAAAACCCAATAATGATTTAACAAAAAAAGAATTGCTATCGTGTGTGGCAATGGCTGCTTTATATACTATTATTGTTAAACATATTTCGTATTATCGACCACTGGTTTACTCGTTTCAGATGTCAGTCCACAAAATCACAATAATGATATTATTATTCTACAGATTAAAAGAATTAAATGCAGCAAAGAGGATTTGGGTGATCATGACACAGTCAGGATGGTTAGGCTCATCATCAGCTCAGGGCCCTTGCCCCCTCTACACGCAGCCCAGACAGCGAATGGGACTTCCCACAGGAAGCGCTGCCTAGTCAAACCCAGAACCTTTCGGAGAATGTGAAGACTCCCCAACACTGCAGCTTTTTGCATTACCCAAATTGTCAGAAGGACTGTATTCCTGGCAGCAGACCGTGGTCAGACAATAGATTGGGAGGTGCCAAACCTAAGGCACCGAGAACAATAGGGAGTCGGACAACTTGGTACTTGGGACGTAAGCGTGACATTTCGAAAGCGAGGTTCGCACATTTGCCATGATTTTCATGAATCTCATCAATCACAATAGTGACGTAAAGAACAGTAAATTCAATTATATAAATTCTTTCGTTGGATTTATCAAAAAGGACAAGATCAGGTTTGTTGGCCTGGATAGGTCTGAGGCTGTATACGGGCCTATTCAAAAGAATTATATATCATTTTCCATGATGACCACTACATATTCTGGGTCGTACCATGGATGGACCTCTGTGTCGAAACCACAAGCATGGCGAAGACGGTAATATAAGAATCGAGCCACTCCATCATGTCGCTTAAGATACAGTGTTTTTACCAAAGCTGGGCATCCACTGACAATGCGTCGGACAGTCTCATTAAATTCATTGCATAATCTACATTTCATGTTTTAATTTTGATGCAAAATCACACATTGACGGTTTCGAGCGGGAAGTAACTGGTCTTGAACAGCAAACAGAAAGCCTTCTGTTTTACTTTTTTTAGGCCAGCCGACTTCATCCACGCGAGGGACTCTGCAAGGTTGATGCATTTCTCAACACACTGCACATTAACTCGATGCAGTGTTCGTTCAGATAGCCTCTCCCTGTAAAAACTGAGTCTGGTCTGATTTGATATGGCCCTTCGCTTGGGTGACACTCAGCACTTCAGAAACATCAACAAAATCAACATTGACATTGAGATTATGTCCCACATCCTTGGCTCGGTTAAGAAAACCTTGTTTTCATCATGAGTCTTGACATGTTTCAAAAGAGGATCATCAGACAAATAAATGTGTGCAAAAGTGCAAAATACAATTCTATCACGAAGAGCCTCCACGTTCTTCAAACCACACCCTCCCATTATGATTGGTAATTATCAGCGATTGAGGGAAGAGCGAGGGTGGTTGGATCTATTGTTTGACATGATTCGTCGTGTCAAGGACGGGTCCAGCATAAGTATATGCGGCTTTGACTTCATTGCGACATCCCCCAGTTAGGACTACCCCCCACCCCCAGCCCCACACCCCGAAGCTGGTTAACACTTGGTTACAGAACGCAATGGAGAAAATCATCTCTCAACTCCGCAGCCCAGCCAGCCTCCCTCCGGTATACAAACCAGCCAAAAAGGAGATGGTATTTGCCCCAGGGGGAGGCGCAGAGACCATCCATGAATATCTTGGACGTACAACTCAACTCCACACTTCTTGAGTGTGCGAAAGCATCAGGATGTTATTATTATTATTGTTTTGCTGTTAATATTATTATTATAAATAGGTTACCCAGTACTCACCCACAAGCCTGTGTTTTGAAGGTGTTGGGATCGGTGTTGTTTGGAGCTTGACCATTGGTTCTGTTTGTGACCAACCAGAGAAAGTTGTTCACGTCCATGTTGCTGCTGCCGACACAGGCGTACAACCGCTGCAGAAACGTTTGCTGGCACGTGGTCATTCCAGTGGTCTGCGCGGTTGCCATGGAGATGAGTGTCATGACAACACAACCTAAGTGGTGATTATGAATTGAAAATTTGATTTTTATAATATAAAATGTAATTAACATTATTAGTGAACAGGTTCTGCCGGCACTACGCTCATGGTGGAAACACGTGACGGGACGCAATATTTACAACGATCTGTCCTGCACTGCCGAAATACGTGTGACACTATGACCTTCAAGCATCACTATCATTTTCATGTACGTCGCACATTTGGTTGAAATAGAAACGTCAATGAAAATGCTGCATGGAAATAGTCTGTACAATTTTTACACAACCGATACCAAGGCATATATTGCTGGTAGTATGATGATGATGAATGTAACCTTATTATGTGACCACAAAATCCAATGACATCGCATCAGCGTTATTTTATCTTTCCTTTTCGATCTATTTCTATGTAATATAGCCTAGAGCATTCGTAAATAGGTGGTTGACAAACATTCATAAGGTGGATAAGTGTAAAATACAGTTCTAGTTTTGTATAGAGTATTTCAACTACTTGTTGTACGGATACTTTCTTAATGTATTAAGATATAATGTTATCACATTGTAATATACTGTCATTTACATGTGATTAACATAGGTTCCTTGTGGAAAGTTAAAATGTACTTGTGCTCAAATTAAACTTTTGAAACGACGCATGCACTGGTTGGAAAATGCAAATTAAACAAAATTTAGCGCATTGAAACTTTTGTCGAACAGGTAAGCATGTCCTCCGCTACCGGTAGCTTCCGCCACTCACAATATTTGAATAACAGTAAGTCTTAAAGTTCAAGCACTGCTTACCTGTTATGAGTTTTGCCAACATCTTGGTGTATCCTGTGGAGTGTTGGCGTTTCCAACCCCTGTGAAGCACTGGACTAAAAGAACATAGATACTTTCATTTAAAGATTTTAATGTGTATTCCAACAGCCTGTGACGTAATTGAATGAAAACGGAGGCAACCAATCAAAGTAGAACATAATATGACGTCACTGATCCTGAACGTCAATCGTGAGAGAGGGCTGACAGCTGATGAGTCTGATTGATTACTTCTGGGTACTGGGGATGACCTGAGGCAAGGCGACACTTGGGATAAGAACTGGATATGATAACTTATGTAGCATTTATAGATTTAATAAATCACACAAATTAGTTTACTTGAACATTATTCGAAATATATTTTCTGACAACTTCAGGTGCATCGAACATTGCAAAATGCAAATCAGAGTAACATGTATTATTAGTAACTATGTATTACAATGCATAACGTTAACCATGAAATACGCTGCATTCAAACATAACGGGAAATATAATTTCATATTGACATGTCGCAATCAATCATTTTGTTCTAATCCAGATTATTATTATTTTCACAATCAATTCAGACTTATTAACAAAACAGATGTCATCCTCTGCAAAACGCGACCAATTCTGAACGAATCCGATTTTCAAAATAAATCAAACTTCTTTATCTGTCGGTTTCATGCATTACGCACCTGCTTATCATGTAAAAACAACGAAAAACATCACGACACAGAAGTGTAAAAATATTTTTTTTAAACTACAGTAAACTACATATAACGAACACGCTGATGAGGAACTGGTCGATATAATGAACTTATTTTTTAGTCCCGGCCATTTGTTGTATATATGCTGTATTTATGCTTATGACGAACTACGGTTATTACGAACTAAAATAAGTGGTTCCTTTGAGTTCGTTATAACCGTAGTTTAATGTAAAATCAAGGATGGCATCAAAAAAGTTTTATATGAAAACAACGATAGATTACAGCACTGTTTGCATAAATTGTTTAAACTAGCTCGTTTTCTTCTTACCGTAATCATGAAGTAACAAGGAATTATCAAAATAAACTTGGATCCCGATCATGTTAATATTTTTTAAGTTATTGAATTATTTCCAATGTCTACCGCACATATACTTTTTCTTATAAGTATTTCCTGACACAGGAAACTGAGCAATATAACCATCATAATGTATTTCTAATAAGTTCTTGTTTACATGGTTTCTCTGTTCGTCCATGTTTTGGTGGATCGATGTCTCCAACGCGTCATGGGTGCAACGACACTCCTTGCTGTCGCCTGAAGGTAATTAGAGGTCATTTAGAAGTTTCTCACGAAACCTTTCGGTTCTAAGCTATAAATACGGAATCAAATCATTCTGGTCCAAGAGAGCAATGGTTGCGCACATGTTGCGCACATTGACTACTGTTAATTTTAAAGAATTTTTTAATGTGTATTGGGCACGGAATGTAATTCTGATAATATTTTGCGTATTTTGCGTACATCATTCTTTGGAGTACCTCCTGTCTTGAACATCTAAACCTTACTTCATCAATGTGATTTAGTGATGGCCTTACGGTAACTATCAAGAATAGCAGAAAACGTCATTACTTTCTGTGCAGTGGTATGACGTCATTTTGAATCCGATCTTTTGAGAACAAGTTGCACTGTGGGAAATATATATACATAATTTGGGGCCATGGCATCCTTACCATACATGTAGATACTAATTATTTTATAACAATTAAGGGAAATACAGATTATGAATTAAATCAAAGACGTATGTACATATCTCTATCTATATATGCCTTTGATTAAATTTATTATAAGCGAAGCTAGAATTAACACAACATAAATGTTGTCATTTCTGTGGGCTCTCACCCATACCCCACGTGATACCCATACAGTGAATGCCCCATGGCTATCGCTGACTAGTGTGTAAATTGTGTGTAGAGAATGTGTGACACATCACCTGGATACGTAGATGCTGACACTGATACAGATGACCATATGCCCATAATCTGTCTCCGTCCCTCGAAACAGGATGTCAACACTTGCATACCTTCATGGATAAGACTTTTCACTTCCTTGTTCAGTTGCTGGATTGTTGGCTTTATTGGTGTAAATAGAGTCGATAAAACCCTTCCACAATCATAATAATATTAAACCTAAAAGCCAGATAATTACCAGTATCGATTATCCCTCGAAAGGCAAAATATAGGTAAAAAATATATGAATGGATCACTTAAAATCAGTCATAACATCCTGTGTTCGCGAAAAGAAAGATATAAAACAGAATTTATTGTATGATTCCGGCTGTGTTAAAAGCATGCATTTATGAATCACTTCAAAACATTGACGATACTGTCGCCTTCTACTCCGGTGGCACTTCTCACAAACACACGCAAAGGCAAGTCAAGTGTTCACTTGAACATCAACATCAACCATTTTGTATTGTAACGATCATAAAATATGTAAAAAATGACAACAGGTGTTTGCGAAAAGGGAAATGGCTAAATATCTCAATTCATATGATATTTATGGTATTCAACAGATAAATAAATCCTGTGAAGTTATATTCTTCCGATGTCTGGGTTTATTCCCTGGTAGAATGCATGTAATGATTCCAGGTTACGTTGCCGCTATGGTGCATATTTTGTTACATTTGCGGAAATGGCAGCAGTGGGTTTGATGATCATGTCGCAGTATTTGTATTCAGAATACAGAAGATTGGTGCTCTTTCGTATGTGTGTTATTGTATAAGAGAAGACCACTCTGCAGTGCTATATAAAGTATCAGACATGTCAAGGAAGGACATACACTGATTACGTGTCATCAGTAGACATACTGTGTCATAGAAGCACTTGCTGTCATTTTAACCACAAGAAAATGAAACGTTAACAAAGATCATAAATGTATTCTAACCCGCTTTTTTGTAGCTAACTGTTCTGTTTAGCAACTTAAAATGTTACATGTCTCTGGTTAAGATAACCATCAGAGACTAAAATAGACAAGACACGTAAGATGGTTTGTGGGATCCCAGTTGACAGCACTTTTAGTGAAATCCGGAAGTTGTACTTTTACTTAATTCATAGCTGGGATCCGGGCGTACTCCATACTGATGCCACTGATGATTCCTCTGAGTAACTTGAATCAAGAGGTGAGACGATGCATACCTATAACCCAGGGGACTACACATGAAGACTTTACGTTTGTTCATATGGTATGCAAGCATGTTTTTGTGTCATTAGGAAATGTTTGAAACACTGCATTATTTTTGTGGTCATGACCATGTGGTTGCGTGTATGTTTTATATGATTATGGTGATGCGTGCATCACTGTTTAACCATGTACTCCGAAGATTTCCACTGAAATGAAATTGAAGACCAACAACTTGTTTATGAACAAAATATATTTTTATTAAAAATAGTACTACACTAACGGAATCATATTTACATGTATTGCATATGCACGGCATCAATTAAAATAGGATTTAGGAATGTACAAGAATATTGTATGTTCTTGATTTACGAAAGCAAATGAAAGCTTGGGAGATCGATGGGACATGAAGCTATGTACAACAATGGGTTGGCGATCCTGGATTGTCGGATTGTATTGTGGTAATGCCAAATAAAAGGAGAATGAAATTCTTCATGGCCGTCATAAGCCATTTTTCTGTCAACGCTGATCAACTTTGTCAGATTTCGGGCCAGATTTGATGGATTTACTTGAACTTAAAGTCATTCACTCGGTTGAGAAAATTCCAGCTATGACCAAGATGGCGAGAGTCGACCACGTGACCATGACGACTCCGGCGCTTGCGTATTGCTCACGTTCGTTCAGGTGGAAGTTCATTGGATTGCAGAGTCTCTGGTATTGTTGCGGGTGTGTCTGCATACAGAGACTAGGGAGGATCTTGCATTCTAATTCGTTCCTCAGACCAATGACGGCTTTGTCACATCTGTCGTGCTGACGGCGGGCCCAGGCGCCCAACTCACAATCCACCTGCTGAAGACGAACGCTGGAAAAACGAACAACACTCTTGTTAGTTTCTTTATCAATGGGCCAAAAAATAGTCTATCAATTTTGAGGGGATTTCGATAGATCCCGTGGAAACAATTTATTTTACTTCAGAAATAATATGAAACAGTTGTATTGTTTGTAAGAATTAAAGAAATGGAATCAGGATCTTTTGAACAAATGTACTGAAAAAGCTGGAGGAATAGACTGATGTGTTGTTCTAACTAATAATGTTCCATGGTATCAGAATGTACTGCTAAAGGGTCGTGCACAGTTGACAGATACCACCTGACTCCAGACAAGGTTGTTAAACCCTGCCCAGTTAATACGAACAAATGATAACAAGCCAGTGAAAAAGAAATCGGACATTATTTGAGTTATTTTGAACAGTAATCTATACATTATAATAGCATGTCAGTTTCATGTTGGAATAAATCCCGAGGTGAATCAGGTTTTAGACGTTTAACACTTTGATGAAACCCAAGAGCAGGGGTAAGTTGCTGACAAACCAAGAAACATGATCGAATCTGGTATTCGAACCCATGATCATAGTATTCTGACACGCGTAAGGGGCGCAACTGTGCAAGACGACTTGGTTACATGTGCCCCCAATTTAGTAATAGATAACGAATTATTGCACTAATTCTCCGAGGTACATCTGTGGACAGGGACGCACCTGCAGGTCTGCATCTTGAACTGCTGTTCTTGCATGGTCTGTTGCAGGAGGAGCTTCATGTTCTGCATCTTCATGCTTCCGTCCTGGAGGCACATCTTCACCTCGGGGGTGGGGCTGGTGAAGCACCCGATACCGGCCAGGTAAACTGAAGGAGGAATGCTTTAGTTGAATAATTCAGAAACGACACATCATAAGATAAAATCAGAGACCTTAAAAGAGACATGTGATCTGAACTACAGTACGTGAAGCGCTGGTAGCAGTATCACACAGCCTGAACTCTTCAGCGAAGTGTTTACATGCTTTTGTCCAAGAAGACATTGACCGTTGTGAAAACACTAAAGCACTATTGCCCTACAAGAATGTCTTGAAGTTGTTAGATGCGGTTAAACTCATCGGTCGACCTCTTGATTCTTATATATTAAATTTCAGTTTGTTTATCAATGTTTTGCACTGTGAACAAAGAATTGAATAATTGTTACCTCTTGGTGCCTGGCAGAGCGTCTCAATTCCCTTCTCCATTGACAGGATGTCCATTCCTATTCTGTAGAAGACAGTTGCGGCATCGGGGCACATCTGGGACTTCTGACGAATACACTGCATAAGCATCTGTCGGTTGCTGCAAGAAACAGGCGAAGGAAGATGAAGACGAAGGTCAACGTCAGTCATGATGGTTTGACGATTGACGTTTATTCTTACTATTCAAATTAAATTATACAACAATAGTTTTTTTTGTGAAAAGGTTTTGCGATTGAGGGAAATAAAGTGAAGTTTATGCATGAAATGGATTGTTAATTTACTTTGGGATAAAGTTAATGAAATACTTTGGTGGAATCTCATGTTTTGCAGTTGAAAGTGTTAACTGACGTTATCCATCCAAAATGTACAGTGATATTGTTAGTGTACATACTTGCAAAATTTGAAGACCTGATCTTCATTTGTACCAATGACTGCTCCCTGGCCCCACGCACCATCAACGAAGGTCCTTGGGTCGAGGTTATTGTAACTGAAGCACTGACGAAGTTCATCCAGAAGCGTGTATCTGCAGGCTGAAATGGAAGATCATTTTAACATTCTGCTTGTATTTTCCTAACGAAGATAAAGTGATTTGAATTTCATTCTTATACAATTTTGTTTATGTATTGAGATGTTTTGCTTTCATGTTGAATCATGCTAAATAATTCAATGGAGGTAGAGTTTCAACACCGAAAGTATTTTAATAGTGATTTAAAGCAGTTTGTAAGACTCACGATGGGCACAAATCCTGTCGTATTCCCCAAAGATATTCTTGGCCTTGAGCATCAGCTGTTGTTTGTCCAAGGCGTTCATGCAGAGTGAGCTGTTGACCAATCTTGACGAAACCAACTGACCACACTGGTCAATCTGAGGACGGAGGCTACGAGAAGAAAAAAATGTTTATTGAGTGGCTGAGTGATTAGGGATGATGCTACAGCATTGTGCCGGCCACATCACCGCAGGGAACACAGAAAAGGGATATCACACATTGTCCCCAGGTGGGGAATTAAACG
Organism: Haliotis cracherodii; assembly: GCF_022045235.1. Taxonomy (NCBI): domain Eukaryota; kingdom Metazoa; phylum Mollusca; class Gastropoda; order Lepetellida; family Haliotidae; genus Haliotis; species Haliotis cracherodii. The sequence goes on along the minus strand of NW_027266279.1, from coordinate 6,227,540 downwards.
CGGGTCCTCTGTGTGACAAGCGAACGCGTTAACCACCGACCTACATATGCTCCCCCATTCTTTACTGATTTAAGACTTATTGGAGTTAGATTGTCTGGCATTGCATGCAGCATTGTTGCATTATTGTAGCCGTATTTGAGTATAGAAAACAGATTCTGGAACCAGGAATATGGAATATGGAACCGAGACATTCTTTGCAAAAGGAGTTACCAATATACTTCTCTAACATTCGAAGGAAAGTAATATGGGATCATAATGTTTTTCAAAACATATACATGGAGGATTTCTGTTGATGATTTCGAATACGGTGAAATCTCATCACTCCTGATCCGTTTGTTCGGTAGATAACTATGAGGAACGTCTACATATCTACACTGGACATTAACACAGACTCGTTAATCCGAAGATTCGTTATTCGGACGATTATACTGGGAACGGTACCGTCCGGATTAACGGGTTTCCCTATACATGAGACATATGCCGGTTCTGACATTGGATGGGGCACCGATAAACGCAAGAGATGTAGTCAAAGCACACATACTTGCAGGCTCGGAGCTGGAACTGTTGTATTCCTTCGGGGGGCATTTGGCCGGAGGTGCCATTGCTGGTGATGTAGGTCAGGTGGTTAAAGTTGATGGACCCGTTCTGGACACAGCTCATCGCGCTTGCCAGGAACGTTCTCTGGCATTGTGTCGCCTGTTGGTTTTGTTGGCCCCGGACTTGTGTCGTCACGGCCAGGAGGACCAGGGCTGGAGATGCAAGTGGAGAATTAGTGAGTGAATACGGATATATTTTGGAGAGAGCCATAGATAGGTTCATATAATATACCCATCTGTAAAAAGTGAGTGAATAATTCTGGTTTTACGCTGTAGTTATCAATATTCCAGCAATAATATGATCGAAATCTATTTCACACGTGAAATGTGAATGGATCGGTATGGAGTCACACCGTATTTAGTCATATGCCAAACAACTACACGTAGAAATGGGTTTAGCACATTGTACTCTTGCCAACCTAACACCAAACTAGGATGTTTTTCTTTTTCGTATTGTTCACAAAATATAGATATCATATTTGTAGAGAGTTCAGCTATTTTAGGTCTCCCACTGTTCTTTCCAAAGTAGATATGTTAATGCTTAACGTTTGTTTCAGCAAGTGTTTGGTTATTGAAAGTGTTGGTAAAGTAGAAAAGATTGATATAGGTGTTAAACGTTTAATTGAAAAATTGTTAATGAAAGTTACCCTTGAATATCAAAACTGTTGAAATATTTCGTATGGAGATATAGTTATAGAGCTCAGTACCACTCGTCCATGTGAAGGGTTTTTCTTTACGAAAAGATCAAACAAGTCAGTTTCACTCACCAAGTGCGAATCTGTAATCCATTTCACCGTTGTTGTACAAGAGACCACGAAGTTGGAATGGTCATGTTCAGGTCATGTGAGGCTTATATACCCATGTGTTAAATGTACGGAATGTTAATCATGCGTGAGGTATTTCTATTGATCTATATGCATCATTAACGAAACAGACACGTGTGTCATCGAAACAGAATTAATCGGGTGAAATATGGCTGTATTAATTAATGACTGACGCGTGCTCGTTACCACTAATCACTCTGCTGTACGATAATATCAGAAGTGTGCCCGCTGTAGTCCACGATTGCAATTATTGACGTAACTTTCGGTATGCCGTTGTATCCAGCGGGCTCTGTGTTGGATCATCATAACTTTAATAAGAAATGGCGCCTGTTGTTTTGTTTTTGTGTGTGTGTTTTTTTTCGGACAGAATTTTATTCTTAGCCTGAAACCTTATACACCTGTCTCAAGTGGAGTTTTCTTTACATGTAAAGATTTAAAAATAATATCATATCCGATTTGATTTCTTTTCTTTTTAGTTTGAAATTTAATATTTCTACATTTAGATCGCCATGCAATTAATATGTTGATAGTAAGAAATCATATTGATATGATATGTTGTTCTGGCAACCGATACAATATACAGTAAAGTACGGTTATAACGAACTCAAAGGGACAACTAATTTTAGTTCGTTATAACCGTAGTTCGTTATAAGCATATATACAGCATAACTACAGCATATAGTCGGGACCAAAAAAGTAAGTTCGTTATATCCGTCAGTTCGTTATAAGCGTGTTCGTTATAACCGTAGTTTACTGTAATATGAAGTGATATGATAAAAATTCTGGTGTTCTGTACTCAAAGTGTGATGAAATATTAGATCGTTACCATTCCCCCTTGGATATGTATCGCAGTTTTAAAGAAACAATTTGAACGGATACTATTTTTGTGTTGTCACATAATCCATGTCATCATAATTGTTGTGGATCTTTTCGCTACAGCTATCTTTCGTCACAATTATATTTGTTCCAGCATGTATACTATCACTCGGTTATTTCAAGAAATATGTCCTTTTTCAGTATTTTCATATACAGTAAACTACGTGTATAACGAACACGCTTATAACGAACTGACGGATAAAATGAAATGTGTTTTGATCCCGTCAATTTGCTGTATATTTGCTGATTGTATGCTGTATATATTCTTATGACGAACTACGGTTATAACAAACTAAAATTATTGGTCCCTTTGAGTTCGTTATAACCGTAGTTTACTATATTTGTGGTCTTATTAACAGTTTCTGGGGGTTGGGTACAATGGTGTACCTTGTAATTAATACAAAAACAATACTTTTCTGGATGATTATTCACGCCAATAGTGTTTGTCATGGCTATCTGAATGGTGTTTGCAGGAATGTTTTAATTGGATTTTAAGTTCTCAATTATTTATTCATTTCAAACTATCTTCTTTAATGTATGTGTACCGAGTGATGTGGTGCTGGGAAACCTATGAGACAAGGTTGCTGTGACAATATAATACTGTAAGTGAGTGAATATGGTTTTACGTCTCTTTTATCAATATTCCGGCCGGGACACTAGAAATTGAACCCATGTGGAAAATCGAACGCTGTCCTTCGGTGTGACGAGCGAACGCTTTAACCACCGGGCTTATCTCGCCGTCCCAGTACAGGTACAGCTTTTGGAAACAGGAGGGGTGCGTTTTGCTACAAGTTATACTTAATGAATGCCAATGAACCCCGAAGCTGTTTGTGTTTTACAGTTGCGTTGTATTTGTGTGTTTGTTTTCTGGATCACCGTTAAAACAATAAAACTCCTAAACGTCTAAATATCTGGAAGGTTCGAAATCACCCCTGCACGCCGTCTCCCCACCCCTGCACCCCTCTCATCACCCTGCACCCATGTAACCCCTACACCTTCGCACCTTATCTACCAACTACTGAACCCCCGCAGCCCCCCCCCCCACCCCTCCCCCCTCAACGACCACAGTGCTCTCCTCACCCCTGCACGCCCGCACCCGCTGTCCCCACACCGCTGTCCCCACCTCCCACCCCCAGACCCTCTCTCCCCACCATTCCTCGCCTACGCCGCTCTCCCCACCCCACCTCGCCCACATCCGCTCTCTCTACCCTCCACGCCCACACACCCTCTCTCTACCCTCCCCTCCCGCTCCAGCTCTCCCCACCCCAAGGGATCCGCGTTTGTTGTGGTTTCAATTTGCTTATTCTCCGTGTCATCACTCCTCAATGCGTACAACAAACAGTGCATGGTTACTGGTGCAGTTAATGTAAGTTACAGCGTAATATCTATTATACACGGGATAAGATGTGACCATAAGGTGTTGACTTCCTCTGTCGTATTGTCCAATGCGACTTAATCATACCCAGCCGGGGGCACGTGCATGGGGCAGTCCCGGTCCCGGGGGGAGAGGCGATGATTCAGTGTCCTCTTTCTATGGGCACGTGACTGTGATGAGTCAAGTAAGTCCTCCAGGTAAACATTCTAAGAAGTTAGAAAATTTTAGTCTAGAAGAATGAATGCATTCCCTGATTATGACGTACGGTTAGTCATTATAAAAGAGCTCTACCAGTACAGCGATGCCTCAGACACGGATACAGGGGCGGTCGGGTAGCCTTGTGGTTAAAGCGCGCGCTCATAATGCCGAAGGCCCTGGTTCGATTCCCCACATGGGTACAATATGTAAAGCCCATTTTTGGTGTCCCCTGCCGTCATATTCTGGAATATTGCTAAAAGCAGCGTAAAACCATACTCACTCACTCACTCAAACCCGGATATCCCGGTAGCTGTCCCCTGATGTACATCCATATATATCAAATAACAATAAATTAATAAAATATTGTCTACAAACTGCCGGGCAAAAGAAATTATATACCCATGTTTGATGTTGACCAAAATGTAAAACAAACTGTTGTTTCTGTTTAAGTCTAACCTATCCGCGTCGTATCTTAGAATGTATCGTCATTCAAACGCTCATGTCGTGATTCCTCCAGTCCGATAAGCACTTGATACAAGTGCACCTATTACGGCCACCCGAAGTTACAGTAAATATACATTGCGTGTTTGTTTGGATCATGATACTCACACACGTGGTGTCGGAAGGTGAACAGCATACCATGATCGTTTAGCTAGCAGGTGCTCATAAAAATGTTCATCGAAACACAATGTCAACAATGTGGTGTCATTGTCATATTGCTCTGAAGGAACTACTTGTCACAGTGTTATTGTCATGATGTTATTGTGATATTACGATATAAGAACTATTTATTATGTACACCCTGATGAGAGTGAGCCCTGGGTGTGTATCCACATGTTATATTAGAGTGTCACTAAACACGGTTGTTGGATTTGCTGTTCAGTTCACCGTTTCACTGTTCAGTCTGAAGTAGTATTAACATTCCAAATAATGTCTATTCAATTCCCTATTTTCACTTGGACCACATGTTCCCGTTTTTTTCAGTTAACAATTGACTTTCCTTTGCATGTGTTTGTGACCGGTGCACCAATATACAGTACAAATATTAACATAACAGAATATACAGAAGATATATTAACATAACGGTCATTCGGCGTATAAACAGTGAAGATCTTAACAAAACTATCATCCGGCGTATATACAGTTCAAATATTAACATAACGGTCACCCGGTGTATATAATGTACAAGTATTAACAAAACGATCATCCGGCGTATTTACAGTACATATATTAACATAACGATCATCCGGCGTATATACAGAACAAATATTAACATAACGGTCATCCGGCGTATATACAGTACAAATATTAACATAACGGTCATTTGGCGTATATAAGTACAAATATTAACATAACGGTCATTTGGCGTATATAAGTACAAATATTAACATAACGGTCGTCCAGCGTATATACAGTACAAGTATTAACATAACGGTCGTCCGGCGTATATGCAGTACAAGTATTAACAAAACGGTCACCTGGTGTATATAAAGTACAAGTATGAACAAAACGATCATCTGGCGTATTTACAGTACATATATTTACATAACGATCATCCGGCGTATATACAGTACAAATATTAACATAACAGTCATCCGGCGTATATACACTACAAGTATTAACAAAACGATCATCCGGCGTATTTACAGTACATATATTAACATAACGATCATCCGGCGTATCTACAGAACAAATAATAACATAACGGTCATTTTGCGTATATACAGTACAAATATTAACATAACAGTCATCCGGCGTATATACAGTACAAATATTAACATAACGGTCGTCCGGCGTATATACAGTACAAATAATAACATAACAGTCATCCGGCGTATATACAGTACAAATATTAACATAACAGTCATCCGGCGTATATACAGTACAAATATTAACATAACGGTCATTTGGTGTATATACAGTACAAATATTAACATCACAGCTATCCGGCGTATATACAGTACAAGTATTAACATAACGGTCATCCGGCGTATATACAGTACATATATTTACATAACGATCATCCGGCGTATATACAGTACAAGTATTAACATAACGGTCATTTGGTGTATATACAGTACAAATATTAACATCACAGTTATCCGGCGTATATACAGTACAATTATTAACATAACGGTCATCCGGCGTATATACAGTACATATATTTACATAACGATCATCCGGCGTATATGCAGTACAAATATTAACATAACGGTCATCCGGCGTATATACATTACAAGTATGAACAAAACGATCATCCGGCGTATTTACAGTACATATATTAACATAACGATCACCCGGCGTATATACAGTACAAGTATTAACATAACAGTCATCCGGCGTATATACAGTACATATATTTACATAACGATCATCCGGCGTATATACAGTACAAATATTAACATAACAGTCATCCGGCGTATGTACACTACAAATAATAACAAAACGATCATCCGGCGTATATACAGTACATATATTAACATAACGATCATCCGGCGTATATACAGAACAAATAATAACATAACGGTCATGTTGCGTATATACAGTAAAAATATTAACAGAACAGTCATTTGGTGTATATACAGTACAAATATTAACATCACAGTTATCCGGCGTATATACAGAACATATATTAACATAACGGTCATCCGGCGTAAAAACGGTACATATATTAACATAACGGTCATTTTTGCGTATATATAGTACATATATTAACATAACAGTCATCCGGCGTATATACAGTACAAGTATTAACATAACGGTCATACGGCGGATATACAGTACATATATTAACATAACAGTCATCCGGCGGATATACAGTACATATATAAACATAACAGTCATCCTGCGGATATACAGTACAAGTATCAACATTAACGGTCATACGGCGTTTTTACAGGACAAATATAGACACAACGTCGTATTCACAATAAATAGAAATAAGTCTCTTTTCTGACGTCGCAAAGAATGATTTTATGCATATTTTTTTTCTATTTCCATCGACGGATGTCAGCAATAGTAAGTATATCCTCAGGGTATCATAACACGTACATAGAATAACGCCCTAATCAATTAGCATTACAGCCAAATTAACGCTTAGATCATACTCCCCCTTAAGGAAGGCGTATGCGTCACGAGAATACATTTGGTGTCTCTTTGACCTTTTGGCTTAGTTTCTGCAGTCTGCGTATGGGAAAACAGGTGACATTGATCTACCACTTCGTCTAAAATATTGAACTTTAGGTCAAAGTGTTGACTGGATTGTCCAATCATGTATAAGGAATATTATTTCCGTAATTATGATAACAACTTTGAAAACTTGTAGATTGATATGTCATATCAGTATGACTCTTCACATTCGGAGGATCAGTGTAGGCGTCTTGTTGTGGTAGTGTATATGAAGTGTTTGATAGGCATTGGTCAGTTGGAAGAGAGCGTGAAACTTGTATGAATATCATTTTTATTGTTTGTAACGACGATTGGGGGCTTTTTCTGGGCCCATCGTGATTACAAACAATAAAGACGTTGTTATTCATAAATATTTTTATGTTTTTCAAGAGATATAACCCTATGGGAACACTTTGTTATGTTATTGTGATATTACTATACAGAAAGTATTTGTTATGGTGTTATTGTGACATTACTATACAGAAAGTATTTGTTATGGTGTTATTGTGATATTACTATACAGAAAGTATTTGTTATGGTGTTATTGTGACATTACTATACAGAAAGTATTTGTTATGGTGTTATTGTGATATTACTATACAGAAAGTATTTGTTATGGTGTTATTGTGACATTACTATACAGAAAGTATTTGTTATGGTGTTATTGTGATATTACTTTACAGAAAATATTTGTTATGGTGTTATTGTGATATTCAACATAGGATCTATTTTTTATGGTGACATTGTGATATTACGATATAGGAACTATTTGTGATGATGTCATTGTGAAGTTACGATATAGGAACTCTTTGTGATGGTATTATTGTGATATTACGATATAGGAACTATTTGTGATGATCTCATTGTGAAGTTGCGATATAGGAACTATTTGTGATGGTGCTATTGTGATATTGCTCTAAAGGGACTATTTGTCACGGAGTTATTGTGATATTATGATATAGGAACTATTTGTCACGGTGTTATTGTGATATTGCTCGAAGGGAACTATTTGTCACAGTGTTATTGTCATGATGTTATTGCGATATTACGATATAGGAACTATTTGTGATGGTGCTATTGTGATATTGCTCTAAAGGGACTATTTGTCACGGTGTTATTGTGATATTATGATATAGGAACTATTTGTCACGGTGTTATTGTGATATCGCTCGAAGGGAACTATTTGTCACAGTGTTATTGTCATGATGTTATTGCGATATTACGATATAGGAACTATTTGTGATGGTGCTATTGTGATAGTGCTCTAAAGGGACTATTTGTCACTGCGCTATTTGGATATTTCTCTGAAGAGGTATTTGTCACGGTGTTATTGTGCTATTACTCTATAGTAACTATTTGTCATATTAGTATATACACCCTGAGGTGAAGCCCTGAGTGTGTACCCAAATGAAACATTAGAGTGTTACTAAAACACAGTTGTTGGATTTGCTATTCAGTTCCCCGTTTCACTGTTCAGTCTGCCGTAGTATGAACATTTCAAATTATGTCTGTGGCAATTCCCTATTTTGACTTGTACTATCTGTTCCCGTCTTCATTTCAGGCGAACAATTGCCTTGCCTTTGTGACGGGTCCCACCAGTGAGACAGGAAAAACTCACCTTTGTGCGACCACCTGGTATCATCACTGTTTGATAGTGATACATAACTACATATATAGTCGGAATCGTACAATCGAATCGTTCTCTTATGAACATGTAAAGGGTTTTGTCGCTTTTATTATTTTTGATATACGTGTCGCTGTGGTATTGTAAACTTCCAAGTACAACCTCATTAAATTGTTGACTATCGTTCGGGAGCCAGGTGATCAATAACTCGGACAATGTCGGACAAAAGTAAAAATGAAATTGTATCAAAATCAATTTGGATTTTTTTATATAGTTCACCTCTTCCAGTCCCTAATTTTTCTCATTTAAAATAAACCCGCTTTCAGAAATATACCAATTTCGTTGCACTTCTTTTCACATTTTATTATAAACAATCTTAAAAAATTCATGTCTCCTCTCTAACTTTAATTTAGTTCAAAATATTTATAGCATTACTGTATGTAACTACATTTGACTAAACCTAACAAACCCTTGTGTTCTTTTCGTATTACGAGAAACAAAATACGAGAATGTGAAACTTCATCTCCCACGGTGACGATGAGTTAAGAGAAGGAACAGACACAGAAGATGGAGTTGTACACCTGTTTTATTTTCCTCCAGCTGCGTAGGAAATTAGTTACAAACAAACATATACAATATAACAGAAAAAAACACATATTTCGGTGTTTTAATTAAATATGTAATAAAATAGAATTGACCCTTTTCTTCCTTCCGAATCATTCAACTAATATCAATAAAATATACACCACCTTGATTTGTGTGTGTTGTTTAAACACATCATTCTCTCACTTCACTCCTTCCTATTTTACTGGCAATAAAGCCTTTCCAAAATAGAAAGAGGCATGATTTTGAAATTGTATATTAATCTTAATTAAGACGAGGGATAACCTGAAACACCCGCAAGTAAAGAAAGAGGCCGGAAATGACCGAGGTGTCTAAGACGTCCTTCCGATAAAAATAATCTACCACCTGAACTAAAATCTGGTTGCTCTTTTGTGAACACCTGGGGTTATCACTGATTTTCATAGATCCATTTATATAATTTTCACCGCACTTTTGCCTTTTTCGCCCCGTGGAATGGTTCGGTGGATAATCGAAATTGGTTATTCCCCTGCGTTGACGCGTATATTAACAATAAAAAATGAATGAAGAAATAAAAACAGGTACTCGAGAAAAGGAATGCTACGAGAAATACCGTCAATGGGCACAACGTATTTGATGTTCAGAGTTGCCTCCCTCAGGCGTTCCAGGATCCCATGATCATGGTTTGTGATCCAAGATTCAAACTTCAATATTCTTTTTTTTGTCAGCACCATACCCGGCTCGTAGATTGTACCAAAGTGTTAAAAAACGTCTAAATATAACACCTGCATCACATC